>NC_072826.1:27092500-28435000 GCF_027744805.1 Dunckerocampus dactyliophorus
GACGACACTGCAGCACTGCTTAAAAAGAGCCTTTCACATTCAAACATTTCTTCACTGAATGACGCTGCAGCGTCACGGCGCCCACGTAAGCTACGCTGGCTGGCTCCTCCCCCTCCAAACCTTCCAGCCAAGCATGATTGATGTGCACCTCCCAAAAATTCTCAGTTTGCATCAGCGGCAACACAAATCACAGGGCTGTGATTCAGGAGCATCCCAGCAAAGAAATATGCCATACGCAAATATGAACAGTTAAATGAATATATTTGTGTTGGATATTTGATTTGACTATTATTGATCTCTTGGAGATACAACGCTGTGGAGGCATTTTGGCCCACTCATCTTTGCAGAATTGTTGTCATTCAGTCACATTGGAGGGTTTTCCATCATGAAGCGCATTTTTAAGGTCATGCCAAAACATCTCAATAGGATTCAGGTCAGGACTTTGACTAGGCCACTCCAAAGTCTTCAGCCATTCAGAGGTGGACTTGCTGGTGTGTTCTGGATCATTGTCCTGCTGCAGAACCCAAGTTGGTTTCAGCTTGAGGCCACCAACAGATGGCCGGACATTCTCCTTCAGGATTTTTTGGTAGACAGCAGAATTCATGGTTCCATTTATCACTGAAAATCTGGCAGGTCCTGACGCAGCAAAATAGCCCCAGACCATCACACTACCACCACCATATTCTACTGTTGGTATGACTTTTTCTGAAATGCAGTGTTACTTTTACGCCAGATGAAATGGGACATACACTTTCAAAAAAGTTCAACTTTTGTCTCGCAGACCACAGAGTATTTTCCCAAAGGTCTTGGGGATCATCAAGATGTTTTCTGACAAAATTGGGACGAGACTTAATGTTCTTTTTGTTCAGCAGTGGTTTTGGTCTTGGAACTCTGCCATGCAGGCCGTCTTTGCCCAGTGTCTTTCTTATGGTGGAGTCATGAACACTGACCTTAACTGAGGCAAGTGAGGCCTGTAGTTCTTTGGATGTTGTTGTGGGTTTTTTTTTTTGTGACCTCTTGGATGAGTCGTCGCTGCACTCTTGGGGTCATTTTGGTCCAGCCACTCCTGGGAAGGTTCAACACTGTTTCATGTTTTCGCCATTTGTGGATAATGGCTCTCACTGTGGTTTGCTGGAGTACCAAAGATTTAGAAATGGTTTTATAACTTTTTGCAGACTGATAGATCTCAATTTCAGTTAAGTTATGTTTTAACAGGAGGACAATCACTTTTTCACACAGGGCTAAGTAGGTTTGGATTTTTTTTTCTTCCTTAGTAATAAAAACTGCATTTTGTGTTCAGTTGTGTTGTCACTGACTAATATTTAAATTTGTTTGATGTTCTGAAACATTTAAGTGTGACAAAAGTTTAAAAAAAAAAAAAAAAAAGGAATCAGTAAGGCAAACAGTATGTATGTGTCCTGCAATTGGCTGGCGACCAATCCAGGGTGTACCTTGCCTCTTGCCCAAAGTCAGCCTGGATAGGCTCCAGCAAACCCCCATGACCCTAATGAGGATAAGTGGCATAAAAGATGGATGGATGGATGGATCAAGAGGAGCAGTTATATGAGTATGAAAAACATGAGCAATTATGATATAAATGAGTGTTTATGTGAATATGATATCAGTATGAGAAGTTATATCAACATCTTAAACATGAGCAGTTATGATATAAATATGAGCAGTTATATGAATATGATAAACATATGACTGGTTATATGAGTAATATAAATATGAGTGGTAATATGACTATATCATTATGAGCAGCTATATGAATATGATGTCAATCATAATCACAATCAACAATATCTTAAACATATCTTGTCCAAGTGTTGTTTTGGTGCAGAACTGCAAATCACGCATCATCCTCCACCGTAAGTCTATAAATCAGTCAAGATGCTGTCAGAAGGGCTGGCATAGTGACGACGCTGAAGCATCATTCAGGCTTGAGTTGCTACTAGCAAGACTTGTTTGCTTCTGTGGCCGATCATGTGATCACATCAGCAATCAACACATGAACTTTGACGATCGCTTTGAGTCGTTTTCCTGTGTTTCCATGACGACAGAAAGGCGCTCTTGGCGACCTTGGTGATTTCTTTTTTTGCTGTGTTGATGTTGGCTCCTCTATTTCCTGTCTGATCTCTCTCTAAGCCCTCCTGCCTTCCCTCAGACAAATTGTCCTCTTGACCTCTCGATATTGGCTCGCTCTTTTTCTCATTCCAAGCTGCACTGCTGGAGCGGCGCAGCCTTTATCTCGAGAGCATCACCCTGCTGGCACGACTTGTTGTTTGCTCCCTTTATATGGAGGTGATGACATTGCTGCCTCAAATGGGAAGTTGATGATGCTGGAATGGAAAGTTAGCTGCTAGTTGATGGCGCTCACCTTTTAGTTCCACGCCTCCACCTCCCTGAGTTCATATATAGAGACAGTCTACACCAGGGGTGTCAAACTCATGCCATGGAGACACTGCAGGTTTTCTTTCCAGCCAGTCACTAAATCAGATGATTTTAATGATCAACACCTTCAGTTTGAGGGAAGGAGCTCATCAATTAAATCACCTGCTGAAGAAACTGGTTGGAGAGAAAACCTGCAGCGTCTCGGCCCTCCAAGGCACGAGTTTGACACATGTGCTCTACACACATGGCTTTATCATATTTTTATACAACATTGGTTCTCATTAATTTTCTGTCATGCCCCCACAGGAGGACAAGACCGTCTTTTTCTTAATCAAGAGCTGCGTAGCTATAAATGAGGCTTCGGTTGCTTTTTGGGAGTTTTTAATCGGTATCATGAAAAAAAGAAAGCTGTTTGCACAAAGCTGCCTTTAACTCACAGGCTCTTTCCGCTCGTGGTGAGCTTCCCTGTGTGTAGTTAGCATGGTAGCTTGTGTGACACGTTGTGAAATGTCTCTCCACTTTGTGCCGTTTAAAAAAAATTATGAATATTGTGTTTCTGCCATCTTTTTGGCGGTCAGTCATCTCAAGTTTTTTTTATATATTGTCATTTCCATTTTACATCTAAGTAGATAGATAGACAGATACTTTATTAATCTCCAAGAGAAATGCATGTGTGATTCATGTGTCATGAAATTCATGTGTCAAGTGTGATTTTAACAAGAAAAGCAACCAAAAAAATGTGATGCAGCCTACTGGTAAGTGGCGCTATTTGAGCTATTTTTAGAACAGGCTGGCAGGCGACTCGTATGGTACTTAGGGGGCGACCTGGTGCCCGCGGGCACCGTGTTGGTGACCCCTGGTACAGACTGAACTCGAAACTGAAACCAGTGAAATGCACCAAAATGGAGCGTAGTGAAGCATACAGGCGTGTTCAAGAGTCAAATTGCATGCCAGGTACGACAGATTAATACATTGTTGGCAGGTCTGCACTAATATTGAAAGTCCTCCCAGTGTTATACCGTAATAAACATAGTGTAAAATGGTCATCTTCTTCCTGCTGCACATCACACACACCACTAATGTTGTGTCCAGATGGTCTTTAATTTCAAACATATTTTACTGTAAGAAAATACAGACCGAAGTGAACTTGTTACGATGTGTGTGTGTGCGCAGATGGTAGTGGTAGCGGACGACGTTCACGAGTATGCAGCAGCACTGAAGGACACGGAGGAGAAGATCGCACGATGCCCTCCTCGAGTAAGGAGCATCCTGCGTGCTTGGTGGGCAGATGCTGTGCATGTTCACACTTTTGAGTGTGTTGTGTTGCTCCTGCAGAGGTCAGACATCCTGGAGGAGCTCCACAAGAGTCAGAAGGTGTTTGCTGAGAAGTTGAACCACCTCAGCAGGAGACTGGCCTGGATCAACGCCACCATCTACTCTAAGGTGAGCAGATAGGTGTGTGTGTGTGTGTGTGTGTGTGTGTGTGTGTGTGTGTGTGTGTGTGTGTTGTTTAAGAACACAGCAAGTGTGCATCATGCTCTTGTGTTGTGTGTCCAGGAGAAAATGCTGGACATCTACTGGCTGCTGTGCGTGTGTATACGCACCATCGAACACGCCGACAACACGGGCTCATTGTTCGCATTCACGCCAGAGTTGTACCTCAACGTGGCCATGAATGCATACAGCGCTCTGAAGAATTACTTCAGTCCAGCCAGCAGCATGGAGGAACTACCAGGTGACACCCTTAGCTTCCTGTTTGACACCAGCATCACACCCGCGTCACCGCTGTAATCCCATTGTTGTCCCGCCAGGCTACGAGGAAACTTTGACTCAGCTGGCTGCCATCCTCTCCAAGCACTTTGCAGACCCACGCATTGTTGGAACAGGTAAACACGACATAAAACGACAACATAAAACGCTTCCCATGTAACACATACGCTCATGGCTCCAAAATAGATGAGAAATGAGATGGGTTCTTTGAGAATAATGAGCGGTACAATTGAATAAAATACAAATCGATGCAACCTGAACATACAAAGAAAACGTCTGACTATTTATGCTAAAATGTTAGTTAATATAGGAAGGCACATATCCAAGGGGAGGGGTGATCTCCTCTTGTGGGGACAGAGAAGATGAAGGGCAGACTCACGTGCCAAGACACCCTAAGCTATTTGAATCAGGTGATAAGCATGTGGCGGACTTGCTTTGGAGACGAGATCTCTAGCCCTGAGCACATAAGTCAGTATTATTGTGTGCGAATATTATTACAAATGCATTTCTGACACCAAGCCAGCGAGAAACTTCTTGTGTGAATGTTCCTGCAGACATCAAAGACTCGCTGATGCAGGCGCTCGCCAGCTACGTCTGCTATCCACAATCCCTCAGGGCGGTGGAGAGGATTCCCGAGGAGCAGTGAGTGCAGCCACACAGCGGTCACGTGTCTTCAGACTCTTTGCCTACGTCACCTTACGGTGTGTTTCAGACGCGTCGCCATGATGAGGAACCTGCTGGCGCCGTACGAGCAGAGACCCTGGGCCCAGACCAACTGGATCCTGGTCAGGCTGTGGAGGGTGAGTGTCACAAAGTGTGTGTACGACGCGAATGGGACACGGGCGCGGTGATGGAAGGCGTGTGCCATGTTTTGCAGGGTTGTGGTTTTGGCTACAGGTACACTCGCCTGCCTCACCTGCTGAAGACCAAACCTGAAGACGCCAACCTTCCCAGCCTCCAGAGTACGTTAACACAGATTTTATCACATGTTGCCATGGTGATGATGACTGTCCCTCATCAAAGAAATCCATGATGCTTCTTCCACCTCTTGATGGAAACATTCCCTCATTGTTTGCCTCATCAATGATGGGAAGTTTCTTGGTGAATCATTTATGTTGTCATGATGATGCTACAGCTATGCTCTCGCTCTCACACACACGCACCCGCACACACACAAACAAAGAGCATAGAAGTAGGCCACTGAGGCATGAGTTGTCTGTGTTTGTCAGATGAAAGGATCATGTGATTATTGTTCCTGTTGTTGCTGTTGCATGTTTGTACGTCCTGCACAGTGATGCATGTTTTTCTTGTTTGCATGCGATGCAGGGGATTTGTCCATTGCTAGTTTCCAAAGTAAGTTCTGTTATTTTCAGCAGTCCTGTTAGTATCCTATGGAAGCCCGTTTCCGCAACTGAAAGGAAAAATATCCCAATGGAAAGTCATAATTATGAAATAACTTGCAATTTTGAGATAAAAAGTCATAATTATGAGATAAGAAAGTCATAATTATGAAATAAAAAGTTGAAATTATGAGATAAAACATAATGATGTGATAGTAAAATTGAAATTAAAAGTTTAAAAAAACAAATTACGAGATAAAAAGTAGAAATTATGGGATGCAAACTGAGCTTGTGCTGCCTTCTTCACTGGAGCCTTCATCACATGGCACTCTGCACATGTGCAGTTTGTATCTTATAATTTCAACTTTTAGTCTCTTCATTTTGACTTTTTATCTCATTTCTACTTTTGATGTCATAATTATGACTTTCCTATCTCATAATTATGACTTTCCTATCTCATAATTTTGACTTATCTCATAATTATGACTTTTTTTCTTTCATAATTCTGAGATAATTTATCTTATGATGTAATTATCATAATTATGTGATATTTATCTCATAATTGCTATTTATCTCATGATATTTATCTCATAATAACTTGTCTCATAATTATGACTTTCCTACCATAATTATGACTGTTTATGTCATAGTTTGGACTTTTTAATCTCATAATTATAACTTTTGTATCTCATAATTTGGACTTTCTAGCTCATAAGTATGACTTTTGTATCTTAATTATGACTTATCTCACACTTTCTACTTTTTATTGCATAATTATGACTTTTTATCTCATAAATGACTAAATGACTATCTCATAATTATGATTTTCCTATGATGGTTATTACTTTTATTTCATAATTATGACTTTTAACTCAAAATATCGACTTTCTATTTAATAATTATGACTTGCCTATCATAATTATGACTTTTTATCGCGTAATTTTTACTGTTAATCTCATAATCATAACTTTCTTATCAAATAACTTTGACTTTCTATCTCATAATTAGGACTTTGCCATCTTAATTGTGACTTTTTATGTCGTAATTTCTACTTTTATCTCACTATTTTGACTTTTGATCTTATCATTTTCACATCAAATTCACATCAAAGTCCATCCAATAAAAACTAAATTGGAAAAAATGGGGATGCAAAATACTTTTAGGGTAGGACTAATCATTTGACATGGTTAGAGATTAATTTGTGGTGAATTTATTTGTGATTTAAAATATGACTTTTTTTTCCCCCACAAACTCTCTTCAACACAAAAGTAATTCATTGACGGTCCCTAGCATAAACAACCAGCGGTTAGAACGACATTTGGCAGAGCCAGAAATTTTTCATTGGGGTGGCCAAGGTGAGACGATTACTCACACAGGGGTGGCAGTAAGTTGACAACTGCAATGTCTTGATGGCACGTGGGGTTGCCGGAGAGGGACCAAGGGTAGCCACGGCCAGCATTGGCTGCCACGGAGCTCCGCCCCTGTACAGCGACACTTCCCATGCGAGCTTTCGGCACCATGACACAGCAGTCCGGGCACAGTGAGGGGGAACTACTGCTGTAGCTACGGAGCCGAATATCCAGCGTCCAGCTCAAACCTAACTTCACCACGGTACACCGTGGACATGTCTTCATGGTGGTGTTGCGTTTTCTTCTTCTTGGGGGAGTCGAGTCGCAACCAGCTTTGAGGCGCATTACCGCACCTACCATGTTGGAGTGTGGCCCACAGTTACGAACGCAACACGGCAACAGGATCGGCCCAATCTCGTGGCGGAAGCAGATATTATCCGATCTTCAAAATACAGCAGATCGGCAGCCGATCCCGATCCGGGACATCCCTAATAATTTAGACTTTTAATGTCATAATTATGACTTACCATTGGGATACTTTTTTTCTTTCAGTGGCGGAAACGGGTTTCCATTCCTCTTTCGGCCTTGTGTTTGTAAAGGTGTTGATCCCTCCTCCTCCCCCCTAGCAGCCTGTCCTGTGTGCTGTCATCAGAGTCCACTTTCTTGTCACAACACTTGACTGTACATACAGGACAAATATGGCAGCCTGTGGCATCCATCGCTGCTCACAAGCTAAGAAAAGAGCACAATACCATAGAAGAAGTTGACATATATTTAGCATGTTATAAACAATTGCAGTCAACAATGAGTACATGTTAGTAAGAGTGGGGGTGTAGCGGGTGAGCATTTGATGCTAATCATGATGCTTCAAGCACATCCGCTCCTTTCTTCCTGGTAGCAGGACAGAGACAGCCTATCAGACGTAACAACGCTTGACTTTGCTGTCTCTCCGCGCTGTCCCCCCAGAGGACGCTTGAAGTGTCTCAGGAAGCTGCGTAATTTGTCTCTGTGCCATCGTCTTTGCTGAGACTTCACTGTGATAGCGTCCATCCCCGATTGCCGATTCTAGACGTCTGCTTCCACTGTGGTTTGGGGTCATGCTCAGGGCGTCTGTCATCTCTTGTCTGATGGGTTTAGAGCCGTGTCCCTCACTGCTGCTGCAGAGACACATGGCCCAGCTGCTGAGTGTGGACAAAGACATGGCCGCCTCCTTCCTCAACAGCGTCCTCAACCAGCTCAATTGGGCTTTTTCCGAGTTCATCGGCATGATCCAGGAGGTGAGGCACGCCTGATGATGCTGTTGAACAGCCATGGACACTACACCGTCTTCTTCTTCTTGCAGATCCAGCAGGCAGCCGAGCGTCCAGAGAGGAACTTTGTGGATACGCGTCAGCTGAAGGTGATGTTATTAACCACACGAAGATGTGATTGTTTGCCTCACACCCTTCATGATGTTATTGACTACATTTAAGACAAAGAAGTTTAAAAAAGAAAAAGCTTTTAGACAACAAGCTGTGAAAGTGATCACACTGCCGCCTCAATGAGTCCTTGCACCTGCCAGGTGTGTGCCACCTGTTTTGACCTGTCCGTCAGCCTGCTGAGGGTTCTGGAGATGACGGTCACTCTGGTTCCAGAGATCTTTTTGGACTGGTCGCGTCCGTCCGCCGAGCTCCTGCTGCGCCGCCTGGCTCAGGTCGGTCACACGAGACCTAGAGTGCTTGAGTCTGATGTGTCTTTGTAACGCCACTTGGAAGACTCACTCGTTCCCCAAATGACTTTGTTCCCCAAAGTTCATTTAGTCCTAAATGTATAAGATGACTCTTTGTTGTTGTTGTATGATATGATATTATGAATAAACAAGCCTTCTTCCGTCCTGTCCTGCAGCTGCTGAACCAGGTGTTAAATAGAGTGACTGCGGAGAAGAACCTGTTTGACCGCGTTGTCAACTTGAGACTGCCAGGTACACACGCACACACACAGATGCCAGCCTGCCCTTAATCAAAGCTCTGGACAACCCAAAACCATTGGTTCCATGAATTCCAGTCACTTAACGTGTATATTTTACACTTAAATAAAAGAATGACTAGAAGCTGTTCTCAATCAGGCTCGGGAGTCCCGCCCCCTCCAAATGTGCTTAAGGAATAGGCTATGTTATGTGTGTGTTTCAGGTCTGGAGAGTGTTGATCACTACCCCATCCTGGTGGCTGTCACAGGCATCTTGGTTCGAGTCCTGGTGGATGGCGACCGTCAAGGGTGAGATGTGTTTTCCTTTTCCTTTACTCTCAATTAGGCCTGTCACGATAACAAATTTTGCTGGATAATTGTCCTACAAATTATTGTCAATAATCGATATTGACCGCATTTTTTCAGTAATTATATGGCATAATAATGCGAGTACATCGTATCAAAAGCAATAAACTTTAATTTCTCAAGAGTATTTAACATTGTAATGGGAATGTCAAGAGCTTTTTTTTTTTTTAATTAAACAACATAATAAATTAAACAAACAAAACAAAACAAAACCGGTGAAAATTAAATGGACTCTCTTCTAGCAAAATTGCACTTAAAAAAAAATTTAAAAATCACAATCATAACCAAAAACAATTTTAAAAAAATAGACCCTGTCTCTGTTAAGAAAAAAAAACACTCCAATTAAAAGCACACACAACAATAAATACAATAAATAAAATTAAGTATCAAGTTCCTATGAACAAAATTGCACTTGAATTGAATAAATAATGAACAATGAGTATTATTCCATAACAGGAAGGCTTGACATAGTGAACGACACTGTGAGTGTGCACCATTTTGTGCTGTTTTGTTTTATATTTACTATGCTGTCCCAGTTGGTAAAACTGGACAGGATGGTTCCTATCGGTTCGGTGGTGTTCATGCACTCACCATGTTCATTCTGTTTAAAACCAAAATATTCCCACACTGGGACTGTGGCATTCGCCTCGGAAACCACCGCTTTTGTGCCTTCATTGATGGTAGCGTATGGTTGCTCACGAGGCTAACTTGCTGCTAGCACTCTGTGTTGCCACTCATTAGTAACCCCGCCTCCACATACTGGGACAAAGAGGCTGAATGGCTGAGAGGAGGGTTCAATCTCTCCGTTCATTCCACTGTAGCACTAATGTGCACAGACAGATGCAGAGTGAACCCTCTTGTCTGTGTGGTAAAGAGAGACGAGGAAAACAAACAGGCATGCGTGCACATGTCAATTTATTGCGGCAAAATGAACTTTGTTTTTATTTATCGTTTGATTCATTGATTTATCGATCACTGTGACAGTCCTTCTCTCAATTTCCCTCAAGTGTTGTTCAGGTGTGTGTGTGTGTGTGTGTGTGTGTGTGTGTGTGTGTGTGTGTGTGTGTTAAATGTAAGATCCGTGTCAGGCGCTGGTCCATATTGACTTTCTGTCCACTTGCGTGAGCATGTGTGTGGTCCAGTGCTCACTGAGTGCGTGCTGCAACTGTTGTTGTTGCTTCCATCAACACACCCATCCCTCCACTGTCATCTGCTGACATTACTGACAAAACAGTGTTTAGCATGCTTGAAATGTGGCCGCACACACACACACACACACTCAGCCACACACTCAGTTTCATGGTCACTGTGCTTTGTCGGCTTGCAGCATGAAGGAACAACATAAAAGCTGCAACATGGTGCGAATAAGCTGACATGAGGCTCGTCTGATGATGATGTCAGCATCAAGTGCTTTGGTACTGTATGCAGAAGACAGAAATAGGAACCTAGAAGGTCGCCTTGTCCACAACCTTTGCATATTTGGCCATAGAAAACACTCCCAGCCCCAAGCATGCCATGACTTGTTGTATGAATGCAAACACGTTCATTATGTACCTTCTACCATATACTGGAAGAACATTTCATTGTTCCGTTTGTCACTTATATGTACAGTAGATGAACAAACATACATTTATTTGTAGTACGCTACTGCCCCGGTCTTCATTAGTAATCTGTTCCAAAGGGTCCAACGAAAACTGAAACATATGAAAACCCAAGCAATTTTTCACACAGGAAAGAATGTCAACCTAACTCATCCCTTCCACACACCCAAAATATGAACAAAAAGACATATTATTGAGGATAATTCTAGTTTTACATGCAGAAACAATGTGAAATAATGATAAACAAAGAATGAAATGAATGGACTTTTACCATTTATTGAATACTCATGTTGGGAAGACACGACACCACCAATTTCTCAACATCTTTCTTTGGTTGTCAACACCTTTCACAACATTAGCTTTCTTCATTTCTTGCCTTTTGGCCAGGATGGAACTTATTGTTGATCCGGCAAACACACTCGTGTATCCGTGCAAACACACTTGTGTTTCATTGCCATGTGAGTGTGCCTTGCAGGATAGCGTAGTACTGCAAGCATCAGGGCGGTCCGCAGCACATTCTAAAAATATTCATTTAACAAGAAAATGGGAGAATCATCAGTCATTTTAGAAGAATAAAGTCAAAATATTCAGAGAAAAAAGTTGTAATTCTAATGAGAAAAAGTACTTTTACGAGAATAACGTCATAATGTTATGAGGAAAAATAACGTCATTTTAATAACAAAGGTGAAATATGAAAGAAAAATATTAGGAGGAAAAAAACGTCATAATGTTATGAGAAACAAAACACCGAAGAAAGTTGTAACTTTTACAAAATTTGGTTGTGGAAAAAGTTATGACAGAATGAAGTCAAAATTATTTTTTTATTAAATTATAATTTACAAGATGAAAGTTGAAATAGTTGGGTGGGGGGGGCAGCAGAAATGGGGAAAAAACCTGTAATTTTGCAAAAATAAAGTCAAAGAATAAGAGAAAAAAATTGCATGAGGAAAGAAGTTGCAATTTTTCGCGAATAAACTCAAAATATTATGATGTCATTTTAGTAGCATAGATTAGAAATTTTAAAGAAAAAATATGTTGTTTTTTAAAAACTAATATTATGAGAAACAAACAAAATGAAGTTGTTATTTATGGGAGATTGGTTGGTGAAAAAGTTGTAATGTTATGGGAATAAAGTCAAAATATTGTAGGAACAAAGTCGTATAGGTTACAAAAGAAGAACATTTACGAAGATTATTTAAGAAGAAATTTGAAATATTTAGGACATTTAAAAATAGCAACAGCAAAAACAGAGGCGCAAAGAGCAAAGCTGATAATAAGAAGAAGAATAATACAAATTTTTACCAGCTATATGACAAAGCTGAGATCTTTTCTTGAAATATATGTACAACTTATTAGCATATCTACATGTGAGTGTTATATCAGAATATCAGAGTGGCAAAGTTGCATCTATTCATTTTTCACTATGTGGCCCTCGCTGGAAAAACGTTTGGACACCCCAGCGTACACTAAGTATGGCCACATGTGGTCCACCATGGCCGAATAAAGCAGCAGTGCTGGGAGTGTCATCCACATCTTTATTAATACCACAAGAGTCAACGTACCAAAGTCAAATACAACAGTTTGTTACGTGCCATACGTACATGCAATATTGTGCCGTAACGAGACGGCGTACGGGAGCCCAGACAACATTTTGGCAAAAACCAAATCATGCAAAACTGCGACGTCGGAAACCCGAGGTTTGACTGTAAACAAATAATCATTTGTCTCTCTGACATTGTTGGAAGTTTTGGATTCTCTGTGGCGTCTAATTGGAGCAACGGGTGTGCGCGCTCGATATGTGTGAACGTGGCGGCAACTTCCTGCTCTCTCACATCCCGTCTTGTGCGCTGGTGGCTAAATCTTTGTGTGTGTTGTTTATACGTGATCACCTCCCCTCCTGGCGTTACTGCTGCTGTTGGACATTTCAGGAGCCAAAGTGAAGTGGTGAGGTTTGGATGAGAGCGCTGACTTGAGAGTGTGGTGCATGACGGGGTACCACAGGAAGCCTCTTTGTGCGTTAATGGACGCTGCGCGGCCAGAAATTGCTACAAAGAATCAGTGCGTCAGCATGGAAACAATGCATTTATTCATCATGACAATAATCCCTCATGTCTGACTTCTGTTTTATCTTGCTAGACGTGTCACGTGATTATTTTAGAGGATGATTACCAGAAAATGGAGTTGTTTTTGTTGTAGCCCATCCCCCACCCCCCACAGGAAGGAAGTGTAGGTGTTAAGGAGGGTGTAAACCGGTGGGTCTCAACTGATGGGTCAGGACCCAAAAGTGGGCTGTGGATCCATTCTGGGTGGGTCGCAGAAAGACAAAAATAAAATTAAAATATGGAATTCATAACTGATGTGTGACTTATTTTTAACTAAAATTGAACAATATTTTAGTCCTCTTCCTCCTCATTTACTTGACAAAATGTTGTAATAAATTCCTTTAAAATGCACTTTGGACATGTAATTATCTATATTCATGTTTAAAAAGATTTTAAACATGATTTTTGAAACAGATTTTTAAAAAAACAAATCCATTTGCTTTGTTTGACGCAAAAGCATACAAAATATAAAAGGGATAAGTAAGTAAATATAAAATAAAAATGACGTAAATAAAAGTGGAAAAAAATAATTGGTAATAATGACAAAAATTTAAAAAACATTTAACTGAATAAAAATGTAAAGTAATAAAAAAGAAATGATAATATAACTAAGAATATGAAAGAATTTAAATAAATACAAAACAAAAATAATTTAAATGAAAGTGTAAAAAAATTAGATAAATAGCTGACTTAAAAAAGCACAAGAAAAAAAATTACAAATAACTTAGATAAATGAAAAAAAACAATAAAAAATGACAAGTGTAAAAATAAATACAAATAAAATGCCTTTAAAATTGTAAAAAAAAAAAAAAATTATAAATATAACAAACATTAAAAACTAATACAAATAAATGACTTAAAAGCATAAAAATAATGGAAATAAGTAGAAATTTAAAATGACTTAAAAGTGTAAAAAATAATACAATAAAAATGACGATTAAAAGAAAATAAGAATAAATAAAAAATGACTTAAAGTGTAAAAAATACTATAAATTAAAAAAATAAAAATGACTTGAATAAAAGTGTGTCACGACTTAATGAAGGCTATGCTATGTTATGTTATGACTGAATGGAAAGTATGGGTCCCAGGTTGAGACTCTCTCAATAGGGCTGTAGTTTCAACTTGTTGTTTGATGATTTGAGGCTCCCCGTGCACGTGGCGAGCGCACATTACTGGCGTGCACGTTCCACTTTGGGCTGATCGAAGTCCATCAAGGACTCCTCTTTGGACTCCCATCAGGATGCCCACATGTAATGTACTTATTGATCTGCACTAGAAGGTTCATCAGCAACATGACTTTGCACACTTTGCCATCCTGCTGACTCGGCACATACATCATCATCTTCATCTTCTCCAGTATCTGTCCATGATTGCTGCACTATCACATCATAGCTGTGTTCTTATTGACTGTTAGTTGTCACACTGCAGATATGTGAGACTGGATGTTCTGACCCAGTCTGTCACCATGCAGTCACAGGAACAGCATCAACACTGTAACCATGGCAACAAGCTGCAGGAGGCCAATCCTAATTACTGGAACCATTCTTATTGCACTTGTGTCCTCTTCCAAACACTACCCAACAGTCGGGGCTCTGTAGCCCGTGAATGTGCACCCAAGCGGCACACGGTTTAGCTGAGTAGGACGGTTTGACCCAGTGGTGCTCTGAACAGCCCCAGGTCATGTTCTGGACTCATTTTATGTCAGAATGCAGCACAGATGCAGCACAGATGCAGCCTGCTGCGCTAATAGGTTCTGGCGTGTTTCCTCGTAATCATTGAGTGAGGCGGTGCTCCAATTGGACCGGCACCAGGACTACAAGCTAATGAAACTCAGAGAAGATGCTTGGGTTTGTGCCTTTTAACAGCATGAACAAAAATGAGTACTCAAATTTTCATCTAACCTTGAACCGCTGTGTCGTTCAGAGGGCGTACAGCCCACTATCGCAAACGCCCTCTAAAACATTTGCAATAAAAATGAATGTTGTAACGCACGGATTAGTTCCAGCTGCAATAACACTCCCGTTCTGTCTGTAATGACCATCATTTGCTTCCTGCCAAGGAAGCTAACAAGCTAAATAGCCAACAAGAGTTGTGGTTGCTCACTGATGCCACGTCACGCGCCCTGCAAAAGCAGGGGTGTCCAAAGTGCAGCCCAGGCGCCATTTCCAGCCCGCGGCTCATTTTTTCTTGTCATGCATCACACTGTAGAAATAAAATTTAAACAAAGAAAAAAACAGCAACAATGAAGAAAAAGCTGAAATGTTGATACAGGACTGCAATGAATCTGTAGTGCCATGGGGCAGGGCAAGGGTCATTGTCATTGGACGTCCTTGTCCAGTTTGCATCATCAACAATGGTGCATGTCATTTCTCTGGACGCTGCATCAAGTGAGCAAAAACCATGTAAAGCAATTAGGGCAGTCCCAAATAGCGAGTTAACGGCAATAACTAATTCATTTAATTAATTACGTTAAAATCTTTACCGTCATTAACGCATGCACGTCACGTCAAGCCATATCTCTCTGTTATGACGGCAGACGGAACCACAATAGTGTCCCCCCAGAGTCTGCCGCTTTTTAATAACTTTATTCTGACCTGAACACATCAACAGCAGTGCAATTCCAACACCATACGTATTTATCACAACACTTCCTCATTGTCACTAGACAACCGCAAGATGGATTCACTGACACTTTGAAAATCACAACCACCCCTTCATTATGTGTGGTCCAAATAAACAGAAAGACAAAG
The DNA here is from genome assembly GCF_027744805.1 of Dunckerocampus dactyliophorus. Lineage (NCBI taxonomy): Eukaryota > Metazoa > Chordata > Actinopteri > Syngnathiformes > Syngnathidae > Dunckerocampus > Dunckerocampus dactyliophorus. The sequence goes on from NC_072826.1 coordinate 27,108,118, forward strand.
AAAAACAGCAAGTGGATGTTCTCATCTCTCACCAACGCAACTCTTACTGCGGAAGTACCATTTGCTGCATTGAAGTATGCTCGGAAATCCCAGAAAATACATCTACACCCAAAACATGTGAATTCAACGTATGTGGTGTCTTTGAACGCAACCCTTCATGGCTCAGTATAACACGGCTGAAGTGTGATTCTGCTACTATTAAAGAGGCTAGCGTTAGGCAAATGCATTTTCAAACGTGTATGGTATCTTTTAGCATGATTTAAGCATTCAGTTCATTTGGAGCTGTAAAAATAGTGTCCTGTCATTTAGCTTTCTCGTCATAAAATACAGCAAAACATGGCATATTTCACACATAGTGGCAAATGGTGATTAATCATGATTAATTAATTTGAAAAAGAGTTAATTCGATTTTTTTTTAAAGTAATCATTTGACAGCTCTATCAGAAATACAAATGACATTTCTTCTCTAGCTTCTTTTTATGCTTTTTTTTATGTCACAAGTAGGACGCGGCGATATATCGATATTAATAGATCGATATTCTTTTAAGCACGATATCAAAAACAGGCATATCGTTCATGTGGATATAGACTCGATTTGCGCTGTAACTCTTGGCTTGTCTCACTCATCTCTCTGCACTGTTTGCGAGCTCCTGCCCCGCCCCCCTCCGTGCATGCAGGAGGAGAGAGGAGGCACGGGGCTGAAGCCTCACTCAGTCTGGAGGCGACAACGTCTGAAGAAAAAGCAGTGGCTCAGTAATTTGGAGGCACTTTGAAAAAGTGACTGTCAAGTGTGGACAATTTTATTTGAGTGGATTTTTAAAATTCTAATACAACTTCATGCAGATATTTGGCTTTGGCTTTGTCTAAACTCACTTTGTGGAAAAAATGTCAGAATATTCAACCTAAATATGAGTTTTGGTCCATATCAGCCAGTCCTCCTCACAAGCAAGACGGAGCCGCCTGTGAGCGCTTTTAGACAAGGTGCTCGTTGAGAAGAGCGATGCATTTGTATCCAATAAGACCGGGAAAGATTGTCGCTAGGTGCTTTATTGAAAAAGAGAATCTAGAGGTGTGTGAATACTCGCTAAATGTGTGAGCAATAAGTAATGGAGTAAAGAAGTCAAAATGATGCATTCACTGACAGTTATAACGTGTTTATGAGGGCCAACAGGTAGCACCAAATCTATTTGTGTGGAAAAAAACTGCTAAGAACTATCAACACAAAGCTTTGTTGTGATTGTTGGGGGGGGGGGGGGTTAGCCTTTTAACGAAATTTTGAAATTCTCTACAAAATATCAAAGTGCCCCCCGCCCCCAATGGAAAAAGCTTGGACACCCCGTATGAAAGGATCAAGACGGTGTCCATAGTGGGAGCTCCTCCTCTTCATCGTATGTGATGTAGTGGAAGCCATCTTTAAAGTCAGGCTCTCATACACACACACACACACACACACACACACACACACACACACACACGCACACGCACGCACACACACAGCCTGTTAATGGCCATGCTTTATTTGTCCATCATCCCCATGTCTCTGTTCACATCAGGACTGTTAACAACGATGAGCCCCCCCCACCCCACCCACCCCTTCCCCCAAAACACACACACATGGCGCCCCCACCCTCGCCCAGCGTGAAAATCAATGGTGCTAATTATTGTCCATTACTGGAGGCTGGAAGACGAGAGGAGAGCAGTCAGTGCAGATTCAATTGTGGGCGCCGCTGATTAGCTTAGCAGCGCTCGGAGCCTCTTGTTGTCTTTGGCGGACATGAGCTCAGCCTGCTGGGATCTTTATTGCTTTATTTGCTCTTATTGCTCCGTGCTGTGGCTGCTCAGCCCGCTCAGCAGGGAGGATCCTTTTTCAGGATGTAGCCTGATCCCATTCAGTCCGGAAGGCTTCCCCTTCATCTGGGACCAGAATAGAGACTAGTGCCCAATTGGAGGAAGGCCATGCTACATGATAGTAAATATCATCTATTCTTGCCTTCCAGCTTTCATAGCAAAGTTTCTTCCGAAAGGAATACTTCATTGATTGGTGCAACTTATTGAGCGACTGGCGCTGAAAATAGTGGCATTCTGGTGTTGCTGCTGGATGGCTTTCGTCCCTCAGGATTGGCTTTCACTGTCAGTCGACCTTCATCGCTGAATCATTTTCTCTGGGAAAACGCCACCAGCCCGTGCTGACTCGGCACTTTCCCTGTCACCATCTATCACGTACACCGGAGAAACCTGCAATAAATCACACGCGGCCTCCACTGGTCGTGTGCGCGCTGTTCCAAGATGGCGGACACGGCTTTGTCATGTGACGCAAAAAGTGGGAGTGCTTGGTAATGATCAGTAATATTCAATTAGTGTTGATCATCGCGTGCACTTCTTTATCCCCGCCTCCCCGTGAACTCACTTTGGTTGTGAGTGACAGCTTAGCACTGGAAGATGATCTTGTGATTGGTCATGTGACACACTGAACGTATGCGTCGTATGGCCAAGGAACACATTTCCTGTCTTGTCCCGCTGTGTTTCCATGGAAACAGGGGAGCAGCACACCGGGTGGGCGGAGGAAGTCAGAATGAAGAGAAAGCAGTCGCGCTGACGGTGGACGAGCGGGGGGGCATCCAGGCAGAGTAGAGCGCCAACCCACGCACCTGGAAGACAGCGCTGCAGGTTACACTTTCCAAAAGATGACATCAGCATCAAGTCAAGTCAGTTATAGAGGGGCGTGTCTTTGTTTGATTGACAGCAGCTGAAGTGCGGGCCCTTGTTTGGCATCAGACGGAGGGGTGTGTCTTTCTGATTGACAGCAACTGAAGGAGCGTGTCCCTCTGGTTAAGCCAAGTGCTCACAAGCTAAGCGATGCTAGTTTCAAGCGTAAAAATGGTTAAATGAACTAAAAATACAAATATAAGGCATTCAGAAGACTCGTTCAAAGACGTGATGATGTGTAGTTCTATACTGGTCACTAGAGTCAGCAATGTTACACTGATGAGACAATAGCCACTGCACTAAGTACTGTGCAGAAACAGCAAGTAAGGAAAGAACAACAACAACAAGGAATGCTAACGTGTGAGTCTATATTATGTCTTATTTTGGTCACACTTTACAATAATGTACACAAAAATACAGTAGTTACTGAGGAACTAATGAAGAACTAATGAGTAGAGTAGTTACTGAGGAACTAAGGCACATACTGTACATTTAGAGGACTTACTGATGAACTAATGAACTAGTAACTAACTAATGAGTAGTGGTTAGGGTTAGGTAGGTTTGTTTCTCATTAACTACTGTAATTTTAAAAACCTTATTGCAAAGTGTTACCCTTATTTTCACTTATTCTGTCTACTATATTAGGGAATAGGTGTGTAAAGGTGACTATTGGAGTGTTATTTCATGTCTAGAGGGCTCCAATAATGTTAGTGTATTTAGAAGGTGGTAAACAGGTTTTCTATGCTCTAACAACCAAAATATTCAGTTTATAAATAAGCAATCCTACTTGGCAGAAATTGACTTATCACAGTTGGGCCTGGAACCAATTTCGAAGCAATATTTATCCACTTTTTCTTCTCTCCTTTTTAAGGGTAATTTGCAACTACTTAACCCCTCCCCTTCCCTTATGTTGCCAAGATAGGTAGGATCCATGGCCGCACACTCAGCATTTGGGGTGTTTTGAGTACAACATCCGGGTACTCCCAGTGTACTGCACGTATGCGCTGACATGCTGCGTGAAAGTTCACCAATGGAAATCCGGCCTGGACGAGATGAATAAATATGACAGTAAGGCAGGTCTGTGCTTCATCCGCCTACTTGTGTTACTGCTGAGGACACGATGGCGTCGCACACACACACACACATGCTAATGTCTATTAATAGCGTGACTTCCTGGAAAGCCAACGGACCCTTCGTGTTGGTGGACAGAGAGGTGCACGTGATCACATGCTTGCAGCGCGTCACATGACTTGGCGTGTTGAAAAAGTGTCTCTGTGTTTACGCTCCTGACTGCTGAATATTTGATGAGATGGATTTTAGCGAGCAGCGTCTGGCAGATGGAGAATAAAAAGGTTTTAGGGTTGAGCAAAGACGCTTTGTAGGACATCAGCATGCAGATGATGATCATGTTTGATTTCTTTGATATCGATACTTTGCGTGGACGTGGTGCGTGTGATTGTGTGAAAAGTGTTCTGTGTTGTCATGCACTTCCACTCAAATAATAAGCGCCGGGACATCCATAGCACTTTATTAGGACACACAGACAGACAGGAAGTGGAGGTAGTGCAGGGAAGATGCAGTGAGTACAGTGAAAGCATCCAAACAGACAACAAGTCTTCATTTATTTATGTCCCTCTTGTGCTCCTTGGTGAAAGTTGCACTTGGCGATCAAAGCCGAGCTTCTGTTTTTACAAAAAGCTCCTCCACTGGACAACATTGGATGTGTGACACAGTGTCTGTGCGACAGGAAAGTATCTGCAACAAAGTTTCTTAAAGGTACATGACGCAGGCTGTAAAGGTTTAAAGGTTTCATTTGGGACCAGAAGCCCCCCACCCCGACTTGTTAGTGTGGCCATCTTTGGTGTTGCATCGGTCACAGTGTGATGGTTCTTGGCCGGACAAACAGAAAGAAGGCAAAGCAAAGGTGCTGCTTGTGTTCAGGTGACACGGGGGTGGTGATGGTGGGGGGTGGCGATGTGGAAAGAGTTCTGTTTGCGTCCTGTTGCTATGGCAGCATGAGAGGCGTGTCCAGGAACACGTCTTGCTTTGCCTGCTGCTCTGGTTCGAGAAGTAAACCTGGCCCCACGTGTCCTTGCCCCGCCCCCACCCTGAGCCTGCCATTTTGCTGCTCTCTGATTGGCTCCAGAAAGACCACGTGTTTGTTGGTACTCACCTTGCGGCCCGGGCCCTCCGTGGTGGCGGGCGGGGTGGGGCTGAGGATGGAGGACTGGCCGCTCTCTGGCCCGGCCTCGTTGGCTACGCTGGAGGGGGCGGGGGGTGCCGCCTTGTTGCAGGGGGGGCATCTGCAGGGTGTCAGGTAGAGGTACATGAGCACCAGAAGCAGGCTAACCACGCAGCCCAGCAGGGTGGTGAATCCAGTGTTGAAAGAGTCGTGAGTCTCGCTGGCGTCGTGCGCCGCGACTGTCACATTGACTTCCTGTGTCTGGTTGCGCTGATGCGTCTGGTCCAGAGCCATGCACCAGTAGATCCCAGAGTCCTCTGCTCGGGCCACTGTGATTTCCAGACTCCCGTTGGCAAACATTTTCAAAGACCCGTTGTTGCCAGGCGGAGCCACATACTCCTGATTGGGGGTAACCCAGAAGAATGTGATGTGTTTTCCCATCAGGGTGGTGGCGCAGTGGAGCAGCACCGTGCCCCCTGTGTTCACAGCAACACTGCTCTTCTGCTCCCTGAATAGGGCCGTCACAGTGGTCAAGTTGCACTGGTGGAAGAAGCCACCGTGCTGGAAGAAGCGCACGGTGCCTTGTTGCATCCCGTACACCCGGCAGGTGTGATCCTGCCGGAAGTCTGTCACTGACGCAAAGCCTCTCTCCTCCCAGAGGCGGAACATTCGGAACGTGGCGCAGTCACACACCAGCAGGTTATTGTGAAGGTAGAATCCCTGCTGGAGTCTGCTGGGGAGGCTTGATAAGTACTCCAGGGGGAGCTTGCGCAGGTGGTTTGAGGACAGATCCAGCATAGCCAGCTGAGGGTGGCTGCGGTCTCGGACAGAGAAGAAAGGGAAGTCGATGAGTTGGTTGTGGCTGAGGTAGACTTTACGGAGGCTGCCCAGTCCTGCCAGGGCGCCACTCTCCACCTGAACCATATGGTTGTTGAAGAGCAGCAGCTCCTCCAGTCCAGGAATGTCCTGGAAGTAGTGTTGCTCCAGAACCCTCAGTTTATTGGATGACAGGTCCAGGTGGCGCAGCAGGCCTCCAGAGGAGTTCCCAAAGGCGCCCGGTTGGATGGTTGTCAGCTGGTTGTGCGCCAAGCGTAAAGTCTGCAGACGAAACAGTCCCTCAAAGCTGCCCCCCTTCAGCTGAAGCAAATGGTTATGGCTGAGGTCCAAAGTGACTGCGGAACTGGGCATGTCTACTGGGACATGGTCCAGGCCCAGCCCGGTGCAGCTCAGGATATCGGAAGCACACAGGCAGCCGCCTGCGTGGGTGGAGTTTTGTCCCGACTGGCAGATACCGACCCGGCTGGACAAGACCTGCTGGAGACATCCGAGCAGAACCACGAAGGACCTCCACGATGGGGTCAGAAGAGCTGACATGATGCCACCAGCACCACTGGTCCACCTCCTGTCACAGCAAACTCATTTTCGCATCCTTCATCTTTAAAACAAACAGTGCATACTTTGTTTTGTTCTGGCAGCAGGCCTGACCCGTCTGAGCCACACGCTGGTGCCGCCAGGGTGAAAACTTAAATCCTCCCCCAGTCCATCATGCTGCCCGACACCATAAACACTCAAGTCAGTGTGTGAGTGTGCTGTCAGCTCATGTAGAACTCGCCGTTAACGTCCTGCTGGCAGCGCCACAGCCATCTGGACCACTCAGAACCGAGCCTTATGATGTAGACGGACGAAAACGATGTCTGGTGCAGGCGTAAAGATGATAAGACTTGAAGATGCAGCAGAGAGAGTTGAGATTTGCTGAAGAAACGTCTCACTCACTTCAGTCGTGTGCTGGCGTGACAGCAGCGCCGCTCGTCGCTCGTGCTTCCGCTTTGTCTCGCTGGCAGCATGTTTGTGTTTGGGGAACCTCAGCACCCGCCCACAGCCCGCCCAGTCCCAACATCACATGTTGCCAGTCCGCAGAGACCACACTCTCCTGCTCCCGCCACTGCTGCCGACCCGCTGCGCACTAACATGCTGGAGCAGCAGGATGCTTCCAGATGTGCTCCACTCAGAGCTGCTTCCATAGCTCCTCCCCTTGCTCCTCCTCCTCTCTCTCTCTGTGTCTCTCTCTCTGACCCTCTCTTCCTGCCTGCCTTCCCTCTCTGTCTCCTCCTCTTCTAATTCTTCTTGTCGTGTTTTTTCTGGCAGCAGTGGCACAACTTTGTTGCACTACGTTGTTGTGTAAATGCGCACACACACACACACACACACACACACACGTGTACGCCAGCAGAAGCACAAAATACAGGACGTCTCTGTAAAATTAAGCTAAAGGAGAGCAGGATATCTTCCTGTCCTCTGAAAGGATGACTCGGCATCTTAGCAGCTGAATAATGTCATGTCATTGACGGGCTCCTAAATCACCACCTGACCTTTGACTCACAGCAGATGTGCCGGTGTTTGTGTCAGCTGCTTTTTTCTGAATAAATAAAGACGGACGCCACCTTCGAAGCGTCATGGCCGCTGGGAAACCAAGTAATGATGTCACGAGTGCTTACAGAAAGTAGCGCCCTGACGATGTCATGGACGAGGCTCAAAGATGTCTGTCATGTCTGTCTGTCCTCCTACAGCACGTCCCGGGCAGCATCCGTGCTGCTGTCGGACCCGTGCTTCCAGCTCCACTCCATCCAGCACCTTCTAGGGGAGGAAGGAGACTCGTGCGGCTCGGCGCCACCGCCGCCGCCTGCCACTGCCAGCCGTCCAGTCGTGAGCTGCCTGGCATCCGCCGTGGCTCCGCCCCTTCCCTCTGCCCCCGGAGCCATCGGCCAGTTGGAGCGTAAACACTTCTCTCTGCACGCATGTGAGTGATGCACACATCATCTTCTTCTTTCAGTGATGATGATGAGTGACGCTCCTCACACATCCGCCTGCTTCTGCTGAGGCGTCCTCATCTGCCCACTCGGTATCAGTAGTGTTACATTGATGAGACAGTTCATTCATACCTATGGACAGTTTAGAGTCGCCAATTAACCTAACATGCATGTTTTTGGAATGTGGGAGGAAACCGGAGTACCCGAAGAAAACCCCAAATGGTAACATTTGCAAGTCTATATTATATATTTTTATGTCTTTTATGTCTAATTTTCTCTTATTATGTCTACTATATTTGGTAATGGGAGTGTAAAGGTCACTATAGGGGTGTTATTTCATGTCTAGAGTGGTCTAATCATGTTAAAAACAGTGTTTAGAAGGTCAAACAGCTTGTCTCTGCTCTAACTGATAACATTCCATTTATCCTACTTGGCGGAAATTCACCCGTCATGGTCTGTTCTGGAACCAATTAACTGAGATAAATGAGCGATTACTGTATTTGTCATATTGTAAAGGTGTTGATGTTACTGACAGCTCGATGCAACATTTGCTGTAGGAGTGAGGTGGAAACGCTTGCTTTCTCGCTGCGTTCACTCACAGAAGCCAACATCCTGTCATCCAGCACGACACATACTTGAGCGCCCCCTGCTGCCACTACCTTAAAAGCTACATCGTCCGTTCAGGACGCGTGACGGCCTTTAACGCTCGACGGCGGCGTAACGTTTTCATGACAAACACGTGCTACATCTGCTCATTATGATGTCTGTTGAAGAAATATGGATATCCTCTTCCTCCTCCAGAGGTTGCTCTTCTAGCAAGCATACAGTTGACAGCCAGCTTCTTTTCTAGTCCATCTGGATTGATTGATTGATTGATTGATTGGTTTCTTGTTGCCGCTGGCATGAAGGCATTTGTGTGTTTTTTCCCGCCAACAGACAGTGACTACATCAGCCAGGAGGAGAAGCAGAAGGTGGAGCTCATGTTGGCGTTCCTCACTGAAGAATCCCAGCAGGCTGCGGCCAGCACGGCGGTCAGTGATGTCATCACCTCCTTTGCTCATGCCAAGACTTCCTGTACATACCCGACATGATTAGTCATATGATTAATGCTTATTGGAGCGCTTTTATCTGCTGATTTAGTGTCATGGAGGAGGTGTGGCCAAAGTCAGATCAACACCAGTGTGCACATGCGTATGTTAGGACTGCCAAAGTTAACGCAAGTTTCCTTTACCGACACTATTTTTTTTTTGTTGTTGTTTTTTATGAATACTGACCCACCATCCACCAGTACGAGCCTGGACTCTGTTTTTCAGAGAGATGCACCAACAAATATGCAGATTAGCACTCAATAAGGTCATCAAATGTGACCTTTTGTGCATTCCCGCATAGTATCAGCATTTGCGAGGAAATATGAGGTGAAAGAAAAACCAGAAAAATCCAGTATAGTAGTCTGTGCAGCGTGGGAAAAGATGCATTGCAAAGTTAGATGGTGCCTTCATGGACCGTCTGACAAGTTGCCACTCGCATAAAACATGCAAAAACCGCGGGTTTCAAACTACATATTATTTTTCTAACAGTGGCCCATATTTCCAAAATTGATATCCCTTTACAAAAACCCCTGCCTGACCGCATTCTTGGGGATATGATGTGCTCTTTTATAGAGTTGGCTCCTTTATTTATAATGTAAGATTAATGTCCGCTCGTATCGAATCACATCATATCATATGTACACTGTATTGAATCGTTGTTTTGAAAATATTTAGTAATATTTTTCTTATCTTGCACGTGTATCTGGAAGCGTATCTAATCATTTACCACAAAGAGATTTACATCCCTACTTATTATAGATAAAAGCTTCTATCTGCGATGGATTATGAGTTAACTATAGACATAATGCAATCAATCGCGATTAAATAATAGCACAAAGGTGTTGGACTCACTGTGAAAAGTCAAATGAGTCTTTTAGAGCAGCTTATCTTGCTGATGGTCAACAAAAAACATAATATTCACCTCAAAAACAGTCATACTAATCACTGTGTAGACATACTTTTATATTTATGTGCATATTTCCTTGCTCAAGGGCTAAAGAAAAGTGCTGAGCTGCTGGCATGGATGGGATCACTGGCACTCATTGATCACAAACTCCAGAACAAACATCTGCCATGTTTATGATAGTGTGCCGGCAGCAGACGCCATGTTTATGATGGCATGCCACATCCGCCATGTTTATGATGGCGTGCTGGCAGCAGGCGCCATGTTTATTACAGCGTGCCGGCAGCAGACGCCATCTGCAGCTTCTCCTAAATTTTCCCACTTTGTGAAAAGCTGTCGGTCATTCCCGTGAGCCCCCCTCCCAACACGCTCCCTGTTTGCTTAACAGCTGCTTGAGTTGACTGTAAACATGTGGTAGCGCCATGCTAACAGGAAGTGTGTGTTTCCCGCGTTTTTCTGTTTTCAGCCCACCAGCGAGGACGACCTTTGCCCCATCTGCTACGCCCACTCCATCTCGGCCATCTTTAAACCCTGCTCACACAAGTCCTGCAAGTCAGTCCCTAACTTGTTATCCCAGTTCTTGGTGTTGCCGCAAAGCATGCTGGGAGTGACCGTGGCGTTTGTGTTGTGTAGAGCGTGCATCAACCAACACCTGATGAACAACAAGGACTGTTTCTTCTGCAAGGCCACCATCACTGCTGTGGACGACTACTGCAAGCCCACCTCCTCCTAACACACACACACACACACACACACACTCCACTCCTACACTGTTTGTTTTATTAGTCCGTCTCACACACACAGATTTGTTCTTATCCAGGGTGAGTGTGAGGATGAAGCGTGGCGCTAACCTGCTCAGAAGCAGACTATGGCCACATTGGGGAGAAAAACACAAGTAAGAGATCAGAGCCTATAAAAGGCCCGCCCACTGGCCAGTCAGTTGTCTCAAAAAATGATGTCATCATTTATTGCCAATCCTATGGACATGATCATAGATTTATGATAATAGATTCATAATTCCTCCTGAGTCGTCGGTACAGTGACACTGACACATTAATGATCGTATTTATGGGAAAATTGCACTTTTGGAGGGGAATTTTGCCCATCCACAATCCTTATGTGAGACATGAACACATACTGCATGTCCTTCTCTTTTCTGTGCGTTCTCAAGATATAAAAAGAGAGCTCACTACCGCACGTAATGGGAAACATTTCTTCCACCTATTAAGCCTGAAAAGGACTTGTTATCTGTTTTTAAGTCTTTACAACGCACAGAGAAGAGAAAGACGTGTGTGCATGTCTGACATAAGGATTGTGGATGATGAAAAAAGTGCACTTTTCACTGGGGGGCGGGGGGGGTGAGAGGCAGGGAGTACTTTCAGTGTTACTGCAGCCCTGCCAACATGTATGAATTGGTCGTACTGCGCATGCAGTTGGACTCTTGAATGCGCTTGTATGCTTCACTGCTCTCCATTTTGTTGCATTTCACTGGTTGCAGTTTGGAGTTCAGTCTGTACAGTACAGATAAATAAATAGATATCAGTTTCTCAATTGTATTTCTGTCCCCCAGTGGGGGCATGACAGAAAATAATTGAGAACCACTGCTTTATGGGAATAATGACATGATTATTGATTTCAACTCTTATTCTGGACACTTGAAGTGACAGTTGAATTTGTCCACACTTAAGCCTCCCTACAATATTCTTAAACTTGCCGGTACCACTTATCCCACGTCTTCTGCATAAATTCAACTTGCTTTGTGGCACACACACACACACACACACACACACACACAATACACACACCCATTACAGCTTCCAGGATCAAATCGTCTTTGGAGCAACTTCTCCATCTGATGTTTTTTTCCTCTCCATTTGGGTCAACCAGCTGGAAACACACACACACACACCATTCAGTGTTTGTCATAGAAGACTGAAGTGGGTGGGTATGGGGGGGGTTATGTGTGTGTATGGTACATATATTTAAAGTGTGTGCGTGTGTGTACATTAAATTATTTATCTCAAACAAGTTGTTTTTTGTCAGAACATTACATGCGCACACACACACACACAAATGCACGCTCGTGCTGACTACACGATAACAGCTGTTTTCAGGTCCGGCGGTACGTGTGCATGGTGACAAAATAAAGAAGGTTGGAGGATGCAAGAAAGGAACATTGAAACTTTGGTTAGATTGCTTGGGTGTGTGGTGTTTTGTTACATGAATAGTCGGGTTTTCTCAGAGAGGCTATAGAACTATGCGGTCCGCTGCTGCCCCCTGCAGGACACCCGCTGCACTACACGATGTGATTGGAAAAGAATAGTGACGTCTTAATGACAACCGTCACACAATCATACACACCAATATCACAGTCCGTATGATTCAAAGTGTGATTGTGTGTGCGCGCAGACACAAACACTGGTTTGAAGATTTTTCATTTGAAAAGGGCCACTCGGGTCACCGGGTGTCGCCATCTCACGCGGTCTTGGCAGCGAGCGAGGGCATCATCCAGCGGCAGTTGGAGCTGTTGGGGGTGTCAGTCGAAGACGTCGGACCAGCAGGTGTGCGGTGGGTCACGTGGATGTCTCCAAGCTGCATGCTGACTGGTGAAACTCCCTGATGGTTCAGGTGGGCAGTGGAGGACGTGTCCTTGCCCAGCATCTCATCTGGACGATGTTTGGTTGGTTGGCTCCCTGGCGGAGCTCTGTGTTGAGGACATGGTCTTACTGCTGCACACCCATGATGGCTCTGAGGGTGCGGGCCTCGAAGCCGTGGACCCGGGTAGACATGGTCTCAAAAAGGAGCACTGGCAGGACAGCGACCCGGAGCTTGGTATGGCAGGAGATACCATGACATCTCCATTGTGGTCTCCAGAGGCTTCTCATGACAACAGCCAGTGTTTATCTGTTCACTTCAGGCAGGATGTCCCCCATGTTGGTGACCTCTGAGCTCAGGTAAAACAAAGAGACGAACTCAACGGGCTCGGATCAAAAGAGGACGGGGGGTGGATCAGAACCGTCACCAAAGTGCATGAGCTTAGTCTCGGACCAGCAGAACAAGGTGGTGTCGTCAGCGTGGTCCAGGTCGGTTAGCTGGTAGTCACTGATCTTGACTGCAGGGAAGGACGGACGCTGTCGTCATCAGATGGTTGGTGAAGCAGTTAAACAAGTCTGGTTCAGCCATGCAGCCCTGGTGGACACCAGCAACGATGGTAAACCGGTTGGCGGGGGTCCTTGTGGAACTCCATGAACTTCTCACTGAGGACTCTGAGAGCTGAGATGTGGTATGCTCCGTGCACGTTCACATAAAAGGGGCCGTTGGACGTCATATTATTCTACATCCGCGCACAAACGAAGCGATCCCAGACGGTGTATTTTACACAAGATGAGCAAGGCATTATTATGGAGCGTTATGAGCAGTTGAAAAAGACTATCACCGCCAAAAGCAACACTGCCACCACCAATAGAGCGAGGGGGCGACCACTGGCAGAATAATGCTTAATGCACCAGTTAACACCGATTTGATGTATTAACGCTTATCCATTAAAAAAATACAATGTTGACGTGTTTTGTGGCGACTTTTTCCTTTGTGACATTTTTTTTCCCCTTTTTGTTAAAAAGGAAAAAGATTTTATTCCTGAAGTGAGCAAATGTACCATGTTGCATAGTGCTGCTCAAATTCTTCTTACTCCCACGTCCACCGGGTTCTCAATAAATGGTGACAACATCTCCGAATGAGTTACACAGCGAAACGCTTTCATAGCCGATCTTAAAGATCAACGTCTGGCTGTAACCCGGTCGGGAGCAGAGGCCTCTATTACGAATTATGCTTAAGTTATCCAAGATCTCTTCTGTCTTCCGGCTTAATCAAGCCAGATATTGAAGGTGTGGGATCAGCGGTTCTACGAAGCTGGATACCAACTTGATTAGACAATCTGTGATATTAAGTTTGACAAATATAAAGATATACTTGCTAAAGGGCACATGGCTGCAACTGTTAAATGCGGGAAGGAAGACTGGCAGGAAATCACAGACTAAGTACGTTTGCCACGTCATTAATGACACATGAACACACTGTATATACCAGGGGTCACCAACCTCTTTGAAACCGATGCGAAGGTCGACCAGTTTGATACACACTTCTGAAATAGCCAATTTGCTTAATTTGATCTTTAACTATGTGTTATTATCAATAATTAATTATATTCATCAACGGGAAGACACTGATCACGTTCATGATTTCTCACAATAAATATCAACAAATGATTTAATAAGAAAAGAAACATAAATATCAATATTCCACATTTTATTTCCATATTGTCTCTCAGGGCAAGTCTTTTCAAATGGAATATTTTCAATTGATCACTTCTCCAACAGATATAGGAAATCACAATGTCCCATTTTCACTAGCCACTAACATTTTTTCACAAAGCATGAATTACTTTTCACCATGTTTGTACAAATAGTAAATCACTTCAAATATTGCAGACTCTTCTTGCCGTTGTAGTTGGGGAGATGACATGGGCTCCATTCTTACCTTCAAGTACAGCTTTAGCAATTAGCATCATTGCTTCTTTGACAACCTCCCTGTCTGAAAAGGCCTTTTTCTTAATCAAGCGTTGCGTGGCAAATGAGGCTTCGGTTGCTTTTCAGGAGTTTTTAACCGGTCTCGTGAAAAAAAGATTGCTGTTTTTCACAAAGCTGCCTTTAACTCGCAGTCTCTTTGTTTGTAGTGAGCTTACCTGTGGGTGGTTAGCATTGTAGCTTGTAGGACACGATGTGAAATGTCTCTCCACATTGTGCTGTAAAAAAAAAAAATAATAATGTCTTTCTTTTTTTCTGCCACCTTTTTGGGGGGCAGTCTGCTCATTTTCGCTGCACCCGCTAGCTTGTTCCCATCATGTTTGTATGATCTCCACAAATGCTACATTTTGGTCATGCGCACAACACCGACCTTTGAGCTATACGAGATGAGATTTCATGTAGAAGTGTTTTTTTAATATACATTAGGTCCCCAACTTAACTCCCCCAACTAGCGAACATTCGCGGATACGAACACAAGCCGACTGGTGTATTTTTTATTTTATTTTGCCTTGTAGTCACTCCATCAGTATTTATAATGCTACTGTACATGCTTGACCAGCAGAGGGCACTGTGCCACAGCTAATGGGACCAACAGTTACAGGCAGACGGGGGGAGGAGAAGTGAAGAAAAGCTACATTGTAGCTGTATGATACAACCCGGACAGAGCGTGTGATTAAAGTTTATGAAGAGTTAATAGGCCTGCTTAATTCTACACCACCCACAGAACACTACCTCTTTTAGAAGAGTCTAACCACCACCACCATTTGTCCTATTTTTCAATAACTCCTCCACCACTACCAACGACGTATGCTCGACCACTCCTCTTCAAAGGTAAATAACATTTATCATTACGTATTATTATATCATTTTTATTATTGTTTTTTTCATTAATTATCCTCGTTTAATATTACTACTGCATCCAAACTCATATTTACATACATACGCATATACTGTATATGTATACACGTACATGTAGTACCTATATCATTGGTAATATTACCTTTTCCCCTACTTAAGAACAATTCGACATAAGAACGGTCGTCTGGAACCAATTGTGTTCGTAAGTTGGGGACTTAGTGTATTGTCATTTCCATTTTACATGTAAGTGTGATTTAAACAAGAATCGCAACCAAAAAAAAAATGAGATGCAGCTCACTGGTAAGTGGCGCGATGTGAGCTATTTTTAGAACAGGCTGGCGGGCGACTCATGCGGTCCTTTGGGGCGACCTGGTGCCGGCGGGCACCGTGTCGGTTACCCCTGGTATATACAGTATGAACTACTTACGTACTTTATTTTATTGGCGCCGTTGACCCTTTTGACGTCGTGACAGCAATAGTTAGGAGCGACATATGGAAGGAATCGGAGATTAATTTCCCTTTTACTCAAAACAAAACAAAATAGATACTGGATATGTGAAATAAAGTACTGCAGTACCTCACATAACGTAAACCTCCTTTTACGTAAATTCCACTGAACGTAAAGAATTTATGTAAAGTTTTTTGCATCGTATTACGTAAGGAATTCCATTCAACTTTATTAAAGCCTTACAAATTACACTAACAGTGCATCAAACCATGGGGATTGAAAAATAACAGTTGGATAACAAAAACACAAAATAAATCACACAGAAATCGAGATTAAAGAAATAAAAACGTAACAGAAAAGTGATAAATAAATAAATAAAATATAAAAAAATAAAGATAATAATAATAATGAGCGTAAGTTACACCAGGGGACATGAGCAATGAAAATGAAATTGAATTAAGGATATTGAAGAGGGAGCACAGATTTATAGTCTTGATAGCTTTCTTGATCTTAGCAGAGGATATTGATTGGAAGCACAGCTTCCGTTCTTAAAAAAGGGGTTTCACTTTGGCAAATTTAAAGTCGGTGCAAGTTTTTTTTTTGTTTTTTTTTAAGTCGGTGCAAATTCAGACTAACAGAGTACTGTACGCTTGGTGACGCCTTTCAGTTTTATTCATTTACAGTAATCGTATTTATTACCTTATTTTATATTGGAATGTTATTTTACTATGTTTATGCTAACATTTTCTTATATTTTCCCACCATATTGGTGGACTTTGAATATTTTGAAGGGCCAAAGGGGTGAGTTTGGGAAGATCTTGGAACGGATTGGGCTATTTACATGTATTTTACGCTTCGTATAACATAAAAACCCTATAACATAAACGTTCTCGGAACGGATTATTTACGTTGTAGGGGCGTCTACTGTACTTGTAAAGGAAATTGTTGTCTGTCCTTTGTATGGGCACAGTAAGTGCACTGTTTGGTAACTTTTCTCAGACCAAATGGCTACGAGCTGTGGGGTTCTCCAGGGCTCAATCCCCCTATTGTTCCATCATGCTTCCTTTAGGCCAGCTAATACGCAGCTGCAATGTGACCTACCACAACTATCTAGACGACAATCAGATCTGCGTGTCACCGATGGCAGGTGAGCATGGTCCTGCAGATTTACTTTATCACTGCATCAAACAGATCAGTGTGTGGATGCAAAACAACTTTCTCTAGCTAAACTCCGACAAAACTCAAATCACAGAAACAAAGAGGAAGTGTTATTAGCCACCTTGAGGCTCTTTCTCTAAAACCTAATCATCGGGTTAGAAATCCAGGGGTAATAATGAACTTTAACAGCCACGTTAATCAATAACATCATCAGTCTTTACCACCTAAAAAAACATTGCCAAAATCAAGGGAATGGTGTCTAAGCCAGATCCATGCCTTTGTCTCCAGCAGGCTGGACTACTGTAACGGCTTTCCCATCGTGAAACCTAACCTGCTCAGGAGCGGGTTAGCGCCAGCATATGAGTTACCGTGGCGACACATCTTGCTGAAAAGTGAACCAGCTTTGAAGCACAGCATATCCGGACTTACTCCTCAAACTCATCCAGGATAAGGACAAATCCTGCTTTGTAGTACCGGCCCCTGGTTATGACTTGAGTTACCATGGTGATATAGCCGCTTTAAAAGACAGCCGCCTTCATTGCACAGGCAAGCCCGGCTTCAGACTCAACAGACCTCGCTAACGCACTAAACTCGTTTTAAGGGTGTACCCCCCGATGCATTAAGAGCTGGACTGCATGTATGACCACGATAACTATGCTATCCATGCTAGCTGCATCACAAGGGGCTACCTGTGCATGCCATGCAGTGTTGCCATGGCAACAGGATGCAGGATGAAGAATTCACCAGCATGAGTGTAGGCTCATCATCCTCTTCTTATGCTAACATGTCAACATAGCATGTGTGTTGTGACAACAAAAGCATCAATAACAATAACATCATTAACAACCATCAACAACAATAACATCAATAACAATACCATCAACAACAATAACATCATTAACAACCATCAACAACAATAACATCAATAACAATACTGTCAACAACAATACCATCAATAAAAATACCTTCAACAACAATACCATCAATAACAACCATCTAACAACAACATCATCAATACCAATAACATCAATAACAACAAGGAGGAGGAGCCAAAGTGCAAGATAGATTCTCTCCTTCTCTCCTTACCGTCGTCATCTTCCGCCTCATTATCATTGGTGGCCTCTTCCTCGTCATCATCATCACTGACACCTGCTGTGGGTGGATGTGGGGGGGTAGATGTGTTATTGTTGTCATGGAAACACTTTACCAACTTGTGAGTGTTGGTGGACTTCATTGGACACGTCCATCATGTCCCACATGAACACACAGGAAGTGAAGGACAATGGCTTCCTGTTAGCTTGTCCAGACTTTGCTTGTCTCCTGAGGCCACGCCTCCCTCGTTACACAAACACACCAGCAGATAAATGAAATGACATCCAATCAGCATTATACTTTATATCATCACGTGAAAGAAGGACTACAATAAATGGATGATAAATACATACGGCTGGTGACGTCATGGTAGTTGAAACTAAGAAGGAGGTGACAGGTGGTTGCTGCAGAGATCCTCATTCACGTCTGCACGCCCCCCGCCCCGCGCCGTTGGCTCTTTGGAGAGAATCTCCCGCAGTTTCCCTCACCGCTTTTTCTTCTTTTTGGGATCAACATCGCCAACCTGCACGTCGTGGAGGGTGCGCGCGTGCACGGCTCCCTTCCGCTCGCTCACACGCACGCTCACACGCACGGACCCGCAACGTGGGCTAGCGTGCGGCAGCCGCATCAACACCGCCACTGAGCGCAGAGCCCGTGAACATTTGGCGGAGTTCCCCCTCCCCAACATTTTTTCTTTTTGCTTTCGCTGTCAAGTTGGCGGGAATGAAGTGGCGCCAATTACCCTGAGTGAGTATCGTTTGGACTGGTTCAGGTGGGGGTGGTGGGGGACCGAGGGGGGTTTGGGGTCCAGTCATGGGTAGCCTGGAACCCGCGCCTCTCAGCCTCTTGTGGCTCGTGCACGCTTGCGTGCAGCTGGCACGCAGCCAGGAGCTTTTGGCGCCACATTCCATCCGAGTGGAAGGTGACGTCACGCTCGGGGGGTTGTTCCCCGTCCACGCCAAGGGGGTCCCCGGCGGTCCCCCTTGCGGGGACCTGAAGAAGGAAACCGGAATCCAGCGCCTGGAGGCTATGATGTACGCGCTGGACGTCATCAACGCAGACGAGCACCTGCTGCCCAACATCACGCTGGGCGCGCGCGTGCTCGACACGTGTTCGCGGGACACGCACGCGCTCGAGCAGTCGCTGACGTTCGTGCAAGCGCTCGTCCAAAAGGACACGTCCGACGTGCGCTGCACCGACGGGGATGCGCCCGTCTTTGATGAGGCCGAGAAGGTGGTGGGCGTGGTCGGTGCGTCCGCCAGCTCCGTGTCCATCATGGTGGCCAACATCCTGCGCCTCTTCCAGGTAACCCCCCCCTCACTTCCTGCATGCCCACCTGTTGGCAGGCCAGACGTCACTTCGGCTGAGTGGTGGAGGCGAAGCTGATGTGGAGTTCTTCATGAGCTAGCAGTTCTCATTAGCTTGTCTAGTTGGCATGTGGTTAGTGCTAACACGCAGACTGCCTTTAAAGGCCGAATACTAATCCGAATTTAACACCTAACCTAATCTTAATTTAACATCTAACCCCGGGTGCTCACACTTTTTCAGCCTGCGAGCTACTTTTAAAATGACCAAGTCCCAAAGATCTACCTCCTACTACAAATATGGAAAATATATATTTATATAGTATTTATGTGCATTTTACATGTATATCGGGCGCACACACTTTTTCAGCATGCAGGTCATAAATCGACATGATCTATCTCTTACTGTAAAACATATAACATATACGTACTGTATATAAAATCTAGCCGGTAAACGTTTAAACTACGATACTAAATACTAATGATTAATGTGTCACATTCACAGTTTCAAAGTTTACAGCTAATCAAAGTAGCTGATATCATTCACTGATATCATTTACAATTCAATTAATATGGCAATAAAAAGAACACAACTGTTGAGGAATTATGTAAGTCCTCAGTAGTTGTGTACATAACCTGAGTACCCGTAATATGTCCTTCAAAATAGCTACGCAGTGTTCATGAGGCACACAGTGCATTACGTGCCTTTAGCATTTGCTGTCAAACATTACCGACATACAAGAAATGGAAATGATTACGCAAAAGGCAATGCAGCCGAAGTCAAGGCAACATATTAAAAAGGTTTCAGCAACGGGCGCATTTTCCAATTCCTCATGAAATAATAGTTTAAGAAACGGAAGTGTAGAAAAACACGCATTTTTACAGTAGAGTTCATGACACGAAGCAAAGCCATCTAACAATTGACTTTTTTTCTACATAACAAGTCAATGGACAACTTTCGTTGCAGATACGTTGTAGGAGGCATCTTACCGCTGAGTTATCTCTGTGTGTAGTTTGAGACGTCTGTTCACCATTGCGAGAGCGGATCAGGAGGGGGGCTTAATGTCAGCTGACTGATGTCATACGACATCTGCAAAGTGACGTTTATGCGATCGACCTAAACTGCCTTCGCGATCGACCGGTAGCTTGTGATCGACGTAACTGATCCCTTTCCTCACCGACACTGTGAGACCTCTTCATAGTTTTGTTGTCATCTTTGATGATGCGTTACTTGAAGGACCTTCACAGTCTGCACGCCCTTGTAGTCCTGATGCAGTGGCGGACCTACGGGGGGGTCACTCACCCCCACTGGCCATCTAGACATTTCTGTTATCAACTTATAGCAACCCATGTGTGAGTTATGGTCTCACCTTGGCAACCCCAATGAAAAATGTCTGGCTCCGCCCCTGTCCTGATGAAAGGTGAATATGACGAATAAGGAGATTTCACGCTAGCTGCTGTGATCAGATTCCACAGATCAGCTACGCGTCGACGGCGCCTGAGCTGAGTGACGAGCGGCGCTACGACTTCTTCTCTCGCGTGGTTCCCCCAGACGGCTTCCAGGCTCAGGCCATGCTGGACCTCGTGAAGGTGCTGGGTTGGACGTACGTGTCCACCGTGGCGTCGGAGGGAAGCTACGGCGAGAAGGGCGTGGACGCCTTCCTGCAGCTTTCTCGAGACCAGGGTAAGATTTGTCACCTTTGACCTCCGACAAAGGAAGTGATTGACCCGACTGTCATCGGGCGCCGTGCGGCCGACGTGCGCGCTCGCCACTGTTAGCATTAGCATGCCTTTGGTCCTCAGGTGGAACGTGCGTGGCTCAGTCTGTGAAGATCCCACACCATCCTGACTCCTCCCATTTTGACAAGGTCATCCGCCTCCTGTTGGACACGCCCGCCGCCCGCGCCATCATCCTTTTTGCCTCTGACGACGACATCAGGTACCTGCGCGGAGGTCACGTCACACACAAACGACTCACCGTGTGTGTGTGTGTGTGTGTGTGTTCCAGAGGCATTCTGAGCGCCAGCAAGCGAGCGCAGCAGGTGGGTCACTTCCTGTGGATCGGTTCTGACAGCTGGGGCGCCAACAACGCTCCCGTCCATCAGCTGGAGGATGCCGCCGCTGGCGCCATCACCGTCCTGCCCAAAAGAGCCACCATCAGTGGTAACTCTCCAATCAATCAATCAATCAATAGATCCATGAAAGAGAGTATGCTCTCATTTCGGCTTCCTGCTGGGAATCACATTATTCCTGGATGAGGTTGCCATGGCAACAACATCAGCAGCCTCAACAAGTGTGTGTGTGTGTGTGCAGGCTTTGATGCATACTTCACGTCACGCACGTTGGAGAACAACCGCAGGAACGTTTGGTTCGCCGAATTCTGGGAGGAGAACTTCCGCTGTCAGCTGACCAGCACCGCCACACCACGCCACGCCTCCAGGAAGTGCACGGGTGAGCATGCACAGGCCCGGTGTGTGTGTGCGTGTTTTTGGTCTGACACAGCAGGGTGTCCAAAGTGCGATCATGGAAATAGTCTGTTCCAGGGCGAAACTGCAGCCATCCTAAGCAGTTGAGCAAGTGTAAAAAGAAGTGAAGCTGTGTTATTTGGTCATGTGACACAAAGGTGGTGTTGATGTGCTCCGATCCAAAGGTCAGGAGCGAATCGGCATGGACTCTAAGTACGAGCAAGAGGCTAAAGTGCAGTTTGTGATGGACGCCGTGTACGCCATGGCCTACGCGCTGCACAACATGCATGCTGACCTTTGCCCCTCAGACTCCGCCCTCTGTGCCGACATGGAGATGGCGAGCGGCAAGAAACTGCTCAAGTACATCCGCACCGTCAGCTTCAACGGTGAGCCACACACACACACACACACGCGCACACACACACACACACACACACACACACACACACAAACAAGGAATCATCAGGAATATGAATAATCAAGTTAAAAGCAGTACAAATCCATACATCATGTATTCATCATAATCATCATAATGTTTGCCAGCATGCACTAATACACACACACACGCACACACACACACACACACACACATATATATACTTACATGACGAACATCACGCCAACATGGGTGAAGACGCTGCAAATGACGAACATTAGTTTTCATGTTTTGACTGACATACAAAGTCTCATTCAGTCTCCTGGTCTCCAATCAGACGTCTTTATTGCATTCCCCCATGTGCAGGAAGTGCGGGTACTCCCGTGACGTTCAATCGTAACGGCGACGCCCCCGGACACTACGACGTCTTCCAGTACCAGTGGAACAACGGCAGCCTAGCGGGATACCGCGTGGTTGGACAGTGGATGGAAACGCTGCAGCTCAATGTCAGTTTTTCATCTCAAACATGACAGCACATGGCAGCACATGGCAGCACATGGCAGCACATGGCAGCACATGGCAGCACATGGCAGCACATGACAGCACATGGCAGCACATGGCAGCACATGGCAGCACATGGCAGCACATGGCAGCACATGGCAGCACATGACAGCACATGGCAGCACATGGCAGCACATGGCAGCACATGTGTGTCTGTTAGCTGCTCGTACTGCACATCCAGTATCGCTAAGAAAAGGATGGATTCAAGTGAAGAATGAAAGGAGGAAAAGTGGGATTATCCCATAGGGATCATGTGACACTGTATGAATGAATGATGTGAGTGGATAGGAATGTTCATGTCAGATTAGCAGCTTCATTTGGAAAATGGCTCAGCTATCATGTCATGTACATTACTTATTATTATTATTATAACTATTAGCATAGCTATTATAATCATTATTATTATCATGTTTTCACTATTTTCTCTATTGTTATATTATATGTTATATTATTACTATTTATGCTGTTATTACTATCAATATACCATTATTATTACTATTGTTATTATTATTATTATTATCCATCTATCTAATAGCAGCCTAAGCAGAGAAGCCAAGACTTCCTTCTCCGCAGCTCCTTCTCCAGCTGCTTCCAGCGGCTCCTGACGCATTCCGAAGCCAGTGGAGAGACATAGTCTCTCCAACGTGTTCTGGGTCTTCCCCCAGGCCTCCTACTGGTCGGATGTACCCTGAACGCCAGGGGGCATCCTAACCAAATTCCCCAGCCACCTCATTTAGCTCCTCTCAATGCGGAGGAGCAGTGGTTCTACGCCACGTTTCTCCCGGATGACAGTGCTTCTCACCTTATTTCGAAGGAAGTGCCCAGCTACCCTACGGAGAGAATAAATTTCGGCCACTTGTGCCCGCGATCTTGTTCTTTTCGTCACTACCCAAAGCTCATGACTTAGATTCACTGGCAAATTGAGAGCTTTTGCCTTTTGGCTCAACTCCCTCTTCGCCATGACGGACCGGTGCAGAGTCCGCATCACTGCAGACGCCTGTCGACCCCGAGGTACTTAATTGGGGCAGGATCTCACCCCTGACCCGGATATGGCACTCCACCCTTTTCCGGGCAAGAACCATAAACTTGGACTAGGATGTCCTGGTTCTCATTCCAGCCGCTTCACACACGGCTGCGAACCGAACCAGTGAGAGTTGATGATCACGGCCCGATGAAGCCAGCGGGACCGCATCATCTGTGAAAAGCAGAGGCCCAATCCTGCAGCCACCAAACAGGGTCCCCTCAAAGCCCTGACTTTGCCTAGAAATTACAGCATGTCCATAAACGTAACAGAAATGGTGACAAAGGACATCCCTGGCGGAGTCCTACCGTCACTGGAAAGGAATCCAACTTATTGCTGGCAATGCGGACCAAGCTCTGACACCGATTAAAATGATTATTTATTGTTGTTCTTATGTAGTTGTAAATAAGAATAAATGAAGAGGACATCTTTACCTCCGCCAAGCATGCCCTTTGTTGTGCGTTAGCATGTTAGCATGTCTGAGGCAGGCGATGATGTTTCCTGGTTATTATTATTATTTAATGGTATGATTTTTAAGGTGTTGTGGTTACGTTAGCATGGCAACAGACGCTATGCACACACAGGAAGTGCGTGGACGACAAAGTGACGTGTCGTGCGCTCCTTGTCTGCAGGTGGAAGATATGCAGTGGGGGCGTGGCAAACGGGGTGTTCCCTCGTCGGTGTGCAGCCTTCCTTGCCAGGCGGGCGAGAGGAAGAAGCTGGCAAGGGGCGTGGCCTGCTGCTGGCACTGCGAGCGCTGCGACGGGTACCAGTATCAACACGATGAGTTCACGTGCAAGCTGTGCGCCTTCAACATGCGGCCCGATGCCAACCGCACTTCCTGTCAGCCCATCCCCGTCATCCACCTGGAATGGCATTCGCCGTGGGCGCTCATCCCCGTCCTCCTTGCCACGCTGGGCATCGTTACCACGTTGACCACCACGGCCGCCTTTGTGCGCTTCAACCACACGGCCGTGGTGCGTGCGTCCGGCCGGGAGCTGAGCTACGTGCTCCTGGCGGGGATCTTCCTGTCATACGCCGTCACCTTCCCGATGATCGCCAAGCCAGACACGGGCGCTTGCTTGCTCAGGCGCATCTTTTTGGGATTGGGAATGTGCATCAGCTATGCCGCCATGCTCGCCAAAACACACCGCATCTACGCCATCTCTGAACGCAGCAAGAGGTCAGTGGCAGCCCCCCATCTCGTCAGCCCCGCCTCGCAGCTCACAGTGGTCTGTGGCCTAGTCGCTGTCCAGCTGCTGGCCACGCTGCTCTGGATCGCCGTGGCCCCACCCCACACCGTAGTCGACTATGAGCAGCGCAAGAGCGTGGAACCGCGTTGGGCGCGCGGCATGTTGAAGTGCGACATGGGCGACCTGCCCACCATTTGCACGCTGGGCTACAGCCTCCTGCTGATGGTCACGTGCACCGCCTACGCCATCAAGACGCGCCGCTTGCACGATGGTGTCCATGAGGCCAAAGCCATCAGCTTCACCGTCTACACCACCTGCATCGTCTGGCTCGCCTTCATTCCCATCTTCTTCGGAACGCCGCGCTCCACCCACAAGGTGAGTCGCTGCTGTAGTTCTTCTACTCCTTTTCATGTCATGTGATCATCTGCCACTCCTCCTTGTGTTGCGTGACTGACAGGCAACACGGCCACACAAAGACCCCCACCACACACACACACAGAAGACACAAGGTAGCATCTAGCATGTTAGCTCAGCGAGGATTTGTGTGTTTGCGGCCCTCCAGCTTTACATCCAGACCACCGCTCTGACCGTCTCCATGAGCCTGAGCGCCTCGGTGGCATTGGGAATGCTCTTCCTCCCCAAGGTGTACGTCATCATCTTCCACCCTGAACTCAACGTGACCCAGAAGAGGCGGTCCTTCAAGGCGGTGGTGACGGCGGCGGCTGCATCGTCCCGACTGGCTCACAAGGTCAGCGAGCGACCCAATGGCGAGGCCAAGACCCAACTCTGTCACAACATGGACGCCAGCAGTGAGTCACGCCATCTTATCATCTTATCTTATCACACGCCAACGTTGCTCTGATGTACGCACACACAAACGCACACGTACATATACGTGTACGTACATACGTCTAAGGCGCGGGTGTTTTCTAGACAAAATGAAAGGATGGGGGCAACTTTGATACATTTTGAGGAGGTTGTGTGTGCCAATAGTCTGTGGTGCCAAGTTGTCGCGGGCTGTTATGCCCCTGGTGGGGTCACCCAAGACAAACAGCTCCTAGGTGAGGGACAAGACAAAGTGTGGCTCTATTAGACCCAACAAACATGGGCCGAGTTTTCCCTCCCCCGGCCCCCCTCTGGAGCCAGGCCTGGAGATGGGGCACGATGGCGAGCATCTGGTGGCCCGACCTGCATGGGTCGATGCATTCAATGAGCTCACCACTCACAGGAGGGGCCAAGGGGATGCGGTGCAGTGTGGGAAGGGTGACAGCCGAAAGCAGAAACGTAGGTCTCGGTACGTGGAATGTCACCTCTCTGGTGGGGAAGGAGCCCGGGGTCTTGTTTACCAGTGAGAGAAGGATGGACCGCGAGATCGACAGGTGGATTGATGCGGCGTCTGCAGTGATGCGGACTCTGCATCGGCAAACCTCTCAGTTTTCCAGTCGATCTACGTTCCTGCTCTCACCTATGGTCATGACCAGATTGTGGGTACAAGTGGCCAAAATGAGCATTGGTCATCTCTCTGGGGAGGACCGACCGGTAGGAGGCCTTGGGAACGCCGCGGGAGGAGCTGGATGATAATTGTATTTTTTTAATATGCCAGAGCCAATAACAAAATGAGCTGCGGGCTGCAGTCATTGGGCGGTCTACATGTCATTGGCATGTTTTGTTGTTGATGCGTTGAAATGAAATCATGTCCTGACAGGCTAATTTCATCTTTCATGACAGCTTTTTTCTTTCTCCTCGCATCACACGGCCTCAATGAAAGTGTTTGTGTGTCAGCAGGTGACCTTTGACCTGATTCCATCTTCCATCAGCCAGTGGATTTTGTTGTTTTTCTTTACCTGAGAAGAAACAAAAAAAACAAAGCTGTTTTTGGCGAGGTCTCACTCTGACGCCTGCGTCGTGACCTGAAAGTTGTGCAACTTCCTGTCAGCTTGTCTGTGGTGGACGAGCCAACGTTTATCTGCCAGGGAAAGCGTCTTTCGCTGTCTGCGATGTCGTCGTGTCAGCAGCAGGGGGCGTATGTCCTCTACCAGAAAGCTTCCTTCCTGACTTTTCACTCAAATCAGATGACGAATGTAGACAACACATGACCTAAAATGGTAGATGCTTCTTCCGTACAGTGATGAGTGTCACGTGGTGACCACGGCCCCTGTTCTCGGTGGTGGGCGGGGCGTATTTCATTCATGTTAGCTCCGCTGACCGACTGCTAGCGAAAGTGGAAGAGAAAGAGGTCATGTAAGGGCTAATTATGTTTGTATGTTATTTATGTAAAGATAGAATATTGGTGTAGCTTCACGTGTTGACCACAGGTGTCCCTCAACATTCCCAGCATGTCTTTTATCTATTTTACTTTATTCTATTTTTCACTGAAACTGTGTCTGAAATGGTATACTTTGGTCAGTACACTTCAATAAGTATACTGTGTACATTGTGTACTTTATTTGTAGCGCTGTCTCACACATATTACTGCGGAGTCCTCTAGGGGTCACGGGGGAAAATAATTTTAATGGGTAAAAAATATGAATTTTTGCAAGATATCGCAAAGCTTTTGCAAGATAATGCGAGATCTCGCTAAATTTTAGTACGACCCCAACTGGTCACGGACACTTTGGTGTGGAACCACACTAGATATTATAACGTTTGGGAGGTATAAACTCCAAACTGATTAAAATGCTGCTTCTGCGTCAACGTCAGCTGGTGGCGGATGTTTGCGTTGAATCTTCAAATTAAGAGCAGCACATTCGTTGAGTTTCTGACATGACAATGTTTACTTACAGGACAGGCACAGGACATGCAGTGCACATAAGTGAAAGAATCCTATGCACGGCTAATCATTGTATTTCCTTTCGAGTACCAGTAGTCAAAAGAGACGTGTTTCCAGCAACACTAGCTTGGAGCGGATGTTAGTATTTTATTTTCAAAAGACGAGCCGAACAACATGAAAACCTGTTCCTCTAGTTACAGCATCACTTTATACCTCTACAAGTGTGCAGTAAGGGGTGTGTAAATGTTGAAGATTTTAATTAAATTACGCATTTCCAACCGATTTTCGCTTTGAGGAGGCAAGCGATTACCGGAAGTTTAGAAAGTTTTGCAAGGTGACGCAAAAATTCGTCCCCCCATATGCCGCCCTGACGCACACTTACCAATCGTGATGATTGCAATATTTACCCACTCCTTGTTTTATTCTTTTTAGTGGTAAATTGCAACCACTTAGTCCCGCCTTTTCCACTACGTACTAAGATGGGTCCAGCACTGAACACTCATTGAGTACTTGTGGGTACTGACACTACTGCATTTTGATGTACTTATCAGTGTCAGTCGGTCACGCATGTGTGAGCTCTGCAGGTCATGTGACCTGTCGCTGCATGTTTCCTTTCTTTGTTGTATTGTTTCTGTATGTGCGTTTGTGTTGCTTGCTCCTTTCGTGCACAATGTTGTGGTGGGACCATGACGTTTGACCCTTTTCCTGTGATCCTGTCAGAGGTCGTATCAAATATATTTGTAACTTTTCCTAATGACTCCCGTGTGTGTGTCGCTCTTTTCTCTCTCTCGCACACACACGCACACACACACACAGTCCCATGCAAGTCACTATTATCTATTTGTATTTATTTATTTATACCGGTATCTGTATATCTACAGTACGCTATGCTATGCGTGTACACGGAAATAAACCGTCAACTGAAACACTGTAGGCTAATACTCTGCAAAGTACTACACAGCTTGTTCACATAGTAAGCTGATGACACTAAATTTACAAAAAAAAAAAAAAAAAATTTAAGTCGTAAGTTAAAATGTCTGTACAGCGGATGATAGCCTTTATTTGCTACATCATACAATATACATTCATATCTTACAGTGCTTGGCTGTCATAGCAACAAACAAGCATTCTAGAGTTTTATGTCAAATAACTTACGTCACATGTAACTTTTCGATGTATTACTGACAGTTCCAGAGGATACAGCAGCTGTGTAGCACACAATGTAAGTATGTTTATGTCACAGATAAGACGTTGACGTCGTAGCATCCTTCCACCTGCACAAACACAAACAGTTGAGTTGTATCAATTTATGATATCTTGGGGGAAAAAAGTCAATTATTTGTCACTTGAGGGAAGATGACCCCAAACACTACCCCTTGTGACACTCACATCAAAGCGTCCGATGGAGGCGGAGCTCTGACTGCTCTGCATCACCTCAGTCAACGCCCACATCTGCTGAAGGCTGCAAGAAACTGTCTGAGGGTCCGGCAGACCCTCCCCCTGATGGTGAGGTGGGGGCAGGGGTTAAACATTCTTTAAAAAACACACTCGCACACACGTTTAAGTAGTGTATACTGTATGTACTATGTGTGTCAGTGTGTACCTCCACATCAGGATGGCGGTCAACCAGCGTCAGAGCAGAAAGCCAATCAGAGAGCTCCTTGCCAGTCTCCTGAAACAACCAAGCATGTTATCCTCTGTGATAGTCCACACTTTGAGCTGATTGGTGGACACAAAATTCAAGATTGTGTGTGAAACAAGAGACCGTTTGCGTGCGAGGGAAGATGCGGATGTCCTCCAGGTTGAAGGTCAACCAGGCGGAGGACGGCTGTCTCAGGATGAGTCTCAGGGACGTGACGTGATCCGGCTCCACTTGCATCTGAACGTGAGGAGCAGGAAGTTAGCCTTGTTATCAGACACACACATACATACACATACACACCTGGGTCCGGTGGATGGCATAGAAGTCCTGCGAGCCCGCCTCGGTATGGGGGTTCTTCATGAGGGGGAGGTCCCTGACAGCCGTGACCCACTTGGCCGCCGCTGCCTCCTGGCCGGGGCTCCGCCTCTGCAGCCTCACGCTGACGAAGGCCGTGTAGAAGTTCTTGAAGGCGACGGCCTCAATCTAACCACAACATGCTGGCATTTTCAACACGCTAACAATGGCAACATGGGACGCCTCAGGAGGTGTGCTAGCTTACATTGACACTTTTTCCAAAGGGGAGGGTGACGTCCAGCACGCAGACGCCCGAGTGGCTGGAGTCCACCTTGGCGTCTCCAAAGTGAAGGTACACTGGAGGTTTGACCGTGGACGTGACGTGCTGTATGACGCCATCTGCGCTCATGTCCTGGAAGCAATCACAACAAAAACTTCATTAGTAATCATTTTTGAACGCATGATCATTAAATGTGGTTTAGTTCACATCGGTCACGCGTGACGTACACACACGTAAAGATGGCCTTTGTTCATTAATGAATTAGCTTCTGGCGACATGTTTTTTTAAACGCCTCCATGGTGCTAATCGTTCTAACGGAGGCTAACATAGCTGCATTATTAGCTTGTTGCGCCCATGTAAGTTCCTCTACTTACTGTTTCCTCGAAGACAGAAGATGCTCTCAGCGTTAGCAAGCTAACGATTCTCTGCTACTTCCGGACTGTAACCAGGGCGACGGTGAGTTCTTAAAGGGCGAACAGCGCTCTTCGAATAAATAGAGATTATTTTCAATCTTTCACTTAAACTATGGGAGAAAATAACGTCAAATAGAGGGAAATAAACAAAGTGACACGTACATAATTAAGTGGTCGCGTGTTCATGTAATATAAAGTGGCTGCTGTTCAAAATGTATTTCAAAATGTATTTCACATGTTGTTACACACAGTAGGCAGCAGGGGGAAGTCTTGCCTCGTGTCAGTCATTTTCGCAACATTAAACTCTTCACATTACAGAATTAGTATGACGATGCTTATTATTCACTTATTATTATTCATTCACTTTCTATGCCGCTTAATCATTTAGGTTGTGGGATTATTATTATTATTATTATTATTATTATTATTATTATTATTGTTATTATTAGTTCAGCAGAGATGAATGGATGATGCTGATGATGTCTGAAGAAGGTCAGGCTAGCAGCGTAAATAATACTCGTGTAATGTGAAACAATGTGTTGGTTGTCATCGAATTAAAAGTCGCAGTGATCGATAACCTTTCACTTCTTCACACAGACAAAACATAAAAAAGTATACCAGCATGCTACATAATGTTTACACACATCATCTGGTGAAAAACCTCTTTACTTGTTGTGCTCGATGCTGTACGCTAGCTGTTATGCTAGCTGATCTTTTGTCATTTGTTAATAGTTTCAGTGAGCTCACACTGACAAACATGACCACCTGCTGCTGTCAATCATCGCCTTTTGTGCTTCCAGCAGCCCCCTGCTGTTAAAATGTCTGTCTTTAAATAATCATATTCATCATAAATCATATTCGTTTCACTCGGGATATTTACACACACACACGCACACACACGTTGTGTCTTAGGAATGCTACACTCAGAAAGGTCAGCAGGGGGAAGCACAAGCTTCCTGTGCGTGTCCGTGTGCGTGCGTGTAAATGAAATAATGAATGTGCTCTAAATGAACTAATCAACATTGGTGGAATGTTCCCCTTTGACCTCTGCTCAGAGATAGCTAGATAGGCAGCAGACATTGCAGCTTTTTGGTCTCCTATCAACTTTTAAAATAGCACACACACACAGACACACGCACAGACACACACACACAGACATCACCTTATAAGGATAGAATGGGGTGTTATTGGGTCAAAGGTCAAGGTATGACAAAAGAACGACTGTCTTATTGTAAGGTATGTTGGTAATAACACTGTAATAATAATCATTCCAAATCATAATCATTTATTTGGCAAAAATGTGTGGAAAGAAGTGTGCCATCATTGTTCATGGTGATGTGTGCGTGTGTGTGTGTGTGTGTGTGTGCGTGCGTGCGCGTGTGTGCCTGAGAGAAGGTTCCAGAAGGTCCTACTAGAGATTAGATAGGATAATCTTTGCCTTCATGCTAATTAACAACTTTTACTTCTTTTCTTTCCTTTGTCTCTCCTTTTCTTTTACATCCTAACTCCTGAGTGTGTGTGTGTGTGTGTGTGTATGTGTGTGAGAGAGAGAGAGAGAGAGAGCGAGAGAAGGTTCCAGAAGGTCCTGCTAGAGATTAGATTGGATAATCTCTGTATTCATGCTAATTACCAACTTCTACTTCTTTTCTTTTTTTTCTCGCTCCTTCTTTTCTTTAACATACTAATTCCTGAGTGTGTGTGTGTGTGTGTGTGTGTGTGTGTGTGTGTGTGTCTCACACTCAGATTAATGGACCACTGCCTTTTGTATGCAAGCTCAGGAATGTTCTCCACTTTCAAGCTTGCGCACACACAACACGCACACACACGCACACACACACACACACACACACACACACACACACACAGAAAGACAAGTG
The DNA here is from genome assembly GCF_027744805.1 of Dunckerocampus dactyliophorus. Taxonomy (NCBI): domain Eukaryota; kingdom Metazoa; phylum Chordata; class Actinopteri; order Syngnathiformes; family Syngnathidae; genus Dunckerocampus; species Dunckerocampus dactyliophorus. The sequence continues at coordinate 27,140,140 of NC_072826.1, forward strand.
AAAAACATGTGGTGTGTACGTGTGTGTAAGTAGTGTGTATGTAGTGTGTATGTAGTGTGTATGTAGTGTTGACATCAAACGTCAGTCAGATGACTTTTACCAACTAGTGGCCTGACACAACACAAGTGTGTGTGTGAGAGAGGGATGGAACGGAGCGTTACTATGGCAACCAGGCCTGATGATGATGATGTTGGACTGAAGGCAATAAAAACCACCTCTGACCTTGGCTGACCTTGGCGCTGGAATGCAGCCAATTCTTTTGTGTCAGGGTTAAAGGGCAGTAGACCACTAGACTCTGTGGATTAAGTCTCCGCCTCCTCCCGGCTGTAAGCCACACCCACATGACCACAAAGCGAGAGAGGGCAGGAAGTGACAGACAAAAGCTTAGCATTAGCATGACTTTTAGCATCTGTGTGTGTGCGGGAGGGGGTGGGGGGTGGTTTGGGGGGGCAAGCATGAGCTGTGACATATGAGAACTGTTCAGGAAGGTCGGAGGTCGCAAACAACAAGAAGCCATCTTTGACTTTGACTAGTTTGCTCGCTATATAGCTTGTTAGCGGCTGTGGCTAAAGTTAGCGTGGCCATGTTGGGTGAGGCGTGTAAAGAGAGACGGGAATGTGTTTCTAATAATAGCGTGTCTGCCGACAGCCCGGCGACGCCCCTTCAGGGACGCCACCAAAAATAAACACACACAAAAGTGGAAAGCTCTTATCACCATGACGACGTGATGGAGGCCAAGTAGCCGCTGCAAGTCTCACCTGAAGTCTGACAAGCTAACACTCGTCTACTGGACTATACACTGCTTTCTCTGTGTGTGTGTGTGTGTGTGTTGTGTCAACAGTGGCTGCCCAGCCGGAATGTTTGTGTAGATCTCCATCAGGTGAGAAGAAGGAAGACTTTCACTTCTTCAACACGCTCATGGCAGCCTGAGAGCAGCCCTGTTAGCATGTTTCTACCTACAACAGTCAGTAAATATCATTTATTTGGGCCAGAGCGGCGCCGTGCGAAAACACATCAGAATCTGCAAGCGCAGATACATCAGGTGTCCCAAACAGGGACAACCAAAATTCACTCAATAGGGCCCCCTTTACATTTTGAAAAAACTAGCCCATGCCACCAGTTTCACAGCACGTCCCCAAATTTGGTGAAGACGTCAACCGTGACAGGACGCAACAAAAACTCTCAAGAACCCATGTTCCGAAGCAAACAGGAAGTCAGCCATTTTGGTTTACGGTAAAAAAAAAACAAACAAACAAACAGGGGTTGTATTTCCACAAACTAGTCCTAGTCACTTTGACCACATGAGCCCAAATGAAAATCACAGATCCTAGACAGACAGGCGATGTCATACTGTGAAGGATTTTAGGCTGTTCTGTAAGATGTGGGCGGGGCATGGCAACAACCTTTGATGATCAATCAGACAATTTGCCACTGAACTGTAAACGTTTACAAGTCCGTCCCAAGAGGTCAGATCTTCATCACAATTGGTACATATGATGAAGACGACACCTTGAAGCTGTACACAGGTCACTTCCTGAATTCGTCTCAGTGCCACCCAGTGGCGACAAGAAATGGAATAGACTTCCGTGCACCCTGAGTTGCTTGGGGGTGCCCGGAGGGCCCGTTCAACGCTGCTTGCAGCTTTAATTCATATTATTATATCACTATTTATCATATTTTGGAGTTTTCTTGACCGCAACAACAGAGCTGCTTGCTGAAACCCTGAAAAGTCTGGCGCATTTATTGAAATAAACAATTTACAATCGGCGCTAGCTGCTGGCAAGCCAAGCTAACCGCCGCTAACCGCTGAGGTTTAAAGCGATTGCTGAGCAACGCGATGAGACGCAGTCCAAAGAAACAACGTCATGGTCCAGAGGAAGAATCAGAGGAGAAATATGACCCAAAAACAGCAAAAAGGGAGAAGATGGAGAAAATGATTGATGAGCTCATGGGTACCAGAGTGTTCGGACGGATGAGCTCGAGCACGGTACACACGTGAACGATGAACGGATTCAGCGCAAGCGAGAACAGAAGAGAAGAACAAGGTGAACTGGATGGAACTTCAACAGAGGAATCAAAGGATGTGATGTAAAGTTGGTGTATACATCAAATCTAGAAACAACACCTACTATCACAAACAAGAAAAACACACAACTAACCATACAACCAAAGCATAAAGATAATTATTATTAGTGTCTGCGAAAAGACCTCCAAGCAGCAGGATGTGAGCCTCCAACAGTATTTAGCGTCTCCATGTCCTCCCCCAGGACGGAGACTGCCTCGGTGGTGGTCCTGGTCCTCCCAAAGCCCACCACAAGCTCCTTAGTCTTGCCCAGAGTGGGGGTGGGCGGTGTTGCTGTAGGGACAATAGTGTGTGAAGGTCTGACAGGCTGGGAGGCGTTTACAAGCAAACACACGTTTTACAGTCCGCTTATAAACGCCTGCTGGCACTTTCTATGCTAGCTTCTGCTCACCACAGATCTTTTACGTAACCCTCTATTTTCCTGCTTATCTTCTTTCCAAACCAATCACAGCACAGGAACATCAATTACACACACGCGCGCACAAACACGCGCACGCACAATGCAGTGAATTAGCTGTGAGTCCATCCTCGCATTAGCTTAGCATCAGCTTCGCTCACTCAGCAGAAGATGAGGGCCCGGGTGTCACATTCCACAGCCCAGCCAACCCGAGGGCGTCGTTTAGGGACCCCCTCCTACCCCTTTTACCCTCAGCGTGAACAATGGATCAATGGCAGGATACAACATGTTCCTTTAAACTCACTCAATACCTTCGCTGACCTTTCACCTTTGCTCTCTCCATGGCAACACCGCACATAAACACACCATCATTAACACTCACGCTAACAACACACTGCACCTCAACTACGGTAGAGTAGAGTAGGGTAGATTAGAGTAAGGCTGAATCCCAACTCTACCCCTTATCTTAGCCCTTATCCCTTGGATTTGCTTGTTCACGAGAACCAAGTGGTGTCCCAATTCTCCTTAAATCAAGGCGTAAGGGTTAAGCGCATGGGGTAACCAAGGGTAACCAAGCGTGGTAGTGTGGCTACCACACTCCAGTGGCATAGCGCAGTCCGAAAGAAGCATGTAAAAGCAAGTAATTAAGCATAATTATTGACTCACTCATGTTTTATTAGATACTCAACCATTTGCTCTATGCCACGTGAATGTTCACCATTTTTTAATTGTTGGTTGACACGAGTTATAGCTAGCTAAATGATTAGAGAATGATTAGTCTGTTAATTGTAAGTTGTATTTTAAAATCGCTCGCTAGCTAGCAAGCGGAATCGACATCACTGAACTGTACTGTGACGTTGACGTTTTCTATCTAATCACTCAGGGTGTCACAAGACACTCCGTTCACGAGACAAGACGATACGCGCGGTCGGGTCTGCGGGAACGAGACAAGATTTTAACTTTACTTTCAAGAAAAGTACAATGGAAGAAGAAGAATAAAACAGACGCGCATGCACACAACCGGGCCTGTCACGATAATCAATAAATCGATTAATCGAACAATAAAAAAAAATAACAATTGGACAATTTTGCCAGCCTCTATAAATTGACATGTGCAATTTTACCACACAGGCTGGATGACAAGATGTGTCTGGGCGCACTGGTTCTATAGTGGAATGAGCGGAGAGAGTGAACCCTCCTGTCAGCTATTTAGCCTCTTTATCCCAGTATGTGGAGGCGGAGCTACCAGTGAGTGGATACACAGAGTGCTAGCAGCAAGTTAGCAAGCCAACGCTAATATGAATGAAGGCATAGAAGCGACGGTTTCTAAGCCGAATGCCGCAGCCCGAGTGTGGAGGTGCAGCAGAGCCTTCGTCCCGATCAGCCAACGCTTACTGAGTGGTTTGATCGGCGAAGTAAATATAAATGAAACAGCGCCAAATGGTGTGCGCTCACAGACGGCGTCGCTCACTACAGTGCAAAAGAAATACAACCTTTCAATGCAGTTGAAAAGCTAACATTTCGGGGAATGTTAGAAATGTTTGACAGACACTACGAATTGCCTGGGAGGACGCACGTGCACATGTCACAAACAGCAATTCCTGAGCTGTATAACCAAGCGAAAGAAGACGTGTTGAAGGACATCAGAAACATTGCATTTTACTCCACCACCACAGATATGTGGTCCAGCTCAATTACTGTATGACCCCCTACATTAGTTTAACAATATACTACATAATGTGTGTGTGTGGTTTTTGTGTGTGTGTGTGTGGACGGGGTATATTTTTTATTGTTTTTGGTTATGATTGGGATTTTTATGTAAGAGCAATTTTTGCTAAAAGACTGACAGTCCATTTTATTTTCATTGATCTTTTTTGTCCTTTTTTTGTTGTTTGTTTAATTTATTTAAAAGCTCTTGACATTCTAATTACAATGTTAAATACCCCTGAGAAATGAGAGTTTATTGCTTTTTATATGATGTACTCTCATTATTATGCCATATAATTCATGAAAAAATGGTCTCAAAAACTGGTATGTCAATAATATCGATTATCGACAATAATTTGTAGGACAATTATCATCCAGCAACATTTGTTATGGTGACAGGCCTATACAATATATTGAGGCCAGCAAAATTATTCAGTTCATTTTCATGTATTGTGTGTTGAATTCATTTATTAATTATTGTACCAGGCCTAGCGTCCACGAGACAGTTTTTCTTCTGAACGAGAAATCTTGTCACGAGATCTTGTGACGTGCCAACTAATCACTCGTGTAACACGGCACATGGTAGTGAAGTCTGTTTGCTGTGAATTATAGCCACCCCAGCTAGTCCACCAACAAGTCTCATGGTGATCTAGTATGTGTCTTGTCAGACAGTAGGGATGGTCAGGAAGTAAAACAACACGGCCATTCTGGACTTTCTTACAAAGAACATCAAGGACAGGAGGAGACGGAGGCCAGAAGGGAGGTTGTTAAACCTCAAAATAATGCTTGATAAGGTTTATACATTTGTTGATGTTCATAAAGTTTGTTATGTTATTTCTATTTCATATGTATAGATCATACATTTTCTATTTTTATAAACGTTGTATGATAGGAAACACTTATTATGAACAACATAATATAAGAACATATATGAGTAAGTATGGTTTCAATTCAGTGGGTGGAGACTGGCCAGGGAGTCCAATGCTAACATGCTAACATGTTCTTTCACCAGTTGAACAAGTGTCTGAAAATCAGTCGAAGCACGTCCACCTTAGTCGGGGCCTTTGGTGTCACGTGATGGCAGTGACGTCACACATGAGTTGCTCGCGATGAGGGCGCGTGCACGCAGGTGTGGCGACATCAGGACGACAAAAAGTAAGAGGAGCGAAAAAAAAATTGTGGGGTGTGTGTTGTGTGTGCGTGTGTGCGTGTGTGTGTGTGTGTGTGGGGGGGGGGGGGGGCGAACTGAAGCCTTCCCTCTCTGTGCCTGTGGCCCCGCCCTCCCCTCTAGCCCCGCCTCTTGTATGTAGACCTCCATTGTGGTCCACAGCAGACGTTCACGTCGCGAACCAGAAGGAAGACACGTCGCTTCGCGCCACCAACAAGCAGCCGAGCTGAGCTCAAGGTTCGATGCCGCCGCCCTGAGGCTCGGTACCGATCCACGTTGTGTTCAGGACCGCTTGGAGCGGTCGTCGTCGTTTTTTTCCTTCCAAGTTTGCAGCGGAGCAGCTTCGACAAGACGACCATTTACTGCGGTCAGTGTCAATGTGTGCGTGTGCGTGTGCGTGTCTTGCTGCAAGGAGAGCGAGCGAGAGTGCTAGTGTACGCGTACACACACGCTCCCCTTGGCGGGAATATTTCCATTCTCTTTCTCATTCTGGTGTCCTTACTTCTGTGCGCGAGCACGTCGGACCAGCAATCGGGTGTTTGTCGTGCAGTGTACGCGTGCGTGTGTTGCTAGCTGCGCGCTCGCGAGCTGAACAGGTGCATGTAGACACACACGGGGGGTCTTCATCGCTTGGGTTTATTTTTGGCGCCTGGTGGGGGGGCTAACTTGATGTGTGACCTCATTCCCAGCGCACGCGCGTGCCTGTAGAAGTGCCGTGCACGATCTTTTCCCCAGCTTGTCCTACACGTGCACACGGTCGTGGTGTGAGGATGAGGATGTTTACCGCTGTCAATACAGCTGAGCACACACGACCTTTGACCTCACACATTCGCTCCTGTCATTCAAGTGTAAAAATAAGTGAACCCGTTTGTGTCGGGGAGGCGAGTCTCTTCACAGGCGCGCACGAGGGGGTGGGAGGGTCATGATATGGACCACACAAGTCCAAAAAACCACAGGAGTGTGTTGGTGTCTTGTAACAACATGGGCGCTAGCAACATGGTGGTCCAGTAGGGATCTTTTGGGATCGTTGTTCGATGCCGGGCAGCCGCTGAACACGTGTGTTCGTTGTCCGAGAGGCGGGGCTCTCCCGGGACCACACGCCCTCATCTCACTTGAATGCCAACAGTTGTGCGGTCCACACACCTGATGTCCTAGCTCCGCCGCAGTGATGGACACACGCCCGTTCTGATTTGTTTATGTACAGGACGTAAAGTTGATGTGTCAGCATCATGTGACGTGTGCGGGTGTGTAAGAGAGAGAGGGGAGGTTGTGAAGGTGTTGATGTTTTCAGACGCTAACACAATGTTGGCAAGAGTTGTCCTCCAGTGGGACGGGTCTTCTGGTGTCCAGCAGCACGTTGAGGCCTGTTGAGGAATTCAGGGTTTCTGTGGTAACCACGGCAACCACCCCACCTTCAAAAGTACACTGCGTGTGTGTGGTGGGGGAGGAAGTAAGAGACGTGTACATGTTAAAAGTAACAGTTAAACATCAGCAACACACACACACACACACACACACACACACACACACCTTTGGCGAGTCTGAACGAGTGCAGCATTCCTTCAGGTAGTCATGTGACCACAGATGCTCACTGCTTTCACGCCCCCCTCCATGCCCACCATTCCTCTGGTCTCCCCCCCACACACACACACATTCCATTCATGTTGTTGCAGTGGCAGCCATGACGGATGAAACCATCAAATCAGCGCTAAATGACGCTAATGTTAATGCTAATGTTAGCATTGATTGTTGTCTTGTGTATTGATTCCATGAAGATTTCAACCAATCACGTGCACCCTGCAGTGTGTGTGTTTGTGTGTGTCTGTGTGTGATTGACTGGCAGCTGTCATGTTTTATAACACACATACACACACCTGCCGTCAGCTGTCTGTTTCACACACACACACACACACACACACACACACACACACACGTGTCCAGCTGCCAGTGTGTGTCTTTGCTGGTGGTCTTGTCTAACACACACACGCAAACATGAAGTGGTGTGTGTGGTCAGTACGGTGGACATGTGGAGGGGGCGTGTCCTCCACAAAGATAAGGAATGTTATTGGCGCTGAAAGATGTTTGCGTGAAACAAAGGTTGTGTTTTGGGAAAGGCAGGAGGTCTTCTCCCAACTGTGATCCTTGCACGGACAGGAAGGAGGAAGAAGTTACTTTGTGTCCTCTTCCAGCTGTCCAGGAAGGAGTGGCCGGAATGTTCCGAGGTCACCCTCATGATTCAGCCTCCTCTCCTCGTTTCCTTGCTTTGCCGCCTTGCTTCTCCTCCTCATGGATGGGTTGTCACTCAGGAGCTTGCCGCTTGCAAGGACACAGGAAGTGGTTTCATCGTTACTTCACCGTGTCATCTTCCCGCCTCCTAACCAGAGGAAGCTTTCAGGTGACTCTCCCCCCGCCACGCGTGCAGCCAATCGGGAGTTTAGTGACAGCATTTTCACATCTTGCTCGTCATCACGCAAATAATGCCTGTCAGTGGCCTCTAAATCATGTGACATCACTCCTCCCCCAGCAGCCGCCAGTGTTGTCATGGCGTGCGGCGCCCGGGGAGGTCCTTGAACGAGCCGGCGGCCTCTGGAGTGAAAGAAAAGACAAGCAGACGGGAATTCGCAGAGGAGAAATCAAAGACTTTACGCTGCGGCCATCTTGAGCGCTTTTTCATCTTGGAATTGTTCATCCACACCATTATTGTGCTTGTGCTACTTGACTTCCTATTTGCTACATCAACCTTTACATGTCTGTTAGCATTTTTATTAGAATGGCTAAGTTTTTAATATGTTTACTAGCATGGCTAACTTTACATGTCCGTTAGCATGTTTACTAGCACTGCTAACTTTTTAATATGTTAGCATTTTTACCAACATGGCTAACTTTACATGTCTGTTAGCGTGTTTATTAGCACAGCTAACTTTACACGTCTGTTAGCATGTTTACTAATACGGTTAACTTTTTAGTATGTTTAAATATGTTTATTAGCATTTTTACTGGCACGGCTAACTTTACATGTCTGTTAGCGTGTTTACTAAAACGGCTAACTTTTTAATATGTTTATTAGCATTTTTACTAGCATGGATAACTTTAGATGTTTGTTAGCATGTTTACTAGCACAGCAAAATTTACATGTCTGTTAACGTGTTTACTACAAGTAGTTACTAGTGTTTACGTTTTAATGGTTATTAGCATGTGGACTAGCATGTTGACTAGTTGAGCTATAATAATAATAATTTTAAAAAAACAAGCTGCGGTGCTTCCCAAGCAGCAGGGGGCGTTGTTGGAGATTCCAAGAAGAGTTTATCTGGGGGTTTCTGGAAGTGAGGCTAAAAGGTGGAACAGCAGGAAGGTTCAGAGCTTTGACTCCAAACAAAGCGTTGAGCACAGCGAGTGTGGGGGCGGAGCAACAAAGAAGCTTTGAGTGTTTTTGTTGTTGCCGGGAATTCCCGCAGTGATTGGTTGTCTGCGCCGGGCATCTGCTTGGATAAGAAAGTATCAGCAGGGATCCGTGGGGACTTTCTACCGTCTCCTCACCCACTGGTGGTGAGACACAGGGGGCGGGGCCTCCCTTGAAAGAGTGGCATGCATAACAAGTCACACACACAAGAGAAGCACGCATTCATCCGTGGAGCTTTGAGTGCTCGTTCTTTGTTTGCTAATCCACGTTCCATCCGGCCCCGCCCCCTCTCCACTTTCGCCTTTCACTTCCTGATCATTCAAAGAAAGGTCATTGTGGAAGTACTCAGGTTACTTTGTATCTCTGCAGCCATGTACGTGTGTGTGCGTGAAGTTGTGAACTATTGTCAGGTTTTGTGGCCAATCCTCTTCTTACCTGTTTGCGTGTTTTTCCGTACAGGAAGCGGCGGCCTGCACCTCCCTGTGAGGAGGGCAAAAGAAGTGGAGGAGGAGCATCTCTCCTGTTGCCGGTCAAGTGGGGGAGGAGCTTAAAGGAAGAGTGGGTGGGGTTTGCTCAGGGGTGTATGCCCCTCCCCTTTAAGCCCAGCATCCGTGAGAATGTTCCAGGGTGTCGGCATGGGAGGTGTCAGAATGAGCGCGCTCCTGCTAGGTCTGCTCCTGGTGGGCGCGCGAGGAGAAGATGGAGGAGGCGAGCTGGAGGCGTCCATGCATTCCTCGCTCCTCCTCCACTTCCAGGAAGTCACCTCAGACGACAACATGGCCGCCGCTCGGCAGCACTTTCCGGACTCCTCGACAGCAGTGGGCCGGCTCTTCCAGATGAACATGCCCGCCAAGATGGAGGACGCGTATGTTGGCCATGTGACGCAAGTGAGTCGCTAACACATACATGTCTCTTCTTTCCACTGACAGCTCACACGCTAACTTCACTACTCCTAATGTAGCTTCACTGCTCCTAAAGTAACTTTAATCCTAATGTAATGTTACTCCTAATGTAACTTTACTCCTAAAGTAACCGTAATCCTAAAATAACTACACTACACCGATTTAGTACTAAAGTAACTTCACTCCTCCAATTTACTCCTACAGTAACTTTAATCCTGAAGTAACTTTACTCCTAATGTAGCTTCACTACTTCTAAAGTAACTTTACTACTCCACTTTCCTAATGTAACTTTACTCCTAATGTAACTTTACTCCTAATGTAGCTTCACTGCTCCTAAAGTAACTTTACTACTCCACTTTCCTAAAGTAACTTTAATCCTAATGTAATGTTACTACTAATGTAACTTTACTCCTAAAGTAACTGTAATCCTAAAATAACTACACTACATCAATTTAGTGCGAAAGTAACTTCACTACCCCACTTTACTCCTAAAGTATATTTAATCCTGAAGCAACCTTACTCCTAAAGTAACTTTACTCTTAATGTAATCCTAATGTAACATTACTACTCCACTTTACCCTAATGTGACGTTACTCCTAAAATAATTTTAATCCTAATACTTCAGCCCTAAAGTAACTTCTCTACTAAACTTTACTCCTAAAGTAACTGTGATCCTAAATAACAACACGACTCCACTTTACTTCTTAAGTAACTTTACTGCTAAAGTAACTTCTGTACTAAACTTTATCCCTAGAGTAACGCTACTTCTAAAGTAATTTCTTTACTCAACTCTGTCCTCCGAAAGTATTTTTAATCCTGAAGTAACTATACTCTACTACATTTTATTGTTAATGTAACTTTAATGATAGAGTAACTTCACACTCAACTTTCCTCATAAGTAACTGTCCTCCTATAGTAACTTTAGTCCTAAAGTAACTTCACTACCCAACGTTAATCCTAAAGTAACTTTACCCCTAAACTTTACTCCTAAACTAACTGCACTACTCAGCTTTACTCCTCGAGTATCTGCCCTCCTAAAGTAACTTAAATCCTAAAATAACTTTACTCCTACTCTTTACTCTTTAATGTCACTTCCCTACTGAACTTTACTCCTAAACTAACTTTAATTCCAAAGTAAGTAGTTTTAATACTAAAGTAACTTTAATGCGAATGTAACTTTACCTCATAGTAACTTTAATATTAAAATAACGAATTCTAAGGTAATTTTGCACCCAAGGTAACCATTATCCCTAGAGTAACTGTAATCCTAAAGTAACCAATCCCAAAGTAAATTTACTGGTAAGGTAACTTTCCGTGGAAGAGGTAGTGAAGGTGTGCTCACCTGCACAGAGACAGGTGTGAGCGTGTCCAGGAAGGAGTTGTGTGATGCGAGTGTACGGCGATGGTGAAACATAACGTCATCTTGTTGCTAGGCAACATGCAGACACGTCACAGCAGCAGGAAGAACAGAGCGCTCGCTCGCTGTGATGGCGTTTGGCGGTCGGTGCGACTCGTCGCTGACCGTGAGCTAGCTGTCAGTGCGCGTAGTGGCGTGCGCGTGCATGTGACCGTAGAAGGCTTCAAACGTATGAATGGAATATAATTACATATTTAATTACATAGAAACACACCACTGTGACTCATGGCTTCTAGTGTGTGTGTGTGTGTGTGTGTGTGTGTGTGTGTGTGTGTGTGTGTGTGTGTTCATGTTCCGGCATGTGTCTGTGTGTGTTCAGTGTGCTTAAATGACGGTTGTCTGCGATGTCAGCGAGATGATGTCATCCGCACCTCCCTATCTCATGGAAACATTCGTCACATGCGCATGGGCGCACCATAAAGATGTTAACCCCCCCCCCCACACACACACACACACACACCCCGTGCCTCACATTTTCCACTGGAGACGCTCGACTAGGCCAGGAATCCCCTCCGCCCTCCCCTGTTCTATTTTCATCTCTTCCTTCCTTCCTTGTTTTCTTCCTTTCCTTCCTTCACACATCTTTTTATATATATATGTGTGTGTGTGTGTGTGTGTGTGTGTGTGTGTGTCCAGTGAGGTGATGGCGTTTGTGTAATGGCGTGTAAACGCCGTCTGGTGGCATTTCCCTTCTCTCATTGGCTGCTGCAGTGGTTGGCATTGATGAGCATTACGGAGTTGGTCACAAGGGGGCTCCACCCACCTCCCTGTCTTTGTCTTGTAATCAAAAATGGCGGCATGTGTCGGGTTTCCTCCCTCAGCCCGTCACCATCTTGATGTGTCGTTTAGTTAAAAGGAAGCAGGCTCATTTGCATAAAAGCCAGTCATTAACAGAAAGATGTAATAATGTTCTTGATGTTCCTCATGAACGTGACCTCAGCATTTTCTCACGTTTTAGATCTCTGAGTCGGGGAAGGATGTCCTCCCTGCCTGGCTGCACTGGGACGCCGCCCGCAGGACGCTGCAGGGTGTACCGCTGGATGAGGATAAAGGTGTTCATTACATCACGGTGACCCTGTCCAACCTCACCAAATCGTCAGCATCATCTTGGTCAGAGGTGTTCTCCATCGAGGTGCACCCTGAAGATCATTCGGAGGCCGACTTGCCTCAGACCACGTCCAACCAAGTCGCCACGGAACACGAACTGCCCTTGTTCACGTGCGGTGACGAGGAACCGGTCACCGTGTTGACAGTCATCCTGGATGCTGATTTGACCAAAATGAGCTCCCACCAGAGGGTGGCACTCTTGGACAACATGCGCAGCTTTTCGGGGATGGAGCTGCCCTTCATGAAGGTGCTTCCTGTGGTCAACAACCGGCTCTTTGACATGTCTGCTTTCATGGCGGGACCCGGGAACGCCAAAAAGGTGAGTCATGCCGTTGTGCGCCCTACGTTCTACCGGCAGAGCGTGTGCCTAATGAAGTGATGTGTCCCACCAGGTGGTGGAGAACGGTGCCCTGCTGTCGTGGAAGCTGGGTTGTTCGCTTGACCAGAGCACCGTTCCAAACATCGACAGCGTCCAAGGTCCGGCAAAGGCGGGCACCATGTCGGCGAAGTTGGGCTATCCCGTGGTGGGCTGGCACATTGCCAACAAGAAGCCCCACGTTGCCAAGCGTGTCAGGCGCCAATTAAACAACACCCCCACGCCGGTCCTGACTGTGCTTCCTCCAACCAGTGCCGCCGAACCTCCAGTGAGGATTGTCCCCACGTTGTCCTCCCCTTCAATCGCCACACCGACTGAAAGCTCGGTGCAGCCTGTTCGAGGGCCTGTCCCTCTACCGGGCAAGCCTACCATCCGAGTCCGTGACCCGATCAGCCACACGCCCACATTGGGCCCTCCGCAGCCAACCAGGGTGATGGCGACCACGAGCACTATCCCCATTGAGCCAACTGCAACCAGGCCCACCTACGTGGAAGCAACCGCCACACCTTCTACGCCCACCCGAAAGCCTACAAAGAAACCCAAAAGACCCAAAACCACGCCTGTGCCCAAAGAACCAAAGACATCCACTGCAAAGCCGTCCAGACGCACCACACCGTCTCCCGGTGTCCTCCCAGATCCCTACAATGAAAAACCAGTGTTGCGCAATCCCATCGACCAGGTCAACGCTCTAGTGGGCACCTACTTTGAGGTGAAGATCCCCTCAGACACCTTCTTCGACAAAGAAGACGGAACCACTGACAAGCTGCGTCTGAGCCTGAGGAAGAACCTCAATGAAGTGGTCGGTGAAGGTTCCTGGATCCAGTTCAACAGTACCAGCCAGCTTCTCTACGGCCTTCCCGATGTGCAGAACGCAGGAAAACACGAATACTTCATGCAAGCCACAGACAGAGGTGGACTGAACGTCATCGACGCTATTGAGGTCCGCGTCAACCGCTGGCCCGCTAACGATAAATCTCCTGTTGTCTTCACGGCCCGACTGGAAGGAGAACCACGCTCAGTCACCCACGACATCCACAGGAAGATCCTGCTGGTCAGGAAGTTGGCGTATGCTTTGGGAGACCGGAACAGCAGCATGGTGAGCCTGAGGAACATCAGCAAAGGTTCTATCCAGGTGGAGTGGACTAACAGCAGCCTGCCACAGCATCCCTGTCCCAAGGAGCAGATTATGACCATGAGCAGGATGCTTGCAGACGCCGATGGAAGACCCTCACAAACCTTCCAGAATTCCATGGAGCCGGAATTTCGACCTCTGGGCGTCACAGTGAAGGGAAGGTCGAGTTGCAGGACGTTCTCCTTCATCCCCCCGGGAGAGATGGACATTCCGGAACCTCCGGCAGTCACGCCGGCTCTGGGAACCGGGCGGCAGAGTACCGATGATGTCTACCTCCACACGGTCATTCCTGCCGTGGTGGTGGCGGCCATCCTGTTGATAGCGGGAATCATGGCCATGATCTGTTACAGGAAGAAGCGGAAAGGCAAGCTGACTCTGGAGGATCAGGCCACCTTCATCAAGAAAGGTGTTCCAATTATCTTTGCCGACGAGCTGGATGACTCCAAACCGCCGGCCTCTTCCAGTGCGCCCTTGATCCTCCAGGAGGAGAAGCCTCCTCTGCCGCCTCCCGAGTACCCCAATGTGGCCACGCCAGAGACCGCGCCCCTAAACCGGGAATTGCTGGGGGAGTACACGGCACTCCGGGACGAGGACCCCAATGCGCCTCCTTATCAGCCGCCACCGCCCTTCACCACGCCCATGGAGGGCAAAGGCTCCCGGCCCAAGAACATGACTCCCTACAGATCGCCTCCGCCCTACGTGCCCCCCTAAGACCTGTTTGGCTCCGCCCCTTGCTGCTCACGCTGCTTCCTGGTCTTCTTCACCGTCTGGACTTTTCTGCGGCCGGACATACAAGGTGCTAATGGTCAACACCGCTATGGGGTTTGCCTTTCTAGTGGGGAGGGGGGAGGGGCGGGATTTGGAAGCTTGGACGGACTTCTGTTTTAGCGGTCGCTGAGCGGCTAAAGACGCACGTGACCTTTGACCACAACACGTGGTCGCAAGTGCCGAGCGAGAAACGTGCGCTCCAGTTGTGGTGACTTATTCGGGGGGGGGGGTTCCTTCTCTTTTCTTCATTGAGATTTTTCTTTTTTTCATGACAGCGTCGTTTTCCTAACAACTTTTACATTTCTCCGTCTTTTGGATAACACAAGGACTGTGTGTGTGCATGTGTGCGTGCGTGTGTGATCACAGTTGACAACAAGCTGGTTGTCATGTTTAAACATGGGGGGGTTTAAATCGGCCTGCAGGGGGTTTTGTGTGAAGCAATAAATGACGTCTGATATGCAGGAATGAATGAATGATTGATTGATTATGAAGGTGCTCCAATCATGTCAGCAAACAAGGCAAAAGTCTCTGCAGGTTATTTGGATTGAGATTATTTTTCTACGTAAGGAGGATGAGGTCGCTGATGTCACAAGGAAAGAATCTTCTAGAACTTTTTTAATCCACTTTTGATACTTTGTCAAAGTGATGACGACTAAATGAATAATAATAATAATCGCTAGAAGCTAGAAGTTGCGTTGATGCGTTTCATGTGTGTGCCTTTGCATTTATCTTTGCTCATACTTGTACTTTTATTTTGACATGACTGACGTTTGACTGGCTAATGAGCTTCTTTTGCTTTCCGTAATAAAACCACGTGGTACGACGTCGTCATCTTCGTCTCGTCCTTGTTCACTGTTGTCTTTTGGCATTTTTCAGTTGCTTCTGATCCACTATTGATCGTCCTGATTGATCCTGTCACTTCTCTCCTCAAGATGCTGCACTCGCACGTATTATTCATAATAAATCATTCATAGTTAATTCATAATAATTGTTAATACTAATAAATCCATGTGGTCATTATTAATATTGATAATAGTGTTAATCTTAGTAATAAAACAATATAGACAGCCATTAATATTGTTCATATGAATTAATTATGAATATTGTTAATAGTACTATGATTATGAATAATAAACCTATGGATGTGGTCATCATGGTTAGTATGATGTTCTGCTGCTTGCTCAGAAGGTGCTTTGGGTCCCGTGGAAAGACCCGGAGAGAGCGGAGGCGAATCAAACAGGAAGTAGTTTTAATGAAGCCCTCCCATCACGCCGTGGGTGCCGCCATCACGTTTAATGAGAGAAGAAAGGTCACATGTGACCACTCTGATGCCCGCCATCTCTGACTTTGCCGTCATTCAAGGTTGGCATGATGAGATAAACAGGATGTGGGGACATGTCATGTGACTTTTGGCGCCTCAGCCGTCACAGTTTCTCTTGGAAGGGGGCGATGTAAACATGCAGATGAGGATGCAAGTCACCATGGAAAAAGCAGAAGGACGCGCCATCGGGTCAAACGGCGGCATGTTCACTTCCACAAAAACAAAGACCACATGACCACATGGCAGCCGCCTGGCCTTTGCGCTCAACATTCCTAAAGAATCCCAGCGCCACGCCCACCATCCAGTGGGCACCGTTCTGTCGTCGTCGTCACAGAAACGGACAACAAACACCGCTTTCATCTTTCCTCCTCCTCATCGGCATAGGCTCTGCACACTTGGCGTCCGAGACAAAGCGGCGATGGAAAAAAACACAAAGCTTCCTTTGGAACGTCACTTGACCTTTGCTGGGAATGACGGAGGCGAGAAGAATGTGCTCCAGTAATATCAATAATATCCACAATGTATCAATGTCATGCGCATCCACCTCGCAATCCACCTGCTGCTGAACTCAGCATCCCAGCACCAAAACCTTGTCCAGGTAAACGTGGAACGGGTTAGGATAGAAAGCAACAGTTAGTCTCCACGTGATGAAGGCTGTCATGGCACACCTCCGTTATGGTATACTAGTATAGTAGTATACAGTATATATACTGCTAAAAAAATTAGAGGAACACTTCAAAAACACATCAGATCTAAACTGGGGGAAAAATGATCTTGGATATCTTTCCTGATAATAAGTTGGTGATGTATTAGTAAAAAAAAATTATGCCACATAATTTGATAGAAATGAAAATGATCACCCTATAGAGGGGGGAAATCAAAGACACCCCAAAAATGAAAGTGAAAAAATGATGCAGCAGACTGGTCCATTTTGCTAAAATGTCATTGTAGCAACTCAAAATGATTCTCGGTAGTTTGTGTGGCCCCCACGTGCTTGTAAACATGCCTGACAACGTCGGGGCATGCTCCTAATGAGACTACGGATGGTGTCCTGGGGGATCTCCTCCCAGATCTGGACCAGGGCATCCATGAGCTCCTGGACAGTCTGAGGAGCAACCTGGCGGCGCCGGATGGACCTAAACATAATGTCCCAGAGGTGTTCTATTGGGTTTAGGTCAGGTGAACGTGGGGGCCAGTCAATGGTATCAATTTCTTCATCCTCCAGGAACTACCTGCATACATTAGCCACATGAAGTCGGGCATTGTCGTGGACCAGGAGGAACCCAGGTCCCACTGCACCAGCGTAGGTTCTGACAATGGGTCCAAGGATTTCATCCCGGTACCTAATAGCAGTCAGGGTGCCGTTATCTAACCTGTAGAGGTCTGTGCGTCCTTCCAGGGATATGCCTCCCCAGACCATCACTGACCCACCACCAAACCGGTCATGCTGAATGATGTTGCAGGCAGCATAACGTTCTCCACGGCATCTCCAGACCCTTTCATGTCTGTCGCATGTGCTCAGGTTGAACTTGCTCTCATCAGGGAGGAGCACAGGGCACCAGTGGTGTAGTTGCCAATTCTGGTGGTCTATGGCAAATGCCAATCGAGCTCTACGGTGCTGGGCAGGGAGCACAGGGCCCACTACAGGACGTCGGGCCCTCAGGCCACCCTCATGGAGCCTATTTCTGATTGTTTGGTCAGAAACATTCACACCAGTGGCCTGCTGGAGGTCATTTTGTAGGGCTCTGGCAGTGCTCATCCTGTTCCTCCTTGCACAAAGGAGCAGATACCGATCCTGCTGAGGGTTGAAGGGCCTTCTACGGCCCTGTCCAGCTCTCCTGGAGTAACTACCTGTCTCCTGGAATCTCCTCCATGCATCCAGGTACCGCAGTGATGCCCTGGAGGAGATCCCCCAGGACACCATCCGTAGTCTCATTAGGAGCATGCCCCGACGTTGTCAGGCATGCGTACAAGCACGTGGGGGCCACACAAACTACTGAGAATCATTTTGAGTTGCTACAATGACATTTTAGCTAAATGGACCAGTCTGCTGCATCATTTTTTCACTTTCATTTTTGGGGTGTCTTTGATTTCCCCCCTCTATAGGGTGATCATTTTCATTTCTATCAAATGATGTGGCATCATTTTGTTACTAATACATCACCCACTTATTATCAGGAAAGATATTCAAGATCATTTTTCCCCCAGTTTAGATCTGATGTGTTTTCCAAGTGTTCCTCTAATTTTTTTGAGCTGTATATAGTATACTACTATACATACTAGTTATGGAACTATGTGGCCTTTTCTAAATGTTTCAGAGCATCAAAGATTTAAATATATTCAATGACAACACAACTGAACACAAATGAAGCTTTTTATTATTAAGGCAGAAAAAAATCCAAACCTAAATGGGCCTGTGTGAAAAAGTGCAAGAGGTCACAAAAGACCCCACAACAAGATCAAAAGAACTGCAGACTTCACTTGCCGCAGTCAAGGTCAGTGTTGATGACTCCACTATAAGAAAGACACTGGGCAAAAACGGCCTGCATGGCAGAGTAACAACACGTAAACCACTGATGAACAAAAAGAACATTAAGGCACATCTCAGTTTTGCCAGAAAACATCTTGATGATCCCCAAGACCTTTGGGAAAATACTCTGTGGTCTGACGAGACAAAAGTTGAACTTTTTGGAAGGTGTGTGTCCCATTTCATCTGGGGTAAAAGTAACACTGCATTTAAAAAAAGGTGTCATAGCAACAGTAAAATATAGTGGTGGTAGTGTGATGGTCTGGGGCTGTTTTGCTGCTTCAGGACCTGGAAGACTTGCTTTGAAAAATGGAGCCATTAATTCTGCTGTCTACCAAAAAACAATGATCCAAAACACACCAGCAAGTCCACCTCTGAATGGCTGAAGAAAAACAAAATGAAGACTTTGGAGTGGCCTAGTCCAAGTCCTGACCTGAATCCTATTGGGATGCTGTGGCATGACCTTAAAAAGGCGCCTCATGCTGGAATTCTGCAAAGATGAGTGGGCCAAAATTCCTCCACAGCGCTGTAAGAGACTCACTGCAAGTTATCACAAACGCTGCTAAGGGTGGCCCAGCCAGTTATTGGGTTCACACAGGACCATGTAGGTTGGGATTTTTTTTCTCCCTTAATCACAAAAAGTTTCATTTAAAAACGGCATTTTGTGTTCAGTTGTGTTGTCGTTGATAATACTGTATTTAAACCTATTTGATGATCTGAAACATTTAAGTGTGACAAACATGAAAAAAAATCAGGAAGGGGTAAAACACTGTTTCACACTACTCTATACATACACGTATGTACGTGAATGCGCTTTTTACGAACGCCCGTTAAATTTACAAACATGTTTCATTCAGTTTCATGTATTTCTTTGCAGAGTATCGGATCGGTGTCGCCGATACCAGTCTGACTTTTACTCTGTATCAGACCGGAAACAAAATCACTTGTAACAAAAGCACTTCGCTAACAGCGACGTCATGGGCGTCTTAATTAATTTTTAGCTCTCCGCGTTTTGCATGCACGCCGAGATCTGCATGCAGGTCGCGGGAGCGCGCACGCCCAGTTAAAAACTGTGAGACGCCGTGCTATTTTTACTTCATGATAATGAAGCGACGATACTTTTGTCGGCTTTATCAGTAACTATAAAACACCCAAAGCACACAAAATATGAAAGCTTGGATTTCTTCTCTTTAAATTTGTTGTATATGGCAAAGCATTTGATTCGGGCATACCCAGAAATGCGTTGAGAAGAGCAGGTTAGACTTTCGCAATGTAATTCGAAACACAGTTGTTCCCCTGTTTATTTATTTCTGTACAACAAATGACAAATATGAAATGTACAAGTAAATACCTGTTCAGTGTATGGTCAGCACCCGGTGAACTTTTATTGCATTACAAATTAAACGAAGGGACTGTGACCAAAAAGAGACGTTTACAGACAGTGAATAAGGCGTGATGCAACAGTCGCCATCAACTGTTCTTTTCGCTGGGCTGGGCTAACAGACCAGTGCCTTTGTGTAAAATTAAAAATAAAAGTGTTTCACTTGATCATAATTTCACCCAAAAATGTCCCAAAAAGGAAATAGGGTGCATGCAGTATCCGGCAGCGTGGATTTTGGACCTGCCGAGATTTGCATGCACCCCTATTTGGACTAAGATAACTTCTGCATGCATGTAATTCACGTGAATTGTTTTAAAAACACACATCACTGATGTGGTTGGCATAATTTCACCTAAAAATGTCCCAAACAGAGCAAATAGAGGTGCATGCATTGTTCGGCAGGGCGGATTTTGCCTCTGCCGAGATTGGCATGCGCCCTTTGCACCCCTGCTGATCCCTAACGTGCAATTCTCCACTAAACCGATAGGGGCAGCGTTTTCCTGAGCGTGAGCCACCACAACTCTCTTTAGTATTTGACCAGCTGGCTTCCGGTTTAGTAAACAATAGTAAACAATGGCGACATCAACAAAACACGAACGTAATGTAACGCCCTGTTGGTGTTGTTCTGAATTCTTGCGTTCGTGAATGCACCACGCTGCTGCTGTGTACTTTGGCCGCCATCTCTGAAACACATTTACGCTAGACCGTCACAGACTAAATATGTGATTATTCGATAAATATTTGAAGAAACAAAATGTCAACTGTACCTTTCACAGGTGCACGCGTGATTTTACGGGGCTGACACTCACCTTTTGAGTATACAGTGGAAATACAAGTCATCGTTGAATGTTCGTGTGGTCACATCGCGCCCTCTGCTGGCCGCCGTCAATAAAACCACATTAAATGATTTGTAGTTGTCACGTGACTGAATTGCTTGAAATGAAGGCGTATGGCTAAAAAGTGCTCAAGTGTGTATAAGAACCACGAGACCACCCAGACCAGAGTCAATAACTCTAATTTCCATTAGTGTTAGTGAACTGAAACTGTGTGACGCACCGTCACTTTGCGCAACTCCTACCGCTGATGTAAATATCACATCGGACAAATATGGAATTCCCTCCCTTCATTATGGCTGCAAAGGCCCAAAAATAGAGCTAAGCTTATTAAATTTGAGTACAGTTATATGCAGTTTGCTTTTATGACCCACAATGTGTCACGTGACTTCAGGTGCTTGCACAAGAATCCCTGTAGCGAAGACCGCTTCAACACTAAAAGCTTCACTTCACTACCACTCATTTTACTGATATTAACTTGATGTCAAAGTTGAACCAGATAAGCTTTGAAGCTTTCAACTGCTTTTAACTCAAAGTGACTTCATTCGGATTCCCGTCCGTCTTCTTATGCTTCATTCTCGAGAAAATTGAACTTCTTACTTAAAAATCGCAATTTCACGTCATTTCTATGGCATCTGCTACACATGGCACAAGGTTTGTCTGTTAATCAGCATGAGGATTTTCAGGGGTCCTTGTAAAATGTTGTTTCCCGTAAGGGGTCCATGCTCCCAGTTTGATACCCCCTGACGGAGAACACATCACTGTGCAAAACCCCCCCACAATAACTCTACAGGTTAAAAACGCCTTTCATGAACGTAAATATTTTAATGCTATCATTTGCTGTTCCTCTTTAGCATGTGGACTAATGGCGTAATGTTTATGTTGAATGTTTGTGTGGACTAGCAGTGTTGCGGTGCAACAGCATCACCTGTGGTAAAAAGTGAAACTGACGGCGGGGTTGGAGTAAAGAGTTCTTTACGTGACAACTGTTAAAAACAAATACATCAAAACATAGTTTGTCCATTAAAAAGGTTACCATGGAAACAGCACATTTTCATCTCAGGTGTGACGTGACACATTTCTACAGCATGTAGGGGTGGAAATAAAAGTTTGTTAGCGTTAAAAAAACCCACATAAAATGTCCTCATGTTCATTAGGACGCCGTCATGATGATGTAGTGTTTTACGATGGCAAGAAGCCCACAATATGTTGGAAGTCATTTCATTAGGAACACATGGACTTCCTACTGAGGTCAATTAGTGTCGTTAACAATGACAACCACCATGTGTTCCTCATCCAGACGGGTCGCCGCCCTCTTGGCCGCCTGCAGGAATTGCACAGAGAAGTCTCCCGGTGGGAAAGCGTACAACATGGCGCTCGGGCCTCCCTCCTTGGCGGGGGGCAGGCTGACCACGCCAGCCGCTTCTTTGTTGCGCAGGTAGGCCACCAGGTGGCGCAGCAGGCGCACCTGAAGCCCCGCCTCGGGTGCAGGAGCTTGACGGTCCACAGGTCCCTGGAGAGCGAGCAGGACGGCGAACCCGTCGGGCCGGCCCAATTTGACACGCCGTGACACCTCGTCCAGGCGGCTCTGATCCATGCGAAGGCGCTGGGCGATCTTTAGCTGCTCCCGGTTGTGCCGCATGACACCAGCGAAGAACGAGGCTCCGCCCTCCAGCAGGAAGAGCTCCGTAGGGAAGCTGCTGTTTTTCAGAGCAAAGAAGCCACGCCACGACTTGGACAGTGTCGACCGGGCGAACTCAGACAGCGAGCCAGGACACGAGGAGGGCGCGTTGGTAGGGAGGGGTGGAGACAGGGTGGTGGGGGCGTGGTGGTTGTCCACCTGCTCGGCAGAAGCCCGTTTGCTGTGGTGGCGAGTGGGCGGAGATTCTGACTCCTTGGGGGCTGAGCGACCCACACCGCCATCAGGGGAGTGGTCTCGTGGTTCCGTCGTTGAGTCCGGGGCTCGAACCCGTGCTCTGTCCGGGCTGGCGTCGGGCGATGTGCGAGCTCTGGCCCTCCCCTTCTCGCGCTCGGCCGATAGACTGTGGCTCCGCCTCCGACCTCGCCTTTCCTCACGCTCCTTCAGCCAGCGCTCCCGGCTTCGGCTGCGGCTCCGCCCCCCTCTGGCACTCCTCCCGAAGGCCTCTACTCCGCCAACTCTCCTGTCTGGGCCGCGTGGGGGGCTGGCAGCGAAGTCTCTCTCCAGCAGGGTGCGTTCTCGCTCCCTCTGGGAGGGGAGGCTGTGGGAGGGTGGGGACACTCTGGCTCCACCCCTCAGCTCACGCTCCAGGCTGCGATGCCGTCCGTACGCCTCCCCGAGGAGGTCGTAGGGTGGCAGGAGCTGGACGGGTTGCTGGTAGCTGGGAGGAAAGGGGCGAGCGGGACTTTCCTCCACTTTGGCAAAGTCTACTCGCAGGCGGCGCTCGGGACCGCCCAGAGGAAAGCCCCTCATCTGCGTGCACGCCGCCTGAGCCGCGTCCAAACTCTCGTACTGTATGTACGCAAAGGTGTCGCCCTTCACGTAGTCGATGTTCCTGATGCTTCCGAAGCGGTCAAACTCTCGTGCCAGGGCGGCTAGCGAGTTAGCCGGGCCGAGGCCGCCCACCCAGAGGCGCGTAGTGGGGTTGGCCTTGCCATAGCCGATCTTTATGGGGTTGCCACAGATCAGCCGGCCCTGCATGGCCACTTTGGCCCGGTGGGCCATGTCCAGGTTCTGGAACTTGACGAAAGCATAGGCTCCGCCCTGCCCGCGAGCGGGACGCTTGATGACCACGTCCTCGATGACACCGTACTTGTCAAAGCCTCGCCTCAGCTCAGCCTCAGTCACGCCACCGTCCAGGTTCCCGATGAAGAGGTTGCTGGTGGCCCGCTGGTCGTCCTCTGGCTTCAAGTCGTCCAGCAGTGGTGCCGGGGGGAAGCCGTAAGGCCGGCCCCTCTCATCCAGCATGCCGTAGTAGTCGAGGAGCCTTTCGCGGCTCAGACTCTCCAGGGCGTAGTGGCGGGCTCGGAGCTCACGGAGGCTGAGTGTGGGTCCGGGCGGGGAGAGCGATCTCTGTCGGTACGCCAAGTAAGTGACGTCAGGGGGTGTCACACTCCGCCTCCTGACGTACACAGGTTCGATTTTGAGCTGCCTCTCTCCCAGAACCAACCTGGATGACTTGGCGTGCCGGGCCTCCTTAGCGTCCTCTGGGTGCCGGAAGTTCACGTAGGCAATGCGGCCCAGTTCGGGTGTGTGCGACAGTTTGACGCTGACGTCACCGAACTTTTTGAACTCGTGAAAGAGCGCGTCCTCCACGTCCTCGTCCGGGACCTGCTGGCCCAGGTTACTGATGAGCAGCGTTTTGTAGTCCCGCGCGGGGGTGGTTCGGCCCAGCACGCTGACGTCGTGCCGCGGATGAAGAGGCTTGTCGCGCTCCCTGCTCCTACTGCGCCGTCGATGGCCACGGCTGTCGGCAAGCAGCAGAGCAAGCGGAGGCGGCGGGGGAAGCTCCTCTCGGCGGCCGCTCTCCCGGTCTCTCTCCCGGAGCCGCCGAGCGGCGGCCCTAGCCGGACTCTCCCTGGCGGCCTGCCGCTTCATGTCGGTGCGGGGATGGAGCTCCGACTTCAGCTCGGGGGGGGGGGCAGTAGCGGCGACAGGAATCCTAGCTGGAGAGCGACGTCCGGCGGTGTTAGCCCGAACCAGGTTAAGAGAGACGGTTTTACTGCAGCGACACTTCCGGCCCGAAGCGCCGAGGCTAGTTCAAACATTGAAAGAAAATCCGAAAGCTGCTTGAAAACAGCTCAGCGTCGGAGGAGCTGCGCTCTGGGCGCCATCTTGGACAATAGGAATGTGCGCTTTCTCCTGGAAGGCGGAGTCAGCGCTGACGTCGTGACGTCACTACGTAAAGGCTTTTCGTCAGCGTATAATAAGGGATTTATTTTGAATAAATAAAATAAATGAATAAAATGACTAAAAGTTAAATTCAGTTATTACTGATACATTATTCAATTCAGCTTGAACATTTCACATATAAACTGGATGCTACATTTGGAAGCATAGACGAATTTACCAATAGTAAATCTTTTTATTTCACATATGAACATCATGAGATGTAGCAAAGCTTTCCATGCGTTCCAAATGTGTTCCAGCAGTAGGAAGTTCAGTCATGTTCATCTGTGAAACAAACTTTTATCAAACTGCATATCAAAACATATAACACGTTTTCAAATAGAATTGCCCAGCTTCCCAAACCCCTAAGTCAAAATGACAGCCTAAGATCGGTCATGTCTGCGCCAGCAAGCTCACTAACAAATATGCTGCATCCCAGGAAATTGGAACGACTACATTTTCCAACTGCGACCGGGAAAAGTGCATTGGAACGCCGCTCAAAAGTTGGGCGTTCCTGCTCATGAAACTCAGGGCAGATGGCATGAAAAATGTACAGCTCCTTAATGGGGAAAGTGTGTTCAAATTTTTGACTGTTAGTACACACGACTTTGTATTTATGGGTCATACTCATTCCCAAACTTTTGGAGGCGAGTGTATAACTTATGTGCACACTTATCGTATAAACTTACTAGATTTTACCATATGGACTTGAATTCACCTCTACTGCTCAACACCACACTTATTGATGTAGTGGACGTTTTTGTTCTTCTGCCAACAGTCTGGAATGCAGCATTGGTCCTGACGCCACACCCTCCAGCTAACTGCTCACTAGTCAGTACTAGTTAAAATAACTTACATATTTATTCAGTCCCATTACTGGACACTAGAAGCATTCCCAAAGGCTTACTTGATGCTACGATAAGCTGATGATGTCATCACGTCATGTCAACATGTGAGGTGGGAAATGTTTGTATACATTTAAACACGCACAAAAAAAAAAAAAGGTTCGATGCGGATCTAAACATTTAGTCACAAACTGAGAATGTCATGGCAGTGAGAACAGCCTCAACAGGGGAGGGGCGGAGTCAGGTCTCCACGTGGAAGGTGACAGAATGAGTCACATGGTCATGGAGATTGTGGGTAAGACGCACCTGGCCGTGGTCCAATAGGAATGAAAGGGGAACGCCATCTTCTGAAAGACCACCTTGGAATCGTGTATTTGTGTGTCTGTGTCTGTGTGCGTGTTTGTGTGTGTGCATGTAATACAGAAGTATACAGAGTCAATGTGACCTCACAGGTCAGTCCGAGTCCTGGCGGCGGCAGGGGCATACTTGGGCATCAGCTCGGTGATCTTGCGGATGAAGTCGGACTTTTCAGCGCAGCCTTTGCACGACTCACCCCACTCTTCCAGAATCTTCTTCAGATCCTTCACCTTCAGCTTCTTCAGGTCCACCGAGCTTAGGTCCAGCTGCTTGTCTGCAAGCACAGCGTGCGCACACACAAACACACACACAATAACATGACAATACAACAACAGGCCACCAAACACACGCAGCAAGTGGAACACACCGTATCGGAGTTCACATATTTGACTGTCCTTCTTCTTCAGCTTCTCACAGATTTTGTCCACGGGGACGTGGAAGCTGAGCGGCTTGGACACTTCGTTGATAATCTTTGTGGCAGCATCGCTGGTCGCCCCTATGTAGTAACACTGTACACACACACACACAAATTAGAAAACACTGGATTCCGGTTCCGATTCCAGTTGCTGTGATGGCACTTACAAAACGATTTTCTTTCCCTTTGGCCTCATTGCAGCTCTTCAGGAGCGCCTTCTCGATGTCACCACTGTTGAAGTCCACTTTGAGCTCCTGAAGAGACTGGTAGAACTTTCCCAAAAACGTCACACACACTGAAACAAAGACAGCACATCAAAATATTTTACTGATTTTGTAGCCATTCTGTTCAGGGTGGTACTGAGCTGGAGCCTATCCCAGCTGTGAAGAAAGGCGCTTCATGAAGTTCGGTCCATTTCCTTACATTGTTTACTATATCGTTTTCATATTTTACCAATATCAATTATAGAATGTGTCAGGATGAACATGCAAATCTACTGTCTCTGTACAATGGCAAGACTTTTTGGAAAATAGCTCCAGCAGGTAAGACTTGTGTTTGGGCTTATAATGCCCTATACGTACAACACTGATCCGTTTATTCATGGCCACATCAAAGTTAAATCATTCATTTGACTCATTATCTGTGACAAATAAGTACTAGTTGCATCAGTGTGAAGTAATCCCTCGTTTATGTTGGTTAATTGGTTCCAGAACCGGCCGCGAAATAAGTGAATTTCCTCAAAGTAGGATTCAATATTAACAAAATGAATATTTTCATAATTAAGGCATACAAATCCTGTTTGAGATCTTCTAAATATGGTTTTAAACATTATTAGAGCCCGTAGACATGAGATAACAGCTATATAATGACCTCTACATTAGTATTACCAATATACTAGACATAAAAAGAGAAAATAAGACATACATAAGATAACAGACTCACACGTTAGCAGTTCCTTGCTGTTTTTTTTCTGGATATTGTATTTTCTGCAGTGGTAATTGTCTCAACGTATTGTAGTGGCAGCTTTGAATGGCTTCCCACTCGTATTACCCAACGTAGTAGACATAAGGGTAAATAAGCCATGTAAGTCTTTTGCAGGAAATGTCAGTTGTTGCCAGTGAAGTTTTAGCTTGCCATGGGTTATGGCCCCAATGTAATGGCCTGTGTTATCATTATGATTATTATGTTATTATTGTGTGAGAAAGTAAACCTACAATAACAGCCTTTTCTGGCGATCACGTCTCACATTCTGGCGACACCTAGTGGCCAATAGAGACTCCTACATTCGCAAGTATAACGTTTCTCCTGACTTATATTTGCATTTTTGTTCATTTCGTTTGATCATGTAGTCCATTTTTGTGCTTCTAAACACAACTCCATCTATTTTAATCCTTATCTGCTCATCCTGGTTTGGGTTTTGTGCAACCAATTAAGCCTAGACACTCTTCTTCTGGACTGGCTGAACTCAGCTCAGTCATTTATCCTGGTTTTCTCAATCCTACGTTCACGCAATGGGCCCCAGGTTGTGAGTTACCATGGTGATATAGCCACATTAAAAGAGAGCCACCTTCTAGCACCTCGCTGACCCACTAAACTCTCTTCGCAGTGCGCTCCCCTATACTTCCTGGCTGTGAGGTAGACATGCCAACCACGTATCAATATTCAGTAAGTATGTGTCATCTTGACTGCATACTTTCATTGCAACCCAATGTAAACATTAAAAAATTATATTTAACTGTGCTAAATCACATTTGGTAGATATAATTAAACAGTATTATCAAAGTTGGCGAAGCCTTCCCTTTAAAGCACACGAGTTCTACTTCGACTACATTAAGGCAGATACAGTTGGGGGGGGGACATTAATAGTTTGTAGAAAATCAAGCACATGAAAACACAAGGTTAACAATCACTAAACCAGAATTAAGCAACTACATAGATGAAGTCGTTTGTCCTTTAGTTTCCATGATACTACTGATGACTGAGAGTGTGTAAACAATCCATTGACAGCAGTTATTTCCATTAAAGATGATGTGCTTAGAGTTGCTCAGGCTAGTCGCAGCTAGCAGTCAAACTTACCTTCACATTCTCCTTCTTTCAGAGATTCACTCCTTCCCAGCAGCACCGCGAGCAGCACAGCCGCCGACAGGCCGCTTTGACAAAACATTTCAGCCTCTTTTCTCGCAGCTAACCGAGCCAAAGAAGAAGATGAGCCTAACTGCTAGCAGCTTATCCTTGCCTGGCCAAGCCTGTCTTTCCTTTGCTTTGCCTTGCCTAACCTAGCCTAGCCTAGTTTAGCCTAGCCTACCTTAACAAACTGAGCAACGCGAGCGAGACGCCGGTAAGAACGGACAAACTTCCTGGTGCACGTGACTTAAAACTCTGTATTTTATTGGTTGGATGCTCTGACACTCAGAGCTGCTCTTACGTACTTTGCACTAATTGGGCGAAGACAAGGCGTCTGGGAACAACGTCCAGTTGGCGCGATGTGATTGGCCCAACCCTTGAAAGAGTTGAAATGAAACGTCACCGTGACGCTTTCAGTCGGGTTAATAGAATATAATAAATGAGCTTATAAGTATGACATGTGACCACAATGTAAACAAAGGAACAGGAACATGGGACAATGAATACAAATATATATAAATAGATATAGAAGGGGCTATCTATAATTTATTTGGAAAATGTTTTGACAATAAAACTACAACATGTAAATATAGCATTGTTCGTCTTATAGCACTGTTCCATTGGGTCACTTTGTGAAATGTGATCGCTTGTGTGGAACATGCAAGGATGGTGACGTCAGCGGTTTTTGTTGTTTTTCTGGTGACGTCAGTGTGGTGCTGTGCAGAGTCACTGCGTCTGCTGGAGTGTAAATAAGGAAAGATCTCGAAGCTGACTTGCGCCTTCTTCGAGTTACAGCTCAGTTCCCATAACACTGACTTGGGATCGTGACTCGAGTGAGAGCTTCGAGTCGCGAAGTTCGTCGTGTTTTCAAGCTGCCCTGAGGTAGCATCGCCAGTTAGCATTGTGAGCTATCTGCTGAACATCCGTGGGTCCGCCGCGGGTGAATCCGCCTCTATGCGCGGGGTTTATCTCGTTGGTGTGGCCTGTACTTTGTGAACGGTAAGTGTTTGGTTTCTTGCGTTTTAGAGGTTTCAGGTGTGACTCGAACGGCCACTCACGAGCCAACTAGCATTAGCCAAGATGGTGGAAGCGCTTATGAAACATGTTTTTCTAAATGTATTGTCGCTCTGTGATGATGACAAATCCAGTTGCGGGCCACTTTTGTGCTCACTATCTGCTTTCACATTGTCTTCTTTTTTGTCAACCGCTCTCGTCACGTTACAGGCAGAGCCATGTGACGTCACAACATTGAAACGCGCAGAATGCAGCACATCAATTCAATTACATATTTGTTGGTCTACATAGTAAACGTTATATATGCTGCGTGTGTAGTTGTTTCGATTATTAATTTTTTAATTCGAATATTAATTTTTTGAATGCGTTTTTAATGCTAAACAAGACTCTTATTAAGTAGGGAATTAAATCTCCTTGTGATAGATGATTCGAATCTAGATACACAGGTTACGATACGATTAAAAAAACATATGTTAAAAACAAAACGATTTGATACGATTCGATTCTACGGTTAATGTTTGTTGATGTAGATATTAACCTTACATTATAAAATAATGATGCCAATGATATGGAAGTGGCATTCCTACAGTATTTTCTAATGTGTAAAAGAGCACATCATGTCCCCAAGCATGTTGTAAGGCACTGGCAAAATAAAGTCAACAGAATCTGTTACATTTGTTTTTAACATGTCATAATGTTGCTAGAAATGGAAGTGGAGCCACCAAACTAATTGTGCAATGACAATAAACATCAATCTATCTACCAAATGAAAATCTTAACCTCCAGTCCAATTAATAATACAAAATAAAGACAAAGTGCAGAGCCCCTTTAATAATGACACATTTCTTCCAGGCACTGATAAGTAAATAGAAGTAATTGTCACATGAGTGCAATGAAAATGCTGTTTTAGCTTGGAGAAGTAAACAATCGCATACTCAAAATGTCATAACAATGCTAATCGTGCAACATATCAGACTGAGCATCGTGCTTTCAACTCCAGGCGCAACATTTCAAAGTAATCAAGTTACAAAGCAGAAAAGTTACTGACTGGCCAAGTTTTGCACCCTCCTTGAAATTATCGATAAAGGAGTCTTTTACCGCCGCATCGAAATCGTTCGCTCCTCAAACCGGATATTCGGGCGCATCAGTTTATCGTTCACATATCTCCTATTAAGGTGGTCAGCCATGTTTGTAGTTTACTTCCAAGGGCCAACATTCCAATTGGCTTATGTTCATCTTTCAGCTGGGTGGCTCGTCACAGTTTGACTCCGCCCACCATGGCGGCAGGCGAGACGGACCGCGAGGAGGAAACGTTGCAGACTGCCTTCAAGAAGCTGCGAGTGGATGCTGAGAGGTAAATGCTAACTCATCACTATTAGTATTATTATGATTATCATTATTATTAACAACTAATAAAACAAATACCACTGGTTCCTTGAGGGAAGCATGCCAGCGTAGCGTTACTGCTCAAATCTGGAAAGAAGCGCTCATGATAAATAACTAGTAGTAGTTTCATATTGTAGTGCTTCCACAATAACACAAGGGCAGCATGAATGCACAGTGCACACCAGGGGTGCCTCCTACTACCTCCTACTATATGCAAAGATAGTATACCTGTATGCTTCATTCCCCTTTAAGACGAAGTACAGTGTGTTTAGTCACGTGACTCCACCCATCCAGCCTGAACAAGAAAGGAAACAGACGATGAGGGAACGGGTGATGGTTCCAATGAAGATGCGGCTGTGCAGTGCCGGCATTTCGCTCGCTTATGCGCCTAGAAATAGCCTGTGCGAGTAGAAAAAATAAAAAAGGGAGCACACGTGCGTCTACGTTTTTCAACCCTTTCAATCGCATTTTGCTCCTGAAATAGGTCATACACAGTGGATCAAAGGGGAGTAACACTTTGGCGCATCTGTAAATAAACGTGCAAGTCTCCTGCGACTTTTCGTGGCTCACTTCGACGCGCCATGACATCTCAGCCGTTGTCAGTTGGATACTGGCGCGCTGCTGGAAAGATGACCGCGCTCTGCGACATACTATAGCGCTTTCTCAAATCATGCGCTAAAAATCGGGGAGTTTTTTTCGTTTGTATGCTTCGTAACGCCGCTCCGAATGATGCACACATACTTGACTTGAAATATATGGATTTTTAAAGCCTTTAAAAAAACAATAAACGTGTACATCATGACCAATTATGCAAAAAGAACAAGGTAATAAAATCATTCTGAAAGCGTCTGTATAGGAAACCGTGATTAGTTTGCTGTTGGTAGCAGTTTTTAAGGAGTCACTCATAGATGGTCACATGGCTGCAAAAATGTAATGTCTGGAATTGAATAGAATTGTTAGAAAAATTAGAGTCACTATATTTCTAAATGGTATTATTATTATTATTATTATTGGAATATATTACCTGACATGGTTGTGGTAGGTTGGGTTGATATCACCGCCGTTCTTCTTGTGCAGTGTGATAAGTGGCCATTAGTGATGTAATTGCAGGAGACGTGATGCCAGTCATGCCAACATGTGACTGTATGTGTATCTTAGTTCATGTGTGTACAGGATGTAGTATGCCAGGGCATGTACCATACATTCATAATTGTGGACCGCTGTCCCAGGGAGATTTATTTTGGGTTCCACAAAGATGATGTTGAGCAAAAGAACACGAAATGCAAAGTGAGTATGAAAACTGTCGTAACCACCCAAAGCACATTATAAGAAAAAAATTGAAAAACGAGTACAGATTTTCCAAGAATAAAGTCAAAATGTAAAGGGAGGAGAGTTGTAATCCTGCGAGATAATCTTTATGAAAATAACGTCATAATGTTATGTGGAAAAATAACGTCATTTTAGTAGCGTAGAGTTGAAATATTAAGCAAAAAAAAAATTGTTTTAAGTTGTAATATTATGGAAAACAAAACAGTTATAAAAGTTAAAATGTTGTGAGAAAAAGTCAAAATATGGGAATGAAGTTATAATTATGAGAAGAACATTAAGAGTTACGTTGATATAATTGAAAAAACATCGGGAAGACATGGGTACGAATCTCTCTCACTCTATTGCGGTTTTTCAAAAAATAATGAAGAAATGATCGCTTTGTGGTTGACTATGGACTGTTATTTTAGTCCAAAAATATTGAAAGGCAAGTTATGTGTAGTCATCTGGTCACTAGGCGTCAGTAGTGTTACATTGATGAGACATGGCGTTACATTACATTACCTTCCTGGATCCCTGTGCATTAACAATGTGGTGTAAACAAAGAATAATAGGAGTGTAAAGGTGACTATAGGTGTGCTAGTTCATGTCTACATGGCTCTAATAATGGTAAAAATGAAGTAATTCACTTATCCGGGTCGGGTGTGGAAACGATTAAGCGCCATAAACGAGCGACGACTGTATAGGCATCTTAATACTGGCTTAGTTTTCCCATATACGGAATAATAAAGATGATGGTTGCATGTTCGTGTGCTATTTGTTCACCACTCAATCTTTGCTGCAGAGGAGCAACAGCAAATCAGGAGTTGTCATATGACATTACAAACTAATGGGCACCCCTGGTGTAGCCCAATAACGCTAGCATTGCTTTTAATACTGCACAAGTACAATTACTAACTAGAAGCCTTCGGGCTCCCAAAATGGAAGTACTTTTAGGAGGCATCAGGTGGCGCCAGTGCATTTCACAGTCCTGCCAACATGTACGCATTTTCACCCTTGAATACACTAGGAAACTATTTGCTGTGCTGTAGAATGTTGAGATTTAGGAGCACAAAAAGGAACAAAGTCAGCGCAGAGCTGAATATCACTTTCTTCGTGTGACGCCGTCCCCTTCCGTCTGTCTGTGCAGCGCACTCGGAGCTGCGAGCGCTCCAGAGTCTCCCCGAGTAGCGACCAGGGTTTGTGCGGATGTCGGCGCGGTCAAGTCCAAACTGGGCGGTGCCAAGGACAACTGGCACGGGTGAGTGGAGACATGGATGATGTTGGGCATGGCGCTGTGCACCTTCGATGCTCAAGCTGAGCCTTCTCTCCTCAGCTGCGTGAGGAAGACGTCGAGAGCGGCCAGTCGAACGCAACGGCGCCGCAGGTCCAAGTCGCCCATCCTCCAAGCGGCCAGGTTCACCTACTGCAGCGCCTCCGCTCTGGCGC
The DNA here is from genome assembly GCF_027744805.1 of Dunckerocampus dactyliophorus. Taxonomy (NCBI): domain Eukaryota; kingdom Metazoa; phylum Chordata; class Actinopteri; order Syngnathiformes; family Syngnathidae; genus Dunckerocampus; species Dunckerocampus dactyliophorus. Next base: position 27,173,422 of record NC_072826.1, read on the forward strand.
CTCCCGGTGGCTGCCTAAAGCAGCAGCGCCTGGCTGCGCCCACCGAGCCTCGTCCTGACAGAGGAAGTCCCGCCACCTGCAAAGACCTCGCTACTCCAGGCGCTCTTAGCCCCACCTCCACGGCCGTCTTCGGCTCGACCGCTGGTTATGTTACGCCCGTGGGAGCTGCCGGGTCCTCGCCAGACTTCCCAGCTCGTCCTTTACCGGCTGCACATCCCAGAAGGGACGAGGAATGTTCTGGAAGAGTACATGAGACCGTTGCCGAGTCAGCCGACTTCCAGGCTTTATCCAAACTGCACAGCTGCACGTGCACTCTGACCGACGCTGTCACGGAACGGCAGGATGTGAGCGAGTGTCCGTGCCGGTCCAAAGTTGACGGCTGGAACAGCGTGGAGGCGTACTCCTTCACGGGACTGCGTGATGTCATCTCAGAGTGCGAGCACCAACAGGCCCCACCCAGAACTGACTGTAGTGCCACCGCTTCTCTGTTGTCTTCCTCGCCAGCATCTCCTCGCTCGTGCTCAGAGCAGGCGCGCGTCTTTGTGGACGACGTGACCATCGAGGACCTGTCTGGCTACATGGAGTTTTACCTGTACATCCCCAAGAAGATGTCGCACATGGCAGAGATGATGTACACCTGAAGCACGGCTCACAGGTCACATGACCGGACACGCTTCCTCTTTTCTTCAATAAAGTCAAAAATCCAACTTTTCTTCTTTAATTTTTGTGTTCAACATGCATCCACCAGGTGGCACCTTCATAGCGGATGATCATGTGATCACTGGCCATGTTGCGCCTCAGTCTGGATGCATGCAATGGTCCGGGCAACGTGCGTACCAAAACGTCCATTAAGCATCATGAAGGAAAGAATGCAGATGCCGTGAGCAGCATCAAAGGTCCAGTGGAAAGCACGGCCATGCACCACAAAGAGCTCCTTGTTGCCGGGCGGAAGAACACAGAGCCGTGTGCGTCGTTGCATGAAGACAAAAGACACTCCCCCACGCTAGCTCATTAGCTTACAGTGCTAGCTCATTAGTGTGAATGTTGACACACACACGTTAGCATGGTCATGTGATTGGTGTCCAAATGAAGAAGCGCGTTGATGTGCATAAAAATGTTTTATTTCCAAAAGCTTTGACCTTCAGCAGCAAACTAGCCGACCGCGCTGCTAGCCTCCACCGCGGTTTGCTAGTGAGAGGTCAAAGTTAGTCACATGATTGTGAGCTTCTAGAAAAACATCAAAAGGTGTGAAATGTCGAAGTAGTGTATAAAAAGTTGTTTCTAAGGAGTTAGTATCAAAAGTTGTTTGGCTTAAAATTTTTGGCAGACAATGAAGTACCTTGTTTGGGAAAAAAACAAACAACTAGCTTATTGCCAAAGAAGTACCGCAACGTCCACTGCTAGAACAATTACAAAAAGTACACAAATATTCACAAAGTAGCAGGGCGTGCTGAGAGGAGAGGGCGGAGTTAAACACTCCACAAAAGTCAATTCAGTAGCTTCTTGCTCGGAAGTAGCTAAGCAGCAGCCTTGCACGCCATCGGCTACCACCAGCCTGTAGGAGGCGCCGTTACATATCACCCGACTCCAACACAGGGCACCTACCTAGTGTAAGCATAACGTGGAACATTATGGCCACAGACTCAAACTGGTTTGGATTCATTTTAGGCTTTCACACCGCTTTGTGTGTGTGTTGCAGAAACATGAAGGTCATTTCCATGGGAATAAAAACAAATTTCAATGGAGATCAGCGGCACCCGGCGCTAACCATTAGCGTAGCTTGTGTGTAGTGAATAAATAAGGACAAACAGGCCCCTGATTGGCTCAGGAGGGGGAGGAGTCAGTCCCATTGCTGATGACGACTATTGGATGGGCGGGGCCTAAGCATAGATCTCAGCAGAGGGGGCTTTCTTGTAGATGGGTTTCTTTCCCAGCTCGTAGCTTCCTTCGTCCTTCTTCTTCATACGGTGGACGAGCAGCAGGACGAGCAGGATGGCGAGCGTCAGGCCCACGGCTCCAGCTGCGATCAGCGCTGCAATGCATCGCCAAAATAAAAGTCAGTAAAACAGAAAACGCAGCACAAAGGATGTTCTCGTGAGACGGGACACAGACCTGCCAGGACTTCGGTCTTGGCGAAGACGCTGTCATTGGCGGCGTGGGACATCAGCACGTTAGACGGCAGCTCGGGGCCAGAGTCCTGCCTGTTCCTCAGTAGAGGAATTTCATTGCTGTTCTGCACCATCTCCACCTCATTGGCGCCGGGCGGTGTTGGCGGATCCGCCTCAGGAATCCTGTTGTCCGCGTCGAGCTGAGGAAGAGGTGGGACAACATCATTAAAATTCAACCTACATCAACAGGTGGAGGAGTGGGGCCAGCCAATGACATCTCACCTCAGTGGGCGCCGGCATCTCACGTCCAGCTGACTGGTCATGTGACTGCGTCCTTTCTGTCATAAAAAAAAAAAAAAGAAGTTTTCATTTCAAATTGTTTTTATTGGTGAAGTGTTGCCACGGAAACAAACCTCCATCGCCCGACCCCGACATCTCATCCTCATCTTCGTCATCGTAAGTCTCATAGTAGTCTTCGTCGTCCTCGAAGCCAAAGTCCGAGCCATTCTGCCCGTCTCCCGACGATTCCAGTCGATCGTGATGCCGCATTGCCATGGCAACCGCATGCGTAGACTTCAGGGGCATCCACGTCTCCGTCTCTCTCACCTGCTGGGACAATAGCAGACATGCTAACAGCGCACCTTCACAACAACAGTTATGGGACATGTCCCCTAGCAGAGTACACACGCACACACCAACATGTTCCATGACGGCATGCCCCCACGTGTCAGCTGTTGGTGAAAACCAAGGTACAGATGAGTGATGTTGTCAGTGTAACCATGGTAACAGTCAGCAGTTATGTCATAATACATGATCTAATACTAATAATACATTCATTATTATTAATAATAATAATAATAATAGAATATATGATGTAGTCAATATTGAAAGCTACTGTGATGGCATCACACTTCCAGTAAAGGAACATGACGATGACAACGTTCTCAAGGAGGCACCACATTCCAACAGCATGAGACAGGAAGTCCACCAAGTGCAACTCCGCCAAAGACAACGCCAGCGTGTGGAAAGAAGAAGGAACAACACCACTTCCAAAATGGTGAAAAAGTGGAGGAGCGTCCTTGCTGGGACAACAGAGGACGTCCCCTTGGGAAAAGGCTCCATTGAGATCCCTCCAAGTGTGCAAAATCCCTCAATGTCAGCAGAGGTCACATTCCAGAGGGAAATGAAAAAAGGGAAGAGGAGGGACAACGGCTACAAGGAATGTTGCACATAATAGCACGATTGAAACACTGCAAGATCTACTCTTCCTGTGCTAGCGTCGCTAAGTTTGCTAACTGAGCTAACGGGGGGAGGGGGGCTTTTTGTTTGTGGGTGGCATGAGTGTGACCTTTGACCCTTTGAGCGCTCCAGCGGAATTCCAAATGTGACTTTTAAACAACCCTTTTTCCATCACTGCTCCATCCTGAAACCGTTATGACGTCACACGAATAAACACATGTACTCATTTGATAGTGATTTCAGGGCGTAGACACACACACACACTGTTCAAAGGGCGCTGATTTGACTTGTGGGGCAGAAGTGAGTTTGCCCCCCCCCAAATCCGGGCCCCTCACTGAATAATAGCAGCGACCACACGCACGCGCACACACAGCAAACATGTAGTTCCAAACTCGTTAGCCGATTAGCATTCCAGCTAGTCGTCACAAGGTTTGGCAAGCTACCTAGCTAGGAGCCGCGATAAAAGTTCCAAAAGTTCGTTGACCAACTTACCGACTCCGAGAGGACGCAAGAGAAGGCAGATAAGAGCAGCAGGAGGCCGAGGTGGAACATGTTTGCTCTTCCTTGCTGATGTGAACGTCAAGAAAAGTTGCACAATAACAGCGCGGCTGCTAGTTCAGCAGCTTAGTCTTCTCAAGGCAGCTAATGTTCAGCGAAACGCGATCCTCGTCACGTAAATATCCCACTTGTCCTCCAGCTGTCCGCTTTGTAAGTCCACGGGAAAATCTATTCTCTTTTTTATTATTATTATTATTATTTTTCTTCGTCGTGTTCTTCTTCTTCTTCTTCTTCGTCCAAGGTGGAGACTCAACTTCCACGGAGCTCCTCCGTCTCTCTTCTATAACTTGGAACTGCAGAGCTCTCGACCAATGAGCGGTCGGCATAGCGATGACGTCGAACCAGCCTCCACGATTTACCGTAAAATCTGTCATATTCAACAATTTGGCCCCGCCCACATTGGCACTACCCCCAAAATAAAAGCACTTTTAATCGAACAAATTAAAACAAAACACAATTTATTTTACCTCACCTTGAAATGCTGAAGAATTTGTTTTACCTTATACTACGAATAAATATTTTTGTATCATCATCAACACGTAATCACATGTTTCCAATTTGTCATGTTTTATTTCGGTGGAAGAGTTGCAAACTTCCTGTGGGATGGAAATTCCTCAAAGTGACGTCACTTTCCGATAACAAAATCACTTTCCTTCTCCAAAAACGTCGATGTGGAATGCATTCCAGTTTAAAAAAATAAATAAATAAAACACATAAGAAAACAACATTTAAGCAGTTGAAAGTTAAAAAAAAAAGCCTCGCTGAAGTCATTACAATCACTATCTACAGTCATGGAAAAAATGATTATACCAACCTTGGTTGTTTAGTTTCTTGTTCATTTTAATGCCCGATACAACAAAAGGTACCTTTGTTTGGACAAATATAACAATGACAACAAAAATAGCTCATAAGAGTTACATTTTTTGGCAGTACAATGCTATAGCTATTCATGTTAAAACTTCCGTGATTTTGGTTATTATAAAAAAAAACATGGAATTTGCTATATATCAGCTCTTAAATGAAACTCTTTTGGGCTATATTTGTTATCATCATTATATTTGTCCAAACAAACGTACCTTTAGTTGTACAAGGCATTAAAATGGATCAATAAACTGAAGAAACAATGGTGGTCTAAAAAAAAAAAGTCCATTACTGTATGTGTCCACATTTTTCATTGTAGGTTTATTGAAACAGAAGGAGACATAATGTTAAAAAAAAAGTCCAGAAAAAATAACATTACATTATAAAATAATTGGAATTAGATTGAGTAAGTGGTGAAGGTGAAAGTAGAGGTAGCAAAGGCCAAACAAGGGGCTTATGATGACTTGTATGCTAGGTTGGATAGTAAGGAGGGAGAGACTGATCTATACAGGTTGGCAAGACAGAGGGACAGAGATGGGAAGGATGTGCAGCAGGTTAGGGTGGTTAAGGATAGGGATGGAAGTCTATGAACAAGTGCCAGTAGTGTGATGGAAAGATGGAAAGAGTACTTTGAAGAGCTGATGAACGTGGAAAATGAGAGAGAACAAAGACTAGAAAAGGTGACTTTTGTGGACCAGGAAGTAGCAAAGATTAGTCAGGATGAAGTGAGGAGGGCATTGAAGAGGATGAAGAGTGGAAAGGCCGTTGGTCCTGATGATATACAAGTACCTGTAGAGGTTTGGAAGTGTCTAGGAGAGGTGGCGGTAGAGTTTCTGACTGGGTGGTTCAACAGGATCTTAGATCATGAAAAGATGCCTGACGAATGGAGGAGAAGTGTGCTGGTGCCCATTTTTAAAAACAAGAGGAATAAAGCTGATGAGCCATACAATGAAGTTATGGGAAAGAGTAGTTGAAGCTAGACTAAGGGCAGAAGTGAGCATTTGTGAGCAGCAGTATGGTTTCATGCCAAAAAAGAGTACTACAGAGGCAGTATTTGCTTTGAGGATGTTGATAGAGAAGTACAGAGAAGGCCAGACGGAGCTGCATTGTGTTTTTGTAGCTCTGGAGAACGCTTATGACAGGGTGCCCAGAGAGGAACTGCGGTATTGTATGAGGAAGTCTGGAGTGGCAGAGAAGTATGTTGGAGCGGTGCAGGACATGTATGAGGACTGGAAGACAGTGGGGAGGTGTGCTGTAGGTGTGACAGAGGAGTTCAAGGTGGAGGTGGGACTGCATCAGGGATCAGCTCTGAGCCCCTTCTTGTTCGCTATGGTGATGGACAGACTGACAGACGAGGTTAGACAGGAATCTCCATGGACTATGATGTTTGCAGATGACATTGTGATCTGCAGTGAGAGAAGGGAACAGGTGGAGGAGAAGCGAGAGAGGTGGAGGTTTGCCCTGGAAGGGAGAGGAATGAAGGTTAACCGCAGTAAGACAGAGTACATGTGTGTGAATGAGAGGGACCCAAGTGGAAGAGTGAGCTTACAGGGAGAAGAGATCAAGAAGGTGGAGGATTTTAAGTACTTAGGGTCAACAGTCCAGAGCAATGGAGAGTGTGGAAAAGAGGTGAAGAAGCGTGTACAGGCAGGATGGAGAAAAGTGTCAGGTGTGATGTGTGATAGAAGAGTTTCAGCTAAAATGAAAGCAAAGGTGTACAAAACTGTGGTGAGACCAGCGATGTTGTTTGGTCTAGAGACGGTGTCCATGAGGAAAAGACAGGAGACAGAGCTGGAGGTAGCAGAGATGAAGATGCTGAGGTTCTCTCTGGGAGTGACCAGGAAGGATAGGATCAGGAATGAGTACATCAGAGGGACAGCACATGTTAGAGGTTTTGGAGATAAAGTCAGAGAGGCCAGACTGAGAAGATTTGGACATGTCCAGAGGAGAGATAGGGAATATATAGTTAGAAGGATGCTGAGTTTGGAACTGCCGGGCAGGAGGCCTAGAGGAAGACCAAAGAGGAGGTTTATGGATGTAGTGAAAGAGGACATGAAGGTAGTTGGTGTGAGAGAAGAGGATGCAGAAGACAGGGTTAGATGGAGGCAATTGATTCACTGTGGCGACCCCTGAAGGGAAAAGCCGAAAGGAAAAGAAGAAGATTGAATAAGTATTTGATCCCCTACCAGCCAGTAAGCATTGTGCCTCCCACAGAGCGGTTGTGTGTCCATGAAACACATTAATGAGTCCTTTCCCTTTAAGAAAGTTCTCCTAATCTCAGCTCATGATGTGGATGAAAGAGACCTGTCTCACAAACACTCTCTTCTATTCACACCTCTCCACCATCATGACCAAGAGCAAAGAGCTTGGTGAGAAAGAGAGCACTACTGTATATTCTTTTCTATTCACACCACATACTTATTTACCTCTACCTGATATATAACCTTTATTTAACATATTTTTTACATGCTGTCTCTCTGTGTTACAATAAAACTACCATCTTGGTTACAAAATCAGCAGGGGATGCATAAAGTCAGCAGTGGGCGGAATCCTCTGAAGACAAACTGATGTAATGATGCTGGGCTGACACAAGCGGGCGCTGTGCTGCCACCTTGCGACCACCTGAACTCAAAACACACACACACGCACACACACTGAGCGTCGCTATGTTTTTGTTTTTTGCTCTGTCAACACTTGAGTATGTCTAGCATGATCACTTCAATGACCATGTGATCATGTGATCGTGTGGGTGTGTAAACGTGTGGCCAGTGGGCGGACGCATAGTCTTTATTTTGACTCAGACGTGTCTATGTCAACATAAGCGGCCCACACGGTGGTTCTGACTGCAAGTCCACTAGAACCAGAACAATTTTAACTCTTTGTTGTCCTCTGAGCTTTTACTTTGAAAGTTGACCTCTCGACTTCCTGGCCGTCCACTTGACGACAAACAAAAAATATAAAAGCACAAAGCAGCAAACTACAACCACCAGAAACCTCATGTGATGTCAGTGTGTGAGTGCGCGTGTGTGAGAATAAGTGTGTGTGTGTGTGTGTGTGTGTGTGTGTGTGTGTGTGTGTTGTAAGAGGCTGGAGGTGAGGAAGTGTTTGGATTGGAGTGCAGTAAAGTTGGAAAGAGAAAAAAAAAAGTGGCCTGGTGACGTCATGGTGAAAAAAAAAGAGACTTGAGGAAAGTTCCTTGCGCTGCAGCATCACTTGCAGTCCAGGACGCGTACACGTCAGGTCTCACGTGCGTGCACTCGGAGGATGACACACGCTGGCTTGGTCCAGCTTATTCTTGCATGTTGTCATGACGACCAGCCACTAGGATGAACGCTCAGGTGCGTCTCTCTGTGCTGCTCACCTGCTGGACTGTGACTTCCGTCCTCGCTTCTTTGGAGCGCACGGCTCACGGCTGGAGCACACGTGCCATCGGTAGGGCCGGTGCGGCTCGGGTGACACACATCCGTGCAGGGCCACCGTTCCTCAAGAGCGACAACAAAGGAATCGGCCTCCCGAGCAAAGTACACGCGCCTGCAACCATCAGCGCACCAGGAAGAAAGGTGGGAGCTGCAGGGGGCGGAGCTGGTGTCCTCAGAGGCTCCTCCAAGGTTCCTAAGGGTTCTGTTCATCCGGCTGCAAGTGTCAAGGTGACACCGCACGACTACATGTTGTCTCTGTACTGGAGCCGCTCACACGACCCGCGCAACCGCAGCATGGCCGACACCGTCACCAGCTTTGTGGACAGAGGTCAAGGTAAAGGTCATCCGCACTCTCACGCTCACCACTTCATGAGGTCACAGCTCGTGACAACAAGCTAGCTAACATGCTACCATGGAAATACGGCAACTTGCGAAAAGGCCACACTTCACCTTGTCTCCATGCTAAGCTAAAATGCGAGCAAAAGACGTGCATGTTTCCCACCATCTGGATGCTGGCGCTGCCCTCAGGAGGGAAAATAAACAGTGGTCACACCCTCAAGGCCCCCTCCTACTTCCCCCTCCCTCTGTTTTTTTTTAGAATGAAAAGTTTTCATGACTGTGGCTGCGGAAAGTTTACATGTACTTTAAATTTAGCCTCTGTTTGTTTAGCTGTCCTTTGCTAGTGGCTCACCTACAACTCTCTAGTATCCTTCTATTTCTTTATTTAGTCACCTACAACTCACTAGTATACTTCTAATCTTTACTAAATCACATACAACTCAATAGTACACTCCTATTTCTTTACTTTGTCATCTACAACTCACTTTTACACTTCTAATCTTTACCCAGTCACCTACCACGCACTAGTGCACTTCTATTTCTTTACTTTGACATGTACAACTTACTAGTACACTTCTATTTCTTTACTTATAGTCACCTCCAACCACTAGTACACTTCAAATCACTTACAGTACAACAGGGGTGTCCAAAGTGCGGCCCGGGGGCCATTTGCGGCCCGTGGCTGTGATTTTATCAGCCCGCAGCACAGTCTAAAAATGTCATTTAACAAGGAAACTGAAAAAAAAACAACAGCAGCAAAAATGGAGAAAAAATTTAATTTTAGTAGCATGAAGTTAAAATATTAAAGACAAAAAGTTTTACTTTTGTTTTTTTAAAGTAAAAAACAATGAATAAAGTTGTAATTTTGGAAACTTAGGTTGGGGGAAAATGTATAACGTGGGAATAAAGTCAAAATATTAGGAGAAGAAAGTTGAAATATTTGGAAAGAATACAAAAATTATCAACAGCAGAAATTTGACCAGAGTTATGTCAACATATTAAGAGAACAATTTTCTAATGAGAAAAAAGTTGCAATTTTATGAAAATAAACTTGTAAAATGAGGAAAAATATAATTTTAGTAACAACGTTGAAATAAAGAAATTATACATTATGGTTTTAAAAGACGCAAGTTACAATTACCATCCATCCATCCATTTTCTATGCCGCTTCTCCTTATTAGGGTCGCAGGGGTATGCTGGAGCCTATCCCAGCTGACTTCGGGCGAGAGGCGGGGTACACCTTGGACTGGTCGCCAGCCAATCGCAGGGCACATATAGACAAACAACCATCCACACTCACATTCATACCAATGGACAATTTGGAGTCACCAATTAACCTAACATGCATGTTTTTGGAATGTGGGAGGAAAAAAAAAAAAAAAAAAAAACAGCAGAAATTGAAAAAAACAGCTGTAATTTTACGGGAATAAAGTCAAAATATTAAGAACAAAAGTCAAAATCAAATGAAGAACAAAAGTCGCAATTTTACAAGAATAAATTTGTATTATTATAGAATAAACGTCATTTTTAGTAGCATATCACCTGTATTACAAAGGTGAAAGGCAATTTTTTCTTGAGCTACATGTAGCTTCTTAGCATATATACTGTACATGTGTTGGTTTACAAGGTATCAAAGTGGCCTTTGCATTCTTTCATTTTTCAGTATGTGGCCCTCGCTGGAAAAAGTTTGGACACCCCTGACCGACAACTTACTAAAACACTTCTATTTCTTTACTTTGTCACCTACAACTCACTAGTACACGTCTATTTCTTTACTTTGTCTTCTATAACTTACTATAGTACACTTCTATTTTTTTACTTTGTCATCTATAACTTACTATAGTACACTTCTATTTTTTTTACTTAGTCACCTACAACTCACTAGTACATTTCTATTTCTTTACATCAGCTGGAACATTGAAATTTCCCCGTTGTGGCATAAATAAAGTACAATGTAATCTAATCTGCTTTGTAACCTACAACTCACTAGTACACTTCTATTTCTTTACTTATAGGGACCTACAACTCACTAGTACACTTCTAATCTTTACTCAATCACCGACAACGCAGTAGTACACTTCTATTTCTTTACTTTGCCTTGTACAACTTACTAGTACACTTCTATTTCTTTACTTGTAGTCACCTCCAACTCAGTAGTACACTTCAAATCCACTCCAATTTACTAATACACTTTGATTTCTTTATTTTGTCATCTACAACTCATCAGTACACTTCTATTTCTTTGTCACTTAGAACTCACTAGTTCATATGTATTGCTTTACTTTTAGTCACTTGAACTCACTAGTACACTTAAATACTTTGCCCCTCCCCCTCCAGATGAGCGTGGGTCCATTCTGAGGCGTCAGCAGTACCACTTCAACATTTCTGTGGATCCGGATGAACTTCTGGGAGCGGAGCTTCGCATCCTGAGAAAGCGCTGGCCTGACCCCCGCAAGGCGGCGCTGGGCGGGGCCAGGTGGCTGAAGCTGTACGAGTGTGGATGGGCCGGACAGAAGGCCGTCCTGCTGCAGACGATAGCGGCGGGGCCGTTGGAGGGTTCTGGCGGCAGGTGGGAGGTGTTCAACGTGTGGAAAGCAGTGAAGGGCTTAAAACGGACCCAACAGAACCAGCCACTGTGCTTCCAACTGGAAGGGGGCGGTGGTGCCGACCTGCGCTCGCTGGGCTTGGGCCGACCCAGAAGGAGCGACAAGGAGAAGGCCTTCCTGCTAGCGTTTGGCAGGAGCAGCAAGTCTGACCTGTTCTACAACGAGATCCAAGCCCGATCCGGTCACGACAACAAAACTGTTTATGAGTACTTGTTCACGCAGCGACGCACGAGGCGGGCTCCGCCCACCGGGGCCCTCCAAAAGCTGCCCCCTCAGACCCTCCCGCCAAAGACGCATGCGCGTTGCCAGCGGCGCCGCCTCCACGTCAACTTTAAAGAGATGGGCTGGGACGACTGGATCATCGCGCCGCTCGACTACCATGCCTTCCACTGCGGCGGCGCCTGCGACTTCCCTCTGCGATCGCACATGGAGCCTACCAACCACGCCATCATACAGACCCTCCTCCACTCCATGGACCCGCCCTCAGCCCCGCCCTCCTGCTGCGTTCCCACGCGCCTTAGTCCAATCAGCATCCTGTACGTGGACTCCAACAACAACGTGGTCTACAAGCAGTACGACGACATGGTGGTGGACGCCTGCGGCTGCAGGTAGCACCGCCTCCATGCTGTGATGTAGCCCCAATAAAAATCTTCCCACCTGACTGGTCTGTGTCACTGTTTCAACCACATTTGGAGGTGGGCGGGGCTAAGCAAACAAGGTGACAGAGCAGGGTGGGGCTAACACAGGTGAAAACAATAACTATCAGATTATTTTTTAGATATTAGTACTTGGGCTGTCAAAAATAGCGCGTTAACTAATATATTTAGTTACGTTTTTTTGCTTAATTAACACAAAGGCATCAGGGCAAGCCACGGCTCCCTGTTATGACGACAGACGGCGGCACAGTGTAGCTCACCACACAGTCACACAGAGTCAGACTGTCTTTTATAACTTTATTCTGACCTGAACACATCAACAGCAGAGCAATTCCATCACCATGTATGTGTCTCCCACAAACAAACACACGTCTCTCGTCCGTTCCTCATTGCAACGACACTTCCTCATTGTCACCAGACAGACCTCAAGATGCATTCAGGGACACTCGGAACATCACAAGAACGTCTTTATTACGCGTGTATGGGTGGTCTAAATAAACAGAAATGCAAAGAAAATCCATAAGTGGATGTTCTCATCACTCACTCTGTAGCTCTTAATGTGGAAGAAGTACAGTTTGCTGCTTTCAAGTATGCTCGGAAATCCCAGAAAAATCGTTCAAATCGTGAATTCAAATTAAATGACGTGGTGTCTTTGAACGCAACTCCTCATTGCTCATCATAACAGTTAAACGTCTGATTCAAATATTCTGCTATTAAAGAAACCAGTGTTAGGTAAACAGATTTTCAGACGTGCTGAACTTGATTAAAATTTTCAGCTAATTTGGCGCTGTTAATACATACAAATATATATAATCCTGCCCTGTCATTTATCTTTCTTTCAGTAAAATACAGTAAAAATGGGCATATTTCAAACATGATAACGGTAATGGTTTAATTTATTTTGAGCATGCATACAAGTTACATTGAAATACATCACACACTACAATTTGCAGTTCCACGTTTCCAAAAAGGAGTCGGAAGAAGCAAAGCCTATTTAATCCTGCCCCCCATCCGTTTCACATCAATTGCAATACTTTGTTCACTTCGTGTATACCAGATGAACTCTTTGCTAGTTTAAAACACGTAGGGAAATGATAAGGTAAAATGATAAGGTAACATACGGTAACATGGTGCGACATGGTGATTAATCATGATTAATTAATTTGAAACCCGTGATTAATCTGATTTAAAATGTGAATTATTTGACAGCCCTAATTAGTGCACAAGGGTACATCAATTCACACACACACACACACAAACACGTGCGCACACACACAAGGTCAGTGTGAAGAACAACATCAACTGATTTGAAATCTTTCCTTTATGTCCGTTCCATGCTTTTCTTTGTAACTTCTTGAATATTCCAAAATATTCTTCAGTATTCACGTATATTTCTAAATATTACTCAAGATTCCTAAATGTTGCCAAATATTCCTGCACTTCCAAGTTCCAAGTCAAGGACTCCTTCGTCCACTCGCACTAAATCTTTCACGTCGGAAGCAACAGAGACGTTTGTTTTAAGGGAGAACTTTTGGATTATTATTTTAGCCACTTGAGCAGTGTGTGTGTGTGTGTGTGTGTGTGTGTGTGCGTGTGTGTGTAGAGCCAAGTTTCACACACAACTTGTGGTCATAGTCTAAGTCAGCATATTGGAGGAAACACGGTAGTGAATTGTGTGTTTGTTGAGTCACGCACTTTGGCTGTAGTTCTCATGGGGGGTCTCGGCCCCATTGGCCACAATGTGCGTGTATGTGTGTACACACACACGCACGCACGCACACACACACACTGTCTAAGTGTGGCGACAAACATAACAACAGCAGCTATAGGGCCCTCTTTGGTGACACACACGAAAGTTGGCAACTCAAGTGTGATGGTCATGTGACATACGTCTTTCACGTGTACCATTGAAATAGCGCCAACAATCACCACTTTCCAGTGTTGCCAACATGGCGACTTTGTGGCTAAATCTGGCGACATTCCAAACCCTCTTGGTGACATGTTTTCTCAAAATCGTTTGGTGACTAATCTAGCGACTTTTTCTGGCATTGTTGGAGAGTTTTCTGGTATTTGGGGACTTAAAAGCTTGTATTGTTCTGCAGTTTCTGTTCTCACTGAGCAGCAGTGGGTGCTGCTGAGAGGTCTGCCCCGCCCCAGGCGGTCAGTGTGCAGTCGGCTCCCACAGCACAGTGAGAGCATAGTGGAGCTCCACGCTTCCATGAATCACGCATGCGTACATCAATTTATAAATCTGCTAACAAGGAAATAAAGTCGAAATGGAAAAATTATTTGTTTTCGAATTTCTGTCATCACAAAAATATTTTTCTTTTTTGTAAAGGTAATATGAGCAAGACAGAGAAATCACCACAGACTGCCGGCAATGATACTCGGTGACATGTACAGTGTTGCTCACCTTCTGGGAGGGATTAAGATTAATTAAGATTGTTAAATCTGGTAAAAGGAGGAACAACTGATTTAATAATACGTGCTAAACATTTACCCGTGCTGATTAAATGTTGGTTTAAAAGGAGTGAGATGAAGGCTAACACAACATGCTAAGGCTCTGCTACCTTATTTCATTGTGGACATTAAGCTAACAGGTTAATTTCCACGACACACAGACTAGGCAAGGATACAAAAAATTCGGGCCACATATTGACACCCAGTTCGTTTGCTTCTCTTCTCTCACCTTTTTCTCTTTACTTTTTTGACCGCCAGACTTTATTTTACGAGCCACTAGCAGCAGAGTTTCACTCTGTTCTGTCGCAGATGCCGACTGACGAGTGATGTGTCGGTCGCGAACGAATCGGCTATGAGAGCCGGTTCTTTGAAATGAACGACAGGAGCCGGCTCGCGTCGTTGGGAGCCAATTGGGAGTCGATTAGTTTTTTCCTCGTCTTTTTTTCCTGTTAAAGGCGATTGTCATTGGTCAAGATGTGTGGCCAAGTGTTAAACACACGCTGTGGTGCTCTGAGAGCCGATTTGTTCATGAGAATTAAGAGATTTGACCTATTTTTACCTAATTTGTCTATTGAGATGGGTCTTTGTTTCTGTATTTTATAATATAACGTTACATTATAATATATTTTTGTAGCTGTTCATTGACGTTTTAGTAAATCCATTTAAATAAAAAACATTTGACGTCATGTATTGTTTACATTAGTAATTCATTTTACACAATACACATAACTTGGTAATATTTACTGGGGCCTCTGACAGTCATGGGCCCTTGGAATTGTCCTAACTTTTTCCCCCTTTATGGTGCCCCAAAACTCAAAGCCTACTTTAGGTAGTGGGCAGTACTGGACATTACCCCCCACCCCACCCCCCAACTTTGGATCTTTCTTATTATTTATCCTGAAATTTGTATATTTCTGCATATTGACAGTATTAAACCTTTTTAAGCAACATAATTGGTGAATGAACACAACTCATATGCATCATGAATGCACACACACACGACACACATGACATACCAACATGACAGGACATGCCCCAATAATCCAGGCTGAAAAAATAGTAGTCAATGTGGTCAGATTTTGGGAAAATGTCTCACTAGCACTGACGAACAGATAAGTAAACAGCATCCACACCTTTTATCCCGGTTCCCCTCACGTGCAGTGCCAGGATTGGAAATTACAATATGATGCACCCCTGTAGTTGCGTTTTTAGGGTGGGACGAAATGCTTGTGAATGTGTTTTTATGTGAACATATATTTTTGAAACCTCGCTCATGTGGATGGACATTTTTTTTTGCATCGGGTAGGGGAAATGTGCATTTTTTTGTGTCCGTTCATTCCTGCTTGAAATTTCTACTTGTCTGCGGACGTACGACTATGGTTGTTTTGGGGGAGTTGTTCGTTTGAATAAAGTGATTGTTGATCGACCACCTCTTTGTCATTCTGTCAATGTCCGGGCAAAAGCTACGCTATTTTATATGAACATATAAACATCACAATCCATGAGATGTGTAACCCGGAAGAGTTTGCAGCTGAAATGCGCAATCTGCCCATTCTACATCATGCTTTGCTGTTGTTAAAATGATCACTTTGGACTGTCTTATGCCTCTTTAATGTGTTATTTTGTACAGAAAGGTTGTAATAGTTAAAGTGCTGCCGTTTTTAGTTGTGTACAATTACATTATTTTGACTTTTGGTCTGAATCTGGCACCCTTTTTAAGAATGGTTGTGAATTTCATGCTGTATAGAATATTGTTTCCACTTTTAAAATTAAAATGTTGGAGTAGTAGTTTATACCGGATTGCTGTAAGCACTTTGTTTGATCATGTCCACGAGGCAGGCCAACTCAACTCGGGCCAGATTTGGAGCCCGGGCCTGAGTTTGACACATATGGTCTAGAGCAGGGGTTCTCAACCTTTTTGACCTCGGGGACCAACTATTCCTGTACAATATGGCCTGGAGCCCATTCAAATATCTTTGACAAGTGACTGATGTATTCCCGCCACCAGTGGTGGGATTAGGCGCTATTGCAACTGACTATCTCACAAATAACAGCCCATATACACAATCTGACAACAACATGCGGCCCTCGAGGCCCACAGGTACAAAATTAAGCGTTTTTTGCGGGCCGCTAGGTGGGTCTGACGGCCAAAGCGCAGGCTGCGGCCCTATGGTGAAGAATCTCTGGTCTAGAGGGTTCTAATGACGTTAAAAAACATATTTAGAAGGCCATAAACAGATCTTCTATGCTGTAACTACTAAAATAATCCATTTATAAATAAGGAATTCTACTTTGCGGAAATTCACTTGTCACAGTCAGGTCCAGAACCAATTAACCTCCATAAACGAGGGATTACTGTATACAGTATCAACATAACATGCAGAATCTATAAATTCATGAAAGTTAGCAGTGGAAAGTGATGATGTCATCATGGGAACAAAAAGGTGAGCTGTGGATTTTGTCCAACAATGTGACAGCCAAACACACAGTCTGAGTACTGTTTGTAACACGACAAAGTGCTCCTTTCCTTCGCTTGGATGATGTTTGTTCAGCTTCTTTGCTGCCATCTTGTTGTTTCCTGAACATTGCGTCTTGTGCACCTGTAAACTAGCACTACTTTACACTTTTTTACCCTTTTGCTGTTTCTGTTGTGTGTGTGTGTGTGTGTGTTTGCAGCTGCATGTTAGATCATCAGTTTGTTCAGCAGCTTAGTGCTCTGGCCTGCGTCACAAGGTGTTAGTGGTAACGTTAGCCGGGTGGGGGTGTTTGGTTGCCAAAAGGAAAAGCCAACAGGGAAAATGTTCAAGAGAAACACAAAGCAGTGTTCAAGGTACAAACTTATAAAACTAAATTAGAATTAAGAAAAATAAAGTAAGAATGAAAGAAGGAACGAAAGAAAGGCTTGGGGGCGGGAACCTTTATTGCGGACGGTTTGTTCCTAGTGGGAAGACACTCGCGGTCGGAATCAATCCGTTGACATTGCAGCAGTTAGCTGACGACTCGGCTAGTTATCCAACGTGAAGGTTCGGACGGCGTAGGCCGGTTCGGGAGCTGTGGGTCATGTACCGGCGGCCGCTGCAGTCCGCCGTCAGAACCGTCCTAAATGTGACCGCGACCAGAACCGCCTGCGGGAAGGTTAGCAACGTTAGCTTAGCCGGCTAACTAGCCAGCACGTAACTCCACATTTAATTAGGCCATGCTTTCACACGTAAATGTCATGTTTTATAATCTGATTTATCCCTTGAGGGGATTACTTTCAAACACTAAAACTAATGCGTCACGCCAGTTAATCATCTTAATCTTTGAGGATCTTCTCAAAGGCGCCTGCCGTGGTCAAGTATAATCACAGCAAGACGAAATGTTGACGTGCAGTATCATGCCTGTGATCTATCTAATCACATCAACCATTTCATGCATACCTCTCGTTATCAACTCTAATCTCACTTACCCAAATGGAAGTTACATTCACTTTTGTCTGTATATATGATGCTATCCTTATTGCTTTACATTGACGGAGTTAGGAATTATTGTTTTAGATTGACATAAGACAAAAGCTGGAGAGCAATCATGGATTTAATTCAACAATACAACATCCATCCATCCATTTTGTATGCCGCTTCTCCTCATTAGGGTCGCGGGCGTATGCTGGAGCCTATCCCAGCTGACTTCGGGTGACAAGCGGGGTACTTTATTATTATTATTGTTAGTATAGCAACTCAACTCAATTACATTTTTAACACTTGTAGCTTTCGGCATATGGAAAATATAAGTATTTGTTGTCCTGAGCTGTTAAAAAGCTGTTGTTGGTGAAAAAAGTTAGTTGGAAAATTAAAAACAGCTGTAATTTGAAGAGAATAAAGTCAAAATATTAAGAGAAAAAAGGTTGTAATTTCCCAAGAACAAACTCGCAATATTATGAGGGAAAATAATGTCATTTTGGTCGCATAGAGCAGGGGTCCCAATCACTGGGAAACTTAAAACAAATTTTTAAAAATAAATTTGCAAAAAACTATCGGATTTTATGTAAATTGACATCATTTTTGGAAATATGGGCCATTGTGTCATTCAAAAAGTAATATACAGTTTTTGCATGTTTATGCGAGCGCCGACCCGTTCCACTTTTGTTCAACAGTCCCATCTGATTTCTCCCACGCCGCATGGAGATTTATTTTTCCCCTTTTTGTTTCACCTCATATTTGGTCCCAAATGTTGATACTATGTGGGACTGCGTAAAGGTAAGTTTTGATGATGTTATCGAGGGCCAGTGTGCATATTTGTGCAGTGCACAGCCTCACGTTAATAATTCATGCGAGCACACTGCCTGTTACCACACACATCACGTTCTCATCTTCGCCCTGAAAAACAAACACCAGGCTCCTACTGGTGTATAGGGGGGTCTGTATTCATTTTTAGCTTTTTATTTGATGTTGTAATTTTACATAATAAATGAGATCAATTACATTGTCATATTGTACGGTGTATTTACTTTTGCACATCTAAGAAGTCATGTACATGAACGATCTAACAAACATAAACGAATAAGCTTCTTCTATCTGACGTATTCCAAGTCTCCACTGAATATTCTGGGGCATTGTTGCTGGCTCCTACAGCTCAATGTTCAAGTATGTGTGTGTGTGTGTGTGTGTGTGTGTGTGTTTTTATTTCCAGATTTTCCAGGGTTTCCAAATGTCCGTCAGCAGGCCTTCGCCAGTGCGCTTGATGACATCCTGTCGCATGCTGCACCTGAGCACACAGGTAACACGTTGACATCATCACCTTGTTTTTGTTGTTTGAAACAGCAGGTGGCGCTAGAAGGACGTCACTTTGCTAGTTTTTGCTGTGTGTGTGTGTGTGTGTGTGTGTGTGTGTGTGTGTGTGTGAGTAACTTCCTGTCTGCTGGTGTGTGTCAGGTGTGCAGCGTGAAGGAGACGCCGCAGCACACAGAGGAGGAAGTGGGAGCCTTCACTAAGCTGATTGAGGCCATGGGCTTCACGGGACCCCTCAAGTACAACAAATGGGTGAGCTGTTGGCAGGGGGAGCGCCTAGATGTGGGCGGAGACAAAGATGGAAGCGTTTAGCGTAGTTGTCCGCATAACGTGACCATGTCATAGTGTGTCAATACGTGGTCTCCGCAGAAAATCAAAATCGCCGCCCTGCGCATGTACACGTGCTGCGTGGAAAGGATAAACTACGACGACTTCTTCCAGCGTACGTCCTCACCCCCCCCCCAAAAAAACAAAACAAAAACAAAAACAAAATAAAACAAAACAAAAAGCAAACGCAGGTTGAGGAGCTTGCAGCGCTAATGTTTCCCATGTTTGTCTCAGGGTGCTCGCTGCCAGACACGCTCAACTCTTGGTTCCTGGTTGCACAGCTGCACGTGTGGTGAGGCGCGCGCACCCACACACAGTACTGCTTGTTTGTTTGGCTCATTGATGGACTGATGGATTGGTGAACAGGATGTGTCTGGTGCGGATGCGGCAGGAAGGCCGAGCAGGAAAGTACATGTGTCGCTACATCGTGCATTCCATGTGGGAGGACGTGGAGCAGCGCAGTAAGATCATGGGGGTGAGTGGCCGCCTCCTTCCCGTTTGTCGTGTCACACACGTCCTCATGACCACGCCGCGGGAGGGAACGCGCCGTGCCAGCAAGCGCTACACAGTAGAAGAAGTCCATGTGGTTTTGTTGGAGGCGTGCGCGTGAAACTGAGCGCTCGCAGGAGGTAGAGGTGCCGAGTCAGCAAAGAAAACACTGCCTCTTTGTCAGCTTGTGAAAACAAGGTGCGCTTTGCCGTCATACACACACTCACACACTCACACACAAAGTGCTGAACACTATATGCACAGCACGTATCATATTTTTACTGCACTCGCAGCCAGCAGCACCACGTTTACACTTCATTGGCTCAAGGTGTGTGAGCGTGTGCTGAAACACTTGAAAGAAGCATTGATGGTCAAATGTTACAATGCTAAACACACCTTCCTGCCATCAAACTAATTACAAATGGAAACACATCAACAAAAGCCAACAGGATCCCACAATTGTCAATGCCTCATTCCCAAACAAGGTACATTACAATCATTGGCGCCTCCTGGTGGTCGGAAGCGGGCAGTGCATCTCCTTTGACGTCAAAATGTATTTCTACGTTACATCTTGGCAATTAGGCCTGTCACCATAAGAAATTTTGCTGGATGATAATTGTCCTACAAATTATTGTAGATAAATGATATTGTCAACATTATTTTGAGACCATTTTTTCAATAATGCAAGTACACCATATCAATAATTTCTCAAGAGTATTTAATAGGGGTGTTGCAAGATCTCGCAAGATTAAAATGTCACGAGAAAACTGTCTCCTGGGCACTAGGCCTGAGACGATAATAAATAAATTAATCAATTACACAATAAATGAAAATGAACTCGATAATTTTGCCGGCCCTCAATATATTGCCATGTGTCGGTTTTCCTCATCTCCCGCCTCTAAACACGCAGAACGAGGGTTCACTCTGCGCATTGGTTTTAGCACTTTGGCAGGTTTGTTCCTGTGAGCCATTTTGTCAGTCATACAGTCTTTTTCTCGGTGGGTGGAAGCAGCATGCACACAGAGTGCATAAGAGTGTAATGTAATAGAATTTATATTTGCAGATTGCAATATATTGTCATATTTATAGAATATTTTTTTTATTGTACTTCTTAAAAGTAAAGTTAAAATCTCATCTCGTCTCATTCTCTTGTGTATCGTCTCGTGACACCCCTAGTATTTGACATTGTAAGTGGAATGTTAAGAGCTTTTAAATAAAATAAATTAAACAAACAACATAATAAACAAAAATACCAAAAAAAACTGTGAAAATGAAATGGGCTCTTAAAGGAAAACTGTACTTTTTGGGGGGAATTTTGCCCCTCATCCACAATCCTTATGTGAGACATGAACACATACCGTATGTCTTTCTCTTTTCTGTGCATCCTAAAGATATAAAAACAAATAAACAGCTCATTACTGCACATAATGGGAAACACTTATTCCGCCTATAAAGCCTTGTGAAAAAGACACCAACAATTTTGCATTTACATATAATGTGATGTGCATATTAGCCAAGCTACAGCGACATTGTTATTGTTATTAACATTGTCATGCTGATGGAGCTACGTTAATGGCGCATTGACACTTCGCCACACCACATTGGCCAGCTACTAGCCAGCTAGCTAGTGACTAACTTCATCACACATATTGTAGCTGCTGCTGCTGTTTTTATTTTGGCGTTTGGAAAAGTAACTGCTAGGTGTAGGCGTTCCTTTTTATGTTGCTATGTGAAATCAATGCGCCCATGAAGGAAGTTACGGTAATGCTTAAAGGGACCAAAATACAGCAAAATACTGCAATTATTACATGTTATCATGAATGTACCCGACACTACATGCTCACAGCTTGCATATCAAACCATAAAACCTTATTGGAAGTCTTTGTAGGCGGCATAGGTGTGTCCCATTACGTGCAGTAATGAGCTCTCTCTTTTTATATGTTTGTATCTCTTTAGAACGTACAGAAAAAAGAAAGGCGTGTTCATGTTTCGTGAATCGTGGATGATGGCCAAAATTCCCCCAAAAAGTGCAGTTTTCCTTTAAATAAAAATCACTATCATAGCCAAAACAATAGACTGTCCCTCTCTTAAGAAAAAGCACTCCAATAAAAACCATGCACAACAATAAACCCAATAAATACACTGGGGTATCAAGTAAACAAAATTGCATTTCAATAAATAATGAATATTGGCTATTATTCCTTAACAGGAACGCTTAACATGTAGGAGGGTTCACTCACTCTGTCATTCTGCTACAGAATCAACGCGTCCAGGTGTTGAGACAGATCTCTCTTGTCATCCAGCCTGTTTGGCAGGGAGATGAGGACGCATTCACATGTCAGTGTATCGAGGCCGGCAGAATTATTGAGTTTGTTTTTATTTATTGTGAGGTTAATTGATTTATTGATTATTGTGACAGGCCTATTTACACTTGATGTCCGTTATTATTTGTACCGGTTTGCAAACACGTCATTCAGTGTCTCCAACGGAGACAACATGACTTGAACATGAATACGATGCTTTGAACAGCATTTACTTTAGTGAAAGCATAGATTGGGGGGGAGATATTACGATACATTACATTAATGCATGTTAATATCATTTGGTGCTGATGCAGATTGACGCCATCCATCGAAAGGAAGTGCTCAAAGCCATGACGGAAACATTCTACGCTGCCTTGTTTGGATACGACGAGGTGACGGGCGTGGGCGTGTGCGTGTGTGTGTGCGTGTGCGTGTGTGTGTTGCAGACACTATACTAGTTAACATTTGATTCAACAAAACACTAAAAAATAACGTTGACATGGTCACATGATCAAGTCAGACGAGTCAATCACTTTTATTGTGTGTGTCCGTGCGTGTGCAGGGCATCCTGTCAGGTGACAGCGTGCTGGCAGCCGCTTTATGGAGGAACTTATTCAACTGTCAGTGTGATGAGCCCGCCCAGCTGGAGCTCATGGTGGAATACGTGCGCAAACAGGTGTGTGCGTGTGCGTGTGTGTGTGTGTGTGTAAAATTGATACGAGTGCAAATTGTGTGGCGTTTGCAGATGCAGTACATCGACACTCTGGATGGAGAAGACCTGCTGCTGACTGGGGAAGTCAAGTGGCGCCCGCTTGTGGAGGAGAATGCTCAGAGCATCTTAAAGGTGGCCACGCCCACATACAACGACACTGGACTGTGACTGCCTGTCTGTCTTTGTGCACCTGGAGGACAGGCGGAGGTGGGGGGTGATGTCACGGCTATTGTGGCTGACCTGTCGGGTTTGAGGGCCTCGGCCATTTCCTGTTTGCAAAGTGGCTCATTCAAGGGAAAGGTGTTTTATTTTTCACATGTAGAAACTATAAGCACTTCCACGTCTACGCCAGCAGAAGCACTGCTCTTTCATCTAGTTGACTCAATGGCACTCCCACAGAAAGTTGGATGCAATCACATTGTTTTTCATAACAATAGAATTAAAATGTATGAAACTATGTCTTGTTTTTTTCTAGCATCAAACCACCTGATGTTTCCACTTGGTCTTTCTGACAAACCAAACAGTTCATCCCATTTGTGATTTCTTTTGCAGACCATGTGGATGACAAAAGATTTATCCTGCTGTAAACAAAGGTTATTCAGCGCACAAACTTCAATGAGTCATGTCATATAAGATGGTTCTTCAATGCATCTGGATGATTAGATTAGATTAGATTTGTATTCATTAAACGTATTAGACAGGGCAAGTAGTATTGCACACGCGCAAGATGACGTCAAAATTCCGAAAAATCGTAAAGTACGTCGGTGACGTCACCACTATTGAAGGTGGACAGAAGATTTGACGTAAGGCACAGCCTATCCAGTTCTCTGTGCCGGACACTAGGGGCAGATGTTGCCTGGCAACCACAAAAAACAGCCGAAGAAGTCTAAACCGGAAGTAGGCTCCTTGTAACTGGCAGTCCTATTTGTCGCTTCAAACTTCCCACACCGGTGAAAATGGTATGATGTGATCACTGTGTGGCATTTAAGTTATCCGTGTAATGGTATGTACATGTAACGTCTCGTGAACTAATGTAAGATGGCGTCTTTAATGCGCCGCTGGGTCTTGTGTTGTTAGCAGCTGGGCGTTGTCGTGCTACCGTGGCGTCCAATATATGAACACTAGCTGCTACATAGTAACGCCGTTTGGCTAAATGGAGACTGTATAAGCTCTCCGTTGAGGTCAATCCGAATTCTTGTTTGCCTATATGTACCCTGTGATTGACTGGGATAGGCTCCAGCTCACTCGTGACCCTCATGGAAACAAGCGGTTTAGGCAATGAACGTACAGTATAGAGTATACGACCACGCTCTCATATAGTGACTTGTACAGGAGGATGCTCATGTGTTGTTGTTGGACAGGCTGAAGTGGAGGAGACACTGAAGAGAATTCTGAGCCAGAAAGGAGTTCAGGGACTCATCATCGTCAACTCTGATGGTGAGAAGAAGGTGAACTGAACAGTCAAGACGTCACCATGTGACATGTGCCCTTCTGCACCTGCAGGGATCCCCATCAGGTCGACGCTGGACAACTCGAGCACGGTGCACTACGCCGGCCTCATCCACCAGCTGGTGATGAAGGCCAGAAGCACCATCCGTGACATCGATCCCCTCAACGACCTCACCTTTCTGCGCCTGCGCTCCAAGAAGAACGAAATCATGATCGCACCAGGTGAGCGTCACCAGGTAACTCTGGCTGCACACCAGCGCTTCAAAATAAAAGTCTGAGAGTTGTTGTTGTTATTGCAGACAAGGAGTACTTCATGATCGTCATTCAAAATCCTTCAGACTGAAGTGGGAGGAAAGACTTTGCTGAAATTGTCATTTTGCTGCTGAAATTGTCATTTTGCTCAGCAACATGAACATATTTCCCATGTTTTTGCTTTTTTGTGGTCATTCCTGGTGTGCTAACATTGTAAAATTAACATGTTGAATAAATAATTAACACAACAGTGACAGACAGTGATTACTTTTTTAATTTCCGTTTCGTGCCAAACAGCACAAATTTTATGTCATACTTTCCAAGTAAATCAATTAGGTGTCGAAATGAAAATCTTGTTTCCCTGATTTCGTATTTTGGTGCAGAAAATGTGTATTTTAGTGAAATGCAAGTAGCTGGCTCCGCCCACTTCCGTATTCCAGAGAAAATGGCGACGCTGCTCTTTAAAAGCCGCCGATGACGTCACACGTGGCTAAACTGGCTTTGTTGTTTGTCGCGAGCTGCTGTCTCCAGTCCGCCGTCGCCACAAGTATCCACTGCTGTTCGTTTTTCGTCTTTAAAGTTGGTCCTCGGACACGCCTGAGCTGCTTTTGTGTCCTTTAAACGTCCAGCAAGATGCCGTCCGACAGAGCCTTCAAGCAAAGGAGGACTTTTGGTAGGAAAAAAGAGCAAAAAAATAAGGCGGCGCTCGCTAGCCGGCCCGCTAGCTGCCTAGCTTCTGACTTCATAAACTTGTGTGTAGAACTTGTATTTCTCAGCAAAGACACGTTGATGTTCGTATTAAAAATATACTGTCATGGTTAGCATTTTGCTGACGTGAACGTTTGAGTTCGAGGAAAGTAAACAACATGCACCTTGTTGATGGTGCAACAGGAAATGGGGCGGGGACTACGGGGTCATGACGCCATCTAAGCGTTCATTAAGGCGTGACTTGAAATGATTTTAGTGATTGTTTTTGTGTTTCTGGATGTTTGTATAACTTAACTCCATTGTGGCCAACAGCTGAGCGCTGCAAAGAAGTTGAGCAGATCCGAGAGCAGCATCCCAACAAGATACCAGTACGTATACACACACACACACACACACACACACACACACACACACCTGCCGTTCACAAAGCACGTTCTGACCATGTGGCATCGCAGGTGATCATCGAGCGCTACAAGGGCGAGAAGCAACTTCCTGTTTTGGACAAGACCAAGTTCCTGGTGCCGGACCACGTAAACATGAGCGAGCTGGTCAAGATCATCAGGTAACGTGCACACACACACATGCACACACTGCCAGTAATGTTGGCCGTGTGTGTTTAAGCTCCTCCCCCCTTACGTGCCAGGCGTCGTCTGCAGCTGAACCCCACCCAGGCCTTCTTCCTGCTGGTCAACCAGCACAGTATGGTTTCCGTGGCAACGCCCATCTCCGAGATCTACGAGCAGGAGCGAGACGATGACGGCTTCCTTTATATGGTGTACGCCTCGCAGGAGACATTTGGATGCTAGGAAGGGGTCTAAGGGGAAGGCAAAAGAACAACCGTACCCCTGCCCCCATCCAATGCAGTCTGTGTTGGTCTTTTTTTCTGTCGGTAACACTACCCCACCATAATCCCCCACCCCAGCAGTGCAACTTTTATTCTCTTAACACTTATTTAATATTTTATTTTGAAAGGCTAGCTTGAGTCTAGTTTGTCTTCTATCAATTGTTAGCAAGCCTTAGCGCTCATGCTAACAGCACACGTGCAATATTTACAATATTGGACCCTTTCCAGCACCTTCCTGCTTGCTAGCAAACATGTAACACTTTAGGATTAGCACACTGTAGGGAAGCACAACATTCAAAACCGATTTGTTTTTTAGTTCTCCAAGGGTAAACAAACAGTCCCTGCAATCTGCCAGCCGGCCACCAGGGCTGTCAATCAAACTGCTTGCTTTCAAAGATGCTAAGCAAACATCCGCCCCGTGTCGTCCTTCACTAAACTAAAACATGGCGACGCTTCCTGTTGACGACAAACAAGCTTCTTTTGCACATCGCTTTTTTAGAAACAGCTTTCATGACAGCGCATGATTCTTACTTTTGTAAAAGAAAAACTGTACGCCAGTAGTCGTTCTTTCCAAATCTCCAAACCAAAAAGTGGAAAAAAATGTTGTGTGTATGTGTGAGAGACAGCGTGTGAGTGTTACGTCATGAAGTTGTATTTAAGTGTGTAAATAGATGTGTTGTTATGACGTCACCAAACTTGCCAAAAATTAAAGCGGAAGAAAAAAATGCTTGTCATTCTTGATGCTGGCCAGCAGGAGGCAGCAGCCTTCCTTCCTATCTGCGCGTTTCATAGTTAAACACAAACGGTGGAGAAGGTTGACGTTTTACGCATCAAACCTCGACAACAAATATGGATCATGATGTATCCGAATGTTCTTTATGGGCCCTAGGAGGACAACTGACTGTTCCAGTAGACCTCAACAGTTAAATGAGTCCATAGAATTTGTGGTGTGAGGTCAAGTGACTTGTGCAGGAAGTCAAGCAGGAGGTGGAGTGGAGTGCCATGAAGACCCCTTCATGGAAGAAGCTGAGTTGTGTCATTCAACCAACCAGACTGAATGGAAGGTCTGCTCAAGCCGCCAGCAGTCATTCCTTGCCAGGTCCACTTTGTTTATAATCTAGAATATCGTTCAGTGTTTCCAACAGGACTGCAATCTATCTGTGGTAGAAGACTTCATGATCTAATATGCATAATTGGCAATGATGCACGTACATGTCATGTTTATGGACGCTGTTGGAGACGACACATGAAAAGCAAAACAAAGACAGCATGATTATTGCACAGGTGTGCCATAGTGCCTTAGGTTGGCCACTTCAAAATGTTCTGGAGTAGCCGGAGGGATCGGTCAATGGGGCTTTTTTGTGCTCTAGGGAGCTGAAAGGGTGGGAAATTTAGCAAAAAAAATTAAAATCAATTTTACTACGTATCTCTACTTAACGTATAATTAAGCCTGATCTTTGACATAGTCTCAGCCCGCTAACATTTATTATATGGAAAATACCCAATTGTTTGTATTTTTCTCACCAAAACAGTGACATAATTAAATCAAATGGGCATTTAGAGAGTTAAAATAATATTAACGCAAGTTGATTGAGAGATCCAAGCAAAAAAAGAAAAAAGAAAAAAAAATCTGTGTTTTATCACAGTTTTTGGCAGTATACTTATTTTTGCGATGGGAAATTAAAGGGACCCCAGCGAGTTAAACTAGTACAGTAGTCCCTCGTTTATGGCGGTTAATTGCTTCCAGACACGACTGTGGCAAGTGAATTTCCACCATGTAAGATTCCTTATTTATAAATGTAATATTTTGGTAGTTTAGAGCATAGAATCCCAGTTTAAAACATTTTAATACACTTTTTAACATTATTAGAGCACTCTAGACATTAAATAACACCCCTATAGTCACCTTTACATTCCTATTACCTGATATAGGAGACATAAGAGAAAACAAGGGAAGTGCTCATGTGCGTTGCTGTAAATGTGTTCCGGTGGGGCAGACAGGAAGTGATATCGGGGGATCGGAGTTGAGTTTTAGCTTGGCATAGGTTACAGCCCAACAGTAGCCCGTGTTAGGGATTATTATGCCTGTTGTGAGAGCATTCAAAGCTGCAATAAAAGCCTGCTGTTCCGCCCATCAAGTCTGGTGCTTGTGTGTCTCACCCAACATTAGTGAAATTACTGACACATAGTGACTAGTGTGGAATACTACATCTCATCACATCTTTCAATGCATCTTCTGAATGCCTTATATTTGTATTTTACTTAATTTATACATTTTTATGCTTGAAAATTATTCATTTTGGTCAGGGGTCGGCAACCTTTAAGATCAAAAGAGTCATTTTGCCTCCTCTTGAAAGAAAAATAGTTTGGAGCCTGAAAACGTTACAAAATAGGGTGGTGGTAGTGTGATGGTCTGAGGCTGTTTTGCTGCTTCAGGACCTGGAAGACTTGCTGTGATAAATAGAACCATGAATTCTGTCCAGCAAAAAATCCTGAAGGAGAATGTCCGGTCATTTGTTGGTGACCTCAAGCTGAAACCAATTAGGTTCTGCAGCAGGACAATGATCCAAAACACACCAGCAAGTCCACCTCTGCAAGGCTGAAGAAAAACAAAATGAAGACTTTGGAGTGGCCTAGTCCAAGTCCTGACCTGAATCCTATTGAGATGCTGTGGCATGACCTTAAAAAGGCGCTTCATGCTGGAAAACCCTCCAATGTGGCAAAAATAAGAAATCAGGAAGGGGGCAAACACTTTTTTGACCCCACTATGCATATATGTGTAGATGCATGCATGTATGTATGCAGGGTCACAAAGCGGATGTGATCCAGTTGAAATGTTATGACAGCTTGTGTTGGTCACATGGAAGACATTTCAAAGAAAGATGTTGATAAAAAGTTTAATAGACAAGTGACATCATCGTTCTTCACCACGTGATGCTGGACAAACACCAGCAGCTTGCCCAGTCTTCAGCGTCCAATATTCATTCCAGAAGCAAATGAACTTAACCAGGCGCACCAACGTGTCACTTCCTGTCGTGTGTGCTGTCCTTGTTGGAGGTGAAGTGGTGCATGTACAACGCTGACAAAAACGGTTTCCAAAAGGTCCAAAAGGCCAAAGGGGGAGCGTCGCCATCAACCATCAGGTTATGCCATGCTAAGCACACACAGAGGGGTGGTGGGGGACAGATATGATGTCAACACAAACAGCATTATTGTATATTTGATAGTTTATAGACATGAATGTATCGTATATACTGTACTGTACAGTGGTACCTTCAGGAGCAGTCCCTTCCAAAATGTCCCACCAAAATCAAAGCAATTTTCTCCCCATAAGAAATTACGTAAATATAATTTATCCATTCCACACACCCAAAAATATGAACACAAAATGACAAAGTGAAGTTGTCCTTTTTGGACCACATGAGAAGATTTTAGCTCATGGTTCTCGCCCAGAAAAGGTTCTAGCGCCATCTGCGGGTCGGGAGTGAGATCCTGCCTCCTGTGGAGGAGTTTAAATACCTCTGGAGTCTTGTTCACGAGGAAGGGAAGGAAGGAACGCGAGAGTGACAGACTGATTGGTGCGGCGTCTGCAGTGATGCGGACTCTGCATCAGCCCATTGTGGTGAAGAGGGAGCTGAGCCGAAAGGCAAAGCTCTCAATTTACCGGTCCATCTACGTTCCTACCCTCACCTATGGTCATGAGCTCTGAGTAGTGACTGAAAGGACAAGATCGCAGGTACAAGCGCCGAAATGAGTTTTCTCTGTAGGGTGACTGGGCTCTCTCCCTTAGAGATAAGGTGAGAAGCACTGTCATCCGGGAGAAACTTGGAATAGAACCGCTGCTCTTCAGCATTAAGAGGAGCCAGATGAGGTGGCTCGGGCATCTGCTCAGGATCACTCCCGGACGCCTCCCTGGGGAGGTGTTCAGGGCATGTCCAACAGGTAAGATGCCTTGGGGAAGACCCAGGACACGTTGGAGAGACTATGTCTCTCAACTGGCCTGGGAATGTCTCGGGATCTGCCAGGAGGAGCTGGACGAAGTAGCTGGGGAGAGGGAAGTCTGGACTTCCCTGCTTAGATTGATGCTCCCGCGACCCGATCTCGGATAAGTGAAAGAAGACAGGTGGATGGAACGTTTTTAATGTGCTTCGTCACCAATGAAAGAAGACCTTTGTGTTTTCCTCAGCTAAGCTCGTATCTAAAGTTACTTGGTAAACCTGTTTCGTTACGCACGCGGTGCATTTGACAAGACGGAGCTGTAAACGGCTCGTGTTGTGTCGGTCACTGCCGGTGTTTTGTTTGTTTTTTTTTCGTCTGCTTGATTCTAATTTGGCTGGTGATATAAAACCAGTCGGAAAACTTTGCTTGTTGTACTGAAGGCGGTGCTTTTGAGAAAACTACAGTGAACAAGGCTGACAGGTTATTTCCCTGCTTGCATCACTGGATGTTTGCATGAATCACCAACTTCACACAGATCATGAAAAAATGATTAAATAGTAAAGTCTTACAGATCACTTACACACATACACAGTGCACGTATCGCTGAATAATAAACAATAAACATAGCAACTTCTGATCAATCCATGTCAATTTCAGACTAACAATACAGTAATGTACTGATGTAAGCACCACCCATTTCTGTTTAAACCACACCTACTTCCGGTCTATTCCCGGCCCCCGCAGAATACAGCATGCTAGTTGTACCGAATGCTCTGCGATGGGGGATTAAAAAAAACAACATTGAGCAGACAAAAAACCTTATCAGCCACATGAAATGCCAGCGGCGTGACATTTGAAAAGTGCAAAAGGTTTGCCAGAGACCTCAGTGGCGGCACACCGGCTGCTCGGAGCATGTGCCCGACAACAGTGCACTTTGCTGGCCCACACCAGGTGGCTCCTCCCGCTCTATACTCCTGACCTCCGTAGCGGCACAACGGCTGCTCAGAGCATGTGTCCGAATATAGTGCACTTTGCTGGGCCACAGCAGGTGGCTCCCTCCGCGCTACACTCTGGTTCTCCCGATAGTAGTGATGTGGTAGTAGTAACGTCATGATGTTTGATTAGGACAAATTAGCAGGTACAGTTGGTCAAATCCTAATTTGTTCCAGTCCTTCTTACCTCCATGTTTGTACAAAATACAGTTAAATCTAAAAATAAAAAAAGTACATTATCGGTACGTAACGGTCTCGAGAAGCACAAAGCTATCGGTATCGGTTTGAAAAACAGATATCATGCATCTCTAATTTAACATCACTTTTACTTTTATTGAAGATCCTCGTTTGCAAAATCGGGAAGGAAGGAGGGGAGTGGACGCCATCTTTGTGTTTCGCTATAAATTCAATAAACTAACCTGGGTCTGTCCATTACTCAGTTTTTTGCCATTTGCAGGGGTTGTGGAAGAGTCTATTGTATTCTTTATGAGCTTTAATCTTTTTTGACGTAGCATCGATATGTGTTTGTGTGTGTTGCGTGCGTGTGAGCGTCACCTGTCAATCAGTGAGTCCCTCATGGTGGTGGCGATTGCGGAGGGCTGCGCGGCGTCACCCAGCTTGAAGACACTCTCGATGACAGACAGTTCGGTGCTGGTGGTGTCCAGTCCGCAGAAGGCGCACCAGTCATTGACCACCATCCCAGCGGCGATGACCTCGCTGCCTCGGTTCACTGTGCCTGCCTACACATTTCAATCACGGGGAAACATTTGAAAAGCTTTGAAGGCACTATTTCTTTCCATGTGTTTCACTACAAAAGGCACGTGTGCCTCCTCTCACCACCAGTGGGACTTGCAGCAACGAGGACAGCTCCTCCTGGTCATCTATGGACGTCTTTGGGTGCACCAGTCCTCCCTGGTTGCTGAAAGTGCAGTAGGAGCCCACCAGAACCTGATCAACTATTGTCTGACGGAACACTTCCACCTTCAAGGTGTCTGCCAAGATCTCCTCTGTCTCCTAAAGGGGCGGAGCATCCGATGAGTGGATCAACTTGTGTGCACAGGGGTGTTCGTGCATGCCACCGTCCATCTCACCCTGTCCAGGTCGGGATGGACCAGCGCCACGTAGTCGTTACATGCGATGACGTTCCCCAGCGCCGACAGCCGCTCTTCCACACGCTGGATCTTGACGGAACCAGGAAGACAATTTCGGATGTGTTGAAGTTCCTGGTCAGTCGTGTTGTTTGGGACCAGGAGACCATGGCGGTTTCCTGGAAAGACGCGATCACGCACACAGGTCACACGACTGAATGTAGTTTGCATGTTTCCATGCACATTAGCTTGGAAAAGGTCCCATACAGTCCAGCTGGGGTAGGCTCCAGCTTTGACATGATGACTATGATACAGCCCACTGTCCGTGACTGTTTACCGAGAGCACTTGAAGGCTTCATGCTGTGTGTGGAGATGTTACATTTGGTGTTGATCATGGACGACTTGCGCAGAAGCAGGAAGTTGAGCATTTGGATCTATTTGCATGCTGTCATTTGAACAGCCTTGCTAAGGACGTTCCACGGAGCGGTACTCACCCACACACATGCGTCCAATGATACGGCATCCAGCGATGGAGGCGTGGACCACGGGGATGCTCTCTGACAACTCGCCTTCAAACACGCTGCGGACACAAAGCACAACAATGCTTGTCATTCGGCAGGAGTCACGCCCCCGATGACGTCAAGTTAATAACCTGTAAAAGTTCTCGGCTCCTCCGATGGCGACGAGGCAATAAGTGTTGGTCAGTTTGGCGAAGCAACCTATCTCGTTGTTCTTCTCGAATGAGGCTCTCACGGCCATGGCGTCACAACTTGTTTAAATTGTACCTGAGAGCAAAGTGAAAGCTAACGTTAGCATCCGAGCTAGCGCACTAACTACTAAATAGCAGGTTCACGAGCCGGCCAAGCATCAACGAGTGGATTTATTTAAGACATGGACTAGATTACTACGTTAACCGTTTGAGAGGGGCGGTGGAGAAGAGGAAGATTACCTGAGAAATTTGATGTTCTCTCGATGTGCGCGTGTCCGTGTCAGCCTCACGTGTTCACTTCCGCTAATGGTTGTACGTGATGACGTTGACAACCTGGGACGTTTGCTCTGAACCCGGAAGACGGGACGCCGTTTATAGCCAAGAACATTTTAAAGTTTATACAGTCCTCATTAACATCATCGTAATATAATGGAATGGATAATTATGTAAGCATTTTCGTCCTGTGTATTCATAATTCGTTCAATATGGTCAACAAAAACGCGAAAGAACGAAATTCTTTGAATAATAATACAACCCAGTGTGTTCTTTCTTTTCTCTTCTCTTCAATACTATCAAATTCAGCTGTGTTCTTCCATTACTGTGGAAAAGATTTGAACTTAGCCGCTTAGCAACTGCTGCTCTTGACGTTCACCAAGCCCCGCCCAGCAGCAGCCGCGATGCCCTACGGACCAATCACGTCTGCAGAAACACGTGACGTCAACTTTAGTTGACGCCGTTGCTGGGCACAACATTCGTGACGTCCCACAAATAACAACCAGGAGACGAAGAGGCGTCACTCCTTCCCGCTGATTGTTACCGAAGCAGAGAAGGCTGGTGTTTTTCATGCCATCAAATGAGGAATAAACCGGTTTACATCTTATTAGTATTGTTGTTTACAAGGTGCGATCAATAACTGTAAATCACAGACTCAAATATTGACGTCACATGAGGAGTGATCTCTCATCTTAAACATGCAAGATCGTTGTAGCCACCAAGCAACTCTGCCTGGAAACAGGAAGTGTTGCGGTGCTTGTTGTGTGCGACCCTAAGACCGTAAAAGCTTCGCGTACAGGTGGGAGTATTGTTTCACATGTGTGGTCTGCTGCCATCATCAAATCACCAATTAAACACTTGTTAGCGCATGTTTTCAAAATATAGCTCGTATAACAAGCTAATATTTTTCCAAATATAGCGCATTGTTTTTCAAATAGTTTACGTTTTACTAAATGCTGCTGCTGTTTTTGTTGTTGATGAATGACTAATTGTTGAGTTGTTAATAAAGTCAAGTAAAGAAAAGCCATGTGGTCATGCCCAGGTGTGACGTGTAGCGTGAAGCATGATGGGAGGAGATGTGAGCCGAGAGACTAAAAGTGATGAAGAGCAGGAACGACACCTCTCCACCCCTGACTCGTCTTCATTGCAAGGTAAACTAATGACACACTTGCTCCTACTCGTTATATGTTGTGCATATACTGTATCAACTGTAATGTAAGTAAAAGTGTGTTGCTGCTACACAGAGCCTGCAGGAGCGCTGCCCCAGTGCATGTTGGGAGACAGGAAGGTGGATGACATGCGATTCATGGTCACGTGCACTAATTGGTACTGACTCACGTGATGCATTCAGGGAGCAGAGTATGGCCACCCAGTCTGGAGAGGTACAAACCGTTTTTTGTCGTCTAAAATGCCGTCTTGGCAGTGGGGTGGCTTCCGAGTTTGTCCAAGTGTTGTTTGGTATGCATTTGGTATTGCTGCAGTACTTTTAGAGGTCATCAGAGGTCACAATGGTTGTCACGTGATGATGACGTGTTATTTAATGATCCATGAAACGTGATAAAAAATTGACGTTTATTGCAAAGACATTTTCAACAAAGAAATAGAAAACTCATGTTAAACAGCTGTGTTGCCATGGTAACAACAAACGTATGAAGATGTCCTGAAGGAGGTGAGGTCAAACTAGAAAAAAAAAGCTTTGCACTTGAAAGTCAAAGTGGTGTGAACTTCATTTCATGTTAAATAAACCCAAATACAAAACGACATGTTCTGATCCATGTGAAAAAGCTTTTATTTACACAAGAAGCCGACTGTTAAAGCTATTTGTGATATGTTTTTACAAACCAGCAAAGGCAACAACGTGCTCGCTAAAGGAAGACGCAGGTACTTTAAGCGACGCCCCCCCCAGGGACGCTTGTTGCAGATCTGCATCTCCCTTTAAAGGCAACTCACTGTCCACCACATCCACCAGAGCCTCAACACATCCCGACCGGGCTTGTTTGCACAATCTCCCGCTCTCGTCCTTTCACAGGAAGTGTGTGTGTGTGTGTGTGTGTGTGTGTGAGAGAAAGTGGCACGATGGGATGACGTGACAAGCCCCGCCCAGCTGGCCGCCAAAAGCAACACACCATGGAAAGGACCTAGCTGGTCCTTTTCCTTTCCACAAACAATTAAGTGCGGAGAATCATCATCATTTCTAGGTCACGATCCGCTTTATTTATTTACAAAATCCTTTTTCTTTCTAAAACACCACGCTAAAGAAAAAGGTCACAGCTAGCTAGTGCTATGCTAGTGATGTGAATATGTGCTAACATGCTAACTAGCGAGCAGGTGGACGTGTCTGGGCGAGGAGCAACTCCTCTCTGATGTTTGGAAATGTACAAATAAAAGAATAAAACCATGTGATGTCATTCCAGCAACATTTCTCACCTAAACTGTGGCCCGTCTTCCTCATCACGGAAGGGGCGTCTGCTTGAAGGAACCGCCAACATTCCAGTTGTGGCTGTCAGCCATCTTTGTTGTTAGTATTTATGGCCTTTCTTTCCCCCAGTCACACCCACTCGTGCACGGCATACTTGTAGTAGTGCGGTGTCATGGCAGCCGGCTGCACGCTTTTGTTCTTGAACTGGAACACGGTGTAGACCAGGACCAGGACGCACAGCGACAGCACGCACGGGATCACCACGGCGATGGCGTTGACCGTGGCCGGGATGTCGTTGATGGCCACCATGATGTCCAGGTCGTCCAGGGGGCGCTGGCGGTCGTCACGGTTACTCTTCCCGCCGGGATGCTCCATGTCGGACTGTTCGCATCCCATCCAGTCCTTCAGGATGGATTTTGGGTATCCGGGTTCCACCGACAACTTTTGGTTGTCAAACTTCCAGTAGTCCCGCCCCTTGTAGAAGTAGGTGTAGTCTGCGGGAGGGGGCACAAACAATCACTTCTGCTTGTTTACCCTATGACCCCATGTGGTCATGAGGTGTGTGTACATGTCTATGTGTGTACATGCACATGTGTGTACGTGTATGTGTGTGTACTTCTGCGTGTTGGCGTATTTCGGACACTCACATCCCTCCCTGCTGACGAAGGCACCCTGGGGGGCAGGGGGAACGCCCTTCCACACGCTGATGGGTTTGGGGTAGCCCGGGTCGGCCGCCCCCCTCTCCTCGTTGTAGCGCCAGTACCGGTCCCCCTTGAACAAGTACGTCTTTCCCACCGGATCCCAACGCAGCGCCGCGTCCACGCCGCCTTGGGGCAGGCGCACGTTGAGCTGGGCCAGACTGCGGGGAAAGCCCGGCTCAGGCGTCACCTCCCGGAACAGCCAGTACTTGTCACCTAGGAGAGCGTGACGTGGTCAGGTTTCAAAATAAAACAGGAAGTCGTCACTTAAATCCTTCTTTACCTTTGAAGAAGACAAATTTGCCGTCGGCTCTCTCGTAGGCGGCGTCGATGTGAGGCGGCAATCCCTTCCAAAAATGATCGATCAGCATCGGATAACCTTCCAGAACTTTGTTGTTCCTCAGACGCCAGAACCAGCGATCCTGAACACAACCAAGGTGGCCGGACATTGTCTACGTGCTGACCTTCTCTTTTTATGCCAACAAATGTTTGCTCCATCCTACACTTTTTTTTTTCCCACCACGCTAGAACATTGTAGAACATTCTAGACCATTGTAAATGCTATCCTACTGCATTCTAGATCACTATGGAGCATTCTAGAAGATTATGAGTGTTGTCCTAGACCAGGGGTGTCCAAACTTTTTCCAGCGAGGGCCGCATAATGAAAAACGAAAGGATGCAAGGGCCGCTTTGATACAGTATTTAGTAAACCAACACACAGAGGTATGCTAAGAAGCTACAGTATATGTAGCTCTAGAAAAAACTGCATTTCACCTTTGTAATATGGGTGAAATGCTACTAAGAATGACCTTTTTTCCATAATATTACGAGTTTATTCTCATAAAATTGCGACTTTTTTTCTATTTCTGCTGGGTTTTTTTTCTTCAACTATTTCGTTTCAGCTTTTGTCTTGTAAATTTTCTCTTTAAATCTTTTAAAACAAGAATGTATTTAAAAAAAAAAAAAAAAGTCTGGAGCCGCAAAACATTACACAGCTTATAAACTTGAAAATGCTATCTGTTTTTTGATTGGGAGAATAGATGCTCTGATGTTTTTATGAACGATTCTTTCATGTATTCTCCGTCTGTGAATGGCTTCCGTCTCATGTGCAGCCCAGTGTTGCCAACCGGGCGATTTTCTCGCTAAGTCTGGCGACTTTCCAAACCCTCTTGGTGACTTATTTTCTCCAAAGCGACTAGCGGCAAATGTAAAGACTTTTCCTGGCGTCTTTGGGAGATTTTTTTGGTATTTGGAGGTGTGAAAGCATATATTGCTCTGAGCGGCGAGTGCAGTCAGCTGCCGCAGCACACTCCACTGCTAATGATTTGCCACTTGATAAGATTTAAAATGATATTTCCATACATGTTAGATAATTTGCCTCGTTTTAAGGGCAATCTACTCTCTGACTTTCTATAGTATACCCTTAATTTTAGAATGAGGGATTACTTTTTGTCTAGTTTAGTTGAGAAATGTTCAAATTGAGCAAATACCTGTCAAAATAAGATATTTTGCTTTTCCCCAACAAATAAAGTCTTGTTTAAAGATTCCACAACATCCACAGGATGCTTAATTTAAGAACCGTTAAACAACAATGTTTTAACATTGAGGCTATTAAACAGAAAGGTAATGACGTACTGTGAACAATTTTTGATGACCAATACAGGCGAATGACTAAATGACAGATTTTGTAGAGCAACCTGGTATACTGGTTAAAGAAAATAAATATCGATGTTGTCAGATTAGCACTTGTGCTTGTGATTTTGAATAGCATGAGTTAAGATATGCTGTATATTCGTGGAACAAGTAGACTTTCTTTGTAAAGACTTTTTGGCCCACTTGGAAGATTCATTTAGGCTTAATTCAAGATCAGCGAGTTTCAGGATACAGCTTATTTATGTTGCACTAATGTGTTATTTCATTTTCACTTATTTTAATAATATTTCACTTTTTATAGGTTGTATAAAGTATTTTATTCAGAAAATGAAGTATTTTCCTGTTTATTTCCAGATGTAGAAATCTTAATTTAGGGTTGTTGTTTTTTGATCAAGTAAAATGAACTAGCTGCATAGACAGGTAATTTCACTAGTTGTAAGTATTTTTTCCTAATATCTAGTCTGTTTATCTTACCTTTGGCAAGCCCTTTTTTGTTAGACGGATTTAGGCTTATTTCAAAATCTTTCAACGAGTTTCACGATACAGCCTTATCAGTCTACACTAGTATGAAGTATTAAGTTGGGCAGACGTGGCTCAGGAGGTAGAGCAGGTCGTCCAGAAGCCGGAAGGTTGGATGTTAAATGCTTGCAAGGCCATGATGAGAGACTATTGAATGAGTCATGGTCTCACTTTTTTCATTTTTTGACAGTTCTACTGTAATAAGGTAAAAAATATATATATATATATATATATATATATTTCATTCTAGAAATAAGTATTTCCATCTAGTTTTGTCCAAAATCTAGTCTTTTTTATTTTATATTGGCCAGCCCTTTTTTGCAGTGTATCTGCCTCTCCTGGAGTCGCCACCTCGGTGATCAGCGTGTCACGGCCTCCGGACACGCATCTACAGCATGCGTCTCGTTCTAAAACACGCTGCTATGCTTGTTTTATTATTTTACTG
Source organism: Dunckerocampus dactyliophorus (assembly GCF_027744805.1). Classification (NCBI taxonomy): domain Eukaryota; kingdom Metazoa; phylum Chordata; class Actinopteri; order Syngnathiformes; family Syngnathidae; genus Dunckerocampus; species Dunckerocampus dactyliophorus. Next base: position 27,212,253 of record NC_072826.1, read on the forward strand.
CGCAGTAGCTTGCTTGCTTCACACTCAACTCAAAACTCCATCACCTTTTCTTCCTCTCCCTCCCGCGCACTGAGACTCACGGCATACACTAGCCTACCTCCGCCTACCTTGCTCATCCAATCAGCAGTCAGAATGCAGTCTAGATGCGTTCACAGACTTGCGGTGAGTCGGATATTTTACATTCTTTTCGAAAATGCAGATTTTCCGTACTTCGCTTTTACTTGTTAAAACAAAAAAAACAAGTCACCGCACTTGGCGAAGGGAGCCTGAAGGGCCACATGCGGCTCAGGACCCACGGGTTGCCTACCCCTGTTCTGGACATTCTAGAACATTAAAGACCATGGTAGACCATTGTTAATGCTATCCTAGCCATTGAGGAGCATTCTAGAACATTGTGAAAGTTATCGTAGAACATCCTAGAACATTGTGTAACATTCTAGATTAGTGAATGTTATATGAGCATTCTAGAACGTCACAAAACATTACGTGACCTTCCAGACGTTCTAGATTATTGAATGTTACCTGAGCATTCTAGAACGTCACAAAACACTACGTGACCTCCCAGACGTAGAACAGTATGAATGTGACCCTAGAACATTGTGAATGTTATTGCAGGTTAGGTGTTAGGGTTATTACATTATCTCATTCTAGAATGTTCTACAATTAATTCTAATGTTTTAGAGCATTATGGGACTTTCTTGACAGAAAATTGCAGAAAATTATAGAACACCGAAAGTTTTCCTAGATCATTCTAGAACGTCAAGAGGAACATTATAGCCTGTTAGAACATTGTGAATGTTATCCTATGTCTAGAACAGCATAAAATTCTAGATATTGAATGTTATCCTGGGGCATTCTTGAACATTCTAAAACATTCTGGAACAATATGTGACTTTCCAGACATTGCAGAACATTCTCGAACATGACAAAATGTCATCCTAGAGCATTCAAGAGCATTGAGGAACAACCTACAACATTGAACATTATCATAGAGCATCCTAGAATGCCCCAAAACATACTAGAATATTTCATGCCTTTCCAGACATTGCAGAACATTCTCGAACATGACAAAATGTCATCCTAGAGCATTCAAGAGTATTGAGGAACAACCTACAACATTGAACATTATCATAGAGCATTCTAGAATGCCCCAAAACATACTAGAACATTTCATGCCTTTCTAGGCATTGCAGAAAATTCTAGAACACTGAATGTTATCCTAGAACATTCTAGGACATTGAGGGATATTATAGTATTTGTGAGTGTGATCTTAGACCATTCTAGAACCTCTTAGAACATTCTAGAACACTGAATGTGATCTTAGCTTAATCTACATCGTTGGGGAACATGCTGGGATATTGTGAGTGTTATTCTAGAACAATGTGGAACATGGGACCTTACGATTGGAATGAGAGCTAACCAGTGCACAGAGAGCTAGCCAGGGCTATCTATCGGGAGGACGCACCTTGAAGACGAACATTTCACGCCTGAAGAAGGCCAGCGTGTCGAATTGGCCCTCACAGATGTTTGGTTTGCCGTTTCCGGGCAATGCCGGGCGCTCGCTGGGGGGGCGCGGCGGGCGGGAATGCCGGTCGTGACCTCGTCGTGTAGAGGTGGAGTGGGTGCGGTGGGAAGGCAAGGTGGGTAGCGGGCGGGTGGGCTCCATTATGGCGGTAGGGACGCCTGGTGACAAAAAGGTCAACATCAGCTGATAAGGCGGAGCCTGATTGGTCCACTTCGTCTTCCTGCTTCTCACCGTAGATCTTCTGGATGCCCTGCAGGTCGTCCAACGGCAGTTTGAACCTGTGCGTGTCCATGTACTGGTAGAATGGCGCCATGATGGCGCTCGGATCGTTGGAGTGCTCCAAGCCCAGGGCGTGGCCCAACTCATGGACCGCCACCAGGAAAAGGTCATTCCCTGAAGAGAGGAGGGGCCAGCAATTTGGCAGATGTCAGTGACAGAAGTGATTGTTTCATGATAATGACAAGCTTTCAACATGGTGACCAGAGGACTCACCGTCACGATTGGCTCCACCCAGCGTCCACGGCTCGTCTGAGTCAAAGTGGGTGTCGCCTCCGATGCCGGCGCCAGGGAAGTACGCATGGGCCAGAAAGCCTCCCTCACCGTCAAACGGAGAACTGTCGCCATGGAAACCGGAGGCGAAGAAGATCATGATGTCCGCCTCCTTGCCCTCGTTCTTGACCTCAGCGTAGGGCACCTCCTGGTGGCGGCGGAGGAAGTGAGCAAAAAAGAAAAAAATGGAGAGTGCAAAGGGTTGGGCGTCACCTGGAAGGAGAGCGGCGTGACGGCTTGCCACACGTTGAAGGCGTGTCTGATGGCCCTCTGGGTGTCCTTCTCGCCCACTTTGGGGGTGAAGTTGGAGATGCTGTGGGAAGTTAGTAGCAAAGTCACAATGCTGGCACGCCATGCCTGCAAGCTAACATGCTAACACACGCTCACTTCCATGTTGCTGAGCTGCAGCGTGGTAATTTCACAAGAGGATGTTAAAACACACACACCTGTACGTGATCTTTTTGTCACGCCACTTCTGTCCAGTCAGGGCGTAACGTTTGTTGCGTTGGCGCCGGCTGCGATGAGGTTGGTCGGGAAGGCCGCAGCGAGGCCGTCTCATCCACCTGAAAACACATCGCAGTTGACTTTGCTCAAAAACACACCCTCTTGTGCTCATGTACGACGTCATTGCCAGCTTGAATGCAGAAATGGAGAGACTTGAAGCTCCGCCCCCACCACCGATTGGACTCACTGGAGTGTGGCGTTGTCCAGGACTCCGGTGACGGGAATGCCGTAGAAGCGCTGCATGGCGGCCACGGCGGACTTCATCACCTCCTGCTGGCGGAGGTCGGACGTGGTGACGTGCTGAGGCAGGAGGTAGCCGAAGTTCTTCAGCCACGTCTGAGGAGGACGACATCAGAAAAGTCAAAGCCGTGGGCTTCCTGTCACATGAGATGAGATTGGTCCCCTACGGAACCAGCTTCCATTTTTGCTCCAGTCCTGGCCTGCACTGCAAAGGTGGCTATCCCGTGATGAAGACCATGACATCAGAATGAAGACCATCCTGTTTGTTTTGCAGGACAGACAACTACTACCTTTACCCTTATAAGACAAGAAAATGACGGGAGAACGTCGACTGCGGTGAGTCATGACACTCAAAATATTCAGATATTATGTATTATATGGAAGCTCACTTCTGGTCATCATTCGAAAACAGCAGCGGAATGCTCGTCTATAGAGAAACGACGAGTCGGGCTTTTCAGATTTTCCCACTCTAGAAGCCGTTTTTAGAAAATACCATTTCAGGGCACCCGGAATGCCGTTTCCATGTGGATGAGAGGCTGAAATGATGAAATACTTTGCCGCTTTGACCTGAATCGTTTCCGTGTGGCTCGCCTCTCAGCCTCACTGTAAACAACATGGACGCTGTCATGACGCACTCTTTGTTTGTGGATGTCACGACAAGACAACATCACATGACCTCTTCCTCATCATCGTCATCATCAGGGCGTCTTTAACGAGGCCAGTGTGCCTTTCCTTCTGTCCTCCATGTCCCATTAATAATAAAAGTGGTCTATATTTGGTCCCTCACTGCCCCCCCTTCTCCATCAGTGTGTCAGTCATCACAGAAGGGAGGAGGCGGGGACAACACGTCTCGTCAATTAAAGGTGATTAGCCAATAACAATCCTGTTTTCATTGCAGTGACCCCCCCCCCCCCCCCCCCCCCCCACACACACACACACACACACACTCACACACCTCATGACAGGGTGCCTCGCTGTTGGTGCAGTAACGGGAGGGGGGTACACACACACACACACACACACACACACACATATATACATATATGTAAGAAAGAAAGGTGACCCCAAACAATGAACGCAGCCTACCTCCACAATCAATGTCTTCTCCCCCCCGCACACGGACACGAGCCACAGAAATATTGGGAAGGTTTTCCAGCTGAGCCCCCCCCTCCTCCTCTTCCCCACTCCTCCGACCCCCACCGCCATGGCTGCCTCCCTCCACCCCCCTCCACGCCTCGTGCTGGCCTTGTTTACTAAAGAACACTGTTCGAGCCCCTCGTCTCCATCATAGCTGCTCCCCTGCCTGGCTGTTGACTGCCTCTGCCTGCCCTCCCCACACATACACACTGCTTACTCCCCAACCCCGCGCATGCGCTACTCTGCTTACTGCGCACGCAGATGTGCAACAGCACAAAGGAAACTACTTGACGCAAAGAAAACATGAAGACACAATGAAGACATGATAAAAACATGATGGCGCCCAATGAAGATGTCAGTATGACAGAGTGAAAATATAGATATGACACATGGATGGCATGAAGATGAAGACGTAAAATACACAATGAAGAACGAGGACAAAAAGTCTCCGTGAACGTCATCTGCTGGTGAAGGTGCAGATTGCAACCCCTCCATCACACTGGCGCATGAAGCGGCCGATGGTTACCAAGGCAACGGCCCATGTGACCTGCACGTACCATGACGACACTGCCACCTGCAGACCACTCTGTCGACTGCAGAACCAGCCCAAATGAACGTTGAGCTGTCGTGTTTCCTGTTTGAACGACTCCAGAAGGCAAGTCATCTCATGCATGCTGGGATGAGTTTGGTGTGGAAGAGCTCGAACTGAGATGGCGATCTCAGGTCCAACATCAGTGATCGTCTTTTCACTTCCTGGATGTCGTCAATACCTGTGCGTGAAACAATGAGGTCTGCCATATGAACCACCTCAGTTGGTTTGTCAGCAGGTCTGCTGTGAACCTCTCACAGATGACTTCAGCTTCGACATCATCCCAAAGAATGTTCATTTTGGTCGCTCTTATTCATGATCTGCCACCTTTTGGCCACGCCCACAGCTGGTGAGCAGCGGTGCGTTTAAGAACAACACAACAATGGTGTGTATTTCTTATTTCAGAGTACGTAGAAAGAGTCAGTTTTATTTCAATCTGCTTGTCGTATAAATGAAGCTCACATTTTCCTTTACAACTTTTATATACAGCACGTGCGGAATATCCAGTATGTTTAATCAGCGTCACTGCTGCACACGATTATCTCCGCTGAGGGCGAAGTGAGGCAGATTATGTTGTCCATTCCATACGAACTCTGGGAAGAAAACATGGATTGTCAGTGTGGCTCAGCCTGGGAGGAGGACTGTGCCTTTCCTTTGAAGTGCAGGAGGTCCTCGGTCTGTGAACGAGTTCCATTTTAGTGTAAGTGGATACTTCTACGTAAATGACGGCTAAATTAACTCCTGAGTCGCTCACACCGTACACAACACATATTGGACATATCAAATAACAGCAATAAAACAATTCAAACACAAGAATGACATGAAATAGTAATAAAAGGAGGAATAACTCCTTTTATCGGTCATTTTTTTTAGGGCAAAAGAAACCTTTTTTAATCCTTTAAAATATCTGCATTATAACCACATGAAATAATGTATGTTAAAACTTTAGATTCCAGTAGATAAAATAATTAGATTATGATCCCAAGTAACCTTTGTGATTGGAGTGTTGACCTTACTATGACCCCTTAGTAACTCAGTACCCCTTTTTGTGCAGCAGAGGCCACCACTGTGCATAGGTGTACGAGAAAGCACTGAACATACAGTACAGTATATGGCTATTACCTGAAGAATATCCCGTTATAATGGTGGGACTTTTCCTGAGTGAGGTTCTCTGGGCCACTCAGAAGTGTGTATGCGTCTTAGCAGGGAGCTCTAGGATGACAGCAGTACTGTACCTTGTACACACAACAGGCTCCTTTTAACCAATCAGGAGAAGCTGAGCCCACACTTCGCAACATTTGATGGTCACACTCAGAAGGCCATACCTAGCCTTTAACTATATAAGGATTGTGTTTGAATAAAAAATATTTAATGTGACATCAGATAATTATGAACAATCAGAACAGCTAAAAAAAGACAGCTCCTCCTTAGCGCGCAACTTTTTTTTTTTCTAAGCAAGAGGGTATAAAAGGTGATGTTTCTCTCGAAAAATTCAGTTGTCTTGCTCTACAACACGGCTTTGGAATAAACTTTTTGGATTCTACGTGGAACTTTCCTCCAGTGCCTCATTTTGGACTTTGAATTTTATTTGACCTGTAACACTTTTTTTACACAAATTTATACCTGCCAAAAACGTTTCGAGAGGACTCAGCCGAGACTTAGTTAATCTCTGGGACTTTGCTCTCCGATTTGATTCCCCTTCTTAGAGAAAACTTCCAGTTTCTTCCAGAAGAAACTTTAGTTTGGACTTGTAATCAATAGTGAAGAAAATGATGACTATTTCTACAAAAAGGAACAAGAGGCTTAATAGACGATATGAGCGCCTCGGAGCAGATGGTTTGACATGTTGAAAGATACCATTTTTATCCTTCTTGATGGTCGCATTTCTCCCTTTGATTATTTTACAATGTCTCATTTCACTTCTGTGGCCATAGCTTTCCTTTTCTTTGATGCACTGTCATCATAATTCTCTGTCTTACGTTTGGGTGACACAATGAAGGGCAAAAAGGTAAGGAAAACAAACAAAACTGAGGTTGTCCTTCCTCAAATCTGCCGTGTGCATGCAACTTTTTGCACAGTATTACTAAGTTATGTGGTTTTCTCCAGGTACTCCGGCTTCCTTGTTCGGTTAACTGGCGACTCTACATCCATGGTTATGAATGAGAGTGTGAATGGTTGATTGTTGATGTGTGCCCACCGCCTCTCCCCCAAAGTTAGCTGGGATAGGCTTCAGCATACCCCCGCAACCCTAATGAGGACAAGCGGCATAGAAAATGAATGAATGAATAATAACTTATGGGAGTGCGCTGTAAACACAGAACGTGGTAAAGCGAGGACCGCCTGGATATGAAATAAAAAGATCGGTCAAAGAAAAGCAAGTACAAGGTCCTGCAGCGCTGCCGCTAACTTTTAGACAGACGTGACATCTCCACAAGTCAACAAGTTGACGCCCCCAACCTTCACGTTGGGTATTGTCGGTGTTGTTGTTGGACTCCACGCAACTCAGTTGGAGCTCTTGAGCTCGAAGCGACTGTAGACTTGTTTGGACTTCATCTTGTTGTACTGGTTCACCAGGTCCAGCTTGCTGTGACCGAGTGTCATACGCTTCTGGTCCTGCCTGGTAAGCTGTGACACAGGCGGCGGTGGCGGAGGAGGTGGCGGAGGGGGTGGCGCCTGCTGGCTCTCCGGTTCTGTTTGGGAGAGGTCAGGACCTCCCCATGCCACGTTTCCGAGAGGTGACGGTGAACTTCGGAAGTTGTAGAGGTCCTTGTCTTTGCCGGAAGGCGGCAAGAAGAAGTCAGATAGTTTGTTGAGGAACTGGCTAGATGAGCTCCTCTGCTTGGCGCCCAGTTTGGTCTCGCTGAGCAGCGGGGGAGTCCTGGTTTGGTTCAGTCGTGGAGGGGTGGTGCCAGTGTGGAACATGCTCGGTTTGTGGTCGTACAGTCCTAACGCCTGGAACTTAGAGGTGGGACCGCCCAAATGTGACCACCTGACGTCCGCCAGGTTGGCTTTGGTCCAGTCCAGACCGTAGGCCGGGGAATGGTGCTCCAGAAGCGGACTCTGATTGGTCCCGCCATTGGAGGACACTCGTGGTGATGGAGAGATATTCTGAGGCACCAGGTTTTGGACTCGGCGCTCCCCAGTTCGCCTCTCAAGGCTCAGGTGAGAGTTGGGCGGCTCCAATTTGTCATGCCCTTGAGTGACCTTGTAAACTGTGTTGGAGGTCAGTCCGGGTGCCGCTTTCACACTTGATATGCTATTACTTGATTGGCTGCTGGAGTTGTCTGAACTCGTTCTTTGCCTGCAGGGGGAGGGACACGATTAGCATGTGTAAGCAAGCACAAAGCTAGCACACAGACAGACGCTGTCAGTGCACGTTTAACTGTCAGGAGCCCGCAACATCGTATCTGCGGCCTATGCAGGCGCGCTTCCACAGTGCAGTCATCGCAACACGTAGAAATCTTTAAATGGTGTGAGACGGCTTTAAGTAAACAGGCAATAAAACATGACACCGCATTTATATTGGTGGGAAAAAGTTTGTCATCAATCAATAAAAGCATTACAGGCTGTTTGGTTGCAGGAAAGGGGGGAAAGGTAAGCCAACAGTGTCGTCAAGTGGCAAACTGATGCGCAGAGCACATGACACTCACATGTTTCAACTTTCTTCAGACGTACGCTTGGTTAAATGGAACTTCCTGAGGCCTCACCTGCTTCCAGGCGATAGGAAGGCTTCATTACACATTTTTATAGTAAAAAAACAAAACAAAAAAAAAAACAATATTTCCTGCTGGGCTTTGAGGTTTTAATGTGATTGAATGTGTTAATGCTAGGGCTGTCAAAGTGAAAGCGTTAATAACGTGTTAACAGAAGTTTCCTTTAATGGCACTAATTTTCTGCAGTACTAGTACTAATAAATGCAGTACTAGGTTTTTTCCAGTCACATGCAACAGCAAATATGTACATTAGCACTCAATAATGTCATCAAATCATACCTTTATGCATTCCCACATAATATCAGCATTTGGGACCAAATATGAGGTGAAAGAAAAACCAGAAAAATACAGCAAAGCAGTCTTATCTGTGCATCGTGGGAAAAGATGCATTGCAAAGTTAAATGGTGCGTTCAAGGACCGTGGAACGAGTCGCTGCTCGCATTTAAATTTTTTCTTTTTTTTAAATACAACAGTGGCCCATATTTTCAAAACTGGTATCCCTTTACAAGAAAAAATATGTAGCTATTTACAAATTATTTCATTTTAAAGTTTTTGTGTTGTTTTTTTTGCTTTTAAATCATTACACCTGAATGTTTCCCACGGCCCAGTGGTTGGGGCCAATGTTACCGCTAATTTTGTAAGTGTCTGAGCATACAAACAAATGACCTGAGCATTCCTTGGATCTCTGTGAGCGCCATCAGACGTGCACACTAGTATCACACTCGTCCAAAACCCGAGAACTTGAGGTAGTCCAACGTCCATTCTGTGGTATTTTGTATATGAGTGGATTCAAAAGGTCAGCAAGGCGTATTTCACAAAGTAGCTTTCTTTTTGGCCCACCTCAGACAAAACAAGCCGTGGAACTATCTCATCCAATTAATGATCTAAATCTTGCAGGAAATACCTAGTTTATCATTTCATTTTCCATTTCTTTTTATTTATTTATTTTTTTACAATTTATTTTGTTAATTATGTTTACTGTTATTTCCTTATTTCCTTGCTGTTTTGCAGCAGGCTGTTCTGGTACTATTGCATTCTGGAAATGACTTACACATGTATATGTTTACTTTAGTCTACATAAAAACATGAAAAAAAAACCCTCAACTGAAAAAAACAACTAGGTACCTTCTGGTCCCATCGGTATCACTCGTGCAAAATTACGGGCGTAACACTTCCTGTATCCGGTAGGGATAAAGCCATTATAATAAAAGCACGCCTGTACCGTATGCACGGCTAAGCCACTTATTTAGTCCACACTTTTCACTCAGAAAAGTGTCTCAGAGCAGCCCTCATTTGAAAAAGAAAAAATCTCATCCATCATATTCAACTCTTGTTCTTTTGTTCCCACATAATCCGACAGCCAGTACACCTTAGAGGGCTTTTTTTTTTTAACTTTAGCTTGTCGCCCCGCGACACAGTCCTGTTTGTTTCGCTATTACACGGGGTTAGCAAGCAGCATTTAGCTCCCCTGCTCCAGTAGCTATACGCTAACCTGCAAAACAGCGGTAGTACTAAGTACCGCGCTGTTCATGAATTGATTGGCCGCTTAAGTAAATAAGTGCCTACAGGCTCTCATTTTTGGCTGGACAGTGTTCGTTTTTGTGTTGTTACCGCATGTAGTCGCCTGTCACTCATGGAGTTGCATTGCGAAATGGTACAGAATAAATTATATGTTTATTTTATTTACATTTCAGGTTGGATTTTATTTTGCTGCGCAGCAAGGATTTCTTCGATGGCGCACGCGCGCAGTTTAGAGGGAACGTTGGTTGGGGCTATGATGTGATCTTTACACGTTTGAAAATACCACAAGAATGACACTTTTATACAATTGGCTTCTTTATTTTATAATGTAATAACGTTTACATCAGAGGTGTCCGAATTTTATCGGTCCGCAGTACAGTCTAAAAAATGTAACTTTGAGGAAGCTTTAAAAAAAACAACAACAGCAGCAATAAAAATGTGAAAATCAATCAAAAGTATGAGGAAAAAAAACAGAGAAAATCAAAAATGGAAAAAAGCAGAAATTTGCCCAGAGTAAAGTCAAAATACTAAGACAAAAGAATTGTTTTCTAACAAGACTGAAGGTTGCAATTTTACGAGACTACACTTATATATATAAAATATAATTTTAGCAACAATGTTGAAAGAAAAAAAAATACATAATTTTTTTTGAAAGATAAAAAAATATGGGAATAAAGTTGTAATTACGAGAAGAAGAGGAAAGCTGAAATGAAATTGTTTTTTTCCATTTATTTATTTTCCAACTGTCATTTTATGGGAATAAAGTCAAAATATTATGAAAAAAAATCCTAATCAAATGAAGAAAATAAGTGGCAATTTTCCAAGAATAAACTCATATTATTATGGGAAAGAGGCCATTTTTAGCAGCATTTCACCTATATTACAAAGCTGAAATGCAGTTTATTCTTGAGCTACAGCTAGCTTCTTAGCATATCTCTACGTGTTGCTCTACGAAATATAAATGTGGCCCTCGCATGATTTCATTTTTCACAATGTGGCCCTCGCTGGAAAAGACACCCCTGGTCTACATCAACAAATGTAATTGTTGAAGCATAACGAATCGTGTCGTTTGTACACTGTATCAAATTGGTCTGTTTTTAAAATATATAGAATATATTAAATATTAAAATATGTATCTAGATGCGTATGGAAGCGTTTACTACAAAGAGATTGACATCCCTACTTATTATAGATTCATTTTTTTGGATTAATTATGAGTTAACTATGGACAAAATGCAATTAATCATGATTAAATATTTTAATTGATTGACAGCCCTAGTTAATACACGATGGCAACATGTACAAATAAGTGTACAATCAGTGTGAGGTCAAACTGCACAAAGGAAACCAACCAAGGCAAGAAAAAAAAACATTTAAGGTCACATATAAAAGTAAACACTAGAGTATGCAAAAGTATGCAAAATAATCCCATCTTGGACTCCAAAGGGTCAAACCAACGCTAATTGCGATGAGTATAGTTTGAGTGTTTGATGACTAAAAACATTTTGATATCAAAAAAGTCTTGGTACCTGTCTGACAGTAGATTGGCCTTCAGGAACGGACCGTGCCCCATGACCATCAAGGGGGCTTGGTAGGGCGGGAAGTACGGAAGCCCCTCCTCCTCCTCGTTATAGAAACAGTCGATGATCTGCGAGTCGGCGTACAGGCACCGGAACTCCCGGTCGAAACTCTCTGTGATGCGTCCTGAGAAGTGCATGACCATGTTGCTGTGCACCTGCGCAGACAACCAGGTGAAGCTACACACGCACGCACGCACACACACACACACAACCATTAGATGTGTGCATGCTAAGACTGAGGCTACATGTCAGAAAATCATCTAATCCAGTCTTGCATGCTGCGTACGCAGTGATGCAGTAATGAAATGATTAGCACGTCAACTGGAGGCAGGAGATTGATTAGACATGCAGGAGTCTTCAGCACAAACGTTGTAGAACCGGAGTGACAACTCGTCAACTTGTTCGCACCGGCGAAACACTACCAGATTTTCTCTGCATCGCGGCTGGGAGGGCGCCTGATGTGCGGCTGGCCAAGGGCGGGTGGTGTCTATATCCCATTATGGTTTAAAAGATGGTTGGACTTTACAAACAGCAGATGGCAGGCAGGTGTAAACACGTTGCTGATGTCCACCTGCACGCTCATATCAAAAATATTCATAACTTCCTGCAAGGTGTCACTGTGGTCATGTGACCACCAGAAGAGAGAGGTGTGGTCAAAGTTCATCATCCTCATGAAAGGATTTTGGATTTGATGAATGAAGTAGATCAATCTGTCCTCGACTGCAGTATGTACAGTATCTATCCATCTATTTTTTTAGAGCAGGAGTCACCAGCATGGTGCCCACGGGCAGCGGGTAGCCCCCCACGACCAAGCCTGCTTTCCATTCAGGTTTTCAGTTAATAAATGTGAGAACACTAGAAAAATATGCAGTTTGAAATAGAAAATGTGAGCTGTGGATACCAACATTTTGTTAATGTTCCGGTAACACAAGCATATTCAATTTGTTTGGGTTGAAATAAGCTGTGAAAATAAATGTCACAAAAATGAGTAGCTCTTGGCCACTTTCAACCACTGGCCTACAGGGTCTACGTCTAACTGCTGCCAGTCATTACATATTATGCGGCTGGTTTGCGTGGAAGTAGAAAGTGAGTATTAGACATAGAAAGTGAGTAACAGACATACAACGTGAGTATTAGTTTGTGAGTAGAGGACAGACTTTGACAAAAATGTCAAAGTGATTGGCGGGACACTCCCAGCTGTCAAAACTATGTCATTCCAGAGGGGGAGGGGTTGGCTCAGTCGACGCCTCTCCAGACCTCGCCCTTCATTCCAGCGTCTGTGAGGCGAGTCACACCTCAATTGCAGTCTTCTACTAAACAGGAAGTAGGCGGTATACATCGTCCAGGAGCCTGTCTGACCTCCAGTCAACACAGGAAGTAAAAAGAATAAGACTTCCTCTTCTTTGCATGTTGTTAGCAACTGCCAGGTGTAGGTGTAGGTGTAGGTGTGTGTGTGTGTGTGAGACCTGTAGGATCCGGCGATGACCTCCTCGCAGTCGATGATCATGAACTTTTCCAGGACTTGTCCGCTGAACTTCCTGCCGCTCTTGGTGCAGTACATGTCGCCGCACACGCTGCGGATGCGCATGTTCTGTAATGTCACACACAAACGCGTGAGGAAGATCAAGTCAAACAAGGGCACGTAAAAGAAGACACGAACATGCCCCGCCCACCGCTGAAGCTAGCAAGGTACTCTGCGTGCACGTGACTTACGCTCAAGTGAATGTTCTGGACGTCCAGAGACGAGCACATGTCCGTGAAGAGCTCCAGGTTCTTGTGGTCCAGGAGGATGTAGACAGGAACTTTGCGCTTGTTGGACGCCTCCATCAGGTCACACAACAAGTCGACGTCCGTGAACTCATCGATGACCAGTGCTATAACCTGCAACGCACACACACATAATGTTAGCACACACACACACACAAAATGCGGCCCGCTCTGGGGACGACACAGTAGAAGCAGATCGGTTTTAGTGCATGTAAACATACTGGGATTGTGAATAAAAAATACTACTAATAATATCACCATGGCCGCACGGTGGCCTAGTGGTTAGCATGTTGGCCACACACTCAGTATATCTGTGTTCGAATCTCCGTTGGGCATCTCTGTGTGGAGTTTTTTCTCCGTGTGTCCAGCTTCCTCAAACATTCTAAAAACATGCATGTTAAGGCAATTGGCGACTCTAAATTGTCCATAGGTATGAATGTGAATGCAACTGGTCGTCGCCCTTCAGTTGGCTGGCGACCAGTCCAGGGTGTGCCCTGCCTCTCGCCCGAGGTGCTCCCCTGAGACCCTGGTTGAGAACCAGCGGCATAGAAAGGCACCGTTGGGTTCATTTTGGGTTCAGTAAGGCAATAAAATACAAAACAAAGCTGCTTAGCTTAAGTGTAAACAGCGATCATGATTCTTAAAATGAAACATAAAAAACTGCAAACTGCTGGCAGGTTGTTCTGAAATCCTTTAGTTAAAAAGTACATAAATGATATCATAATTGACAAGGTTTCTCGGCTGAAGGGGTGTCACAACATCTCGCCGGGATTAAAACGTGACAAGATTTCTCATTCAGAAAAAAAATGTCTCGTGGGCAACACGCCTGGGGTGATAATAAATAAATGAATTAATGATACAATAAATGAAAATGAACTGGATCATTTTGCAGGCCTCAATATATTGCCATGTGCATGCGTGTCAGTTTTCCTCATCTCTTGCCCCCAAACAAGCAGGAAGAGAGTTCACTCTGTGCATTGGTTTCAGCACCTTGTCGTGTTTGTTCCATAGAACAGCAGCATGAACAAGTGAGCCCTTTTGTCAGTCGCACAGTCTCTGTCTCGTTGGGTGTAGGTGGGTTCTGCTAGCATACACGGTGTGCAGAAGAGTGTAACATAGTAGAAATTAAATTAGTAGATTGCAATATATTGTCATATATTTTTTCATTGTACAAGTAATGTTAAAATCTTGTCTCGTAGACCCAATCTCGTGTCTCGTGACACCCCTAAGTTATTAGTGTTAACATTTCAGCTTTTTTTTTTATGTCTACACTGTGCTAATGGTTTACATCAGACGTGTCCATAGCGCGGCCCGCGGGCTATTTGCAGCCCACATCTTGTTTTTTATTGGCCAGCGGCACATTGTAGACATAAAATTAAATCAAAAAACGCATCAAAAATGGGCAAAACAGAGCAAAAAGTCAAAATGTGAAGAGAAGTTAAAACTATTTATACTAATAACTAGTAATAAAACAAAGTTTTTTTCTTTTGCCTTTTTACAAAATTAAAAGGTATTTAAAAAAAATAAACGTGGCCCCCCGTCAGTGGAAAAAGTTTGGACATTTTGTTTGGTTTACGTCTTTTCACCGGGAAACAATAGAAGAGGGTCTGCGTGCTCGTTCTTCTTAGCAGCCTCGCTGTCATGATTGCTGCTAGCCACAGGCTGCTGGGCATGCTTGCGGAGGTTTTTTGCACGCTTCCAAGCCTCGTCTTCTTGGATACACTCCCCAGCCTCGTAGGGTTGCCAGCATTCATGATCCGCCTCTCCTGTAGCAATTACGTCGCCTTCAGCATCCGCTTGTATTTGAATAACAAGTCAACGCAGGACACAAGAAACACTTCCTATCCTTTAATGATTAACGTGTACTGCGTGGGAGTTCGGTATGCCTTGTGGGAATTCTGCACAGAGGCGTACCGAACTCCCACGCAGTACACATTAATCAGTAGTGTTTTTGGGTCTCAAACTCGCGGCCCACGGGCCATTTGCAGCCCACCAAATCGTATCTTGGGGCCCGCGACTGGACATCAAAGAGTAGCGTAACTGAAGCCCGCAACATCCGGGCAAGCTCAGTGTTACTTACATACTTACAAGGGCAAGTAAACACCAGCACTGAACAGTGGTGTTATCACATGGATGTATTGTGAATCGTATCGTATCGTGAGGTACCCTGAGATTCCCAGCCCTACTCCCAATACTTGATGCGGCCCAGCCTCACCCAGACTCTACCTCTACTGGCCCCCAGTGAAATTGAGTTTGAGACCCCTGGTCTATAGTAATCCCTCATTTACTGCAGTTAATTGGTTCCAAATACGACTGTGATAAGTGAATTTCCGTGAAGCAGTATCGCTTGTGTGTCTCACCCAACATTACAGTAACATTACTGACACCTAGTGACCAATGTAGAATACTACATATCATTGCAACGTCTTTGAATGCGTCTTCTGAAAGCCTTATATTTGTATTTTTATACTTGAAAATGCTTAATTTAGGCACAAAATACATAACATTAGCTCAAATATGCATATTTTTTTACTAATAGGCTGCATTCAACCATGAAACAGCATGATTCATTCGTTCATATTTTTGAAGCACTGTGCTACAAATTTGAACCGTAAAATGGTGAGGGATCACACTACAGTAAAACAGCACATTTTTGAGTGTCCTTTTATTGTGGCCAACCTAAAACACCTGTGAAATAATCTGTGCAAAGGTGTTGTGTTTATGCTTTTATAAAGTGTATACTGTATATACTGTATATATGCAGTATATATCAAAGGATGGACAGACATATCCATGGTTGAGTTTTGAAGTAAGAGTAGCCTATACTGTATTTATGTACTGCATGTAATGAAGTACGCGTACATAATATGGTAATAAAGTACAAAGTGCATGTATGTAAAAGAGTAATAACGTGGTGGACGCTCAAGAGTATGCCTCACTTCCTCTACATGACTATTATGTCTGGAATATAGACAAATACATATCTACAGTATATAGCTACAATATACATACACATAAATATGAGTACTTAAGTGTAAAGTAAATAGTTATATATCATTGTAATAGATAGATATATACAAATACAGTTTATCCATACGTCACGTGGTGATTGAGAGGCTTGCTCACCTTCTTTGCCTTGTTGATGAGGGAGCGGATCCGGTCCTTGACGTTGACCGACTTGTCTCTCTGGAAGTAGATCTGGGTCTCGGACGGCCCGTACCGGACCGGGGCGTCCGGCCAACCGAGCTCCAGCACCGGCGGCTCCTCGTCGGACATCATGGGGAAGTAAGTGCCGGATGTGAGCTCGGACGCGACGTCGCCCCCGTCCCCGCCGACGTCGCGATCTGCCGGCCCGATCCCGTTGCTGTCCGGGTCGCCCGTCTTGACGGCGTGCCGGGTGATGTACTGGATCTCCGGTTCGGACAGGAAGCTAAGCTCTCTCTCCTCGGTCAGAACGCGGCGGTACTCCTTCTCTCCGTGCTCGAGCAGCGCGTCGGTGGCCAACCGGGCTGCCTCGTTGTGGCTCAGCTCCAGCGAGGCCACCTGCCTCCACGGGCTCTTCACCTCCTCCAGCCGGGCCGCCAGCTTGCCCAGCGGCTTGCGGCCTCCCGAGGCCGGCCTTAGCGTCTCCGAACTCATGGCGGGGCTTCGGAGCGAGCCTGCTGTCGCTGTTGCGCGCGTACACGCGTCACACAGACTATAGACGAAGTTTCATTCGAGTTTCGAACGTGGAACAAAAGACAAAAGCTCAAGATGAAGAACAATTATCAGTTTGGAACGAGCTCGACTGGACTTCACTTCCCGATCCGATCACCTGGGAGCTTCGCCTTACCTGCGGACACCTTCACTGTCATTGGTCCGCCCCTCCCCGTCCCCCTCGTACTCCTCTGTTGACTAGCACTTCTGGTAGGGATTTTCACAATAAAAGCCCACAATAATATACAATAATAATATACACAATAATATGCATTAAAATGGGTAACCTCACATTTATTTGTATATGTACATACTATAGAAAAAGTTACACTAAGTGCTATACTTTCCCAAATCCATTCACTACTAGAGTTATTTGCGTGTATACTATCTGGGACATTTGCTTATGCAAATAAAGATGATGTTAGTGAGTGCTCCTCCTCTTAGGTCAATATTGAGTCAGTGTTGGACGCGGATGTTTACCAAAAAGCGAGCTTGCAGACGTGTAGGCGATCATCATATCCTGTTTGACGGCAGCATCATGACCCCCAGGAGCGCACAAACAATAAAGAAATGAACATTCTGCTTCCTGTCAATCACGGCGCTGTGCCAAAAAAAGAACACAAAGTACACACAAAGCTTGTTCACTTCCTCTTTCTTTCTCAACTTCCTGTCATGGGCCCTCCCAACCTGGAGCAGAACCAGTCTGTGTTGTGTGTCACACTCATGTGACTTTATGCAAAACCACACACACAGATCACAGATACCGGTACAGATACTGTGATATGCAGATGATACTGCACTGTTTGCATTAAATGAAAACCTGCAAAAGCATTTTCAGGGCACTGAATGGATGGCAGCTAGACTGTTCAAAATATGAGCCAATGAATCACTTCATTCATACAACACAAAGGCCATAAAGTTTAATGATCACATGCACAAGTCCAACAGTCCCAAGTGGAACCAAAGTACCAAATGGCATTATTTCTTATCTTTATTATCGTCTATTGTGTTTTATTAAAAGCCCTCGCACTGTGAAGCTTACGGACCTTTTGTTCTGCGCAGCACAAAAAAACAGCAGAACTTCAATAGAACACATCAGAACTCATGAAAATGTAGTAAAAATACACAATGACTTCATTTTGTATCCTTTCCACACACACAAAAGATGCTTTTATTTCTTCGACATAATGAAGTCATTTACGAACACACACACGCTCAGTGCATTGTGTGTGTGTGTGTGTGTGCGTCTGTGTGTGTGTAGCTCAACTTGCTCACACATTGTCCGCCTATACACTGTAAAATCCATTAGTTAACCTTACTTAAAAAAAACATGCAAACCGATTGCCTTGAAAAAAACAAGTAAATGCAACTTAAGTTATCGTTGACCACAATAGATGTTTACGTTTTTCTTGGTACACTCAAGTGAGGTTAACTTTTTTAAAAAAATAAGTTTATTGTACTTATTTATCTGAGTTGAGAGTGCTATTGGATTTTACAGTGTAGAAGCGCCTGTCAGATTTTCAATACTTGTAAAGGTTTGTTCAGTATAAATGTTAAAAAGGATAACCTCTCTTTATTTGCATCAGAAAAGCTACGCTCATACTGTACGTTTTAATGATAGCAATATCTGTAAAAAGGCACAGAAAAAAATAGAGAAATAGCGAGGGATGAAGGAAGAAGTAGAGAAAGTGTGGGGTGTGAAGACAACAGTGGTGCCAGTCGTGATTGGGGTACTGGGGGCAGTGGCTCCCAAGCTGGGTGGATGGCTCCATCAGATACCAGGAACAACATCTGACATCTCCATCCAGAAGAACGCAATATGGGAACAGCTAAAACCCTGCACACAACCCTCAAGCTCCTCGCCCTCTGGGAGAGGATCTGAACTTGAAGGAGATACCGCCCAGGTGGGCGAGAAAATAACTTTATACATGCATACGTACACTCCTGATAAAAATGTTAAGAAAACTGGAAAGAATTTACATTTTGCACCGTTGGATTTTAAGGAAGTTCTCAGTAGACCTACAAAATGTAAAAAGAAGGGAAAAAAAGTTGCCTAAGCAATTTATTGCAAACAAAAAACATCCATCCATCCATTTTTTATGCCGCTTATCCCAGCTGACTTTGGGCGGGGTGCACCCTGGACTGGTCGCAATTGCAGGGCAGATATAGACAAACAACCATTCACACTTACATTCATACCTATGGACAATTTTGAGTCGGCAATTCACTAACATGAATGAGAACGGGGAGAACATGCAAACTCCACACAGAGATTTGAATGGAGATTTGAACCCAGGTCTTCCCGATCTCCTGACTGTGTGACAAACATGCTAACCACTCGGCCACCATGCGACTTTCACACAAAGAAAAACAACCTTCTTTTGCCATCCATCCCCAAATAATTTCAGTTGGATTTAGACCAGGGGAACACACAGGATGGTCCAAAAGAGTGAGCTTATTCTTCTGGAAGAAGTCCTTTGTCAGACAGGCATTACCACACAGACAAGGGCCTTCAGTCATGAGGGATGCCCCCTGCAACATCTTCACATAGCCGGCTGCTGTTTGACACCCCTGCACAACATGAAACATGAACATGAAAACATCTCCTTGTCACGCCAATTAAGCTTATGTTTTTTCTCACCAGAGAATACAAAAATTCTTCCACCTTTCCATGTTCCATGTTTTATCAGACTGCACTCAGCACCAGTAACAACCTTCATGTGACAGCCAATGGGATCCTCCGTCTCAGGGCCGGTGGCATTTTTTTGAGTCTACCACTTGACTTTTCTGTTCCATAACCCTCAGGATGTTTGAAGAAGTTTCAAATGGCTGTCTTACTGCGTCCAACCTCAGCAGCAATGGCGCGCTGTTAGAGGCCTTGCTTATGCACCTCAACAATCCCGCCGCGTTCAAAAAGCAAAAGCTTTATTTGCCTTTTCCATCAAGACGTTATGACAGTGCAAATACCTTACAGAAAATCACATTCAACCCACGTTTTTGCAGTTTGCCTTTTAAAGGCTGTGCTCTTCAACTTTTGATCAGTTGATACAACAGCCTATTTCACTTTAACTCAAAAAATTTCTTGTCTCACTCCCATTTCTTCTTTTTGCATTTTGAAGCTCTACTTAGAACCTCTTTAAAATCCAGAAATGCAAAATGTAAATTCTTGCAATTGGACAAAATGATTGCCAAAGATATGTGTGGGTTTATGAACACAGTCTTGTTCGCCGTTATCGTTCAGCCAAACATTGCTCTGAACAAAGTAGTCAATTCATATCATTCGACGGAATGGAGTGCCCAAACAAAGCATCCATGCGTTGGTGACTCAGTGTCTGTGAAGAATGGATCGTGGTTCTTTTAGCGTTGGGACACTATAGACAGATTCGCAGGGAATCCTTTCATCATCTTTATTGTGTTTATTTGTAAAACTAATCTTTCTCTTCAGAGTGTGTTTTTATTCATAATTGCGGATTGTCTGGAACAGATTAATTGCATTTGCATGATTTCTTATGGGGAAAAACGGCTTTGGTGTTCGTCTGATTTTTTTGGAACAGATTAACATTATGACCAAAGCCCAGGTTCCACTGAAGTGTGTGCGTGCGTGCTTGAACATAACACTAAATCCACAATGTGTATCTGGTATGGTCTTATTCTGTTGATGATCATATCCAATATGGCTCAAATGTTCTACCTGTAGATGCTTTTATTTTGAAATGAGTAGTGGGTGAGTGACGTCATCCGGTCTCTTCAGCGAGACTCGGGTGGGACATGGACCAACAACACGAGGATCAGGGTAAGACCTTTTCTCAGAAATTCGCTTAATCCAACGTCTTGGTGCCACCGAGGTTCTGATTATTGTCTTTGTGTTGGTTCGGATGTTCTGTTCGGCACACAAGTGGACTTCTACTGCTCCTTCTTCTTCCCTCCCGAATATCTCGGGCACACTTCCAATCACGTGATTAATTTTCTGTTTACTTCCAACGTGCAACAGAACCATTGTAGTTTTATAGTTCTAATATTCCTAATATTACCGTAGACTTGTTACTTGGTAGCGTTTTTGTACTCTGAACAGAGTACTTTGACCTAAGTGAGCTGTAAAAGTACTGTAATATGATGAAGTAGTAGTGTTACCAGAAATAACACAAGTTTGTGTCATACAAAACACATCAAATTATCCGATTGCAGGATACTGAGTAAAAGTACACAGCAAGGTGAGTTTGAAAGTATAAAGAGGAAGTTGTTTTTGTTGTCAGACGTCTTTGACGCCAACATACCGGAGGAGGGTCCGTCGGCGCCCCCCCCAGGCTGGTTGGAGGACATCGCGGGATATCAGGGACACAAAGGAGGTATTTTGCTGCTTCTTTTGTGCACGCGCGCTCACGTCTTCACGTGTTTGTGTCACGTGCACGACCAGATGCCGATGACCCCGTGTACCCCCCCCCTCCGGCCTACACCCCTCAGCCCCAGGAGGACAGGAGCACAGCGGTACCCGACATCAGGTAACTCTTCCAACGTTGAAAACGCTTCCTTCAAAATGACAGAGGTTGCTGTAATGTTTTCCAGGGTTCCTTCGGTCTCGGAGGACGTGGCCCGAGATGCCCTGCTCAAATTTGTCCAGTCCAAATGGACCTACAGCTCCAAGCCGGCCCGCAACCTGACCTTCAAAGAACTCCGACCCGTCACCGTCTACCGGGTAGGTGTCTTCACCGCACAGCTCCGCTGCTTGTGACACGCCAACGTCCAACAAGTCCTGACTTGAACGTGTCGTGATACTTGTGCTAAGCTAACTGCTAACTAGTGGTGGGCGAAACTGCAACTGTTGGTATCCATCAATACATCTATGTCAACCATCCCGTTTTCCCCGGAAAACTCTTGTATTTTGCGTTTTTTTCCCGGCGTAAAAACTTTTCCCACATTTTAACTTTAATGAAGAAAAAAAATCCTCTCCGGTTTTGTCGGAGCAGGACAGTTTTCGCTCCTCTCGGCAACACTTGGGCAACATCAAAGTCAGGCCTTCAGAATAAGTAAAAACAGCTGGTGGAAAGACCAGACTTTCCCATTTTTTCGCAAATTTTCAGGAAAATTTCCCTGATTTTCAAATGCAAATGTTGACCCATATGATCCGACACCATGCAAATATATGACTACTATGACTACTTTTTTTGTGGTTGTGTATGGCCTATTATTAGACCAAAAATATGCATATTTAAGGAAATTAAGCACTTGAAGCATTTTCAAACATAAAAATGGCTAAATGAAGTAAAATACAAACATAAGGCATTCAGAAGATACATTCAAAGACATTGTGACAAATAACAATAACCATTGCAGGAAGTACTGGACAAATACAGGAAGTAAAAAAGGACCAAGGAACTCTCCGAATGTTAACATGTGTGAGTCAGTATTATGTAGGCCTGTCACGATAGTTGATAAAACGATTAATCGAATGATATAAAAAAACGAGTTAGATAATTGTGACGCCTCAATAAACTCACATGTGTGACTTTTATGTATGCCTGTTCCATTTCCTCGTCTTACCGTAGCGCACAGGCTGGATGACAAGAGGGTTCACTCTGCTTGAGTCTGAGCGAATTGGTTGAATAGTCAAATTAAAGGAAACAGTGAGGCTCCTGTAAGCTATTCAGCGTCTTTGTCACAGTATGTGGAGGCGGGGGCTCGCTACGTAGTGACTGAATACACTGAGTGCTAGCTAGCAGTTAGCAAGCAAACGCTAATATGAATGAAGGCACAAAAGCGATAGTTTTTAAGACGACGGTTGGCGCTTGCTGAGGCGTTTGATTGGCGAAGTGAATGTATAGTGGCGGGCAGCGCGAGGGTATGTGAAGTGGTGACGCCCCAATTTGTAAGTGCTGTAGTAGGCATCTTCTGTGCCTCACACAGATACACTACACTTGAGTACCATCTAGTGGCTCAAATGTGACATGACACAGTGATCAGTGAATGATAAACTTAATGATAATATGGTCTAAAAAAGGTCGAAATTATCGATTATTGTCGATAAGTTATAGCACAATTATTGACGTTATTGTTACCGTGACAGGCCTAATATTATGTTTATTTCAATCTTAATGTCTTATTTTCTCTTATTATTTTTACTATATTGGGTAATAGTAGTGTGAAGGTGACTACAGGGGTGTTAGTTCATGTCTAGATGTTGTTAAAATGCGTATATAGAAGGTGGTATAAAGATTTTCTATGCGCTAACTACCAACATATTCCATTTATAAACAAAGAAATTGTCTTTGCTTATCACGGTTGCGTCTGGAGCCAATTAACTGTGATAAATGAGGGATTATAGTACCAAAAACTAAATTGTCTCTCACTGTTATGTGTTGGATTTTTGTGTTGTATATGATTCTACTCTTGGTATCAATGTAACCCACCTGCTTCAGCCGGCACCACATTCCACCCGGTCTCGAGCTAAAAGCCTGGACTGTCAGCTCGATGTCCAGCATGGCTCTTAACACTTTCGGGAGTGAAGTTTACCAACGTACTTCCGCACAACCACACCAGCTGGCACCCTTTACATCGATATCATTGATATTGGCATTGACTGCTGCCTGAATCTATGAATGAAGGAAAACGTGCACGCTGTCCTCCATCAACACCTTCTTCCTCCGCAGTACCGACTGGAGACCTACACCGAGACCAGAACCAGCGCTTGGCACTTTGAACCCTACAAGGGTAAATCTTGACCCAACCTGCCACCGCATGTGGTCTCATGCACACGTGCATGTGTGTGGGTATCATTGTGAGTTCTGCTTGAACAGGACAGCCAGTAGACGGGCCTCAGTTTGGAATGAGTCCACCTCCGTGGGACGTTCCCGTCACCGTACCGCCGAGATTCACCGACACGGTGGCGAAAACTCGAGTCCCGCACTCATCCTTCATCAAGGTTCAACATGACCTTCAGTGGTGTGTAGTAGTGACGCTACTTTCAGTGTGTGTGTGTGTGTGTGTGTGTGTGTGTGTGTTGTAGCTGTGTCACAAGTGCAGCGGCTGTGGAAGGACTCGGTGCGTGTCCTGTCGCGGCAGAGGCATGGTGAGCTTCCGTCTTAGCGATGCACGCGTCCCCAGAACAAGTGTGACGTTGCCATGACAGCGAGGGTGTGTCCACAGAAGCGGTGCACGTTCTGCCACGGTAACGCGCGCGCGCACAACAAGCACTGCACTTCCTGTCACGGCCGAGGCCGCAAAAGGTGCTGTCACATGACAACATGTTTGAACAAAAGCACATCACTGATTGATGGATCCGTTGATGGATGGATTGACATGCCCCGCCCCCTTCAGGTGCATTTCCTGTCACGGGCACGGCTCCAGGACGTGCGGCGTGTGTCATGGCTGCCAGAACCTTCTTCATTTCATCCAACTAACAGTGACATGGTAGGCCTCATGAACACACATGCGCACGTACAAACCCTGCTACTGTGTGTGTGCGTTTGCGTGTGCGTGCGTGCACGTGTGCGTGCGTGCGTATAGGAAGAACAACGTTGCTGATTTCATTCCTGATCGCCAGCCTGACTTCCCTGACAAGAAGTTTGAGAAGGTGACAGGTGACGCCTTCTTTGTGGACGAGAGTTTGCTGGTACAAAAAAAAGACTGTTGTTAGCATTTAGCTTAGCGTATCTTAGCTTAGCTTAGCTTTCCTGTGTGCAGGTTTATCCCATCCAAGGCTTTCCCGACCAGGAGATCTGTGACATTTCCCGCCAGCTGATAAACGAGCACCTGAGTCGCCTCAGCGCCACCAGTCGCATCCTGCAGCAGGTGCGTCGAGACACGCCTGACCCCCCCCTGCTGTTACCATGGCACCAGAATGCACAACATCTTAGCAACCAAACGAGCCTTTGCAGCATCCCAGAATAATCCCCTGGATGAGAACATTTTAGGGATTGGGGTTAATTATTATGATATGTTTGTAGTTATATCATTCTATATTATTGATTATTTTTAATATTTAAATATATATTTATATTTATATAGTGTATGTTTTTATTTTACTATAGTGTGCTAACGTTGTGCTTTTTTGCCACGGCAGCGCCAGACAGTGGAGCTGGTGCCGCTAACGCACGCCTTCTGCTCGTATGGTGGCAAGGACTTCAGCTTCTTTGTGTACGGCGTGGAGAACAAAGTGTTCACCTCCAAGTATCCGTCAGCCTGCGCCATTTTGTAGGATGACTGCGAGGGAGAACACTCTTAGTTGATGACTGATCAGTGAGGTTCTCGTGGCAACAGTCTGACCCGGAATCTGACAAATGAGCTTGTGTGCACACGTACAGCACGTGTCCAGGTGGTGCAGAAATTCCCAACGTTGGAAAAGTTGAGTAAAGTTGAGTAAAAATTTGTGAACTGCAGCGTTAATGACAAACGCCTCCAGCAGGGGGCGCCCCGAACCTCTACAAAAGTATTTTTTGATAAGTACTGGGATGTGAGAATGTAATCTTGTGTCAGAGTAACTGATTAGAAAATCTAATACAGCCACGTGTCACGTCATCACATAACTATGCGTCACAGCTACACGAAGATATAAATGTACTGTATATGTAAGCTTCATGAAATGTATATTTATATACCTATACGCACATTATTTTATTAAAATGTTAAACTTTCAGCTGTCGTGTCGACTGACATCAATGATTAGCAAAATACAAACATTTATGAAAGAGCGAATTATAATCAAGTTGGGGGGAAAAAAAGTTTCACAGTTGTGAAGATTACCACGCCCACCTGACCGGAAAAGGACTGTCCCAGCGACCCTGAAGGCGTCACCCCTCTTCAGCAAGCACAGCACAGCTTTCACGTGCACTTAGCGCGCAGACATCACTGAGTGCGCGGTTCGTCTTTCTCTGACGTCGTCGTGCTCCTGTGACGTCACGACGCCAGCAGAACAGGTGAGTTGGAAGGAAACATTTATTATCGTTTCATTTATTGGAACATGACAATGATGAAGATGCTACATTCAGGGACCTGTGGATATAAAGAGAAATGTAGATTTTATGATAGAGTGAAATGGTTTTGGCAAGTGGAGAAACACGAATTGAACCTGTGACCTTGTTATGAGGCAGCTGTACAAACCACTCTTCCACCTATTCGATGATTTATGTTTATTTATTCAAGACTTTATGTCCCCTTTAGGGTCTCACCATTGTAGCTAGCTTCCTGTTTCCTCGTGAGTGTGTGTGTGTGTGTTTCCTACTGTATTGTTGTGAGTGTGTGCAGGAGTTGAGAAGTTTTCCTATTATTTTCATAGCATTCCCACATATGTCACAGAAAAACACATTTCAGCCTGATATTGTACTGCAACAACCGCTAGTTATTAAAAAATAAAGGCAGACTAGCAAATGGGACCAAAGATTCTTGTAGCATTTGAAATGTTACTTTTGACAAACACAAAGACTGTTTCATTTTTTATTTAGTGTTTCTGTGAATGAAAGCAAGAACACTTTCCTGTAGCTACACACACACACACACACACACACACACACGAGCACAGGTGTGTACTTGTGGACATGTCAATTTTTTAATATTTTCTTCAGTCTAAGATGACGATGATGCTGTGGCTCCTCCCACTGGCCGCGCTCATGGCGACAGCCTCTAACCTGCCCCGCCCAACGGAACCCCGATTGCAGCTGTCACACGAAGGTAAGAATCATGCACCTTGCCATCAGTGGTGGTGTATGTTCATTCGCACAATGATTGATTGCGGTGCCGTATGTTTGTTTGCACGATGATCCATGATGGTGTCGTACGTCCCTTCGCACACTGATTGATGATGGTGACGTATGTCCGTCTGCACAATGATTAATGACGATGGTGAACATCCGTTTACAATGAGTTATGATGGTGGTGTACGTCCATTTGCACAATCAATTGTGATGGTGGTGTATGTCGGTTTGTACAATGTATTTCCGTTTGCACAACGATTAATGTTAGTGGTGTACTGTATGTCCATTTGCACAATGATTGCTAACATTAGTGTATGTACAGTCACACAATAATTAATGGTGCTGTTGAATGTCCATTCGCACAATGATTGATGATGGTAGTGTAGCCCATTTGCACACTGATTCATGATGTGAGTGTCTGTCTGTTTGCATGATGATTAATGACGGTAGTGTATGTCCATTCACACAGTGATTTATGATGGCGGTGTATGTCCGTTCGCACGATGATTCATGATGGTGGCGTATGTCCCTTCGCAAACTGATTGATGTTGGTGGTGTACGTCCATTTGCACAATCATTTGTGATGGTGGTGTATGTCCATTTGCACCATCATTTGTGATGATAGTGTATGTCCATTCACACAATAATTTGTAATGGTAGTGTATGTCGGTTTGTACAATATATTTCCTTTTGCACAATGATTAATGATGGTGGTGTATGTCCATTTGCACAATAATTGCTAACGATAGTGTATGTCCATTCACACAATAATTAATGGTGGTGTTGAATGTCCATTCGCACAATGATTGATGATGGTAGTGTAGCCCATTTGCACACTGATTCATGATGTGAGTGTCTGTCTGTTTGCATGATGATTAATGACGGTAGTGTATGTCCATTCACACAGTGATTTATGATGGCGGTGTATGTCCGTTCGCACGATGATTCATGATGGTGGCGTCTGTCCGTTCGCACAATGATTAATGACGGTGGTGTATGTCTGTTCACACAATGATTTATGATGGTGGTGTATGTCCATTCACACAATCATTTGTGATGGTGGTGTGTGTCCATTCGCACACTGATTGATGGTGGCGTATGTCCCTTTGCATACTGATTGATGGTGGCGTATGCTCCTTCGCACACTGATTGATGTTGGTGGCGTCTGTCCGTTCGCACAATGATTATTGACAGTGGTGTATGTCCGTTCACACAATGATTTATGATGGTGGTGTACGTGGGTTCGTACAATATATGTCAGTTCGCACACTGATTAATGATGGTGGTGTATGTCCATTTGCACAATGATTGCTAATGATAGTGTATGTACAGTCCATTGAATGAAGTTGTTTGTGTTAAATCTGGCAGTGCTGAAAAATGGATCAGCGGTGTACTGGGGGGGCGGGACCACGGATGGTTTCCCGGTGCTGCTGCTGGATGAGGACCAGGGCTGGTTGTTGGTTGGAGGGAAAGACCACGTGCACCTGCTGAGGTCTGACAGCGTGGATCTTCCCTGGCACACGGTGAGACGTTTTAGATGTGTACACAGCATGTTAGCGTGTGCTTTTACACACCTTGATGCACACACAGATGACATCCAGTGAATGAATGAGTGACATTTATGACATGCTACGCAGGTGCACTGGCCGGCTGCCCAAAGAGACGTTCAGCACTGCCTCATGATCGGAAAAAGTCTGCAAGTAAGTTGTTAGTGTGTCTTTGAAACGCTCTAAAAGACAACGTTGAACTTTTGCTGGGGGTTTTTTTCAGAGCGAGTGCGCCAACTTTGTGCGTCTGCTGCAACCGTTCAACAAGACGCACGTTTACGTTTGTGCCACGAGCGCCTTCAACCCTCAGTGTGGCCTCCTCCACGTCAGCCTCCATACACAGGTTATATATTACGATATTCATATTACCTTACTAATTCACTGCATGCTGGCGGTGGACTTCATATAACAAGTTCAATAACAATATTCAAGCATCAAAACAGTAACATGCTATAATGCTATATGTGTGTGTCCTGCAGGAGGCGCTTTCTCTGTTGCCTCACACAGTTGTGTCCGGCCGAGGAAAATGCCCTTACAGTCCCCGAGAACCTTTCACTGCTCGACTGAGCGGTACGTCTTGCCCTTCACCGTGCTCCCAATGATGCCCTGGCACTGGAACATGTCTTGTCCTGTGTTGTCTTACTGATGCTCGTCTTACTTTGTCACACCACAGTGAGAAGTTGATGGCGGTGAATTTATGACATAACATCAAGAACATAAGACAGATCATAAAGTAGCAACTAGCTTTGGCATCAACCAATCTTGGTATCGTGTTGATACCAAGATACAAGGCCAATATTGCCGATACTGATACTTTTTACTTCCACATTTAAGATCCTTTGAATTATTTTGTAGTTTTGCCTTTAATTTGCTGATGATGATTATAATCATTATAAAACACAATATAAGACAATGTCTGCGATTGCCTGTCAACCAGTCGAGTGTGTACCCTGCCTCTCGCCCAAAGTCAGCTGGGATAGGCTCAGCGTGACCCTCATGAGTACAAGTGGTATAGAAAATGGAGGCATGGGAATGAAAATATGATGACATAGCAGTCAAGCATTTGCTGCCCCTGCAGACACCGACGTGTACGCCGGCACGTCTGTGGATTTCATGGGAACCAACGCCGCCATCTTTCGTACGTCCATCCAGGGTCCCGGTCGGCATCTCCGCACAGAAGCTTATGACCACAACTGGCTCAACGGTGACACACACACACACACGCACACACACACGTCAGTCCCTTTAAATGGACTTGTGTCTTCCATCAGTGCCGGAGTTCGTGGGTTCCTTCTCCATCCCAGACACGCACCATCCCGATGACGACAAGATCTACTTCTTCTTCAGGGAGGCGGCCGTGGAGGCCGACCAGTGGGACCAGAAGGTCTACAGCCGAGTGGCTCGAGTGTGTAAGGTATGTGGAATTCAGGTTTCTATGAGCGTGCGCTCTTCCCACTTCCTGTTTTCCTCCTTCCAGAATGATGCGGGAGGCAGGCGAAGCCTGATCAACCGCTGGACCACCTTCCTCAAAGCCCGGCTGCTCTGTTCAGTACCAGGTCCATCTGGGGTCCACACGCACTTTGATCAACTTGGTAACTTAGCAGAAACCTTTTCCACTTCCTGTTCTCTTCCACCCAAATAGTTTGACTTCTTCACTGCCGTGGAACACATTTACACTTCAAACACTCAGCTCACCTCACACATCAAACGCTCACCTATAGCCTAGGGCTGATACTACAAATGTTGGTATCCATCGGATGCCACGTAAATACTGGGTCAAGAACGCGGATACTGATACCAATACTTTGTACTTAGACATTTTTCAAGATCATTGAATGATTTTGTGATTTATTATATTATAATTATTATTAAATTATTAATTAATTATTAAATTATTATAATTATTAATTATAATAATATACTTATTAGAATTACTCTATAATATACAATGATATAATAATAAAAATAATAATATATAATAATGCTATAATATAATTATAATGGAATATAATTATATAATAAATATAGTGTACATGCATATAATTATTAGAATATAATTATTATAATTATAATAATAAATCATTTAAAAACACAGGACAAAGGTCATAGCCAGACAAAAAAACATTAAAATTATTAATTAATTTATAAATTATAATGCTTGTAAAGCCCTGCGATTGGCTGGCGACCAGTCCAGGGTGTACCCCGCCTGTCGCCCGAAGTCAGATGGGATAGGCTCCAGCATACCCCCGCGACCCTAATGAGGATGAAGCGGTATAGAAAATGGATGGATAGATAATGCTTGTAAATAATCCTAAATAATAATTATATGTTATTAATATATAATATAATATAATTAAATAACTATATATACTGTGTGTGTGTATATATATAACAAATATACATACAATTATAATAATAAATAATTAAAAAACACAGGTCAAAGATTTTAGGCAAACAAAAAAAATATCAACGCACTTATCTGTGAAGAATTTTAAACAATTTAATTCATGAATTAATTTAAAATGTTTTCTTTTATTATTTTCTTTTTTCAGAGGACGTGTTTGTTCTGGAGACTAAAGATCCTCAAAACCCGATCATCTACGGAGTCTTCAGAACCTCCAGGTTTGTGCAGCTTGACATTCGTCAGTCCAGAATAAATCTTAAACAATAATATAGATAAATAATAATCATAATCTTTTGCAAACTCCTTAAGGGAGACATGTGACGTCTTAGCGTTTGTTTTTTCTACGTCTTCTCCGTCCCTCAGCTCGTTGTTTCGAGGCTCTGCAGTTTGCGTCTTCTCGATGTCGTCGATTCGAGCGGCCTTCAACGGGCCGTTTGCGCACAAAGAAGGTCCTGACTATCGCTGGGCGGAGTACAAAGGCCGCATCCCGTATCCGAGACCTGGGGCTGTGAGTTGGCCTTTTCCACACAGCAATATTGCAGACATGATTTATTGATCGGCAATGCATGGAAAACGCTGTCAGCTACTTGAAGAACTTTGACAGCGGCCCTCGTCATGTACATACTGTTAATTACAAGGTTATTAACAAAGTTGAGACACGTGTTACTGACGTGTTTGCCGTCTCTTTGAAGGCTATCACAGTAAACTTTCTTCTTTTTTTAATGATATATACATGTATACATATATTATATACTATATAGTACATTTATGTATACAGTGTTCCCTCGTATAACGCGGGGGTTAGGTTCCAAAAAATACCCGTGTTAAGTGAAATACGTGTAGTAGAAGTTGATTTTTTTTTATTTTTGTATGTTCATTATATATTTTTTCATGTACAGGATATGTTTTTTCATTTATTATATATTT
This sequence comes from Dunckerocampus dactyliophorus, assembly GCF_027744805.1. Taxonomy (NCBI): domain Eukaryota; kingdom Metazoa; phylum Chordata; class Actinopteri; order Syngnathiformes; family Syngnathidae; genus Dunckerocampus; species Dunckerocampus dactyliophorus. The sequence continues at coordinate 27,243,635 of NC_072826.1, forward strand.
TTTTGGGTTTACAGTGAATGTTTTTTCGTTTATAGGATATGTTTTTTCGTTTGTTGTAGCGTTTATTAAGGCTGTAAACCCCTCCATCCATTTTCTTCCGCTTAATCCAGAAGTAAATGTTTTCCTATAAAAAGAAAAATATGATAGCTTTATTTCAATGATCACGCTACGAGGTTGGACACATAAGAAATGATTAATAATGACTCATGCGTATTTTACAGTTCCTCTGACCGTGCGCTTCGTCCTGGCGCGGCTCTGCTGTAGCGTCTTTTTCCGCTGAAGCCCTTGGTGCAGGTGTCTTTTTGCGAGTGAAGAACATAGTTATGGGTAGTTGTTGGCGCTCTTTTTTCCTTGTGGGCCAGAATATTCTTATAAACAGACATGCCCCCTTCGATTATATTTGAGAACTGGAATGAATGAAACATCAGAGGGTCCCATTCTTGTGCAGCTCGCTGGAGTTCATTGGCCATTCTCACCATGGTTGCCAAGCGATCAAGTGTTTAGTCCATCCTCCTCGTCTTTATCAACACTTGTATCCTCTTCTTCCTCATCCTCACTTGGTGGCTTTGTCAGTCAGGGGTTGTGAGTGGGCATCAATCAGGGCATTTATGTCATCTGGAGTCATATTATTAAAGCATTAAAGTCATATCGTCGACATTGTGAGCTTTGTCGGGGAGAAAACTTGCAAACAAACAGCACTAAAGAACCACACTGCTAGCGATCAAACAGTTATGTAAGCAAGGGAACACTGTACTGTATTATCATAATTCAGTGTGTTATTGAATTGACATTTGTCAAGTCAACATTTGAGAGCTGCCAAATGATTCCGAGTCTGCCTGTTGTCTGGACATGTCCACCAGTGTCCCAGTGAGACCAACGACGCGCTCCACGAGTCCACCCAGGACTTCCCAGACGAGTTGGTGAGCTTCATGCGACAGCATCAGCTCATGTGGGAACCCGTCCTGCCTCTGGGCGGCAGACCCGTCTTTACTCGGGTCAACGTGTCCTACCTGCTAACCAGGGTGGTGGTGGACAGGCTGGACACAGAGGACGCAACCTACCACGTCTTGTTCATGGGCACAGGTGAGCGGGAGTGGGAGGATTTCCTTTGTCCTTTCCCTAAAGGTCTTGATGGAACCTATCCCAGATGACCCTAGGCTGCTTTTATTCCAATTCATGCAAAACGTACAGTTTCAGAATAAAAGCAAAACATGCAACTTCCAGTGTGTTTCATATGTGTGTGTGTGTGTGTGTGTGTGTGTGTGTATCCTGCAGATGATGGGAAGGTGCTAAAGGTCGTGTCTGAGGTCAAAGACACATTGGAGACGGAGGCCATCTTTCTAGAAGCGCTAACGGTCTTCCAGGTAAGATTTCTACTTTTACTTTTACATACTTTTTTTCTCCAGGAAAAACAAGGAGGAGGAATTTTATTAGATGTTTTGAGAAGACCATAAATGCTTGTAGTTTTTCTTTACAAAGTGACATCGCCGACTAGTGGCCTGGCGTGCATATGACACTCTTTCACGCTGTTGGTGTCAACAATGTTGTGTAAGCGTCCTCTTATTTGGTCTGTGGGAAAAAAGGTGGTGTGGGAAGGTTTGTGGTGAAGTAGGAAGGATGAGTCGGGTCGTCCACTTAGGAACAAACTGACATCCTTAAGGTCACATGACTACGGGCTGCTTGCGAGTCAGACTGGACCTGGCGCGGACTGCAGGAAAAGCAGTCAGGGTTGGATGATAGGAGAGACTTTCCGGGCGCTGCCCAGGTGAAGGATAGCCAACAAAGAAACAGGAAAGCAGCTGCGTTTAAAAACAGGAAGTGAACCCCCAAGCGCCTCATTTCAGCTCAACTCTTTGAAAGGTTGGACAATGAGCATATATGTTATGTTATGTTATATGTTATATGTTTTATGTTTTATGTTTTATGTTTTATGTTATATGTTTTATGTTATGTTTTATGTTATGTTATATGTTATATGTTTTATGTTATGTTATGTTATGTTATGTTGTGTTGTGTTATATGTTATGTTATGTTACATGTTTTATGTTATGTTATGTTATGTTATGTTGTGTTGTGTTGTGTTGTGCTGTGTTGTGTTGTGTTATGTTATGTGATATTATGTTATGTTATGTGTTATATGTTATGTTAAGTTTTGCTGTGTTGAACCTGAAATTCGCAAGCAGACTTAATTGGTCCCACGCCGGTGGTTATCAACTTACTTTGCCAAGTCCGGTTTTCGGCTTTGTGCTAAGTGCGCGTTCAGTTCAAAAAGTGGCCGTTTGATGTCATATTATTCTACTTCTGCTGAAAAGTGATCCCAGCCAGCGTATTTTACACAATATGCGCAAGTAATTATTATTGACCGTTATGAGGAGTTCCCAAAAGATTATGACGGCTAAAAGCAACACTGTCGCCACCAGTAGAACGAGGGAGGACCGCTGGCATGCCAGCATGCAGCGTGTGAATGCGCAAGTTATTGTATTGTATTGTATTGTATTGTATGTACTTTATTCATCCCACAGCGGGGAATTTACTTGTTACAGCAGCAAGCAAGCAAGACAAGTAAAGAGAACAGTAAAGTAAAGTAAAGTAAAGCATCGTGACTACACATGGTTCAGGTGGTGCAGGTGTTGTAGAGCCTGACAGCGGTCGGTATGAAGGACCTGCGGAACCTCTCCTTCTTACACCGTGGGTGTAACAGTCTACTGCTGAGGGAGCTGCTAAGGGAACCCACAGTGTCATGTAGCGGGTGAGAGGTGTTGTCCATGATGGATGTCAGCTTAGCCAACATCCTTCTCTCCCCCACTTCCTCCACGGAGTCCAGAGGACCGTCCAGGACAGAGCTCGCTCTCCTGATCAGTCTATTGATCCTGCTCCTGTCCCTGTCCGTGCTGCCCCTTTAACACTAATTATTACACAAACTATACTTTCTGTTTATCAACGCTCAACTTTGCACGACTTTGACATATTAACACTTATCCATTTACAAAAATAAATACATTGGAGCTGTATCTCAAAGGCTGTATCCCCTTGTGGCCACTTTTCTTTGGTATTGTAAACACGTGCTTTCTTCCAGTTGATTGATGTCTCAGAGAGCTTAGCCAGCAAATATTGTAATATTAGAAGAGTACTCACGCAAGGACTGCTGTGACATAAACGTCTGCTAACATTGGCCCAATTCTGAATATTTCGTATTGCATTTTACTCGGGGTCCTCGGCTAAAAAAGTGAGCATACCTAGCGTATTCCCTCGTCTGAAAGTCTCTCTTGTTATAGATGAATAATATCATCAGGGAATGCTCTTTTTAAAAAAAACATATTTTTCCCGCCATGTCCCCTCAGAGGCGACGTGGGTTCTAAATAAATGGTGGCGCCATCTCCGAATTAGCTAAACAGTGAAACAGTGGCACTTTCATAGCTGATTTTAAGCTGACAGCCTGGACATAACCTGGGACCAGAGATACCAGACCAGGGATATGAGAAATATTCACCGTTTCAAAGACAGTGAATTCCTTGTGGGAGGAGACTATGAATTCTCATCATCACACGTCTTTCTTCCTCTTGAAGCAAGAGCGGGTGAGGTTTATTTGACAACTACAAGGTTTTACTTTTAGTTGGTAGCTTTCAAACAGAAGCCAGTGCAGTGCAGCATTGTGGTAACCACGTGTGCTTTGGCACAGCGCAGCAACATGGCGTCCCACAATCAGACCATGGCGTGACCACGTCAGTGCTCACTTCTGGCGTAGAAAAGACTCGTTCATCTTCACACCCTATGGTGGCTTTGTGTTCTCATGCTCCTGGAATATTGCCGCGCCATTCCATATGTGTGCTTTCCACACAGAACAGCACCACGGGAAAATGAGTGTTACTTGTGTTGTGTAATCATCATCATAACTCTTTTTTTTTAATGTTCCTCAAGAGTCCTGCTGCCATCCACAGCATGAAGATATCCAGCAAGAAAGTAAGTTGACTTTCTTATGGAAATGGATTTATTATTTATATTTATGCACATATCATCATTCAAATATCACAACACAGTGAGTAAATTGGAGAGCCAGTGGAAACATCTCACTCACCACTACAAACTAAATCACAATCACACACACATACAATACAATACATGCACTTCCATCGCTACTTTATCATAGAAAACACAACAATCTACTATACTGTATGCACTTTTGGAATAAAAATACACAGTAATGTAAGACACATATGACGTAATAATATGCAGTAATATAATAAACATATACAGTAATGTAACACACATATGCAGTAAAGTCAGAAACATATGCAGTAAAGTCAAAAACATATGCAGTACTATAATAAAGATATGCAGTAATGTAATAAACATACGATACATATATATGCAGTAATGTAATAACCATGTGCAGTAGTGTAATACAGATACTGTGTGCAGTAATGTAATAAATATATGTAATAAATATATATAAATAAACATGTTAATAACCATATGCAGTACTGTAATAAACATGCAGTAATTTAATAAACATGTAGTAGTGTAATAAACATATAATAAACATTAATTAGTGTAATAGACATATGCAGTAATGTAATAAACCTATAATAAACATATGCAGTAGTGCAATAAACATGTAATAACCATATGCAGCAATATAATAAACATATGCAGTTGTGTAATAAACATATACTAAACATATTCAGTCGTGTAATTAATATAATAAGCATATCAGTCGTGTAATAAACATATAATAAACATATGCACTAGTGTAATAAACATATGCAGTAATGTAATAAACACATGCAGTGGTGTAATTAAACACATGATAACCATGCAGTAGTGTAACAAAGGCAGTAGTATAATAAACATATGCAGTAATGTAATACACATTTAATAAACATATGCAGTAGTGTAATAAACATGCAATTAAAACATGAAGTAGTGTAAAAAAAATGCAGTCATACACATAATAAGCAGTAGTGTAATTAAACATATGCAGTAGTGTAATAAACATGTAATAAACATATGCAGTCATGTAATACACATATAATAAACATATGCAGTAGTGTAATAAACATATGCAGTAGTGTAATAAACATGTAATAAACATATGCAGTCATGTAATACACATAATAATATGCAGTAGTGTAATAAGCATATGCAGTCATGTAATACACATATAATAAACATATGCAGTAGTGTAATAAACGACGCTGACGCCGGTCAGTCAGTCTCAGGGGCGTCGCCATAAGCCGGTCTTGGTGTATGAGGTCAGACATGGATTACAGACAGGAGTTTCTTTCCGTCCCTCCCAGCAACAGCTGTACGTGTCCAGCGAAGGGGGCGTGGCCCAGCTGGCGTTGCAGAGGTGTGAGTTGTACGGCGCTGACTGCAGCGACTGTCGCTTGGCCAGAGACCCGTACTGCATCTGGGACGGACAGACCTGCTCCAGATTCTTTGCCTCCGGCAAAAGGTAGATCCACAGAGGAGGAGGTGCGGGTGGGGGTGACGGTGCAATTGTACTTCCTGTGATTGGCTGCTATATTTAACATATACATTTATTTAGATAACCTGTCCAGTCAAAGTGTTCTGTTCATTTTGGCACTTAAAGCGGATGAGCGTTCTTTTATGCGCATCAGAATAATCTGAAAAAACTGCTCAAAACGTCCTGCCTTCGCTGACTTGGGAAAAGATGCCGCAGATTTAACATGCAAAACGAGTTAGCACCCCAAACCAACAGGGGGCAGCACACAAAAGCACAGAGCAAGGACAGGGCTGATGATGTCAGTGATGTTGGAAGGTGGATTCACACAACCCTCAGTGGCTGACATGAAAGAATCCTTGTGTGACTGTGCTTGTTCCTAACGTGTGTTAGGCCACATGGAGCAGACCTGGACCTCTCTGGGGGCGGGCTCAATAACACCAGTCTCACCTCAGAGGGGGCGGAGTCCAATGCCACCAGTCCTGCCTTTGGAGCGTCACAGGTTGGCCGAGTGGATTCCACCACCGAGAAGACAACCGTGTAGACAACACCTGTACAAAAGCATTTGCTGTCTGTTGGGAATTATTACACGCCAACCTTACATTACATTTACTTTTACACTACATTACATTTACATTTACACTACATTACATTACATTTACACTACATTAATGTCACATTTACACTACATTTACATTACATTTACACTACATTCACGTCACATTTACACTACATTTACAATACATTATACAGTCAAACCTGTCTATAGCGGCCACAAAAGGGAAACGGCAAAAGTGGCCGCTATAGGCAGGTGGCCGTTATAGACAGGTTGGCGGCCATTTTGAATTTGTGCACGCACATATAAACATGTCTGTGATTAGAAGCTTGTTGTGTTTGCAGATTACATATAATTATACTGTTACATGTTGACCAGTAGAGGGCACTGTGGGACTGCGGATAAAAGTTGTAAAGGCCTACTAGGTTAATAAACCGCTGTTAATAAAGCGATTAAAGTGCATCGGCGACGTGAGTCTCTCCTTCCGCACAACAAGGGGCATTACAGTATTGACCAGTGCACATTGTCTCATACCAGGAAATAAACGGTGTCACTGTCTGCAACAAGCTCCAAAGAAGACGGCTTTTTTTTAATGTGGAACAACTGACAGTTTGTGTGGATCTTGTGAATGATTGTGACTGAGCTACGACTCAGTAATTAAACGGCTTCATTGATTTAAAAACGAAACTTTTTCGTGCATGAAGCTTCTGCTTGAGTCGGCATTTTGGCCGCTATATGCGGTCAGATATTGACCAAGGGATACAAAATAGGTGGCCGCTGGCCGCGTTAGACAGGTGACCGCTATACACAGGGGCTATAACACGTAAATTTTTGGAGGGGGATTTTTCAGTGGCCGCTATAGGCAGGTGGCCTTCTACAAAGGTGGCCGCTAAGACAGGTTTGACTGTATTTGCACTGCATTTACAATTCATTACATTACATTTACACTATATTTACACTAGGTTTTACACTACATTTCCTTTATATTACATTACATTTACACTATGTTTACACTATATTTCAGTCATTTACACAACATTTACATTACATTACATTTATGCTATATTTAAAGTACACTTACACTATTTTTACACTGCATTTCAGTCTTTACACTACATTAGATTACATTTACACTACATTTACATTACATTTATCCTATATTAACAGTTCATTTATGCTATTTTTACACTATTTTTCAGTCTTTACAATACATTAGATTGCATTTACACTACAGTTACACTCCATTTGCACTATATTTACATTACAGCTACTCTGTTTCAATCATTTGCAGTCGTTTAGCTTACATTGCAGTACATTTAGACTACATTTCAGTAATTTAGGGTACATTTACACTACATTTCAGTCATTAGCACTACATTTAAATCATTTACAGTACATTTACAGTCATTTACAGTGCATTACAGTACATTTGCAGTATGTTTCAGCCATTCAGTCATTTAGACTACACTTCAGTTATTTACAGTCATTATAGTACATTTACAGTCATTTACACTACATTACAGTACATTCACGCTGCATTAGCACTACATTTACACTACATTTCCGTCATTTGCAGTACATTTACAGTCATTTACACTACATCACAGTACATTCACCTTGCATTAACACTACATTTACACTACATTTCAGTCATTAATATTACATTTACACTACATTTCCGTCATTTACAGTCATTTACAGTGCATTACAGAACATTTACAGTATGTTTCAGTCATTCACAGTCATTTAGACTACATTTCAGTTATTTACAGTCATTATAGTACATTTACAGTCATTTACACTACATCACAGTACATTCACGCTGCATTTACACTACATTTCAGTCATTAATATTACATTTACACTACATTTCCGTCATTTACAGTACATATACAGTCATTTACAGTGCATTACAGAATATTTACAGTATGTTTCAGTCATTCACAGTCATTTAGACTACATTTCAGTTATTTACAGTCATTATAGTACATTTACAGTCATTTACACTACATCACAGTACATTCACGCTGCATTTACACTACATTTCCATCATTTGCAGAACATTTACAGTACATTTCCGTCATGTACAGTACATTTACAGTCATTTACACTGCATTACAGTGCATTTACAGTATGTTTACACTGCATTTCATTCATTTACAGTACATTTAAAGTCATTTACACTGCATTACAGTACGTTTACAGTATGTTTCAGCCATTCACAGTCATTACAGCGCATTTAGACTACATTTCAGTTGTTTACAGTCGTTATAGTAGATTTACAGTCATTTACACTACATTACAGTACATTCATGCTGCATTTACACTACATTTCAGTCATTAATACGACATTTACGCTATATTTCAGTCATTTACAGTACATTTACACTGCATTACAGTACATTTACAGTATATTTACGCTACATTTCAGTCATTTACAGCACATTTACACTGCATTACAGTACATTTGCAGTATTTTTCAGCCATTCACAAAGGCGTGCCTGCCTCCTCCTCTACTCTCTTTTTGTGCTCAATAAAAAAGCGTGTTGTCTTTCCATCATATATTTCCTCCAGACTTTGCTTTCTTAAACAGGATTGTCCAAAGGTCAACAAATTCCACCGACGAGTAAATAGCCAAAGCAAAATGAAACTCTTTAGATGAGCAGCCAAGACCACCTGCCTGAAGTGTGGACTCGCTCTCCGGTGCTCTCACCTGGTAAAACCTAGTGACAAGACCTGCTGTCCAGACTTAAACCTGGATTATACTGGCTCCTCCTCCTCCGCACCCTCCTGCTAGCTTGACATTGATGTTCTCCTCCGATTTCCGAGTGCCTGTCGTAATGATTCGATGAGATTCAGCTCCAGAACCCTCGCCTTCTCTCTTCAATGGCCATGGTTCGCTCACAACACAATCCAGGTTTAATCCCTAAATACGTCTCACACATTTATTAAACGCATTTCAAGTATCAATTGCATAGATACTCTCCACTAACCATCGGTAAAGTACGATGATCCATCAGAGAATCAGAGTCACGGCGTAGCCTTCGGCTTGGTTGTCAGGCTAGCGCTGTAACCATGGCTTCAACCGCCATCTTCCCGTTTTCTGCCGAAAAACAACCTATTTCTAAAAAAATGTGAATATTTCTTCTTTTTTTTTAACTATTTGGATGGATTAGAAAAAATCCACAAATTTGTGAGCATGCAAATGCGGAGATTATTCATTATGTTCACAACACTGAAGTGTTCCAAACTCTGTGTGTGTGTGTGTGTGTGTGTCAGGAGGGCACGGCCACAGGACACAACGTATGGCGAGCCTTGGAGTCATTGTCCAATCACAGATGGCCGTAAGGACTCTTGTTTGTCATTTGTAATTACTTTCAGTCATAATTTACTTACTCTTCATTCTCCAAGACTAAAATCACTAAATATATTCTATTATAATCATTGAATGTTGTATTAAAATAACTGACTACATTGTATTATTTTTGATGGTGTAACTGTGAGCTAAAGAGGCACTGTGATACCATGGTGAATATGTTTGCACGTGTTTGTCCTTCAGCTTGGAACTCCGTGGAGGTCAAGGTTGTGTATGGCGTGGAGGGAAACGCGTCCTTCATGGAGTGCGTCCCTCGCTGGCCACAGGCGGCGCTCAGGTGGACGCTGCAGCAGCAGACTGAAGGAAGTCATCAGGTGAGTCCCACGTGACTTCCTCCACGCTGCTCACCTGATGCACTGCGACCCGTTTCCTTGCACGTTAGCATCATGTTAGCCTTTTGTTTATTGGCCCTTGGCATATTTGAAAATGTAAATAAATTCCTGATGAATGTGATGTATGGTTAGATACTGTATTACACTCAATATACTGTAGTACAAATACCAAAACCAAAAAAAAGTCAGAAAATGAGATCAACAAGGAAAGAAAGCAACTTGTTGTTTTTCCTCAGCTTCGTCTGTGCGATGATGAGCGCCACGTGCACACCGAGAGAGGGTTGCTGGTTCAACGCCTCCAACTGTCCGACGACGGCATCTACGCCTGCACCAGCTCGGAACTCTCCTACAGCCGCGTCGTGAGCCGCTTTCGCCTTCACGTCATCCCCGCTCACCGCCTCCACGGGCCCCGCGGCGGTCCTGACCGCCAGCCTCCCGCCCCGCCTGCCGCCGCTCTGCTCACAAGCTCCAAGGACCAGAAGATGGTGGAGTATTGCCAGCAGCTGTGGTTCCGAGAGAAACGGCGCCAACACAAAGTCTTCACACTGAAACTGAAACATGACAGTAGAAAAGGTCGCGTGAGGAGGAACGAGTTGCCTGGCACGAGGATCTGAGCTCAGTCCGAGTCACGTGAACATGGATGGCCCTCATGGACGACATGAACAATGTGATCCCTGACAACGCTCATGTTTTATGTCTGTATGGCCAATAGGCTTAGCCAAAATGCTAATAAACACATTCCCAGACAACACGGTAACATTGAAACAATGTTGATTTTCCATCAGAATGGTTGACATTGAAATTTCAATGCAAAGCGGATGCTGAATCAACTTTGCCCAACTGATGAAACTTGACATGTTGACAGCAGTAGTTGAGAGGAAAAATGATTGATAAATCATGGATTTGGAGTTGAGTGGGAGACCATCTTGTGGTCGACCAGCACCCCTTCCCCCCATGATCAAGGAGAAGAAGAAGGGAAGATGGTCTCCACCCGTGTACAACATGAATAAGGTACGTGTTTGTTTTTCAGTGATAGACTGAACAGTACGTGTACAACTTCTTCTACAACGTCTACAACCTTCTGTTGGTTTGTTTGCGTAATTAAAGTTCGATTCAGTGGTGTTACTGCAACCGATTTGCAGATGTAAGAATAGAAGGTATCAAATATAAGAATGACTTGTTCTTATTTGCTTATGGAAATCGGTTGTCATTATTCACTTAGACTAGACTCAGCTCAACAACTTTCACAAACGTCACATCTCAGCCACGCAGGAGAGCTCGATGCAACAAGTGTGTTTTTCAGGACATAAGTTCACACACTACTGCATTCATGGATGTAAAAGTAAAGTACGTACAGTACATGTGAAGTGTACATTATGTACCACAGCAACGTGTTTGTGAGTAGTCATTCTGTTACTAATTCAGTTACTTTTTTTGGAAAAGTAAATAGCAGTAACTACTGTATAACTAGTTACTTTTTGAAAGGATTTGCCCAACACTGGATCATCGTCATCAACCACTGGAATGTAAAAGGTCGCATCAATAGATAATGAAAACTATGATTTACTGTTGATGGTAGATACAGTATCAGCCTCAAATGGAATATATCTCAACATCACCCTGGTGTGAGCGTACCTGGCAAACTTCATTTGGAGGGGGGAAAAAAGGATGACGTTTGTAGTTTTCAGTCGTAAAGTGACAAACTGCTCTACACAGTCTATTCCAGAAGTCTATGTCCACCACAAGCTGCTTGCCAACCGCCAATAAACAGAAAGACCCAGCGAAGTAGTTCGGTCTAGTGATGGAAGTTTCGGCTCTTGTTAGAGAGCCGGTTATTTTGGTTCGGCTCACTAAAAAGAGCCATTATTTAAATAGATTTATTTCAACCTCAATGAGCAGCTACAAAAATATAATGTTATATTATAAATAAAATACAAAAACAAAGACCCATCTGAATAGACAGGTTAAATGAAAATAGGTCAAATCTCTTCATGCCAATTTCTCACGAACGAATAGGCTATAAGAGCGCCACAGAGTTTGTTTGATCCCCGCACTTCCCCCGCTCAGCGTGGACACAGAGACGCCGCCACACATCTTGACCAATGGCTTTGCCTTTAACTGAAAAAAGACGAGAAAAAATCGGCTTCCAATTGGCTCCTAATGACGCGAGCCGGCTCCTGTCGTTCATTTCAAAGAACACTAAAACACAGTCAGGCTTGTGTGACTATTGTAATGAAATACTGTATATATAAACCTATGAGGAAAGTGAAAAAAACTATGGAGGGTTTAGTGAACTACATAAGTTACATAAGGAAAACAGGTTTAGATAAAATGATTAATTTTTGGTTTGTTATTATTATGTTCAATTAATTTTGATTTGTGTTTTTTTTTAGCATCTCGATCGACACTCCTTACCAGAAGGTGGCGGTAATGCGCACCATAAGTCGCTTGCCAACCATCGATTTAAAAAAAAACGAAGAAGAAGAAGCAGCAGCAGTGGCCGCCTGTTGCTTGATATAGCATTTTGAAAGGCTAATTGAAACTTTGCTGACAACACAAGCCTTTTTAATTTTTTTAATCAAATGTGAATGCGCAGACAAGGTTTGTGTGTCCGCTAGGAGTCAAAGTGTGTATAATGATAGTAACGCGCTTTGCTGCTCGTCAAGCGAGCCTAGCATTGCTAGCGGTTTGTGATGCTAACCACAAATGGCGAATTTGTTTATATACCGTATAAACCGATTAAACTGTACGTTCAGCTAGAATATGCCTACATATTATTTCGCTTACTTTTCGAGTGTTGTTTGTTTACAGTAGGCCGAGATCCAAGTGGACTTTTGAAGACATCAAGCTGAGCATCCTTAATGGCAGCTGCCAGCTTACAACACCCTGGCTTCCTTCTGGTGAGGCCTCACTTTCCCAGTTTTCTCCCTCCAGCCTCCAATGAAGGTAATTGGAAACACTAAACGTGTTTCTTGCTGCAGGCCAACCTTAAAGCAGATTCATCCACCAAGACTCTGCTTCAGCGATGTCAGGAGCTAGTGAAGATCATCGAGGACTATCCTGCAAAGGTACACTTTACATCATATGCTGTACACACACCGGGCGAGCACCACACCATTGGCGATTACTGTATCAGTATGTTTATTATTGTGGATTAGTTTGTACTGGCAGTAGGACTGCACTGCTCTGTGTAAATATAATGTACTGTTACTTTGAAAAACAAAATACAAAAGTCTAAAAGTGCTGGCAACATTACAGAAGTTGTGGCTTCTTGTATTGTTCAGGAACTGCATGCCATTTTCTCATGGCTGGTGGAGAGCATCTTTGGAAGTCTGGATGGCGTCCTCGGAGGATGGAACCTTCGCCTTCTGCATTCCCGCTGCACCGATTTCCCACTTGTCGTGGACTTCCTGAAGCCGAGGTGACTCCTCATCCACTTTTTACTTTGGTGTGTGTGTGATTTGAAAGATAAAGATCTACTTGCTGTTTTCCTCAGCGGGGCCATGATGAAGCTGGTTTACAAACTTCAAGCAGAAGAATACAAGTATGAAGTCCCCGTGAATTATCTGCCGGTAGGACTGTCGCTTCATGGCCTTCGTGTCGTGTCGTGTTGTGTTTTTTGTGTAACGTTGCAGTGTGTTGTGTATTTTTTGCATGGTGCACTACGCAGGCTCCGGTGAAAGCTTCCATCCAGGAAGGCGTCCTTCCCGACTGTCCGCTGTTTCACAACCGGCCACACTTCCCCATGTCTGGCGTGCTGACGCTCAACATGGCGCTGAGTATCCTTCCTGTCCCACGTATCACATGACATCAGGAGGAAGTCAAAGTTGATGTTTTTCCTCAACGTGATGCAGATCCTTTTGAGTTCTTCATGTTCTACTTTGCATCCTGTCTCATCACACCAAAGGTGAGGGAAGTGTTATGTCAAAACTCCACTCATCATATACACACACACACACACACACACACACACACACACACACACACACACACACACACACACCAAGTGTCACGAGTGTTGATCTTGTTTCAGAACTTCTCCTCGGGTCAGCATGGCACTACTGACAGCGCCTACTTTGTATTGGTGGACATGTACCTCAATTATTTCCTGCCCACTGAGGGAAGTGTGCCCCCATCTCCCTTTTCTGACAACAGGGGCTCGGTCAGCGCACCTCCTCCCAGGTACAGGCACACACACACACACACACACACACACACACACACACACAACATCGGGCGTGTTCTACATTTTGGATAAGAAGAAATATGATTTTTCTGCTCCTGTGTTCTTTGTGTCTTCACTGGTTGTTCATGTTGTGTGTTTGCTGCGTGATTCCAGCAACACGTTTATCCTGCATAATGATTTTGTACGTGTGGATTCTCCAAGTGTTGCTCATCCACAACGGTGAAGGAACTGCACTTGTTTGTTTTGAGTAAGGAACCAAAAGGTCCATTTGCCTTTGTGGATTCTTTCCTTTGTGTTTCCTGCATGCTTTCCTGTGTTGTCTCAATTTTTCCTGCCTGTTGCCGTGGGACATGAGTAGCACAGATATTTAATGGGAATGTGAGGGACCTTTTTGGCTTACATTCGCTTACTACTGTGGTCTGATAATGGATGCTGAGCTTCCCAAAATGAGGTTTAAAGCGTCCCTGACATGATTCATCAACTTTGCTTAAACATGTTTTACACTAGGTCCCCAACTTACGAACACAATTGGTTCCAGACGACCGGTCGCAAGTCGATTTGTTCGTAAGTCGAACAAAAGGTAATATTACCAATGATATAGGTACTACATGTACGTGTATACATATACAGTATATGCATATGTATGTAAATATGAGTCTGGATGCAGTAGTAATATTAAAGGAGGATAATTAATGAAAAAAAACAATAATAAAAATGATATAATAATACGTAATGATAAATGTTATTTACCTTTGAAGAGGTGTGGCCGAGCATACGTTGTTGTGGTGGAGGAGGAGGAGGAGATATTGAAAAATAGGACAAATGGTCGTCGTCGTTAGACTCTTCTAAAAGAGGTAGTGTTCTGTGGGTGGTGTAGAATTAAGCAGGCCTATTAACTCTTCATAAACTTTAATCACAGGCTCTGTCCGGGTTGCATCGTGCAGCTACAATTTAGCTTTTCTTCACTTCTCCTCCCCCCGGTCTTCCTCTACCTGTTGCTCCCTACTGGTCAAGCATGTAGCAGTATAAATATGGATACAAGGCAAAAGACATGAAAATATAGACCAGTCAGCTTGCGTTCGTATCTCCGAATGTCCGCAAGTCGGATGTTCGTAAGTTGGGGACCTAGTGTATATTGTTTGCAATTATGGTCTACAGCAGGGGTCACCAACACAGTGCCCGCGGGCACCAGGTAGCCCCCCACGACCACATGAGGCGCCCGCAGGCCTGCTTTTCATTCAGGTTTTCAGTTAATAATGTGAGAACACTAGAAAGAAATGTATTCTGAAACATAAAATGTGAGTTGTGGATACCAGCATTTTGTTAATGTTCTGGTAAAACAAGCATATTTGCTTTGTTTGGGTGAAATAAGGTATGAAAATCATTTCTACAAAAATGAGTAGCTTGTGGCCATTTTCATTTTCTAAAAGTAGCTCTCGCAAGAAAAAACGTTGGTGACCCCTGGTCTAAGTTGTTTGATTTTTTTTTTTTTAAAGCAAAAATTACATTTATAGTTCATTGCGCCACCCATGACGAACAAGCTCTCGTAGTTCAGCCTCAATTCTGCAAGTGAGATAAGCGGAGTACTATCACTCAGCTACACAAACATGGCGGCGTACAAGACAGACGATGTTTACAGTCATTATAACGAAGTTTGATGTGTCGTTTGGAGATGAAGTGCAGAACTTGCAGAACATGGACTTAAGCCTTCAGACATGGATTGGTTGCCTTCAAAACAGAATAGAATGGTAAGTGTAAATTCCTCTGGAATTGCTGATCCTTCAATTATTGCTTTAAATCTTAATGAGTGTAAAGTAGGGATGTCCCCATCCACATTTTTTGGCTTCCAATCCATTTTTTTTTTTATAGTCTTACCTATCCGATCTGGTACTGTTTGTTTTTTGAATAATAATAAGCTTTTGTTAGAAACATGAATTTGTGGAATTGAATATGGTTATGAAAATAGCTCTTCAAAGCATTAAAAATAATGCAACCAAAGTATTGCTGAGTTTCACTTTTTTACTACACAGCGTGACCAACGATATTGTTTGGCTTTTGTAACAAACCTCTGAGTCAGATCCCTAATCCAATAAAAGTCCATCCAATAAAAGATAAAACTGGAAAAAATATGCGTGCCAAATACTTTTAGGGTAGGAGTAATCATTCGACATGGTTATAAATCAATTTGTGGTGTGATTTAGAATATGTGACCTTTTTTTTTTTTTTTTTTAAACAAAACTCTCTTAAGGCCCATTTTTTCTGTGTTAATTTTTTTAGAATTCATTTTTTTACCTTTTCCACTTATTCTACCAGCATAGAGTGTGTGCTATTTGGGTTAGTGAATAAAATTCACAAATCTTTCCATTTATTGATGCAATACATCATTGGCCCATTTTGCCCAGTCATTGAGAAATGGATGTAGCTTAGCTAACTTTTCTAATGGGGTGTCAGCCTCAGCACATATTGCTACAAAGTCTTCAACAAACTGTAATGCCCGTGCTTGTGATTAAGGAAGATGTTGTCACAGATGTCATTCCAATGGCCTTATTAATGTAAGATATTTTAATGACACTCTTATTTTGTTTACACAGTTAGACAAATGCTAGATGCTAATGTTAGAGTGCTCTTATTTTGAAGACCGAAATGTGTTGTGTTTGTTGAGAATGGCAGTTGACGGTTGATACCCACTTACCATGACACAGCAGTCCGGGCACTGTGAGAGGGAACTACTGCTGTAGCTACGGAGCCGAATGTCCAAAGTCCAACATGAAACTAACTTGACCACGGTACACCGCGGACATGTCTGCGTGCGGTGGTGTTGCGTTTTCTTCTTCTTGCGGGTGGCGGGAGTCAAGTGTCAACCAGCTACTAGGCGCACTCTGGCTCAGAGTTACGAACGGGTTTAGAAGACATTATATAAGCAAGACATGATTTACTCATGTGCCATCTTTGTCGTAGTGGTCGTTCATGATTTTTCCCTATGTATCGGCAGAATAGCATCCATTTTCAAAATGTGTTTATACTGTACGTTCAAGTCAAATGGTGTTCCTTCGAAGCAGTCATCAGTGAAATGATCACTACAAAGAACACAGCCTGAGGCGGTTGTCCATGTGTCTCTCGTTCTCTGCACTTGCTTTGTCCATTCTTGTTTTAAAACTTCCTCTTTTGGAAAACAAAAAACAAACTTACAGTGTCACTCAGATACTATGAACATCCAGCAGCAACACAACATTTTGGCGTGACTGCTATTTTGATGAAAAATATACTGAACCGAGTTGACGGTCTACTTCGAGAAGCGTTTGTTACTCTGCTTTAGCTGAGAGGTGTCACCCTGATGACGTCACTTGTGGGAATGAGGCTGAGCTGGGAGCTGGTTGGTCATGGGTAGCGCCATGAACTATCAATGTCATTTTTGCTAATTTACCGTTCACTTTCAAAAATATAACATTGCAGAACATGATTACAAACAATATTCAACATATTTAAGCAAAGTTGATCAATCATGTCAGGGACCCTTTAGGGTGGAAGTGCAGTGTTCACTCCCACTTTCCTGCAGCAAGCGTTGCACACCAGCTAAGAGTCGGCGTTGGACGCAGTGCGCACTTTAAAACAAGGAATTATGTTGTCACTATCTAGTTGCAAGCAGAAATAATGACCCATAACGTCCTCAACATGCAGCTCAATAACTACGCTTAAAAAAACCTTCATAATACAAACTAGAAAAGCACTCGGAGAGCGCAGAAATCCACCAAGTGCCATAGTAAATACTGTGATTTACACCATAAATATTCTTACTACAATCTACATATTTAGGTTCCTTGACCATGAAAACATACCATTAGCAATTTGATTCATAATGATATCAATATGAGTTCAGTAGTTATTCGCAAAAATCGCATTTTTCATAATGGCTGTTTTCTTCTGCATCTAGCCCCATAGTTTTGAAGATACAACAAATCAGTTGGCACAGTCCAGATCCCACAGTGTCTTGGCTAGCGATGGGTAGATGAGGCCTCATGTCGCGTGTCGCGGTACATTACCAACTGCGACGGTACAGTGGCGCAGTGTTGCTCAATACTGACACCTACTGGATCTTAAAGGGTGCGCATCACACAGACTATAATACCACATTTATGACTTCTGACGCTGTTCTGATAGTACAGTGGTACGTATTCCGCCCTTGGAAGGCAGAAGGTGCGAGTTCGTGTTTGAACCGTAACATGCAGAGGCTGATTTTTGTTGCAGTTCACTCCTAGTCGAGAGACTCAACTGACATTGATTCAATGACCTAAGGTATACAATAATATTGAAATGATTGTATTATTTTATATCTTTATCAAAGTTTAAAATAGCTTTTATATCTTTTAAAATATACATATACAAAATCTTTCTTTTGTTTCAGTCTCCATGTCGCACTGGATTCAATGGAAGATTTGTGCTTCATTGATTGGTTCTCATTGCTGAGACGTTGCACCCCGATGACAGACGTCAGACTTGCTTCCTTATAAACACACCTTGGCGCCTCACAGACAGGCGAAACAGCAACTGTATCGGTCACGTGACTTTTTCTTAATGCGATACGCGCACCGACAGGGGTTTTTGCTCTTTGAGCTCGACACATGCGCCGACGTGTCGATGTTCCCGGAACCATCACTAGTCTTGGCTATATGTAATGGTGTTTGTTGCATGTTTATAGCTTAATTTGTTGTCTTCCTATGATGAAAATTCCAAAGGTCTGCTATTTTTTCATATTTGGGGTCATAGTATCCGGAATTATTCCATTATCTGGATCGGTATTTTGTAGAACCTGTCGGAAACTGTGCTCTGACCATTTTTTGTGGACTTGAATGCACAAATGCTGAAAATGGTCCTATCTCGCAATGTTAAAGAATCCTTTAAAAAATTCATGGATCCAGACGGTGATCCGTATCACCCCCAATATGTAATCAGTTCTTCCGTATCCCATTTCCGGCAATTCCTGAGAATTTCATTCAAATCCATGCAGAACTTTTCAAGTTATCTTGAACACAGACAGACAAAAAAACAGATCAACGCCGTCAAAAACATAACCTTCCTGGCGGAGGTAATAACTCCACTCCTCTTTTTATTCCCCAGATCGTCCAACCTTTCCTTAGCAGGGTATGGCGTCCACAGCCCCAGTCTGTTGAAGCATCACATCTTTCACCAGCCCTCAGTCAACGCAGACCCTGCAGCCCAGGAAATCTGGAGGTCGGAAACACTGCTGCAGGTGTGTTTCCATAGCAAAAAACATTTAAATCAGACTTTTTTTTTTTTAAATGTGTGTGTGTGTGTGTGTGTGTGTGTGTATGTGTTCACAGATGTTTGTGGAAGTGTGGCTCCATCACTACTCTTTAGAAATGTATCAGAAGCTTCAGTCTCCTCAGGTGAAGGTAAGAACCCCTCCACATGCAATGCACCGCACTCCCCCAATCCCCCACCACCACTGCAGCGTTGCATGGCTGCTTGTGTATTGGCTGACTCCTCCCACCTCTCACCAAGTTTTCTGGAGTTTTATGGAAAGAGTAAGTCCAGTAAAAGTGGAGTATGATCACGCAAGGTTCTTGCCGCTGCTCCGCCTCCCGCATCTTCATCCTCACTTCCTCATGTGCAAAGCTCGGCCTGAAGTCACACTGAGCCTTCTGTAAATGAACACACATTCACGTTCACATACAAGTACACACAGGCCGCCTGCAGCTGACATGTGTGAGAGGCACAGTCGGCGTCGACAGATGGACTCATTAGAATGAAAAATAAAGTGAATTATGGTCTGAACAAACTCAAATCAAGTGACGTTTGTGTTTGTTTCTTAGAAGTACCAGTGAGACTTCTGGCTGGCTTTGTTTTTGCCAACACAAACTACAAGGGACGCATGATTTTTTTTTTTTTTTTCAAGTCGATACTTATAACTTATTTATATCTACAGTAATTCCTCGCTTGTGGTGGTTAATCGGTTCCAGACTAGACCGCGATAAGTGAATTTTTGCCAAGTAGGTTTCCTTCTTTATACAGTAAATGGAATATTTCTGCAGTTAGGGGTGTCACGAGACCCTCTGTTCACGAGACGAGATGATACACGAGATTGGGTCTATGAGATGAGATTTTAACATTACTTTTAAGAAGAGTAAAATGAAAAAATATAAAAAAATGACAATATACTGCAATCTACTAATTTCATTTCTACTATGTTACCTTGCATTGCTCCAGACGAGGCTACACTCTTCTGCGCTCTGTGTGTATGCTTGTGGCCCCACCTCCACAAAGAGACTGTTTGTATGAGAAGAGGGCTCACTCTGTTCATGCCGTTGTTCTATGAAACAAACGCGCCAATGCACAGAGTGAACTCTCTTCCTGCCTGTTCGGAGGAGAGGGACTAGGAAAACAGACACACATGCACATGGCAACATATTAAGGCCGGCAATATTATCAAGTTCATTTTCATTTATTGTGTGATTAATTAATTTATTATTGTCCCAGGCCTATTGTCCACGAGACATTTTTTTCTGAATGAGAAATCGTGTCACGTTTTGTCACGAGATCCAGTGACACCCGTAGTAATTATGGCATAGAAAACCTTTTTATGATCTTCTAAATACGTTTTTTTTTTTTAAACATTATTAGAGCCATCTAGACATGAAATAACACCCATTTTGTCACCTTTTCATCCGTATTACCCAATATAGTAGACATAACGAGAAAATATGACACTTAAGGCAGTTTACATCGTAGGGGAAGAGAATCAATGGCGGACAGGAAGTGACGACGGGGGTTCAGAGATGAGTTTTAGCTTGTAATCAATGTTATTGTTATGCTGCTGATTGTTGTGCCTTGTGAGAAAATTTAAACCTTCATGAAAGGCGGTTGTTGATGTCTGGTGTGGTGTTTCGGTGGTAGTTTTACCGAACAATTACTGACACCTAGTGACCAATGTAGAATACGACATTCACAAATTGTGGTTTTAAAGGAAAGCTGCACTTTTTTGGGGGGAATTTTGTCCATCATCGACAATCCTTATGTGAAACATGACCACACCTCTTTCACTTTTCTGTGCGTTCTACACACAGCTAGCATGTGGGAGCTAACAAAACACATAATGGGGGACACACCTACTGTATTTCGACTATAAAGCCCTAAAAAAAACCCTCCAAAAAATGCCAACAATGTTGTATTTACATGAAGAACTATTTTTCTGGCGTAGTGACGCAGCGCCTCACCTCACTACCGGGAGGTAACGGGCCACCAATCTGTACTGACTGGGGAAAAAGAACAGTTGTCTGTCTGGTCCAGATAGCCTGGGGCGTCTTTTCCAGTTTATTTTGGGTAGGTGGGAAAAATGTTTCTACCACTGCAGGGTTTGTTAGCACTAACAATTTAGGGTTTCCGCTACATGTTGATGAATTGATCGTGGCGGCGCGCCACTACAAAATAAAAGATTCAAGATTCAAGCGTTTTATTGTCATATGCATAGTAAAACAGGCAGTTATGCTATGCAATGAAATTCTTGTTCTGTTCATTCTCCCAAGAAAAGAAAGAAACCTCAAGAAAAAGAATAAGAACATAAGAAACATATTAACAAATAAATTAAGCAACAACAACAGAAGAGACATTGATAAAGATAAATACAAATAAATAAGTGAATAAAGTGCTATGAGTGTGTGCGTGTGCTGCGTGCTTCGTTGAGAAGCCTGATGGCCTGTGGGTAAAAGCTGTTCGCCAGCCTTGTGGTCCTGGACTTCAAACTCCTGTAGCGTCTGCCTGACGGTAGGAGTGTGAATAATGAGTGTTGTGGATGTGTGCTGTCCTTGATGAGGTTGTGTGTTCTGCGTAGGACTCTAGATTTATAAATGTCTTGCAGTGAGGGGAGGGCTGCCCCAACAATGTTCTGTGAGGTCTTGATCACCCGCTGGAGTGCCTTCCTATCACGTGTTGTATAGTTACCGTACCAAACAGTGATGGAGGCTGTAAGGACACTTTCCATAGTGCATCTGTAGAAGCAACTCAGGATTTTGGTGGACATGCCAAATTTCCTCAGTCTTCTCAGGAAGTACAGTCTCCTTTGGGACTTCTTCAGAATTTGTTGGGTGTTGTGAGACCAGGTGAGGTCCTCACTGATGTGTGTGCCAAGGACCTTGAAGGTTTTCACCCTCTCCACCTCAGTCTCATCAATAAACAGGGGTCCATGCGGCTCCTTTTCCCTTGTTCTTGGGTCGATGATCATCTCTTTAGTCTTATCTGTATTGAGAAGGAGATTGTTATCACGACACCAAGCTATGAGGTCCGCCACCTCTCTTCTGTATGATGTTTCAACACCACCAGTGATCAGGCCGATGACTGTAGTGTCATCTGCAAATTTAATGATGCTGGTGTTGTTCTGGGAGGCCACGCAATCGTAGGTGAAGAGCGTGTAGAGGAGCGGACTCAGCACACACCCCTGTGGGGTCCCAGTGTCTGGGCCTGCTGCTTTTAGTGGGTTTGTTTTGCCGCCACAACTTAAAATTTATATTGTTTTAAACCTGAAAACAATATATTAGTAATATATACTGTATATATTGTATGAATGTGTATATATATGCTAAATAGATACATATATAGCTTATTATTTACGCACATATCGACCACAATTTTTTGAAAACAATGTAAAATATCCTAAAAATGTTTCACTGCGCTTTATTTTGATAAGCATGCACTGGAATTGCCTGTTTGCCTTGCTGGCAGTTGACCAGTGATCAGATACGCGACACGTCTTGTGTTGACTTTGACATTGTTTCTTATCGGGAGAATGAGCAATAGCCCATAAAATGTGTAGTCAGTTGACGACAGCTTGTCACATGCTAAGCCTATCTATGCCATCATTTGTGATCGCTGACGTTTCAATATCATTCCACTTTCTGGCATTTTTGTTTACATGCCTGGCTGGCGGCATCTAGCTAGCTTGTAGCTACAAGTGTCCACTATGTTCATAGGATACATCAATCATTGATTATCATCACAACTGACTTTTTTAAAGTGTCACTTAACGATCTTGCTCTCTTGTTATCATTATAATACTTATGGCTTGTCTTCAAAACACTACTCGTGTGTCGAAGTTGTGCATCTGAAGCAGGTAGCGTGTACAGCTTTGGACAGTGATGCTATCACAGGGGTCTCTAACAGGTAGCACGTATGCTAGCAGTAGCTCACCAGCTGATATATAAATATGATAAAAAATATTTGCTCCACCTCTTAGTATTTTTATAAGTGTTCTATTGAAACATGACACTTGTATTTAATGACAAATGAGCACACTGAGTGGAGATGTGCTTTGTAAATAAAGTGCCATTTAAATGTTAGCAGTGCTCTAAGCAACTTTGCCATTAAATTAACAGTTTTGCAATGTTCTCGGTTCATGTTCGGGTAGTTGTTGGAAAAAAATTAAATAAATAGGTCAAAAAGATTGCTATTTGTCATAAAAAAAAAATGCAGATGCGGCGGCAGTCCGCCCTCTCTTGCAGCCCACCACCACAGCTTCAAAAAATCCTCAGGGAAACGCTGCAATTCTTTGTTGGTTGTGATGCTGTTTCTTGGAGCAATGTCGTCCTCACCACATACACAAAGCCTTTCCTTCTATGGTAACACTGTATACCAGTGCGCGCAGGGAAGAAGTTCCCGTAATGTTTAAAATGATTAAAATACGGCAAAATACTGTGTCAACACGAATGTACCTGTTACTGCATGGTGACAGCATGTACATAAAATGATAAAACGGCGTTGGAGGTTTTTGAGAGGGCTTTGTAGTTGAAATAGGTGTCCCATTACATGCATTGTTCACTCCCTCATGCCAGCAGGTGTTCTCTATTTAGAACGCACAGAAAAGGGAAATATGTGTTCATGTTTCACATAAGGATTGTGGATGATAGACAAAATTCCCAAAAAAGTGCAGTTTTCTTTTTAAAGGGATAGTTCTGATTTTTTGACATGAAGTTGTATGACATCACCATCAGCACTGTAGTCCAATAACAGCGACTTACCCAGCACTTGATCTCCTAAGTCCAGTTCGGGTCAGATTTCCGCGATGAAGAACGGAGTTCCACTTAGTTGCTGGAGACAATTAAGTAAAGAGTTTGGCTTCTCAAAACAATATGCGTTCAAAAGATTAACACATTTGCATCACAAAAATGCCCTCTCAAAAAAAATCAGACCTCACAAAACGCTTGCTGTTATATCTGTCTCCTGCCGTATCCCTGGGCACTGTTGCCTGTGCGTTCATGTGAATGTGACGAAGACGCATACTGTACACGTAGAAGACGCATACAATTCGGATGAGTTGGGGTGACGCCATAATTCCTCATATCGACACTATTATTGTGCACCCCTATAAACGACATAAAATACTCACCCTCCCTTGTCTCTGCTGCTGCTTGACATATTCTCAAATCATGAGCCTGCATACTGACCTTTGCCCTGCAACTCCCCCTCCCACTCCCTCCCCCCACTTTCAAAGAGGACTCATTTAGTTTGTTCCAATGATAAGCTTTGGAT
This sequence comes from Dunckerocampus dactyliophorus, assembly GCF_027744805.1. Taxonomy (NCBI): domain Eukaryota; kingdom Metazoa; phylum Chordata; class Actinopteri; order Syngnathiformes; family Syngnathidae; genus Dunckerocampus; species Dunckerocampus dactyliophorus. Next base: position 27,268,085 of record NC_072826.1, read on the forward strand.
GATTTGGAAATTCTTTATGAAACACTTGAAGTCATCTTTTAGAGTACGTTTGTCTTGTTTCATGTCTACTGATACCACAAGACATTTCTATTTCATATATTTGTATTTAAATACCATTGCTTAACAAATCTTTTTAACAGTGTGAAACAGTTTATGTATTTTTTTGAGAACCAAATCAGTAAATAATGAAGATGGAGAGGATTGAATTGATTACAATACTCAATCATTGAATGGCAGTCTTGTGTGGAATGATTGTATTCAACTTTTTTATGAATTAATCAATTCGTCAAATGCTAAAAGGAGGTCCTCAAGTGGTGTAAGACAAGACACATGTTGTATTGCAATGAGCTTTTATTGTGGCGAACATTTGACATTGGAGTTCCTCTGTTGAAAGTGGTGTTTACAAACATCAGGGATGAGAATGGTTCAGGCTGGAATCTTACTTTTCCAACTTGAGGGCATGTTGATCACAGTGTGGTCTAGCAGACGATGCACTCTGAATTTGACATCAACAGCTTGCAGTTTTTTTTTTTAATAGAAACTGCAAGCACTTTCTTATTTTTAAGGTCTCAGAAGTATTTGGACATCTGACATCATGGTAAATAAAAGCCTGGATGAAAATCTTTTTGAATCAGTCACGGTTGTCACCGTTCTCTTCCTCCCCCCCTTTGCCTTGCTCTTTTTGAATATTACCAGTGCTATTTAGACTCTAAGTGATAATCCCTCCAGCGTGTGGTGGGTCTGCCCCGGCGCCTCCTCCAGGCTGGGTATGCCCGGAACACGTCACCAGGGAGGCATCGAGGAGGCATCAGGACTGGATGCCCGAGTCGCCTCAAATGACTCCATTCGATGTGAAGGAGCAGCAGCTCTATGCTGAACTCCTCCCAGATGACCGAGCTCCTCAACCTAATATCTTAGAGTGAGTCCAGCCACCCTACGGAGGCAACTCATTTCGGCTGCTTGTTCTTTTGGTCATGACCCAAAGCTCATGATAAGTGAGGGTAGGAATGTACAGTAGATTGACAGGTAAATTGAGGGCTTTGCCTACTGGCTCAGCTCTCTCTTGACGGCAACAGTCTGGTACAGCGGCCGCATTGAACTCCTCCACCTGGGGCAAGACCTCACTCCCAACCTAAAGGGTGCAATCCATCCTTTTCCGGGTGAGAACCATGGCTTCAGTTTGGAGGTGCTGAGTCTCATCCCAGAAGCTTCACACTCAGCTGCAAACGGCCCCATTAAATGCTGAAGGTCACAGCCTGACGAGGCCATCAGGACCGCATCATTTGCGAATAGCAGTGACGAGATCCTAAGGCCCCCAAATAGAACACCTTGACGCCTTGGCGGTGCGTATAAATTATGTCCGTAAAAATGGAGTAGAATCAGTGAGAAAGGGCAGCCTTGGCGGAGGCCAGTGTTCACCGGGACCAGGCTCGACTTACTGCTGGCAATGCGACCAGACACCGCAAAGGACACGGTCGAATGCCTTTTCCAAGTCCACAAAGCACATGTAGGCCAGTTGGGCAAACTTCCATGCACCCTCCAGTACCCTTGCAAGGGTGTAGAGCTGGTCCAGTGTTCTGCGACCAAGACTAAAACCACATTGCACCTCCAGTAGCTGAGGTTCAACTAACAGTCGTACCCTTCTTTCCAGCACTCTGGAATAGACTTTCCCAGGGAGGCTGAGGAGTGTGATCCCCCTATAGTTGGAACACGCCCTCTGGTCACCCTTCTTGAAAAGGAGGACCACCACCCCGGTTTGCCAATCCAGATGTACTGTTCCTGACTACCATGCAATGTTGAAGAGATGTGTCAACCAAGACAGTCCCTCAACATCCAAAGCCTTGAAGAATTCAGGGTGAAACTCATCCACCTCGTAGCTTTGCCACTGAGGTGGTTTTTGACTACCTCAGATAACTTAGCCATGGTGACGGACATGCCCACGTTCATGTCCTCAGACTCTGCTTCCTCTGTGGAAGGTGGGTGAGATTGAGAAGGGCCTCAAAGTATTCCTTCAGTCGCTCAAGTGTGAACCGGGCACTGCTTCTCTTTTCTGAGGCGTCAAATGGTCTTCCAGAACCTCTTCGAGGCTGACCAAAAATCATGCGCCATGGTCTTACTGAACTCCTCCCACACCAGCCACCACCGAAGCCACGTGCCGCTTAGCCTGCCGGTACCTGTCAGCTGCTTCAGGAACCCCACAACGTAATAGTCACGTATTACTTGAAAATGTGCACCTGGGCAATTATGTCTTGTCTTGTCCAAATACTTTAGCGCTCCTAAACATGGAGGTCTACATTATTGTGGTTTATTTTAATTTTCAAGTCGACACTCCAGTCAAATCGGGTTTTATTTCAAATCTATTGTGGCGGAATTGTCCAAATGCTTTTGGCCCTAGGTGCGTGTGTGCTTAGCATGTCAGAAGACTTGGAAGATTTAGTGCTGCAATGATTCTCATCCTTCATGTCTCGTGTGGAATGAAATGTGTTTGAGTCAATGTTTGATTTTTGTCTCCCCCTCTGCTCTTCCTTATTTGTATTTTGAACAACTCTTTCTCTTCCCTGATTGTCATCTTCCTCCTTTGCCTCTCCTCACTGCTGCACCTCCTCCTCCTCCTCCTCCTCCTCCTCTTCTTGTACTTTGTGTTGTGTTCTATCTCTGGTCTCCCTCATCTTCCTCCCCCTGGTGGTAACGGGTCAACAGCTGGCGCTGCTCCAGTACCGCCTCAGTATGTCCAGCATGCCGTGCCAACCTCACGTCCCATCAGGCTCTGGGACCCTCCACACCTACCAAGTACTTAAACCTTTTCATTCACCCCCGCCCCTGTGGGGCCTCCTGGAGGTAAACCTCAAGTCACTTCAGGTCCTGGTCAAGGGTACTTCTTGGAGACCTGGCATCATCCTTGAGGCAGCCAGCCATAATAAGCTCACTAATTTGTGTTAGGCACACAACCAACATCTTGAAAATCTTGTTTGATCTGCAGTTTCTCTGAAGAAGTACTCTTGGAGGGACAGGTTGTCGGGTCTTGAATGTGGCTTGAGTGCAGTTCTCTGCTGTTTTGCTTTGCCATGTTTTTGACAGTGCTGCTGTGTGTGACACGTATGCTAACAAATGTAAACCATGCATTGTACGTGCTGGAATGAGAAGGTGGAATGGAATTTAGAATAAGATGCTGTGGTCATCAATGAGTGCTGAGGTCCTGCCTTGAAATCCTCCATTAGTTTGGAATCAGGAATGTGTTCTTGTTTTTGAAATGGAACATGCCACACCATACCAAGCAAATTACTAAATATTGGATCCGTTTTGGGCTTGTAGATGTTTGTGGATGACTTACAAAAAGAGTTCAGGTGGACACAACACTGTGAGCAAACTGCTTCCCCAAAGTGGGTTGAGTGGGACCTCGGTACTCTACAAAAGAGTTCTGCTGCCTGATTGGCTGGACAGGGTTTAGAAGCATTCTGGTTGGCTGCTTATCAAACTGGCATCAAATGGAGCAGGTGGGGGTGTCGCTTTGGGTCACTGAGCTCTGTGTAACATGGGACCGGTTCTTTTCCAGGAACCCTTCAGCCCGACTGAGGAGCACGTGCTGGTGGTGCGTCTCCTGGTCAAACATCTGCACGCCTTCTCCAACAGCCTGAAGCCCGAGCAGCTGCCCTCCTCCCCCACGACCCACTCGCACGCCCACGCCAGCCCCCTGGAGGAGTTTAAGAGGTCATCATGGTGGAACACCTGAATGCCTTGGTCGATGCATAATTGATGTAGATGTCAGCATCTCAGTCCCTGATGCTTTTAAGCGCTTGTTCATCATGGGCCCCTTGAAAGGCACCGAGTTAATTCATTATTATTATAACTAGTATGGATGCTATTATTGATACTAGTAGTAGGTGCTAGGTGAGTAAGGTGACAGGCTATAAAGCAGTACTTGCTCAAAAATGTGCCATTGGTCCTAAGAAGGAAAGGACCCTTAGCTGCCTGCAAGGTGCCTGCCGTTAATTCTGAAGTCATGAAGTCTTCCCTGAACAGTCCCTGCACTAAATGTGTATAATTTAGGAATTTGCAACTGCGATTGAGCTGGCAAGTCCCAAAGATCAATTGGTCAATTGCGATCAACGGGTTGGCGACTCCTGATGTAGTAGATTATTTCAGATGAAGTAAATGTGATGTAAAGCCATAGTAGATCATGTAAGTGTAGTTTAGGATGTACATTCGTCCTTTGCAATATCGCAGTACGATTATCACTATATTACGCTTTTTCAGAAATGAATTAATGATAGCTGTTTCGTGGTAGACTATGGTCTATTATTAGTCAAAACATATTGAAATACAAGCGATATGTATTATTCTGGTCACTAGGTGGCAGTAATGATTCAAAGCATTGAGACATTACCTTACATTACATTACCCTAACACTGCATGAAGGCAGCCATGGCATGTCTGGCATGATAGTGAAAAAGTTCTCACATCCCGTGTGGAAGTGGTAGGTTTTTGGCTTCTTAAGTTTAGAAGAAATAAATATGAGGCTAACTGGTTGGCTCACTAGCTTGCTAGCTAGCGGCCGTCTCGAGTCCCTGCAGCATAAGAGTTGCAATGTGCTGTAAACAATGAATAGTAGGAGTGTAAAAGTGACTATAAGAGTGTTATTTTATGTTTACAGGGCGCTAATGTTAAAACATATTGAGAAAGTCCAAAAACAGGTTTTCTGTGCTTTAACTACGAAAATATTTTATTTATTAATATTAATTTTGGCCGAAGCAAGTGAGGAAATTGTGGGGCTGTGGATGTAGTAGAACGTAGAGTAGTTAAAAATGAAGTCATGTAATGGGTGTAGTTGAAGATCTGCCAAAGGTTATCTATCCATTGTGACTGTGTGTGTGTGTGTGTGTAGTCTTGTGGTGCTTTACAGTGTGTTGGTGTCTCTTGCAGGGTGGTGGTGCAGCGTTTTGTTCAGCAGAAACTTTTCCTTTTTCTGCAACACTGTTTTGGACATTGGCCTCTGGACGCTTCCTTCCGAGCCGTAAGTCTCTCATCTCAATAGTGGTGACTAGACGTGGCCTGGGTTCCGGGTACACGGGAGACAAGTAAATGTCTGGGGTATTTTACAATTGTCAAAATCATTCTTTTCATTGAAAATGTTATTGTTTGTCGCAATTCATGGTCATTTCACTTCTGCCCACTCATGGCATCACTTGATCACCAAGCTGACACTTATATTTATTATTAAGGCATCATACGTAGCCATTTTTTCTGTAACAGTGTAAATTCCACAAAACACAAGCAGTATTGCCAAAATCTGATGGAAAGAATATGTTTATTTGTCATTATCAGGCTTTTATCACATGCTCACAACTAAAGACAGACTTTGCTATTTTTGTTGAGGTGCTGGAGACATGGCTGAGCTTCATCCAGCCATGGAGATACAGTGAAGAGAAGAGCAGCAGCGTTCCAGCAGAAGGCAGCAGGAGCGAGCCTGACAAATGGTGACTTCATGGAAAATCAGTCAGACTCCGCTTGCCTTGCCGCTTGATACTAACTTTTTTTTGCTGTTCTTCACCTGCAGGGAGTCCTTTGTCCAGGAGAACCTGCTAGTTTATACCAAGCTCTTCCAGGTCTTCTTGAATCGAGCCCTTAGGACGGACCTGGTCAATGCCAAAAATGCTCTGATGGTCTTTCGAGTGGCCAAAGTCTTCTCTCAGCCCAGCCTTGCAGAGATGATCCAAAAGGGTGAGAACACGCTCCAGCTTACTTGTAAAAGACAGAAAAAAACTGAATACTTAACATTGACAAATATTTAGAGATGCAGATATCTTTTTTTTTTTTTCAAACAGGTACCGATAACTTCTCAAAGCCGATATGGTACCGATAACCGATACCTTTAAATATCTACTTTTTAAATTTAAATTTAACTGTAGTTTGTGCACACCTGGAGGTAAGAAGGACTCGAGAAAATTAGGATTTGACCAAGTGTACCTGTTGGTTTGTCCTAATCAAATATCATGACATTACTACTACCATCAGGAGAACCAGAGTATAGAGTAGGAGGAGCCACGTCCTGAGGCCCAGCAAGGTGCACTGTATTTGGGCACACACTCTGAGCAGCCAATGTGACGCCACGGAGTTTCTCTGGCAAACCTTTTGCACTTTTCAAACGCTGCAGCGCTGACATTTCAGGTGGCTTTTTTATTTTTTTTGCGCTCTATTGTTTGTTTTCTTTTCTCTCATCACGGACCATTTGGCACAACTAGCATGTGAATTGTCTTTGTCGGAAAGTGAATATTTGTTGACAAGGGGGACGTTATGGGAGGCCGTGAACATCACAGGCAGGCAGGAGAAAAAAAAAGGAACGCTTGATTTGCTCACCCGCACAGTATGGGTCTCTCCTCACTGGAGCTTTTTTAAAAAATCATCGGTTATCAGAGCTATTTTTAATGTTATCGGATATATCGGTATGATGTTAATTGTACACTCCTACAAATATTTCTTGAAGAGTGGTTTTGTTCGGATGTATTTTTTCTTGGATTGAATGAATATTAATCATGTTAATAATCATGTTATTTGTTCCTGTCCTCAGCTGAGCAGCTCTTCTTGGAGCCAGAGCTTGTCCTGCACCACCGGCAGCCACGAGGCTTTCTGACGCCAAGTCAAGGAGGCAGCTTCCTGTCATCACGGCAACGCATGGTGACGGACGCCGTCTTCCGGGTCAAGAGTCACGTGTACTCCTTGGAAGGCCAGGACTGCCAGTACAAGCAGATGTTTGGTTCTGATCTGCGAGTTGTGGTAAGCCGCCGTAGGACTCTTACTTTGAAAGGCTTGTTCAGCAACTGCAGTGGTGGAATGCTGTTAATGTGAAAGGTCACTCTCTCTTCGTGTCAGGTGGTGAAGTTGATTCAGATCATCGCTCAAGCCAGACAAACCGCCAAACGGATCTCAGACCAGTCAACTGAGGCAGCCGCCAGCAAGTCTTTGCTGGCGTGGTTAACGTCCTCCTCCACGGAGTCCAACAACGTGCTGTTTGGCGCCGAGCTGGAGGAGAGCAACGAGTTTCTGAAGAAGACTCACGAGTTTTTGGACAAAGCGCTGGAGAACTTGTGTTCCATCTTCAAGGTGTGTTCACGTTTTGATGAAAATGTTTGGACTACAGTTAGCACGCTATTGTTGACTGCTTCCTAACACCTTGGACTTCCTGTGGAAAAGCTGAAACCCCGCCCTCCTCACTCACTCACTTGTTTGTGTTTTGTAGCTGAACCAGAGTCAGCTCACTCAGCTCATCTCCAACGTGACGTCTTGTCAGGATGACGGAGAGTCCCGACTGCCAGATTGCATCGTGGGAGAGGATGGGCTCGTCCTCACTGACTTGGGGAGGACGCAGGTGGAAACCAGAACTTGAATTTAGGGTGTGGTCTGGTCTAGGAGGTCATTCATTAGCGTTTCTTTGTGTGCAGATCATTAACGGACTGCGCCGGTTTGACATTCAGTACCAAGGCGACCCGGAGCTGCAGCCAATCAGGAGCTACGAGAACGCGCTGCTGGTCAGGTTCTTGTACAGGATGTCGTCTCTGCTCAACCAGAAGGTAAAAACCACGCTAGCTTCAACAGTCAAGTGTATGACCTCACACCGTGTGTTCATCACTTCAGTTTGGAGGTCACATGACCAAACTCTGCTCGCGGCCAGACTTCCTGGGTCGCCTGGGTCGTCACTACCTAACTGATGTGGGAGCTGCCGCCGCCCCCATGCGTAGTCCCACCTCGTCACGTCGCTTGGACAGGATGCGGTGTGCACGTGTGAGCTTGCGTCCTCTGGCCAGCTACAGGACGCTCCTGATACTGCTGCTCTGCTACACGCTGGGCACCATCTTCTCCTTTGGACCCGCCTCCAGCACCCTCCTCATTCTCGCCGCTGCATTCCTGCACGGCATGCTCATGACTGTGTGCGTGGACTACACACGCTAGCGCGTCATTCCGCTTGTTTTGTAAATGTTTCTGCAGTTTTCACCTCTAAAATATATTCTTTACAAAAGCTTTCACTTGCAGATCATTCCTCATAATAATCATAATAGTCATAAGTACAGTCATGGAAGAAATTGTTAGAACACCCTTGTTTCTTCAGTTTCTTGTTCATTTTAATGGCTGATACAACTAAAGGTACCTTTGTTTGGACAAATATAACGATGACAACAAATAGATCGTAAGAGTTACATTTTATGGCAGTACAACGCTATAGCTATTCATGTGCTTTCAGTTATCAAGAAAAGCATGGAAGTTGCGAGATATCAGCTCTTAAACTCTCATGAGCTATATTTTTTTGTCATATTTGTCCAAACAAATGTACCTTTAGTTGTACCAGGCTTTAAAATGGATCAATAAACTGAAGAAACAAGGGTCGTCTAATCATTTTTTCCATGAATGTTGGTTCCAGTCCTGAGAGATACTGTGTGTGTACAGGCTAGAGGGAATCTCAAATTGTGTAGTAAATGGTGACCTCTGACCTCTATGCACTGTTGCCTTTCAAAGTTGGATGCCGATGATAAAGATGGTTTAATTTATTTGAATACATAACGTATTACAATTCACAGTGCCACAAGTCCAAAAGGAGTAGAAAGAAGCAAAGCTTATTTCATCCTACCCTCCCATCCATTTTACATCAATTGCAATACATTTGTTCACTTCCTGTATTCCAAATGCACTCTTGCTAGTTTGAAATACTTAGGAAAATGGTAAGGCAGTGTAATAATGTGGTAAAATCGTAGTACTTGTCACCATAACTACTTCATATGACAATCATAAGTATAAAATAGACATAAAAGAAGAGGAGCAGTTCTGTTATGGCGGTGGTGTTTTTTTCATGATGTCCAGCAGGTGGCACCTCCAGCACGCGCTCTTTGATTCATAAACGCGTTTTAAGTATTCATTTTACTGCTGACTTTGTATTTGGAAGCGAGTTTTAGAGTTCATTGTTTTTATAATTAATTAGACGTTTGTCGAAATGTTAACGGTGAGTGCACGCGCGCGTGTTGCTGTGCGTCACGTGACCATCTCTTGCAGGAACGCCACCTCCCTGCGCGTGTCGTCACTGGTGATGATCCTCTTAGCGCGTGCACGCGCGTTCAGTGCCTCATTGCGTATTGATGAAGAGGTTGAAGATGAAAGTCGCGTGAGCAAGGACCGAGCTAGGTGATGATGATGATGACGATGACGTCCTGATGTTTGCATCGTGGCGCGGGAAACTGATAGTCTTCATCACTCTTCATCTCGCTTGAACTTTTATTTTTTTTTGGGACGTGGTGAATTGGTGCCAACTTTGTCGCGTGTTCTCCATGACGCTGACTGCCGCTGTGGGGACTTTTTGACGTCATGTGGACCCTGACCGAGGACGAGAGAGTGGGAGTGGGTGAGTGACACGCACGCACGCGAGAGACTCATGAAGTTGAACATTAAATTGTTTGCGTAATAGATGAATAAATATGGCATCATGGCGGGCTTCCACTTTGGACCTCAGCGAATGATGTAGTGACCGACAGGTAAAGAGCTGATCACGTGACCATGACATGCGCACGTGAGCACACAATGCATTGTGGGAATTGGAGACTACTGAAGGCCTAAAATAAACACTCACTTTCAAATGAACAATAATATTGTGTGTGTGTGTGTGTGAGAGAGAGAGAGAGAAGCCTGGGGGGGTGATGCATTCAGGGACTCTGAAAAGCTTCTTTCATTCATGCTGCTGAATAACTCTCACACACGCTGAGGTGAATGCAGATGAGTGGTTTGATTCTCTGCATGAAGTTTTTATATGAAATAAGAAGTACACGAGTACTTTATTTCTTCTTTGAAAGGCCTGTGGTTTTACACACACACACACACACGCACGCACGCACGCACACATGCATTGCGTGTGTATGTATGTGTGTTGGGTGTCGAAGCCATCAGGATGCAAGTCAGGATTGCCATCGAAAAATACCCAGAAAAGCATCCGAGATCAATGGTCGAGGTCAGTTGTTAATGTGTGATGACCTTGAGCTGTGACATCTACAAGCAAATACATCCATCTTTTTGTGTGCCATGAAGAGTCTTGTGGCCACGCCCACTTGGTAACGCGTTAGCACGAGGACGGATGGCGACGCCGTGGATCCAGTCCTCAACTTTATTTCATCTTCTTATTCTTATAAAAAACATTTTATCTTTGTGTGTTTGTGTGTTCGTGTGTCCAGATGGTCAGTCGCTCTGAAAGTGGAGCACTGGGCTAAGCCCCCACTTTAACACACTCTAATCAGTGTGTGTGTGTGTGTGTGTGTGTGTGTGTTATCCATGCACATCTTCATTGTGACATGTAGGGAGGCGTCACTCTGGCTAGAAAGAAGAGTGTTATAAAAAGAACAATTTTTCTCTTTTTGCTTCCAAGCCCCGCCCCCTTGCCACCACCATGCCATGCACTTCCTGTTTGAATTCTTATAATTGCACACTCACACACACGTGTGTGCACGCACACAGTGGTTGTGTAAGTGTATCCAGGTCAGTAAGTTGATGTGATTACATTTTTTTAACACTCGCCTGAAGCTCTCGCGCTCTTTTCTCCTTTTTCACACAGCAGCTTCCTGCCCTCTTGTTTTGCTGTTGGACGTACCACACAACACAGGAAGATTTTATTTTTCTTGTTCTGTTGGACATACGACACGTTACGGTGTCAGCGCTGTTAAACTGGGTGTACCTAATGAATTTCAGCAGCGCATGCAGACGTGTGTCTAACGTCCTTAAAGTCAAAATATCTTTGGCTGCTTTGTCCATTGGAATATTTCATGGTAATCCTGATGAATCCTGCATAATCCTGCTTTAATCCATCTTTTGTCCAAACAACATCAGCATCTGCTTTCAAAAAAAGCAAGCAAAGAATGACAAAACGTGTATGTGTGTGTGTGTGTGTTACATGGTGCTGCACATGCAAGCGTACATTAAAGATAAAAGTCCACAGGGAAGCGGCTATTCCTTTTCCACATTTATTCCCAGTGAGTGAGTGCAAACAGAGCTGTTTTATACAGTCAGAGCATCACTCTGACCTAAATGGAAAAGACAAATCCTGCAGATGTTGTGAATGATTCAACAGCCAAGCTGAACATGTGACTTCACTTCTTCATTATTCATATTTCACATCCTGCTGCCTGCAACATCACCTCACCATCATGACCATCATGTACATGAGGAAGTCAGTCATCTCACTGAGAATGATGTCACTGAGTATAATGTCACAGAGGATGAACATGGTGTTACTGCGAATGATGAGGCTGACAATGATATCACTGAGGATGAGAGTGATGTCACAGAATGATGTGAACAAGGAAGTGGATGTCACTGAGAATGATGTGACTAACAATGATATCACTGAGGATGAGAGTGATGTCACAGAATGATGTGAACAAGGAAGTGGATGTCATTGAGAATGATGTGACTAACAATGATATCACTGAGGATGAGAGTGATGTCACAGAATGATGTGAACAAGGAAGTGGATGTCATTGAGAATGATGTGACTAACAATGACATCACTGAGGATGAGACTGATGCAATGGAGTGATGTGAACTGATGTCACTGAGAATGATGTGACTAACAATGATATCACTGAGGATGAGAGTGATGTCACAGAATGATGTGAACAAGGAAGTGGATGTCATTGAGAATGATGTGACTGACAATGATATTACCGAGAACAAGAGCAAAATCACTGAGAATAATGTCACTGCGAATGATTGACTGACAATGATATCACTGAGGATGAGAGCAATGACACCGAGAATGCGGTCATTGAGGATAACGTCATTGAGGATGAGAATGATGTCACTGAAAATGATGTGACTGACAATATCACTTAACGAATACAATGTCACTGAGAATGATGTCACTGAGGGTGAGAATGATGTCACGGAGAATGATGTGACTCAATGATATCACTGAAAATCAGAGCCATGGGACGGAGAATGATGTCACTGAGGATGAGAATGATGTCACTGACAATGATGTGACTGACAATATCAGAACAAATGCAGTGTCACTGAGAATGATGTCACCGAGGATGAGAGTGATGTCACTGAGAATGATGTGACTGACAATGATGTCACTGGGAGAGAGCACAATGTCACTGAGAATGATGTCACTGAGAATGATGTGACTGACAATGACATCACTGAGGATGAGAGCAATGACACCGAGAATGATGTCATTGAGGATAACGTCATTGAGGACGAGAATGATGTCACTGAAAATGATGTGACTGACAATATCACTCAACGAATACAATGTTACTAAGAATGATGTCACTGAGGGTGAGAATGATGTCACGGAGAATGATGTGACTCAATGATATCACTGAAAATCAGAGCCATGGGACAGAGAATGATGTCACTGAGGATGAGAATGATGTCACTGACAATGATGTGACTGACAATATCAGAACAAATGCAGTGTCACTGAGAATGATGTCACCGAGGATGAGAGTGATGTCACTGAGAATGATGTGACTGACAATGATGTCACTGGGAGTGAGCACAATGTCACTGAGAATGATGTCACTGTGAATGATTGACTGACTGATTATATCACTGAGAATGAAAGCAATGTCACTGAGAATGGTTTCACTGATGAGACTGATGCCACTCATAATGATATCACTGAGAACGAGAGCAATGTCACTGAGAATTATGTGACTGACAATGATATCACTGACGATGAAAGTGATGTCACTGAGAATGATGTGAACAAGGAAGTGGATGTCACTGAGAATTATGTAATTGAGGATAATGTCACTGAGAATGAGAATGATGTCATTGAGGATAACATCACTGAGGATGAGAATGATGTCACTGAGAATGTCATTGACAATATCACTGAGAACAAATGCAATGTCACTGATGATGATGTCACTGAGGATGAGAGTGATGTCACTGAGAATGATGTCAGTCATGATGATATCACTGAGAACAAATGCAATGTCACTAAGAATGATGTCACTGAGGTTGAGAGTGATGTCACTGAGAATGAGCGATGTCACTGAGAATGATGTGACTCACAATGATATCACTGAGAATGAGAGCAATGTCACTGAGAGTTATGTGACTGACAATATCACTGACGATGAAAGTGATGTCACTGAGATTGATTTGAACAAGGAAGTGGATGTCACTGAGAATGATGCGACTGACAATGATCTCACTGAAAGTGAGCGCAGTGTCACTAAAAATTATGTCCCTGAGGATGAGAATAATGCGACTGACAATGATTTCACGGAGGATCAGAGTGACGTCACTGAGAATGATGTGAGGGACTGTGATATCGCTGGGAATGAGAGCAATGTCACTGAGAATGAGGTCACTGAGAATGCTGCGACTGGAAATCTGCCTGTGAATATCGTCATGTAGGTATTCTCATGCAGGTCATTGTATTGCCAGGGCATGGAATGAATGGCAGCTGCACTGTTCAAGTTTGTCCTCTCATCCGAGCAGGCTTCATCAGTTCAAGGTTAATGACTAGGTAGGACAAACACTAGTCTGATGAGGTCGGACGGCTGTAGGCTGCCTTGTTGTCTTAGCAGGTTTGAAGTGTACTGGAATGTTGTATTGATTGCTTAAAAATCCTTCCTTTTTCTCACATAGACCTGAGACATATGGGATGTCAATGTTATTATTATTATTATTATTATTACTACTACTATTATTATTATTGTCTGCTACTCTTTTCTTCTTCATCCACTTTACTCTCCTTCCTCCCGGAACTACATGCACTTTTTATCATGTCACTGGCCATGACAATCTTGTAATTGACAATGATATGACTGACCAAGAAATGAAGTCCCTTATTATGACAATGATGTCAATGAGAATGATGTGACTGAGCAAGGAGTGATGTCACTGCAGATGACAATGATGTCAATGAGAACATCACTGACAGTGATGTGACTGAGGATGGAATTGTGTCACTGAGAATGATGTGACCGAGAGTGATGTCACTGAGAGTGATGTGACTGAGGATGAGAATGTCACTGAGAACGATGCGACTGAGGATTAGAACGATGTCGCTGAGAATGATGTAACTGCGGAAGGAAATGCCGTGACCGAGATTGATGTTACTGAGAGTGACGTGACTGAGGATGAGGATGATTTCACTGAGAATGATGTGACTCATAATGATATCACTGAAGGAAGGAATGGTGTCAGAGATTGATGTTACTGAAATTGATGTGACTCAGGATGAGAATTTTGTCACTGAGAATGATGTGACTGAGGAAGGAATGATGTCACTGAGAATGATGTGACTGAGAGTAATGTGACTGAGTAATGCGACTGAGGATGAGAACGATGTCCCTGATAATGATGTCACTGAGAGTAATGTCACTGAGAGTAATGTGACTGAGGATGAGAATGATGTCACTGAGAATGATGTGAATGAGGAAGTAACGATGTCACTGAGAATGATGTGGCTGAGAGCGATGTCACTGAGAGTGATGTGACCGAGGATGAGAATGACACTGAGAATGATGTGACTGAAGATGAGAAAGATGTGACTGAGAAATGTGACTGAGAAGGATGTGACTGAGAATGACATGACTGAGAATGACATGACTGAGAATAACATGACTAAGAATGATGTTACCTTGGATGAGAATGACGTGACTGAGAATGATATGACTGAGGATGAGAATTATGTGACTGACAATGATGTGACTGAGGATGAGAATGATGTCACTGAGAGTAATGTCACTGAGAATGATGTGACTGAGGAAGGAACAATGTCACTGAGAATGATGTGACTGAGAGTGATGTCATTGAGAGTGATGTGATCGAGATGAGAATGATACTGAGAATGATTTGACTGAGGATGAGAATGATGTCACTGAGAATGATGTGACTGAGAGTGATGTCACGGAGAATGATGTGACTGAGAAGGATGTGACTGAGGATGAGAATGACATGATGGAGAATAATGTGACTGAGATTGATGTGACTGAGAATAATGTGACTGAGGATGAGAATGATGTGAATGAGAATGATGTGACTGAGGAAGGAATGATGTGGCTGAGATTGATGTCACTTAGAACGATGTGACTGAGGATGAGAATGATGTGACAGAGAATAACGTGACTGAGAATGAAAATGATGTGACTGAGAATGATGTGACTGAGGATGGAGTGAGTGTTGAAGGTGTGTGAGGACGATGAGGAAAGCCTAATGTGTGATGATGGTGTGTTCTTCATCATCAGTGGTGTGCAGTTTCAGAAGTTGTTTCCCGCACTCGCTGACCTTGGAGCTCGGAGAGACCGTTCACATCCTGGAGAAATGTGAAGGTGACCTTCAACACAAACATACATCCTTTCCATTTGTCACATTGGTACATTATTCATAAACACTATTACCCTGATAACACTACCAACACTGTTAAACGTGGAAAAAACTGTCTGTTGTGTTTCAGGATGGTTCAGAGGTTTCTCCCTCAGGAGATCAGATATCAAAGTAACACACTTTTTCTTCTTCCATTCTGCTACGAACACACACACACACGCACACACACACACACACACACACACACACTTCCTCATGTGTGTATATGTACGCTATTTGCTGCTTGTTGGATATATTGAAGGACTGTATTGATGTATTGATGTACTGATAGATATATTGATGTGTCTGCAGGGTGTTTTCCCATCATGTTACATTCATGTGAAGAAATGTACTGTCACCAGTAAAGGGTATGAC
Organism: Dunckerocampus dactyliophorus; assembly: GCF_027744805.1. NCBI lineage: Eukaryota > Metazoa > Chordata > Actinopteri > Syngnathiformes > Syngnathidae > Dunckerocampus > Dunckerocampus dactyliophorus. Next base: position 27,283,814 of record NC_072826.1, read on the forward strand.
TACTAAACACTACTAAATACATGTAAATATTGCTAAATACTGCTATTACTGTATACTACAGAGTAAAACATGAACACATGTATCAGACTTTTTGTAGCAGTTGTGTGTTTTTACTGCAAAATACACTGGTACTTTCTTCACAAATATTACTGCATCATACATGTGATAGTGTGTGTGTGTGTGTGTGTGTGTGCTGCAGGTCCAAGGAGACGGTAGTACCTGTGGAAGATGTGCTTGTTACTGAGGTGACATCCACGCTGCAGGAATGGGCGTGTCTGTGGAAACAACTCTATGTGGTTAGCACAGCCTTCATTTTCACATCAGCCTCACATCATTTGCATTCCATCCTAAACATTGGCCGACGTTTTTGCCCATGGCTGTAAATGCTTATTATACTCATATACAATTATTATACTTGTACTGTATCTTGCATATATGCTGACAGTGTATACTGCATAGTTGGTTTTATACACGTTGACCCCCGCTGAGATAAGTAGAAAGTAGTAATTGTAAAGTGATGATGTGATGATTATGAGGATGACGAGTAATGACTGTTTCAGCGACATAAAGTGGAATTATTCTTCAAACTGGGTCATGTGATGTCGGAGCTGATTGACTTGAGGAGACAGCTGCTGTCGGGTCAGCTGACACATGATCAGAACCGAGACATCAAAAGACATGTGACTGCCAGACTGGACTGGGGAAATGAGTGAGACACAACACACACACACACACACACACACACACACACATACACTCACTCTTATCATACATATTTGACCTGTGTGTGTGTGCGTGTTCAGAAATTTGGGTTTGGACTTGGTTCCAAGAAAAGATTTTGCGATGGTGGATGAAGATCAGATCAGCGTCTCTGATCTTTACAAGATGGTGAGTTGGATGGACATTCATCAGAGTATTAGAATTCCATACATGCTATCATGATTTCAGTGCTAATGATAAAGCTCTAACTTGTTATGTTTGTTGCCACAATGACGATGATGATGTTTTTCTTCTCAGCACGTGAGCAGCAGACACAACGCCCAACACAACTCTTCACAGGTTTGTCAACTTGCGCCAAGTCATACTATTTAACGATTTAACATGTCATCAATAGAGACGAGAATGGTTAAGACGAGCTGGGAGAAACTTGCACGACATCAGCGGGCATGTTAAAACGCTCGTTTGCATTAACAAGCGATAAAAGAAACACACTCACACAGCCGCTCTAGCTAAGCCTGCTAGCTTCCACTCACGCTCTGTAAGAGAGGAGCTTTGAAGTTTTTTTTGCCAACGTTTGCCGGTGTTTCAGGTCACCGTTACGACATGTTTAGTTCGGGAGGGGGCGGGTTAGTGGTCGTGATGAGATTACGTCATGATTGAGCGGTCCGCCGGAGAAGTACTCCCCCACACAAACGTTCCTTCTCGTCACGATGACAGCATTTTTTCACTCACATGACGTCAACTTCCGCGAGATTCCGCATTTAACAGTATATTCCGTTTTTATTGGCCAAGTCCGTGATTCGGTTGCGGCAATCCCAGGGGCCTGTGATTTACTGGCAAAAACTATTCATCAAATATGAAAGAAAAAAAAAAAAGAACACAAAAAAACAATATAGTGATGCAATTGTGCTGTATTTAGACAGCAAAATAGAAAAAGAAATAAATAATGGATTAAATTGAGCAAAAGCAAAATTAATAATTAGGAAAAAAAGCTACAATTAATATTATTATGTAATTGTACTGACAGAGAAGTAGAGATTTTAAAAAGTAAGTAAGACAGTTTGTTAGCAAGTATTCTGCAGAAAACACGTCTCATTCACCCTCAGTCACTAATCATTTATGAATATATGATAAGTGTGAGGAATAATTAGGGATTAAACCTGAATGGTGTTGTGAGTAAACAACGGCAAGAGGGTCTGGAGGGGGAGGAGCTAGCCGTGTAATAAAAATAGATCTTCAATTACTCGCAGATTTTTGCAGATTGCAAAAAGGGTGGATCTGCTGTACCTGCTTTTTTTTTGCAAAATAAAACCAGAAAGAGCCTAAGAGATGTTGCTGACTGAGATGACCTCTGGTGACCCTCAGGCTGAGCCCAGCAGTCATCAGAAACCCGGCGGCGGCGACGCCTGCAAAGCTCCAGTGGCTCATCACCTGCTGCTCCACCTGAAGAGCTTCACATCCAACAACATCGGAGAAGACACCGACATCTTCTTCTCGCTCTACGACTGCCGAGAAGGAAAAAGCATCAGGTTGGGTTTTTTCTCTCATCAGAAGACGTCAATGTCAAGGTCAGCGTAAAGCTCGCGTAACCCGCAGCATCCTGCTTGTTTTTAGTGAAAAGTTTCTGGTCAGGCTCAACAAAAATGGAGGAGCAAAGAATCATGAGAAGGCGGAAAGACTGAGCGCCCTCTTCACGGTAAAACCTGCTCACTCAAACCTTCAACTCCTTCATTTCCCTTCAAAAAACCTTTTTTACATCCTTCCTAATGTAGTCGTCCCTCGCTATATCACGGTTTGAATATCGCTCCCTCACTCTATTGTGTTTTTTCAAAAAATTATTCATGAATAAATGATTGCTGTTTCTTGGTTGGCTGTGGCCTATTATTAGTAAAAACATATATAAAACATATATATTATATATATACTGTATATATTATATATGCATATTGTGGTCACTGGGCATCAGTAATGTTATGAGACATGATGTTAGATTACATTAACTTTCACACTGCATGGAGACTGGCTCCTGAGCCTGCAGAGCCGAGCCGAGATGCCTTGGCTGAGACGGACATACTGTATCATGGCTGAGATCGAGTGAAAAAAAGATTATCCTCTCATTCCCTGTGGACGTGGTAAAGTTTTGGCTTCTTTGGCCTTCTTCCCCACTCCGTTTCAAACACTAAGTGTAGAATAAATAAATTGGAGAGGCTAACTAGTTAGCTCGGTTGCTTGCTATGCAGTGATCCCGTAGCCTTTGCAACGTGATGTAAACAAAGAAAAATAGGGGTATAAAAGTGACTATTGAGGTGTTATTTCAGGTCTAATAATGACTCTAATAATGGTAAAATCTGTATTTAGAAAGTCATGAACAGGTTTTCTATGTTCTAACTACGAAAATATTCCTTTTATTAATATTTAATGCGACTTCTTTGAAATTCACATAACGCTGTCTGCTCTGGAACCAATTAACCGCGACAAACGAGGGACGACTGTACACACTTTTACTACATCGTGTATGTGTGTGTGTGTGTGTTTGTGTAGGACTTGAGCAACAAAGACATGAAGAGAGATCTGTACATCATCTCACAGGTGATCCGAACAGGTAAAGCACAGCACAGGTCACATGACACACTGACTCAATGTCATCAATTCATTTCAGCACATGGATGCAAATTTTATGAAGTTTATCAAACAAGCGTCATAACTGAAAACTTTTATTACTACCAGGAAACAAGAAGTAGTAGCAGCTGGTTGACATACCTATACTGTACATACATACTTACATACATAGATACATACATGCATGCATACATATACTGTACATACATACATACATACATGCATACATATACTGTACGTACATACATACATACATACATACATACATGCATACATACATACATACAGTACATACATACATACGTACATACATACATACGTACATACGTAAGTACATACATACATACGTACATACGTAAGTACGTACATACGTACGTATGTACGTATATACGTATTTACATACATACATACATACTGTACATACATACATAAGTACATATGTACGTACGTACATACATACATACATACATACTGTACATACGTACGTACGTACATACATACATACATACAGTACATACATACATACATACTGTGCATACATACAGTACATACATATATACTGTACATACATACGTACATACATACATACATACATACATACTGTACATACATACATCAAAGTGTAACTTCAACAAGTTACACATGATCCAATTATCATAAATTTATTGTCAAAGTGTAACATCAACAAGTGAGGAGAGGAGGGTAGAGGGAGCACCTGACCTTCGGCAAGACAAAACACAAAATAGCATCATCATGGTTTCCACTTCCTGTGGCAGGGCGGATGTTGCTGAATGACAGTAAAAAAGGTCCGGCACACGTACGATACCGACGACCTTACGGCTGCGCCGTCCTCGCCATGAGCGACGTCCTGCAAACGATCTCGGAACTCCGAGAGGAAAAAGACTTTGTTCTCAAAGTCTACATGTGAGTCCTGCATACACGCACACGCACACACGCACACACACACAACTGCGACATCAGCAGTACGACTTGTATTCATATTTGCTATATTTATACACCGTTGAATCAAATACAGTTTCGTATGAAGACAATCTGTGCATTTCTCAATGATGATTTCTCTGTTGGCTTAGCAATTCATGAATAATCTTAATAAATATATACTCATGGAAAGTTTATTTCCCTTTGAAATGATATACCATTTCTGTTAGTTGCTTTTAACACATATTTGCCAACTATTAAACTGTATATATATAAGCACTGGTCTGGAAGACTTCCTGTGGAAGCGTTGAACAAAAACCTTTCCCAGGCAACTTGTATAGAAAATCTATGTAAATACTCACTTATTTATTCATATAACGCACACAGAACCACAAGCAGCACAGTGTCTCTCTCCTACCTTCATGTCGGAACAGAACCAATGAAGCTTTGCACTGTTCATGTGATGGTGCATTCAAGCACCGCGTAACTCTGAATGTTACACACAGAGAAGGGAAAAATGCTGACGTAACTGTACGCCTGCTAGCAGGTCCTGTGAGGCCAATCAGAAATGTGTTTGGCTAAAAAAAAGAACAGCCACATTGCTAATAGTGTGTATGTGACATTGGCCAGCACTCCTGATTCTGAAGGCCCTGGGCAGATTACATTGAAATGGCAACACATAGATGCTGGAATCTGATTGAAGAAAACAATCTAACATACACATACACTACTAGAAGTGGTGCAGCCAAAAAACATGCTACCAAATGAACATAATAGACTGTTGGAATAAATGCATATCATGTCATGAAACAAATACTTGAGGCCAGTACTTGTGATTGCACACCAGTGCACCATGTATATGTACGCGGAAGTAGTGTATTGTGAAAGTCGTGTATATGTATGTGGAAGTAGTATATACTGTATGTATGTGAAAGTAGCGGAAGTAGTGTACATGTATGTGGAAGTAGTGTATATGTATAGGAAAGTAGTGCATATGAAAGTAGTGCATATGTATGTGGTATTAGTATATGCAGTATGTATGTGGAAGTAGTGTATATATATATGAGGACGTAGTGCATATGTACTGTATGTGGTATTAGTATATGCAGTATGTATATGGAAGTAGTGTATATATATGAGGAAGTAGTGCATATGTATGTGGTATTAGTATATGCAGTATGTATGTGGAAGTAGTGTATATATATATGAGGAAGTAGTACATATGTATGTGGTATTAGTATATATGTATGTGGAAGTAGTGTATATATATGAGGAAGTAGTACATATGTATGTGGTATGAGTATATATGTATGTGGAAGTAGTGTATATATATGAGGAAGTAGTACATATGTATGTGGTATGAGTATATATGTATGTGGAAGTAGTGTATATATATGAGGAAGTAGTACATATGTATGTGGTATTAGTATATATGTATGTGGAAGTAGTGTATATGTATGTCGAGGCAGTGTATATATATGTGGAAGAAGTGTAAATATATACTGTATATGTGGAAGTAGTATATGCTCTCTGCTTGATAAAACTTTCAGGTGTAACAACGAGAACGAATGGTACCAAATCCATGAAAACATCATCCGCAAATCCAGTACCAAATACTCGGCGCCCGGAAACAACTACGGTATGAAACTTTTTCAAAACATCAAGTAAAATACTTGACATTCTGATGAAACATTACGTTGAAGGGCCCAACTACTTCCTGTCATTTCATTCTCATCTCACTCATCTTCATCACCTTTATGTATTGATGATGTTGATGTATTGATCGTCATGTCCTACACGTCGAGGAAGTTGGAGGTTCTTCATCTCAGTCATCTTCACGTGGATGTCCTCGCTCTTCATCTTGTGTGTCGCAGGTCTGATCATCTCATTGCAGTTGTTGCGAGGCGACTTGGAGGATCTCCGGCGGGAAAAGAAAGCGGTGTTGAGCGGAGGCGTGGCCATGACGCGCAAGCTGGGCTTCCCTGACGTCATCATGCCAGGTGAGCGCGCGTGTTGCCAGGCGTGAGCGGGCGTGTCGCTGATGTTTGATGGCACGTGAAGGCTTGGTTGCTTTGCGGTCACAGGTGACGTGCGCAACGACTTGTACTTGACGCTGGAGCGAGGCGACTTTGAGAGAGGAGGAAAAAGCGTTCAGAAGAACATTGAAGTTGGTGTTTTTGTGCTCAGCGCCGATGGAGAACTTGTGAAGGTGACCTTCACACTCGTGTGTTGCTGTGCAGTAGTTGTGTAGGTGTCCTTTGTGTTTTTTGGAAATGATGTGACGATGGCGCTCAGTGAGAACTTCCTTTCTCTCCGTTCAAGTTTCGGACTTCAGTGTTAAGAATCAGGAAGCTTGAAGGTCATCTTTGGTGCAAAAAGGGATTAGCAAGGACAACTTTCGGTTTGAAAAAGTAAAAGAAAGGCTCCTGGATGTTGATGTTGTGTTTTACCCTCCTGGTGCAGGACTGCGTTAGTCTGGGTTGTGGCGAGCCCAACATGGCGGCGCATCGCTCCTTCGTGCTCTACCACAACAACAGCCCTCGATGGAGCGAGGCCATCAAGCTGCCCATCCCCATCGACCGATTCCGAGGCTCCCACCTCCGCTTCGAGTTCAGGCATTGTTCCAGTGAGGAAGAACACGCGGAGACAAACGGAGACGTGGTCTTTATCATCAGCTTGTCTTCTCTTTGTGTCCCTGAAGCCAAGGACAAAGGAGAAAAGAAACTCTTCGGCTTTTCCTTCACGCCGCTCATGAGGGACGACGGGACCACGCTGTCCGACCAGAGCCACGAACTCTTTGTCTACAAGGTCTGATTGAGCTCCCTTTTTTGCAACTACATTATAGTAACAACATTTGGTGATGTGAGTTGATGAGTTTCATGTAACACCAATCACATGTGACCTCAGTGTGACGACAACACAACGTTCAGTCACCCCGCCCACTACTTGGGCCTCCCCTGCTGCAAAGACCACATGAACCTCAGTCCTGGTGTTGGGACCAGCCTCCTCTTCCAGCGCAGCACCAGGGAGACCTTCTGGATCTCCACCCAGCTCTCGTCCACCAAGCTCACCCAGAACGGTAAAGAAGACCTCGGTCTCCGTGTTCAGATGACCACACACTTGCTCAACGTATGTGGCGACAATGACACGTCTCTGCTCTTCTAGTGGACCTGCTGGCTCTGCTCAAATGGAAAGCACATCCGGACCGGGTCTCCGACATCCTTGGCCGCCTGCGACACATCAGTGGAGAGGAAATAGTCAAGGTATGTAAGAACTTTTATTGATGACTTTGTGTATTTCATCTGCCTTAGCTTGTAGGAGCGCACACGATATTCATTGCAATAATGTAAACATCCTTGGGAATGTACTCTTATTTGTATTCTGATTTTTAAAAGCGCCTTCTGGAACTTTATCAGATACACACAGAAATGTACTACACTTCTCGTACTTGCGCCTATCAACATAGTCATCAACATACAGTCATCCCTCGTTCATGCCAGTTAATTGGTTCCAGACCCGACCGTGATAAGTGAATTTCTGCCAAGTAGGATTCCTTATTTAGAAATGGAATGCTTTTTAACAAGAGCCCTCTAAAGACGAAATAACACCCCTATAATCACTTTTACACTCCTATTACCCAATATAGTAGATATAAAAAGAGAAAATAATTTTAGACATAAATAAGACATAACATGGCATCACAAGTTAGCATTGACAGCGTACTACCTGTGTGGCTATTGTCTCATCAGTGTAGCTTTACTGACACCTAGTGACCAGTGTAGAATACTACTGTAATGCTGCTGCTTGTGGTTAAGCAGAGACTAATGATGGACTTCAGTTGCTTTTATTAACAAGCAGAGAACACATATGCAGTGAACATTCACACTCTTCACACTGCTAACTATGCTAACACTCAGCTAAACACACACTTCCCAGGCCCCGCCTCTTAAAGGCGCACACATTATTAGATATTACACTACGTGTCACGTCTTCTATCGTCTTATATTTGTATTTTTCTTCATTTAACCATTTTTATGCTTGAAAATGCTTAATTTAGGCCAAGAATACTTTGCTTAAATACGCAAATATACTTCAATATGTTGGAACTGCGACGTAGTTCCAATCCTGTAAGTTCTGTATTAATATTAATACATTTGTTTCCTCTTGGCACCACAAATGTAAGCCTTGACCGTCTCCGTTCAGAACCATTGCCAGTGGACCCAAAGAAATCCCATAATCTTTTGCCTTGTGAACAGTAGGCATGGGTCGGTTACCGGTATCAAGGTATACCACAGTATGAAAAAGTCACGGTTTGAAAACCTCTAAGACAGTCTGTCATGTGGTCCTACGGTATGAGAGAAAGCTGAGGTCCAGTGCGACCACTGTGTGGAAATACTTTGTCATGTCCTGTGTTATTCCTCGCAGTTGGAACTGGGACATTATTAAGTGAAAACATTGTACTCACGTGAAAGATTCCTTCAAAGGGATGCACACTTAGAAGATTTACTCCACCATCATTCAAAGTCATTCACTTATTTTTGTCAATTTATTTCAAAAACATATGTTCCACGTCCATCATGTTGTATTATATTCGTTTAACATGATTGTTCCACAGAAAATGTTTATTTTCCTCTTCTTTCCAATAAAGATATTTCAAAATAACACATTTTAGAGCTTCTGTGTAGGCTCTCAGTCGTACAGGAGTTGTCCATCGAGGAAAAGGCTTCTTGAGACGTCATCTGTACTTCTGTGTAGAAGGTGTCGGACGTTTCGCTCCTCATCCGAAGAGCTTCGTCAGCAAACTAATAAGTGCTGGTAGCTTAGGCCTTAAATACAGTAAGAGTGGGCGGAATTGGTGTGCCAACACCCTCCTCCTATTGGTTCGTTACACTAAGCCTGGGCGGAGCAGTGGTATAATCCTATCCTGTTATTCACACCTACGATAAAAGGGAAGTGTCGCTCCCTGAATTGGGTATGAACGACTCTGATACTGGCTTGTTAGCATCTATTGTTCTGGCTCGGCCCTGCCTTCACCTCATTTGCAAGACTAAGAGCTGTGGGTTTAGGTCTCAGTAACCTGCTGAACACAGGGTCCAAATTAAACCTCAAACCACCATTCCGGTTCAATGATGGGTTCTGTTGTTTGACAAAAATAGCTTCCTTTACTCCTCTTTCAAACCATCTGTTTTCTTTGGCCAAAATCTTTACCTCGCTGTCCTGAAAAGAGTGATTGGTAGCTTTCAGGTGTAGATGTACTGCTGATTGAGGACCACTAGCATTGTCCCTGCGATGTTGATAAAGCCTTTTTTGGAGCATTTGCTTAGTTTCCCCAATGTAGTGCTCTTTGCATTCCTCATCTTTACAGTGGATGGAATAGACCACATTGCTCTGTTTCTGGTTTGGAGCCTTGTCTTTAGGATGCACTAATTTTTGTCTCAGGGTATTTACTGGTTTGAAATAGGTAGGAATTTTGTGTTGCCATAAGATCCTCTGGAGTTTTTCGGAGACCCCCGCTACATAAGGGACTACCACTCCTCTCCTTTTTGCTTCTGTGGGCTTTTGGGTTTCTTTCCCTACTCTCTTCTTTTGACATTTGTTAAAAGCCCACCGTGGGTACCCACAGGTTGAGAGCGCTCTCTGGACATGTTGTGTCTCCTTTTTCTTTCCCTCAGCACTAGTTGGTATTTGTTCCGCTCTATGTTGGAGGGTCCTAATAACCCCTAGTTTATGTTGTAGTGGATGGTTTGATTCAAAAAGCAGGTATTGGTCAGTGTGTGTGGCCTTTCTAAAGACCTCTGTAAGTAGCTGTCTGTCCTTTCCTATAATTACCTTGCAGTCTAAGAAGGCTAGTTGGTTTTCTTTAGTGTCCTCGCGAGTAAATTTGATATTGGTGTCCACCGCATTGATGTGATCTGTGAAAGACAGAATTTCTTGTTTTTTGATTATGACAAAGGTGTCATCCACGTATCTAAACCAGTGCCTTGGTTTTGTCCCTGAGAAGGATGTGAGAGCCTGTTTCTCCATCTCTTCCATGTACAGATTCGCCACTATGGGTGAGACTGGTGAGCCCATAGCACAACCATGAATTTGTCTGTAGAATTTCCCTCTAAACTGAAAATATGTGGTGTTAAGGCAAATTTCCAGTAATTGGCAGATGTGGTCAGCACTAAGTTTTGTTCTCCGATGCAGAGTTGAGTCCTCGAGCAGTCTCTTCCTCACCACCGAGACTGCTGCTGAGGTGGGGACAGATGTGAAAAGTGAAGTCACATCATAAGACACCAAAGTTTCCTCTGGCTCCAATCTGAGGTCTTTGATGCTCGCCACAAACCCTTTTGTGTTCTCTATATGATGATCAGTGTTGCCTACCAAAGGGGATAAGACTGTTTTTACATATTTCGCTACATTGTACGTGGTAGAGTCAATGCTACAGACAATGGGTCTGAGGGGAAACCCTTCCTTGTGGATTTTTGGAAGGCCATAGATACATGGTGTAGCCTCCCCAGGGTATAACCTATGATACATCTGTCTGTCAATTAGTTCTTCCTTCTCTAACTTTTGGAGACAGTGTATGATTTCTTTCTTATACCTACTGGATGGGTCCCTTTTAAGTTGCTCATATGTGTTGGCATCACTAATTAGACTTGTTATTTTTTCCTCGTAGTCCAATGTGTTGAGAACCACTGTGCATCTGCCCTTATCAGCTGGTAAGATGGTGATGCTCTCATCTTTCTGCAGAGCCGCTAATGCTTTCCTCTCCCCTAATGTGATATTGGACGGTGGTGGTTTGGCACTACTGAGAAGGGCCGATATTCTCAGACGAAGGTCCCCTGCCTCTGTTCTAGAAAGGTTATTGTTCCTGATGGCCGATTCAGCTGCTGTGATATAGTCTACTGTGGGTATCGTTTTAGGAGTCACTGAGAAGTTGAGACCCTTGGTTAATACTGCCTTCTCTGTCTCCGAGAGGCTTCTGTCTGACAGATTTTTGATCCAATTTTCTTTAGTATTGGTCTGATTCCCCCCATCCTTAGTGTTTACGACAAGCTGTGGTCGATTTTCCAATAGAAGTTTCTGGAATTTTCCCTTATGCCTTTCTTTGGTTTTGCTATGGTGCTTCATATAACCTGATTTGGTAAATTCACAAACCTCCTGATAGGTTTCGTGCGTAAGCTTGGTTTGCAATCTCTGATAGAAGGTTTCTACTTCAGACTGTTTATTTTTTATCTCTATGTTAAGTCTCCTAATTCTCAAATTCTGTATTTTTCTGATGTAGTTTTGTTGCATTTTCCTTGCCAAGTGTCCTTGCTCAAGGGACGCTTGCCTCATGCATTTGGGGATTAACCTACTCTGCCTGCATCTAAGATTAAATCTGAGGTGGTTCCTTAAATCTGCTAATTTAAGAGTGGACTTTTCTAAGCTACGTACCAGCAGAAGGATGTCTCTCCCAAAGTTGGTCGCAATGCGTCTGTGTAGGCTCTCAGTCGTACAGGAGTTGTCCATCGAGGAAAAGGCTTCTTGAGACGTCATCTGTACTTCTGTGTAGAAGGTGTCGGACGTTTCGCTCCTCATCCGAAGAGCTTCGTCAGCAAACTAATAAGTGCTGGTAGCTTAGGCCTTAAATACAGTAAGAGTGGGCGGAATTGGTGTGCCAACACCCTCCTCCTATTGGTTCGTTACACTAAGCCTGGGCGGAGCAGTGGTATAATCCTATCCTGTTATTCACACCTACGATAAAAGGGAAGTGTCGCTCCCTGAATTGGGTATGAACGACTCTGATACTGGCTTGTTAGCATCTATTGTTCTGGCTCGGCCCTGCCTTCACCTCATTTGCAAGACTAAGAGCTGTGGGTTTAGGTCTCAGTAACCTGCTGAACACAGGGTCCAAATTAAACCAAATTAAACCAAATTTGGAGGAAAAGGGTCCAAATTAAACCAAATTAAACCAAATTTGGACCCTGTGTTCAGCAGGTTACTGAGACCTAAACCCACAGCTCTTAGTCTTGCAAATGAGGTGAAGGCAGGGCCGAGCCAGAACAATAGATGCTAACAAGCCAGTATCAGAGTCGTTCATACCCAATTCAGGGAGCGACACTTCCCTTTTATCGTAGGTGTGAATAACAGGATAGGATTATACCACTGCTCCGCCCAGGCTTAGTGTAACGAACCAATAGGAGGAGGGTGTTGGCACACCAATTCCGCCCACTCTTACTGTATTTAAGGCCTAAGCTACCAGCACTTATTAGTTTGCTGACGAAGCTCTTCGGATGAGGAGCGAAACGTCCGACACCTTCTACACAGAAGTACAGATGACGTCTCAAGAAGCCTTTTCCTCGATGGACAACTCCTGTACGACTGAGAGCCTACACAGACGCATTGCGACCAACTTTGGGAGAGACATCCTTCTGCTGGTACGTAGCTTAGAAAAGTCCACTCTTAAATTAGCAGATTTAAGGAACCACCTCAGATTTAATCTTAGATGCAGGCAGAGTAGGTTAATCCCCAAATGCATGAGGCAAGCGTCCCTTGAGCAAGGACACTTGGCAAGGAAAAGTGTCAGGGTCCAAATTAAACCAAATTTGGACCCTGTGTTCAGCAGGTTACTGAGACCTAAACCCACAGCTCTTAGTCTTGCAAATGAGGTGAAGGCAGGGCCGAGCCAGAACAATAGATGCTAACAAGCCAGTATCAGAGTCGTTCATACCCAATTCAGGGAGCGACACTTCCCTTTTATCGTAGGTGTGAATAACAGGATAGGATTATACCACTGCTCCGCCCAGGCTTAGTGTAACGAACCAATAGGAGGAGGGTGTTGGCACACCAATTCCGCCCACTCTTACTGTATTTAAGGCCTAAGCTACCAGCACTTATTAGTTTGCTGACGAAGCTCTTCGGATGAGGAGCGAAACGTCCGACACCTTCTACACAGAAGTACAGATGACGTCTCAAGAAGCCTTTTCCTCGATGGACAACTCCTGTACGACTGAGAGCCTACACAGACGCATTGCGACCAACTTTGGGAGAGACATCCTTCTGCTGGTACGTAGCTTAGAAAAGTCCACTCTTAAATTAGCAGATTTAAGGAACCACCTCAGATTTAATCTTAGATGCAGGCAGAGTAGGTTAATCCCCAAATGCATGAGGCAAGCGTCCCTTGAGCAAGGACACTTGGCAAGGAAAATGCAACAAAACTACATCAGAAAAATACAGAATTTGAGAATTAGGAGACTTAACATAGAGATAAAAAATAAACAGTCTGAAGTAGAAACCTTCTATCAGAGATTGCAAACCAAGCTTACGCACGAAACCTATCAGGAGGTTTGTGAATTTACCAAATCAGGTTATATGAAGCACCATAGCAAAACCAAAGAAAGGCATAAGGGAAAATTCCAGAAACTTCTATTGGAAAATCGACCACAGCTTGTCGTAAACACTAAGGATGGGGGGAATCAGACCAATACTAAAGAAAATTGGATCAAAAATCTGTCAGACAGAAGCCTCTCGGAGACAGAGAAGGCAGTATTAACCAAGGGTCTCAACTTCTCAGTGACTCCTAAAACGATACCCACAGTAGACTATATCACAGCAGCTGAATCGGCCATCAGGAACAATAACCTTTCTAGAACAGAGGCAGGGGACCTTCGTCTGAGAATATCGGCCCTTCTCAGTAGTGCCAAACCACCACCGTCCAATATCACATTAGGGGAGAGGAAAGCATTAGCGGCTCTGCAGAAAGATGAGAGCATCACCATCTTACCAGCTGATAAGGGCAGATGCACAGTGGTTCTCAACACATTGGACTACGAGGAAAAAATAACAAGTCTAATTAGTGATGCCAACACATATGAGCAACTTAAAAGGGACCCATCCAGTAGGTATAAGAAAGAAATCATACACTGTCTCCAAAAGTTAGAGAAGGAAGAACTAATTGACAGACAGATGTATCATAGGTTATACCCTGGGGAGGCTACACCATGTATCTATGGCCTTCCAAAAATCCACAAGGAAGGGTTTCCCCTCAGACCCATTGTCTGTAGCATTGACTCTACCACGTACAATGTAGCGAAATATGTAAAAACAGTCTTATCCCCTTTGGTAGGCAACACTGATCATCATATAGAGAACACAAAAGGGTTTGTGGCGAGCATCAAAGACCTCAGATTGGAGCCAGAGGAAACTTTGGTGTCTTATGATGTGACTTCACTTTTCACATCTGTCCCCACCTCAGCAGCAGTCTCGGTGGTGAGGAAGAGACTGCTCGAGGACTCAACTCTGCATCGGAGAACAAAACTTAGTGCTGACCACATCTGCCAATTACTGGAAATTTGCCTTAACACCACATATTTTCAGTTTAGAGGGAAATTCTACAGACAAATTCATGGTTGTGCTATGGGCTCACCAGTCTCACCCATAGTGGCGAATCTGTACATGGAAGAGATGGAGAAACAGGCTCTCACATCCTTCTCAGGGACAAAACCAAGGCACTGGTTTAGATACGTGGATGACACCTTTGTCATAATCAAAAAACAAGAAATTCTGTCTTTCACAGATCACATCAATGCGGTGGACACCAATATCAAATTTACTCGCGAGGACACTAAAGAAAACCAACTAGCCTTCTTAGACTGCAAGGTAATTATAGGAAAGGACAGACAGCTACTTACAGAGGTCTTTAGAAAGGCCACACACACTGACCAATACCTGCTTTTTGAATCAAACCATCCACTACAACATAAACTAGGGGTTATTAGGACCCTCCAACATAGAGCGGAACAAATACCAACTAGTGCTGAGGGAAAGAAAAAGGAGACACAACATGTCCAGAGAGCGCTCTCAACCTGTGGGTACCCACGGTGGGCTTTTAACAAATGTCAAAAGAAGAGAGTAGGGAAAGAAACCCAAAAGCCCACAGAAGCAAAAAGGAGAGGAGTGGTAGTCCCTTATGTAGCGGGGGTCTCCGAAAAACTCCAGAGGATCTTATGGCAACACAAAATTCCTACCTATTTCAAACCAGTAAATACCCTGAGACAAAAATTAGTGCATCCTAAAGACAAGGCTCCAAACCAGAAACAGAGCAATGTGGTCTATTCCATCCACTGTAAAGATGAGGAATGCAAAGAGCACTACATTGGGGAAACTAAGCAAATGCTCCAAAAAAGGCTTTATCAACATCGCAGGGACAATGCTAGTGGTCCTCAATCAGCAGTACATCTACACCTGAAAGCTACCAATCACTCTTTTCAGGACAGCGAGGTAAAGATTTTGGCCAAAGAAAACAGATGGAAAGAGGAGTAAAGGAAGCTATTTTTGTCAAACAACAGAACCCATCATTGAACCGGAATGGTGGTTTGAGGTTTAATTTGGACCCTGTGTTCAGCAGGTTACTGAGACCTAAACCCACAGCTCTTAGTCTTGCAAATGAGGTGAAGGCAGGGCCGAGCCAGAACAATAGATGCTAACAAGCCAGTATCAGAGTCGTTCATACCCAATTCAGGGAGCGACACTTCCCTTTTATCGTAGGTGTGAATAACAGGATAGGATTATACCACTGCTCCGCCCAGGCTTAGTGTAACGAACCAATAGGAGGAGGGTGTTGGCACACCAATTCCGCCCACTCTTACTGTATTTAAGGCCTAAGCTACCAGCACTTATTAGTTTGCTGACGAAGCTCTTCGGATGAGGAGCGAAACGTCCGACACCTTCTACACAGAAGTACAGATGACGTCTCAAGAAGCCTTTTCCTCACATTTTAGAGCTGTAATTGTAGCGCCGTGAAACCGTGATATTTTTGCCGAAGGTTATCATACCGTCAGAATCTCATACCGGCCCATGCCTAGTGAGCAGTGAGCATGCTCAGTAAAGTCATCTTCATGTTATACTATCATGGCATCAACACCAACCAGACTGGTATCGTCTTTCACTGCTTTTAACTTTGCTAAAAATACTACAAGATAATGAAATATTCCTAATTGTAGAAAATGTGTGTATGTGTGTAAGTTTCTTCAAGACATTCTGGACACATTGTTCTCCATTCTGGACGACAACACAGACAAATATGGACCTCTGGTCTTCCAGTCTTTGGTAAGTTGCTCTACATTTCTTCTATGTGCAGGGAAGCAAAGAAAAATCAAGAGTTTAGTGTCAGATGTTGACTGACACGTTTGTGTGTCGTTGCTTTCGAACGTCCTCAGTAAGGCGATTAGTGTAGAATGGAAAACACGATCGTGTGACCTCACACAGGCACTACCTGGATGAAAAGAAGATTTTATGCTGTAACTGTGACGTTTATTGGCCGTTGCAATGCTAATATTTGCAATGACGGGAGCCATGATGCTTTTCGTCCTCAGGTTTTCATCATCAACCTGCTCAGGGACAGCAAATATTTCCACTTCAGACCTGTCATGGACACGTACATCCATAAACACTTTGCTGGTGCTTTGGCCTACAAGTGAGTGTGTAAAATTACTGATTAAGGTTATCATGCCCAATGTTGTAAATGAGTTCCCTTGGCAGGATGAAATGTGATATTAAAGATTTCACTAGATCTGGCATCTCTACTGAGACTGCTGACCCCGCGACCCGGACCTGGATGAGCGGACAAAAATGGATAGACGGATGGATGGATATTAACTCATTCAATCCCAGCCTATTTGTCAAAAGACAACCCCTTCAGTACCCACCATTTTAGACAATTTTGACAGATTTTTCAAGGCACACAGAATATTGTGTTCTATGGCTATACGTATAAACATGGAACCTACCAAAAGAAAGATTAGACTCTCGTCTTTCATCAGAAAAATAAGTTTGTTTCTCCCTTTTTCCGTTCTTTAGTAATCAGCAGTAGAAAATAGGTAAGTTTCAGGAAAATATCGGTTCCCAAAAAGAAAAGGGAGAAAAACCGCTTTTTGTGTACAGATACATTTCAAGCATAACTTCAAATTTTTTGCTTTTGTGACAGTTCAAAGATCTAAACAACTATACCAACATAAACAACACAAAAATGGGTTGCTTTACATCAAAATAACAATTTATTTACAAATACAGTACAGTGTTCCCTTGTTTATCGCGGGGGAAAGGTTCCCAAAATAGCCCGCAATAAGTGAAATCCGTGAAGTAGCCAACTATATTTTTGTACAATTATTATATCTGTTTTAGGCTGTAAAACCCCTCACCATACACTTTGTACACTCTTTAGCAAATTTGATCACATTTCTCTCTCGTGTAAACGCTCTCAAAGTTCAAATTTCGTTAGAATTTTAATGGTCACAAGAAATTAAGTGACTCACACATATTTCACTCTGATCATGGCTTGCCCTGGCGCTGTTAGGCTGTAGCGTTTTTGCATCCTTGTTAAAACATATTCCTCCTCATCGTCCTCCATGAACCGAAGATTCATTTACAACATTCCAGGCTGCCTACAGCCGCGTAACTTCTGCCTTCATTCAGCATGTATGACAATAGGAAACAGGCAGTCCTGCATGAAGGAGATTGATTGACAATGGTCTACAGCCAATCAGAACGCAGAACACAATGAGCATGTTCTCCCTTAGCCAATCAGAGCTGTTGTGAACGGAACACGGCTGGACACGTCTTCAACTCTCACATGAGTATACACCACCCTCTACTGGTAGCAGTAGTAAATACAATAACAGACACATACAACAGAGCACCGATAGATCACTCTAAGGACGGAGAACACAATGCACAAAAAAAAACAAGCAAAATTGCACAAAATGAGTGAAAGAGTGAGTCTGCGAAAGGTGAGCCGCAATGTAGCGAGGGAACACTGTATAACACCATGAACTATTCACACTTTTCACATTTGGACCTAAACCGTGTGTGTGCATGCTTGTCAACGCGTGCGTGCGTGTGTGTGCATGCGTTAAAATTTCCCTACAATGCGTGACCTTCTGCATGCTACACTCCTCCATGCTCTCCCACTTCCTCCTTGCTGTCGAGTGTGTGTTTCATGCAAAAGAGCCATGGCAAGCTCTTATCAAATTCACTTCTGCCATCTTGTGGTCGTTTTTATGGCTTAAAACAAAAAAACAGTGACATCTTTTAGTGTGCAATTGCATCATCACCTCTTTTTGCCTCTCACGCAAAAAAAACTTAAAAGACATATAAGTATGTCTTTCGGGCGTTCAGGTTTATAAAAACGTATAAATACGTCTTTGGTATTGGATGAGTTAATCATTAATATTGGTCCCCCTCTACGCCACCAGTCCAGTTTGTAGAAATCTGGTCATTGAAGTTGTGTTTGTGTATCAGGGAGCTGATCCGATGTCTAAAGTGGTCAATGGAGCGTTCTGTTGAGGCGGTCCGACAAGATCACACCCAGGAAGTCATGAGGGTAACATTTCTGTAAATATATGTAAATTATTTTCTTCAGATGATTTATATGTACCGTGTATTTTCATACCACCAACAGGCTCTGGAGTATCTGATCAAGTTCATCGTTCAGTCTCGGGTTCTGTACTCTCGTGCCACCTGTGGCTTGGAGGAGGAACAGTTCCGGAGCAGCATCCAGGAACTCTTCCACTCCATCCGTTTGGTTCTCAGCCTGGACCGACCTACTTGTGAGACCCTCATCTTCACACAGGTGAGCAGACCACGCCCACTCATCATTTCCATGGGAGATCTTTTCGGCTAGAAGATGTTGCTTTCTCCTTGGTCTTACTTCAAAGTGTTGAAATGATTTGGGGAAGTTTCTCCCTCAGCTTGTTTGATTTCTTGTGTGCTTCTTTCACTCTTCCTCGCCTTCTCCGACTCCCTCCATCATTTTCCTGCAATATTTCTTTTGGGGGGGGCGCTCTCCCTCTATACGTTCACACCCAGGGTCCCCAACCTGGCCAAGGTCCAAGTCAGGCTCCAACCCCTCCCCCAGGCCAGGTTCCTGGTGGCGTGCAAGTCACCTGTGCTCAGGTGTTGAGCGCCAACACTCTGCGGCCACCGCCTTTGTCAGTAAGTAGACGTGTGGATGAAAGCCCCGCCCCCCGGTCATCGGAATACACACTCACTCGTGTGTGGCTTCACTTCATCACACAAGCGTCTGTGTTGTTAGCAGGAGCGGCTACCAAACGACTTTCTTTTCTTTCCACGTTTGTCTTTTCTTCTCTCAAAGTGGACAAAGACGACTAACAAAGATTTTCCTTTGAGCCGATGTCTTCCCTTGTCACCAAACGTTTGCGATGGTCTGACTTCTTGCAGGCCGCGCTCTTCAACTCTTTCCCGAGCATCTTTGACCAGCTGCTGCACATGTTTGCCGTCCAAGAAGTAGCAGAGTTTGTGCGCGGCACGTTGGCAAGCGTGCCGTCCACGCTGCACGTGGGACACGCCATGGACGCCGTCAAGCTGCAGTTCATCGCTCGCACCGTAGACAGCAGGCTCTTTTCTTTCCCAGGTATTCTTGCCTCAAGAAAAACACTTTTCACTTTAATCACCACTGCCATTTCATTAGCATTAGCATTTACACATTTGGTACCATGTAGAAGTACTGGGACGGGTGTGTTTTGTTGCTTAGGTGTGTCCTATTACATGACCTATTCAGTCAGTAAATAACACTGAATGTCTACGCTTACTTTCAGGTTGGGTTAGGATAGGTTTTGCCTTTGTAGACTGCATTTAGAGGTGAAAACAATATCAAAACCAGGGACCTGTCTATGGGTGAAAAATGGAGAGAAGATGAAAAGTCAATCAGAAGCATTGCACAAACATTGCTCATAGCCACTACAAGTATTCGGAACGTCCTGAGGAAGAAAAGAAGCACTGGTGTACTAAGTAACAGATGTGGAACAGGTAAAGCAAGGAAAAGATCAGCAGGTGATGACAGAAACATTGTGAGAGCTGCAAAGAATAACTGTTGACATCATCTGTGACATCAGCAACAACCTACAGGGGGCAGGAGCGAAGGTATCACTAGACTTCATCAACAAAAGTACAATGATACACCACAAGATGCTAACCACTCATTACCTGGGCAACAAAACACACCTGTCAGTCACATGTTGCAATACTTTTGCTCACATGAAAAATGGGTGGGTTCAAACAAAAGGTTCTGTCTTCTAAGTTGTGCGTTAGGGCTGTCAAAAATAACGCGTTAACGGCAGTAACTAATTTATTTCATTCAATGCGTTAAATGTTTTTGTGTAGTTAGCATGCGCACCACAGCAAGCACGCCTCTCTGTCATGACGGCAGAGTCTGATGCTCTCTTATAACTTCATTCTGACCTGAACACTTAAACAGCAGTACAATTCCAACACCTACTGTATGTATCTCCAACTCACACACGTCTCTAGTCAGTTCATCCTGGGAATGACACTTCCTCATTCTCATTACAAGAACACGAGATGCATTCAGGACACTCCGAACATCTCAAAAACGGCTTTATACTGCATGTGTGTGTGTGAATGACATTTTCAGTCCATTTGGAGCTGTTAATCCATACAAATATATATTTCTTTCTGGTCATTAAATACAGGAAAAATGGGCATATTTCAGACAAAGTTGCTAATGGTGTTTAATCATGATTAATTAATTTAAAAATCGTGATTAATCTTATTAAAATTTGTAATCATTTGACAGCCCCTAGTTACGTTATCATTTCATAGCGTGGTGAATATGCAGGTCACAACTCGTCGACAAGTGTTTAGGAATTGTTGGATTGTGTATTTTCTGAGTTTTTATTAATTTGCGTTCTTCACTGCTGTTTCCGGGTCATGTGATTGTTGTTGGCAACTGTTGCTAAGTGTTTGTTCAGTCGAGAGTAAACGGTTTATACCACTTATCCCCAGCCTCTGAATCACATCTCCACATTTGGTGACCCTCGACGCGAGTAATACAGGCTCAGGCAAAATGATCTGACACATTTGTAGGTTAAATAAAAGGCAAATAAAGTAAAGAAACAAGAAAGTGTTTTTATTTTGGAAAAGTACATATAATGCCATTCTGTTTCATTATGTTTTAAAAATGAAACCAGTCAAATGGGATCCATTATTGTCCACACACTCAATGCAGATCCAGTAGCTGTGAAGTTGGTAACCCATAACAAGATGGTGTTTGGAGCTGCTATGGGATCATGTCTACCAAGATTGAAGTGCAAACGGAACAGTTTCAGTTGCAGTTACAGATTCGTTTGTTTTGATAAACGTTTCCACAATGAAAGCGCGATGCTCGCCAGTCCAATTCATGGCAGCAACTGAAAAAGAAACGAAAAACAATGGCATTATAAAGAAACAAAGCAAAATGGCATTACACTAGGTCCCCAACTTACAAACACCCGACTAGCAAACACTCGCCGATACGAACACAAGCCGACTGGTTTATATTTTATTTTATGGTGCCCTGTAGTGCTTAGGAATCAGTATGTATACTGCTACTGTACATGCTTGACCAGTAGAGGGCACTGTGACACCGCTAATGGGACCAAGAGGCAGCCTTAGAGCTAATGAGATTAACAGACGCTGGGCAGAGAAAGCTTCCGGTAAAGCTAGGAAGGCTAGGTTTTAGCTGTATGATACAACCCGGACAGAGCGTGTGATTAAAGTTTATGAAGAGTTAATAGGCCTGCTTAATTCTACACCACCCACAGAACACTACCTCTTTTAGAAGAGTCTAACGACGACGACGACTTGTCCTTTTTTTCAATATCTCCTCCTCCACCACCACAACGACGTATCCTCGACCACTCCTCTTCAAAGGTAAATAACATTTATCATTACGTATTATTATATCACTTTTATTAATGTTTTTTTCATTAATTATCCTGGTTTAATATTACTACTGCATCCAAACTCATATTTACATACATACACATATACTGTATATGTATACACGTACATGTAGTACCTATATCATTGCTAATATTAATTTTGTTTCGACTTAAGAACGATTCGACTTAAGAACGGTCGTCTGGAACCAATTGTGTTTGTTAGTTGGGGACCTAGTGTATATGAAAAAAATGGCATTATATGTACTTTTTGAAAATAAAAACACTTTTTTGTTTCTTTACATTATTTGCCTTTTTTTTTAACCTACAAATGTGTCAGATCATTTTGCCTGACCCTGTATGTCGACTGACAACGATAACAGAGCGGCAGTTACAAAAAAAGTGTGTAATCATTTCACCCGCCCTATTGTGCGTTTGTCCAGATGTAAATACAATACGTGCAAATAAAAGCTCTCTGCTCTCATATTCATCTTTTCATGTCAAAGCCAAATGTCCACAGCAGAAATCAAGGAAGTAACCTCACCTAACCTCCTTTTCCAATACTCCTGGAGGTCACTGTATGCTTACTTTCTTATAGTCATGACAGTGGAAACAAAAAACAAAAACAAAAACAAACAAAAAACCCTCCATCTAACCTAAAAAAACCTCACTAAATACAGTATAAGAAAATGAAAATCTACTCAATAAGAAGAGAAAATGAACCTACCCCAGATATGAATATTCATTCACACAACCACTGGGACCTCATAAGGTGCACACAATGAAGTACTTTTTCCAATCTCTTGCACGCTTTGTGTGTTTTCCTAGAGTCTCGAAGGATCCTACTTCCTGTGGTTCTTCATCACATTCATCTTCATCTCAGGCATCAGAAAGAACTTCTCATGTGCTGTGGAATTCTCACTTCTCTCTTCTCTGTCGTCCAGACCACCTCCCTGGTATCACACGCACACACACACACACACATGCATGCACATGCACACACACAAGCACGCATGCTCACTGTCGGGACACTGGCAAGGTCCAAACGCTCCGAAGAACAAACGCACACAAACCCCATCAAACACATGCATGCGCTTCTATGCTTTGCAAAATGCAAAAAATAAGAGATACCGATAACTTTCTTCTCAAGACCGATATGGAACCGATAACGTTTTTATATCTTCTTCTTAAAATTAGATTTAACTATAGTTTGTGCACACCTGGAGGTAAGAAGGACTCAAACAAATTTGGATTTGACCAACTGTACCTGTTGATTTGTCCTCATCAAATATCATGACATCACTACTACCACATCTCTGCTATCAGGAGAACCAGAGTATAGAGCGGAGGGAGCCACCTGCTGTGGCCCAGCAAAGAGCACTATATTCGGACACATTCTCAGAGCAGCCGGTGTGCCACTACGGAGGTCAGGAGAACCGGAGAATAGAGTGGAGCCACTTGGCGTGGCCTAGCAAAGTGCACTGTATTCGGGCACACGCTCCGAGCAACTGGTGTGACACCACGGAGGTCTCTGGCAAACCTTTTGCACTTTTCAAATATTGTGGCGCTGCTATATTTTAGTTGGCTGAAAAGGTTTTTTGTGTGCTTGATGTTTTTTTTCCCACCCATCGTGGAGCATTTGGTACAACTAACACACAAATTGTCTTCCTTTTAAAGTGAATGTTTGTTCACAAGTGAGCTCAGGGGAAGTTACGACGTTACCGTCACAGGCAGGAGAAAAAAGGAGCGCTTGATTTGGGTAATCTCGCCTCATTGGAGCGTTTTTTAAAATGATCAGTTATGGGGGCTATTTTTAATGTTATCGGACTTATTGGTATGATATCATAATTCCCTGATATTATTGTGCAGCCCTCATGCACTTTCAGACATTATGGGATGAGCTGATTTCAAGTTAAACTAGCACATCATGTCTTCTCCACGCGTTTGCCTTCCCTGGTCTTTTCCCAGGATGCATCAGTGCAGGAAGAGGTGGAGATGATGGTGGAGTCGCTGCTGGACGTCCTCCTGCAGACGCTGCTGTCAGTCATGAGCAAGGGCCAATCACAGGAGGCGGTAAGAGGCCAACGCTGTCCTCAGTGCACCGCCGAGATCACTGTTAGTAACTCACCTTCCGGATCTTTCTATCTTACTGGCTGCAAATCAACCCTCGCAGTGGGCGGGCAATATGTGACTGACATGTGATTCACAGCAGGGCACATTTGGATGATGAAAAATAATTTAAAAAAAAAATCATATCCTACTATTTGGATGCTGGATGAATGACTTCTGGCATTGAACTGAGTCGAATAAATAAGAGACTATTTGAATACATTTTTTTCCCATATTGCCTTGACCGCTGTTACCCAGTGTTGTTCCATCTTTATCCTCTTCTTCTTTGGTGACACATGTGACTTTTGCTTGTCAGTCTGAAGTTAGCTACACTTGCAGGCTGGCACACTAAAGGTTCTGTCCCACTGCAGCGTTTAACCATTCCCTTTCCATCCAATCATGAAACGGCGCAGCGGGACAGAACCTTGATGGATGGAGTCATGCTTCCTACCACGCTTCCTGTCCTCGCCATGTGCTTCATTTCACGCTCTCCTGTCATTGGCTGACATGCGTGTCACCTGCTTTGTGTTGGCAGGGGGAGTTTGTGTCCTGCTTGCTGTCCCTCCTCCGTCACATGACCAACGTCCACTTTGAACACCTGATGGAGAACTATCAGAGCAAAGAGGAGCTGAAGGTACAAAGTGATGATCGTATAAAATGTTTCGTCATATGAAGGCTGAGACACAAGTACAGTATCTTCCCTTTCTTTGCCTTCAGGAGTTCATGATGAAGATTTGGTGCGTGTTCCGGAATCTGATGAGGCTGAGTATTTTCCCACGGGACTGGAACGTCATGAGGCTCCTGACCAGCCAGTAAGTGCCCTCGGAAGAAAGGAAGCGCGTCATGTGACTCAGTGACACCGTTCCTGTTTGTGTTTCCCGTCTTTAGCATCATCCTGACCACGGTGCAGCACCTCTCACCCTTTCAGCACAACTTTGCAGAAGATGACTTTGACTTTAAGGTACTTGCATGATCCCTGCAGGATATGATCAATGAGGATTATATTGATGATGCAAACAGGAAGGTCAAAGTGGAAGCGCTTACGTTGTGGGACCAGCAGCAAATGATCATCGATAAGCCCATAAAAATGTCTATTTTTGACACACAGCTCGCCGTGGCTGCAGGAGCCAGGCCAAACAAACTTTTGCTTCTCACAGCAACTATGGTGCGTTCAAGGACTGATGAACAAAGTGTGAAATCTCAACCCTTGATGAAAAACATTTTCAGTGACGCGTCAAGACATACATAAACATGTAATCATCGTGGGCTGTCTAACAGTGTTGCATGTATGCTTGTACGGCTGAATGATGAATGTAGACCCATGCTATTTGTCTTCTTGTGTGTGTGCAGGTGTGGAATTCTTACTTCAGTCTGGCAGTTTTATACATCAACCAGCCCAGCTTACAGCTGGAAAACATGATTCCATCAAAGAGGAAGAAGATCCTAGACAAGTACGCACACACACACTTATGACGATGCACTGCTGAGGCAAAGCAAAAAAAACATTACAACTTGATTCAAGTTCCACTCATTTCTTATTTTTTTGCATTTTTGTCGCACTTAAATGTTTCAGACCATCAAACTCATTTAAATATTAGTCAACGACAACACAACTGAACACAAAATGCAGTTTTTAAATGAAACTTTTTTTAAAGGGAGAAAAAAAAATCCAAAGCTACATGTCCCTGTGTGAAAAAGTGATTGCCCCCTAAACCTAATAAGTGGTTGGGCCACCCTTAGCAGCAACAACTGCAATCAAGCGTTTGTGATAACTTGCAATGAGTCTCTTACAGCGCTGTGGAGGAATTTTGGCCCATTCATCTTAGCAGAATTGTTGTCATTCAGCCACATTGGAGGGTTTTCCAGCATGAAGCACCTTTTTAAGGTCATGCCACATCATCTCAATAGGATTCAGGTCAGGACTTTGACTAGGCCACTCCAAAGTCTTCATTTTGTTTTTCTTCAGCCATTCAGAGGTGGACTTGCTGGTGTGTTTTGGATCATTGTCCTGCTGCACAACCCAAGTTGCTTTCAGCTTGAGGTCACCAACGGGTGGACATTCTCCTTCAGGATTTTTTCGGTAGACACGAGAATTCATGTTTCCATTTACCACAGCAAGTTTTCCAGGTCCTGAGGCAGCAAAACAGCCCCAGACCATCACACTGCCACCACCATATTTTACTGTTGGTATGATGCTCTTTTTCTGAAATGTGCCGTTACTTTTACGCCAGATGTAATTGACACACACCTTCCAAAAGGCTCAACTTTTTCAGACCACAGAGTATTTTCCCAAAGGTCTTGGGGATCTTCAAGATGTTTTGTGGCAAAATTGAGAGAAGCCTTGATATTCTTTTTGTTCAGCAGTGGTTTTCATCTTGGAACGCAGGCTGTTTTTGCCCAGTGTCTTTCTTATGGTGGAGTCATGAACACTGACCTTAACTGAGGCAAGTGAGGCCTGCAGTTCTTTGGATGTTGTTGTGGGGTCTTTTGTGACTTCTTGGATGAGTTGTCACTGTGCTCTTGGGGTCATTTTGGTTGGCCAGCCACTCTTGGGAAGGTTCACCACTGTTCCATGTTTTCGTTTTTGTAGATAATGGCTCTCACTGTGGTTCAGTGGAGTCCTAAAGCTTTAGAAAGGGCTTTGTAACCTTTTCCAGACTGATAGATCTCAATTAATCTCAGTTAAGTTATGTTTTAACAGGGAAGGAAATCAGTTTTTCACACGGGGCCGTGTCGTTTTTTTTCTCCCTTTAATAATAAAAAGTTTGATTGAAAAGCTGCGTTTTGTGTTCAGTTGTGTTGTCATTGATATTAGTCAATGAGTGCAGTGTGAATGTTTTTATAGTAAATGTGTGTGGAACAGCCACATTTTTACATTATGTAAAGAGTACATAAAGTATGTAAGAGTTTATAAAGTATAAAGCACATAAGAGTACATAAAGTATGTCAGAGTTTATAAAGTATAAAGCACATAAGAGTACATAAAGTATGTCAGAGTTTATAAAGTATAAAGCACATAAGAGTACATAAAGTATGTAAGAGTTTATAAAGTATAAAGCACATAAGAGTACATAAAGTATGTAAGAGTTTATAAAGTATAAAGCACATAAGAGTACATAAAGTATGTCAGAGTTTATATAGTATAAAGCACATAAGAGTACATAAAGTATGTAAGAGTTTATAAAGTATAAAGCACATAAGAGTACATAAAGTATGTAAGAGTTTATAAAGTATAAAGCACATAAGAGTACATAAAGTATGTCAGAGTTTATAAAGTATAAAGCACATAAGAGTACATAAAGTATGTAAGAGTTTATAAAGTATAAAGCACATAAGAGTACATAAAGTATGTAAGAGTTTATAAAGTATAAAGCACATAAGAGTACATAAAGTATGTCAGAGTTTATATAGTATAAAGCACATAAGAGTACATAAAGTATGTAAGAGTTTATAAAGTATAAAGCACATAAGAGTACATAAAGTATGTAAGAGTTTATATAGTATAAAGCACATAAGAGTACATAAAGTATGTAAGAGTTTATAAAGTATAAAGCACGCAACAGTACATCAGCCAGTCTTATTTTTGTAATGAAACGATAGAAGCAATGTGGTGACGTAATTATCAGAAGATGTTTTTTGAGCCCCTGGGTTGCATACTTAAATGAAAATATGAAATGGAACTGCAGATATGGAGACATGAGAGTGATGATGACATACCAACTCTTCAACATGTGGCAGAACCTGGGTAAGAACCTCCCCACCCCCCTCTCCATGACCAAACCTACATTTTAAATGTTTTCCTGAAAGTTTGACACTTATTTCAGGTGACAACAAAATACATTTCATCCCTGGAATGATTGGTCCATTCTTGGGAGTGACACTCGTCCCTCAGGCAGAAGTCCGAAATATCATGATCCCAATCTTCCACGACATGATGGACTGGGAACAACGCAAGCACGGACATTTCAAACAGGTTTGCTCTCATCCATCCATCACACCTTTGCACACTTCCCTAGCATCAAGATGCGCTTCCCTAGCATTAACATACACTTCCCTAGCATCAACACACACTTCCCTAGCATCAACACACACTTCCCTAGCATCAAGATGCGCTTCCCTAGCATCAACACACTAGCATCAACACACACTTCCCTAGCATCAAGATGCGCTTCCCTAGCATCAACACACACTTCCCTAGCATCAACACACACTTCCCTAACATCAACACACACTTCCCTAGCATCAAGATGCGCTTCCCTAGCATCAACACACACTTCCCTAGCATCATCACACACTTCCCTAGCATCAAGATGCGCTTCCCTAGCATCAACACACACTTCCCTAGCATCAACACACACTTCCCTAACATCAACACACACTTCCCTAGCATCAAGATGCGCTTCCCTAGCATCAAGATGCGCTTCCCTAGCATCAACACACACTTCCCTAGCATCAACACACACTTCCCTAACATCAACACACACTTCCCTAGCATCAAGATGCGCTTCCCTAGCATCAAGATGCGCTTCCCTAGCATCAACACACACTTCCCTAGCATCAACACACACTTCCCTCGCATCAACACACACACTTCCCTAGCATCAAGATGCGCTTCCCTAGCATCAACACACACTTCCCTAGCATCAAGACACACTTCCCTAGCATCAAGATGCGCTTCCCTAGCATCAACACACACTTCCCTAGCATCAAGATGCGCTTCCCTAGCATCAACACACACTTCCCTAACATCAACACACACTTCCCTAGAATCAACACACACTTCCCTAGAATCAACACACACTTCCCTAGCATCAACACACACTTCCCTCGCAATAAGACAAACTTCCCTAGCGTCAACACACACTTCCCTAGAAGCAACACACACTTCTGTAGCAACAACACACACTTCCCTGGCAGCAACACACCTTCCATAGCAACAACACACACATCCTAGCAACAAGACACACTTCCCAAGCAACAACACATGTTCTCTAGCAACAAGACACACGTTCCCTAGCAACAACACACATGTTTCCTAGCAACAACACATGTTCTCTAGCAACAAGACACTTCCCTAGCAACAAGACACACGTTCTTTAGTAAGAAGACACACGTTAGTTGGATTAGTTGCAGCTGCAATAACACACCCCTTCTCTCTTTAATTACCATGGTTCACCGGCCACCAAGGAAGCTAACAAGCTAAAGAGTCGCTGAGAGACTTCATGTCACACAACCCTGATCAAGCTCCATAGAAGCTGGGGTGTCCAAAGTGCAGTCCAGGGGCCATTTGTGGCCTGTGGCTCATTTGTCATCTGGCCCGTGACACACTTGGTTATCAACAAGACACACACAAACAAGGCACACAGTGGTTGTGTATGGACTAGTGTTGTCGTGTTATTGTTGTGTAGGTGGAGGCCGAGCTGATTGACAAGCTGGACAGTTTGGTTTCAGAGGGCAAAGGCGACGAGAACTACAGAGAACTCTTCAGTTTGCTGTAAAACAATAAAAAAACTCCTTCACTGTGTTTCCAGTAACACACATCAACTTTCTTTTTGTGCACTAACACCGCTGTTGTGCGTTTGCTTTGTGCTACGGGATTAGAACTCAGCTGTTTGGGCCATACCCCAGGTATGACATGACTAACTCATTTTCATTCATTCATTTTCTTATTCATTTAGTATTTCTGTGAGGATACCAGTACTGTGTGTGTCATCTTAAATACAGTGCTTCATATATCATTCATTTTTATACATTTATCAGCAAAACACTTGAAATATAATGACATGAAAATGTCATTTGAGTAAGAAAAATAAATAAATAAACAAGAATGAAATGATTTGATTTGTTGTTTTGTGCCTAAAGTCTGTTGGAGAAGGTTGAGCATGAAACGTGGCGAGAGACCGGCATCTCCTTTGTTACATCAGTCACTCGACTGATGGAACGACTTCTGGACTACAGGTGACGCATGCACACGCACGCAGGCACGCGCACACACGCAGAGTCAGAGATGATTATGTTGTTGGCGTGCGATTGTGTATGAGAGCTAAGAAAAGCGAAGTGGATGATGTGTGTCCATCTTGTCGTCAGGGATTGCATGAAAGGAGATGAGACGGAGAATAAGAAGATCGGCTGCACCGTCAATATCTTGGTAAGATTCAAGACACTTAGAAATGATTATGTTCATTTTATGCTCCGTCGCTGATCCGAATTTTGATGTGCAGAACTTTTACAAATCTGAGATCAACAAGGAGGAGATGTACGTCCGCTACGTCCACAAACTGTGTGACATGCATCTGCAGGCAGACAACTACACTGGTACACACACACACAGAGTACACCACTGATGTGTGAGGGTGATGGCTGCTAAGGCCACTTACAGTGTTGGGGCCGACTCTTTCACGGGGCAAAAGTCCCCCCAGATTATTTTATTCTAACAGCTGTGAAATGAGTTGAGAAGTCTCAAGGACAGTTTACAATTTAATTCAAACGGGTAGATACAAGCAATTGTAATGCCAGCACTGGAGAGAATGACTAGCGGCCAACAAAGGTACAGCAAAGTCCAATCGATCTGCAAAGAGGAACCCTGTTCTGCTTTCTTTTATGCCGTCTGCCACAGAGATGGTACAATGGGTATAAACGTCCCTTTTAGTTGTTTGGATGCCCGTCTAAGTTGGCCAGCTAATTGCTCCCCAAACAGGGTCTTCTAGGTGTTTTATGTCTCTGTGCTAGATAAGCACGTTGCTGTTCTTTATCTAAGACGGAGTGGAAAATATTCCATCCCTCACAACAGGCACAGCACAATACTGTCTTTATGAAGTTTATTATCTAATCAGCAAGAATAACCACGTCACACACTTCCATTCCCTCTGGGGTCCCTTTAAATTCCCACCCTTTCGGAACCCTAGAGGAAAAAATAGTCTACACCCAAAAACTATTTTTTCTACTTTTTTGCTTAGATCAATTTATATAATAAAAAATACCAAACATGTAAATATTTGTTATTATTTTAACCCTCTAAATGGGCATTTGATTCAATGATGTCACTGTTTTTGCTGAGAAACAGATTCAAAATTTCCCATGCTTTTGGGTCCCGAGAGGACAAAAAAGTCCCATTGACTTCCATTACAAGCACCATTTTTCAACACATTGTAATTAGACAATATAAACATGCATTTTAGAATTTCAGGGATTCATTTTGTTGAAAAATAGTTAAATTTGTCATGTTTACTGTTTAGAACTGATTGGACAATTTTTGCATAGTAGGTGATAGTGTTTCCTGTCACGGTTCGTTGGAGCTGTCGGAAGGTTGACCCCCAGGGTGCAGAGAGAAGGCGGCGTAATTTTATTGCACAAGACAAGAAAAAACTGAAAGTGACAGAGGAAAAGCTCTGTGGGAAAAATAATACAAAATATAAACAGGTAGGTGACAGCACTGGAAAGTCAACGAGGTTTAATGACAGTGACAACCACAATGGACCAGCGCCGCGCAAACGACGGCACTGGTCTTTTAACTGTCACTGATTAGTATTGATATTGATATAGTGCGGCCACCAGGTGTGGAGGGGCAGTTCCTTCCGCCACACTGGAAGCACCGCTTTCCAGAATAATGGCGCAGGACAGGAAGTACACGCTCCTGTCCTGCGAAGCTTGACAGTTTCCTACCAGAAAAAAACCCCATTGACTTCCATTATAAGCACCATTTTTCACTCCATGGTAATTAGACAATAGAACAGTGATTACCAACCTTTTTGAGACCAAGATTTCTGGTCTCGGCCGTGAACCTGCGCAAGATCCAGCCTCTTGGTCGCTCTCACGGAGGTGAGGGCACTGATATGATAAACTTTTTTTTTTTTAGAATGGTGTCGTGATCGACCGGCAAAGTCCCAAAGATCGACTAGTAGCTCACGATCGACGGGTTGGCGACCCCTGCAATTTTATTTTTTAAAAATGAGTCCAATTTGACATATTTACTGTTTGGAATTAGATTGGACAGTTTTCACATTGTAGGTGATAAGTGTTTCCTGACGGACTTTGTGGCCGTGGTGGGGTTGGAGTGGGGATTAATGACGTAATGGTTCACGACGACCACGATGGCCGTGAAATGTTTGCAAAAAGTCATTATCACCATGAAAAGCAAAGCAAATATGTTTACAACGACAAACAAGCTGCTTTGCTGTTTTTTTTTGCAGTTGGGATGGCAGAGTGTGGGAGGAGCTTGCAGCTCCACTTTGTGCTTAGTGACGATAGAAAGTGAAGTTTGCGTGCTTTGCGGAGAGTATCCGCCATCTTCCTCTTTCGGTCACGACCGGAGAAATATGAATATCTATGTATTTTATGTTATCATTCTAATGTGCCTCACCTGACCACATGTCATTGGCTGCATGACTGACGGATTGATTTGACCTGCAGAGGCAGCGTTCACGCTTTTGTTGTACTGGGAGTTACTGCACTGGGATGAGCGGCCAATGAAAGACTTCCTGCATTATCCCGCTCAGTCTGAGTGGCACCGCAAGGAGGCGCTCGGCCGCAAGGTCATCCACTATTTCAACAAAGGAAAGGTAAAGGTCATCCACCATTTTGATAAATCTATGTGCAGCTGAAGACCAAAGTAGCTTTCTTTGCATTATTGCTTTGGTTTTCCCAAGTGGTTAAATGGGCTGTGTGTGTGTGTTTGTGTGTGTGTGTGTGCACGCTTAGTGTTGGGAGTTTGGGATTCCTCTCTGCAGGGAGCTGGCTTTCCAGTATGAATCCTTGTACGACTACCAGAGCCTCAGCTGGATTCGGGTGAGTATGAAAGTCTAC
Source organism: Dunckerocampus dactyliophorus (assembly GCF_027744805.1). NCBI lineage: Eukaryota > Metazoa > Chordata > Actinopteri > Syngnathiformes > Syngnathidae > Dunckerocampus > Dunckerocampus dactyliophorus. The sequence goes on from NC_072826.1 coordinate 27,316,705, forward strand.
TTGGGAACATGAGGACATACTGTAAGAAAGAAGAAAGATGTTGTATGCGTTCCATCACAGTGTTGTGGTAAGAAAGTATCAATATCATCTTTTCATGGTTGCATGCTGTGTGTGTTTTGTAGAAATTGGAGGCAGCGTATTTTGATAATATCATGGAGCATCAACGTCTGGAACCTGAATTCTTCAGGGTGGGATTCTATGGCAGGAAGTTCCCCTTCTTCCTCAGAGTCAGTTGAATCCTAAATCTGAGATTTTAAATGATGTGAATGCCAGCTCAAGTGTTCTTATTAAGATTTATTTTCTTGTGATTATTCGTGGGTGTTTATTTCACGTGTGAAATGGATATTTTTGGATTTGTGTCCACCAGAACAAAGAGTTTGTGTGTCGTGGTCATGACTATGAACGCCTTGAGGCCTTCCAGCAGAGGATGCTGGGGGAGTTCCCACAGGCCATCGCCATGCAGCACCCAAAGCCTCCTGAGGAAGCCATCCTGCAGTGTGACGCTCAGTGTATCCTACCTTTGTGTGTCTTTGCATGTGTGTGTGTGCACTTCAAGTTAATTCCTTGATCACCCGCACTCAGACCTCCAAATTTATGCAGTAACGCCAGTTCCTGAAGCTGTTGGCGTCCTCCAGTTGGATCGAGTCCCCGACCGGATCAAAAGCTTTTACCGGGTCAACAATGTTCGCCGCTTCCGTCACGATCGACCTTTCCATAAAGGGCCGAAAGACCGAGAGAATGAGTTCAAGGTAATATTGTGTATTATAAAATATGATTAATAAGTCAGTGCCAGACCAGTGGCCAAAATGCACCAAAACATTTTTTTCCAACCGCCATTAAACAAAAGAATAAGAAGAAGACGCGACGTGAGAGTGGCATAGGATATGTATGACATCCATGATTGGCCAAGCGCATTAAGGAGGAAAAATGACTCAAAAGGCAACTTTCAACTCAGAATCTTCAGTCAGGATTATCAGATAACTGCTAACTTTGGTCGGGAGGGAGAATTGGCTCAATTGTCCTAATCGGCGCACAATTGGCTAATCGTGTGTGTGTGGACTGGGCTGTGGACACATTTTGACAATGTCTTCTCTGGTGTGACCCAGAGCCTTTGGATCGAGAGGACAACGCTGGTGCTTGCCCATCCTTTGCCTGGAATTTCTCGCTGGTTTGAGGTGGAGAAGAGAGAGTTGGTAAGGGAATCAATCAATAAAAAACACATAATAAACATTCGGGGTGTCACAGGATCTTGGTGTCATGAGATCTCGTGAGATTAAAACGTGGTGATGTTTCTCGTTTAGAGAAAAACTATCTCGCAGAAGATGAGGGCAGCCAGAAGCCATCATCAGACCGTGAACTATGGCATGACTACTGTGAATGACAATACACAAAATATGGAAGTGGCAGTGCACGAGGCAGCTCATTAAGTGCTTTACGCACACTATAAACGTTGCAATCCAACCTGCACTTTGCGTTCCCAGGGTCACTCGCTTGCAACGTGTGGCTTTTTTTTTTTTTTGTCTGAGTTGAACAGCTGCCGCTGTGTTGTTGTCCAAGCAGAAGCTGTAGTAATTCTACATTTCATCAAAGTTACTTAAGATTTGTCAGATCAAAACATGATGGCTGCATATGACTTCTATCAAAACATGAGATAGTAGCATCTAATTTGGACCTACTTCCTGTTACAGCATCATGGGAAATGTACTTCAGTTAGAGTAAACAAAAAACTAATGTACGGAAATCTGCAATCTCTTTGACATATGTCTTTACGTAGGTCCTAGGACTGTCAATCGATTAAAATATTTAATCGTGATTAATTGCATATTGTCCATAGTAAACACGTAATGAATCGCAATTAAAAAACAAACACAATGTAAGTAGACATCGGTAAAGTAAACTGTCCATCACTGACATATCATTCTCTTCAAGCAAATCTCACAAAATATCAAGGTGGCTAACGTTACAAATAAAGGTTTGCAAAAACACCAACCAATTAATTGTAATGAAAACAGGTTGTTTTCATCAAAAATAAACACTGACAACTTACAAAAAATGAAGTGCTAAAGAACTTTTCTTTGTCCGGCCACTTTAGCGCTCAATCCCTCACAAGAAAAGCCAGTTGGTCTTCATGCTGCCATTTCTTCATGGCTTTCAGGTGGAGGTGAGTCCGCTAGAAAATGCTATCTGTGTGGTGGAGAACAAGAACCAGGAGCTGCGGACTTTGTTCAGCCAGTACCAACACAAACAACTACACAACAACGTCAACCTTCTCAGCATGACCCTCAACGGGGTCATCGACGCTGCCGTGAATGGCGGCATAGCCAGATACCAGGAGGTTAGTTGTTGTGATTGTTAATATGTCATTGTGCCCCCCCTCACCTGGGATAGACTCCAGCTTACCTGTGACCATCATGATGGCAAGCGCTGTATATCATGTAAATCATATTGCATTTGTGGCCAAAAGCCTTTCATTCCATTGAAATCCAAAACAATCTAAAGAACTTGCACTTTGTTGTTATTGATATTTTGCTGTCAGGCTTTCTTTGACAAAGATTACATCAGCAGCCACCCCGAGGACAGCGAGAAGATCACCCAGCTGAAAAATGTCATGCAGGAGCAGGTGAGAAGTCAACAAACTTTCAAACCTTGAGGGAGTAGATTTCGATATTGTCTCTTATTATTTCTTTTACTGTCACATGCCTTTTGAATTGTGGTGCCTTTTAGCAATATGTGCTTGTTCATACTATCTATTCATAGTGATAACACTTACAATAATACGAATAATAATAAATCATCTATGTGGTCTGTGATTGACTGGTGACCAGTCCAAGGGTGTACCCCGTCTCTCGCAACCCTGAGCAAGATAAGCGATGTAGAAACTGATTGGATGGTTGGATAGCTCATAAAAATATTAAGATAATAATAATAATAAGAAGATCATAAGAAAAAGAGTGCTTCATGTGCTTCTTCTATAACAAATTCAACAACACAAAGAGAGGAGAGCAAAAGTGCTGATCCCAGCAGATCATTCCGGATCATTCCGGATAAGCTTGAGGTCCTTTGCAGTGTGAAACGCTACATAACGACAGTCCTCCCCAAATGTACATGGCTAACATGGGGCCCAAAATGCATCAAGTGATGTACACCCCACCCCAAATGTGGTTGGCTTTTCCTTTAGGTTCACATCCTTGGAACCGGCCTGGCTGTGCACGAGAATCTGGTGCACCCAGAAATGCGTCCCCTGCACAAGAAGCTGATAGATCAGTTCCAGGTGTTGAGGAACAGCCTCTGTCACGTAAGAACTTTCTTTTCAAGGTTGAATATGAATATGAGTTGATTGTAAATATGCCATCAAAAGATGACACTTTAGCAAATATGTTGTGATTGGCCACCAGAACTGTCCTTCAGACACGTACTTCCTCTTCAGGTTACACCTCCCCACTTGACTTGGTTTTAAGACGAGTAAAGACTCGGCAGGTCACTACTAGTGTGCTCCTACACTGCTGCCTTAGCTGTACTCCCAAATCTTCTTTAGGCCCTCTCATTAACTGATTGATTGACCAATCCAGCTTGTTTGTCATTGACTGATGACCAACCCAGCTTGTTTGTGGTTGACTGATGACCAATCCAGCTTGTTTGTCATTGACTGATGATGAATCCAACTTTTTTCGCAGTTGACTGATGACCAATCCAGCTTGTTTGCGGTTGACTGATGACCAATCCAGCTTGTTTGTCATTGACTGATGACCAGTCCAGCTTGTTTGAGGTTGACTGATGACCAATCCATCTTTTTTGCAATTGACTGATGACCAATCCAGCTTGTTTGCGGTTGACTTAAGACCAATCCAGCTTGTTTGTGGTTGACTGAGGACCAATCCATCTTATTTCTCATTGACTGATGACCACTCCAGCTTGTTTGTGGTGCTAAAGCTGCCTAATAACATGACTTGTGCTTTTTATTTTTAAGAAAAAAATGTGTCATCAGAAAACGATGACTTCTGGTCTCAACCAAGTTGTTGTGTTCCAGGGTCCATGTGCTTTAGACAAAGCAAATACCCCCAAAGGCATTGTGGGCACTCACAACCAATCCATCTTTTTTTTCGGTTGACTGATGACCAATCCAGCTTGTTTGTCAGTGACTGATGACCAGTCCAGCTTGTTTGAGGTTGACTGATGACCAATCCAGCTCTTTTGTCATTGACTGATGACCAGTCCAGCTTCTTTGTGGTGCTAAAGCTGCCTAATGACTATTTTTAAGAAAAAAAGTGATCAAAGTCATCAGACAGCGAGGACGTCTGATCTCATCCAAGTTGTTGTGTTCCAGGGTCCATGTGCTTTAGACAGAGCAAATCCCCCCAAAGGGATTGTGGCCACTCACGGTCTTGTGAGTCCTGAGAGATTCAAAGTACACCGACACAGGTCAGAAAGTCCAATCTGGTCTCATCTGCTGAGATGTATTGATTGATATTTTGTTGTGTTGGTACGTGATCCATTGTAGTTTTTTACCCTGTAGCCTTCAGCGTGTCTTTTCATTGATTTATTGATTATTTATCATGTCAAAAGTGGATCACATGTCCAACTAAACAGAGGTAACAAATCAACGCAATCATGTCTTTGTCACACGTGAAGATTTCTTCTTTTTCTTCTCTCATCTCCAGCGAGATGGCAAATGTTGGAAATCTTTTCATTCTGGCCGACGGCATGCTGGCTGAGCAGCGCGAGGACTTCTACGCCATTCAGGTCAGCAGCACCTGAGCGAGAAAGTCAATGGCAACTCCTGACAAACAGACAAGAATGACCTTGCTTCAACGTTTGATATGCTATTGCAATTATGAAGTCGGGTGTGCAACATGTCAGATAGAACATAATCATTGCATGCAAATGTCACTCTTACAAGTATTTGCCCTTGAATGTTGCATTTATTTCACTGCAGGCAAGCCACTCCTCCTCAAGCCTTAGCTCCACCCATTCGGCACCCTCGCAATTAATCAACTCGTCTCTGCCAGCAATCAAAGGTGAAGAACTGAGTACACTTCCTGTGAATGCAAATACACGTCCTCGTTTCTCACTCAACTTGCTTCTCTGACAGAGCCAAGCAGAACCAACAGAGACATTTTGATGCTGTTGCCGCCACAGCGAGACCAGCCCAGCGGTATCATGTATCAGCAGGTTAGCTTTGGATGTCATCGTGGATGACCGTGTTTGTTGTCAGGGAGTGCTGAGAAATCTGGAGACTGGAAATCGATAATAATAATAATAATAATAATAATAATAATAATAATAATAATAATAATAATAATATTATTATTATTGCATTTAGTCAAAAACTTCGGAGAAAAAAAGATGAAGAAACATTCTTTTAAATACAGTAGATCTACGATATTTGCAACGTTTTACGTTCTAAGACCACCAGTGAATGGCCACAAAAAATGGACACACCACGTAAACTCTATAATATGCGTCTCACCGTTATTAAATGCACTTTAAATTAAGTTTTCCACATGAAGAAACAATTCCAGTCATACAGTATACAGTATTGTACTTATTGCCCAATAATCCTGAACATGGGATCATGTTGTGGCCGTAACCCACGCCAAGCTAAAACTCAACTCTGAACCCTGGTCGTCACGTCCTGTCCGCCCACCACTCAGCTCCCCTAGGGAAGACATGTCTAGCAACACACATGAGTGGGAATCTTATTTATGTCTTATTTCTCTTATTGTGTCTACTATATTGGGTAATAGGAGTGTAAAGGTGACTATAGGGGTGTTATTTCATGTCGAGAGGGCTCTAATAATGTTAAAAAATAACGAAAAAATAAGGAATCCCACTTTGTGGAAATTCACTTATCACGGTTGGGACTGGAACCAATTAACTGCCATAAACGAGGGATTAGTGTATTTGTGAATCTGTGGGGGAGTGAATGCCGAACCCTGAATAGGCGTGGATCGACTGTATTTTGATCTTGTTGTTTTTTGTCAAAGTGTAGTGAAGTCAATGTGTTGTTCATTTTGAAATGTGGCGTGCTTAACTCTTGCAGCGAGCATTTTTCCATCAGGTGATCAGTCCAGGTTGCAAACCCTGCAGCGACCCCAACCTGTCCTTCACTGACAAAGGTTGGTTCACTCAGATCATATGCACTTGTACTTGTACTTGTACTTATACTTGTGCTTGTACTTGTACTTGTGCTTGTACTTGTGCTTGTGCTTGTACTTGTACTTGTACTTGTACTTGTGCTTGTACTTGTACTTGTACTTGTGCTTGTACTTGTACTTGTGCTTGTGCTTGTACTTGTACTTGTGCTTGAGCTTGTGCTTGTACTTGTGCTTGTACTTGTACTTGTACTTGTACTGGTACTTATGTGGCCTGCTGCCTCCTGATCCTGCAGTTCTGAGCACCCCCAGTAGTTGGAGTTTGGACAGTGGAACCAGAGATGCTGTGCCCGTGGTGTCCGCCCACATTGGCAGCATCATGGCGCCTCCTGTTCCCCCGCGCAATGTACCACATGGTATGACGTGAATCATTCATTTGGTGAACACTTTGTTTGCTCTCAACTTGTTGGGAAAATGCAGATCAAATCTCTACATTAAAAAAAAAAAAGGAAACGTAGAGCAGATTTCATGTTGTACCCCCTCCACCCTCCAACCCCCCCGCACTCTTGTCTTATCCACCACGGTTTCCTATTTATACATACACACAAATATATATACTGTATGTATGTATATATAAAACCTAAGACATTTTTTAACAAAAGTGCACCCAGCCCTCCATTTGCTCAAAATGAAACCAAAACAGTCTCATTCACACAAACGCACAAACACAGCACAAAACAATGGGACTATTTTGGTTTCATTTGGAGCAAATGGGGGTGGGTGAACTCTGGTTGACCTATAAAAGAAACTGTAATAACTGCTCAGAAATGAAAGCAGCACAAACATTCATTTTATTTGTGCAAAACAGCACAAACGCAGCACAAAACAAATGAGATTTGCGGAGGGTGGGTAGTGGGTAGTAGGGTGGTAGGTAGTCTTTTTCAGTCTTTGTATGACCAGTGCTCAATGCTGCGTTTGCATAAATACAGTATGTATATGTAAACTATGTGTAAGCAGTGTGTAGACTACATACAGTCAACAGTATGTCTATGGTCCTCATCACATCCTCCGCTTGAAGGCATCAGTTTCTTTCTCAGTCCTTGTGTGTGTCCCCCTGTAGGCCAACACCTGTCAATGCACTTTGATGCTTTCCACCACCAACTCAGTGACCTCCCTCCTGCCCTTCCTGCGCGCTCCCTAAGAAAGGTACCCTCCTCCTCTTCCACCTATTATTCCCTGCTCGGTTGTCCTCCTCTTCATCCTCCTCCAGTCCAGGACGTTAGAATGATTTTCTACAACTTTTTGTCATCTTCGTATTTTTCCCATGTGTGGAAGAGCAGCCGCACGGTGGTCTAGTGGTTAGCATGTTGGGCGCAAGAGGGGGAGTTTCCCATCAAGCACACAACAAACCTGAAACGGCAAAACGCTACCACGCCTTGGGCTTGTTGTGCTGCAGCGTTTGAAAAGTGCAAAAGGTTTGCCAGAGACCTCCGTGGCGTCACACCAGCTGCTCGTAGCGTGTGCCCGAATACAGTGCACCTTGCTTGGTCAAGCCAGGTGGCTCCTCCCGCTCTATACTCCGGTTCTCCTGATAGTAGTGATGTGGTAGTAGTGATGTCATATTTGATTACGACAAATCAGTTGGTCAAATTTAAATGTGTCCAATTCCATCTTACCTCCTGGTGTGCACAAACTAAAATAAAAAAGTAGATCTATAAAAGTTAATTAGTTAGTTAGTTAGTCAGTTATCGGTGTCACGTGGGTCTTGAGAAGCAGAAAGTTATCAGTAGCTGTTTGAAAAAAAAGATATCGTGTAAATGATGAATAATGTTGATTGTACAGTGTAAATTGGGACTTTGAAGCAATGATGAAGCATTTCTTGGCTTTTCAGTATCCCCTGCAACCTTCACCTGCCTCGCCCACCAGTCCAGCATCCAACCTGGATGGAAGTAACTCCACCTTGTCAGGCAGCATCAGCTCAGGAGTCTTCACGCTAAGCGAAAGTAACTTAAGTGACCCCCCTTCTGGACGCACAGACACCCTGGAGTCTGTCTCCAGCAGCCGGGCCTGGACAAGTGAGCAGGAAGATTTCGACTCACCTTACTGGCTCATCAGGTACGACGTCTCAGCGTTAGAAATTCCAGACACAGTCAACGCTGAGCCTTGTCGAAGCCAGTCCTCTTATGGGACCACCGTACCCCAGTCTCAGGGGTTCAGGACCCACAGAAGTTGTGCACAACCACAGCCCAGAGACCACCAAGATCTCCATTCCAATCCCCATCACGTCCCCACCCACTTGCCTCTCGGCTCCCTGCGTGAGCCCCCTCCTGCCCTGTCACACCTCAGAGAGGGGCTTGTACCTGGGGAGAACCCCTTCAACAGCCCGTCTGCACAAGCAGCACCTCCACACGGGCCGGGCAACAACTCCCATCCTCCACTTGCTGCCACTAAGGAGGAGCAGGCCAAGGTGGCGTGGGGGCATGGCATCAGCGAGGAATGAGATGTTATTTCAATCGACAGCATTTCCACACGGGTTCACATCAAATCGATTGCTGTACAGGTCCTGCTCCACTCAACGTAGCACTGAGGACTTAAAGGAACTTGCATTAGTGAACACACGGACGTCATCTCATTCTCCTCATACAAAGTTACATCGTCTTTTTTTTACCAGCACCTCATTTACTCCTCACCAGCAACTTAACCACTGAAGTCACTTTTGACATCTTTGTAGGAGGCAACACGAGCTGTTGCTTGATTTCCTGATACTGAGCACAGGATGTGATGTATGCAACTTCATTCCTCATAAAAAGAATTCCTAACAATAAAGACAAAGTTGTTAACACGCGAGGCTTTTTGTTTGGACGCTGTGCATTCAAGGGGACGCGTGTTTGATCCTCTACTATAGAGTCAGGAAATTAAAAAGTGTTTGGTAGTTTAGCAGTAGTGATGTAAGTAATAAAATTCTGGTATCGGCGATACCGATCTGATACCAATACTTTGCAAATTCACCTAATGTGTCTGGTAAATCTGGTAAAAAGTAACGTATTTCCAATTATTGCATAAAGAATAAAAGATATTTCATTAATTTATTAATATGAGCATACCTCCACGCTGCGCTTGCGCTGCTCTTGGTGGAGGTAATGAAGGTAAAAATAAGCTTAAGTGTTCATGTATCCCTTTCATTCATCATTTATATGCATTTAGAATTGTTTTATGCATGTAAAACTGTAATGATAAAACTATAAAAACGTCTTGTGTGTTAACATTTTTGAGTTAACCGCGGATGACATCATAGAGAGGCGATTTGACTTCCTGTTCCGGTTGCCATTTTGTTTAGCTAGCTAATAGGATGCTAATAAGGAAGGACGTTTTGTGATAAAAAATACATTAAGAACACAGTTGGACTCATGCAGTGTATTAATAACATGACAAGACGCGCCCCATATTGTAAACGCAAACCGAAGCAAAACATTTTTGACGTCAACTAAAAAACACGCTAACCGAGATCCCACTTTTTAATCTGCTGGTCCTTCGGGTTTCAAATGAGTTGCGTTCCTAGACTGTGATGTAAGTGGAGTTTTAGTGTGAAGCCCAAATGATGCTGCAGCGTCACAGCGCCCACATTAGCCACTCAGGCTGGCTCCTCCCCCTCCAAACCCTTCGGTGAAGCCTGACGTGCACCCCCAAAACAATTCTACCTACACACCAACTGCGACAGTGACTGCAGAGCTGTAATTGGTCCGCTTTATTATTTTACACTATTTAAATTTTTTCTCCTAGCATCAAACACGGAAGTGATGCATAAATGAACACACACTCGACACACAACACATGAAGGACATATCAAATACATGAAAACATGAAATTCAAGAATGAAACGTGGTTGTCTTGTACACCGAAAGGGGCGTTGCAAGGAAGGGAGAGACAGGCTTATTAGAAGGAGGACGTTTCAATAATTAGAGTGCTACACTGCTTAGTTATTTATCACTGTCACTTTCATAGGAGCAGATCCTTTCACATGTTGAGGGCGACCATCTTTATCTTTCATGATGGCCACGGTCTCTCATTTCGTTTCACTTTCCTTTTCTTTGGCGCGATTGCATTCAGAAGAGTCTGCCTCACACTTGGAAGACATCAAGACGGGACAAAAAATGAACGAAAAAGATCAAAACCTTCCTCAGTGTCGTGACATGTGACATGTACGACTCCGCCTACGTATTCTCCTCTTTTTCTCGTTGGAACAATTAATGACAGCTTGTCACATGCGAAGCTGTCAATGTCAGTGCTTTGTTGAGATAGTTCAGCAGATATTAACCTGCATGGGATTGCTTTTAGCATCTTTGATACACTAAATGTATCAAAGTGGCCCCCCAAACCCTCATGAACATGCAGCCCTCAATGAAAAAGGCTGGACACCCCATGCTCTGTCCAGCAGAGAAAGCCATATTGGGTGCAATGTTATACTCTGTCCACCAGAGGGCGCCATATTAGGGCAAAACTATACTCTATCCAGCAGAGGGCGCCATATTGGGTGCAATATTGTACTGTATCAAGCAGAAGGAGTCTAACAAAAGTACCAATGAGACAAGTAGGAGTAGCAGTAGATATTGTGGCCTATTCTGAGTACACACATGCAAGAAGGTCAGGTTTAGGGTTAGGGTTAGAGTTGGGTTTGGGTTAGCTTTAGGATTACTGGATTTATATATGACATTTATTTTTTGACACCCAAAGTACTTTACACTGAATGTTTTTTCTTGTTATTTGTTCATTCCACGGTCACACACGGATGCTGGTAAACTACATCTGTCACCACAACTGCCCTGGAATACACTGACTGAAACATCCTTCCAATTGGCCTTTCTGACCACCACCAAACATGCGTTTACATTATTATAGCACTCATTCATTGAACATTTATATAGCAGTGTGGGCGGCACTGGAGGTAAGGTGGGTGGAGTGTCTTAACCACTGAACCCGCGCATTGGAGGCCTGAAGCCACCGGAAGTATAGAAGTCGCCATGTTGTTTCACCCAAAACAAGAAAGCCTAACAACAAAGAGGAGTTCGAGATGCCGTCTTGTGCTGCTATTAATTGCACAAATCGTGATACTCGTGAAAATCGCGAGAAGGGATTTACATTTCACAGGTAGGTAAAAGCTTATAAATAATAAAAATAGTTTTAAAAAATAGATACTTTAAATCTGTAAGCATCTTTTCATCTAAGTAGTTGTAAATGAGCCCTTATTCTCCTTTACATTTCCACACTGCAATGCTCAACTTCTAAAGCCATGGGTAGTAAATATGCGGAGAGACAGGTGGATTCCTGCAGCCAGATCGCAACTCTGTTCAAGTCATTTCACCGAGGAGAACTTCGACAGGACCGGCCAGACTGTTAGATTACGACAAAATACAGTTCCAACAATATTTGACTTTCCTGATCATCTTCTAAAGGTATGCTAGCATTTAGCTTTGATACTACGTAGATCCTTATCATAACAAACACCTTGTGACCACTGAAATTGAGTTGTTATGCATTGTAATTTCACACCATAGAGGTAGGAAAAAACTTCAACTGGAGGGAAATTTTGAGATTTGGCTCTAGTAAATTTACTGTGTTTCAATTGAATTTTTGTTAATTCGTGTTAATTTTTATACCGAACCATAATAAGTGTAGTGAATGAAGATACATGTATGTGTATGTGTGTGTGCTTTTTAGGGTGAAGCAAGATGGCCGACAATGGTTTCATGTGGTCAGCCGTGACGCCCCTTCCAGTAGTATAGAGTTCAGTGGTCTTAACAGCAGTGACTGGGATGGATGATGCTGGGTTCAAACCACCAAACCTCCTGATCTAACATGTAGACAAGTACAATACTGTACATTTTTTGTAACTCTACACACATCACTCACAAGGGTCACAACTTGTAGCCATTTGTTCAAAACCTTGCATTGTGTATGAAATCACTGATGAAAACTTGCACTTCTGAATTGTTGCTTGAAGTGAAGTAGTGTACAGTACTTTACATCACACACACACACACTACATTACCGCAAAAAACACTTGATGCATGTTTCAATACATTTCTTGTTGTGCTTCTAAACCAGGGGTCCTCAACCACTGCATCGCGGCCCAGTACCAGTCCATGGGTGGGGCCGAACCGGGAAGCTTTCAGGTGCAATGATAAATAAAAAAATATAAACTTGTAAATAACTACATCAAATTTGATGTAAATGCTTATCAATTTCAGAAATAAGGGCCATTGTTTTATTTAAAAAATAATATACAGTTACAAATCCCATAATTTTGGCATTTACATGTTGTTTGTTGCAAGCGGCGACCCGTCCCACTGTGTTCGACGGTCCCTGAACACACCATTGCGCATGCGCTAACTTTCTGTCATACCGTAGAGATAGACTACTACTGTATACTGTAGTTTTACCATTTTTCTTTCACCTCATATTTGGTCTCAAATGCTGATGCTATGTGGGAATGCATAAAGGTAAGTTTTGATGAAGTTACTGAGTGCTAATGTGCACATTTGTCTCAAGTTAATTCATGCTAGCACACTGCCTTTTACCACACATTGGTGGATTCATTGGTCTGCATTCATTTTGTGCTTTAATTTGATGTTGTTCATGTCTTAATTTTACACAATACATAATAAATAAGATCAATTAGATCCCCCTGGTCCACGGGAGATTTGTGGGAACACAAGTCAGTCTGTGGGTCAAAAACGGTTGGGGGCCACTGTTCTAAACAACAGACAGTGCAATCGTTGAATAAAATGTGACATTTATGTAATAGTGACGGGTTTATTTGAAGAACGGCAAAGAAGTGTAGCCATAATGCCAAAAAAGTAGCCATAAAAGAAGGTGAAACAAAACATTTTGATCAATTGCCAACACCTCTACCCCCGGCCACCTCTATGAAGGGGTCCTTGTCTCGCTCATGTCACGACCTGGCTCCAAGGCAGCTCCAACAAAGAAGTGAGACCGGGCCTGGTCAAACAATGCCACACGTCTCTTGACAACAACTGCGTGTGGCATAGGGCTTCATCATAAGGATGAGGCAAGGTTGCACCCGGGCCCAGGTGTAGGGAGTTGACCTGATTACCTTCTGCTCCAGGTCCCGCACTGGAGAGAGAGAGAGCGGACAAGAGAGAGAGCAGCAGCAACACAACCTGGAAGCAGGGATGGCTGTTTGGATAATTTCTGGTATTCCGAAAATAGACATAAATTGTGTCAGTGCCTTCACAACTGACTTGGCAGTGATTGAGCGAAGAAGGTACGCTGCTGGATACCAGGTACGCCGACACATGACAGTCATTAAATATTGGCTGCCAGACTTGGAACGAGGCAGGAGAGCCACGCAGTCAATTATCAGACGCTCAAAAGGTTGCGTAGCGGCAGGGATGGGTGAGTAACAGGTTTTCCAACCTAATTGGGCTTCCCTGTCATTTGGCAAATGTTTGAATACACAATGACACATCACATTTCAAACGATGCCAAAAAAATAACGCAAAACACAATTGTATGTTTTGTGAGGGACAGACAACAATGACTCTGGTATATTCACCACTTCATCAATTTGGGGCTGTTCACATAATGTTTCACGTTCTAAATGGGCCATAGATGTTGTTCCGGCACATGCTGTGGTAACACTGGGAAGATCCTTTCCGCCATCCACCACAAAGGAGAATTGGACTGACTGTCTGCCCGCACACGACTTCCTGGTACACTGAGCCAACAACGCAGGATTCGGCTGAAGCTGTATCTCTCAAGATCTTAACAAGTACAGCGACCATGAATACCTCCAAGCGACACATAACCATCTAACGCAAAATAACTGAGAGCGGAGATAGCTTTATGACTTTCTGGAGTTCACATTTGTAGATTATTGTTATATGCAGCAACACAAAGACCTGGTTTTACATTTACAATCCCACATTTGTAGGACAGTCAAACTTCCAATGCCCTTTGCTTTTACAAAAGTTGCATACTTAGTTTGGGTCAAAAGGAACGGTCATATTCTTACCGTGGTCTGCCTCACCTTGACTTAACACTTAAATGTGTCATCAAACAGATGTAAATATTAGTCAATGACAACACAACTGAACACAAAATGCAGTTTTTAAATGAAACATTTTGTTATTAAGGGAGAAAAAAAATCCAAACCTACATGGTCCTGTGTGAAAAAGTGATTGCTCCCCCTGTTGCCGTCCCCTCATCTCTGTCTCCATCTGTCAGTCTAGAAAAGGTTATAAAAGCCTCCAGCGAAGCACAGCGAGAGCCATTATCCACAAATGGTGAAAGCATTGGAATAGTGGTGAACCTTGCCAGGAGTGGCCGGTCAACATGAAAAATGACCCCAAGAGTGCAGCAATGACTCATCCAAGAGGTCACAAAAGACCCCACAACAACATCCAAAGAACTGCAGGCCTCACTTGCCTCAGTTAAGGTCAGTGTTCATGACTCCACCATAAGAAAGACACTGGACAAAAATGGCCTCTATGGCAGAGTTCCAAGACCAAAACCACTGCTGAACAAAAAGAACATTAAGGCTCGTCTCAGTTTTGCCAGAAAACATCTTGATGATCCCCAAGACCTTTGGGAAAATACCCTGTGGTCTGACGAGACAAAAGTTGAACTTTTTGGAAGGTGTGTGTCCCATTACATCTGGCGTAAAAGTAACACCGCATTTCAGAAAAAGAACGTCATACCAACAGTAAAATATGGTGGTGGTAGTGTGATGGTCTGGGGATGTTTTGCTGCTTCAGGACCTGGAAGACTTGCTGTGATAAATGGAAGCATGAATTCTGCTGAAGGAGAATGTCCGGCCATCTGTTGGTGACCTCAAGCTGAAACCAACTTGGGTTGTGCAGCAGGACAATGATCCAAAACACACCAGCAAGTCCACCTCTGAATGGCTGAAGAAAAACAAAATGAAGACTTTGGAGTGGCCTAGTCAAAGTCCTGACCTGAATCCTATTGAGATGCTTTGGCATGACCTTAAAAAGACCCTTCATGATGGAAAACCCTCCAATGTGACTGAATGACAACAATTCTGCAAAGATGAGTGGGCCAAAATTCCTCCACAGTGCTGTAAGAGACTCATTGCAAGTTATCACAAACGCTTGATTGCAGTTGTTGCTGCTAAGGGGGACCCAACCAGTTATTAGGTTTAGGGGGCAATCACTTTTTCACACAGGGCCATGTAGCTTTGGATTTTTTTCCTCCCTAAATAATAAAAAGTTTCATTTAAAAACTGCATTTTGTGTTCAGCTGTGTTGTCGTTGTCTAATATTTCCATTTGTTTGATGATCTAAAACATTTAAGCGTGACAAACATGCAAATAAGGGGGAAACACATTCTCACACCACTGTATGTTCTCTTACCACAATATAGTGTATAATATTGTGCAAAAACGTCAAGTGCTGCTTGTTCAGCATCATCCATACAAACAACATAACAAACAATACCGTTACTTATAATTTGAACAGTTTAAACAGTACTTAGTTAGATGAGCTGAAAAGCCAGTGATATCATATGAAAAGCCAGTGATATCACATGTAGTGCGTGTATTCCATTTTGAAATACAGCAGCATCAAAGTGATTGTCAAAAAGTGTAAAGAAAAGACATCATTTATGGATTTTGGGTGCTAATGTGTTTTGTTTAATCGTCCATGTCCTCGTAAAGTTTCACTAGCTGCTAATTAGTAAGAAATGTTCAAATGTCACCTCATTGCTCCACCTAGCTCAAGTATTTGCAAATATAATAACTGTGCATGACATAATTGCCTGTGATTTACTTTCGGTATGCAACTGACCTCCAAACCTGTTTGACCACACGAGGTTTCACCACACGCCCAGCCGTCCTGGCCTACTTTACTGCTCGCGCTGCTGATAAATGTGATCATATACAGTATTTATCAGCACTGGACCTTTTTGCTCTGACGTCATTAAATATGGATAAAAACAAACACACAAAATCTGTTGTTATTGTAGTTATGATATAATTACTATTATATGTCATCCCTGGCTACATCGCTCCCTCAGTCTATGTTTGCATGAATTCATTGTGAAATGATTGCTGTGTCATGATTGACTATTACTATTATTTATTTGTTTATTATATATTGTAGTAATACAAATTCTCATTATTATTATTATCATATTATTAAAAAAATATTCACATATAAGCAAATTGGCCAAATTAACCATTTTTAAGCATAAAGATGATTAAATGGACAAAATACGAATGCAGTATAGCAACATTAAGAACAGCAATGTAGTATTCTACATTGGTCACTAGGTGTCAGAAATTGTTGGGTGAGACAAGCACCAGACTTGATCACCTGAACAACAGGGTTTTATTGCAGGTTTAAATCACAACAGGCACAATAACTACAATATCATAATAATAATAACACGGGCTACTTTTGCAGGCATAGCCAAGAACAGGCTAAAACCCAACCCTGACCCTCCGACGTCACTTCCTGTTGGCTTAAATGCCTTATTTTCTCTGATTATATCTACTATATTGGGTAATAGGAGTGTAAAGGTGACTATAGAGGTGTTATTTCATGTCTAGAGAGGTCTAATGATGTTAAAAAAACATATTTACACAATTGTAAACAAGTTAAACTACGAAAATATTCCATTTATGAAGAAGGAATCCTACTTTGCAGAAATGTTCTGATCACAGTCGGGTCTGGAATCAATTAACCGCTACAAACGAGGGATTATTGTCTAATAATAGCTCAACATCCCATAATCTCACGTTCTCGAACAAGGCGAGCCCACCTTGATGGCACCACCGCTGGTTGCGGACGAGAACTGCATTCCTATTCGACTCAGTTGCCTGAATACAGAGCAATCATTTTCACATCACCAACAGAACGCACAATGTTAGGAATAATTATGGAGAACTATTTAAAAGAGACCATCAAAATCTGACGGAATAAATAAATAATAAAAATCCTTTTCACGGGGCGCGTACGCACTAAGGAGAATTCACACAGTCACACCAACTGAAAACCATAACACAGCCACATGATTTTTAAGTGCAGCTAAGTGATTAGATTGTACACACACACACACACACAATACAGTATATATATCAGAATCAGAACCAGAATCTGAAACAGGTTTATTGCCAGGTGTAGTTCACGCAATACCAAGAGTTTGTTTAGGTGGGTTGGTGCAACAATAAAAAGAAGAACTATTGATGGAGTGATATCGAACCATAGAATTACAGCATTATTTATTTTTTTGCTTATTATTTATTATTATTATGTATTTGCTCGCCGCACGGTGGTCCAGTGGTTAGCATGTTGGCCACACAGTCACAGTCTGGAGAAGGTCTGGGTTCGATTCTCCCCTGGGCATTTCTGTGTGGAGTTTGCATGTTCTCCCCGTGCGTGTGTGGGTTTTCTCCGGGTTTACTCCGGTTTCCTCCCACATTCCAAAAACATGCATGTTAGGTTAATTGGAGACTCTAAATTGTCCATAGGTATGAATGTGAGTGTGAATGGTTGTTTGTCTATAAGTGCGATTGGCTGGCGAGCAGACTTGTCGCCCGAAGTCAGCTGGGATAGGCTCCAGCATGCCCCTGCAACCCTAATGAGGAGAAGCGGTATAGAAGATGGATGGATGGATGTATTTGCTCCATTGTTTCAGTAGCCATGAGTGCTGATAACCCCTGATAGGTTCATCATGTATTCATATGGTATACTGTAATATGACGGAGGCCACTCCTTGGTCATAACTTGCATTATCTCCTGCCTTTGCCGGGAAACATTTATAACCTTTTCTACTCACAATAAATGTTGTGTTTATGAGCGCAGCACACCTTACAGTAGAAGTTGTAAGTGGAGCAGTGAGGTCATGAGGAGAACTGCAGTGCAACATCAAAATGCAATAAAAAGAATAGCGATGGACGTTTAAGGTAAACAGGACTGGGCTTTCTCCTGTGGTGGTGTGCGACACCACTGATTTAGTTGCCGATCCGAAACTGGGTCAAATTCAATGATTGGTGCAAATTCACCTAATGTGTCTAATTTGAAAAAGTAGTCTATTTCATATGATAGCATAAAGAACACAAGACAATGAATTCATTTGTTAATTAACAAAATTATTAATTTAAATACTGTACATGCATCATTTCAATAAATTCATAATTTCAATAAACCAAGAATCTAAGAATTAATTGAAGTCATTTATTTATTCATTTTAAAAGTATATTGAGGTAGCGGGTGATTTGCAATACGGCCAACCTAATATAAAACAACACAAGAACCAGAGGACAGAATCGGATGAAATATGGGAAAATGGGAATATGGTATTTTAAACAATAGAAAAGAAAATAAGTTAAATAACAAAGCCATTCAAATAAATGCTTAATTAAGAACTACTAAAGCAATTAAAACTTTATTCACAATTCATAATTCACACACGTCTCCGTTTGCCATCGGTCAGCGTTTCAGACAAAGGTGACCTAAAATGACTAAAACAGGTCACCAACCCGTCCATCGCGAGCCGCTAGTCGATCTTTGGGACTTTTCCCGGTCGGTCGCGAGAATATTGGAAAAAAATAATGTTATTACATCAGTGCCCTCCCCTCCTGCAAAGTGACCAACGGGCACGTATTTTGACCACTGAACACGCCCGCACGCCTCGCCGCCCTCCAGGCACACAACCTGCAAGCTCCCCGAGCCCAGTCCTCAAAACCCGGCCGGAGGTACACCGGCTCACCTCGCCCCGCAACAGCAAGCGAAAGCGAGAGTGACAGAGCGCAGTGGTGTGCCTGAGGACACAACATTACACCTTAATATGGCTGAAATTCTGCCTCTGTTACCTCAAAATTAAGGCACAAATATAAAGAGGTGTGAAAACGTGTTTTCCTCTTCTTGATTTATTTATTTTTTTGCATGTTTGTCACACATAAATGTTTCAGATCATCAAACAAATTGAAATATTAGTCAATGACAACACAACTGAACACAAAATGCAGATTTTAAATGACGCTTTTTATTGTTAAGGGAGGAAAAACCTACAAATCCAAATCCAAGCCTACATGGCCACAGGCAGTATTTTCCCAAAGGTCTTGAGGATCTTCAAGATGTTTTCTGGCAAAACTGAGATGAGACTTAATATTCTTTTTGTTCAGCAGTGGTTTTTGTCTCGGAACTCTGCCATGCAGGCTGTTTTTGTCATGAACACTGACCTTAACTGAGGCAAGTGAGGCCTGCAGTTCTTTGGATGTTGTTGTGGGGTCTTTTGTGACCTCTTGGATGAGTCGTTGCTGCTCTCTTGGGGTAAATTTGGTTGGCCGGCCACTCCTGGGAAGGTTCATCACTGTTCCATGTTTTCGCCATTTGTGGATAATGGCTCTCACTGTGGTACGCTGGAGTCCCAAAGCTTTATAAATTGCTTTATAACCTTTTCCAGACTGATCTCAATTAATCAGCAGTACAATTCCAACACCACATACTGTTTGTATCTCCAACTCATAGACTTCTCTAGTTCGTTCATCCTGGGAACGACACTTCCTCATTCTCATTACGAGTACGTGAGATGCATTCAGGGACACTCAGAAAATCGCCAAAACAGCATGGTAATGCATGTGTGTGTTTGTGCGTGTGTGCTTGTGTAAATAAACAGGAAGATAAAGAAAAACATGAAGTGGATATTCTTATCACTCACTTTGTAACTCTTATTCGGATGTGCAATTTGCTACATTGAAGAATGCTGGAAAATACTCTGAAAACAGGAACATTTACCTAAGAATTATGTGATGTCTTTGAACACAACCCGTCATTGCTCGTAATAACACGGTTTAAAATGTGATTCAAAGCGTTCGACTACGATTAAAGAGTGTTAGACAAATAGATTTTTAGACTTGTGTGGTATCTTTTAACTTGATTGACATATTCAGGTCATTTGGAGCTGTTAATACATGCAAATATTTATAATCCTGTCCTGTCATCCTGTCATCCTGTTATCTTTCTGATCATTAAACACAGCGAAAATGGGCATATTTCAGACATGGTTGCTAATGGTGATTAATCATGATTAATTTAAAAACTGTAATTAATCTGATTAAAATTATAAATCATTTTACAGCCCTAAATTTCACCCCTTTGGGTGCAGCACTTCAGGAGTAGAAGAGTTTGTTTACACCAGGAGTGTCCAAAGTATGGCCCCGGGGCACATTTTCGGACTCCAGTTCATTTTTTTGGCCCTTGGCATATTCTAAAAGTACATTCATCGTTAATGAGATATATTATTAAATATTATACACCCGCGGCTTCCACGAACAGCCCATCCCAATCTTTTTACGTGACTGTACACAATGTTTCATGACTTCGTCAGTGTTTTCAGTGTTCCATTGAAACGATATGCAACAGCATACACTGTTTTTTTTTTTAAACACGTCGCTGTGAGAATGTGTCTGCAATGGGATAGATGTGTGCTGCTTAGAAACAAAGTATTGCCTTTGAGCTTAATGAGTAACTGCTGGGGGGGGGGGGGCATAATGCCTTTCTTTGTGTTTATCTTGGGACAATGCAGTGAGATCACAGCAGTAAAAATCCAGCCCTCCCTCTCCTTGCAGTATCTGGCACAGGTTCGCACGTTTCCCGTAAACTCAGCAGCTAGACCGGTATGTTGACCTTGAAGACGCACACGCGCCACTAAGTCAGGTCACTTAGTGGGGCGTGTGCACGCGTGGGTGCGTGGGCGTGTGCATGTGCGTTTGGCAGTGTTGAAGGTGGATGAACAGGTCAAACAGTGCCAGTGAGTTTCAGCTATTAATGCTTCTTCCCGTCAGCAGGACTCAGCATTTTAGAATCGAAAATGTCTTTGACTGGCACTGTACACATGTTGTATCAACAATTATTGACCTTAATCAATGTTTGCATTTGCATGAGCTGCCAGTTCATCTCAATCAACAAAGCCCAATTTAGAGATGAGCTTTTCTTCCTTTGTGTCTGTTAGTGGAGTAACCCCTCATAACTACTAATAACTGCTGCTAACACCACGCGTTGCTAATGTAACAGCGGCCATCCCGCACCCTTCAGCCATGCCCACTGACCCTGCAGCCACACATCACCCCCGACTACTCCGTCCAGCTTCTCCCAGCGGATCCTGAGGCGTCCCCAGGCTATTTGAGAGACATAGTCTCTCCAGCCTGTGCTGGGTCTTCCCCAAGGCTTCCAACCGGTCCGACGTACCCTGAACACCTCCCCAGAGAGGCGTCCCGGAGGCATCCTGACCAGATGCCCGACACGAAAAGTCGTTCTTGTAGTTAATCAGTATTATGGTTGTAGCAGAAATTGTGTTCATATTTTGCAAACAGTGCTTCAATAATGACTTCCACTGCATATCATTTTACACTTCATATCAGAGCCACTCAATAACACCATCATATTCCTCTCAGCTCCCATGTTCTCCCCATGTGTGTGTGGGTTTTCTGCGGGTACTCTGGTTTCACATGGATGGAATCCTCTCAGCTTTTTGTCTCCTTTTTTCCAATATTCAGGATGATATCACCAATCAATCAAGATTCATTTTATCATCACTCTACCTCAATAATGTAACAACTACAACCATTTCACGACCACTATTATACATAACTATTTCTTTATTTTTTACATTTATTTATATATATTTTTTATTTAAACATGTTTTTGTTGTATGTAAACATCTTTGCAACTTTGGGGAATGTGTCATACGTAAGCATTTGTAACGCTGCAAATAATGAAGGAAGTGGTGCTTGGTGGGCTGCTTTCCTTTTCATCATGTCCAAATCGTGATTCTTGTCGTCAGTGGTGTGAACTCAGGGTCAGCAAAGGCTTTTTGCTGGCCTAAGCACTATCAAAGCATACATCTACAACCTGAATTCAAGTATTTCTTTTATGAACTGGTTTGAAGTTATTCACAGCAGTATGTTATCTTCATTTAGTAGCATGTTTATTGGCTGCAGTGCCTCCAGTACGTGTATTTGAGATTGTTTTGTCCAGTCAGATTTGAGCTTCTATGTGTCACCATGTCAATGTAATCTGCCCAGGGCCTTCAGAATCAGGAGTGCTGGCCTTGGTCATATAATTGAATTAGATTTGATACATCTATGACGATGCATTTTGAGTTAGCTAACCTAACTCAGCGCTTGGTGAATTCTAATTCACGATGATAGGAAGAGCCGACGTTGAAGGATGAACACATCATCAGTGGGGTAACCTAATCCCAGCTCACGTTCCCTATCAGTGGGTGAACAATCCGACGCGGTGGCTGTTACTTGCACATGCGTGTGTCTGTTACCTGTGCATGTGCGTCTTACCAGAGGCACAGCTTACATGCTCGGAGCAGGAAGAGGGCGGGATGTAATGCTTGCAACACCTTCAAAAGTTAGCCCCCTCTAGGCAGCTGTGTAACCATTGCAAACAGTCCCTTGACATTTTCAGTTAAAAAAATACATTTCATTAATTAAAATAAATAAGATATTTGAGAAGTTAGACTTGAAAGTTTTTTGCAATTTGGGTCGTCGCTTGTCATTGAAGGGTGACAGCGGTACCGCAGCCAGACCAGTCGAAAAGCACCGGTCAAGTGCGTGTAATACTGCGGGTACTCCTAAATATTTTACATTAACTTTTCATGAGTTAATGATTGAGTTTGTAGCAATGTCTGTTGAATATTGATTTGCCAAGCGCAAGCAGAGGAAATTCCAAACAAATCAGTCAGACGTTAAAAGGAGTCAAGTCAATGACCGCATGTTTGATACTTCAGTAAAACCTCTCATCAACAGCAGACGTGTTTGTCTTAGGAGTTTTTAGAGCCACCAGATAGAGCACACCAGATAGAATATACCAAACTAGATAGAATACACCAAACCAGATAGAGTATACCAAAGCAGGTAGAGTATACCAAATCAGATATACACTGTATGTCCTCATGTATTGCAACATATGACTTGATGTGCTACTTTTGATAAGGTAAACGTCATATTTCTGATAGTTGTGGATGTTGGCCCCCATAGACGGAGGACTTGACGTGTTTATCAGATGCGACTGGTTTCCACAGAAGCCTTGCTGCTGAAGCGTGTCTGCTTTGTGTTGACTGTCACGGCAGCTTGTATAGGCTTCATTTGAAAGCTGTCATGGAAGGGCTGTGTTATATACTACGCAGACGTAATACTGCATTCTGCTGCCGCTGCCAGGCATGCACGAATGAACATCCAGAAGAACGGGACTCAACCTAAAAGTAGCTCATGCTGTCATCACCCAGTCAGGAGGTTTTACAGGTTTCATGACCACAAGTCTAAAAATACTACTAATGATATTCATGTACTATATGTACTCCTACCTCAGCAGAAATGACTTCATGAGCGACTTGAACAATAAAATATTAGCGGTCAAACTAATCCCATCCAGCCACCAATTTATCCTCAGAAACAGGATGCTTCGCTTAACAGCCCCTGAGGAAAATAGTCCTTCTGTGTTGCCACAAAAAAGAAATAAAAGCCATAAAAACCCAAAGAACAAATCAAAACAAACACATGCACAGTAGAGCTTGGGTGTACTCACACTCGTGCAGCACATGGCTGTGATTGTCCCTGCTTCGCCACCCCTGACTCGGCTGCGGTGCACACACACGCAACCTCTTCCAGTGGTGTCAGAAGATGGGAAGTGTACACAACTTGAGCGTGGGTCAGAACACAGAACGAGCCAAACGTGCCATGCCTTAGGTGTGAAGTGGACCCAAACACGGCACGATTGGCCGAGTGGCCTAGTGTGACTACACCCTTCACCATTTGACGCTAACACGTTTGATGTCCAAAATGTGTGTAAAATTGAGGTTATATTTTTGGTCAGACGAATCGAGAGTTTCTGTTCAAGTGTAGTTTATTTTCAGAGGGTTTTGTTTTTGTAAGATTTTCTGACCTTCTGATCTCCTGTGGTCATCTCCTGAGTGTTGGCCATGATGGTTCCTGACCAGGGACTACTTTGTTCAAGCCCTCACGGGGGCAGACTCACGACAGTGAGAAGCGGGATTAGGTGAGAATTCTGCAGGATTTTGCGTAAGTATGGGGTGCATTTTCGGTTGTACCAGTCAAAAAGGTGTTCAGAAAGAGAAAGAGAAAGAGAAAGGACACAATGCAGCTTTTAACGACCTGCTTTTAAAGTGTGTGTACCACTTTGGGGACAAAACATCCATTCATCCATTTTCTATGCCGCTTCTCCTCAATAGGGTTGCAGGGGTATGCTGGAGCCTATCCCAGCTGACTTCGAGCAACAGGCGGGGTACAGGTCGCCAGCCAATGGCAGGGCACATACATTCATTCAACAACCATTCACACTCACATTCATACCTATGGACTATTTAGAGTCACCAATGAACCTAACATGCATGTTTTTGGAATGTGGGAGGAAACCGGAGCACCCGGAGAAAACCCACACACGCACGGGGAGAACATGCAAACTCCACACAGAGATGCCCAACGGAGATTCAAACCCAGATCTTCCCCGATCTCCAGACTGTGACATGCTAACCACCACCGTGTGGCTGGGGACACAACAGTCCTAAGAATTGCAAATGTTTGCTGCATGTTTGTGGCCTCCACAAAGACGGCAGTTCTGTTTTTGGTATCCACAGAGGCACCATTCAGTCTTCAATCAGCAAACGTTTAATGATTGCTCCTTTATAAACGCCTGCTTCAGGACTTTAGCCCCCGATGCTCATGCATGTTGAAGTATTACCAAATCTACTCCAAAAAAGTTACTTAGTTGCCAACAAAGCATGCGCCACAAGAGGAAGCCTTTGCTGGTGAAGAAACCATGCCAGCTTGCTTATCTTCCACACACACGGGCTTTGGAATGAATAGAGACAGATCTCAATAGCCGTCCTGCAAAGTGGTGATGCTCTACCATCCACAAGTTGCCATCAGCTCTACATCTCCTCTTTGCAATGGGAATCATTTGATGTACAGTCGCATGTACAGAAGTACTTGGACAAAAAAAAACATTTTTATGGTCTTGCTTTTGTGCAGCACCGCAAGATTTGGATTTGGATTTCCAGTGAAGATGTCCCAATTGAGTGTTAATCCCTGTCCCCGTTTCAAGCATGCCTTTCACATCCTGAAGGCAACCCTGAAGGTGGCGAGCTCCACAAACACGTTGCAAGTGAAGGTCTGACAAGAATTTTGGGGGAGGAAACTTGGCATCTCTGTATGGAGTTTGCATGTGTGCCCTGCGATTGGCTGGCGACCTGTCCAGGGTGTACCCCGCCTCTCGCCCCAAGTCAGCTAGGATAGGCTCCAGCGTACCCACGACCTTGGTAAGGATAAGCGCCATAGAAAATGGATGGATGGATGGATTTTTGTCGCACTTAAATGTCTCGGATCATCAAACAAATGTAAATATTAGTCAATGACAACACAACTCAACGCAAAATGCAATTTTTAAATGAAATTTATTATTAAGGGAGAAAATTCCCCCCTTGTCTGATTCCCCCCCCCCTGTTAAAACATAAATGAGATGAATTGAGATCTATCAGTCTGGAAAAGATTATAAAGCCATTTCTAAAGCTTTGGGACTCCAGCGAACCACAGCGAGAGCTTGGGAAGTGAAGGTGAGCCGTAAAGGGAAAAACAAAGACACTGATCCTAGGAGACCCAGAATCATTCTAGTAGTTAAAACATGGAACAGAGGTGAACCTTCCCAGGAGTGGCCGGCCAACCAAAATTACCCCAAGAGCGCAGCAACGACTCATCCAAGAGGTCACAAAAGACCCCACAACAACATCCACACATCCACAACACTCATTATTCACAATCCTACCGCTACAGGAGTTTGAAGTCCAGGACCACAAGACTGGCAAACATCTTTTACCCACAGGCCATCAGGCTTCTCAACGAAGCACTCACACACGCCGCACGCAACACACGCACACACTCATAACACTTTATTATGTATTTATTTATTTATTTGTATTAATGTCTCTTCTGTTATTGTTGCTTAATTTGTTGGTATTTGTTTTTCTGATGTTCTTATTCATTTTCTTGTGTTTTCTTTCTTTTTTTTGGGAGAATGAACAGAACAAGAATTTCATTGCATAGCAGAACTACCTGTTTTACTGTGCATATGACAATAAAACTCTTGAATCTTGAATCCAAAGAGCTGCAGGCCTCATTTGCTTCAGTTAAGGTCAGTGTTCATGACCAAAACGGCCTGCATGGCAGAGTTCCAAGACCAAAACCACTGCTGAACAAAAAGAACATTAAAGCTTGTCTCAATTTTGCCAGAAAACATCTTGATGATCCCCAACACCTGACGAGACAAAAGTTGAACTTTTTGGAAGGTGTGTGTCCCATTACATCTGGCGTAAAAGTGACGCCACATTTCAGAAAAAGAACATCATACCAACAGCAAAATATGGTGGTGGTAGTGTGATGGTCTGGGGCTGTTTTGCTGTTTCAGGACCTGGAAGACTTGCAGTGATAAATGGAACCATCAATTCTGCAGTTTACCAAAACATCCTGAAGGAGAATGTCCGGCCATCTGTTGGTGACCTCAAGCTGAAAGCAACTTAGGTTCTGCAGCAGAACAATGATCCAAAACACACCAGCAAGTCCACCTCTGAATGGATGAAGAAGGCCCAACCAGTTATTAGGTTTAGGGGGCAATCACTTTTTCACACAGGGTCATGCGGGTTTTGATTTTTTTTTCTCCCTTTATAATAAAAAGTTTCATTTAAAAACTGCATTTTGTGCTCAGTTGTGTTGTCATCGACTAATATTTAAATTTGTTTGATGATCTGAAACATTAAAGTGTGACAAACATGACAATAAAAAAGAAATCAGGAAGGGGGTAAACCCTTCTTCACACCACTGTGTGACGGCACACATGATGCTTGAGCCTCTCAAGAGGAACTTACTCCTAAAATACATTTTGTAAAACCTCCTAAATGAAAGATGATTGTTTTTATTTTGAAATCCATTGTTGTACTGTATAAGAACAAAATACCAAAAACTCTGTTATTGACCAAGTACTTTCGGACCTAAATATTGCAATACCCTGTCCTTCAAATCACATACTGTAGATACAGTGTTATTAGAATTGCAAATCAAATAATATCAAGATATGTTTGCACATCAATTCCAGCTATTTGCAAAGGTTCTGGTGGTATTAGACAAGCACTGCAGTAGATGTAATACTACATGTGACTTTGGAAATAAATACACAAACAAAGCAAGTTAATATATATTTATTTATTTATATAAAATGAAAAATTATAAAAATACATACAGTACATCAAGATATCAAAAAGATATTTTCATTTCCATGCATATTTCTAGAGGATTATATACTGTATACAGTGTATTAATGGTGTGACATCATGACCACTTGTTTCTCCTCAAAGGTTGTGTAATGCACTTAGAGCACACGTAGAGCACACTGCTGCAATATTCATGCCAAATAAGATGGCTTCAAATGCTGTTTAACATGGAAGGAAAGAAAATAATTCCCACTCTGTGAAACAAATGTACAAGTGCATCGCATTCGGGGAAAAGCTCAGTGTTTATATTACTTATATGATACAGAGTCCCTGCATACTAGGGGTGTCACAAGACACGGTGATACACGAGGTTGGGTCTACGACAACGAGACGGGATTTTAACTTCACTTTTAAGAAAAGTCCAATGAAAAAATATTTTAAAACACGTGACAACATATTGCAATCTACTAATTTAATACTACTACATGACACTCTTCTGCACTCTGTGTGCATGCTCGCGGCCCCGCCTCCACCCACTTTGACAAAGAGACTAAAAAAAGTCTCACCCCGTTCTTGCACTTTTTCTATTGAACAAACGTGCCAAGGTGCTGAAACCACAGAGTGAACCCACTTCCTGCCAGTCTGGGGGCGAGAGATGAGGAAATGCACACGGCAATATATTGAGGCCGGCAAAATGACCCAGTTCATTTTCATTTATTGTGTGACTAATGAATGAATTATCGTCCCAGGCCTAGTGCCCACGAGACACGTCTTGTCACGTTTAAATCTTGCAAGATCTTGTGACACCCCCGCTGCATACGAGAGTGAAATATTCTAAGAATGTATTTCTCAACTTTGCTGATGATAGTTTGAATTCTCCCCGAGTCTGAACTCAACTCTCAAAGTGAAATAAATAGACTTTTGGTGGATAGATATTCTAACTGACTCCGATGCAGCTGTGACGCAAGAGAGGAAACAACAATATCCAATACATACAATCAATATTAAAAATGGTTCATAAAACCTACTGGAGCCAAAAACACTGGCTTACATTTTCTGCAACACCTTCCTTGGAAAGGAAGTTAGTGTCTTAACATTTGAGTGGCAAGGAGGTCCCCCCCTGACAGGACAAACGAGTCTTACAAGTTCCTAACTCCTGCACAGATTGGCTTTTGGGTTTCAACGGCCATCAGCAATGAACCTTTACATGCTCATTCCAAGCTCTTCAACTTTCCAGCCGCTGGAATTCTTTCCAAATTTGTACACAAGCCGCCGTCCGTCCACACGCTCAAGGATTTCTCGTTTGTAGTAATACCTGCGGACGGAGGAAATTGCGTGTAAATTACACAGGCTTATATACTGTCTTGTTCTGCGCAAGATAGTCACGTTTGAGGAACCTCGTTATCCCCTTTGTGTGACGACTCTTAGAGCTAACATTTCATCTTTGTTTTCTTTCAGGACTGGCTCACACATTGAGCAGTAAAGAATAGCGGTAAATGATACATCAATCATAATAAATACATAAGAAGCTAAGCTGAAATGCAAGCAAGCTCACCTCATAGCACGACTGAGTTTCTCATACGTCATGCTGCTATTCTTCTTCTTCTGGCCCCACATCTGAGCCACAGCCTCAGACTTCAGGAACTTAAACACACCCTCACGCCGATCTTCCCACTTCATCAAGCCCTGGTTCTTCTCCGGGTGGATGAGAATATCCCTGATGAACTCCCAAAGGTGAGCGCTACGAGGCGCTGCGGACAAGAACCGATAAGGTTCTGTTAGCGCCACCTGTTTGTACCTTCTTTTTAAGTCAAATATGCAAGATGAATCTGCAAAGTGAAGCGAAAGCACGTTTCCTACCATGTTTGGTTTTCTTTGAAGGGTCGTAAATGTTGCTGCAGTGCTCTCTGCTGACTTTAGGAGGTCGGCCTCGTGGCCGCTTAAGTTGTGACTCGACTTTCTCCTTTTTAACCAGAGACTCTGTCAACACGGCAGGTCGTGGTCAGGTGTTTGCTGAAACCCACCGCGCTGGAATTCCAAGAATCTTTTTCTACTCACTGGATATCATGGGGTAAGAGAACTCTGGGTCCGATTCTCCGCTGCCAGACTCTGGTGAACCAAGGTTGGGGAAGCCAAAGAGGCCACCTGATGAGACAAAACCAGTCTGTTCTGACATCCTCGGGAGGCAAATGAAGACAAGGACAGATAGAGAAGATAGAAATGAAATACTGACTATTGGATGAGGAGCTGCAGTCGCTGTCCGACTGAGTATCAGACATGCACTCGTCCCCTAGAGGTGTCATGGCCCCCATGGTAAGGCCGAGCAGATCATAATTGTCGCTGTAGTCAAATTCTCCCTTGATGACACAGTCCTCACCTGCCAGTGGTAGGAACATGGGGGTCAGAACATCCAGACGGTGCTCAGACCAGGCTCACTTTGACAGAACCTGTACCTTGACCAAGTTTGATGGTGCTGAGCAAAGGGAAGGACAGGTTGTCTGGGAAGCTTAGGTTATGCAGGAACTTATCCAGGAGCTGGCAGGTCTCGTTGAGTTCTGGTCCTGATAGGCTCTGCAGTTCTAGGATGAAAAATGACCCCTTTTTACTCTTTAATCCTTGACTCTGTGCATGAGCATGTGTGGAATAGGTTGGAGAAATATAGATTTACCATATTTGGCTTTGCTTTCTTGCAGGTTTTGGTGGAGGTGTGGGCCGAGCTCAGGGCCAAAGACACCGACCATCTGTTCCAGACTCATCTGGCACAAGGTGTGGCCATCCATGGCACAGTAGGCCAGGGTCAGGGTACTTGCATCGAGCTCCATGCGTTCTACGTGCTGACTGATCCACTCCATCACATTGTCAGTGGTCCAGTTGAGGGGGTTCATCTGAGCATACCACTGACCTGCACAGAGCGGCAGCATGACGGTAGGGGATTTTTATAGGATGGCCCCTCTTCTGAAGCTGGATCGCATTTATATAACTAGGCTTTGTCTCGGGTCAGAAAAACAAAGAGATGTTTCAGCGATGAGGTGGCACCACTTGATGCTTATGCTCGGTTAAACATTGACTCGCTTGTAAATGATTTATCCCACAGCCTCTAATTGAGGTCAAAGAAACCTTCCATGAGGTCATGGTCTAGCTTGAAAATACAAGATCCATTTCATCCACAGACTTTCCAGGCACAAAACACATGTTGACAGAATGAGATATGTTTTCCTTACCACCAGCGTTGGTGTTGGAGTTATAGCCCAGGCTGCTGTGGTGCTGGCTGTTGATGGGGGGCACATGGGGCAGGGCATCAGGCAGGCCTGTCTGGTACATGGTTAGGTTGGCGTTTGTCAGCACGGAGCTGAGGCACGGTGATGCCATAGAAACGCTGGAAAATCACAACTTCATTACAACTTCAACACACACAAAAGAAATGAGCGCCACACCGAATGCAAGCATCTTTTAACCCACCGAGTCCAAATTAAAACGTCTTTTACCCCATCAAGCCGAAATTAAAACATCTTTTACCCCATCAAGTCCACATGAATACATGTTTTACCTCATGAAGTTGAAAGGAAAACATCTTTTACCTGATGAGAGCCACAAGATGAAGCAAAAGTATTTATGATCCAAGTGTGTTGAAACTGTGACTTTCTGTTGGTCTTGTCTGCCGTTTGTCCAAAGATGCACCTGCTGCTGCGTGCAGCACCTGAAAGGTTTAATACTCCTATTCCAGGGTGGGGGTGGACTCAGGTGAGTTCAGGGGAATTCCAAATGAAGCTGGCCACACCTCCAACGCTGCTCACGCTTTACAGACAACATAAACCTGTCCTTTTTTCCACCTAATCTCTTTTCTACCAGCAATTAAGCTCATTATCATATTTGGTAGCTCATTATATTCATTTATGCTAGGAAGCAGCTGCATCTACTTTGTCAGACACAAGCCATCCTACCTGAAAATACAATACTCCTACTTGTAATAGGATACTGTACTTCTCCACTCACAGCATACCCATCCTCACATGACTTGCTATATACCGATGCGCAATGTCACCTACGTGCTACATGTGTGGTACATGTGAACTCAAGCCACCTTGACACATGACTGCTGTCCCCGCAGTGGCACGCAAAGTTGCGTGAGTAAATTGGTGTCAAACAGGTGTGAAGTATGTGTAAACTATCACCTTTGTGCCACTTGGTTGAACTTATCGTGAATGCAACACAAACAACGTGGGTGGTGCGCATCAAAGCGTGTCACATCCCTGAGAATTGTAGTGGAACGATCCAGCGTTGCGTGGCTTCTTCATAGCAACTTGTTTGCTGTCCACAGCGCCCAAACAGTTGCGGTAGAAGTAAACGCGACCATAGAGTTGTCCCTCGTTTATTGCGGTTAATTGGTTCCAGACCGCACCGCGATAAATGAATTTCCACCACATAGGATTCAATGTTCACAAATGAAATATTTTTGTAGCTAGGACATAGGAAACCTGTTTATGACTTACTAAATACGGTTTAAACATTATTAGAGACCTGTAGACATGAACTACACCCCCATGTTCACCTTTACACTCCTATTATTCATTGTTCATCAACTCTTATGCTGCAGGGTCTCAACAGAAGCGCTAGATAGCGAGATAGCAAGCTAACCAGTTAGTCTCGCATTTATTTCTTCTAAACTTAAGAAGCTAAAAACTTACCACTTCCACATGGAATGGGAGGAGAGCTTTTTTTCACTCTATCATGTCGCCATGGCTGACTTCATGACTTAAGGTAATGTAATGTAAGGTAATGTCTCATTGATCGCCGCTGCCTAGTGACCAGAATACTACATATCGCTTGTATTTTAATGTTTTGACGAATAATAGACCAGAGTCTACCACGAAACAGCCGTCATTCGTTCATTCATTTTCTATCTCGCTTGTCCTTACTGGCGTCGCGGGCGTATGCTGGAGCCTATCCCAGCTGACTTTGGGCTAGAGGCGGGGTACACCCTGGACTGGTTGCCAGCCAATGGCAGGGCACGTATTGACAAGCAACCATTCACACTCACATTCATATCTGTGGACAATTTAGAGTCTCCAATTAACCTAACATGCATGTTTTTGAAAATACATGGCAGGAAGCCGGATTAGCAGGAATCCAAGAATGGGAGGAAGCCGGAGTACCTGCTGAGCCCACGCACGGGGAGAACATGCAAACTTCAAAAAGACATGATGAAACAGAGATTGGAACCCTGATCTGACTGTGTGGCAAAGTTGCGACACAACCAGGCCACCGTGTGAGGGACCGCAATATATCGAGGGACGACTGTAAT
The DNA here is from genome assembly GCF_027744805.1 of Dunckerocampus dactyliophorus. Classification (NCBI taxonomy): domain Eukaryota; kingdom Metazoa; phylum Chordata; class Actinopteri; order Syngnathiformes; family Syngnathidae; genus Dunckerocampus; species Dunckerocampus dactyliophorus. The sequence goes on from NC_072826.1 coordinate 27,349,369, forward strand.
GCCTTCTCGTCAGCCACTCTGTCCGGTGCTTTCCTTTATCTAGTTTCGGGTTCTGCCTTCTTCTTTCTGCATTCACGAATATACACACCTTTTCTTTTCTGCAGTGAGAGCTTCTTCTCTGGAGTTCAACATCTTGTATATCCCTTGAAATAGAAGAACTCATGAATGATGCTTGCGTGGTGTCACGGGGGACAAGTCGGGACCAAACAATGCTATGAATGCTTCACGGATGCGGGAAGTGGCGGCATACTCGTGTGGGAACAATGCATGTTGTGCGTCCTACTGTATGTCATACGCTAGACATAAGCACTATTTGACTTAGGTGGAAGGCGGGGGTGTCCACTGAGAAATCCAAGAAGCCCTGTCAGGGCAAAGGTGAGAAAAGGGAATGTTGGTGCTTATTATCTCCTGCCTGTGGAAAGCAAAGACACCAAAGAAGAAGAGGAGGTGTCATGTTGCACATACTGAGATGCAGTAGAGCTCTGAGACGTCACCATGCTCTCTGCTGGTTCCTAGTGGTGACCGATCAAGCATCTGATCAACTCATTCTTCCGCTGCTACGATCAATATTCACTGCTGGACGAAACGTGCCGTCCTGCATGATCAGCATGGCTGATGCGTGATGCTGTGTACTGTACGTATTCTAAACCTCCCGGCGTTGATCATGCGTTTCCCACTCCAAATAGGTGAAGTTGTTCCATAACTTCATATTAATATAAATATTGATCGACAGCTTGTCACATATTGCTGATTCAGCCTCTCCCCGAGGTTTGGGGGGGGCAAAATCACCGTTTGGTATGTAGCACGATTTTAAGCAATAAAAACAGAAATAAATCATACAGACAACTGATATATGTTTTTGGTATTGATTGATCTGAGGTAGGTGGGAATACGGTGTAAATAGGGGTGTACTGTATAGTAGGGGTGTCAAATAACAGCGTGAATTCATATTTAGTGTCTTATGTTTTTTTTTTATCATATTCATCTCATTTTTCATAGAACTTTTTGTCTTATTTTCCATCAACTACCGTGGTGTTAAAATGTCGACAAAGAAGCAGATATTACTGTCACTTTCTTAATTAACAGCTGTTTGTGCATCTGTATCGTCAATAATGTCACTGATTACACCCCCCCCCCCACACACACACTGTAGTGTGTTTTCATCATGTTGTATAATTACGATTGCAATTTATATGTAATGTATGTAAAATAAAATACGGTTTCATTCATGCATTATTTTGATGCCTTATAAAACATTTCAAAACGCACATGCATTGTTTTGTATCTCAATAATAATGATAATGGTCTGCACGGTGGTCTAGTGGTTAGCACGTTGGCCAATATAGGAACAGCCTGGAGATTGGGAAGATCTGGGTTTGATTCTCCCCTGGGCATTTCTGTGTGGAGTTTGCATGTTTTCCCCGTGTGTGTGTGGGTTTTCTCCGGGTACTCCGGCTTCCTCCCACATTCCAAAAAACATGCATGTTAGGTTAATTTGAGACTCTAAATTGTCCATAGGTATGAATGTGAGTGTGAATGGTTGTTTGTCTATATGTGCCGTGCGATTGGCTGGCGACCAGTCCAGGGTGTACCCTGCCTGTCGCCCGAAGTCAGCTGGGATAGGTTCCCGCGACCCTAATGAGGATAAAGCGGTATAAAAAATGGATGGATGGATAATAATAATAATAATGCAATAAAAAAACTCAGCTTGGCCATGTGTATTTCTTCAATGTACTTTTCTTCCAAGTAATGTTAAAATCTGGTCTGGTGCAGCCACTTTAGGTTAGCATGTTGGCCACACGAAGATCGGGAAGATCGGGTTCGAATCTCCGTTGGGCATTTCTGTGTGGAGTTTGCGTGGGTTTTCTCCGGGTACTTTTCCCCCACATTCCAAAAACATGCATGTTAGGTTAATTGGAGACTCTAAATTGTCCATAGGTATGAATGTGAGTGTGAATGGTTGTTTGTCTATATGTGCCCTACGACTGGCTGGCGACCAGTCCAGGGTGTACCTCGCCTCTCGCCCGAAGTCAGCTAGGATAGGCTCTAGCACAGGGGTGTCAAACTCGTGCCATCGAGGGCCGAGACACTGCAGGTTTTTTCTCCAACCAGTTTCTCCAGCAGGTGATTTGATTGATGAGCTCCTTCCCTCAAATTAGAGGAGGTGGTGATCATTAAAATCACCTGCTTTAGTGACTGGCTGCAAAGAAAACCTGCAGTGTCTCCGCCCTCCATGGCACGAGTTTGACACCCCTGCTCTAGCATATGCGCGACCCAAGTGAGGATAAGCGGCATAGAAAATGAATGAATGGACAGCCACTTTAGTGTACGGCCTGGTAGAGCCACTTTAGTGTACGGCCTTGTAGAGCCACTATTGTGTAAGCTAGGGTAGAGCCACTATCGTGCATGGTGTGGTAGAGCCAACATTGTTTACAGTATGTTCACACAGCAAGTTGGATGGTGATGTAAGCGCTGTTGTGTGTTGGCCTTTCATAGGAAACGGGAACGGAAAAAGTTTTCTCCCAAATTTCACAACATCCCTCACACCCTTCTTGGCCGGCGTGCTAGAAGAAAAGCTGAGGGCGGAATGTTGCCCTGCAGGTTTATGCTCTTTTGACGAGGCCCAATTAGCTTTCATGACCTGGGGGCAAACAGGCAAAACATTTCATCACCTGCAATTCATCCTCCTCCACTCATTCTCCTCCTCCACCTGGGCTGGAACGGTGGGGCTTTCCACAGATACCGCGAGCGTGACGACAGCGATGTCATCACACGGGAAGTGCGCCAAGTCGCAGCCAAAATAGTTACTCATTTGACAACAACTGCTTTTGGTACAAAGCACCTGTCACCCACTCAGCTGGGATAGCAATCCCATGACCCTGACAGTGTACAGAAGAAATGAATGAAACCTTTTTTTTTTTTTTTTTAATAATTAATTTTATATGATTACCATTGTTTGAAAACACATATTAATACGGGTTTTCTACTGCTGATGAACTTGCATTAGCAGAGTTGAAGTACTGCTTGAAATGGCATTGGTGATACGTTCCTTGAGGTGATTTATGTCTCCCATCATGGCCTGCAAGTGCCCCCGGAGATAGAAATCGACAGGGGAGAAATCTGGGGATCTGGTTTGAAACATAAAAAAATATACTATCTACATTTTCCCGTGTATGGAAACTCATGGCCCATCCTGTAGATTTTAGATACAGTGCTGCCATCTGCTGGTATGAGGAATTACACGTGCCACCGCAGAAAAAAAAACTTTCAGTTTGAAATCAACACCATCTGTCCTGTAAATAGAGTTGGGCATCGTTCGAAATTGAGCGAATCCGGTTCCATGGTTGAAGTGGATAAACACAAGCGTAAACACAAGCGCTTCCTGCCGCTTCTTCTTCGTTGGTGGTACGCGGCCATTTTTACCGCTCAGCGGGCTGGTCGATCACCGAAGGTAGGGTTTGAAATTAGAAAAAAATGAACGACTCCGGGAGAATCGGAATGTTAGTCCCGGTTCCCGCCGATGCTCGACGCCCAACTTCACCTGTAAGTAAGATGAATGTTTTAAGCACCTGCTCGAGCATTACTATGTTTATTATTTGGCTGTCTCACACACAACTCAGAACCAGAGAGACACTGAGCTGAGACGGGAGACAGGAGAGTCAGGTGCCTTGCTCAAGGGGGCAGCAGTAGTCGGGAAGCTAGCAATTTCTTTTTGTCTATGGTGGGACTGGAATCAGGACCCGCCACTTCCAAAGTCGTTAAGAACTTAACACACTGATACAGTCAACTACTGACTCCTGCTGCAACAAAATACTGTAAGTTGGCTCGATGCAACATTGGCAACCCAATGATATCATGCGTGACTGATTAATTCAATGAACACCTCCGGATTGATGGTGTAGAAATAAGTAAGTGCAGACGTAGCCCCGTCTTTCATGCACTACACAGATTTCCTCTAAACCAGCGATGTCCAAAGTGCAGCAAGGGTGCCAAATGTTACCTCGCAGACGTTTTTTTTAATTGCATTTTTATTCTAAAAATATTATTTACCAAGAAAACTGCAACCATGGAGAAATCAGCAGTAATTTTACAAAAATGAAGTCAAAATATTAAGAGAAATGTTGTCATCAAAATCTAATGAGAAAAAGGCATCATTTGACAAGAAAACTATGAGGAATATTATGAGGAAAAATGTTAGTAGCATAAAGTTGAATTATGAGAAGTAAAAAATTAGGTGGCTGAAAAAGTTATGTTATGAGAATAAAGTAAAAATACTAAAGGAATGAAGTCATAAAAGTACAACTAGTTGGAAAATGTAAAAAAAGCAGAAATTGAAAAAAAAAACACTGTAATTTTATGAGAATAAAGTTAAAATATTAAGAGAAAAAAAGCCAGATTTTAATGAGAAAAAAGTTGCAATCTCATGAGAATAAACTTGTAATATTATGAGAAAAAATAAGTCATTCATTTTTTGGGAAAATTGGGTTGGGAAAAAAGTTTATATTATGGGAAAAAAATCAAAATATATTATCAGATTTCAAGAAGTAAATTTATGAAGATTATTTAAGAAGAAAGTTGAAATAGTTGGAAAATTAAAAAAAAAATAACTGCAGAAATGGAAAAAACAGCTACAGTGCTTTTACAAGAAAAACGTAAAAATATTATGGGAATAAAGTCATAATTACTAGATGAAAACTTACAAGGAGAAAATAGATAAAAACAACATTAACAGCGGAAATGGGAAAAAAAAACAGCTGTAATTTTACGTGAATAAAGTAAAAATATTAAGAGAAAAAAAGTTGGATTCCAACAAGAAAAAAAAAGTCTAAATTTCATGAGCATAAGCTTGTAATATTATGAGGAAAAATAATGCCATTAAGTTGGAATATTATGAGAAACAAAACAAAACCAAGTTGTAATTTTTGGGAAAATTGGGGAAAAGTTATGGGAAGAAAGTCAAAATATTTTGGGAATAAAGTCAGAATATTTCAAAAAGAAAATTTATGAAAATGTTATTTAAGAAGAAGTTTAAATATTCTGAAAATTAAAAACAAATGCAAAAATGTAATATGCTTTTTCACCTATATCACAAAGCTGAGATGCAGTTTTTTTTCTTAAAATATACAGTATATAACTTCTTAGCAGATTGCATCCTTTCATTTTTGTGGCCCTTGCTGGAAAACGTTTTGACGGGCCTGCTGTAGTAGCAGTAAAACAAAAAAATCTAACAAATCACATTTGACTATGAAAATCCTTACTCAAAGACAGTCCTACTATTTTCTAAACACTGGAGAAATAGCATCACACCATTTGCATCTCAATGCATACATTTCCAAGTACAAAGAAATAGTATAAAAAGTAAGAAAGAAGCAAGACTGTGATGGCAATGCCTTTTGACCTACATGTCGGAGGTCCACCCATGTTCTCATGGCAGACTGGTAGGTCCAACATTCGTTGTGGTCCACAGTTACTAAACTTCGAAGTATTCCTAAACCATCAAACCTGAGTGCTGTTTTCTATTGGCTCCGCAGCTTCCAAGAGGAAACGAATAGCTACTTTGGAACTAAGCAAAGTTTCATTGGTGCCTTGGTTAACATCATTAATCCGTACCAGAAGGTCCGACTCAAACCAAAACGGACTCTAACCAAAGCAAATTTTCCCATAGAAAATAATGTAAATCCAATAAATCTGTTGCAGACACCAAACATGTTAACACAAAATACATTTTATAGACAATAGTTATCGTTTTACATTTTTGTTTAATATACCGGCGGCAGCGACGTCGTGGAAGTGTGCCAGCAAGGATGCCTTACGTCTGGTAACGTGTGCTATATTTGACTGCGGATGCCGCAAACATGCTACAGTAAGTTGGAATGCTTCAATATTGTTGTTGGAAGCAGAAATGAGTGTTATGGATGTAAAATGAGACTGGAAGAAACACAAGTGTCAACCTCGATGCACCACCGGGTTGGTAGACTATTACGCGGGACGCTGTGTATGCATGTGCACGCAGCCGATGACTGAGCCACCCGTCACATGTACATACCTCTGAAATGATGACGGTCTTCTCTTTAAGCCGTAAAATTCGGAGGCCTTACACCCTTGTCTCGGTACGGCCCATCATCTTTTTCTTTTTTGTGCGGTCCATGTGTTTATTACATCGTGTGTCTCTCTCTTGCAACAAGTAAACAAACACGAAAAACATGCTAACCGGGGTGATTGTTAACCAAGGTACCACTGTACTTTTAAGATCCACCTTCAAGAATTAGAGTTTTTTGTGGCCCGATACAAGCTAAGCAGCAGGGTTGGATTGCAGTGTGTGCTCTTCATCAAGCAGTCACTGACTACAAAGGAATTTTGCTTGTAGCAATTATGACATTTCAGATGCCTTTGGTGCGCATGTTGTCCTTGGAATACGTTAAGCAAATGCACGCATGTTGAGTCAAAGTTGTCTTGTAACAATGAAATAAACATTCTCGAAGAAATTCAACATAAAAGGCGCATCATGGTGACACAAACACAGGCACATCTCTGGGTGGAAAATGCCGCCCACCGAGACTGTATGACTGACAAAAGGGCTCACTCCATTCATGCCGTTGTTCTATGGAACAAACGTGCCAAGTAGGAACGAAAACTCTTGTAACTTTTTCAAATCATGTAAAACCATGCGCCGTCCTTGCATGTGGAAATGTGTTTGGGAAAATGCTATTACTAAGATAGCACATCGTAACGGGAAATAAGTTCAGGAAACAACCAAAAAAATGCAGAGAAGCCACCTTTTTCTGCGTTTCCTAACCAATAGGGGTGTCACAAGAGCTCGAGAGAACGTGACATTGAGAAAAAAAGTCTTGCAATAATAAATAAATAAATTCACACAATAAAAGAAGATGGGATTTTGTCGGCCTCCATATATTGCCATGTGCATGCGTGTCTGTTTTCAGCATCTGTCGCCTACAAACAGGCAGGAAGAGGGTTCACTCTGTGCGTTGGTTCAGCACCTAAACGCTTCATACAACCATGGTGTTTCATAAAACAACAGCAAACAGAGTGAGACCTCTTGTCTGTCATCCAGTCGCTTTGCCTCTCTGGGGTGAGGCGGGGTCGCTAGCTGGAGCTTTGTGAGGAGCAATGCAAGGTAACGTAGTAAAAGTTAAGAGGGAAAAAGATTATCGCAAAACCAAATACCACAGAGAATACTGATAATGAGCAAGGTGAGCCTATCAACATGAACGAGCCAGTATACCGACTTTATTAGCGAGTGATAGCAACATAAAAGGCGACAAAACGAAATTGCCCACCTCAAACACATCCGCCCGACCCGGTTTTCCCATCTGGGAAAAAAAAACTACACATCGAGATGCAAAGCCTTTGTCCCGACAGTCATCACTCATGAGACGATTGATCTGCAAAGTAAATACAAATGGACCAGCCCAAAACTGTCTGTTCACAGAAAGTCATTGCAAAAGAAATGACGCTCTTTAATTCAGTTGAAAAGCAAGCTTTTCAAGAAATGCTGCAAATGTTTCACAGACAGTATGAGATGAGATAAGATATGCCTTTATTAGTCCCACAAGGAGAAATTACCCATTCGGAAATACATTTCACTAATGGCAATTACACAACTTTAGTCATATTTTTCATTGTACTTTTCTTAAAATTATTGTTAAACTCTCGCCTCGTCTCGTGGACCCAATCTCATGTATTGTCTTGTCTCGAGACTCGGGTGTCTCTTGACACCCCTACTAACCAGCTCTTGATCTCGTTGAGTGGGGCCTAGCATGGACACGTTCCAGTTTACAGCGAAGCACAATTTATACTAAAATCAAAGTTGAAACATTGTTGGAAATGTGAAATGCAGCTATCTGAAAAAATGTGCAGCGATGCGCCACGGAGGGTTTGGAAGTGTGGCTTGCTAGCTTCTAGCAGCCTGGAAATAGTGCATTACATCCGGCTGAAAATTGGCTATGGCGCTCACAACAGTGCAGCAAAACCGTGACAGACAAGAAGATAAGCTTCCCCTGCTTTTCCATCGTCATGTTTTCAACTAAATTTACTTTATGCATCACAGCAGGTACACTCTCACAAGTGGAGCAAACCATTTCAATGGCAAGCACTACTATTCACTTTAATCTTTAAAATATTGCACAAACATACCGAGTGCGTACGCTTATGCTTGCCCCACCCCCATCTGCTCACCGGAACTGCCTCTAGGTCACGTGCTTGAAAGTCATTCGCACTCGAAAGGTGATGTTTTCTTTAGCATGTGTAGGTTTCATGTGTGCTCATGTGCTTTACCAGCGTCTCTCTGTTGTTATAATTTTTCTTGCAGATGGAGCAACAGAATGGCTTCTCTCCAGTGTGAAATCTCATGTGTGAGGTTAACGTCCCCCTCCGGGTGAAGTTCTTACCACAAAATACACAACTAAAAGGCTTTTCTCCTGTGTGTACTCTTTTGTGTCTGTCCAAGCTTGCCTTTTGATTAAATTTTCTGCCGCATTCAATGCAGCCAAATGGTCTCTCTCCTGTGTGACACGACTTGTGTCTCTGCAAGTTGTGGTTGTATTTGAAGATTTTGCCACACTCGCTGCACTTGTAACATCTGGCCTGATTATGAGAGCTCTGAGGAGGCCCAGGACGGGTGTGCTTCCGTGAGTCCAACAATGGCTGCGGTTCAACGACATGCGCCCTGTCTTTATTCAAGTCTTGCGTCAGAAAATGATGAAAAGCTGCAGGCTGGCTGTTGTTGGCTGCTTTTAAGACACCAGCAGCATCCATGTCCACAACAGCGCCTTCGCAGTCTTCTCCGTAAAGTTGTCCTTCAATGGGCTCACCTGGGCTGCTGGAGGCTGGAGAAGCTGTCCCTCTGCGTGCAACACTTGGCAGTATGCTGGAGGACAGCGGTTCCACTTTATCGGCTCCATTGTCCACACAAGCAGAGGGGAACGGGACGTCGGGGGTATCAATCTTCTCCTGATTCACTACGGGACTTGTCCAGACTTCTTCTTCTTCTTTGATGTATGGATGCATAGGACTTATCTCCTGATACCCAGGGGAGCGTTTCACGGTGGTTAACACAGGCCGGATGTGCAGAGATTCATCTGAAACACAAACTTACATTTAGTGCTTGGAAGTGAAGAAAGCATGCATCAGACGCGCAACGTTTGAATGAGGAACATTTGCTTTGTAAAGGAATGAAGAGGTTTTGCTTCATCGCTCATTTTGCAAGAACATTGGCTGGGAGTTCCATGCAGGCAAAATTTGATGAGTTTGCAGTGTGTGGCTCGCTTTATTTACATCAGGGATGGCAAAAGATCAGGGATCTTTTGCTGTCTTTATTAGTAGTTCTCCAGTTCACTTAAAGGCTGCAAATGTTCAATGCAAAAATATAAGAATAACATATGTGACGTACGTGTTTCATAAAACAGATGTCAAATAAATGTCTATATTTGTCACAATTCCAAACTCAACTTTGTAAAAATGTACATTCAGCCCAAATAAGATGAGTGGCATTCCTGGCCTCACTGTCTCGTACGTACGTGCACGTTCATGCACGTACATGCACACACTAAAAACACAAAAGCAGTATCGACAATTTCATTGCCAATTTCACAACTGTTACGTGGCTATGAATGGCTGTGCATTCAATGTTAGCAGTACTAGCTAAACTTTGCCAAATAGCTATCGTTAGCTGACAACATCGGAAAGTCAGCACCCCCCATGTAGTACCAAATGAAGACAGACAGCACCTTCAATAGCACCGACTGCAACAAACCATACGTGCTGTTACCAAACACTGCATGAGCAAGACAGAATTTTGAAACTTCTTCAAAGATTCTGATCGTTATGGAATAAAAAAGTCAAGTGGTCACCGGTCCTGATTCCATTGGTTGTCCATCAAGACACGGGACCATCCTTGGCCCAAATGAAGGTTGTTCCTGGTGCCGAATGCAGTCCAATAACCACCAGACGGGCATCTTGCCACAAAATTGGCCGTTTGGAATTTGCATGAGAGCACCAAACATGGGACACTGAAAGGTGGAATGAAGTTTTATTCTCTGACGAGAAAAAATGTAACCTTTACGGTCCTGATGGCTTCCAACGTTACTGGCATGACAAGGAGATCCCACCTGAGATGTTTTCCACACGGCACAGTGTAGGGGGCGCCATCATGATCTTTCAATGGAACAACGGAGCTTCCGGTTGTGCAGGGGCGTCAAACGGCAGATAGCTATGTGGAGATGTTGCAGGGGGCATGACTGAAGACCCTCGTCTGTGTGGTAATGACTGACTGTTTCAACAGGACAAAACTGCAGTTCACAATGCCCGCCTGACAAAGGACATCTTCCCGAGGAATAACCTCACTCTTTTGGACCATCCTGCGTGTTCCCCTAAATGAGGCCTCTCAAACTTGCGGCCTGCAGCCCGCAACATCCGGGCAAGCTCAGTGTTACTTACATACTCACAGGGGCAAGTAAACACCAACACTGAACTAACAGTGGTGTTATCACATGGATGTATTGTGAATTGTATCGTATCGTGAGGTACCCTGAGATTCCCAGCCCTACTCCCAATACTTGTTGCGGCTCAGCCTCACCCAGACTCTACCTCCACTGGCCCCAAGTGAAATTGAGTTTGAGACCAGTGCCCTAAATCCAACTGAGAATAAGCCTGTCATGATAACAAATTTTGCTGGGCGATAGTTAAACGATATTGTCAACATTATTTTGAGACCATTTTTTCATGAATGCAATAATATACGGCATAATAATACGAGTACACCATTACTCAAGAGTATTTAATTCATTCAATACCAAAGATGTATTTATGCGTTTTTATAATCCCGAAAGCCCAATCCCAACAATGTATTTATATGTCTTCCACGTTTTTTTGCGCGAGAAGCAAAAAGAGGTGATGATGCAACTCTCCACTAATGCATTGCACTTTGGAGCAATTTTAAGCCACAAAAACGGCCACAGGGTGACAGAAGTGCATTTGATAAGAGCTCGGCAGAGATCAAGTGAACGAAAAATCACACATGACAGGAAGGAGGAAGTGAGAGAGCGCGGAGGAGGGTAGTGGTTACGCATTCTCGGGAAATTTTAACACATGCACACACACACATAGTTCAGTTCCAAATGTGAAAATTGTAAATAGTTCATGGTGTTATATTTGTAAATAAATTGTTACTTTGACATAAAACAACCCCTTTTTTGTGTTATGGTGGTATATTTGTTTACATAGTTGAGCTGCCACAAAAGCAAAAAATATTTGTGTCAAAACTGAAAGTTATGTTTGAAATGTATCTTTTCACAAAAAACTGGTTTCCTCCCTTTTCTAGTTGGGAACTGATATTTTCCTGAAACTTACTCCAACATGGCAGGTGTGGTAATGCGCCTCAAAGCTGGTTGCTATGCCACTCCCGCCACCCTCAAGAAGAAGAAAACGCAACACCACCAGGCAGACATGCCTGCGCTGTACAGTGGTGAAGTTAGTTTCAGTTGGACGTTGGGTATTCGGCTCCGTAGGTACAGCAGTAGTTCCCCCTCACTGTACACGGACTGCTGTGTCATGGTGCCGGGAGCTCGCACGGGAAGTGTCGCTGTACAGTGGCGGAGCTACGTGGCTGCCAATGGTGGCCGTGACCACCCTTGGTCACTCTCCCGCCACCCCACGAGCCATCTTGACATTTCAGGTGTCAACTAATTGGCACCCCTATGCGAATAATGGTCTCACCTTGGTCACCCCAATTTCTGGCTCGGCCAATGCCGCTGTAACCGCTGGTTGTTTAAACTAGGGACCGTCAATAGGTTACTATTGCGTTGAAGAGAGTTTCTTAAAAAAAGAAAAAAAGTCATCTAAATCATTCTAACATCATTCATCAATCATTCAAAATCATTCTAAATCACACCACAAATTGATCAATAACCATGTCAAATGATTATTCCTACCCAAAAAGTATTTTGCAAGCCCATTTTTTCCAATTTTATCTTTTATCAGCTGGACTTTTATTGGATTAGGGACCTGACTCACAGAGGTTTGTTATTCTAGCCAAAAATTATCGCTGGTCATGCTCTGTAATAAAAAGAGTCAATTCAGCAATACTTTGATTGCATTATTTTGAAGAGCTATTTTCATAACCATATTCAATTCCAAAAATTCATGTTTGTAACAAAAACTTATTGTTACAAACAAAAAAAACAACAACAAAAAAAAGGATTGGTACTGGATCGGCAAGACGATAACGAAAAAAAAAAAAATTGGATCGGTGGCCAATAAATGTCAATTAGGACATCCCTAAATCACCGTATTCCTGATGACATCATTTCATTCACATTATGTCACTTTCTGTGAAATTCCGCATTTAACAGTAACATGTCAATTTATCAAGGCTGGCAAAATGGTCAACTTCATTTTTATTTATCATGCGATTAATTGATCACCAATTTTTCAGCTGATTAACAAGACACACATTACTGACTTCAACATTTTATTTCAATTACTTGGGGGTTGTTTTTTTTTTAAGCTATTGTCTTAAACTTTTGATCAGCTGATGAACAACATTTCACTTTAATGCTTATTTGCAATAAATTGCTTACTCAAAGCATTTTTTGTTTCACTCCCATTTCTTCTTTTTGCATTTTGAAGCTCTACTTAGAATCTCCTTAAGATCCAACACTGCAAAATGTACATTCTTGCCATTTCTCACCTGCTCTTAACATTTTGATCAGGAGTGTATCTATCAGCTAACAGGATTCCTTTCAATGACGTCTATTGAAAAAACACATTCGCCCTTCAACAATGATTGTTTTATTAGTGATTATCTAAGATGGATGTGCTTAAATATGTCGATCTAAAAGGATATTAGATGCATTTTATTATTACATTGGTGGATGTGTTGCTTCCGTGCAGAATTCAGTAGTAAGCAAATGTAGCAAAAACTACACTCGTCCTGCTTCTTGTTCACAGTCAATAGTTAAAAGTTGGGAAAACACTAAGTAATGACTTTAACAAGAGAGACTATACCGCAGTTATCGATGATCTTGTTGTCGGTCAGCTGATTAGCTTCCAGTAGCCTGCGATGGTGACTGATCTCACCCTCATATTCGGCTATTGTTTTCTCAAACATCCCCATTATTTCCTCCACAACCTCCGTCAGTCTCTCGCTGACAAATGCTCTTAAGATCTGAACTGAGGCCATCTTCTAGTGATGGCAAAAACGAGTCGCTATCTTCCCTGACACCGTTTCCCCTTTTTCTTCTTCCTAAATCTGTCACTGGCTGGGCGCAACAGTGACTTATAATGTGAATGCCGCCACCTACTGTACGGGAGCTGAACAACACACATGCTGATGAATTATTGCTTATTTATTGATCTTGTGTAATATTCTCATTTTATGACACACTGGATTTTGGGTTTTCTTTATGTATAGGCTTAAGGTTAGAAATATTTCACTCTGTGTAATCTATATCTATAGCATATACGGCTGCCACTTTCTGAATGAGTGACAGAAGATATTGGACTTTTTCGTGATATTTAGTTTTTTTTGATGCACTTGAACATATCACATGCAATAAATGTATTTAATGCAAATGTGTGACGTCATTATTATTGCTGATCCCACAACACTGCAGAGGCTCTGTCATACCAGAAGAGGGCGTACGTGCCTCAAAGCCAAATTTGTGGAATCGGACCGATAGCCATAAATTCAGTTTCAGTATTGCTGATACAGATACGGATATCAACACTTTTAATCTGAATTTGTTCAAAATCATTGACTGATTTTGTGATTTTTGTAACATTTGTAACATCATATAAATGCAACAGTATAAGACATGACATGCAACAATTTTTTAAGTAACAAAAATAAAATAAAACATAATGATTAATTATATTATATTAGATTCTAAGAATTATTTTGAGCAAAAATAAAGTCAATAGTGCAAAATAAGTAAACAAAAGCAAAAAGTAATATTGGCTCTCAATATAAACTTAACACAAACAGGAAACTATCGATTTCATCACGCTTTTATCGCCCCGAAATTGATACTACCGTGTTATCGGCACTACTGATATTTTTCTACAAAGAAATAGACATAAGGGCAAAAAGACGCCTTGCTGACATGTTGATCAAAAGTGCATACCATCATGCATTCCTTTATGAAATACTGTATATATTCTGCCTTCTTTCAAATGGATTCCTGTTGTCCTTCTTTTGTCTGCTTTGCCATGCAAGGGTTGGCTCTGCAGCTCAGGGAGGGGCTCCTAGTGTGTCAGTGACGGTAATGAAAAGGAGGCTTGAGCAGCGCTGTGACGCCCCCCCATGCTTCCATTCACTCTTGTCTTCTCCCCCATTGCATTCCTCCTCTGCACTTGTTCTGTGAGGGACGGCGGCGATGGGTGGTCACGTGATGCTTTAATACCTTGGGATTTTGTGCTGGGCATGCTCCGAAGCGCCTCGTCTAGACCTGTCTCAGGAGCATGAGTGCTAATGGAGATACTGTACCTTACTGGAGGATCTATTGTGTACGGCGTGTTGGATTTTACGCGCACTGAAAGGACGTCGCATCGTTTGTGCAGGTGGATGCATGGTAAGTGGTCAAGCTGCATTTCATACTAAATATTGCTACGATGATTACATGATAATACAAAGATTTTTACAATGCAGAATTGTGCTATGATTGGATCACAGATACACAAAAGAAAACAGAAAGGGGTTGATCCATTGTATACAGGAAGCAATGCTTCTCTCCTTTTCATCCCATATTATGACCACCAGCTGTTCCCCCCACCCCGTGTCACTCATGTACTGTGTCGAGAAAGAAAATGATGAAATATCACCATGGTTACCAGATGCAGCAACATTGTGGAATAGGTTGCTGACACTGGACTGTTCTAACAGGACATGTTATGGACACTTAGTGTTACAAAAAATGGAAAGGAATGACTACGTCGATTCACACTAACATGCAATCTAATCTCGACAAGGTTTTCAAAAATGCTTACTTCACGCCTTGCTTGAGAATATTTGGAAAACATCAACATAGGCCTGTCATACACGAGCATTAGATGGTGTGTTATTGCTCTTCAAGTTGTCAGACAAGCTCACTGCATGCATATGACGTCTGGCTTTCATGCCTCGTAGGACCTTTTTCCCTCCAGTCCCTCATTTTAGCCAAATAAGACTTTTGATTGACCTCCTATTGTCTCAATGTTGAAGTCGTCCAAAACACAGAAATGCTTTGTGCAAAGAATAATGATCACCATGCCATTATTAGTGCTGTCAAATGACTGATTACATTTTAGTCAAATTAATCAGTTTTCAAATGAATTAATCATGATTAATCACCATTTGCAATTATGTTTGAAATATGCCAATTTTCACTGTATTTCATTGAAAGAAAGATAAATGAAGTTGCTCATGTCTGAGTATATATTTGTATATTTGTAATATTTGCATATTGAATGTGGCACTTATTGATGGCCTTTTCAACGTGGTATATAAAGTATAGTCAAATGTGCTTCAAGTTTTGTCATTTTGAACTAACATCAAATTCACAATATGGCAGATATAGTCTGTGGGTAATGCAGATTAGTTTAGGAAGGGGTTTAGCCCTCTCTGTCGCTTTGTGTCGTTTCCCCCCCCAAAAAGAAGGCTAAAGTTGATGCTGAAGTCAAACCTGTGAATCCTTATCCTAAATGATGTGGACTGTTGGCACAGACACATCCACAGTGGCTAAAAACAGCCTGAGAGATTTGACTGTGGGTGTGTCACTGGTGCTGATGCCCACATGGCCGTGTTGCACTAATCCAAGCCAATTCCACTCCAATCCCGCAGTAGAGCTGATCCCAGGCAAAGCAGGATGAGAAGGATTTGATGGAGTACTTCATCAGTCATCATCAGTGCTTCTCCACTCACGTACCGTGCGGGGTGGGACTTTCAAGACTTTTGCATTTCCTAAGTGGATGCAGACCAACTTTAATCATGAATGAGGAACCTCTGCTGGTTTTCACATAGACATGACCAGTCTGTCATTTATGGTGTTTCTTTTCTTTTTTAAAAAGAGAGATACAGAACCCCCACAGACTTGTGATGTGCCCACGAAGAACACAGTCTAGTCCTGTCCCTTCAGCAAGAAGAGACCACTGTTGGTGCCTTCTTTTGGAAATTTAAAACATACAAGATAACAGTCCCACCGGGAACAGGCTCGACTTAATGCTGGCAGTGTGAATCAGGCTCCTTGTGGTAGGACCGAATGGCACGTAGTAGCATGCCACCAATCCTGTACTCCCGGAGCACACCCCCACAGGACACCGCATGGGACACGGTTGAAGGCCTTTTCCAAGTCCACAAAGTAGACCGGTTGGGCAAACTCCCATGTACCCTCCAATACCCTTGCAAGACAGTCGTACCCTTCTCCACAGCACTTTGGAATAGACCTTCAGTGTGTTTCAGATCAGTGTGATCCCACTTTACTTTCAACACACACTCTGGTCGCCCTTCTTGAAAAGGGGGACCACCACTGTGACCTGCCAATCCAGAGGTACTGTTCCTGATTTCCACGCAATGTTGAAGAGACGTGTCAGCCAAGACAGTCCCTCAACATCCAGAGCCTCCAGGAATTCAGGGCGAAACTCGTCCACCCCCGTAGCTTTGCCACTGAGGAGTTTTTTTGACCACCCCAGATGGACTTGTCCGCATTTGTGTCCTCAGACTTTCCTCTACGGAAGGTACTGTATGTCAGTGGGATTGAGAAGGGCGTCAAAGTATTCCTTCCAGCGTCTGACTACAGTGTATCCTCCGTCGAGGTCAGCGGGCCTCCGTCTCCACTGTAAACAGTGCGGACCGGGCACTGCTTCCCCTTTCTGAGGCATCAAATGGTTTGCCAGAACCTCTTTGAGGCCGACCAAAAATCGCATTCCATGGCCTCCTCCCACACCCGAGGTTTTGGCCTCGACCACCGCCGAAGCCGCATGCTGCTTGGCCTGCCGGTACCTGTCAGCTGCTTCAGGAGCCCCACAAGCCGCATGGATGTGGATTTCTAATAAATACAATCTATTTGGCTCTGACATCACCTCAGGGTCAAAGTTGGATCAGTGTGTACGTAAAGGGAGCAACTAACAAGTAGTTATACAAGCAGTGTAAGATGTATTTAGAGGGAATGCTTGTGCCTTCCAGGCTTCCACGCAGCCGTGCCGAGGGAGCGGGATGGTCTCACAGTAGATGATGATGATTATAGACTGCAGTTACATGCAGGGTTTATTCTTGCTACTGCCATCAACACAAACACATGAATGCACTTCAAGCTACTACATGAAAGCAAGTGGATTTTGTAATGCGTATGACTGGGGGTTGAAGTTCCAGAACATATACCGTACATGTACTGTACATTATTGTCTTCAGCAGTACAACGGTACATACTTGTAAGTCAATGTACTTCTATGCAGTCTTACTGTGTCTGTGTTTGGCTGGCTTAGGGTGTGTTTGTGTTATGTGTTGTACATTTATGAGGACATTTGAGTCAGATCAAGTATGACCCATGCTGAGTAAATCAGAGCCCTCCAGTCCTGCGTATCATCCAGTTTGCTCTCACTGATCACTTACTTCCAGAGCTTTGGATTCATGTTTTCAGATTTGTAATGGCATTTATAACATCAACTATAATTACAATATCATGTTTTGGATTCATGTTTTCAGGTTTGTAATGGCATTTATAACATCAACTATAATTACAATATCATGTTTTGGATTCATGTTTTCAGATTTGTAATGGCATTTATAACATCAACTATAATTACAATATCATATCCAAGGTACAGCATCTCTTATTGATTTGTATAGCCGACATGCTGATGTGTTGTCTTTGAATATGATTGAAGGTTTCAAGTATGGGGTTGTGCGTGCTGTTGCTGTGGTGAGTGACTTCCTTCCACCTGAGAACATCCACACAACCCCCACCAAAAGGAATTACTCTTAATTAGGGGCGGGTGTTTTACAAAAACAACACTTCTTCAAATTTGCTGAATTTTTTCTTTGATTTATTTATTTATTTGTCGGGTCAAATATTGGTTCTGTTGAACAATAATACGGTATATTTAATGACCTTGCCTTCTTGCAAGGCCAAGAAAGGGAGGAGAGCAGGGGGAGAGAAGGAGGCAGCGTAGAAGAGGAAGGGTGGGGGTGATTGTTTCTGGAGCGTTGCTGGTTTCAAATTTCTTCTCTTTCATCCCTCAGCTCACATCCATTGGATCTTACTTTCCTTTTCTCTGCAGACCAGCGGCTTTTTCTGTCAACCAGCCCATTCCAGCCCAGCCCAGCCCAGCCCAGCATGTTGTAGGAGCAGCAGGAGTATAGAAAGCAACAAAGAGCAGATGTGAGGGGGGGGGTCACAGAGAAAGGTAAGCACAGTGCAGCACGTGTTGTCTACTTGAAAATGTCAGAGAAAGCGTGTGCACTCTCTTTATGTGTATTACTGTTGTTTGACTCAATCGTGTGTGTGCATGTATTGCATGTGCACGTATTGTGTGTGCATCTGAGGCGAGACGTGCTGCTGATGTGAGTCATGTGATGGTAGGATGCCTCCAAGAGGTTGGAGACTGTTTTGGTTGAGGTTTCTATGCCAGTGTTGGATCAGCATGAAGACGGTGCATGTGTTCCTCGTTGGATGCTTGTTAGAATGCTGTTGCGACGGCAGCTGTCAGGCTGCAGGTGGACAGGAAATGTTGGCTATTTTGTTAGTTATGTTATTTTGCTGTTGAAAAAGGTGACATCCACGAGTGTTTGTTTTATTATAATATCCACTAGCATGGTCTAGTTGTGTATTCTAGTATACGTGCAGTCGTACTATGGTTTCTTTCTGTGGACATGTAAGTCCTGCATAGACAGATTTCTGCCTGGCGGGCATGAATGGGCACACATGGTGCGGCTAGACTCCTCTTCTCATGTGCCAGCATGCCACTTTCAATAGTACGTCGTGGCAAGTGCCAAACTTATGCCCCTACAGCTTGCCAACGCCAAACAATGACTGTGGTGCTCAAAAGAAGCCACAGCACAGGGCTCTGCATGGGATAGATAATCCTTCATCCACCAGATCAAAAAGATATTACTAATCATCTTTTTTTTTATTAAGGCTGATCTGATGGGCACTAATAAGTGTAAATATGCAATCGATGAAATCAATGTCCAATCTACCGAGCCACTAAGTGACATCATAAATGCTTCCAATATTTCTGAATGAAAGAGAAACATGTCGGCAGTGTGGAACTTCTCCAGGGTGAGCAAAAGAATGAGTCGTCATCTGCAGTCTATGCAATAGAGAATGCAATGCAGGAGTGCTGACAGTCGCCACGGAGCTTAAAACAGTGGCGTGTACTCTATGGCTTCATACGGTAGCGTCCCGTGTGTGGTTATGTTTACTGTATATACTGTATCAACAAGTCACTTCCTGCTTATTCATTGTAAATCATTTACAACACGTCTTTACCACGTGGAATATCACTACAACACCCAGCCGCTGCTGCTTTTTGAAATCTTTATTGACAAAACGTAACAGCTCATTACCATTTATTTTTACCATTTATATTTAGATGCATTATTTATATTCTGAGTTCATATTTATAGTTACATTTAAGACTTATTTTTACCATTCATATTCTGATTTAATATTTATAGTTACATTTAAGATTTATTTTTACCATTTATATTTTGATTTAATATTTATAGTTAAATTTAAGATTTATTTTTACCATTTATATTTTGATTTCATCTTTATACTTACATTTGAGGTTTATTTTTACCATTTATATTTTGATTTAATATTTATATTTACATTTAAGATTTATTTTTACCATTTATATTTTGATTTAATATTTATATTTACATTTAAGATTTATTTTTACCATTTATATTTTGATGTATTATTATTATTATTATATTATATTATGGTATTACATTTATCAAATCTAAAATATATTTACATTTAATAGTTATATTTAAGATTTATTTGTCCTGTTTGTATTTAGATTTAATATTTATATTTATATTTTAACATTTACATTTTGATTCATATTTAGAAATTAGTTAAATAAAAAAACATTTAAAAAAAAACAACTGAATTCCTAAGAAAATGAGTAACATGTGAGAAAAGTGAGTTTAATATTCAAAATGTATAAAACTGCAACAATGGTCAAAAAATGGGTCAATTCAAATGGTCAATTAGCAGTAAGTATATCCAGTAAATATGACAAGTGCTTTCAATAGATATATTGGGTTTATTTAAACGCACTAATTGGTGAACAAGTCACAAAAACTCTACGATTGTTTGTCACTTTTTAACACTGCGGCCTGCGTAGTGGTGTGCATCGTTTACTTTCATGCACGTGATTCGTATACCGACACAATATCCATTCACCATCACCTTGCAATGAAAGCCAGTCCAGGGTGTCAGCTGGGGTAGACTCCAGCCCTGACTGGTGTAGACATGGATTGATGGATGGATGCAAGTTGAATATGGGCTCACTGAGTCTGGAAAAGATCTGTCAGTTCAGCTTTGGAACATGTGATGTACTTTTGTGTGTACCCCTATATCAAAAATGGGTTATCTTGCCGTCACTCAGTACAGCCTCACGTGTGCAACCCTTCCGTCCTTTTTTTGTCCTTTAGGCCTAAAATCACCTAAAAAGCGAAACTTGGAGCAGGGGAAGTTTGAATACTTGAATAGATTGGCAGTTGTTTGGCATTAGTGCATGCTAAAAGTCTTATACAAGATTGGCAGTTGTTTGGCATTAGTGCATGCTAAAAGTCTTATACAAGATTGGCAGTTGTTTGGCATTACTGCATGCTAAAAGTCTTATACAAGATTGGCAGTTGTTTGGCATTACTGCATGCTAAAAGTCTTGTACCAGGGTATAATGACAGTGTTTTTCTTGAATAAGAAACCCCAAAAAAACAGAAACACGGCAAAATTGCAAAATACGACACGGCGACTCACAAAAGCAAATGTAAAAAAAAAAAAAAGCCAAACGTCAAACAAAATATTTTTTTTCTGCTGAACTTTGTCGCAGAAAGCTTACAAATCCCACTCTGCTATCAAAACCTTGTCTTCTCCGAGTTGCAGTGACGCAGTCCCTATGATTACCGTAATGCTTCGTATATCACTAGAAGGTTTCAGAAACCAGTGGAATCATTTCCATAGTTCAAGACGTCATTAAAAATTGCTTTGCAAATATAATCCGGATACAGTTTAGATGTTAAAGGTCGAAAAAAAAATAGTAAAAGTTAGGTGGGCTGGATTAAGAAGTATAACCGGTGTACATGGCCCGCGGGCCGTACTTAGATTGATGCCACTCTCCAAATATGATAATACTGCATAATATGAATAATATGAATACTATTCCAAATGGTGTGTGTTTGTGTTATGTTACTTACAGTAACATAACGGCTGACAGTGTGTGAATTGTTAAAGATACAGTTGAGACCTCCACGATTTTAGCAACGCAATGAGGAGCGTGAATGCTGCCGTACGCGCGTAGCGGGCTTTTGTTTGCATGTGTGGAATGTTTGTTTGTGACATGTCTTTGCAAAGACGGAAAGAAAGTTTCTGAATGTGTGCTCATTGGAAGAAAAAGAGCAGATCCTTCCGCGAAAGATACCATTGTTTCTCCCACTCGCTGTGTTTGAATTCCTCTCATTGTGACCTCGCAGATGCTGGCGTCTGCTCAACTGACTGCTGTAGGGAAGGGAAGGGAAGGAGGGGTGCAAATGTGAGCTGAGTTTAAACGTGATGGAGGGCAGGGTGGTTTCAAGTAGACAGGGGGGCGGGTGAGAGAAATTGGGAGGAAAAGGGAGTGTGATGAACAGATGTGGTGTGTTTGGTTTATGCTGGCCCGCCTGGAAGCACTGGAAACACACACTCAAGTACCCGTTCAGTATGAATAATCTTTTGTCAGAAATAGGCAAGGCAAGTTTATTTACGGAGCACAATTCATAAACAAGGTAATTCAAAGTGCTTTACAGAAAAGAAGGGTAAAATCACTTCATAAAATCACTCCATAAAAACATCAAATCATTCTATTACATAAAGTCCCTTAAATCATTCCATAAAGCAAAAAAAAAGATTAAAAATGAAGAGTGCAGATAAAATACTTTCAGTTGTCATCAACTACTTTTAGTTGTCATGTGCACACTTGAATAGAAGAGTTTTCAGCTTGGATTTGAACGTTGCCAAAGTTGAGGCTTGTCGCACATCTTCTGGAAGATTGTTCCAGATTTTGGCAGCATAAAACTGAAACGCAGCCTCACCGTGTTTAGTCCTGACTCTGGGCGCCCGCAGGAGACCACTACCTGAGCTTCTCAGAGCTCGAGATGGTTCATGTGGCTCGAACATGTCAGAGATGTACTTCGGCGCAAGACCATGAAAAGACTTGTACACAAGCAGAGCTGTTTTAAAGTCTGTTCTCTGAGTGACAGGAAGTCAGTGCAGAGACCTGAGTACTGGACTAATGTGCTCATATTTCCTTGTTCTAGTCAGGACTCAAGCAGCAGCATTCAGGAGGCACTGCAACTGTTTTACAGTTCGTTTAGAGGGCCCGGTAAGAAGGCCGTTACAGTAGTCAGGAGACAAAGGCATGGATTAGTCTCTCTAAATCTGGTTTTGACACTATTCCCTTGATTTTGGCAATGTTTTTTTAGGTGGTAAAGACCTGATGTTGTTATTGATTAATGTGGCTGTTAAAGTTCATTATTACCCCTCCATTTCTAACCCGATGATTAGGTTTTAGAGAACGAGTCTCAAAGTGACTGATTACACTTTCTCTTTGTTTATGTGGGCCACAGACAATGATTTCAGTTTTGTCTGAGTTTAGCTGAAGAAAGTTGTTTTGCATCCACACACTGATCTGTTTGATGCAGTAAACCTGCAGGACCATGTTCACCTGCCGTCAGTGACACGTAGATCTGAGTGTTGTCTTGCATACTCTTACACTGTTTGGGAAACTCTTTCAACTGTAAAATGTTAATGTAGTAAATATATTCAATGACCATAAAGAAAAACGTGAATGACTTCCGTTTTTGTCGTAGTCATGTAAAGATCACATCATTTTATTTAGAAATTGTCATGTCTGGGCATGGTGTGTGAACCCAAGATGCAGAGACAGCGGCGAGTGCAGGTAAAAAGTCTTTACTTTGGGGAAAAAGGTGGAAGCTTGCAGGAAGCAGCACAGCTCACAAAAAGAGAGCTCGCAAAAACAGCTACAAAAATACAAAAGTGCAAACATAGGGAAAGCATCAAATAGAATAAGCTCATATCAAACCAACTTCCAACGAACACATGCAATGATCCAGCAGCTACCTGAAACTCCAAGCTCAACTAAATATACTGCTCAAAAAAATTAGAGGAACACTTCAAAAACACATCAGATCTAAACTGGGGGGAAAATGATCTTGAATATCTTTCCTGATAATAAGTGGGTGATGTATTAGTAACAAAATGATGCCACATCATTTGATAGAAATGAAAATGATCACCCTATAGAGGGGGGAAATCAAAGACACCCCAAAAATGAAAGTGAAAAAATGATGCAGCAGACTGGTCCATTTTGCTCAAATGTCATTGTAGCAACTCAAAATGATTCTCAGTAGTTTGTGTGGCCCCCACATGCTTGTAAACATGCCTGACAACGTCGGGGCATGCTCCTAATGAGACTACGGATGCTGTCCTGGGGGATCTCCTCCCAGATCTGGACCAGGGCAGCCATGAGCTCCTGGACAGTCTGAGGAGCAACCTGGCGGCGCCAGATGGACCTAAACATGATATCCCAGTGGTGTTCTATTGGGTTTAAGTCAGGTGAACGTGGGGGCCAGTCAATGGTATCAATTCCTTCATCCTCCAGGAACTACCTGCATACACTAGCCACATGAGGTCGGGCATTGTCGTGGACCAGGAGGAACCCAGGTCCCACTGCACCAGCGTAGGTTCTGACAATGGGTCCAAGGATTTCATCCCGATACCTAATAGCAGTCAGGGTGCCGTTATCTAACCTGTAGAGGTCTGTGCGTCCTTCCAGGGATATGTCTCCCCAGACCATCACTGACCCACCACCAAACCGGTCATGCTGAATGATGTTGCAGGCAGCATAACGTTCTCCACGGCATCTCCAGACCCTTTCACGTCTGTCGCATGTGCTCAGGTTGAACTTGCTCTCATCAGGGAAGAGCACAGGGCACCAGTGGTGTAGTTGCCAATTCTGGTGGTCTATGGCAAATGCCAATCGAGCCCTACGGTGCTGGGCAGGGAGCACAGGGCCCACTACAGGACGTCGGGCCCTCAGGCCACCCTCATGGAGCCTGTTTCTGATTGTTTGGTCAGAAACATTCACACCAGTGGCCTGCTGGAGGTCATTTTGTAGGGCTCTGGCAGTGCTCATGCTGTTCCTCCTTGCACAAAGGAGCCGAGACCAATCCTGCTGAGGGTTGAAGGACCTTCTATGGCCGTGTCCAGCTCTCCTGGAGTAACTACCTGTCTCCTGGAATCTCCTCCATGCGTCCAGGTACCGCAGTGATGCCCTGGTCCAGATCTGGGAGGAGATCCCCCAGGACACCATTCGTAGTCTCATTAGGAGCATGCCCCGACGTTGTCAGGCATGCGTACAAGCACGTGGGGGCCACACAAACTACTGAGAATCATTTTGAGTTGCTACAATGACATTTTAGCCAAATGGACCAGTGTGCTGCAGCGTTTTTTCACTTTCATTTTTGGGGTGTCTTTGATTTCCCCCCTCTATAGGGTGATCATTTTCATTTCTATCAAATGATGTGGCATCATTTTGTTACTAATACATCACCCACTTATTATCAGGAAACATATTCAAGATCATTTTTCCCCCAGTTTAGATCTGATGTGTTTTCCAAGTGTTCCTCAAATTTTTTTGAGCAGTGTAGTAACTGATTACTAGGGATGCTCCAATCAGGGTTTTATGCTGTGGATTCCGATACTGGTCATGCATGAGTGAAATCGGCCGACACCGATATCGGCCACATAGATTAAATGGAAATTTTAAAATGTGCTATTGGCTATAAGATATGAAAAAGGGGACCATAAGATCACCTTCATTTAGACAAAACATATTTGACTTACTTTTACAAGAGCACATGCGGGTACTGACAGTGTACTGCATTTTACCGTACTTCTCAGCACTTATGCATGCACTTAAGCATAGACAATGCTAAGTCTAAGTGTGTAAAGTGAAATTATGTAAGTATGTAAAGGATAAGTATGAGGCTGCCATGTACAGTGTATTTGGTGAGTTTTATTATAATCATTTGTAGGGGTGTCACAAAATCTTCTGTCACAAGATCTCCCAAGATGAAAACATGACGGGATTTCTCGTTCAGAAAAAAAATGTCTCGTGGGCACTCGGCCTGAGACGATAATAAATACATGAATTAATCACACAATAAATGAAAATCCATCCATCCATCCATTTTCTATGCCGCTTCTCCTCATTAGGGTCACATGATGCTGGAGCCTATCCCAGCTGACTTCGGGCGACAGGCCAGGGTACACCCTGGACTGGTCGCCAGCCAATGGCAGGGCACATATAGACAAACAACCATCCACACTCACATTCATACCTATGGACAATTTAGAGTCGCCAATTAACCTAACATGCATGTTTTTGGAAAAAACACCCGGGGAAAACCCACACACGCACGGGGAGAACATGCAAAGTCCACACAGAGATACCCAAGGGAGAATCGAACCCAGGTCTTCCCGATCTCCAGACTGTGACTGTGTGGCCATCATGCTAACCACTAGACCACTGTGCGACCCATAAATGAAAATGAAGTAGATAATTTGCAATATATTGCCATGTGCATGCTTGGCTGATTTCCTCGTCTCCAAACAGGCAGGAAGAGGGTTCACTCTGTGCATTGCTTTCAGCACTTTGGCATGTTTGTTCCAAAGAACAACGGCATGAGTCAGTAATACAGTCTCTTTGTCTCAGTGGGTGGAGGCGGGATCGATAGCATACATGTGCAGAGGAGTGTAGCCTCATGAGGAGCAATGCAAGGTAATGTATTTTAAATTAAATTAGTAAATTGCAATATAATTTCATATATTTTAAAATATTTTTTCACTTTTCTTAATAATAATGTTAAAATCTCATCTCGTTCTCGCGGACCCAATCTTTTGTATTGTCTTGTGAACTGAGTGCCTCATGACACCACTTGTCATTTTTAATTCCAGTGATTTAGTTCTCTTGCGTCTACTGGGTCATGAAAATCATCCTGCAGATATAAGATTGAGTTTTGGTTCTTCATGAGTAATCACTGAGCATCCATCAGGATCAGATGCAAGCTCGTTGACCAAGCTATTGTGCTGTTTGAGTTGAAGAAAGTCCTGATTGCAGCACATGAAGCCGCAGTGCTGTCGTGACAGGCAGCCGTGCCAGTAAGGAGGCTAATACCCTCGGGCTCTACAATTAGTTGCCAGCGTGTCTGTTAATGTGTGAAGGAGTGAGCTTTACACTTACACGCATACCTGACATTTTCCTGAAGCCTTCACAGCGCCTGTGTCATGCAAGCAGGTAGTCAGTGTCCACTGCAGATCTTTTTAAAAGCCATTCTATGCGCAAACGTAAGGTTTTGTACTTAGAAACGGAGCTTTTGGAAAACTTGAGCGCCCACAGTGGAGATTTTCAAAAACAATCAGTGTTGTGTGTGGACGGGTAAAAGAGAGGCTTTTTTGTCTGAAGAAATGTATGAACTTATCTCATGTTTTTACCCTTGCTTGTTGTGGTTTGCCAGAGACCTCCGTGGCTGCTCGGAGTGCGTGCCCTAATACAGTGCACCTTGCTGGGACATGCCAGGTGGCTCCTCCCGCTCTTTGCTCTGGTTCTCTTGATCTTCGTAACGGCACACCGGCCGCTCGGAGCATGTGTCCGAATATAGTGCACTTTGCTGGGCCACAGCATCTGACTCCCTCTGCGCTGGTTCTCCTGATGGTAGTGATGTGGTAGTAGTATTTGATTAGGACAAATCAGCAGGTACACTTGGTCAAATCCTAATTTGTTCCAGTCCTTCTTACCTGCAGGTGCGCACAAACTACAATTAAATCAAAATTTTAACAAAGTAGGTATAAAAAAGTCATCTGTTATCGGTCTTGAGAAGCAGAAAGTTATCGGTATTGGTATTGGTTTGAAAAAACATAACGAAAAACGAAAAAACATCTCTAATCTACTGTTGTGGGCTATGGCCACAACAGCAACCCGTGTTATAAGCTAAAACTCAACTCTGAACCTCTGATGTCATTTCCTGTCCGCCATCAAATCTGCTCCCCTATAAGGTAAACTGTCTGAAATGGCTTATTTGCTTTTTTCTGATTATATTTACTATACTGGGTAATATGAATATAAAGGTGACTATATGGGTGTTATTTCATGACTAGAGGGCTCTAATAATGTTTACAAATTTTATTTAGAAGATTGTAAACAGGGCCCTGCGATTGGCTGGCTCAAAGTAGGATTCCTCGGAAATTCGCTTATCGGAGGAAAATTAACCGCGATAAACGAGGGATGACTTACTCCTAGTATGGTCATCCCTCGTTTACAGCGTTCAATTGGTTCCTTGACTGTGTTAAATGAATTTTCGCGATGTAGGATTCAATGTTAATAAATGGAATATTTTTGTAGTTACAGTATAGAAAACCTGTTTATGACTTTATAAATATTTCAAAAATTGTTAACAGGATTAGAGCCCTGTAGACACGAAATAACACCCCTTTAGTCACCTTACACTCCTGTTATTCATTGTTTACACCACATTGCAACTTTTATGCTGCAGGTACTCCAGATGGCTCCTTGCTAGTAAGCTAGCGAGCTAACCAGTTAACCTTGAATTTATTTCTTTTAAACTTAAGAAGCCAAAACCTTACCACTTCCACACGGGATAAAAGGAGAACTTTTTTTTTCACTCTATCATGTCAATCATGCCATGGCTGACTTCATGCAGTGTTAAGGTAATGTCATGTAAGGTAATG
The DNA here is from genome assembly GCF_027744805.1 of Dunckerocampus dactyliophorus. NCBI lineage: Eukaryota > Metazoa > Chordata > Actinopteri > Syngnathiformes > Syngnathidae > Dunckerocampus > Dunckerocampus dactyliophorus. The sequence goes on from NC_072826.1 coordinate 27,377,403, forward strand.
TCTCAATGTTTTGTGTCATTACTGCCAACTAGTGAGCAGAATACTACCTTAGCTTGTAATAGACCATAATCTACCATGGAACAGCCATCGTTAATTCATTAATTCATTTGTGAAAAACTGTGATATACCGAGGGAAATATAATCCAACCATGGTATAGCAAGGGATGACTGTATTGAGACTGGACATAAAAAAAGGGGTGTGGGTGTCTGCTGTGCCCAGCAGAGGGCAGCATGGGTCCAGCACTGTGTCACCTTTAGGAAATGGGAAGTAGGTTGACATTTGCTAACTGGCCAAGACGTCTGCTTCTTGTGTTTTTTAAACAGCTGCTGAGTGTTGGTGAAAGCAGACCAGCATGTATGTAGAGCATCAGCTATGAGTTTTAACATAATATTTACACATCCGGCATGTATGAATATATCTCAAGTTCTCTGGCAGAGAGAATCTGCTATGCTGCCATTATCTGTTTCTTTTGGGAAACTCTTAGAGGAAATAAAAGCAGCACTAAATTATTCCACAGCTTCTCAGGTCATCCCCCCACACTCCCGTTATGTCACACAGGAAAGAAATATGATGATGCTGCAGTTCAGTGTCCTGCCAACAACTAATTAAGATACATTCCCTTTTCGCTCATTTGTAGGAAGAGCATGAGCTGAAATGCAAACATGCGGTCCTATCAGACGAGCGAAGACATCACATGGTGCTTAGGCAAAACTTGGGTCAGGCGCTTGGGAATATGCTGCCTATGTTCTCATTCATCAAAGATGTTTCAATGTCAATGGCCTCCTTTATCCGCCAACTAGCATGCACTCCTGCATTCCTTACACAGTGCACTAAATAGTTACTAACTTTCTATCTGACTATTTACTGCTCTTGGAAATACGTATTTACTGCAGTATATCTACTTCTTGTTTGTAACACTGAAGACTGCATGACTGGCAAAAACATTCGTGACTCTGCTGCGCAGACGGGACATCCCAGTCCAGCGTTGTAAGGCTCTCCCTCTTAACCTGTCTTAAGCCTCGGTCACTAACGCCCGTACGAGCTCCTACGGCCGGTCTAGGCACGGTGGGCGCTCGTGTGAACGTCATTTGCAAACAGTCCCTTGAATGCTAACATAGTCAAAATGAATTGTGAACATCCATCCATCCTTTTTCTGTGGTGGCCATCCTCATTAGGGACGGGTGAGAAGACATGTGATATCATATGACTTCCTGGCGAGCGGCGGGGTACACCCTGGACTGGTGACCAGCCATCACAAAAGAGTTCTCAGTCCTCAAATGTAATGGAAGGCGGCATGTCTGTTTATAAGAATATTCTGGCCCAGAAGAAAAAGGAGCGCCAACAACTCCTCATAACTATGTTCTTCACTCGCAAAAAGACACCTGCACCAAGGGCTTCTGCGGAAAAAGACGCTACAGCAGATCCGCGCCAGGACGCAGCATTTCTTATGTGTCCGACCTCGTAGATTGATCATTAAAATATAATTTGCTATTTCTAAAAGCTATCATATTTTTCTTTTTATAGGAAAACATTTATATCCTGTAAACGAAAAAATATATCATGAACGAAAAAAAAATCTACTTCTACTACACGGATTTCACTTTACGGGTATTTTCTGGAATCTAACCCCCGCGTTAAACGAGGGAACACTGTATGCCGATCCAGAGCATCCCAAACATGCTGGCTATCTTCAAAATGCCATCAATAAAATGCTGCTGGGTTTGTTGCCCATAAGATGCGCGCATTCCAATACCATAACCCCACTGCCACCATGGGCCACAACACAGGTGCATTTTACTGTACTGACGGCATTTTGAATGCACAGCGATACTGTGACCAGACGCCCATTGTTGCGCCATTCAGCATGGTAATGCACGGCCCCATGTTACAAAGATCTCTACACAAATCCTGGAAGCTGAAAACACCCCAGCACTCGCATGGCCAGCATACTCACCCCACATGTCACCCACTGAACATGTTCGGGACGCTCTGGATCAGCGTATACGCTATTTGAGGCAAACGGTGCTCACAGCAGATCCTGACTAGTCATTTTTTCAACACATCCGTTGTGATTCTTATTTTTAATAACCATTTTGCACTGTAATGCCAAAAGGATGTTTCTTTTAGTGTGGGTTCATCCAGATGGTCAGGTTCAACCTCCACATGAATGAGACAAGCAATACAATCCAGCACCGAAAGACTGCCCAAGGATAACGCTGAACACATGATTTCTAAAATACTGCCAACGAGCGAGAGCAAGAGCGAGAGCGAGAGAGAGAGAGAGAGAGAAAGAGAGACGGAGAGAGAGAAGGCAAATGACATTAGGGCAGACAGAGAGGCTATAATAGACATACAGCATGTATCAGCTATGAGAGCATTGAATAAGCTGAGTGTTGCATTTCTTTGCCAGAAGGCAGGTGTGTGTGTGTGTGTGTGTGTGTGTGTGTGTGACAGAAAGAGGGAGGGTGCTAGAGAGAGAAGGGTGAGGGTGAGACAGGTGAGGAAACAAGCAGCTGGAAGGGAGAGGCATGTGGTCTGAAGGAGAAAGAGGAGGACGTGAATACGTGACTCCTTCCAGTAGTTCCTTCTCGTCCTTCCTGTCTTCCTGCCGTCCATCTGTTGGTCCTCCTGCACTGTCCGTACATGACTGATCCAAGGGAGGATGTTGAAGTTCCGTGTGGACCGAAGAGTCGGGTAGGTGGATGCAGAAGGGAGGAGGTGAAGCAGGGGGCTATGGTGGGAGGGTACGTGAAAGAGGACACAAGGGGAGGTTGACTGAGGAGTGGCCAGCATCTTGTAGGTCAGAGACGACTGCAATGCAGTAGCAATAGGAAAGCATAAATGTACAGTATGCGTGTGATGGTGAGCTTTGTGTACTGCGATCCCTACACAACATTGTCTTGCTAAATGGATTTGTCAATCATGTGAATGCGTGGCGTCCCAGCCCACTCCCCTCTCTAATGGCGATGCTTTATGTCTTGGCTGCTGTCATAAATTCTGCTCAAATATCTAATTTGGCCATTTATGTAACTACAGCTGCACAATTACACTTTGTATTACTGTGGAATTCATGACCAGAAGGTTTGAACCCATAGAAATGAGTAACAGTTGAATGTCCACACAGTACACAGAAGAAACTTTCAACAGAACCCACCATGTGAGTCTCAAGCGGTTGTGGTGAGATAGTGAAGTAGATGTTAGATCAACTCCATAAGCAACGCTCACAAATGTAAGGGCCCGAGCGCTGTCCCAACAGGGCCCGAGTCAGCACATTGTAGAAGTAGTAATAAGTAGCATCAAGGCAGTATTTCAAGTAGAGATATCTTTTTCTTCAAACCGATACCGATGACTTTCTGCTTGTCAAGACGGATATGATAACTTTTTTATATACAGTGTTCCCTCGTTTATTGCAGGGGTTAGGTTCCGTGAAGAATCCGCAAAGTAGCCAGCATAGTTTTTTTTACAATTGATGATTTAAGGCTGTAAAACCCATCAGCGTACACTTGATACACTTTTCTCAGACAAGCATGAACATTTTCTCACTTTTCTGTCTTGTTTAAACACTCTCAAAGTTCAAACCTTTGTTTGAATTTTCACAATCAACCTATGAGGTTGCACACATAAGAAATTATGAATTAATAGTGACTCATGCGTATTTCACAGTTCCTCTGAACGTGCCTCTTGGTGCTGGCGCCGCTCCGCTGTTGCGTTTTTGCATCCTTGTTAAAACATATTGCTGCGATCGTCCTAATTTCCTCCTCCTCCTACTCCACCTCGAACCGAAGATTCATTTATTTCGTAATGGCGCCCTACAGCCGCATGATAGTTGGCTTCCTCTGCTTTTTGGGTGGGCTTTGTCGGAGAGAAACTTCGCAAAAATACAGCGTTCGGAGCCACACGGTTAGCTTCTTCTTCTATTGTTTTTTGGGGTTTGGTAAGCAGCTCACACGGTTAGCTGTTTGCTAGCGATGACCACAACAGGAGACGGCGCGGAAGAGATTTGTTTGACAATAGGCTACAGCAGTGGTCCCCAACCCCCGGGTCGCGGTACCAAATGACCCACTGCCCCATACCGGGCCGCACAGAAAGAAAAAATAATTTCCATTATTTCATTTTATTTTATGTTTTATTTTGAAAAGTGGCCGCATTCTCTCTGTTACATCCGTCTCACTTGACGCATGTCCATTGTGCGTGTGCTAACTTTCTCTCATATGCCGCACAGATAGACTACTGCTGTATTTTTACCATTTTTCTTTCACCTCATATTTGGTGTCAAATGCTGATACTATGTGGGAATGCATAAAGGTAAGTTTTGATGACTTATTGAGTGCTAATGTGCACATTTGTCTCAAATTAATTGATGCTAGCGTACTGCCACACACGTCAAACAGCCATGTAATAATCTTTCTGGGAAAACTTGGCTGGAACTTGAACTGGTGGATGGTGGGTCGGCATTCATTTTGTGCTTTTAATTTGATGTCATTCATGTCTTAGTTTTACACAATACATCATAAATAAGATAAATTAGATCGCTATAATGTACGTAATGTATGTATAATGCATTTTTTTTAAATTATCGGTTATCGCAGCTATTTTTAATGTTATCGAATTTATTGGTATGACTTCATAATTCCCTCATATTGGCCCGATAATTATCATGCACCCTTAATTTAAAGTTAAATGAACATTTTGTAGTAGATGAAGCATAACAGTAGTAGCAGTACTAACTGCAGTATAACACAGCACGCAAATGGACACACTTGGCCAGCAAAGCAGTTGTGTTTTAGGACCAGGTGCAGCAGTCCCCTGAATGAACATAAAGACCCGAGGCATGACTAGTAACGATGCATGCATCTGTGGTGATGTTTCACCGCTTTATTGTAAGCAAGCTTTTTACAACGTGCAGGTTCTGAGTGAAAAAAGACGAGAGGCAAGTTTGTTCTTGCACCCAGCTCGTCTTAACACACTCCCAGTGCACACTTCCGGCCTTCAAAGTTAGAGCGCTGTTTGCCACATGTTGTCTAATTGCGTAAACTAAGTAAGGGTGTCATAAAAAATATCTTAGGTTAATAATGCAATTGGAATTGCATCGGTGACTACATCTTCTTTAATCACAGTTTGTAGAACATTTTGCAGCGCTGTGTGCAGAGGATGACATACCTACGGAAACGTTAGCCAAGCTACTGTACATCCATTTCTGAAATACTGGGCACAATTGGCCAATGATGTTTTGCCTCAAAAAATGTAAGGATTTTTGCATTGAATTAATGGACTTCTGATTCACTAACCCAAAAAGCACACACTCTATGCTGGTAAAATGCAGTACAAGGTAAAAAACGGAATTCTAAAAAGTAGAAATGGAAAAAACGGAATTTGGAAAAAAATATACACGGATTTCATAGGGCCTTCTTTGGGTGATGTTTGGCAGGCCAAATGAAAAGCTTTGAACGGCTGCATGTGGCCCACCTGCTGCCAGTTGTATAGACCTGTGTTAGATAGAGAGAGGAAACACAATGGGGTTGAGTGATTGGAGGAGGGATGACAAAAAATCCATCCATCCATCTATCCATGTTCTCCCGCTTATCCAAGGTCGGGTCGCGGGGGCAGCAGCTAGGCAGGGAAGCCCACACTGCCCTCTCCCTGGCGGATCCTCAGGTGTTCCCAGACCAGCTGAGAGAGATAGTGTCCTGGGTCTTCCCCAAGGTCTCCTACCGGTTGGATGTGCCCCGAACACCTCCCCAGGGAGGCGTCCGGGAGGCATCCTGGATGACAGTGCTCGCTTACCAGTGACCCTGATGAGGGCAAAATGGATGCATGGATGATCACTGATGTGATTCATTACAGAAGATCAATGTTGAAGTCCCCGCGTATGAAAGTGACCTTTAGGCTCATTTGCAAGAAAGTTGCTGTAATCCAGTCCTCTCATGTTTCTATTTCTGTTTTGTTTTCTTCCCACATTCTGTGTCAGTTGCAACTGACATATTTGGGAGCTGCAATTGCATCTCAACGAGTTGGAACATCTTTGAAATGTTGATTTTAGTAGTTCCATTCAAAAGTGACATTTTTATATTACATATTACATTCACAACACACAGTGAAATATTTCAAGAATGTATTTCCTAGTTTCTTCATTTTCATGATTATAGGTTAAAGGAAAACTACACTTTTTTGGGAATTTTGCCCATCATCCATCCCTATGTGAGACATGAACACATGTGTCTTTGTCTTTTCTGTGCGTTTTAAAGCTATAAAAACAGATAGCGGCAGAGGCACGTAATGGGACACACCTATACCGCCAAGAAAGCCCGCTATTAAAACACCTCCAACAAAGTTTTATGGTTTCATATCCATGCTGAGAGCATGTAGTAACAGGTACATTCATGATAACATGTACTTACACTATTTTGACGTATTTTGGTCATTTAAGCATTACCGGAACTTCCTTCCTGGGTGCATTGATTTCACATTGCAACATAGAAAGGAACGCGACACCTAGCGTTAACTTTTCTAAACTCAAAAACACAGCAGCAGTGGCGGCAGCTCCAGTATGCAGCGTTACCTTTCAGTAGTGGCCTGAGGTGCGGTGCTGACGGACTGCGGCCGATGGTGTGGTGAAGCTAGTCGCTAGCCAGCTTGTAGCTGGCCGGTGTGGTGTGGCAAGGAGTCACTACGGCAGTTACGTAGTTCTTCGGTGTAACAATGTTAATTACAATAATAATAACAATGCCGCTGTAACTTGGTTAATATTCAGGTCACATTTTTTTTAATGGCATGTTGCTTTTATAGGTGGAATAGGTGCGTCCCATTATGTGCATTCTTAGCCGCTAGCGAGAGTTCATGTCTCACATAAGGATTGGCGATGATGAGCAAAATTTTTTAAAAAGTGCATTTTTCCTTTAAAACCTCAAAGTCATTAGCACATAAAATGTTGGAAATTGTCAAAAAGTTAATAATATAGTATACAATATAGTAAAACTACTCATGTGTAAATGAACTGCAAAACTAGTCCAGTTCCAATGTTTCCTTCCCCATTGTAGTTGTTTCTGTTGATGTAGCTCAGTTCATACCCTTCCAGCTCCTTTGTCAGCATAACGTCATGTTTCTGAGCTTGTAATGACTTGAAATGGTTTGTTAAATTGGCTCCAGTAATCCTTGATTCCACTGAAATTGGAATACAACTTCTGAATCTGCTGAAATGAATAATTGATTGTTTATTCTCATATTTGATGTCACTACTGTGGTCTTTTTCTGTGTAGTAAAAGTGGTTGTTTGCTAGTATTGGAAGATAATGATCATTTATGCTCAATGCGGTGAAAGTTTTCTGATTCCTGGTATTGTTGTACAACAATGCTTTTGTAATGTGGTGTTGTTGGTCTGCTATCCATCCGACTGCATCACTCTTTCTTGGTTGGTCATGTCTCGCTTTACCGTGAGTGTAGGTGCTGTGATCACTAATATTTGTACTTTGGCTTCTTCCGCCTTTCATTTAAACTTTATTTCCATTGAAAGCAAGCTGCACTTTTTGGGGAATTTTGCCCATCATCCACAATCCTTATGTGAGACATGAACCCACATGTCTTTCTCTTTTCTGTTTGTTCTAAAGATATGAAACAGATCAAAAGAGACAAGTAGGACTGCACGTAATGGGACGCACCTGTTCCGCCTATAAAAAAACCCTCCAAAACCCACCAACAACCCTCCATTTACATAATGTGACCTGCATATTAACCAAGCTACAGAGACATTGTTATTATTGTGATTAACATTGTTACGACGAAGAACTACTTTACTGGAGTAGTGACACCTCGTCACACCACACCAGCTAGCTACCTGCCGGCTAGCGACTAGCTTCGCCATGCCGTGTTCCACAGCGGAGGAAGACTGCTGAGTCTCCCGTCACAGCAGTTTCCATCCACACACGCAACAATGGACAGGAGAGAGGGCGTAGTGATACGAACGGAGAGGAAATAACGCCGAGTGACCGAGAGGTCTGACTTTTTTGTTAGCAACGGTTTTGTAATGCAAATGTATTTCTCTTTTGAGTGCATATTGTTTTGAGAAGCAAAACGCTCAACTTAAGAGACCCCAGCATCTAACCGGAACTACGTTCCTCCTCACTGAAATCCGACCAGAACTCCGCTCATGGAACAAAGTGGGGGGTAAGTCACTGTTGATACACCACACTGCTGATGGGGATGCCATCGAACTTCATGTAAAAACATCTGAACTTTAACGCTAGGTGTAGCGTTCTTTTTATGTCGCTATGTGAAATCAATGCACCCAGGAAGGAAGTTCCGGTTATGCTTAAAATGACCAAAATACGGCAAAATGCTGTAAATATTACATGTCATCATGAATGTACCTGTTACTACATGGTCACAGCATGGATATAAAACCATTAAAGTTTTTTAAGTGTTTTAATAGCGGGCTTTGTAAGCGGAATAGATGTGTCCCATTGCGTGCAGTAATTACCTGCCTCTTTTTATCTGTTTTTATATTTTTAGAACACATATAAAAGAGAAAGATATGTGTTCATGTTTCACATAAGGATTGTGGATGATGGGCAAAATTCCCAAGATCGTGCAGTTTTCCTTTAAAGCTTAGGTCACAAGCGGATGTACAATTTTGGCTGTACAATTTTTGGCGTTCCACCAATTGTGGAGAACGTAGTTGTGGTGACCATGAAGGAGTTAGATGTCGAGGACCAAGGACCTACCAAATATTCGAGTGTGCACTGGCCGCACTAATTACACACCGTATGTGGGGCGCACGTGTAGCGCACGACACACATACGGAGTCCGCAAGTGCGATGTATGAAAAAAATGGACATTTTGCCCAAACCTGACACCAGAAAAACATACGAAAGACACACGTTGGCCGTACAGATGACGCACGAAGACGTACGAAGTGCAGAAGTTTGTCTTGTAACCGGAAAAACATCGAATTTGTTTGACACGACTAAGAACCCAAGCGGCCAGTCTATGGCTCGAAAATCAGTCGCTCTGTGCATTTCTTGTGTTTTTTTGCACGTAGACCTGCACAACTGGTTGTGACCTAGGCTTAACAGTTGACCAGGCCTGCTGTATTTGATCGAGTTCGGGAACTATACTGTTTTGTGGTATCTACGTAGTATGTACGTGGTTGGTAGACCCACCCCTTTTTTGAATACAAAAATGCCTGCAGGCTGTGAGTGTACGCGTGTTTACATATGTGTGCCGTGATAGCGTGCTACAGAAATGGAAGCACTGATACTGTGCCGTATGTGTGTTAGGAGGCCACTGAGTTACAGTATCTCATGCAGAAATTGGCCAGATGCCATATGAAAGACACACATCCCCTTACCCACACAAACACACACACACACACACACACACACACACACACACACACACACACACACATCCATGCAAAAATCCCTCATCAGTTGTATCCAGAGCAGTGGCAGCATTGGACAGGCTGAGGATTTTGGATGAAGTAAGACCAGCATGCTGCTAAAACAGATGCAGTGCTGCTGTGCTTTAGGCAGTACAGTCATCAGTGCAGTCAAGTGATCACAATATGAGCATAATGATCACATGTCAACCTCTATACTGTACTCCCAACCACACACTACTAACTGGAAAGACGTTTGATATGACAGTGTGACTTGTTAGCAATCGTTCCAACAGAAATGTCCGCACATTTAATAATAATAATACTAGAATTGATCTATATAGCGCCTTTCAAGAGACCCAAAGTGCTTTACACTGAGAACCCAATATTCATGCAGGCTGTTGGAACACACTGGTGGTGGTATACTACATCTGTAGACACAGCTGTCCTGGTGTATGATGGATGGAAACGTGGCTGCCAATTCACGCCAACGACCTCTTCAACCACCAGCAAACATTCTTTGACATTGTTATATCATACATTCATGTACATTGTTACATTTATAGACCGGTGTGGGCGGAACTGGAGGTGAGATGAAGGTGAATGTCTTGCCCAAGGACACAGCAGCAGTGCCTGGAATGGAGGAAGCTGGTTTCGCACATCATAGCGATCTAATTTATCTTATTTATTATGTAATGTGTAAAACTTACAACACCTAATTTAAAGCACAAAATGAACACAGACCCACAGTCCACCGGTACGAGCCTGGAGTTTGTTTTTCAGATAGAAGATTATAACGTTGCTGTTTGATGTGTGTGAGGCAGTGTGCTAAGCATGAATTAACTTGAGGTTGAGCACCGACAAATATGCACATTAGCACCCAATAACGTCATCAAAACGTACCGTTATGCATTCCCACATAGTATCAGCATTTGAGACCAAATATGAGGTGAAAGAAAAACAGCAAAAATACAGTATAGTGCCTGTGTAGCGTGGGAGAAAGTTAGCACATGCACAATGGTGCGTTCAAGGACCGTCGAACAAATAGGGACGTGTTGCCGCTCGCAACAGACAACATGTACATGCAACAGTTATGGGATTTGTATTATTTTTAAATAAAATAATGGCCAATATTTCCAAAATTGATATGCATTTAGGTACAATTTGATGTAGTTATTTACACCGCTCAGCGCTAACGAGGCTGCTAAAGACATGTGGCAACACTTTGGCAACATTGTTCGAACTGCGAGGAGTAACAGAGGACATGACAAAGTGGCCGCGCCGGACCTCCACTTTCGTACATATCGTAGAAACGGTATGACGCACAATTTTAGTGGTTTTTAAATCGTGAATTTTTCATACCGTGGTATACCTTGAAACTGGTAAGCCGTCCATGCCTAATCAGACTGACTCCTTGCAATTTTCCTTGCTTTTCTGTCAGTAAGCATCTTCCAACCTCTCAGCTGGTGTGTTTTCCTGCTGTTGTTTGGCTGACCTCAGTCTGAATGCTCCCTTAGCAGTGAAACTATTGTCAGAGTGTCTCAGAAGTGAATATAACTCTTGGATATGGCAGTGAAAGTGGAGGGAGGGGCCTGTTTTTGACATTTACGACTTGATCTCATTGATGTCATATTAATACTTTACATCCACCTTTTTGCAGTCATCATGACACCAGTAGACCAGCTGGACCAGCAATGAGTGCAATCCAGCTGCAAGAGACTGCACTAATACACAGCAAGCAACAGTGAGTAAACAGACACTATACATAATCACATACATACATACAGTGGTGTGAAAAAGTGTTTGCCTCCTTCCTGAATTCTTATTTTTTAGTGCATTAGTCACACTTAAAATTTTCAGATCATCAAACTAATTTAAATACTAGTCAATAACAACACAACTGAACACAAAATGCAGTTTTTAAATGAAACTTTTAATTAGTAAGGCAGAAAAACAATCCAAACCTACATGGCCCTGTGTGAAAAAGTGAGTGCCCCCCGTGTTAAAACATAACAGAGATTAATTGAGATCTATCAGTCTGGAAAAGGTTATAAAGCCATTTCTAAAGCTTTGGGACACCAGCGAACCACAGTGAGAGCCATTATCCACAAATGGCCAAAACATGGGGCAGTGGTGAACCTTCCCAGGAGTGGCCGGCCAACCAAAATTACTCCAAGAGACCCTACAACAACATCCAAAGAACTGCAGGCCTCACTTGCCTCAGTTAAGGTCAGTATTCATGACTCCACCATAAGAAAGACACTGGGCAAAAACGGCCTGCATGGTTTTGGTTCCAAGACCAAAACCACTCCTAAACAAAAAGAACATTAAGGCTTGTCTCAATTTGGCCAGAAAACATCTTGATGAGCCCCCAAACCTTTGGGAAAATACTCTGTGGTCTGATGAGACAAAAGTAGAACATTTAGTGTGCAAGTAACGCCGCATTTCAGAAAAAGAACATCATACCAACAATAAAATATGGTGGTGGTAGTGTGATGGTCTGGGGTTGTTTTGCTGCTTCAGGACCTGAAAGACTTGCTTTGAAAAATGGAGCCTTTAATTCTGCTGTCTACGAAAAAACAATGATCCAAAACACACCAGCAAGTCTCTGAATGTCTCTGAACCTCTGAATGGCTGAAGAAAAACAAAATGAAGACTTTGGAGTGGCCTAGTCAAAGTCCTGACCTGAATCCTATTGAGATGCTGTGGCATGACCTTAAAAAGGCGCTTCATGCTGGAAAACCCTCCAATGTGGCTGAATGACAACAATTCTGCAAAGACGAGTGGGCCAAAATTCCTCCACAGCGCTGTAAGAGACTCATTGCAAGTTATCACAAACGCTTGATTGCAGTTGTTGCTGCTAAGGGGGGCCCAACCACTTACTAGGTTTAGGGGGCAATCACTTTTTCACACAGGGCCATGTAGGTTTGGATTTTTTTTCCCTTAATAATAAAAAACTTAAAAACTGCATTTTGTGTTCAGTGTGTTGTCATTGGCTAGTATTTCAATTTGTTTGCTGATCTAAAACATTTAAGTGTGACAAACAGGAAGGGGGAAAACACTTTTTCACACCACCGTATGCCACATACTAGACATAACCACATATCAACCACACTTTCTCCATCGCTATGTTAGAAGCTCTTCATAGGGAAAACCTCCATCTTCAACATCTTCTCCAAGCTGTTTTAAACAGAGATGAGCAATAAGGGCAAAGAATCACCTTGGGCAAATGCAGTGGTGTTTTCCACCTCGCTATTCGTCCAGCGGATGCTGAATAAATGAGAGAATGCTGACTCTTGAATGTGCGGGGATCCACTGTGCTTTATTTATGATTTAGCACTGATGTATCGGCCTGAGTTGCTAACATGACAGAATGTCAGGCATTCCAGTCAGTGCAAGGGGGGACAGTGACATTTATGATGAAAATGCTTCATGGATGATTCCAGTTGTAATGATTTGAGTCTGTCGGGTCGCAGTTTAAGAGGCGCTTTGGAACTGCCCTTCAGCAACCAGTTTCTATCAAGCACCACACGGAGCCCCTAATCCTCATATCCCTGGCTTCAAAGTGAACAAAGCGTGATGAAAGACGAATCCTGCAAACAAGATCTCGCAAGATTAAAACAGGACTTCTTGTTCAGAAAAAAACTCCTGGGCAGCAGGCTTGTGATGATAATGAATAAATAAATTAATCACACAATAAATCAAAATGAACTGGATCATTTTGCCGGCCTCAATATATTGCCATGTGCATGCATGTCTGTTTTACCGTATCCCGCCTCCAAACAGGCAGGAAGACAGTTCACTCTGTGCATTGTTTTCAGCACCTTGGTGTGGTTGTTCCACAGAACAACTGCATGGATGGAGTGAGCCCGTTTGTCAGTCATACTGTCTCTTTGTGGGTGGAGGCGGGGCCGCTAGTATACACACAGGGTGCAGAAGAGTGTAAGGTGGTAGAAATTAAATTGATAGATTGCAAAATGTTGTCATATTTAAAAAAAAAAATTGTACTTTTCTTAAAAGTAAAGTTAAAATCGTCTCTCGTCTCGTTCTCGTAGACACAATCTCATCTCGTGACACCCCTAGGCATTAGTACATAAAGAGCTGTTCAGATTTTAAGAGGACATTACTGTTTCAAAGTACATTAGAATGTAGGACAAAGGAAATGTTTGACATCGTGGCTTTTGTCTTTGTGCAGGAGCTGTGATTTGGATATGAATACTGCTGCGAAGAAGATCAACCACACTAAAAGTCCCAACATGGTTTCAGAGCTGCCTCAAGAAGTCCAGCCTTGTGCCCGAGTAAGAACTGCACATTGACAAAAACGACATGGAGCGTGTGTACGATTGGAACCCCACTCTTCCCCTTCAATTGCACACATTTAGTCTTTTTTGTATTTCTCATGACTTGCAGGCATCCAGAACAGCCAGAAAGGCAGCTACGTTTGGCAAGCGCTCCAACTCCATGCGCAGGAATCCCAAAGCAGAGGTCACCAAAGCGGGTTGGCTGTACAAGCAGGTGCGCTTTCATTCCTGGGAGCAATTTACCATTCATGCACACATTGTGCTGTGATCAGCCATGTTTTCTTTTTTTGACTAAGGAAGGAGTACTGATAAATGAGCAACTTGACATGCTTTTCCAGTATATGAGCTGAACATGTGTGCTGTGTCATGTAGGGTTGCCAACACCTGTATTGAGCCGACAAGGGGTGCACTTTGTCCCGTATTGCCGTGAGAATCAACACTAGTCTGTAAAACCTCAACAGCTTCAGTCTGACAGCTTGACACAGGCTATGCCAATCAATGCCAGCATGTTTGATCACTACATTATCAAATCTATCGCTCTTCGACTTTTCTTGCATCTTTGTTTACACGCTGTGCCGAGCTGTCACTGGCGCCTGCTAGCCAGCTTTATCCCCCTAGCTTCTCATCGTGGGAGTCCCAATGTGACTTTTTACCACAGCGACATTTTTTTTAAAAACAAACAAGCAAAGTGATTAGTTTGGAGCTCGTTTTCGCCCCACGAGGAAGTGGATACTAAGTTGATGTGGTACGTACCAACTTTTTCATGTGTCACTGGACAATTTTGCTCTCTTCTTGTCATTTTACAAATTCAAGGACTAGACTTAGACAGGACTGCCGACTCGGCATCCACTTCCCGAGTAAGCACTGCGCAAGTTTGGCCGCCATGATAGTGAGCAGAAACTTAAAAATTGCATTGTATCTGTAATTGCTCTAACAGACGGTCTAAAAGACCAAGGGCCTTACTTATAAAGCTTGCGTACACACAAAATGGGGCAGAAAAGTTTTCCATGCAAAGTATGGTACCGATGAAAACACAACTTGACGTGAGAATGTGCGCACCGATACGCCACCATTGTAGTTGCCGTACACACTTTTTGGAGACATGGCAAAAAGGCGACGCACATTTTAAGTGGTGAGGTAAAATCATACAGTCAGGGACAAAATGAGTAGACCACCCTTATTTCTTCAGTTTCTTGTTCATTTTAATTCCTGATACAACTAAAGGTACCTTTGTTTGAACAAATATAACAATGACTACAAAAATAACTCATAAGAGTTACATTTTTTGGCAGTACAATGCTATAGCTATTAATGTAAGAACTTAAGTGATTTTGGTTATTATCAAGAAAACCATGGAAGTTGCTAGATATCAGCTCTTAAATTAAACTCTTATGAGCTGTATTTGTTTTCATTATCATATTTGTCCAAACAAATGTACCTTTAGTTGTATCAGGCATTAAAATGGATCAATAAACTGAAGAAACAAGGGTGGTCTAATCATTTTTTCCATGACCGTATGTTACAAATAAACATGCAATGGAAGCCAATAAAGTTCTATCCATCATTGCATGAAAACATCACGCCGTTATTGACTTAAAACATTTGTGGAAAGTCTTGTTATTCTGCATACATCATGATAAAATTATCTGTTCAATTAATGTTAATTATAACAAACATCAGGTTGTCAAATAATTCTAGGGATTAAGTTATAAGACACAGAGCTAATACGTCCTTAGTGCGCCATTTCTCACTTTTTATCATTGCATATGTCAAGTATGTCATCAATAACAACATTTATTTACCATGCACTGCCTTTATTTGTCAGTGACAGTGTCAAGGCCGTGTGCGTAAACTTCCTCTTTCCTTTTCCGTGATGGGGTTTTCTTTTGTGGTACAGTAATTCATTTTTGACTTCATCCCTGTTTTGAGTCATTGCGTCCACCTTTAAATTACACAGATTTTGCTAAGCTTGGGTTCATCTAAAATGTGGTATCAATTAGGAAAAACGCAGAAACATGCTCACTAAAAACAGAAATGTGTGCCTCGATATCCGGCCACTTTTTTTTTAAAGGTCTGCCACAGTGTGCCCCGTTCCGCTGGCACTGTTGACAGCGGACGCTACTTGCTGCCATTCGCTCATAGATCTTCCTCTAGTTCATAATGCCGCTGCTGTGTCCTCCAAATATTATGTTTTTATTGGCCTCCAGCTCTCCAAATAAAATTTCCACCTCAGTCTTGGTGAAGGGTCATGAAATATGGACGCCCGCGTGTGAAAGTGTGCGTACGCCACTTTTTTTGTCCGTACGCACATTTTGAGTTTCTGGCGTACGCAGACTTTTAGTCAGATTTCAACGCACATTTTTATATAAGTGAGGGCACAGATTTGTGATTTTTCAAGTTCCCCAAAAACGTTTCATAGAAATGTTGTACATTTATAACACTGGTTGTTGTAAATAAACCGGACAGTGGACAAGGCTCAAAGTGTTGTCTCACATAATAGACAGTTATGGGAAACATGATTAGACCACCCTTGTTTCTTCAGTTTATTGATCCATTTTAATGACTGGTACAACTAAAGGTACATTTGTTTTGGGCAAATATAATTATGATAACAAATTAGCTCAAGAGTTGAATTTAAGAGCTGATATCTAGCAACTTTCATGGTTTTCTTGATAATAACCAAAATTACCTAAGTTCTTACATGAATAGCTATAGCATTGTACTGCCAAAAAATGTAACTCTTATGACCTATTTTTGTTGTCATTGTTAAATTTGTCCAAACAAAGGTACCTTTAGTTGTATCAGGCAAACTGAAGAAACAAGAGTGGTCCAATCATTTTTTCCATTGACGGTATCTTTAAGCTAATTTGTTTCGCTGGGCAAATAGTTGAATTAATGACAAGTCAGTGGTGATGATGATTTAGATAATAGTTTATCAAATGTATTAACAATGATGATAATAGGACATGTGTCCCCCCCCCAGGCCAGCAGCGGAGTGAAGCAGTGGAACAAGCGGTGGTTTGTCCTCTCTGACAGATGTCTCTTCTACTATAAAGGTACGTTTGCTTTGCTTTGGACTTCACCCCGTAATTCTGTGCTGATTTATAGTATTAGTTATATTTTAGTTCATAACTTTGTTCAAGTTCAACAGTAACAGGACAAAACATAAAGGGGGGCTGCAGGGTTGGGGTTTGGTTGTGTCCCTCCATTGATTATTTGGGTTTATGTCCTTCTTGACCACGCCCACTCTTCTTGCACGTGTGTACTTCCTCTCTCAGCATGGATCCAAGCTTCTCAGATGACTTGAATGACTTCCTTCAAGTGGCTCAAATATTGCTCCACGTTGTTGTAATTGGCGTACCGTACATGATTCTGCTGTTAAAATGAATAATTGATCATTTATTTTTTATTATACGGTGCTTTTGTATTGTTGCTCTGTGTAATGTAAACAGATATAAGCTAATTTTGGAAGAATCTATTCTCTGTGGTTTATGATTGTGGTGAAAGGATTCCTCTTCTGGAGCAATGTCAATACTTGGCTCCTGTCATTCATTCATCATGTTTGTGTGTCTTTCATTTGCCTTAGAGTCCAGTTGCTGTGATCTTTCATACCGTGCATCCGGAAAGTATTCACAGCGCTTCACTTTTTCCACATTTTTTATGTCACAGCCTTATTCCAAAATGGATTAAATTCCTTTTTTTCCTCAAAAATTCTACACACAAAACTCCATAAGGACAATGTGAAAAAAGGTTTTTGAAATTGTTGCAAATTTATTACAAATAAAAAAGCTGAAAAATCACATGTAAGTAAGTAGATACTTTGTTGATGCACCTTGAATATGATACCACAAACTTATCAGGTCTGGGCTCTGGCTGGGCCACTCAAGGACATTCACCAAGTTGTTCTGAAGCCACTCCTTTGATATCTTGGCTGTGTGCTTAGGGTCATTGTCCGGCTGAAAGATGAACCGTCGCCCCAGTCTGAGGTCAAGAGCGCTCTGGAGCCGGTTTTCATCCAGGATATCTCTGAACAATGTTGCAGTCATGTTTCCCTCTATCCTAACTAGTTTTCCAGTTCCTGCTGCTGAAAATCATCCCCACAGCATGATGCTGCCACCACCATGTTTCACTGTCGGGATGGTATTGGCCTGGTGATGAGCAGTGCCTGGTTTTCTTCAAACATAACGCATTCACTCCAAATAGTTCAATTTTTGTCTCATCAGAGCAGATCATTTTGTTTCTCGTGGTGCCTTTTGGCAAACTCCAGGCGGGCTGCCATGTGCCTTTTACTAAGGAGTGGCTTCCGTCTGACCACTCTACCATACAGGCCTGATTGGTGGATTGCTGCAGAGATGGTTGTCCTACTAGAAGGTTCTCCTCTCTCCACAGAGGACCGCTGGAGCTCTGACAGAGTTACCATCGGGTTATTGGTCACCTCCCTGATGAAGGCCCTTCTCCCCCGATCACTCAGCTTAGATGGAAGAGTCCTGGTGGTTCCAAACTTCTTCCACTTAACGAATGATGGAGGCCACTGTGCTCATTGGAACCTTCAAAGCAGCACACATTTTTCTGTAACCTTCCCCAGCCTTGTGCCTCGAGACAATGCTGTCTCGGAGGTCGGACAATTCCCTTGTCTTCATGCTTGGTTTGTGCATTGACATATATGTCACCCCTGGGACCTTATGTCGACATGGCAAACACTTTGGCTTCTTGATCAAGACGCTGGTCCAAGTGTGTTGACATTTCCCCTGCTTCCACAAGTTGCATTCTCATTTGGCTATGTTGGCATTGCGCTTATTCACATCGACCTTTGTTCCTTTGAGCTTACTTCATCAGCACTGTTTTCTATTTCCTGTTTGTGAACTTTACGATGAGGTGTGGCGATTCTTTTGTACTGCGAACCTACAGACTACTCACTTGAGCCATTATTCAAGCTGATGTGTGGTAAAGAAAAAAAGTAAGATAAGAGCGTGGGGCTCAGGCTTCCGTTCCCTTCAACATGAAGTACAGTCGTCCAAACCCGACCACGATAAGTGAATATAAGAGCTTGTTTTTAAAAACATCCCTAGCTGCTAAAAATCCCTGACGACAATGCATCTTATTCAAAAGCACATTTGTGATACTCAAATTGATGTTGTGTGTATTTGCTTTGGTACGACCGGTCCAGGGTGTAGTCCACCTTTCGCCCAAAGTCAGCTGGGATAGACTCAAGCTGAAAATGATGGATGAGTGGCAGCAGCCACGGAAAAGTTCACTCAGGTTTATATGCCGGACTTTTCCTCCTTGGGTTGTAGATGATGAAAAAAAGGTTTTCATTAACTTGTAATGAGAAATGTGGCCATGTGCTGTGCAGTGTTTGCTGTGAATTGATCATGCTCCCGTGTTTGGGGATTCTCTCTTGATTCTGACCACGTCCTTTTCTTCCCTGCCATGCTCTCATGGTGGCCCAGCTGTACT
This sequence comes from Dunckerocampus dactyliophorus, assembly GCF_027744805.1. NCBI lineage: Eukaryota > Metazoa > Chordata > Actinopteri > Syngnathiformes > Syngnathidae > Dunckerocampus > Dunckerocampus dactyliophorus. Next base: position 27,396,534 of record NC_072826.1, read on the forward strand.
TTGGAAAAGACGGCCTAGTGAGAGGAATGCAGTTCATTGCCATCTCTGCAAAGACCAAAGCTCAAAGAACGTCCACAAGGAAAACACTTTTGTTGTCGGTGATTTACAAATGTGCCTCTGCTGCGTCGCACTGTGCATGCTCGGCGTGAAAAACGACCCAAAGCCCCCCCCCACACACACACACACACATGTAGAACACTCCCTCTTTAGTGTACACTTTGCTGTTTCACCAACTGGAAGGAATATTCTTGCTGCTGACTCACCTGCGTGTTGAAGGCCAATCAGAGACGGAGGGCATGTTGCAACTCTTCAAGTGCGTGTGAGAGCTCAGTGCTGACTCAGCATTCAGCAAAACAAAGACAATTCTGTCAGACCAGGGGACGCGCCTATACAGCTTGCGTTACGCACAAAACAGGGCCGAAAAGTTGCGTACGCTGTTTTCCACGCCGATTTTGTTACCTATAAAAACACAACTTGTCATGAGAGTGTGCGCGCCGTTACGCACCCCTTATAGTTTGACGTACGCACGTGTTGGAGACATGGCAAAAAGGCGACGCACATCTTAAGTGTTGAAGTGAAATCATAAGTTAGCAATAAACATGCAGAGATTTATTTAGTTGCAAAGATTTATCCATGATTGCATGAAAACATCACGCTGTTATTGACTTCAAACCTTTGTAGAAAGTGTTGTTATTTTACACCACACTCATGGATATCATTTGTCATTTATCATACCATTACACCATTACGCACCAGCGCATAGTATCTCGACCAAAAGATACAGTAAATGAAAAACACAACGCAGCAGTTGAATACGTCATCATTTTGTTTTATAATCAAGATAATATTATGTGTTTGGTTAATATTAATTATAAAAAACATCAGGTTGTCAATTGAATAATTGAATAATTATAAGGGATTAAGTGCAACAACAAATGAAGGGCTTTTGTTTGGTTGTGCTTTGAAATAACACACAACATTTTTGTTCCTCATAAAATAATATACCTAACAGTTCCATGTGTTAATGCCATCAGTAAATTAAATCATTTTAAAATATCCAAATGCAATTACAGCAATTCATTTTCACCATAACTTCATCCCCGTTTTGATTCATTGCGTCCACCTTTAAATGAAACAGATTTTGGTAAGCTTATGATTCATCTAAAATGTGGTATCAATTAGGAAAAATGGACAAACGTCCTCACTAAAAATGGAAACGTGTGCCTTGATATCGGATTGTTTTTTTTGTTGCCTCGTTCGCCCTGCTCCATTCACACAGATGGCAGAGGACGTCTTTGTTTTATTTGTTTGCCACTGCTGTGTCTTTCAAATATGACACTTTTTTTCCAGAATTTCCACCTCCATTTCTGTGAAAGTGCACTTCTTCATCCTCGTCCTCTTCCCAACAGCCATGATTCCAATGCAATCAAGGCTCTGTAAATATGGACGCCACATTCATGAGTTACTTTGCATTGACTTTCACCGGTGAAGCAGCAGCGTCGAAAGGACGTAACTTAAGGCAGAGTGGAATCTATGAACCACCATTTGTGTGAATGTGCGCGTAGGTCTGAATATTTTTGTGTGTATGCACATTTTGGGTTTCTGGCGTTCGCAGACTTTTAATCAGATTTCCACGCACAGTTTTGTAGGTGAGCCTGCCAAATTAAAAATAGTTCCGATAATTTTTAAAAAGGTGCCAATGAGGCGAAATTAGCCTTACTGTGCGGGTGAGCAAATCAAGCGCTCCTTTTTTCTCCTGCTTGTGATGTTAACGGCCTGTCAAAACTTCCCCTAAGCTCACTTGTAACCAAACAAATTTGGATTTGACCAACTGTACCCGTTTATTTGTATCAAATATCATGACATTACTACTGCCACATCACTACGCTCAGGGGAACCAGAGTATAGAGCTGTGAAAGCTACCTGCTGTGGCTCAGCATATTCGGGCACGTGCCCCGAGCGGCCGATATGCTGTTACGGAGGTCAGGAGATCCGGAGTATACAGCAGGAGGAGTCACCTGGCCCAGCAAGGTGCACTGTATTCAGGCACACGCTGTGAGCAGCCAATGTGTTGCCACGGAGGTCTCTGGCAAACCTTTCACTTTTCAAACCCCGCGGCACTGCCGTTCCACGTGGCTGATAACGTCAGCAACAAGCCAAAAGCTCCATCTTCGACATTCACACGAATATGCTGAAGCTAGAGTTTTAAAAAATCTTCACCCTGGCCGGAGTTTTCCAAAAACTCAGTTTTTAAGGACAAAAACCTCCATATGCGTGTGGATGAGAGACCAAAACGCTTAGAAAGATATGCGGTTTTAAAATATCTGTATTCGTGTCGACATGGCCTCATTTGTCTTTATAAGTTGATGTTTACATTGTAAATTTTCAGTGGCACAGGAGTGATAGGAGTAGCAGGTACTGGCACACAAGCCTCGAGCGCCCTCACGCGGCTGTCAGTGTGGAAAAAAATGTAATAAGTTGCTCTGGTGTACAAGTCGCAGGACCAGTCAAACCATGAAAAAAATGCGACTTGTAGTCCGGAAAATACGGTAAGTGGGTCAGGTGCTTTGAATGCTTTTTCCAAAAGACTAACAGTATTTTTTTATGAGTCATTTTCTCTGTTTGTCAGAAGGCTGTGCACCGAGCTCATGTTTTAACTTTACAACAGTCATCACTTTTATTGTTTAGAGCAGTCACGGCTTCCATCCCCATACCCATGTCAATCATTGATGGAAAAGGTCTGGGAGAGACCAGGAAGAAAGAGGGCAAGGTGTGTCTTCCTACCTGCCGTCCCACGTCGCTCTTGCACTCACGTGTACCCATGTTGAATTGGTGCGGCCCAGCAACAGGTAAAGCTGGCCGGGGGCCCAAATTCCTGCTGCACTGACTCACACAGGCTGATCATTATCGCACACACGCATGTACGAACACACGCACACACACATGCGCGTGCACAAACAGTGCAGAGATCAGTATATTTTATGATTGCACAAGCCCTTCCCCCTCCCTTAGATCTCTCTCTCTCTCTCTTGCACACACACTCTACCCTCATTTCCCTCTCTCTATCTCCTCCTCACTACCCAAACACACACACACACAGACACACACACACACAGCAGTCGGCAGCAGGGCGATGCAGAGATATACGTTGAGGAAATAGCAGGTAGGAAACACAGAAGACTCTCTCCCTTTTTTTCAAACTGCTAAAATGTTGATGCTGCCATTCATTATTCATCCAACATGAGTGCTTTCCTTCTCCTTTACCACCACTGGATTGCGATGTGTGGGAGCCATCACAAGCGCTTATCACAGGGACCCTCGGACAATAATAGTTAGCTATTCTAGGAAGCTGTCGCCATGGGAAAAGCGTCCTGTTTCTGGAAGCTCCCACTGTTCGACTGCTGATCTTCTTGTGCAATCCTTCCATCAGCATCCAGTCCTGTTCCTTTGGAGCTTCGGAGATCTTTTTCACACTTTGCTTTTCTTCTTCACAGATGAGAAGGAGGACACTGTGCTAGGGAGTTTGCCTCTGCTCAGTTTCCGGATTGGAGGAGTGCAGCCTTCGGATAACATCACCCGCAAGTTTACCTTTAAGGTCAGTAACATCCCAGCAAAGCACAGACGCTGCCAATGGATCTATATCGTTTTCTATATTATGCATCTGCGTTGATTGTCTGTGTATCATATACACTGATCATCAACAAATTGTTTTCTGCAGTATATGATCCTAATGTAAAGATGGAAATCCAATGTAATATTTCAAAGTACAAGCATGTACGAGTACATCTTTTCACAGATGTGTGAGGTTGTTGTTTGGTTAAAAGAAGGGTGCTGATGTGGTTGCGATGGGCAAATAGATACTGACTTCATGGCTGAGTCACATGGTGTTATTTATGACTCCTAATGAGCCCCTTGGGAATCCGCTAATGGGAGCCTCGGTCTCACTGCAGTGTTGACATAACCGTCATATACCGTCACTTTTGGGTATAGGCATGTGTATTTAATAGGGATGCTCCGATCGATCAGCCACTGATAAGTGGGGATGTCCCAATCCACATGTTTCGCCTTCCAATCCGATCCGATTTTTTTGGTTTGTTTGCTTTTTCAGTAATAATAATTGAATATGGTTATGAAAATAGCTCTTCAAAGCATTAAAAATAATGCAACCAATGTACTGCTGAATTTACTTTTTCATCACACAGCATGACCAGCAATATTGTTTGGCTTTTGTAACAAACCTCTGTGAATCAGGTCCCTAATCCAATAAAAGTCCATCTGATGTAAGATAAAATTGGAAAAAATGGGCGTGCACAATACTTTTAGGGTAGGACTAATCATTTTACATGGGTATAGATTGATTTGTGGTGTGATTTAGAATATATGAAAATTTTTTAACAAACTCTCTTTGAGCCCTATGAAATCCGTTTTATTATTTCCCAAATTCCATTTTATCCATTTTATTTTTTTTAGAATTCAGTTTTTTACCTTTTCCACTTATTCGACCAGCATAGAGTGTGTGCTATTTGGGTTAGTGAATAAAATGCAAAAATCCTTCCATTTATTGATGCAATACATCATTGGCCCATTTTGTCCAGCCATTGAGAAATGGATGTAGCTTAGCTAACTTTTCTAATGGGGTGTCAGCCTCAGCACATATTGCTACAAAGTCTTCAACAATGCCCGTGTAATGCCCGTGCTTGTGATTAAGAAAGATGTAGCCACAGATGTCATTCCAAACGCGTTATTAATGTAAGATATTTTAATGACACCCTTATTTTGTTTACACAGTTAGACAAATGTGACAAAGAGCGCTCTTATTTTGAAGGCCATTATCGTGTTGGGTGTGTTGAGAACCTGCACGTCATCAGTGGGCATTGTAAAATGGTCCTTACATTAAAGCAGTAAAACACAACACGTTGAAAATATACTCATCCAATATACTCATCCAGCCACACAGCTGCACTAGTTAACTAAGCGAACCCCGCTAGCTTCCATTCATGCTCCGTAGCAGACGCGTTTCCAAGGTTTTTCAACATGTCTAGTAGTGTCCCAATTATTTGCAACCGGTGGTTAGAGCAGCACTTCCCGTGCGAGCTCCCGACACCATGACACAGCAGTGAGAGGGAACTACCGCTGTAACTACGGAGCCGAATATCCGATGTCCAACATGTCTGCATGGTGGTGTTGTGTTTTCTTCTTCTTGCGGGTGGCGCGAGTCGAGTGGCAGCCAGCTTTGAGGCGCATTACAGCACCTACCATGTTGGAGTGTGGCTCAGAGTTACGAACGTGATATGGCAACCGGATCGGCCCGATCTCGTGGCGGAAGCCAAACTAAAAAATTATCTGCCCAAAAGTTTATTTTTTAATGATTACGTATTTACCAGGGGCCTTTGGAATCGTCTAAGGCAGCCCTGGCCAATAGCACTCATCATAAATAAATATACAGTTAATCCATGTGATCGGTATCGCTATTGACCGATCTCACTCAGGGATGATTGGTATCGCAATAAGCAGCATAAAACCCCGATCGGCGCATCCCTAGTATTTAACCGTAGTCAGTGATTTAGTGACTGACAGAATTGTTTGTAAATTGTTGACCCAAAACACTACAATATTATAATAATAATAACTAATAATAATAACTACAATATTGTGGAATGAATATCCATAGTTGCTGCATAGTGACAGGAAAGTATCCACCACCTCACCTGCCATGTCCAAGTGGCTTCATGCCAAATTGCTCCATTTCAGGTACTACTCTATGAATTACTAGCACCACCTGCACGGAACCAGAACCAGTGGAAATGATAGACTGGCGTGGTCTTCCTTCACAGATGAGTGGCCTCTGCCAACAAATACTGAGCCAATGTTTGCATGAGCAATTTTGCAGGATATTCTTGCAAAACTATTTGAAAAAGCCGTTGTACACATCCCTTGAAAATAATATGCGCCAACGTAGTAACGCTGACTGTGTTGAAGTCGTACATCAGTGCACATCTGGCTTGGTTGTGGGATGCATCCTTGCAGGGGATTGCACATGCACACACTCATGATGTGAGATCCCAGGTTCCCAAAGTGGGGTACGCAAACCCCCGAGGTTCTACCGATTGTCGTAGGGGGTAGGTGAATAAAAATGAAAAACAATGAACCACTCATAATCACGAGTGCGCCCGAATGCTTCACGGCACAAGGAGAACAAGCAGAAAGGAGACAGAGCATGAAGTAGTTCCTCGTGTGCATTATATGAACAAATAAGTAATTTTAATGATTATTTTGTATCTTGATTTCATTCACATTGGAAACCTGTCAAAATGTGTGGGGATTCCCCTGAAAATGAGGCTTTATCGTTGGTTGTATGTATTTTTGTAGTTTGTATATGGCTTTATCATGATTGTTAAACTTTCCCCTTTATGTTCAGTATTTCAAGGTAATTAATATAAAAAACGTTTACATTTTTCAAGTGTGCAGGAGTAGCGGGTACAGGGGCTTCAGGTCTGAAGGACTATGTAACTGTACAAAGTTTGAGAACCACTGTGCTAGATCATTTGATTGACTTCCCTTTGCTTTGGAGAATAGAGTAGATAGATAGGTACGGATTTTGTATCATTTTTAATATACAGAAGAGTCACAACGGTAGTGTTGGCCTTCAAAAATACATAGAACTCCAGAAGCAGCACAACAGACTCCCTCAATGTGATGGAACCCAGTGAAGCCTGAATGTGCTGAGGAAAGCTTTTTCCAATTGGGAGCCTTGTTTCCCTGTCAAGCATCACATGAAACACACACACACACACACACACACACGCGCACACACACACACACACACACACACACGCATCTCTCCGACCGTCTGCATTTGTCTCATTGATCACTGGTTCCGTTCCGTGTCTTTTACAGCAATCACTGTTTCTCGCCACTTTTCAGGACATCCTGTTGTTTTTGTGGACTCTTTCATTGCATGTCCAGCATGGGAGCAAAGTCTAGCACATGTAACCTCTATGTACACACACACACACACACCTGCAGCTGGGACTGCCAGGGCAAATACACAAATATACTTAGCATGGCTTTGACTGGCTGCCATGGGTCCAATAATCCTGACTGGACACTTGGTACTGTATACTGCACTCGGCTGTTAATATTAACAGTGATCAAACACACTGGGTGCACACTTCAAAGTGTTCAACTGTAATGGCGAAATCTGCAAGTGATGGGTTTTAAATAGCTGCAAATAAGTAAATATAGAAAGAATTGGACAAGGTATCTGAAGTAGTGTCAGTCTCTGCAAAAGCTATTGTGATATTATACTTGTATTATTAAATTGTTATTTCTTATGGTGGCATCAGGCCAAAGCTGCTTGCTCTTGACATGTTCATTAGTTAGGACGATTTTACTGTAAATGTTTAACCAGTCTGTTTTGATTTATATACATTATACGATATAATAACATACCGTCTAATTATGTAAATTGTTAAAAAAGTGGTAAATTAATTTCTATTCTTCCAGGATGCTGAAATAATTTATTGAAATCAAACACTTCACATTTCAAAGTAAAAGCCAACCGTGCCGCGTTGTCATAGAGCATGGAAAGATGATTGATTTTTGCATCAATGACACAAACGTGGTATGAAATGTGCAGCACAGTGGAAGAGTGCTTCGTACTGCTGCCTCACAGCTAAATGCTTCGGGGTTTGACTCAGGCCTGACGTGGACTTTGCATGTTGTCTGTGTGCCGAGTACAATACATCCCAGGTTATTCTAGGGGTTACCTTCTGAGCCTACCAGCGACTGGCGAAAGTCAGCAAGTAATTGATAACAGCCATAAAAATGTCTGTTTTAGATTTTTTTCCCCATTACATTAGATTCAGCCCAGAACCCTCCCCTTCTCTCTTCAGTTGCCATTGTTCACTTGTGACGGAAGCTAACAGGCTAACTGCTAAATAAACAATACGGATTTAAAGCTTAAGTACGCTTAGATACTTTGATTTATTGCGCTCAAGGAACACAGTGCAACATTTGAACGCTTGATGAAAAACATAATCAGTGAAGCATAAAGACATAAAGGCGTACAAAGTGTGGGCTTTTTTAACACTGGTCCATTTTACCTGTATGGTCACATGTTTTTAAGTGATTACCAACTTGGGCTGAATGAGATGTGTTTTCTACGGAAAAGACTGCCTATTTTGAGAGAGAAAAAAAAATAGCGTGCAAATTTGCGGGGCAGAAAATGCGGAATGGCACACAAATCACTGAACTCCTTCTTCCTCCCACACTCAATCACAAACAATCAATCAGGTCAATTGAACATTGTACTGTAAATGTGCATAGCAGTGCAGGTTGTCCGTACGGTGTACAGTATGCAATACAGTATGCTTGTGATGGACAGAAGATGGGTGCAGGTGTGTCCTGCCTGTCAGTAAAAGTAAACTGGGATTGGTTTTGCAACCCTCAGGTGGTGACAAAGCAGCAGAGAAGGCAGATGAAGGATTCCAAATGACTTTTTACAAAAGGACTGCTTTGAAATACTGATGATTCTTAGTGTCATCCACTGTCCTAATGACAAACTACATTCATTAATATTCATATATTTGTGTGTCATGCGTAAGGAGGTCATTCTTGCCGGTGTTGGGTCCCAGTAGTTCCCATTGACCCAGATCAAGGTCCTTATCTACTTGGGGTTTTCAGCCCAAAATGCTGAGTTTGATCCGTTGCTGACAGACTGGACTTATATTTTAAGCGCCCATCTTTAATAGAAATATTTGGTACCCGGCCTACATTTTGCTTTGCTAAAGTAGGACCGCATGTTCTCCTGGTGGCTTGATGTCAACATGTCCCTGCTGCATTGTCTGCTCCACTTACCTCTGCTTATCCATACTGTATATCTACACAGTAATTATACAGTATATCTACACACTATCTACAGTATATGGTATAGCTACAGTATCTATACAATGACACAAGATATAATGATACAATGATACAAGATACAATGATATGACCATACAAGATACAATAATACAATGATACAAGATATAATTATGCAGTGATACAGGATGTAATGATGCAATAATACAAGATATAATGATACAATGATACAAGATACAATGATACGACCATACAAGATACAATAATACAATGATACAAGATATAATTATGCAGTGATACAGGATGTAATGATGCAATAATACAAGATATAATGATACAGTGATACAAGATCTAACGATACAATGATACAATGATGCAATAATGCAGTGATACAACGATACAAGATATAATTATGCAGTGATACAGGATGTAATGATGCAATAATACAAGATATAATGATACAGTGATACAAGATCTAACGATACAATGATACAAAATACAATGATGCAATAATGCAGTGATACAACGATACAAGATATAATTATATAAGATACAATGCAACGATACAAGATATGTTGTATAATGATACAGTGATGCAATGATACAAGATATGATACACTGACACAATGATACAAGATACAATGATGCAATGATGTAAAATACAATGTTACAAGATATAATGATACAATGATGCAATGATACAATGTTACAAGATATAATGATACAATGGTGCAATGATACAATGATACAAGATATAATGATACAATGATGCAATGATACAATGATACATGATATAATGATACAATGATGCAATCATACAATGATACAAGATACAATGATACAATGATGCAATGATACAATGATACAAGATATAATGATACAATGATGCAATCATACAATGATACGAGATACAATGATACAATGATGCAATGATACAATGATACAAGATATAATGATACAATGATGCAATGACCTTGCTACTCACTTGTGTTGGCTACTATTTAGACAATCATGGTTGTGCCATTTTCAGTAAATCCATACTGCTGCACCATATAGCTGGACACGGACTACTCTAAGTCCCAGCCAAGATTGATTTCTATAGTGTTGTGCCTTGGGAAGATACACTGTCATGAAGATGTTTTCTGAAATGTGAGGGGTGTCATGAGGTCATGTGATGGTAATTCACATCATTAAGGACAGTGCTGAGCAGCTATGTAAAAAAAAAAAACAGACTGAGTATTTTTTTCACAGTACTTTAGAGATGGCATGGATATATGTGATACTTTTCATCCCAGTACTGTATATACTTTTATATTTCTAATGTTTGTGAATTGTGTGCACGGAATGAGTGCATGGAACTCCTGCAGGGAAGTAGGTCCTTCAAAGAGTTGTTTTCATGCGCTTGTTGGAGTTGTCCAAACCTGTTGGACCTGCAACTTGCAGGCGGACTCACAGATAGATAGACAGACAGGGTGTGTCCACAGCCACAAGACTTGCTGTGAGGACAAAACAATGCATTTGCTATCTTTCATGCTGCTTTTGCACAACCTGGAAGATGAACTTTCACACACATGAAACACCAAATATGGGAATGCAGTGTGTGTGTGTGTGTTACATGTTAAGTGTGTTGGTGTGATTTATGTGCTGGAATGCCTCGTTCACACACACAGGCTGCAAAACATTACACACTTTTAGCATGTCGGCACCTTCAGTCATGGAACACAGTCAGCAAAGAATGTCAAACAAGCACATCACTTTTATATCACCTTTATATCACGTTCATACCACGTTCATATCACATTTATACCACCTTTATAGCACTTTTATAATCACATTTATATCACACTTATATCACCTTTATATCACATCTTTATACCACTTTCATATCACATTTATATCACCTTTATAGCTCGTTTATGTGACTTTTATAATCACATTTATATCACAATTATATCACCTTTATATCACATCTTTATACCATTTTCTTATAACATTTATATCACCTTTATATCACATTTATATCACATTAATTAATAGCACACTTACATCACCTTTATATCACATCTTTATATGTACCACTTTCATATCACAATTATATCACCTTTATATCAAGTTCATACCACGTTCATATCACATTTATAGCAGTTTTATAATCATATTTATATCACACTTATATCACCTTTATATACCATCTTTATACCACTTTCACATCACACAATGAAATTGTAGATGTGTAGATTTGTAAAAACCCAATGATTTCTCAGTGAAAATGATGGTAATTGTCAGCGGCACGCAAACTTTTCATACCACTGTATATCACACCTTCATATTATATTTATATTTATATCAAACGTATATCACACTTATAATCACCATTTTAACACCTTCATATCACACCTTTTTTATCATCCGTATACCACCTTTAGATCGTGCTCATATCACATTTATATCATCTTTATATCACATTGCTATCATGTTTTAATGGGGAAAGAAGAAAGCTGAGAAGCATAATGTGTGATATATGATGAAGGTAATATGTGTGAAGACAGTCAAGTGAGGGAAATAACTAAAGTGAGGGAAATATTTGATCCCCTGCTGATTTTGAACGTTTTCAAAGACTTGAAAAGACTTCAAAGACTTTCAAAGACCTGGTTTTCAAGCTAGCTTTATTTGAATGCACAGAGGCAGAATATCAACCAAGAATCCAGAAAAAAACATGAATCAAACATAAATTATTTCTATATATACATCAGTATTGGACTGAGTAAAATAAGTATTTGATCTCCAAGCAAAAATGTGACGCAGACCTTTCTTGAGGGAACTGACGAAGCCTGCTTGGCTGAGAGACGAAACGTCTTCTAAGACAACCTGAACAGGCCAGTTGTAATCGATTTAGTGCCCTGAGAATACAATGACCTAGATGAATGAGAATATTCACAGGCATATTCTTGAGGGTCAGATTATGTATTTAATTTCAGTAATTTATTTATTTTATATAAGCTTGATCTGCCGAGGTGGTCAAGAAACTCCTCAGTGGCAGGGTCCCAGGGGTCGATGAGATCCTCCTGAAGGTCCTTAAGGCCCTGGATGCTGTGGGGTGTCTTGGTAGACATGACTCTGCAGCATCGTGTGGACGTCGGGGGTGTGGTGCCTCTTGGTAAGGTCTATTCTGGGGTTCTGGAGAGGAGGATCCGCCAGATAGCTGAATCTTGGATTCAGGAGGAACAGTGTGGTTTTTGTCCTCTGGAGTACTCTGGGAGTATGGGTTACCAGACCACCTTATTCAGGTGGTTCGCTCCTTGCATGACCGGTGTCAAGGCTTGGTCCGCATTGCCGGAAATAAGTCGGACTCGTTTCCAGTGAGGGTTGGACTCTGCCAGGGCTGCCCTTTGTCACCGATTCTGTTCATAACTTTTATGGACAGAATTTCTAGGCACAGCCAGAGTGTTGAGGGGATCCGGTTTGGTGGCTGCAGGATTGAGTCTCTGCCTTTTGCAGATTATTTGGTCCTGTTGGCTTCATCGGATCGCGATCATCAACTCTCACTGGATCGGTTTGCAGCCGAGTGTGGAGTGGCCTGGATGAGAATCAGCAATTCCAAGTCCGAGTCCATGGCTCTCACCTGGAAAACGGAGGAGTGCCATGTCAGGGTGGGTTATGAGATTCTGCCCCAAGTTGAGGAGTTTAAGTACCTTGGGGTCTTGCTCAAGAGTGAGAGAAGGATGGAACGTGAGATTGTCAGGTGGATAGGTGCGGCGTCTACAGTGATGTGGACTCTGCATTGGGCCATTGTGGGGAAGAAGGGACTGAGCTGAAAGGCAAAGCTTTCAATTTACCGGCCCTACCCTCACCTATGGTAATGAGCTTTGGGTAGTGACCGAAAGGACAAGATTGTGGGTACAAGCTGCCGAAATGAGTTTCCTCGGTAGGGTAGCTGGGTTCTCCCAGATAAGGTGAGAAGCACTGTAATCCGGGAGAAACTCGGAGTAGAACCGCTGCTCCTCCGCATTGAGAGGAGCCAGATGAGGTGGTTCAGGCATCTGGTCAGGATGCCTCCCGTATGCCTCCCTGGGGAGGTGTTCAGGGCACGTCCAGTAGGAGGCCCTGGGGGAAACCCAGGACACGTTGGAGAGACTATGTCTCTCAACTGGCCTGGGAATTCCTTGGGGTCCGCCGGGAGGAGCTGGATGAAGTAGCCGGGGAGTGGAAAGTCTGGGCTTCCCTGCTTAGGCTGCTGTCCCCGCGACCAGACCTCTGATAAGTGAAAGAAGATGGATGGATGGACGACTGTTGTTTTGTGGTTGACTATGGCCTATTATTAGTCAAAAAACATTGAAAGACAAGTCATACGTACTGTTGTGGTCACTAGGCGTCAGTAATGTTACACTGATGACAAATGGCATTACATTACATTAACTTCACAGTGCATGTAGTCTTCTTAAGTTTAGAATTACTAAATTGTAGGCTAACTAGTTAGCTCACTAGCATGCGATGCTAGTGGCGGCCGTCTCTTGTGTTCCTGCAGTGATCCTGTAGCCTGCGCATTAGCAATGTGGTGCAAACAAAGAATAATAGGAGTGTAAAAGTGACTATTGCATGTCTGCGGGGCTCTAATAATGTTAAAAAACATATTTAGAAAGTCCTAAACAGGTTTTCTATGCTCTAACTACAAAAATATTCCATTTGTTAATATTAAATCCTACTTAGTAGAAATTCACTTACCGCAGTCGGGTCTGGAACCAAATAACCGCCATCGACGATGGATTACTCTAGTAGTTTTATAGTTAGTTGTGTTATTTTTGGATTCCTTGCTCTTGGTTTCCCATGGTTGTGTTTTAGCACTTGTGTCAGATGGAAACGTATGATTCTATTGTTGTTTTGCTTCGAAAGCACAAGCGCTGACAGTTGCAATAAATGAGTGTGACAATGACTGACTTCTTTGTTGGTGCATCCTTCCTTCTGGATTACCTGAATCAAAGAACAAAGGACAATCATCTGCACAAGGACACACACACACACACACACACACACACACACACACGCAAACACACGCACACACACACACACACACGCGCGCGCAGCCCCGCCTCTGTTGCTAAGTTACTGCTGGGTCTTTCTATGTCGTCAGTCAGCCAATTGCATCACGTCGCTGACACTGCAGTGGGCGGGCCTTGTGTGTTCCACCGTGGAAGGAAACGACTTTATTTATGAGTGACATCATTTCCCGCTGATACATGTCAGCGCTGATTATGATATATTGCTCTACATTATGGGTACAGAGTCTGTATTGTACTTTATATCCCTGAAAGACAAATTGTCATCATTGCAACTTCACACATTTCAACAACAACAACAAAAACGCATTTACATTTCAACATGTACAACCACAACATGCAACATTTTGCATGTACTGCAGTAGTACTAGTACTACTAGGAGTCGGTGCAACACTAAAGTAGAATGACTAATGCAAGGTTAGATGAAATACAATTAGAATAGAAGGAAAGTAATACAATAAAATAGTAATATGCGTGTTTCCAACATCTCCTCCAGTTTCCCACTCAAACAAAATGCCATAGTAAAACATAGTTGGTGTAGCGATACAGCAGGAATGCTATTTCTTATTTGAGGTATTTTTATATTTAAAGTGGAATATAACTTTTACATTAGTTATATTAGATCAGTAGTTGAGTAGTGTAATATTTCTGCTTAAAAGATGTTTATGTTTATCTTTGGATTGAAGAGGGGCTGCTTCGTTATTGTTCATCTTGTCTCTACCGCCATCTTGTGGTTGACTTAAGAAATTACCATCAACTAGCAACAGCTCCAAGTCTACAAATAATGAATGCTCTTACCTAGAACATCATCACCAATATTGTTAAGTATATTTTTTAATAATTTGTCTTCAAACGGCTGAAGGTGTTGAAAGCAAATCATTAAAGAATTGTAAACATGACCCTTGTGATCCTAATCCTTTACCTCTTCTTGCCCCCCCCCCGTCCCCCTTCCCCTCCCGAGCTCTGCCAGCCCTCATTGTTTCCTGTTTGGGTTCTAGTAAAGTAGGTATAGTAGTTTTATATTTTTGAAAAATGCATGATCTCTTGTCGTGCACGTTTAGCCTTGCTTTATGTTGCATGTCATTTTAAAAACAACAAGCATTTTACTGTAAAATCATATCGGTGATGTGCGTTATTACTACCAAAGTTTGTTGTTAGTAATAACACACTATTTGGAAATAGACCTGAAAAGAATTTTGAATGATCAGAAAACAAGCCAGTGCTTTTGTTTGGATGACCATGACTTGTCATGAATATGTCAGTATATATAACAGCCGTGTTTGTGCAAATAAATCATAAATAAATCAAATAAATCATAAATCATCTTGAAGAAATACGTCTCATTCTGGATTTGTTTTGCTCATCACTCCATAGTCATTTTCAGCATCTGCATGCAGAAGAATCTTTGCATGGACACACATCTTTTGTGCGTCTGCTGATCTTTTATTGTCTATTTCTTTATTTCAAAGTGCATATTCATGAACATTTCAATGTAAATATGCCTGAACGTCCACGGATTTTTTTTCTAAGGTTTTTTTTGTGTTGTTCTTGTGTCTCCACCCGCAGGTGTGGTTGGAGGAGGAAGAGGAGCAGGAGGAGAACGGGGAGTTCAAAACTCCTGCTGTGTTTTGCATGCAGGCGGAGCACGCCGGAACCAGAACGTACTACTTCAGCACAGACAGCCATGAAGAACAGAAGGAGTGGATCCGAGCCATGAACGAGTCGGCAGAGGTCAACGTCAGTCCAGCGCAGAGGTGTTGCTGCTGCACGCATGCCACTATTTACGTGACAATACGTGACATGAAATCACATTCATAGAGAGGAATATTTATTTGAAATACAATATAGAGCTCAGTGATGGGGGGTGTACTGTATAAGTAAGTATAAATAAACACGTACAACACATTTCTAATATTTCTTTGTTAATTTTTAATACTACCGACTGATGTCATAGATGTGCGATGTGAAGTATACACGCCTGATCAAAATGTTTCACTCCCGTTTCTTCTTTTTGAATTTTGAAGCTCTACTTAGAACCTCCTTGAGATCCAACAGTGCAAAATGTACATTCTTGCCATTTTTCAACTGAGCAGGCGTGTATGTTACATTGTTGATGCGAAATGGATTTAGTGATGGCCAATACCAGATTTTTTGATTTGATATAGACACAGATGCTTTTTTTGGCATTTTTATTCCAATTAAACAAATGACAAATACTGGCCATTTAATACTTTAATCTGTATTTTTCAGAACGTATTAGCCATAACAAATTCCAACACTTTATTTTTGACAAAATGTAACATAGACCAACGTGATTTGGTTGAATTGCAACCAAAGATGTCCTCTTCAAAAATCCTAATCACACACATGCTTTATGGGTGTAATCCATACTCATCAATCACGAAACATATTACTTTTTTGCTTAGTGCCTCAAATGTACTTTTGAAGGAAAGAAGATATATTTTGAAACTCATTGAAACTGTGACATTATTCCAGTGGCTTATGACTATTTTTGCTGTCGTGACAAATACTTCATGTCAGGTTGTCCATAGCAATATGAATGCTAAAAGCCCATTAGTGATATTTTCCTAGCTTGTTTTCTGCGAATTGGTGGAAGAAATATAATAATAAGAGTTAAATTGTGCTATTAAAGCATTGCAATTGTAAAACGGCTTTAAAAATGACAAATTCATGGCAAAAAATAAGCGTTTGGAAACGAGCTTGCTCCTTCATAGGTGCTTTCCTGAGATGCTGCTATTATGGGGAAACAAATCCTGGGATAGTCACATGACTGTCACATGACAACCACTCCTAAATGTTTTGTTTTATGTGACTGAGGGACTTACTGTGTGGAAGTCAGCACAAAGGGCACATGTAGGACACATTTGAACACATTTGAAGGTGTTCCTTCTTATTCAAAGAAGGTTTTTGTTTGAAAACGATTTTCTGTTCTTTGTTATTCTTTTCAGAACAAATGCAGACACCGCAGATGAACTCACCCAGACCATGGTGACAAGAGACCCTGACCCAAAAACTGAACTGAAATCCCAGAGGCAATCCTCAAACACGAATGACACTTTGGAACCCGCCCAACCATCTAGTCCTTGCCCCGATCGTGACACAGTGAAAAACAACATGAGACAAAGAGAAGTTGGAGGCAAAACTGAAGATGAAGGCGGAGGACCTGGCTCTGTCCTCCATGCTGGTCCAACAAACCACCACCCAAACGGTTGGAGCAACCATTGTCCTCCCGCAACCGTACCCCAAAACTGCAACAGCCAAACCCCTCATTCCCAGGGTCACGTCAATACGTGTGCGCCGCAAAGACCGGCAGAGGGGCGTGTCAAAACACCACATGACGCAAGCGAGCAGCAGCAGAATGTCGTGCTGAGGAGGGGTTTTGTTCCCAGGACTGCCCCAGAGAGGGTGGCCCAAAGGAAAAGCTCCATGGCCCAGCTGCAGCAATGGGTCAATCAGCGGAGAGGCATGGCGTCCCAGGAGGACATCAACAGGTACACAACCTCTCTGAAGTACTGTAAACATACTGCAATACACTGACGTTACTGCAGTGCGGTACATTTTCTATCCCGCTTGTCCTCACTAGGGGTAATGTGGTCTTAGATAGGTCTCGCTTTACAATAGTCTCACTCTGAAAAGATAGTAGTCTCTCTTTACGGTTGTCTTGCTGTACGATAGTCTCGCCTTACAAAGACAGCCTCAGTGGGTTTTGAGGAGCACTGGCAGCGAGGTGTTATTGAGTGATCATGGTGAGCATCCTCTGCAGTGGTGTAATACTTCTGTGCTTCATACTGGCCATTGTTTTTAATATTTTGGTGACATCATTTAGCTACACAACAAACTTAAAGCTCCTGAACGATACTATTATTAAAAAGTACCACAGTAATGTATTTCAAGCGTGTTGCCCAACGTCTAGCCTTCATTGACAGACACTTGAATGCATCCATCCGCCTTTCAGCGGGGGCAACAATGCAAATTCAACCTATCACTGTATCACTGCGCTTAATTTTGTCCAATTTCCCTGCAAATTTTTGGACCTATCGTCCCTGAGGTACCGTTCGTGGGCGTACATCTATGCACAGAAATGCTGCCTTCCTCCGATTTGTTGGAATGTAAACAGAAGTCCAACTGGTGGACCACAGAAGACAATAAGGGAGGAGAAGAGAGATCATTAAAGTGAAAGTTCAAGTAGTAAGTTAGAGTTAAGTTAAAGTAAAGTTCAAATACAATTCAAGTAAAGTTCAATTAGTAAGTTCAAGTAGTAAGTTCACCTAAAGTTCAAGTAGTAAGTACAAGTTAAGTTCAAGAAGTAAGTTCATGTTAAGTTCAATATTGAGATGCTGGAAAACCCTCCAATGTGGCTGAATGACAACAATTCTGCAAAGACGAGTGGGCCAAAATTCCTCCACAGCGCTGTAAGAGACTCATTGCTATTTATCACAAACACTTGATTGCAGTTGTTGCTGCTAAGGGTGGCCCAACCAATTTTTAGGTTGAGGTTTTTTCACACAGAGTCATGTAAGTTTGGATTTTTTTTCTGCCTTAATAATAAAAAGTTGGATTTCAGAACTGCACTTTGTGTTCAGTTGTGTTGTCATTGACTGACATCTACATTTGTTTGATGATCTGAAACATTTAAGTGTGACAACCATGCAAAAAAATAAGAACCCAAGAAGGGGGCAAACATTTCAAGTTTGTCAAGTCAGACAGAAGCAATCAGCTCTTCTTTTTGAAGGACTACATTCTTTGTTCACACAGCAATTGTAATGTCATGTTCACTGTTCAAGTGCTGCTGCATAATGTATGCATGCATTGACACATTTTATGTTTACAACTGTTTGCAAACACACCAAAGTCATACACTCAATGATGTAAACAATCATCATGCATCTAATTTTCATTTTCCTGTTCTTCCAGTCCGTCATGTTACTACCCAGTGAGTCAAGGGGTGGACTACTACGGCTACCCGAGTGGCTCGCAGTATTTGGAGGAATACCCGCTGTACCCGCCAGGAGTGCGACCTGATAGCATCTGCTCGGTCTCCGCTGTGGGCGGGTATGACCACCGCTGGGCTGTTGAGGATAAGCGACGCTCGCTGAGGGATGGGCCTCACCAGCTGTATGAGCCGCCCACCCCTAGGGACTCTTGGGGCGCCCAGTACTACGGTGGAGTAGAAAAATCTTTGCGACGGCTTTCCATCCAGCCACGTTCCAGGTCTGTGCCGAGGTCACCATCGCTGTCTTCTGGGGGGGCTTACTCACCTGTGTCACACAACTTTGCCTCACCGGCTCGATCGCCGTCTGCCCGCTTGGACTGGTTTTCGGGAAGGATGAGGGACGACATGGTCTATGCCGATCCATCGGTCTATAACCTAAGGAGATCACTCAGCTCGCCAAAGGTGAGGTACAGGTGAATACACAGATGACCTAAACAAGATGTAGCTTTACGAGGAGAATGAACATTTTAAACTTTAGTCACATCCAAATCAAATGAAAGAAGAGCACTTTGCGGTACACACGGTCATCCAAAAAAGAGATGGAAGAAAGAATGAGAGACTAATGTGAGAATCTTACCCTCCTCCAGTCTAACAACCTTGATGTCATTCTTGCCTCCATCTTTCCTTCTTGTGGTCTTCCTTTCCTTTAGTATGACTACCCAGGTGATAGGAGGTCCATAGGTCATGGATTATACCACTACAACTACCCTGCATCCCCTTCCATCCACAG
The DNA here is from genome assembly GCF_027744805.1 of Dunckerocampus dactyliophorus. Lineage (NCBI taxonomy): Eukaryota > Metazoa > Chordata > Actinopteri > Syngnathiformes > Syngnathidae > Dunckerocampus > Dunckerocampus dactyliophorus. The sequence goes on from NC_072826.1 coordinate 27,416,198, forward strand.
TAAAATGGTACGTGCTGCACCGTGCTGCAACGCTTTGCATACACAGAACACAGAAACCCTAGCGTGCTTTTCATGCTCTTTGATGTCAAACTTCCAATGTCAGCTCCGACTTGTGCTGCTCCTTTCTCCGTCCTACCCACCTTCACATTACTTTCCGTCACTCTTACGCTCTGTTTTCCTGGTAGTACGACACCCTTTCTTACCCTGTGCTCAACCTTGCATGAAGTTTGGGTGTATGTGTGAATGTGTGTGGGTTCAAAACAAACCAAACCAAACAATTTTGATTTCGTTGAATTTAGCTTGAATTTATACATGTTACACACCAAGAAAATATTTACCTTATGCAAGCATCTTGAAGGAATTGATTGCAGCAGGTTCCTCCAGCTCCCTTGAGGTCGTCAACATTCCAGTATGCTGGCTAGGGATGTAAATCTCCTTGTGATAGACCCTAGATATGCCCATTGTCATTGGGGGCACGTGACTCACAATTACGAGCGCACCTGAAAGCCTCATAGCACAGAGCGCACCGTCATAGCAGAAAGGAGGAAGTAGACACGGCATGAAGTTCTTCATTGCTCTGTGTGCGTTATATAAATAAGTAAGTTTCATGATTTTGTTGTGTATTAAGAGTGTTTAATCTTGAAGGTTTAATTTATAATTTACAGGCCGCACGGTGGTTGAGTGGTTAGCATGTTGGCCAACACTAACAGCCTGGAGATCGGGAAGACCTGGGTTTGATTCTCCCTTGGGCATTTCTGTGTAGAGTTTGCATGTTCTCCCCGTGTGCGCATGGGTTTTCTCCGGGTACTCCGGCTTCCTCCCACATTCCAAAAAGGTGAGGTTTATTGGCGACTCTAAAATTGTCCATAGGTATGAATGTGAGTGTGAATGGTTGTTTGTCTATATGTGCCCTGCGATTGGCGGACGACCAGTCCAGGTTGTACCCCGCCTGTCGCCCGAAGTCAGCTGGGATAGGCTCCAGCATACCCCCGCGACCCTAATGAGGATAAGCGGTATAGAAAATGGATGGATGCACTGTACACTGCACTGTAAAAACCTGTCAATGTATGTGCGAGTCAGGACAAGAGAGTGGAGATTCCCCTTAAAATGAGGTTTTATCGCTGCTTGTCTGTATTTTTGTACATTGGATACTACTTTACCTTTCGATTTGGTGTTAAATTAATGATCAGATTTAAATTATAGCGATTGGAAGTGGACAAAACATCCAACATCCGGCTGAAATAGAAGATATGTCGGACATCTTATCTATTTATCAGCACTCATGTAAAACTTTTATCAAAATTTGTGCATGCACAATACAAATTTTTGAACCGGAATTACTTACTATAAAATTAATGAACCAATTAATCATGTTTAATATTTTAATGTAATGAAATGTAAACATGGTTCATGTTTTTTAAGTGTGCAGCAGTAGGGGGTACATTGCTTCAAGTCAAATGTCTGAATGGGTACGCCACTGTAAAAAGTTTGGGAACCACTGACGATTCAAGTCAAATCTAGATACGCAGAATGACTGATACAATTCTATGCAGTGTACAAACGATACGATTCAATTCTACGGTTAATTTTGTTTGTTGGTGTAGACGTTAATCTTACATTGTAAAATAATGACATCAATTATATGAAAGTGGCATTCTTACAGTATTTTCGAATGTGTAAAAGAGCACATCATATCCCCAAGCATGCTGTCAGGCACTGGCCAAAATAAAGTCAACAGAATAACATCCATCCATCTTGTACGCCGCTTATCCTCAATAGGGTTGCCGGTATGTTGGAGCCTATCCCAGCTGACCAGGGCACATATAGACAAACAACCATTCACTCTCACATGGATTTTTGAGTTGCCAATCAACCTAACATGGATGTTTTTGGAATGTGGGAGGAAACCAGAGTACCTGGAGAAAACCCACGCACACACAGGGAGAACATGCAAACGACACACAGAGGTGCCCAACGGAGATTCGGACCCAGATCTTCGCCATCTCCTGACTGTGTGGCCAACAGGCTAATTGCTAGGCCACCATGCGGCCCCAACAGAATAACATGTCAAATGTATTTATTGTTTAGACACAGACTTGCTGAGTGAACGGCCAGCTATGACACCGGCCGGCTGCCGCCAGCTTGCTCGCAGCCGGCACGTTTCGCCGGCAAACCCAAGCTCTTGCGTTGTTTATAAGACACTGTCAACCGATTGCTTCTCTTGTGATACCTGGTACATGTCTCCACAATCGATTAATCTCGAGATTTATGGCTGATTAATATTGATACAGCATTTTTTAAAAGGCTAATCAGAGTCGTTAGCTCCTCAAACTGGATATCCGGTCGCATCGGTTTATCGTTCACATCCCTAATGCTGGCACTATATCCCGCCCTCTTCCTGCTTTTAATATGTAAACTATGCTCACGTAACACACGCACTAGCTATGTTTGTTGTCAGATAATAAGAGCGATGTGGCAAAGTTTAGCTATGAATGTTAGCTATGATGGAATGTCTAGCCTATCATAACAACAGCATGACTGTAAATTGTTCATTGCCTTTCTGAGACTGCTTTTGTGTGTGTGGATGCACCACGGAGTGTTACGGAAACCTATGTGAACGATACGGAAACCTACATTACGGAAACCTACGTGAAAATTATATAAACCTACATGAACGATACGGAAACCTACGTAAATGTTACACAAACTTACGTGAACCTACAGAAATCTACGTGATCATTCCCGGAAACCTACGTGAACGTTACAGAAAGCTACATTACACAAATCTATGTGAAAGTTACAGAAACTTACGTGAACATTACGAAAACCTACGCGTACTGTACCAAAACCTATGTAAACGTTATGGAAATCGTGAATGTTACGGAAATCTATGTGAAAGTTACAGAAACTTACGTGAATGTTACGGAAACCTACATCAACATTAGTCAAACCTATGCTACGGAAATGTATGCAAAAGTTACAGAAACCGACGCAAACATTACAGAAACCTCCGTTATGGATATCTACATTACGGAAATCTATGTGAAAGTTATAGAAACCTACGTGAATGTTACGGAAACCTATGTTACGGAAATCTACGTGAAAGTTACAGAAAGCTACATGACTGGGACAGACGTCCACGTGAACGTTACAGAAATGGACGTTACGGAAATCTACGTGAAAGTTAAACAATCCTACGTGAACGTCATCAAAACCTATGTAAATGTTACGGAAAATCAACGTCAACTTTATGGAAACTTACGGTACAGAAATCTATGTGAACGTTACAGAACCCTACATGACCATTACAGAAATCCACGTGAACATTACGAAAACCTACGTGAAAGTTTGGTAAATCTATGTGAACGTTAAGAAAAACTACATTACGGAAATCTATGTGAAAGTTACAGAAGCGTTACAGAAACCTATGTTAATGTTACGGAAACCTATGTTAACATTACCGAAACCTATTTAAACATTACGGAAAGCCACGTGAATGTTACGGAAACCTACGTTATGGAAATCTAAATTACCATGAAAGAAACCTTGTGAGTATTACAGAAAACTATGTTACGGAAATCCACTTGAACATTACGGACACCTACATGAGCGTTACAGAAATCTGAGTGAAGGTTTTGGAAATCTACACGACTACCAGGCAGCTTTCAGTTCCCAATCATCTTATTCAGGCGGAACAAAAATGTACGGCAATGTTTCCGCAGTATAACTAGTAATTGTGAAAAATAAGACTTTTTTTTGTACATTCCTTCCTGTAAACTACTCTTGGTCACGCATGCAAGCTGCCAATGGTGTTCTTTTACTTCTTGGTTGAAAAACATGTCATGTTGACCCAGCTGCAATCAGTCCCTTTAATCAATCCCTAGCCGCGTTCATCGGAGACGTCTACATTTACTTCATTTGGGAAACATGTGACACATAAAAGGACATGATGCTATCATCTTACTGCAACTGACAGAGTAGATCATAGTTAGTGTTTCTTCTACATGACAGTACAATTGCTGTCGGAACAGAGAATGTAGTCCTTATTTTCAGAAGAAGAGTTGATTGCTTATGTCTGACTTGACAAACTTAAATGTGTGTGTGTGTGTGTGTGTGTGTGTGTGTTCACCATCTTTCGTCTCAGGATGACATGTTAGACCATCAACTTCAGCGCAACTTGGATTATTTAGACCAGCAGGTAGGCGCCTATCTGCATTGTTTGTTCTATTTCATCCACAGTAAACATTGTCACTGCGTCATAGCCTCATCTTGTCCATGTCCCTTAAAAGGACTATTTCATGATCTATGAACACGCTTCCAAGGTTCTTGTGGTTGTGAGGTCTTTGATCCTCAGGTGCTGGAGGGAAGCCGGTTAATTGGTTTGGTTACACGAAGGGTGGAGAGGTCCTCCTCTACAGCAAAGCTCTGTATCCAAGTAAGAGAGGAACAAGTGCAGCAGGGAGGCAGGCTTCAGATAAAACAGCTTTGAAATAGCAAGCATCTACCAGATGGGCCCTTTTCAATGACACTTTTTCAACTTCAGTACTAACGACAGCACTGGAATGATCTCGGTCCTAAAGTCCTTCCACACAAGATTTCGATGCAGAAGATTTTTTAATCTTCACTAAGCCTGCCTCTCTTTTTATTCTGTCCTGTTGTCTGCATGCGCTGTTCTTTTCACTACTTCACAACTTCTTTTTGACATTTTCCATCCATTTCCATCAAATTCATTCTGTTCAAAACCCACACCCAGAATATGGAATGGAATAGGGATAATATGGATATGGTATATGGAACCAAATGTATTTCACTGCCTAGTCCCTTCTGGGCCCGCAGGGTGTGGCTTTGTGGATCCAAATAGTACACAAATACTCACAGTATTTTTCAATTGAGACAAAAAGTAGAGCATGAATAATCTTCATTTGTGGTTGTAATGGTTGTTTTTTCTGCATGTCTTCTCAGTCCACACATGGTCATGCAAACACTAAACAGATTACAGGAGTTGATGAGTGCACCAGGAAAGTTGTTAGGATTTTCCAATCAATAAAACATGTCAATGTAATTAAAATAATTTTTATTTATTTCTTTATTTTGTTGTTTTTAGCAGGATTTTCTGTGCTTGTCAGCTATAAAGGTCAAAAATGGATAGATGACACTCTTATGCATACACCACCATCTTTTATCACACCACACCCAGTAGGCCTGCTTTTTTTCCGTAGATGAAGCTTCCATGCAAGCTCCTTTCACTCATAACCCTTCCCCCTACCTGATCTGCGCATTCTCGTAGAACCACATTCCAATGCCCTTGTGAACCTCTAATCTGGCGGGTAACGGCTGTGTTTACAAAACAAAGGTGCGTAATTGCAGGCCATTGAGTTGTGAATTTTAAACCACACAGCCGTTCGGCTATCCTCAGAGCATGGTAGCAGGAATAAGAAAACAGCTGCACAGGAGGCGGCCCTGCAGCTTGTCTTTAAAATGGGCTGTGATCACATAAAAACAACCTTGCCTTTGAGTTCTGGCACAGTCATGTTGGAACACCAAGGACCATAATATTTATATTGTTTATCTTTTTTGCTGGATTCTGCAAATTGCTTCATTTAAACTTTGCAAATAAATACAATTTATGTTGAGGGTTGAATGATTCTGAGTGCAACGGTACATGTATTTTAAACTTTTCTCACTGCCACACATGCCAGTAATAATAATAATAATAAAAACAATAATAAATCGTCGGGAGATGTGAATAAATTACTGAGGTCAACTTGAAAACGTGTTGTAGTGAAAAAAAACCCATACAGCAATGGGGCTTTCAAAGTAAAAGCCATCATGCCATTGTTAGTGAAGTCCATCTTTCATACACCATCATTATACACCATACATCATACACCATTATCATACTGTATATCATACACCATCATCATACATCATATATCAGACACCAGCACTCCCTACACATGATATCGTATGTACATGATATCACAGTCATTTTGAACACACTCCCTAAAGGAATGGTTTCATTTTCCCATCATGTCATCGTCCACTTGAAGTCTGATTGTGGGTGTTTGCTTTTAGGATGGTTGCTTTGAAATGAAGCTGCTTTCTGCAACAATGCTTGTTTCCGACCTTGGACCTTCAGTGGGACGGACAGAATTGTTTTCTTTTGCGCCGACGAGGCGTTTAGAGTGCGGGGAACTCCGACACATGAATTAATATTGCCGTGATACCAACTCTATCGATAATATACTGTATGTCCATTTATCTTTGGAAACCTAGTCACCAATACACCTGACCTACATTACTGCTAGTACCTTTAAGTCAGTGACTAACTTCCACCGGTGCTTGTAAAGTTGGCGCTCAGCCAAACATGACGAGCATAAATACAACGGCTCGGTGATTAAAGGTACAGACGACTCCATACATCTACACTACAATGTCATCATCATGAAGCAGCTCACAATCAATATTGGTCTAATAAATAACATGACAAAAGTCAAATACTGTACATCTACTCACCAGAGATGCCATTTTCCTCCTCCTCAGTCAGCCATTGCGGGCATAATTATCTTGTTGAACAGTTTTGCTCTGATCAACCGATCAGGACTGGGGGCCTGCATGCTGGCGCTGTGAAGCGAATCAGAAGTCTCATTGGCTAAAAAGAACAGCCCCATTGCTAATGCATGTGACAGCGGCCAGCACTCCTGATTCTGAAGGCTCTGGGCAGATTACAATGATATGCCAGAAGCTGAAATTTGATCGGACAAAAAACCCAAAATCTAACACACACGTACACACCTGCAAGCAGTGCAGTACAAATACTACAGGTGAAGTTTGAAATGTATGCTTCTTGTGGTGGTTAGGCCAGCAGAGAAGGCCTTCCTGGTCCTGACTAAACACCACTGCTTGCAATATATTTTCATCTGCAAACTACCCATGAATCCATATCTCTTTAAATATGAATGTGAATTTTAGATGACAAAGAAGGGCTCCATTTTTTGATTTCCAACTAGTGATGGGATTCCTTTTACACACTCGAGATTTTATGAGTCACTCACTCGAGTCGGGTGTCACAGTGCGCATGCTCAAACCAAAAAAACGTGCACAGAGACTCCCATAGATACAGTATATATGCTAACAACTCATTGAGATGGTTGGCCTGTTGCAGCGCTATATTTGGATGTGGTAGATCAGCCCCTTAAACAAATGTAAGAATATGGATCAAACTTAAAAAGCATCTTTCTACAAAGTTTTTGGAGGCTTGTTTCACCGCGGGAATCCACAGTATTATGGGCGCCACACACAGAAAGCTACAAACAACCGCGATTGGCGGAACTCCTCGCTAACGCGTAGAAAACCCTGCACATGGGAGGCGACAAGCGGCTGTGACCAGCTACTCTGGTGAGCGACGCGTTCTCATCCAGAGCGAATTGTACGAGTCTCCCACGGTTTTGATTGGCTGTCAGATGTGGAGGGAATTTGGGGGTATCAAAGTAGTTCAGAGGAAGAAAAGCAGTCGGTGTTGATCGAGTACTCTTGCTGTAGTACCGGATCTTGCTAGTATTGAAGATAAACTTACATAAATGTACGTGAAAATTCATGTAAACTTAGCTGAGATGTTTACTCTAGCGCCAACAAGTTCCCATGGTGTTGCTTTTTTCTTTATATCGCTATATTCCTTTTAAGAAATGTCAAATAGCTCCAGGAACAGCAAGAATTACTTTCCCCCCCATGTTAGAGTGTACTGATTGGCATCCTGTCCGCTTATTGGTTGATCAATGAAACTCCCGCTGATTGGTCCTCGTTTGGGCAACAGCAATGAAAAGTTGAACATTTTTCAACTTTCTGGGATCGCATGAACAGCACAAACTTTCACACGCACAAATTTTTACGTGTTGCTTGGCTGGACGGTGACTCGCGATAATCGCTCCATCGCGCAGGTTCCATTGAAAATGAATGGAGTAGAGGCGATGTTGCCTCCTGTGTGTGGCGCCCATTATGCCACAGCATTATGCCACAGAGTCAACAAATTCAGTTTGTAAAATGATGTTATAATGTCCAGAAACAATCAGAATTATTTTTTCAGCCTTACCTGTGAAAGGTAATCCTGTGAGATCTTATTTGGACTGTAAACCGGTTGGTACAATTCCATGCAGAACATGAATTAGGCGCCTTCGCTGTTCTCGTTTGCCACATGCAATATAGCGGTGACGTCGTCGTATGATTCGACGCTCAATCTCACCAGAGAAACTTGCACATGCGCAACAAGTCCACCTAGCCGACTCACTAAACTCATGAGGTCAACACGACTCACTAAACCCGCAAACCCATGTCAGGCTCACGATTCACTTATCGGCACCCTTCTGTGGCGTTAGCGAGTGAGTCTAGTGAGTTTAGGTTTGCGAGTTCCCAGGTTCGAGTGCTCAGCTTAGATTTAGCACGGAGCAGCTCAGAGAGGAACAGAAAGTGGAAAGGAGAGTTGATTTGAGGCAAGGAGCAGATCTGTTGCTTTTTTACCCTGACCCCTAACCCCTAATCCTAAACCTAACCCTTCCAAAAGGTTAATACATTTATACAAATGCAGTTATTGTAGAGTAACAGTTGTAAAATTAATGCTATGTTACCTGCTGTCCTTTTCCATTGATCTAGGGGCAGCAGGGTAAGTGAACGAGTTAACGCGGGGGCCGGTTTAGTAAAAACAAGTTTTGAACGAAATGGTCAATGCTCGACCATCAGTTTTTTTCAACCAGTAAAAACAAGCAGCTGGGAAAGGAAACATGAAGCACTCAAAAGCATTTGATTTTTCAGCTTCCACTTTCAATTCCATCATCTTAAAAAGCAACCAGTTTATCAGTAGATTGGCATAATCACCAGTGAAAACTACTTTTTTCATGTACCAATACTGATCATATTGTAGACAGCAAATATATACAATATGTATACATTAGTGAGTTATCATTGAAAACACATGCTGAACTTTGGCTTAACTTGTTGATAGAAATTGATTTCCACATCATTGCAGCATTTGTAGTTTCAGTCAGAAGTTTACATCCGCTCCCGTGGGCTTGAATGTCTTTCATTTATTTGAATGGTTCTCCTTCCAGGATGCACTGATAACACCATGTACATCTTGTAAGATTTGGGCTCAATTTGTCTAATTTCCACAGTGTCAGAATTATACAAACAAGTTCAAATACATACATACAGTCACCTAAATCGTACAATAAGTGGTGCTTTTAACTTGGTAAGGCCTATCTACCTATCAACTTACTGCAGTTGGTAGTGTCACCAGTGGCACCATCAAATGATTTGTTTGACAGCATGCATCCAACCAGAAGTCAGAAAAATTGGAAAGTCCAAGGACCTCAGTGAAGAGCTAATAGGGGTAATTGTAGGTTTACACAAGTTGGGAAAGTCTTTTCACTTTGACAAGGTCTTAAAATAAGACCCTTATAGTCATCTTCAGATTAGTTGTTTAGGCACAACCCAGGAGCCACCAAGGCCCAAACCTGCCATAAACTGGAGGCTGTTGGAATGCCAGTGTGACCGTCCACAGTGACGCCATGGACCGAGAAGGTGTCTACCACCATAAAGAAGCCTTGCTCCAAAATTGACACCGAAATTTGCAACAGATTCCTTGTCGACAAAAGTTTTCTGGTCAGACGAGACAAAGGTTGAGCTATTTGACACAGCCGGATGCTTCAACAGGACAGTGATTCCAAAACACACAGACAGATAAGCACACCTGGATAAGCAGGCTACAATTCCACCTTTGGAATAGTCGTCTCCAAGCCTTGACCTCAACCCTGTAGAACATTTGTGGACTTTGCTTTAAAAAACTAGTCTGTGCCAGGAAACCAACACATTTCAATGAACGCTGCTTAGATGAGTGATAAACATTGAAGCAAAATGATGCCAGAAGCTTGTTGATGGCTACAAAAAGTGTGTAGTCCAGGCGGAGCTTGCTAAGGGACATTTGACCAAGTATTAGAGGAGACTGTTAGAGGAGACGTATGTATATATTTCAACCCATATGTATAATTAAGACTAAATACTAAAAGTAAATGAGAGAGAACATTATAAATTATTTGTCAAATTCTGGTTTTCAAAAGCCATTGAATTTACAAATGAACGATTGAAATGAATCTTTATGGGTCCAAAACTGATGACATTCATGACATGATTTGAACTTCTGATGGGAGCTTTATGTTGGCACAACGCCTCACCTTTTTGAACTGAAATGTTCTTTCATGTTGACTTTTATTAAGATCCTTTCTTCTTTCTTGGTTTTGACAGGTGCCCCCTTTCCACGACGTCTACAGACAGTTACATCCGACGCTGAAGCTCAATGAGATTGAAACAAGCGTAAGACACTTTTACACTGCCAATGCCAATCGTTAAAGTGCTCATGACTCCAACAAAAGTTTGAAAAGAACCAATAACAAAATGAAAGTACTCACTGGGTATAACATTTTTGCCATACTGCTGTCATAGATAAACAACTATGAAATAGGAGTGAAATGAAGTGGTGATTTTGACATGAAGTAAGTTTTCTGAGCCGCCGCCATCTTGTCTGTGACGTCACTACCAGAACCCGTTCCACACATGCAGCCATGAACACAACAATAGCTCAATAACATTCACTAATATTATGTTGGAGGAATATGATATGTTTTACTGGCAGTGATAGCCGCAGCTAGCTAGTGCGTCAGAACAACAATTAGCCGCCATGAGCACGAGGCTGGCTACTATGTAGAATATTAGCAGGAGAAATGTAGATTGACTTACTGCCACCTTGGCATGTTTTTCCATGGTCAAACGTCTTGTGGGTCTTTGACTTTTTATTTCCATCTGCGAGGCAGTAACATTTGTTCAACGAAGTTTGCAGATCATCTGACGAGGCGAATGGTGCCTTTTAGACATGTGAACAAGCTTACTCCGTCTCCTCAAGTGTTCCAGTAAAAGCCTTCGACACAATGAACGGGCATAATATACATTTCCCTCATTTATCGTGGGGTATAGGCTCCCAAAATAGCCCACAATATGTGAAATCTGAGAAGTAGCCAACTTAATTTTTTCATAATTATATGTTTCAAGGCTGTAAAACCCCCTCACCTTACACTTTATACACTTTTCTCCAACAGGCATTTCTCTGTTGTTTAAACACTCTCAAATTTTAGGTTGGACTAGGTTGGACCCAAGAAATTTTTAAGTGACCCACACATATGTCACTCCTCTGACCATGCCTCGTCCTGGCGCCGTTTGGCTGCAGCGTTTTTGTATCCTTGTTAAAATGGTTAATGGCGCCCTAAAGCTGGTTAACTTCTTCCTCTATTGTTTATTGGTGGTTAGCAAGCAGCTCACACGGTTAGCTAGTTTGCTAGCGACTATTGGCCACAACAGGAAATGGCACAAAGGAGGTTGATTGAAAATGGTCTACAGCCAATAAGGACACAGAACACAATGCAAACATTAACTGACGACATCTTTACTCCAGCTGCACACGTCTTCAACCGTCACATGAGTATACATGAGTATAACACCCTCTACTGGTAGGAGTAGTAAATACAATAACAGACACATAGAACAGAGCACGGACAGATTGCGCCAATACACCACAAGGACGTAGAACACAATGTGCGTTCATACACTGTAAAAAAAAAAAACGTGCAAAATTGCACTTTAGAAAATCCGCGAAACAGCGAATCTGTGAAAGGTGAGGTGAGATGTAGCAAGGGAACACCGTATAACAAACAACAGCAGAAGTTCCGGGTGGGATTGTCCGGATCTGACGTCCAGTGATAGAAATGATAAACAATACAAATTATGTAAACATTTGAGCAAACATCGAACACAGGAAATGTTATTTTCCCAGCGAAAATAACAAGATTAGCATTTTGGTGTCCTGAGCACTTTAAGCCCACTTTGAAACATATCTGGAGTCACTTCCCCCCCTTCTCAACCATACCGGTTTCCGCACTTCTTGGAAAACTTTCTGCAGAGGGTGTCTGTGGGAATGATGTGTGTGTCGGACTGATGTGTGTGTGGGAATGAGGTGTGTGTGGGACTGATGTGTGTGTAAGGATGTGCATTCATCCAGAGGCACATTCCTGATGTCAGACAAGAGGTCTGTGTTGGAGCTTACCTCAAAGGTGTTCAAATAGGTTGAGGTCATGGCTCTTTGTGGCTCTCATGTAAGCCATCCAGCCTTGTTTTGAGTTCTGGACTCAATCATATTGGAACCTTTCCCCACATGTTCATACAGAGTGGGATGCATGGGGATGGTGACCAATGAAGATACGAGGGTAACTTACAGTATGTCTGTCCTAACGACTTCTAGTAATTTGGTCTTTTTGAACTCATTTTACAGAACTGTATCTCTTCTCAGCACTGTTTTTATGTGTGGTTAGAGCTTTATACATAAACTCTTGTGTAATGTCTCACACAGAAAATCTTGGGTCGGCTGTGTGAGCAGAACAGAACTGTGAAAGACCATGAAGCCGTGGTCCACAGACTGAGAATGGACAAGGTACAATTATTCTTGGTTATTATTGATTATATCCTTCAAGACATTTAAAGGAAAAATGCACTTTTTGGGAATTAAGGCCATTCTCCACAATCTTCTTCACAGATAAAAGAAACAGATAAAACCAGGTCATTAATGCACGTAATGGGACACACCTATTCTGCCTAGAAAGCCTGCTATTAAAACACTTCCAAAAACCTCCATCAAGGTTTTACGGTTTTATATCCATGCTGTGAGCATGTAGTAACAGGCACATTCATGATAATTCATGTAATACTTACAGTATTTTGCCATATTTTGGTCATTTTAAGCATTACCGGAACTTTTTTCCTGGGCGCGTTGATTTGACATAGCGTCATAACAAGGAACAGTACACCTAGTGTTAACTTTTCCAAACTCAAAAACAAAAATGCAGCAGCAGTGGCTTCAGCTTCAATATGTAGCGTTACCTTTCGGTAGTGGACTAAGGCGTTGTGAGCGAGTGTGTGGCGAAGCTAGTCGCTAGCCGGCTAGTAGCTAGCCGGTGTGGTGTGGCGAGGTGTCACTACACCTGTGACGTAGTTCTCTGGCATAACAATGTTAATAACAATAATAACCACAGTGTCACTGTAGCTTGGTTAATATGCAGGTCACATTATGTAACTGGAGCGTTGTTGGCGTTTAGAAGGCTTTATAGGCTGAATAGGTACGTCCTATTGCATGCATTCTTAGCTGGCTCTTTTTATCTGTTTCTATTAGGGCTGTTAAAAATAAGGCGTTAATGGCGGTAACTAATTTATTTAATTAATTATGCTAAATTAACGCATGCACACCAGAGCAAGCACGCCTCTCTGTTATGATAGCAGATGGAAGCACAGCGGAGCATCCCCACACAGTCACACAGAGTCTGACGCTCTTTTATAACTTCATTCTGACCTGAACACATCAACAGCAGTGCAATTCCAACAACACATACTGTTTGTATCTCCAACTCATACACGTCTCTAGGCCGTGCATCCTGGGACCGACACTTCCTCATTCACTTTACAAGAACGCAAGATGCATTCAGGGGCACTCCGAACATCACAAAAATGGTTTTATCATGTGTGAAGTGGATATTCTTCTCACTCACTTTGTAACTCTTAATTTGGGTGTGCAATTTGCTACATTTACTGTAAGTATGCTGGAAAATACACTCAAAACACGTACATTTAGCTTAAATTACGTGATGTCTTTGAACGCAATGCCTCATTACTCATAATAACGCTGTTTAAAGTGTGATTCAAATGTTCTGCTACTATTAAAGAGACTAGTGTTAGACAAATAGATTTTTAGACTTGTGTGGTACAGTCAAACTTGTCTATAGCGGCCACTAGAGGGAGTCTGCAAAAGTGGCCGCTATAGACAGGTGGCCTCTATAGACAGGTTGGCATCCAGTTTGAATCTTGACCAGTAGAGGAAAAAAAAGAAAAAAAGGGGAAAAAAATAATAATAATGTTGACCAGTAGAGGGCACTGCGGACTGCGGATAAAAGTTGTACAGCACTACTAGGCTTGTTATTATCATGGTTCATGGTTCATGGTTTTAATTCATCCTGAACATGCATATGAGTCAAACAGTAGCACATCACATAGTACAATTCACAATTTTGCATGTCCAAAAAGGAGTAGGAAGAAGCAAAGCTTATTTAATCCTACCCCTCATCAGTTTCACATCAGTTGCAATACATTTATTCACCTCTTGTTTTTCCAAGTGTACTTTGTAGGTCTACATGACAATGTAGTGCAATCATAGCCAAGGCTTTTACTTACTAAAAGGAAGCTAGAGGCTTAATAATAACTGATAGAATATATCCACGACCCACAGAACAAAGCTGTGCTAGTAATGTCTTACGCTTGTTTTTTATATTTTACTTTTTATACGCCAGAGTGTCATTACAGCTTTAGTTTATCAGGAAGTGACGGGAAGTGACGGTGGGCGTCCCGAGCAGGAGAGCTAGGCTCAGTGCTAGCTGTGAGTGTGGAGAGAGTTGGGAAGTGTGTTTATGTTGGCGTGGATGTAAAGTCCTGCAGTGTTCTCCGCTGTTAATAAAGCCATTAAAGTGCATCGGCGACGTGAGTCTCTCCTTCCCCACAACAAGCGGCATTACAGTATTGACCAGTGCACACCAGGAAATAAACGGTGTCATTTCTTACAGGCATTGGCTGGACAGCTATGTAGTGGGGCTTGTTTAACCTTTGCCTTGTGGGCAAGCAGGAAGGAGAGACGATGCTGAGAGATGTGTGTGTGTTCTGAGCTGCTGTCTGGTGGCCGCGTTCAAGAAATAAAGTTGGCAGAAGCGACAGAAGTTTCCTTCTTTGCTTCGGAGCTGAATAACACTGACTAGTTAACAGACTAGTAGCAAACGGAAAAGAAGACGGCTTTTTTTGTGTCGAATACAGAAGATGAGGACTTTGATGGATTTGTGGATGAGGATTGATGAAAAATAACGTGAGTACATTCTAAAATACTTCAATTAAGTACAACCGAACTCAGTTTTGCTCCCGCTGCCGCATGCATGCTAGCATATGTTTTTTTTTATTGTAGCGTCGCTGGGAGCACGTCCTGTTCCCAGCCTAATTTGCGGTAATGTTTTGGTGCAAATGCTCTTAAAGTTACATGTTTGACCAGGAAATAACAAGCTCAAATGAAGACGGCTTTTTTATGTGGAACAACTGACAGTTTGTGTGGATCTTGTGAATGATTGTGACTGAGCTAGGACTCAGTAATTAAAGTCTACACACGACGCCTTCATTGATTGAAAAACTAAACTTTTTCGTGCATGAAGCTTCTACTTGAGTCGGTAATTTGGCCGCTATATGCGGTCAGATATTGACCAAGGGAGACAAAATGGGTGGCCGCTGGCCGCGTTGGACAGGTGACTGCTATACACAGGGTCTATAACATGTAAATTTGCTGTGGGGGATTTTTACAGTGGCTGCTATAAGCAGGTGGCCGTTCTATAAAGGTGGCCGCTAAGACAGGTTTGACTGTATCTTGTAGCTTGATTGATATGTTCAGTTCATTTGGAGCTGTTAATACATACAAATATATATAATCCCGTCCATTTATCTTTCTGTTCATTAAATAAAATGGGCATATTTGAGACATAGTTGCTGATGGTGATTAAAAATGATTAATTAATTTAAAAACTAATTAATCTGATTACAATTTTTAATCCTTTGACAGCCCTAGTTTTTATATCTTTTGAACGCACATGTCGTTCATGTCTCATATAAAGATTGTGGAGGATGGGAAAAAATCCAAAAAAAGCACAGGTTTCCTCTCAGACCTTAACAATCACAAACTCATTTAAGATGTCTGAAGACATTTTCAGGACATTTGTCTGTTTTTGCTGGACTCCGTGTCTCTTTCAAATGTGAACCTTTTTTCCGGGCATCATGTTGTTTTTGCGTTGCTATTAACAGGACAGCCTTGAGGAGGCGTTGGTGGCGACTCATCAGGAGATGGAGAAGTACCATAACCAGCCTCTGGTCATGGAAAAACTGCACATGAAAAAGGAATCCCTTCAAAACCAGCTAATCAACATCAGAGGGGAGCTTTCGCAGGCCTCCAGTGTAAGACAAATCTCACACACCGGATGGTTTTTAACAATTTCTTTAAAAAAATATTCAGATGGTCTCTCTTTCTCAAATTTATCTCTGAAATGTCCAAAGAATTGTTGTAATGTAAAGCCAGTGTCCAAACGGCATAAAGCATATCATGACTGCAAACTGTATGTACTTACAGACTTTAACGACCGCTCGTATGGAGTTTGAAGCCCTCGAGGATGAGGCCCACGCCATTCACGGGGATCTATGGGAGCAACTTAATGCAGGGGTGCAGGTCAGTCAAGAGTAAATCTTTTAAGATTTTGCATTTCAGCTTTTAGTTATTTCTTTATTCAATATTGCTTCAGCAATTGCATATACAATTTAGTAGAAATGAAAGAAGATAAGTTCATTCTTTGTGTGACGGGTGTCCAAAGTGTGGCCGGGGGGGACATTTGTGGCCTGTGGTGCATGCAAAAAAATATAATTTCACAAGAAAACCTAAAAAAAAACCCCAAAAAACTGCAAAAATGGGAAAATCAGCAGTAATTTTAACAAGAATAAAAGAGGAATAAATTGTAATCTAACAAGAAAAAGACATTTTAGTAGCATAAAGTTGAAATATAAAAAAAGTTGTAACATGAGAAACAACAAAACAACGCAAAAAGAGCAAAGACCGAAGTTGATATTAATAATAGGCTTTTTCACCTACAGTATATCACAAAGCTGAGGTGCAGTTTTTTCATATAACCTCTTAGCATCCATCCATCCATTTTCTATACTGCTTGTCCTCATTAGAGTCGCGGAGGCATGCTGGAGCCTATCCCAGCTGACTTCGGGCGACAGGCGGGGTACACCCTGGACTGGTCGCCAGCCAATCGCAGGGCACATATAGACAAACAATCTTTCACACTCACATTCATACCTGTGGACAATTTAGAGTCGCAAATTAACATCACCTGCATGTTTTTTTGGAATGTGGGAGAGTACCCGGAGAAAACCCACGCGCACACGGGGAGAATATGCAAACTCCACACAGAAATGCCCAAGGGAGAATCGAACCCAGGTCTTCCCGATCTCCAGGCTGTTACTGTGTTGGCCAACATGCTAGACCACCGTGCGGCCCTCCTCTTAGCAAAATATCAAAGTGGCAAATTTGCATCCCTTCCTTTTTCACCATGTGGCCCTGAGTGGAAAACGTGTGGACACCCCTGCTTCATGTCAATTAGACATTGTCGACATTTATTTATTGATCTATTTGTTTGCAGAGTGAATTGGTTCGAAGGCACATCCAGAAAGAGTTCTGGAGAGTCCAGGATGTATTGGAGGGCCTGCATAAGAGTCACTCATCCAGAGGCACTGACACAGCCAAGCACAGAGGTATCAGCTGAAAAGGAAATCATCACGTTTATGACAAATTCAAGTGTCTTCATCACCTGTCTCTCGCTCCTCTGTCTTGTTCTGCAGTGGCCAGTGGTGCTACGGGTTCCTTTAGCACCAATAGTCCAGCCAGTCCCCTCAGCTCAGTAAGCCTCACCAGTCCTCTCAGCCCCTACTCCCCAGTGCCCGGCTCCCAGGTGTCCCCCTCTAAACAGCTGGGCCCGGAGGTAAGCACCGGAAACACCCAGCAAGGGGTCAACCCGTTTGTAACACGTAGCACGAGCCCATTCTCACACACTAGAACCAAGCCTGTTCCTAAACCTCGTCCCAAATCATGTCTCGTGCCTCAATACAACAATGAAGTCAGGCCTAAATCTAGACCACAAAGTTATAGAGAGCCTGACAAAAGCATACATGCCGAAATGATGAACAACATATGTGAAACCTACAAATGCACCTTTCCTCGGCCTGCCATAGCTTCCCAAGGTCCGAATGAGACTTTCGGTAGATTGGACACTGTGATTGAAGAATCAGAGCAGAGCATGATTTGCAGAAACAACTCAAACTTGAACAAGTTTATAAATCCTACTAAAGCAAGAGATATTGAGTTGCAACAAAGCCAGAGCTCTCATTGCAATCAGCTCTCAGACATGGTCCAAACCCACATGCAACTACAAGATTTTGGTTGGTTAACCTCAAATTTCTGCAGCCAAGCGGTCGGCCTAAGAAAAGATGTATTTCCTGACTCCTTCCACGCATCTCCTTTGTCAATCGGATACCCTGATCCACACAGAAATATGCCATACAACCACCGTTTTTCCATGCCGGAATCCCAGATCCTGCTTTTCCAGGACATCTTTCAAACAAATGTGTTAACATCATGCCGCGGATCAGACCTTCATCCACCCTCAATTTCCTATTTTAGGAGTGAAACTGAAAGTGAACATCACCAACAACCATCCCGTTCAACCTGTAATGCTACTCTAGAAGATGAGATGCTCAATCTTCCCTATAAAAAGGGAACGGATTCCCCAACGCATCATTCAGATAAAGTGTTTATGCAGACTCATCTGTAGATATACGGTATCATTTACCAATATCTTTCATTCTCGACGAATCCCAGCTTTTTTATTGGGCCTTGTCATTTATTGGCTCCTTTTAGGGGGTTAGGTGGTTTAGGTGTTGCACAAAGCAACGGAAGATAACTTGTGCATTGGTGGAATTAATGTCTTTGAAAACAGATTTGAATAAGAATAACTTTTTTAATGAACAGTGTTTGAAAATAGAGTCAGGAAGTAGCATTAATCATACAGTCAGGTCTTTTCCTGGCTATTGAGGAATGGAATTAAGGAAAACGACTCTATGGTACCAAACCTCGTTCCAGAATTGATCCCAAAATCCTTTTCTGCTCTGCACTGCAATGCTTGTCATCCCGCTGATGCACACAACTCTCTTCCTTCAACCCTTTCTATTTTTTCCTCCTTTTTTCCTGCTGCCTACTGGCATTCTGCTGATCTAGGAAAGCGTTCCCCCAAGGCCGCCTCTCCCTAAGTCCTATTTCCCTTTGGAACCTTCCACCACCTTTCCTCCCTCCATCCCCCCCTTGCCCTTTGACAGCACCACCTGGCTACGAAGCTTGGCCATCGATGATGGGTACTTTGATGGTGAAGATTCTCACATCAGAAAGGTATTTCAGTGTTCCTGCCCCCACTATTATATTTTAAACCCATCATAGGTCACAACGGCAGATTCATCCATTATACTTGTACATGTTTTTTTTGCCATTCCAAACCATTGCTTCATATTTTAGCTAGTTGCAAGATCAGCCAACACACTTTTTTCCGTCTTAGCATTTACAACCACGTAGGTGTCATGCTGCAACACTGTCATTTCTTTTCAACATGTTGCATGTCCTTTATGAAATACAAGTGCATGGTGACCCTTGACACCGTGAACAAGTTCCTCCCATATAATTCTCGACTGATCCCTCACCTTTTTCAAAGTTATCCTTACCCCGTGAGGTGATTGCACCAACAAGGGTGTCTTACTATCTTTCTCTCTAAGCTTCTTGCTGAAGGGACAGGACTCATTTGTGTGCTTAGTATTTGTTCAAATAAACCTTCCATCAAAAAATGATAGACTGTCCATTCAGAGGCTTAACTTACAAAAGTCTACAGTTCCATAAATATTGGGACACAGTCCTCATCTTTTTGGCTCTAAACATCACCACAATGGATTTGAAATGAAACAAACAAGATGTGCTTTAACTGCAGACTTTCATCTTTAATTGAAGGGTATTTACATTCAAACAGGTCAACAGTGTATGAACAGTTTGCGGCACCCACTTTTTATGGGACATAAAGTAATGGGACAAATTCCATCCATCCATCTTCTGTGCCACTTATCCTCACTAGGGTCGCGGGGGCATGCTGGAGTCTATCCCAGCTGACTGAGAGGCGGGGTACACCCTGGACTGGTCGCCAGCCAATCGCAGGGCACATATAGACAAACAACCATTCACACTCACATTGATACCTATGGACAATTTAGTCTCCAATTAACCTAACATGCATGATTTTGGAATGTGGGAGGAAACCGGAGTACCCGGAGAACTAATGGGACAAACAATCATAGATCAAACTGTTTTGATACTTGTACTTGGTTACAAATCCTTTGCAGTCCATTACAGTCTGAAGTCTCGAAGGCATAGACGTCACCAGACCAGGGTTTCATCCCTGGTGATGCTCCACCAGGCCTCTCCTGAAACTGTCTTCAGTTCCTGCTATTTTTAGAGCATTTTCCCTTCATTTTTGTCTGCAACAAGTGAAATGCAAGCTCAGTTGAATTCAGGTCAGGTGACTGACTTGGCCATTTGCGTAACATTCCACTTCTCTGCCTTCAAAAACTGTTTGGTTGATTTCGTAGTATACTTTGGGTCATTATCGATCTGTACTGTGAAGCTCCGACCAATGAGTTCTGAAGCATTTGGTTGAATATGAGCAGATGATATTGCCCAAAACACTTAAAAACATATCCTATTGCACTCGTCAGTAGTCACATCATCAATAAATACAAGTGAACCAGTTCCATTGGTAGCCATACATGCCCACGCAATGACACTCCCACCACCATGCTTCACTGATGAGGTGGTATGTTTTGGATCACGAGAAGTTCCTTTACTTCTCCACACTCTTCGCTCCCCGTCACTTTGGTACAAGTTGATCTTGGTCTCGTCTGTCCATCGGATGTTGTTCCAGAACTGTAAAGGCTTTTTTTTTAATGTTTGGCAGACTCTGATCTTGCCTTCCTGTTTTGAGGCTCACCAACGTTGTAGATCTTGTGGTGAACCCTTTGTATCCCTTTTATCTGCTCTTTGTAAACGAGATAATGAGGGAATAACACACAACTGGCAATGGAACAGCCGAGCAGTCGATTGTCCCATTACTGTTGATCCCTTAAAAAGTGGGTGGCACATATACAAACTGTTGTAATTCCTACACTGTTCACCTGTTTTGGACGTAAGTACCCTCAGATTAAAGCTGAAAGTCTGCAGTTAAAGAACATCTGGTTGATTTCAAATCCGTCATATTTATGGACGTGACTGTAGTTATTTCCCCACTCTAACTGGTACCTAAGTTTGCGGAAAAGAGTGTAAACAAAGGTGCAAGAAAAGTGGAACACCAGTAGCTTTGACAAGAGAGTGATCAAACATGCTGGCATCGATTGGTGTAGCCCGCGGGCACCAGGTAGCCCCCCACGACCACATGAGGTGCCCGCAAGCCTGCTTTTCATTCAGGTTTTCAGTTAATAATGAAAGAACAGTAGAAAGAAATGCATTCTGAAATACAAAATGTGAGTTGTGGACACCAGCATTTTGTTCATGTTCTGGTAAAACAAGCATATTCGCTTTGTTTGGGTTTAAAATAAGCTCTGAAAATGTTACAAAAATGAGTAGCTCTTGGCCATTTTCATTTTGTAAAAGTAGCTCTCACAAGGAAAAACGTTGGTGACCCCTGCTGTAGCCTTTGTCAAGCTGTCAAACTGCAACCTTTGAGGTTTTAAAGACTAGTTTTGATTCTCTCGGCAATACGGGACGTAGGGCGTCAGTTGTCGGCTCAATCCGGGTGTTGGCAACCCTACGTGACACAGTAGACGTGTACGTTCATGTCATGTTTGTGTTGTCATGACAGGAATTGTCATTTTGCTGCCGCACGGCGGTGGGTTTGTGATCGGCTTTGAAAGGCATTTATCGGTATATATGCCGATCATGTATTTTTTACGGAAATCGACCGATACTAATTGGTGGCCAGTCGATCAGAGCATCCCCAATGGCAACTGTTCACGTTGTCTTAGAACACATTTGGCCTCTCATCCGAGCAGGCTTCATCACTTTATGCTCAACGACTAGGTGGGACAAACACTAGTCTGACTAGATACGATACATACGTTTTTTGCACCAGATTCTCCGACTAGAGCTGGCCTGTCTAGTCAGACTAGTGTTTGTCCCACCAAGTCATTGAGCATGAACTGATGAAGTGGATGAGAGACTAGAGCGGCAAAATGTCTTCTAAACTTTTTACCGTCGTGTACCCCTTCAGACATTTGACTTGAAGCCATGTACCCCCTACTGCTGCACCATTTTTACATTTCATTAAATTGAAATATTAAACATGATTCATTGGTTAATTCATTTAATAGTAGGGCTGAGCGTTATATTGATATTTTTAAAATATCGATATTTACTTTAAGCATGATATAAAACCAACCATATTGTTGATATCGATAAACTGTAGACTGGATTTGCGCTTTATCTCCCTCATCCCTGCATACAGGGGGAGGGAGAGGGGCGGAGCAGAGGCCCGGTGTCTCCAGTCGAAGCGACAGCGTCTGCGGTGGAAGAATTAGTCCGCAAGGAATAAGTGGTAGCTCAGTAACGTGGAGGTACCTGAAATTCAGAGCATAAAAAATATTTTTCACCAGCTTAAAACTTGGCACAAACTCCGATACGAGGAATGTGTGAAGCTGCACGCTGTCTGCTGTGATCCTGTTGCGTTCCTCAGGAAAGGAACAGCAAAGTGGTGTGCTATTATAAAGAGGTGTCCTATCACATTGCTAAGATATCGTTCCCGTTGCAACAGTGGAAGAAAGTCGTTAAAAACCTGCTGAAAACGATGGAGTCGCGATGTCCAGCAAGCTTCGCAGTCACAATTATTTAGCACAAGCTCTACCACAAATGTACAAGGAAGTTAGACAGACCGTTGCTAAGCCTGATGCACTTGACAGGTTGGTGTTCCTGGCTCAAAATAAGGACATGCTTCGAAAAATGCTTACCTAAAAAATACTACTTTTCAATTCATATTTTGTTCTTTTGTTATTAGTTGAGGATTTGAGCATAGCTAAAGGTTTGTTATTTAAAAAAAAAAGATTATGTTTGACTTTTTCTATATTTATTTTAAAAAGAGAATGGCCTACTTTATTTTACAGGCTATTTTTAGATAAAAATCTTTTTATGTGCACCTTGTAAGCGTTAAAAAACATCCTCATGTGAGGTCTTTATTTTAATAAAACAACTTGACAGCATATTTGGCTTTCATTTTGTCTCCACTTTGCTTAAAAAACATTGGGATATACGTACATCGTATATATCGATATTCATCCTAAATATTTCGGGATATGAGTTTTGTTCCATATAGCCCTATTTTATTGTAGTATAAGTAATTCTGGTTCAAAAATTTGTATTGTGCATGATCAAATTTTGATAAAGGTTTTACACGAACACTGATGAATAGATAAGATGTGAGTTTCTCTTAGAGATGAATAAAGTATGGAAGTATTCGTCCTACATATGTTTAATTTCAGCCGGATGTCGGGACCCTTCCCTTTGAATGGGTTGAACTTGAGCTTCACTTTTGTCCACTTGCAATCGCGATGATTTAAATCTGCATATTAATTTGCAACCAAATTGACAGGGAAAGTTGAACAAAAGCAGCATCCAACGTGCAAAAATACATTTTCATTTTCAGGGGAATCTCCACTTTCTCATCCAGACACGCACATACATTGACAGGTTTTCACAGCGCGGGGATCGGAACACCAATATAAGCTTAAACACTCTTAATACACAACATAATCATCAAACTTACTGATTTACTCATAAAAGTCGCACAGAGCAATGAAGAACGTCATGCTGTGTCACCTTCCTTCTTTCCGCTATGACGGTGTGCTCTGTGCTATGAGGCGTTCAGGTGCGCACGTAATTGGGAACCTTGGCTCTAAGACAGCCTGAGCAGTCCAGTCACCATCGATTCAATGCCCTTAGAATACAACGACCCGGATGAATGAGTGTTCACAGGCATTCAGTATGGCAGTTTAGGTTTATCAGTCTTCTCTGTCTTCCAGACCAGGTTTGGAGAACAGAACAACATCAGTGACGTGCTGGACCAAGGCCCTGATAGGCAATCCGCCATGAATAAAGGTAGAACAACACAAGTGTTCATGTGATAAGCCCTACCAGTGAGCTGGTGAACATTATCATTATTATTGGACAGACTAGCCGGTGGTATGACACTGCTAACATGATCTCTGACATTTTAATGACAGAAGAAAGAAAAGCTCACATCTAATTCAGTCTAAGCGAATGATTTTTGTTTTGTCAAGTATGATTAGCTTTGATTCTGTCTTCTTTCCCACGCTTTCACCACATGTGATATTCAGTTGGGATCGTCCCTCCAAGAACCAAGTCTCCTGCTGAAGACTCGCACAGGTTGTCTGCTGGACTTTCCAGGAATCACGGCAGTGCCTCCAATGGGATTTGCAGGGTAGGTCAGCAAAAGGTACCAGCGAGCAAAAACTTCAAATGACTTTTTAGACCGAGTCTTACTTTTCATGACAACCCTTGACTGTCTTTCAGTACTTTGAGTAGATAAATTCAAGTTCATCTTTTCATTGAGATAAGTTTTTGCTGTGCATGTTGCCACAGGAGCGTCCCAAGAGTGCTGTGTTTCCAGTGGAAATGAGGTCTAAGATGAGTGTGGAGGAACAAAATGAACGAATCCGTCGCAACCAGAGCAGCTCTGTGCGGGAAAAGAGGCGGAGTCTGAATCTTCCAGGCGGGCAGTCTCCAGCGAGCTACAGAGTGGTATTAATAACCATGTTACTTGTCCAACAACAACCTCATGGGATCTCAATGGTTCTCCAACCTTGGAGATCAAAATAAATTTCTCATGGTACATCATACATGTCCAGGAAGTAGACTCTAGGCTCCAGACTGTAGAAAAGTACTCTACTTTCGTACTTTGACGTGACAGCAGGGGCACTGGGATCGCATCGCTGGCTCGCTTGTACACCAGAATGAAAAATAAAAACATCCAGCTGCTTTATTATTCGTGTGAATGTGTGCAGGTTCGGCGGCGGCTAACAGCTCATGAGATTGACATCAAGGATTTAGAGGCAGCAGTCCGAGGCCCGGGACTGGAGTCACCTCGTGAGGAAATTGCCCGTTTGAGACGGTTACAGGTGGAACCAGAACACTACGACCTAGACATCAGCAAAGAGGTAAGATATGTCATTGTTATTCTCATCAAACACGCTTAAAAGTTTCCATATAGACAACATAAATACATTTCTCAACCGATTCAAACCATTCCACTCATTCAGGACTTTCAAACTGACCATTTTTCACATTCCAAAAACATTTTTTTCTTTGCAAAATCCACACTTTTTTGTAAACACTACTTCCTCTTCTTCTAAGATTTCTTTCAAATTCAATAGTTCTTACTACCACGTTTCTCAACCCATTAAATCCATCCTAACATCAAAGTGTTCAATACGTTCAGGACATTCAGGCTACCCATTTTTCACATCACTAAAGTTCAAGATTCAAGAGATTCAAGAGAGTTTTATTGTCATGTGCATGGTAAAACAGCAGTAATACCATGCAATGAAAATCTTATTCTGTTCATTCTCCCAAGAAAAGAAAGAAAACACAAGAAAGAATAAGAACATAAGAAACATAAACATTAAGCAGCAACAAAAAGAAGAGACATTCATACAAATAAATATACAAATAAATAAGTAATAAATAAATAAAGTGCTATGAGTGTGTGTTGCGTGCGGCGTGTGCGAGTGCTTCGTTGAGGAGCCTGATGGCCTGTGGGTAAAAGCTGTTTGCCAGCCTTGTGGTCCTGGACTTCAAACTCCTGTAGCGTCTGCCTGACGGTAGGAGTGTGAATAATGAGTGTTGTGGATGTGTGCTGTCCTTGATGAGGTTGTGTGTTCTGCGTAGGACTCTGGTTTTATAAATGTCTTGCAGTGAGGGGAGGGCTGCCCCAACAATGTTCTGTGAGGTCTTGATCACCCGCTGGAGTGCCTTCCTATCACGTGTTGTACAGTTACCGTACCAAACAGTGATGGAGGCGGTAAGGACACTTTCCATAGTGCATCTGTAGAAGCAACTCAGGATGGTGGTGGACATGCCAAATTTCCTCAGTCTTCTCAGGAAGTACAGTCTCCTTTGGGACTTCTTCAGAATTTGTTGGGTGTTGTGAGACCAGGTGAGGTCCTCGCTGATGTGTGTGCCAAGGAACTTGAAGGTTTTCACCCTCTCCACATCAGTCTCACCAATAAACAGGGGTCCATGCGGCTCCTTTTCCCTTGTTCTTGGGTCGATGATCATCTCTTTAGTCTTATCTGTATTGAGAAGGAGATTGTTATCACGACACCAAGCTATGAGGTCCGCCACCTCTCTTCTGTATGATGTTTCAACACCACCAGTGATCAGTCCGATGACTGTAGTGTCATCCGCAAATTTAATGATGCTGGTGTTGTTCTGGGAGGCCACGCAATCGTAGGTGAAGAGCGTGTAGAGGAGTGGACTCAGCACACACCCCTGTGGGGTCCCAGTGCTCACAATTCTTGAGCTGGATGTGCAGTTGTGGACTCTGACTGACTGGGGTCTGCCTGTTAGAAAGTCAAACACCCAGTTACAGAGGGAGGGTGACAGGCCAAGTGTGAGGAGCTTATCTGTGAGTTTGTGGGGGCTGACTGTATTAAAAGCAGAGCTATAGTCTATAAATAGCATTCTGACATATGTGTCCTGGCCCTGTAGGTGAGAAAGGGCTGTGTGGATGGCAGTGTTGACCGCATCATCCGTGGACCGGTTCTGGCGATATGCAAACTGTAGAGGGTCCACAGTTGCCGGGATGCTCTTTTTGATATGGGTCATGACTATTCTTTCAAAGCACTTCATGACAATAGGAGTGAGTGCTATAGGGCGATAGTCATTCAAGCAGGTCACGTTGCTCTTCTTGGGTACGGGCACTATGGTGGTGGACTTAAAGCAGGTCGGTACAGATGCTTGTGCAAGCGACAGGTTAAATATGTCAGCAAGCACATCAGCTAGCTCTGATGAGCAAACCCGAAGTGCACGTCCTGAGATGTTGTCTGGGCCTGCTGCTTTTCGTGGGTTTGTTTTGTTCAGAACCCTGCGCACATCAGCTGATGTCACCATGAGAGGTGAGTCCTGTGTGCTCCCCAAGTCCAGCCACCCTCTCTGCTCATCAGGAGTTTGGGTGTCAAAGCGGGCATAGAACTCATTCAGCTCATCTGGAAGTGTGGTTTGGCTGGACGTGGCTACGCTACTCCGCTGTCGATAGTCTGTGATGTGCTGGAGCCCCGCCCACATGCGCCGAGGGTCTCAGGTGGAATAGTAGCCCTCCAGCTTCTGTCTGTACTGTCTTTTGGCCTCCCGTATGGACCTCCTCAGGTCATATCTGGCCTTTTTGTAGTCATCAGCGGTGCCCATGACAAATGCAGATGAACGAGCACGTAGCTTAGCCCTTACATCACAGTTCATCCACTGTTTTTGGTTAGGGTATTTTCTGTAATACTTGGTGGTGGTAACAGTCTCTATGCATGTGCTAATGTAGCCAGTAACAGCAGAAGCATATTCATCCAAATCAACAGTACAATCTTCCCTCCCCGCTGCAGTTTTAAACACATCCCAGTTTGTGCAGCCAAAGCAGTCCTGAAGTACTTGATCAGTTTCTTCATTCCATACTTTAACTGCTGTACTTACAGGGGGAGCTTTTTTAAGAAGTTGTCTGTATGTTGGATAAAGGAATATAGAGATGTGGTCAGCCTTTCCAAAGTGGGGTCTTGGAACAGCCTTCAAAGCACCTTTCATGTTGCAGTAGACTTGGTCCAGGATGTTATTTTCCCTTGTGGGAAAGCTCACATGCTGGTAATATTTGGGGAGGACAGTCCTGAGGTTACAGTGGTTGAAATCGCCAGATATAATAAATACAGCGTCTGGGTGTTTGGTCTCGTGTTTATCGATGATGTCATGCAGGAGGCCTAGTGCATTAGCGGTGTTAGCTCGTGGTGGGATGTAAACAGCAGTTAAATACACAGCGCTAAACTCACGAGGTAAATAAAAGGTCTGCATTTCACCATCAGCAGCTCAATGTCCTGCGAGCAGTGCTTTTCCATCTTCACCACCGTTTGTTTACGTAGACACAGAGGCCGCCACCTCTGTGTTTACCAGACGCTAAAGTCCGATCTCCCTGGTAAGCAGCAAATGTTTCCAACTGGATCGCCGAGTCCGGTATATCCTCCGTCAGCCAGGTTTCTGTGAAGGTGAGGACACAGCATTCCCTGATCCCACGTTGAGCTGTAATCCTTGCTCGTAGTTCGTCCATCTTGTTTTCAAGAGAGCGGACGTTGGCTAGCAGCAGGCTTGGTAGCGGTGGCCTAGTCGCTCTAGCTTTTAGCCTAGCATGCAGGCCGGCCCGCTTGCCTCGTTTACGCCTCGGATGCTTTGCTCGCCGGGTATTCAGCTCACCAGGCCTGCAGGCTGCTGCGTTCTCCCGACGCAGAAGAAAGGCAAAGTCTGAGAGGCTAAATGAAAGTTCATGGTGAACCCTGCCGATGTTCAAAAGTGTCTCTCTGTTGTAATGTACTGCGTGAGTGTGTTGAATGTCCCAAATGAACAATAAAATAACAAAAAATAGAAAAAAGCGGGAGAGTGTCACAGAGACGTCTGCCACGGAGGGCGCCATCTTTGATGTTTGTTTGTTTGTTTGTAAAGTTTTCGCTTTATGCAAAATTGTTACTGCTAGCACATTTCTCAACCGATTTAAAACATTCTAATGTCAAAATGCACAACCCAGTCAGGACATTTAGCATTCCTGCAGCATTGCGCTATCATGCTATGTGTTAGCATGTTAGCAGTTAGCATTTTAGCATTGACAGCCTGCTAACATTAGCATAGTGGCATTTTTTGACAATTTTATGAGTATTAACATTAACGTTAGCATAGTAGCCGTTTTTATAAGTAGAACTAATAGAAACATAGTGTTGTCATGCTAAGTATTGTCATGCTAACATTAGCATGTTGCCATTGCAGTCATGCTAACATTAAGAAAGTATCATTTTGAGCCATTTTCATTAGTATTAACATTGGCAGGCACTTATACGCTACCTATGACATTTTTCATAAGTAGAAAGTAATATAAATGCTTAGTGCTATCATGTTAGGTGTTAGCATGTTAGTGCTTGCATGCTAACATTGACATTGTAGCGTTTTTTTGACATTTTCGTAAGTATTAACATACGCAGACACTTATGCTCTACCATGCTAGATGTTACATGCTAACTTTAGCATGTTAGCATTGTTGGCATGTTAACATTAGCATAGTATTATGAACTTACAAAAACCTAGTGCTATCTTGCTAGGTATCCTTCATACATTCATTTTACATTACAGCACATTCACCACAGCGTCAGCTCTTCTGCTTAAAAGCTACTCTTATATTCATTCTGCATTTCGACATTTGTGCATTCCCACCTCATTTCAGTTTTTTCTTCACTTCTTAAGCATTCACAGGCATGGCCTTCTGACATGGCCATCATTTAGTTGTTATTTGATCTTGTTTCTAATCTTGAGCCACATGCAGTGGGATTTGTGGGCTGCTACTACAACTGTTTTCAAAAATGAAACAAATGAAGACTGGTGATGCTGAAGTCTTCTTCTGTCCCCTTAGCTGATGGCTCCTGACAAGGTTCTGATCCCAGAGCGCTACCTGGACATGGAAGATGACACCCCTCTGAGCCCTGAGGAGCAAAAGGAAAAGCAGAAAAAACTGGAGCGGATCAAGACCCTCATTGCCAAATCCAAGTAGGTTTTAGGACAGCCATAATAGTTCACTACAAATATTTAAAAAAATAAAAACGTCCACCTTTCTGTGGACTGACAAAATTACTTTCACATTTAATCCCTCGTTTATGGTGGTTAATTTCTTCCGTATCCATATTTTCCGAATTTCCGTGAAGTAGGATTCCTTATTTATACATGGATTATTTTGGTAGTGAGAGCATCGAAAACCTGTTTAAATACGCGTTATAACATCATGAGAGCCCTCTATATATAATGACCCCCTGCGGCTTCCAATGGGATGACAAGCTCGTTGTGAGTGCACTGATAGCTCGTGATTGGCTCCTGCTAAAGAAAGACCTATCGTTTCCTCACCGACTCGCGAGCGGCACCGTATTTAAACAATTAGCAGTAGCTCTGAAGTAAAGAAGATGTCACGACATCAGAATTTAGCCATAAATTATCCGCGTCGCTGTATAAGCCGCAGGGTTCGAAGTTCGAAGTTTAAGAAAAAAGTAGCGGCGTACACACCGGAATTTACGGTCGTTTAAAAATGACTTTTACCGTGAAACCGTCACACCGTGATATTTTTGCCAAATGTTATCATATCATTTAAGACATAAATAGAACTCATGCTTGTTTGGGTTCCAATAAATGTCTTCCGGACATGTGAAAGTGACATCGGAGGTTCCAAGTTGAGTTTAGCTTGTTGTGGTCTATGGCGACAACAGTAGCCCATGTTGTTATTGGCTATTATGTTATTATTATTATTATTATTATTATTATTATTATTATTATTATTATTATTGTGCCATTCATTTAAACAAGCCACAAAAGGCTGTCAATCAAGTCTGATGCTTGTCTCACTGAACAGTTACTGACACCTCGTGACCGATGTAGAATAGCAGACAATGAATATACTGTACAATACAATTCGCGTGACAGATACAAAAGCATGTCCACTTTCTTCTCACTTTGTCAGCCTGCAAAACCTGCTTCCTGTACTGGACGGCCCTGCAGAGGGTGGAGGAGCACCAGGCAATTCCCAGCAGCAGCTGCAGGAGCAGGAGAAGCGCATCGAGATCTCATGTGCTCTGGCTGCTGAGGCCTCACGTCGCAGCCGCCTTCTCTCAGGTAAGGACCCCCCCCCACCGTGTCACTTTCCCAGTTATGGTCCTATCTGCTCTCCATGGACCTCAACTAAGACTCGTCCTCGAGAAATAATACTGAAGGCGGTTTTTGCTGTCTGTGCAGAGATGTAACACAAATGCAGTAGTGTTTTGGTTATTTGCAAGGGAAAGCACTGTTAGCACCTGACTGTAGCCAGCAGACCTTTGTATCTGCTATAGTTTACACCTGGGGTGTAACGATTCATTTTAATAACGATTTGATTGGTATCACGATTCATGGTTGCCGATACGATTGAAGAACGATATTGGTTCATTGCTTTATTTCCTAGAATTGATGCAGTGGATTGTTTACCTTTTTAAATGATGTTTAATGGATATGAATGGAATCGTTACACCCCCATTCACACCACCTTGTCCTCACACTTCTGGGATAAAGACGCACGTCTAAGCTTGCCGTCTGCTAATATTAGCATTTGTTGCCTGCCTATATACTCCTACAGGTGCAGTGTATGAATGTTGTCTTCATGTTTGCATGGAAAGTCATTTTTAGCCATCCTCCAATCATGCTGATGATTGTGTTTTGCTTTGCATTTCCTGCTTTTTACGCCTCACTCCAGCCCAGTGCGTCCCCAGCCCCCCCACCTCCCCAACCAGCCCGGCCCCACCCCCATCCTCTGCTGACTCTCCCACCTCGGCCCACAACATGAATGCCTGAGTGGGACCAGGTAAGTGACCACACCCACCGACCCCCCCTGTTCTGCCCCGTTTGCTCTCACTGCCTGGATCACTCGTTTTCACTTTCTGTGGAATCAAACGAGACCTACTAGGCTGCGTCTCTTTCGAAAGATTTACTTGGAGTGCATTAATTGGTGGAATATCCATCCATCCGTTTTCTATGCCACTTATTCTCGTTAGAGTTGCGGGGGCATGCTGGAGCCTATCCCAGCTGACGTCAGTCAGGGCACATACAGACAAACAACCATTCACACTCACATTCATACCTATGGACAATTTAGAGTCACCAATTAACCTAACATGCATGTTTTTGGAATGTGGGAGGAAACCGGAGTACCCGGAGAAAACCCACACACGCACGGGGAGAACATGCAAACTCCACACAGTGGAGATTCGAACCCAGATCTTCCCCATCTCCTGACTGTGTGGCCATCATGCTAACCACCGTGCGGCCATTTCTCCGATGGCGAGGATTGTGTGATTGTTTGGGCGTGGAAGGAAGGTGTAAAAGGTTTTACTAATGTAACAGTAATAATATCCATATTATCCATTAAGACTTCATTATTATGGAGTGCGCTGATGGGCACACATTTTTAATATTTTAGTCCATCAGCAGTGGACTATATCAAGAGTGACTTACCCCCCCATTTGGTCCCGTGAGTCCAGTTCTGGTCTGATTTCCGTGACGAGGAAGGTAGTTCTGCTTAGTGCTGGATCATTTAAGTAAAGAGTTTGGCTTCTCAAAACAATATGTGTTCAAAAGAGTGATACACAAATGGCTCTGCGTTATATTTGTCTCCCACACTGTCGCCTCTCTATTTGTGTGGAGGTGATGAAGATGGACTAATCTCAATCCGCGACAGAGCGCCGCGGCCATCTTGTTTACAAGTGTTCCACAAGGGAAGGAGTTTCGACGGTTTTTCGCCGTCGTTTCGACAGTTTTTAGTAGTGTTTGTGATGAGATTACGCCACGATTTAGCGGCCCGCACCATGACACAGCAGTCCGGGCACAATGAGGGGGACTACTGCTGTAGCTACGGAGCCGAATGTCCAACGTCCAACGTGAAACTAACTTCACACCGCGGACGTGTCTGCATGGTGGTGTTGCGTTTTCTTCTTCTTGCCGGTGGCGAGAGGCTTTGATGCGCATGACCACACCTACCGTGTTGGAATGTGGCCCAGAGTTACGAAAGTTATACTGCAACCGGATCGGCCCGATCTCATGGCGGAAGCCGATATTATCCAATCTTCAAAATACAGCGGATCGGCAGCCGATCCCGATCCTGAAAATTGGATGGGGACATTTCGACCTTGCGCGTGTGCTGCACAGATAGACTACTATACTGTATTTTTACCATTTTTCTTTCATCT
This sequence comes from Dunckerocampus dactyliophorus, assembly GCF_027744805.1. Taxonomy (NCBI): domain Eukaryota; kingdom Metazoa; phylum Chordata; class Actinopteri; order Syngnathiformes; family Syngnathidae; genus Dunckerocampus; species Dunckerocampus dactyliophorus. Next base: position 27,449,057 of record NC_072826.1, read on the forward strand.
CATATTTGGTCCCAAATGCTGATACTATCTGGGAATGCATAAAGGTAAGTTTTGATGAAGTTACTGAGTGCTAATGTAAATATTTGTTGGCGCACAACCTCAAGTTAATTCATGCTAGCACACTGCCTTTTACCACACACATCAAACAGTCAGATTTGTGGCAACACGAGCCGGGCCGTGGGTTAAAAAAACTGGGGGACTAGTGTAGATAGACCACCCACTAACATTTTCGTCCAGTCTCGTCAACGAAAACTCACACAAGACTCGTCACGTTTTAGTCATCAAAGAGCCATGTTTAGCTTGTCACGTCATGCATGAAATATGCATTTTTCATATACTTCTTTTTTACCCTACAGCTCAGGCCTTGTCTGCTGTCAAGTTTGACGGAGCATCTTTCTGAGGGTTTACTGGCTGAAATGAAAATGGAAGACCACCTGACACAAAGCAGTGACTTTTTTGACGGAGTTGATCCACTAGACTACCACCCATACTTCCTGCAGCCATTGGTCAGTAGCCACGCGCCACGTTCCCCGCAGCATCAAGAGAAGCAGAGCTTTTTATCACAATATTTCAGTATCATTTAGCTCAGGACGTCATCGTTCATGTTTTGTACTCACAATGAAAGAAGTTATCAAGCTGAGGTTGGCTTCTTGAACGGCTCACAATAAAAGCAGAGAATGCACGAGGAACACGGGAGGTGCTCATGGGCACTTTGGAGGTTTCACCCGTTTGTGTCACGGCGGCGCTTTCAGGCCAGTTGAATTCATGCTAGAGATTGGGTATTGAGCCATGACGGCACAATAATATGAAAGCTGACCCCCATCCTATCAAGTTCATTCATTCTTTTTGCCTTACACGCTTCTGAAATATCCACAGTCATTTGAACAAATCCATGCTCATTTCCTGGCTGTCAAAACGTTTGCATTTCCATCTTTGGGATTGATTTGACAATGGAGTGGAAAAACCAAACACAAACCCAACTTAAACTTTGTCCTTAATAATCTGTAATTATTTCCCTTCGGTTACACAATTAGCCAAACTATAAGGAGGCAGAAGGACCGGAGCCTTCGACTTTTTCATTTAAAAAGGTAAACACTAAAAGTCACATGACTGACTGCCTGTGTTATGATACTATATGTATTTATTCAAATCAAATCTATTGTATATACGTATACCACTGCTCAATAGATATAGCCAGTGATTGTCTTCCACATATATGCTGTATGTGGACATGTGTTCAAGAATAGGAAGCTATATACAGGTATGTGTTAATATATGGATATAATGAACTAGAAGTGACCTTAGAAGTGGAAGTCTTGCCTGTGAAGCTTGGAGGAATAAAGCATGGACTGGTAAATTCTAGGAACATTGTGACTTTGGTTTAATCATGCAGTGCCATATGTCTAAAATCAGGATGCTCCGATCAGGGTTTTATGCCGCCGATTACGATCACATGCTTTTCCACGGAAATCGGCCGATATTTGGGGTGTCATGAGATCTAGTGATATTAAAAGGTGACAATATTTCAGGAAAAAAAATGTCTCATGGGCACTAGGCCTGGTACGATGATAAATTAATTTCCGTATTTTCCGTACTGTAAGTCGCTCTGGACTACAAGTCGCACCAGCCAAAAATGCAAAGTGTCACATTTTTGAGGGGCGATTTATTTTATAAAATCAGACACCAAGAACAGACATTTCATCTTGAAAGGAAAGTTATAGCAATCTGCAGAATATGATTTTCTTTTCAGGGGGGGCATTTGTGTTGTCTTTATAAGTTCATGTTTACATTGTAAATTTTCAGTGGTATATTAGTAGCAGATACTGGCACACGAGCCTAGAGCGCCCTCTCATGGCTGTCAGTGTGAAAAAAAACATATATATGTCGCTCCGGAGCATAAGTCGCAGGACCGGCCCAACCATGAAAAAGTGCGACTTATCGTCCAGACAATACGCCCTTTTGTCAGTCATACAGTGTCTTTGGCGGGGCCACTAGCACACACACAGCGTGCAGAAGAGTGTAACGTAGTAGAAATTAAAATGAGCAGATTGTATTTTTTACATCTTTTCATTGTAATTTTCATAAAAGTAATGTTAAAACCTTGTCCCGTCTCGTACACCCACACTCGTGTATCGGCTCGTGAACTGACAGCCCTGGCCGATATTGATCGGTGGCCGATCGATCGGAGCATCCCTAGCCTAAAATGAGTAAGCATTTGAAGTATCTTGTTAAAACCATCATGATTGGACAGAGCCATGAGTTACGAGGGAGATGGAAAGATTGGAACTTCCAACTGGAGTTTTAGTGGCGTTGGATAAAACTGCAAAATGGACAGCATGATGTGATGAATTGATCGATTGGAAATTGATCAATCCCAATGTAAATTGTCATAAATACTTATAAATAAATAAATGTATAGTTGTTTGTTTTGGAATTGATTTCTGTACACAATGGCACTTATTTCTTGTAAGTTTATAGCTTTAAAAGGAGCATCTGCAAGTCGGTTTCACTCATTTTTCGTTGAAATTTTTTGAGGATGTACGACATTTCGTATGGAATATTCATTTTATATTTGTTTCAAGTGCTGCTACTCGAGGGTGTGGCTTTCCAGCCGTGTCAGTGACTCGGTAATAAATCATGAACGACACAATATCGTTCATCGTGTTGCGGTTTGTCAACGGGACACAGCTTTGGAAAGACACACCCGTTTGTCACGCGCATCGTCATGTTTTTCTTTGCTCATGCACGTCAATGTTCAAGTGACCTGTCTTTGGAAAACTTCTTTCAAATACACTGAAAGCACTTCAAGCTCCACACTAAGCAAAAACAAAAAGATTTATCAGATGACTATTTTGTTCTTTTTCAGTTTTGTAAGAAGGGGAACACAGAATGCTCCAGAGTGGTACAGTACAGTACAGTACAGTACGTGCAGTATATTTTTACATGCATGGAAGGATGACGGCCGTGCACTTTTTATGCTCAATTTACAAAACTTTTCATTTAACAGGTTTTTTTTGGATTGAACATAGATATTTTTGGAATGACATGGACTCTGACGTCTTTGGAAATGTCAGCCAGCTGCTGGTTTTCAATATTTGATACTAGATGTAGCACTGCTGGCTGAAAATAAACTGTATTTTGTCCCAATTGTTAAGTACTTCTTGGCCCGTTGATGGTCGTTTCCGTGTCAGTTAGGTTGTCCTTCGATCACTTCTAAGCATTTGGGGGGGGGGAATGGACTTGTTGAACTATGCAAATGATCCAAAAGAGACAATAATATGTTTGCTTTGGGAAAACCTTGCAATAAAGTGAATGTAAACAAATGACGTCTTTCTGCAGATGCTCTGGAACGCCCCGCAGTGTTTTGTATGCTTTGGAATGCTTTTCACTTCATCCACTTGCTAATGAGGGAATTCACTGCCAAATATCCTCAAACTACTGAGTGAAGTGTTATGCTGAGAAAATCACTGGTGGTCACAATGATGATGATGATGATGATGATTATGATGCTCTTCATTCTTTGTTCAACCAAGCTGTTTGTATGAATAAAGAACAAAACAAATGTACTCCTTCTTTATTCTACGGCAGGGGCGTCAAACTTGTTTTCACCGTGGGGCCACATCGCAGCTATGGTTACCCCCGGGGGGCCACCTGTAGCTGTGAAACCATATTCATGTGCATGTGCAGTGGTGTGAAAAAGTGTTTTCCCCCTTCCTGATTTCTTATTTTTTTGCATGTTTGTCACACTTAAATGTTTCAGATCATCAACCAAATGTAAATATTAGTCAATGACAACACAACTAAACACAAAATGCAATTTTTAAATGAAACCTTTTATTATTAAGGGAGAAGAAAATCCAATCCTCCATGGCCCTGTGTGGAAAAGTGATTGCCCTCCTGTTAAAACATAACTTACCTGTAATTAATTGAAATCTGTCAGTCTGGAAAAGCTCATAAAGTCATTTCTAAAGCTTTGGGACTCCAGCGAACCACAGTGAGAGCCATTATCCACATATGGCCAAAACATGGAACAGTGTTGAACCTTCCCAGGAGTGGCTGGACAACCAAAATGACCCCAAGAGTGCAGTGACGACCCATCCAACAGGTCACAAAAGACCCCACAACATCCAAAGAACTGCAGGCCTCACTTAAGGTCAGTGTTCATGACTCCACCGTAAGAAAGACACTGGGCAAAAATGGCCTGCATAGCACAGTTCCAAGACCAAAACCACTGCTGAACAAAAAGAACATTAAGGCTCGTCTCAGTTTTGCCAGAAAACATCTTGATGATCCCCAAACCTTTGGGAAAATACTCTGTGGTCTGACGAGCCAAAAGTTGGAAGGTGTGTGTCCCATTACATCTGGCCTGAAAGTAACGCCGCAGTTTAGAAGAACATCATACCAACAGTAAAATATGGTGGTGGTAGTGTGATGGTCTGGGGCTGTTTTGCTGCTTCTGGAAGACTTGCTGTGATAAATGGAACCATGAATTCTGCTGTCTACCAAAAATCCTGAAGGAAATACCTGGCCTCAAGCTGAAAGCAATTTGGGTTGTGCAGCAGGACAATGATCCAAAACACACCAGCAAGTCCACCTCTGAATGGCTGAACAACAAAATGAAGACTTTGGAGTGGCCTAGTCCAAGTCCTGACCTGAATCCTATTGAGATGCTGTGGCATGACCTTAAAAAGGTGCTTCATGCTGGAAAACCCTCCAATGTGGCTGAATGACAACAATTCTGCAAAGATGAGTGGGCCAAAATTCCTCCACAGCGCTGTAAGAGACTCATTGCAAGTTATCACAAACGCTTGATTGCAGTTGTTGCTGCTAAGGGGGGCCCAACCAGTTATTAGGTTTAGGGGGCCATCACTTTTTCACACAGGGCCATGTAGCTTTGGATTGTTTTTTCTCCCTTAATAATAAAAAGTTTCATTTAAAAACTGCATTTTGTGTTTAGTTGTGTTGTCATTGACTAATATTTACATTTGTTTGATGATCTGAAACATTTAAGTGTGACAAACATGCAAAAAAATAAGAAATCAGGAATGGGGAAATACTTTTTTCCACCACTGTATATGACGACACATTTGATTGTCATTTTCACTTTGTATTGTTTTACCAACAAAGTTACATTCAAAAAGGTCAAGGTTGAACATTTTAGTATACTGTACTCTAATTATAATTGTATTACTAATAGGGGTGTCTCAAGCCAGCCAATTCACCAGATTGGATCTACTAGATTTTAACTTTACTTTTAAGAAAAGTACAATAAAAAACTATAAAAATATATATGGTAATATATTGCAATTTATTAATTAAATGTTCTACTACTATCACTCCATCCATGCCGTTGTTTTATGGAACAAAGGCGCCACGGTGCTGAAACCGATGCACAGAGTGAACTCTCTTCCTGCCTGTTTGGAGGCGAGAGAGGAGGAAAGAGACACGTATGCATATGGCAATATATTGAGGCGGGCAAAATTGTCGAGTTAATTTTCATTTATTGTGTGATTAATTAATTAATGTATTATTGTCCCGGGCTTAGTGCCCACGAGACTGAATGAGAAATCTTGTCACGCTTAATCTTGCGAGATCTTACGACGCGAGCTCTTGTGACAACCCTAATGAATAATAATAATTACAATATATTATCATTAATAAATCATAAAAATAATTTTAAATTGGATTTGACAATAAAAAAAGAACTTTTCGGTCAAAATTGCCAACAAATACATTTAGCAAGAAAGAGTAACCATACTTACATTGAAATAAGTAAAAAAAAAAAAAAATCACAATATTAAAAATAATAAATAAAATAATACAAAATATAATTATATTTAAAAAGAAAATAATAATAATAATAACATAGAAATTTTAATAAAATAAATAATATTAAAATAATACAATTATTTTTTGGCGTGCATTATTTCCAGGCTTTCACGGGCCACACAAAATGCTAAATCGGCTTTGAGCTTGACACCCGTGATCTCGAGGCTTTATTGTTTTATGAAGGCTAAAATAGGGAAATTGATGAGAAACCAAACGGGAAGCGAGAGGGAGAAATACGCTGAGTTTCCTGACTAAAACGGAAGAGTTGACAGCTATGCTCCTCCAGACTTCCAAGTCACTTCCGTGTCAATTACAACATAAAAATGACATCTGCTCAGTGCCGCAATATGATGAAACAACAAAACATTTTTAGTGACATTTCTCCAGATCCTCCAGAAGGCGTAATGATGACATCACGCTCTGCATTTATTGCAGGGATCCTGTATGTGTCTGCTCTAGTTAATGTTCACCTCACACACTGACGCCATCAGCGTTCAAGGGTCACAACTGACAGGAAAAGAAAAAGTTACGTAGAAGGAAAACTTCTCAAGAATCATCATGGTTGCCATTAGTAAGTATTCCCAAAGTTGTTCTTTCCTCTTCAGTGCGGCCTACTTCCTGAGTACAAAAAAATCTATTTATGGCTTATAACAGTGAATTTTGGGGTTTTGTTGTTCTGGCTGCGTTAACTCTTCATGTCATGCTACAGAAATATTGACTGTATGAATACTGAATATACTGAATCTTCCAATGGGTCAGATTTTGTGGTGGTTTTAAATAATAATTTAAATATTATAATTGCAATGTATCGTCACGCTATTGAGCGTGTCAGGTGAGGTTTTCAATGTCTTTCATTGTTCCTCAAGGCTAACAAAAGGCGATGGTGGAAAAGGTTATACCATGGAGTAAACTCAAAAGTAACCTGGTGTGGGCTGGACGCTGCTGGAGGTTCAGGTTCAGCTGGAGAGACGCAGCACTTGAGTTCATGGGAGAGTTGGTGGAATAATCCAGCGTCTGACAGCTGACAGCACTCAGCATAAATAGACAGATCGTGATAGGTGCCAGGTACGTCCTGCGGAGTTGGAGACTTAAGAAGAAAAAACACAAGGAAGAGGCAGGAAAACACAACAAGGAAACGTGTATGTGACATATATAATATTAATAGTATTTAAAATAATTGAAATATGAGTCAATGACAACACAGATTAAAAAAAAAAAGTGTTGTTTTCCTTGAACTACAACTAAAACCCAGCTCTCCGTACTTTTATTCCTTTCCTTTCTCGTCTGGAAAAATTGAAAAATTAAAAATAAATAAAGGTATAATATTTTACAAACTGAAGTAATGCACTGTAATACAACTTCCAGATGAAAGCGAAGCCAACTTCTTCGCTGTGAACGACACGACTATGAACGCGAAGGGGTGATTGTGGTCATTGAATGGCTTTTGTTTGTAGAAGAAGACGAAGCGTCTGGACGTTCCAGACTTACCTTACTCAATAAAGTATTACAAAAGATGTTGGCGGGGAGGTTTTATTGTATTCATTACTTAAAAGTATAACTTATTTACACTTCTGGAGCTTTAATTTGTGTCCTTGTTGGTGTAAACATTGCTCCCTCCCTCAGGCTTGGTCTTCTTCCCTTGTGAATTGAATGTTGCCAGGAGTAGCGCCTTGACACTCCACGGAGACTGCCGTTTTTGGCACCAAAACATGGTACTTTTCGATTTTACGTGAATCGGTGCTCAGTAGTAGCGGCTACGTTTGGTCCGTGCCTATAAAAGTCCTGTTTCTGTACCCGTCCCTCAGCAGTATACACTTTGGCCATATTACAGAACGTCTTTGCTGTATTGACTGGCAAACTGAACATGTTTTAATGTTTTATTTCTTCTGTTTATATTTGTCTTCCAGATATTGGAATTGGCCTGGTGGGATTTGGTTTATTTTTTCTGCTCTTTGGTGTGCTGCTGTACTTTGACTCAGTCTTACTGGCCTTTGGGAATGTAAGTAGTCTGCCGCATCATAGCATCATTATTAGGGCGCAAGCACCGAGACGCAGCCTGTGCAAGGGTCCTATTGTAATCGCCGTGTTTCTTCTTCTTCTTCTTCTTCTTATTATTATTATGTGCAAACCTGTCAATGTATGTACGTGTCAGCATGAGAGAGTGGACATTCCCCTGAAAATGAGGTTTTATCGCAGCTTGGGAACCACCGCTCTACTTCACTGCACTCTGCTTTTGGTTGTTTACAATCAAATATAACTGCATTTTATGTCTTTTATTCTGCTTATGTACGTTTGTTTTATTTAACCGGATATGACGTTTACGTCTGCGCTAAGTGCACTGCGTAACTTTACGTAGCCCTGTCTTGGTGGAGGTCGTAAGACGGTAGAAACACCCGCATGCTGACAAACTCTTTTAGTAATAATCACGACTAAAACAACCCCCCAATATATTACATACAGTATATGAAGTATGGTTATTGACCATTTATGTTCATACATTTAAAAAAATAATATCGGCCACATCACGTGACGTCGCAGAAGCGCTGTGGTAAAAATTAGCTAAAGGAGGAAGTGACGTACTGTAGGTATCGTGCATGCGTAGAACCGATTCCGGGACGGATTGCGCACCGACAACCCCGCTAGCTTCCATTCACGCTCCGTGAGAGGAGGTTCCGTCCGCCAACTTTTGCCGGTGTTTATCTCTATTTCAACATGTTTACTTCATCAACTCCAGGTCATCAACTGTGCTGTTTTCCCAGTTTAAATTAGAATTTATAAGTCATTTTCTTATCTTTGGATGAATTTACACCGGTATATAAAAATGATCGCCCAATGCTACTGTACAGCCAATTGTAACTTTAAATCGATGATCACGTCTCAGGCTGATTCTGTGCATGTCTACCAGCAGCCGTGAGTGACAGCCATGAACGGGAGTTCTTTTATCTGAGCCAAACAAAAATGTATGACAATTTTTATCCAGTTGAATTTAGTAAAATTATAGAGCCTTTATTGGTGGAATCTGTTTTTTAGACCATTATTGGCAACGTATGCTCGCTGGTGGAGGTATTCTGATATTTTTTGCTTTAAAAAACCCCAAAAAAGTAATTTTTGCATTAAGTCCCTTTGACTACTCGAACCTTGCTTTAATGTTACCCTGCTTTTCTCTCTGTAGATGTTGTTTTTGACAGGGTTAACATTCATCATTGGCTTCAGGAGGACCGCTTACTTCTTTTTCCAAAGACAAAAGTTGAAAGGCTCTTTCTTCTTCCTGGGAGGCGTGTCACTGGTGCTGTGCCGTTGGCCAATCGTTGGTATGCTGGTGGAGAGTTACGGCTTCATCCTTTTGTTCAGGTAAAGAAGGTGCCGATGAAGCAGACATTTAGCACGTCAACTTATGAAGTCACGCTCACTCACATTCCAGGAGCTCTAACAATGTACAGCGGAACCTAGCGTGCTACCGGGTTTTTCCGTTCATGTAAAAAATGTACGCCACAAATTTTCCTTGTTTTGCATGCATTCTCCGGTTAGCATACAATATGGCGCACGTCTTGTCGTGTTGTTATTAATAGTCCAACTGTGTTCTTAACTCATTCAATACAAAAGACCTATTTATAGGTTTTTATGAACCCAAACGCCCGATACCAAACACGTGTTTATACGTCTTTTAGGTTTTTTTGCGCAGGAGGCAATAAGACACAACTTCACCCGAAAAGATGTCACTTTTAGAGCAGTTTTACGCCATAAAGCCATCGGCATGGATCTTTTGCATGTAAAAACACACTCGACAGAAAGGAGGAAGTGGAAGAGCATGGAGGAGTGTAGCGTACAGACGGGTTACACACTGTTGGAAATTTTTTACGCGTGCACATGCACGCCCGCATGCACAAACACAGTTTAGTTCCAAATGTGAAAACTGTGAATAGTTCATGGTGTTATTTTGATGTAAAACAACCCTTTTTGTATTGTTTATGTTGTGGTATAGTTGAGATATTTGAGCTGTCACAAAAGCCATGAAATGTATCTTTTCACAAAAAGCTGCTTTTCTCCCTTTTCTTGTTGGGAACTTACCTACGGTCTACTGCTGATTACTAAAGAACTAACTTTTTTTCAGACGAAAGTGGAGATGAAACATTCCATGTTTATACAACCATAGAACCCAATATTCTGTGTGCCTTGAAAAATCTGTCAAAATGGTCTAAAATGGCTGAAGGGGTTGTCTCTTGAAAAATGGCTGGGATTGACTGAGTTAATGTATTTTTTAGGACAAAATGCCCTTCCTTGTTAGCATCCTATTAGCTAGCTAAAAAAAAAAAAAGCCAACCAGAACCAGAAGTCGCCCGTCTATGATGTCAAAACACGTTTTTATAGTTTTACATGCATAAAACAAATGCAAATGCATATAAATGACGAATGAAATGGATAAATGAAGCTTTAGCTTCACTGAAGACGTGACAGTTCCCAAAGACACGATGTGGCAGCGAGATCAACCACCACCGCCGAATGACGTCTTCAGCGAAAGTAAAAGTAACCTTCAATGTTCATTATCCCTTTCATTCCTCGTTTATATGCATTTGCATTTGTTTTATGCATGTAAAACTATAAAAACGTGTTTTTATACCCAAGAACAAGGGAAATGGAGCCGCATAGACTCCTGCACTCCAGCGGGTGATCAAGACCTCACAGAACATTGTTGGGGCAGCCCTCCCCTCACTTTAAGACATTTATAAAACTAGAGTCCTATGAAGAACACACAACCTCATCAAGGACAGCACACATCCACAATACTCATTCACACTCCTACCGTCAGGCAGACGCTACAGGAGTTTGAAGTCCAGGACCACAAGACTGGCGAACAGCTTTTACCCACAGGCCATCAGGCTTCTCAACGAAGCACTCACACACGCACACACTCATAACTCTATTTGTTATTTATTTTTATTTATTCATTCATTCGTTCATTAGTATTCATGTCTCTTCTGTTGTTGTTGCTTAATTTATTGGTATTAATGTTTCTTATGTTCTTATTCTTTTTTGGGAGAATGAACAGAAGAAGAATTTCATTGCATAGCACAACTATGTCTAAAACCCTTGGATCTTAGTAGGTTCTATCTTAGGTGTCGTAAGCAATTCATCAGTGCGTGGTTTCTCTGTGTAGGTCCTTCTTTCCAACGGTCGTAGGATTTGTGCTGTCAGTTGTAAATATCCCTTTCCTCAATGCGGTAAGAATGTTTTCGCCCAAAAGGCTTCTTCTCATATTTATTGCACTTACTATATTAACTCTCAAAGGGCGTACTGATTCCATCTGTTTCATTCTTTACAGTTTTCGCAGAGTAACGCCAGCGTGGTCTGAGAGGTCATTTCGGAACTACGGTCCTAAAGACTCAAATTGCCCAAAAGGTTGGAAGGGAAGCGCAGAAGTGTTTTTGTCAATATGTGCCAAGCAAGTGACTGGCGAACAGTCCAGGGTGCATTCTGCCTCGTACCCGAAGTCAGCTGGATAGACACCAGCTGTGAGCACAACTGGGACCTTCCCCACATCAAAATATGCACCACGAGTCTTCTCAGCAGAAGTAAGGATTACCTTCCAATCCAATTTACATGTTTATTGCTGGGTAGTTAAATCCGTTCATTCATTTTTCGTGCCATAATCCTCATTATCGTGACATATCCCAGCTGGCTTTGGACGAGAGACGGGGTACGCCGTGGACTGGACGCCAGCCAATCACAGGGCACATATAGACAAACAAGCATTCACGCTCACATTCATGAACCTAACATGCATGTTTTTGGAATGTGGGAGGGAACTGGAGTACCCGGAGAAAACCCACGCACGCACGCACCCACGCACCCACGGAGAACATGCAAGCTCCACACAGAGATTCTAACCCAGATCTTCCAGACCCAACATGCTAACCACTAGGCCACCGCGCAGCTGACTAGTTAGATGTTATTTATTATTTGTTTTTGTTGACTTTGTTTTTTTGAGACAAATGTTGAAAATCAGTGTTTGTCATCAAAGATCACACATGAGCTCATCGGATTATCCACAAACTTCACATTGGTTCCCAATTGTTGGCCGTACTGTGCGCTTAACCCTCTCAACAGTGAATAAATTTTATATTTTCGTGGAAAACCTGTTTTAGATCTTGTAAATACTTTCATAGCCCTTTAAGCGCCAAAGTCGCAAAATTGCGCCCAGCAACATTTCTGAACTTAAGCCATTTCAGAAAATGTGGTGCCACATGGAGTTAATACTCAACACCAGGAGATGACGGAACCTTTAATGTGAGCAACATTTGGGGGGTCGGTTTTATGCAACATGTAAGAGTTTATAGACTTTCCACTACTGTGTACTTGCGGTAGCGAGGCCGCATGTCACAGTCTACACGCAGCATTTGCTTAACCATGTTTGGGGTGGCAGGGGGGACGTGGTGGGTTGTCAAAACACCGCTAATGGTGAGGGGGGGAGAGCGGGAATGTAAAAATTAATGCAGGGATTAGAGATGGACGTTTTGGCTCTTTGAGGTGAGCCAGGTCTTGGTTACTTTCAAAGAGTCGTTCAGAAAAAATGGCTCATTTTTATATTTATTACGTTTTAAGAAGCCAGCCTGGCCTTAACTTGTTTCATCCTGGAAAAAGTCACTGGGAGGAATGAATTCAGATATCCCACCAATATGAGTTTGAATTATTGTGAAATATTGATTATAAACTTATTTGACGTGTGGATTACATTTTAAAGTCTGATCTGGATTCATTGTCAATACTATTCCACAGGGTGGCGCCATATCACTCCGCTTTGACGGTGATGTCATTATTTTGAAAGACCCTTTGTACAAATTCTCTCTATTTAATCCATGACTTGAAGACGTATAAACATCAAAAACAAAACAGGCTACAGTGAATTTCTGTGCCAAACAGGTTTTAGTGCTTTTAGATTTCCACACAAGAAAATAGCTAATAATATAGAAATTTTAGCCTTACTGTCTGCCACGAGAGAAAAGTGCATCCAAATGCTGCTTCGTTTCCTTAATTGGCTCACTTTGTCGACGACGACAAAGTCATTTAAACCGCTGCTGCTGCTCTCCTGTTTCTGTGTGTGTGTGTGTGTGTGTGTGTGTGTGTGTGTTTTTTTAAACTGGCACACTCACGTGAAGGCAGCGTGCCAAAGTGGTGTGATGCTAGTTGCATATCTAATAAGCACCGCGCAGCTGGGCTGCGCTCTTCCCAAGAACGAACGATTCCCAGCCGCGTTTTGGTTCCCATCGTTCATGTTAACGAGCCGCTCAAAAGAACCGGTTCGTTCGTGTACGTCACAAGCCTAGAGGGGATAGCAGCATACCCGCTAGTAGAGTCCTCTGCAAAAAATGCACTGCTAATTGATGAGACTTGAGAATACAATGAATGATAATATTCACAGGCATAATATATTACAATTAATTTACAGTATGCCTTTATCTGTAACCATTTTCAAGCTACAACCTTCTGAAATAGTAACGTCAAAACTGAAAAAAACTAAAGGCCTAAAGGCTTAACATTATTAGAGCTAATTATTATTAGATTAAACAACACCCCACAGTCACCTTTACATTCGTGTTACCCAATATTACCCAATATAGTGTATATAATCTGAGAAAATATATTTATATTAGACATAAACAACTCACACATTGGAAGTTCCTTGTTTTTTTCTAGACAGCGTACTTCCTTCTCATCAGTGGTAATGGTAATGATTTCATTTATTTGAATATGCATACAAGTTACAATGGAATACATCACATAGTACAATTCACATTTTCACATGTCCAAAAGGAGCAGGAAGAAGCAAAGCTTATTTAATCAACTGCAATACATTTATTCACTTCCTGTATTTCATTTGTGGTCTTTACCAGTTAATGCATAGGAAAATGATAAGGTAATGTAACAATATGGTAATATGATTGTCAAGGTTTGTCCACAATCATAATAAATAATAATCATATATGATAATCAGTATAATAATAAATAAATAATAGTCAGTATAAATAGACATAACAGAACATACTTGGAATAATGGGTGAGTGCTGACAATGAACTCACAAGAATGAAGAGTAATGTAGGAGTAATAGTAGTGTAGTGATTCGACACAGCATTTTGTACACACTGGGCCAAGACTCTTCTTCCTTATACACTGCAAACATCAACTGCTTGTATTGTTTTTTGAAATCGCTCATCTTGGTGCTTTGTTTGAGTTCCTTACTCAATCCGTTCCATAAATTGATTCCACATACTGAAATGTTGTGGGTTTTCAGCGTTGTTCTCGCGCATAAGCGTTTTAAGTTTAGTTTTTCCCTGAGATCATATTTCTCCTCTCTTGTTGAAAAGTATTGAATGACATTTTTGGGTAGCAGCTTACTTGTTTGCTTTATGCATCATTTTAGCTGTTTTATCATTGACTAGATCAGCGAATTTTAATTATTTGTGATTTTAGAAATAGAGGATTTGTGTGTTATCATTATGGATTATCCCAATGGATCATTTTTGCAGGAGATTTAGCGAGCAACGATTACTTTTATAGTTATTACCCCACACCTACACACAGTTAGATATGGTAATACCTGAGAGCAATAAAGAGTATCGAGTGATTTTTGGTCAAGGACAAATTTTGTCTTATTTAGTGTTGAGGTATTTCTCGCCACCTTATGTTGTACAGTATATTTTTAATGCGAGATTTCCAGCTCATTTTTTCATCTATTATGATCGATCAAAATGTATTTTTGTTCATCTTTCAATGTCCACACCCTCAATTTGTATTTGCACGTGTGTATCTTTTCTGCTATCACCAAATAGCATTATTTTAGTTTTACTGAGGCTCAAGGACAGTCTATTTTTACCAAACCATTTTTTTTACTTTTTTAGTATTAACTCTTGTGTGCTTTCTCCAGAACAAAAGGCAGTAGTATCATCTGCAAATAATACTAGCTTTACGTCTTTTGTCACTTTACAGATGTCATTCAAATATAAGTTGAACAGTTTTGGTCCCAGCATTGACCCCTGGGGTGCTCCCACATGTAAGCTATACACTTGCAAATGTGCTTCCTGTTTGCTAGGTAGCTTTTGACCCAATTCAAAACTAACCCTGATTCCGTGCCTTTCTAATTTTGTCATTAGGATGGCGTGATTAATTGTATCAAAAGCTTTTGTCAGATCCATAAATACTGCAGCTGCGCACTTTCTTTGGTCTATAGTGTTGGTAATTTCCTCGGTAATTTCAATCAGCGCCATGGAGGTTGAAATGTTAGCTCTGTATCCGTATTGGCTGTCCGCGAGTAATTTATTCTTGATAAATTTGTCCAACCTGTTGTTGAATAGCTTCTCGATCGAATGGCAGCTTTAAATTGCTTTGCACTCGTATTACCCAATATAGTAGACACAATAAGAGTAAATAAGCCATTTAAGACGTAAATAACACTACCGATCGTGTGTGTCACAGAAAATGTGTACCTCAGTGGCAGGCGGACAGATGTGTAGAGGAACAGGAAGTGACGTCTGAGGTTCAGAGTTGAGTTTTAGCTTGTCGTTGGTTATAGCCCCAACAGTAGCCTGTGTTGTTGTCATGATTATTGTGTTATTATTGTTCCTGTTGTGAGATCATTTAAACATTTTCGAGCAATCGCGTCTGGCCCTTATCTCACTGAACACCGACCCCTAGTGGCCAATGTAGAATACTACACTCGCAATACTACACTCGCAGCTGCTTCTCCTGACTTTTATTTGCATTTTAGTTCACTTAGTTATTTTTATTTTTGACAATGCTTCATTTAGGCGAACAATAGGTACAATTTGCTTAAAGATGCATATTTACTTTTGTAACGGCCACGATGTAGCGAGGGACGACCGTAAACTCAAGCAAAATCTCAAGGCAACGCTTACGTTTTTGCTGCCATCTTTCATAAGCTGAACTGAAAAGTGTTTTATGTACACAAAATGGCCTTTGTCTTTCAAATATCGTTGATGAATGTTTCTAAATCCATCTTGGCGAGCGCTTCATCGGCCTGAGGTACACCTGTGCAATCATCAAGCTGTCTAATCGGCATCTTCATCTGCCACACCTGTGAGGTGGCTGGATTATCTCAGTAACAGAGAAGTGCTAACACACATTTCTGAACAATATTTGAAAGAGAGAGGTTGTTTTGTGCTTGGAAAAAAGTTTTACATGTTTGAGTTCAGCTCATGAAATAAGGGAGCAAAAACAAAGGTGTTGCGTTTCTACTTTTGTTGAGTGCGTACACTGAAGGTGGTTGACAACAACCGGGCCAAGATCCTGTAGGACTTCCAGATCCAGACTGGCATGACCGAGGAAAAGGAGCGTGAAAACCTCAAGAAATAGCAAGGGCTGGGGGCGGTAACCAAGCTGGGTGGATGGCTCCGACAGATACCAGGAACAACATCTGACATCTCTGTCCAGAAGAGCGCAATACTGGGACCAGCTAAGATCCTACGCAGAACCCTCAAGCTCCCGGGCCTCTGGTAGAATACCCCAGCTTGAAGGAGATACCCCCCGCCTGGGTGGCAAAGCAATTTGTCTGTGTTTATGTACATCTATACATGCATGTATGGCTTTTTTCTAACATGGAACACAACAATAACACATAAGGCATTCTCATCAGGGTCAGGCAACGCTGTGACGCTCAGTCTTTGGGAAAGTTGTAGATCACAGTTCCTCTATCTGGTTATTGGAAACTGTTGTCAGAGCTTAACTCCACACCGGAGAGTCTGAAGAGAAGAACATCAATGAAACTAAATAAATAGCTAATGGACACTCAAACACTGACAAATACATCTGTGGAAGAAAAACATGATACTGACACATCCCATAGACGGCACATTGAAGTACGTATGTATGACTGCATGTCATTACTGACTATAATAATAACTATTTCATGCATTTATGAAATGTATTTCCTAAGACATTAAATGATCTGTTCCAGGGTCAACCTGTCACTCTGGTTCCATTAATACTACTCAGTTTGGACTCCAACAACTAATGGAAAAGGTAAAGCTGGAAGAAAAATCGATAGGTCTTGAAGGGGTCAAAAGGTAGGGTAACACTAACCTGTCTCACGACGGTCGAAACCCAGCTCATGTTCCCTAGTAGCGGGTGAAGCCAGACTCATCTGCTTTTCTTCTCGGCTGCCGAGGCAGGGCAGCGCCTTTGTAAAAGGGAATGATGGGACAGCGGTGTGAAGGTTCTTATTTCACACTCAATTCCCCTGCCCTTGTGTTGAAAGTAGGGCTGCCCATCGATTAAAACATTTAATTGTGATTAATCACGTGTTGTTCACAGTTAACTCATAGTTAATTAATCACACATAGACAGATGTTTTTGTCTATTAAAAGTGTACCTTTGAAAGATCATTTTAAAGTTTTTAATACACCTATCAACATGAGACTGGATATTATACAAGATACAAGATACAAGAGAGTTTTATTGTCATGTGCATAGTAAAACAGCAGTTATACCATGCAATGAAAATCTTATTCTGTTCATTCTCCCAAGAAAAGAAATAAATTATGTTTGCTTTATGCATGTTTTTGTTTATTAAACATTCTGTTTTTGTAAACAGCTCAGCAGAAAATGGACCTCAATGTGTCAAAAACAAACGCAATGTACAACAAGTAGACATGGGTAAGGTAAACTGTCCATCACTCAAATATCATCCTCTTCAAGCTAACCATCTCACAAAATATAACTGTGACTAACATTGCAAATCAAGGTTTGCAAAACAACGCCAATAAATGAACCAAACCTCAATGGAGGATCATGAGTCTGAAAGGTAGTCAGTATTACTAATTGTAATTTGCGATGGACTAAAAGTAGTGATGTGTCACCATCAAAAGACTCTTACAACCGACTCTTTGAAGTGAACAATCTGTGGATTTTCGTGTCAGTTTTTGCCGATTGCATTTTTAAAAGTGGAACATATTTCTGTTTCTAGATGTACAATATGCAGCAGGGGTGGCCCAGGGCCACCCTTGGTCACTCTCCAGCCACCCCAGTTGCCACCCCCACAGCTGGGGGATCATTTTGAAAAACGCGGCTCTGTGGTGCAGAACATCAATTCAGCCTAACCGCCTTTTCCGCTTGGATGCATTTCACTGCAGCACACAACAGAAGAGTGCTGCCTATTTTGTGGTGGAGCTGTAGGTAAATAATATCCGTAGCAATATGAGTGGGAAAGTAAACAAGAGTTAAACCTGAAGTGCCGATCAGCATGTACTTCAGTGGGTTTGGCCGCCATGATGGTGAGCAGAATGCAGAAACTATGCATTGGGAACGTCCTCGGCACACTGCACAGCTATTAATTGGTGTAGTAGACGGTCCAAAAGAAGTGGCATAGCTACAGGGTGGCCACATGTGGTCACTCTTCTGCCACCCCACTGGCCATCTAGACAATTAGTTTTAGCGTTTTAGGTGGCTGATACGTTTTTTTTGTGTGCTCAATGTTGGTTTTTTGCCCTCATTGCGGAGCGTTTGGTACAGCTAACACGCAAAATGTCTTCCTCGGAAAGTGAATGTTCGTTTACAAGTGAGCTCAGGGGAAGTTACATGGGGCGGTTAACATCAGAGGCAGGAGAAAAAAGGAGCGCTTGATTTGCTCAACCGCACAGTGTCGGCAATCTCGCCTCATTGGAACATTTTTTAAATTGTCGGTTATTAGAGCTATTTTTTGGTGTTATCAGATTAATCGGTATGACGTCATAAATCTCTCATATCGGCCCGATGATTGTCGGTCCGATAGTTAGCATGCACCCCTGATAAAAAGTCATTTGAATGCAGGTATCCTTACCTGGTAACGCACAAGATGAGCACTCCGTGTGGCCTCCATCCGGCTCGCCTGCAATGAAGGAACAAAGACAAGGAATGACACCATTTCAGCTGATATCGCATATTCCAGATGATGCAGCCTTTCTTTTCACTCATCATTGGCCTCTTTTGTTTCAGCATTTGTTTACATTTTTTACCTGTGCTACTGGTAACAGCAACTGGTGCTGGAGTTAAATTATCTTCGGCAGCAGAATATTCTGCTTGACAATTCCAGTCCACAGGGCGAGTGCTGACTGTCATCAGGCTCATATATGTCTGGATCACATGTCGAGCTTTTTTCAGTGCCTCCTTAGGAGAGCTTTTTGTCATCCTTATCAACCTGGATGGCCTGTCCTAAAAAACAATATGTTATACAGTAACATACAGTACAGTACACACACACGTGCACACGGAATGGATGGATGCTTGTACACAACGCTTACCTCAATCTCTTCATTTATTTCTGATACACATCCTTGGGAGTAAAGATGGTAGATGGCTTTTTCCAGGGTGTTGACATATCTTCTGTTGTCTGAATTCCCAATGTAGCGGAAATGTGTTCTCAGAAGCTCAAGTACATGAGGGAGTGCTGCTTTGATATAACAGATTTGACTCTGTAACGCATATGAATCCCAATCAGCACGACAATATAGAATGATGAACACCGAGGAAATCAGACAAGACCGATCTTGAAGGTGTTCTTCTTTGGCTTTAACAATGGGTAGCGAGATAAAACCACATGCTTCCACAAAGCACGCTGGCCGGGAAGTGCATAACACTTCAACAGACACTTTTGCATTTCAGAAAACAAATCAACAAAACTGAAAACAAATGAACATTTCAGTAAACACATTAACAAAGGCAACAAAGGATTGACATCGGAGTACCATCCAAGCTGGTGTCCGTGTCTCATAAAACAAAAACCCAACTATGTTCCTTTTTTTCTTATCATTTTATTTCTAGTATAATTACGTAGCCTGGTCTGTTACAAGAAAATGCGAAGACAAAGTAATGTATTGTATAGTGTAGTTCGGAGTTGCTATTGGGGGTATATGCTGCACAGGGCAATGGCAGCTGCATGTTGGGTTGGAGACGTCGTGTGAGTGAAGAAGGGTTTTTAAAACGTGACAGTTTTGCATCTGCCTGCAGAATATAATAAAATAAATAGTTAAATAAATAATAATAAAATAACAAAATATATTTTAAAAATTTATTTTATTAATTTTAGTATTTCAAAAAACATTGAAATTTTATTCCTATTAATTTAAGTAAAAACATTTTTTTAGATTATATTAAGTAAAAAATAATAAAATAAAATAAAATTTCCGCCTGCAGAGCCCGCTATTAAAACAACAAGGTGTTATGGTTTTATATCTATGTTGTAACCATGCAGTAACAGGCACATTCATGATAACGTGTAATACTTACAGTATTTTGGTCCTTTTAAGCATTTCTGGAACTTCCTTCCTGGGCGCATCGATTCTACATAGCACCATAGAAAGGAACGCTACACCTAGCGGGAAGTTTTCCGAACTCAAAAACAAAAACACGGCAGCAGTGGAGGCAGCTCCAATACGTAGTGTTAGCTTCCGGTAGTGGCTTGAGGCACTGATGCGCTGCAGCTAGCAGCTAGCCGGTGTGATGTGGCAAGGTGTCACTACTCCAGTAGCGTAGTTCTTCGGCGTAACAATGTTAATAACAATAATAATAACAGTTATAATAACAGTAGCTTGGTTTAATATGCACATCACATTATGTAAATGGAGTGAACGCACAGAAAAGAGAAAGACGTGTTCATGATTGTGGATGATGGGTGAAATTCCAAAACAGTGTAGTTTTCCTTTAATTTGTTTCAAGTTTTGTTAATTTGTTTTCTGAAATGTAAACGAATTTCACAGTTTTGCACTTCCCAGCCACCGTAACAGAGCTCATAACATCTTCAAAGCAATGCAAAGCAGAAGGAACAAATAATACAAATTCCTATGTTTTTAAATATAATATTAATTATTTGGACTTTGTTAGTCTTGCGACTCAAAGCGGCACCGTTTCCAAACACTTACCAAATTCATATGTTCGGTGAAAGGGTATATTATAAAACACCCGCGGTCCAACTGATTGTCAATCTATGGAGGGATAAAAGGAGTTTAGTTTCCTTTTACAAACACAATCTGCAAAATCATTTCATAGACAGGATAAATGACCTTTTTTAGTGCACGTCAGACAGGTTTCAAATGAAATACATAGGGATTTAGATTTAGGCCAACAAACATAACTAACATAAACGTGATGCATGTGCATGATTTCTAGGAGATGGCTGCCCCCACCAGTTAGCCTTTGTGTTTGTTTTTGTGTATTTGACTGTATTGTATGAGCTGTGTTACCAATGGAAGTCCATAGTAATTTGATAACTTGTAAAAGCAAAATCAAAGATTAATTACGGGTTCCGATAAAAATGAAACTCATTTTTGTCAAACCGATAATTATTGGAGCGATATTGAAGAATTATGATGTTATACCAATAAATCTTTTTTTTTTTAAATGCTCCAGTGAGGTGAGATTAACCGTACCGTGGCTCTAAGTGGTTTACTAGTCGACAAAAGCCGTGATCTTGAATGACGGCTGGTCATCCGGTACAACTAGCTTTCATTATGGCGTTTTCGTAGACTTTCAAAACATCGCATTTCAGGTGGCTTTGATGTGGTTGATGTGTCGTGTTTGCAGAACATTTGATGCAAGTCCCACACAACCAACGCCATGATTGTTTACCTTTTTAGCTCAGCAGAGATGGGGACGACACAGAAAAGGAGCACTTGATTTGCTGACCTTAGCCCAGTAACACACACCACACTACGGGTAACCTAGACTCATTTGGGAGTTTTTAAAATTATCGGTTATCGGAGGTATTTTTTTAATGTTATTGGATTTATCGGCATGACTTCATAATTCTTCATATCCGCTCTATTATCGTGCACCCCTAATTTACATGGTTTCCGAGTTACAGGTGACTCTGTGAGGATAACCATAACTGTGATGTGGCCCACGGTAAAAACGAGTTTGACGCCCCTGGCTTAAAAGCAGAGTGTCTTGTCGAGTCTGACACCCAGACTCATAACCTGAGGGGAGGGAGACACGGAAGAATTAATTAGGATTAGGATTAGGAATCAACTATAATGGAAAAACTTTTGGCTAGTGTGGACTTGGTACCTACAAGTAGGATTTTGGTTTTATGACATGTAGAGTTGTATGAAATTGGATGGAGCTGGGTGTCATCTGCGTAGCGGAGAAAATGTCTGTTAAACGTATGGAAACTATTGCCAAGAGGTAGAATGAATGAAGAGCAGGGGCCCCAAGACGGAGACCTGGGGCACACCAGAAGAAACAGGGCACAGAAGGGAGTGCGGTCGGAGCTGTGGTCAGATCTCAGAGGATGTGGATGGTGAGGAAACGGGATGTTGTTATGGCTTAACGACGTGCATATTTTGATAACTTTGATAAACACAATTTGGTGGTTTGATGGGTAACACTTGAACTTTGGACGTTTATGTACAATGCAGGAGTATTTTAATGCAACATGATATCTCTGATGTGCTCATTGCAATATTTGCAGGGCATCATATATAGTAATACTTACCAGGCGATTGAGGCTCCGAAGGTGCTCTTGTGTTACCGAGTGCCGGCATGGGCCAGGAACACCACCCAATGCCAGGTGAAAGCATAGGATGAGAAACAAGCACAGATACCGAGCCTGAAGAAAGAAGATTCAATGAGGGAGAATAAGTACGATGCAATCCAAAAAGCATCATACAAGCCGAAGTATCAGACCGCTCGTGCCGTATCCAATCTCCTTTTTGGCTCAAAGCTGAAATGTCGCACACCCTTTTGTTCAGGAATGCTCTGCGCTGCGTACAGCACCACTTTTGCATTTCAACTTTCGGCTTTACAGACGCCATGCCGATTATGCTGGCAGCGATTGTGTTGGTTGTGGTAATGGCATCTACTGAAACACACGGCCGTATCCGTAATGAGAAAGGTCACTATTAGGGGTGTCACAAGACTTCGCATCACGAGATCTCGCGAGATTAACACGTAACAAGAAAAAAACTGTTTCGTGGGCAGGAGGCCTGGGACAATAATGAATTAATCACACAATAAATGAAAATAAACTGGATAATTTTGCCAGCCTCAATATATTGTCTGTTTTCCTCATCCCTCGCCTCCAGACAGGCAGAAAGAGAGGTCACTCTCGCGTTTGTTCCATAGTACAATGCCATAAATCGACTGAGCCCCTTTGTCTCGGTGGGTGGAGGCGGGGCGGCTAGCATGCACACAGAGTGAGGAAGTGTGCGTCCTCATAAAGAGCAACGCAAGGTAACATCGTTCAAAGTAACTTAGTAGCTTGCAATATATTGTCATACATTTTTTAAAAGTAATGTTCAAATTTGGTCTCATCTCGTAGACCCAATCTCGAGTGTCTTGTGACACCCGTAGTAACTATAGCACCACCTGTGCCCCCACCCCACTCCTTCTCCATTTAGTCACTCTGCAGCTCAACCTACCAAAGTGTAAAATAAATATCGGTCACATTTTACTATAAGGTACACAAAAATACAGTAGTTACTGAGGAACTATTGAGGAACTAATGAGTAGTTAGTGATTTAGAGTAGTTAGTGAGGAACTAATGAGTAGTGGTTAGCGTTAGGTAGGTTCGTTCCTCATTAACTACTGTAATTTTGTGTACCTTATTGTAAAGTGTTACCTAAATATCAAATTTCAAGCACAACTTCTTAAAATATTTATCTTTTCATCCCCAACCACAATGTGCCCGTTCAATCACAACAAAAAATAGTGTATGAATAATTTCGGCCCTAACTATTAATTGTTGTTTTCTATTTTTCCTTGCGAGTCGCTATTTCTTGTGTTTGTTCTTTCCCATGCTGCTATTTATACTGCTCCTCACTAGAATACAATAAATGTGGTCAGTGAGAAATGTGATATGCTTGTTCATGTCCTGTACGCGCTGGCATGTCTAATCTGTTGTCAGTAAGAACAATATGGGTTGTTGTTTTTTGTTGTTGTTGCTGTTCACTGATGTGCGCCGCAGCCATCATGTAGAACAGCGCTGTATTATTAAAAGCACAGTGTGACATCATACCTACGTAAGTACTATGAAATATGAAAAAGTCCCTGAAATAGTATTGTGCACACTCAATCATCATTGTTTGTTTCACCATGTCTTCCTGTCGCGTGATACAGACTTTGATAGAAAGAGTTTGATTCCCTAACCGTAACCTAAGACTAAGCCAAGCAAACAATGAAAGTGAGGGCTGTGGCACCCCCTGATTGGACTAGTATAGTATACTATACTATACTATACAGCCGCCCCTCGTTTATCACTGTTAATGGGTTCCAGCCTCGACCTCGATGGATGAGTTTCCGCAAAGTAGGATTCAATATTAATAAATGGAATACGTTGAAAGAAGTGTAACATCTGATTTAAAAACAGTGACAGCGTCCAATGCTTTCGAGTTCAAGGGGGATCAGGTCCAACAATTTTAATTCATCTTGCAGAGAGTTCCATGCAGAGAGAGCAGCAAAACAAAATGCCTTTTTTCCCCAGTTCTGTGAAAACATGAGGGACAGTCAGAGTAAAAAAAGCCAGTGAATTGTAGCCTGTAACGTCCATGATTCCTAGCAAGGTAAATTCCGAGATACGATGGGACCATCCCAAGTACTGCTTTGTAAATAAGTCAGCCAATGAGTGGATATCCTGTCAGATGGGATGACCATTCCGTTTTTTTATACAAACTGCAAAAATGGATTACATTTTTGCATCCAGTGACAAATCTCAGAACACAATGATACACAATGTCCAGAAAACACAGACATGTGACTGGAGCATGCATGCATAGTACATCACCATAGTCAAGCAGTGGAAGAATGGCTGCTGTAAACGATAATTGTCCTACAAATTATTGCAGTTAAAATAATATTATTGTCAACATTATTTTCTGACCATTTTTTCATGTGGCATTGTGTCTTGTTGGCGATGACCTCAGGATACAAAGTCGAGTAACCCGGTGCCGGTAAAAAATATTTATTTGGTACGTTTTGCAGCGCAGAAAAGGGATCCAGCAACAGAACGGGCTACAAAGTAGGAACCAAACAAACACAATCAATGCTCAGAACTCTGAACTAAATAATCAGGAACACAAATTGGCAGTAGGTGCAAGTGATGAAAAAAGTGAAAGCGACCGAGAACAGAACAAAAACAGGAAGAACGACAAATAAAGGCATAAACGGAGACAAAAAGAGTATTTAACATTGTAATTGTAATGTCAAGAGCTTTTAAATAAAATAAACAAACATAATAAAATAAACAAAAAAGACAAAACCCCCAATGAAAATAAAAAGGGCTCTCAGTCTCTTTTAGGAAAAAATGCACAGATTTTTTTTTTCATTTTCGTCATTGCCTGCGTAGTGACAAAAAAAACGGAAAAATCCATCCATTTTCTTACACTTATGCAGGTCCAGGTCACGGGGGCAGCAGTCTCAGTAGGGAACTTCCCGGTCCCCGGCCACCTCCTCCAGCTCCACCGGGAGGACAACAAGGCTTTCTCAGGCCAGCTGTGAGACATAATCCCTCCAGCATGTCCGAGGTCTGCCCGGGGGCCTTCTCCTGGCTAGGCATGCCCAGAACACCTCACCAGGGAGGCGTCTGGGAGATATCCGGACTAGATGCCCGAGTAGATGCCTACTCTGAGCCCCTCCCGGATGACCGAGCTCCTCACCCTATCTCTTAGGGTGAGTCCAGCCACCCTAGGGAGGAAACTCATTTCAGCCGCTTGTATCCGCGATCTCGTTTTGGTCACAACCCAAAGCTCATGACAGTAGGTGAGGGTGGGAACATAACATAGATCGACTGGTAAATTGAGAGCTTTGCCTTCCAGCTCACGACGGTCCGGTACATTACTGTAGATGCTACACCGATCCGCTTATCGACCTCATGCTCCAACCTTCCCTCACTCATGAACAAGACCCTGAGATATTTGAACTCCTCCACCTGGGGAAGGACCTCATTCCCAACCCGGAGGGGGCAATCCACTCTTTTCCGTCTCGGATTTGGAGGTGCTGAGTCTCATTCCAGAAGCTTCACACTCAGATGCAAATCTTCCCAATAGACACCGAAGGTCACAGCCCGATGAGGCCATCAGGACCACATCGTCTGCAAATAGCAGAGACGAGATCTTAAGGTCCCCGAACTGGACTCCCTCGACGCCTTGGCTGCGCCTACAAATTCTGTCCATGGAAATTATGAACAGAATCGGTGACAAAGGGCAGCCTTGGCGTAGGCCAACCTTCACTGGAAACAGGCTCGACTTACTACTGGCAATGTCAACCAAGCTCCTGCTCCAGTTGTACAAGGACCGGATGGCACGTAGTAGCACGTCACCAATCCTGTACTCCCGGAGCACCCCCCACAGGACACCGCGAAGGACACGATCAAATGCCTTTTTCAAGTCCACAAAGCACATGTAGACCGGTTGGGTAAACTCCCATGTACCCTCCAGTATCCTCGCAAGGGTGTAGAGCTGGTCCAGTGTTCCACGACCGAGACGAAAACCACATTGCGTCTCCTGTAGCTAAGGTATGACTAACGGTCGTAACCTTCTCTCTAGTACCCTGGAATAGCCTTTCCCAGGGAGGATGAGTGTGATCCCCCTATAGTTGGAACACACCCTCCGGTCACCCTTGTTGAAAATGGGGACCACCACCCCGGTCTGCCAATCCAGAGGTAATGTTCCTGACTTCCATGCAAGTTAAAGAGATGTCAGCCAAGACAATCCCTCAACATCCAGAGCCTGGAGGAATTCAGGGCGAAACTCATCCACCCCCGGACCTTTGCCACTGGGGAGCGTTAAGGAGATGCAGGCCGATGCAATTTCAATGGTAATTGTAAGATGTTTTTTATGACACACTTATTTTGTCTGCACAATTAGACAGGATGTGGCGCCCTTATTTTGAAGACCGGAAGTGTATTGTGTGTGTTGAGACTGTCTGACGGTTAAGACGAGCTAGGAGCAAAAATAAACGTGCCTCTCGTCTTATTTTGCTGAAAACCTGCACAACGTCTGCGGGCGTGGTAAAACGCTCGCTTCCATTAACAAGCGGTAAAAAGTAACACGGTGTAAACACACTCGTAGAGCCTGAGTCATACACACTCAGTCGCACTATGCTAAACTACGCTAACCCAGCTAGCATTCCATTCACGCTGTGAAGTGTGTTTACGATTTTTCAGGCCGCCGTATCGCCGTTCCTTCTTGTCATGATGATCTGTTTGGTAGAGAGAGAGGAGGAAATCAAACATGCATGCACGTCAATAGTTTTTTTAAAATTTATTGTGCGGTTAATTGATTTATTGATTGTCGTGACAGGCTTATTGGTCAATTTAATTGTACTCTTTGCTGGAGAAGTGCTGTGAGACATACATATATATATATATATATATATATATATAAAATCAGATGTTATGTATATCTACAGTGGTATGAAAAAGTATCTGAACCTTTTGTAATTTCTCACATTTCTGCATAAAATCACCATCAAATGTGATCTGATCTTTGTCAAAATCACACAGATGAAAAAACTGTGTCTGCTTTAACTAAAACCACCCAAACATTTCTAGGTTTTCATATTTTAATGAGGATGGCATGCAAACAATGACAGAAGGGGGAGGAATAAGTAACTGAACCCTCACATTTAATATTTTGTGGCCCCCCCTTTGGCAGCAATAACTTCAACCAGACACTTCCTGTAGCTGCAGATCAGTCTGGCACATCGATCAGGACTAACCTTGGCCCATTCTTTTCTACAAAACTGCTTTAGTTCAGTCAGATTCCTGGGATGTCTGGCATGAATCGCTGTCTTGAGGTCATGCCACAGCATCTCAATGGGATTCAAGTGTGGACTTTGACTTGGCCTCTCCAGAACGTGTATTTTGTTCTTCTGAAACCATTCTGAAGTTGATTTACTTCTGTGTTTTGGATCATTGTCTTGTTGCAGCATCCATCCTCTTTTTAGCTTCCACTGTCTGACAGACGGCCTCAGGTTTTCCTGCAAAACATCCTGATAAACTTTTGAATTCATTTTTCCATGAATGATTGCAAGTTGTCCAGGCCCTGAGGCAGCAAAACAGCCCCTAACCATGATGCCCCCTCCACCATGCTTCACGGTGGGGATGAGGTGTTGATGTTGGTGAGCTGTTCCATTTTTCCTCCACACATGACGTTGTGTGTTCCTCCCAAACAATTCAACTTTGGTTTCATCAGTCCACAAAATATTTTGCCAAAACTTCTGTGGAGTGTCCAAGTGCCTTTTTGCAAACATTAAACAAGCAACAATGTTTTTTTAGACAGCAGTGGCTTCATCCGTGGAGTCCTCCCATGAACACCATTCTTGGCCATTGTTTTACATATAGTTGATGTGTGCACAGAGATATTGGACTGTGCCAGTGATTTCTGTAAGTCTTTAGCAGGCACTCTAGGGTTCTTTTTTACCTCTCTGAGGATTCTGCGCTGAACTCTTGGCGTCATCTTTGGTGGACGGCCACTCCTTGGTAGAGAAGCAACGTTTCCAAACTCTCTCCATTTGTAGACAACTTCTCTGACTGTCGATTGATGAACATCCAGACTTTTAGAGATGGTTTTGTATCCTTTCCCATTTTTATACAAATCGACAATTCTTGATCGCAGGTCTTCAGACAGCTCTTTTGAGCGAGCCATGGTGCACATCAGACAATGCTTCTCATCAAGACAATTCTTACCAATTCTGTGTGTTTTATAGTGGGCAGGGCAGCTTTAAACCACTCC
This sequence comes from Dunckerocampus dactyliophorus, assembly GCF_027744805.1. NCBI lineage: Eukaryota > Metazoa > Chordata > Actinopteri > Syngnathiformes > Syngnathidae > Dunckerocampus > Dunckerocampus dactyliophorus. The sequence continues at coordinate 27,477,596 of NC_072826.1, forward strand.
TCAGTGATTGGGCACACACCTGACTTGAATTGTTTGGTAAAAATTGGTTTCAATTGCTCTTTAAGTCTCCTTAGGCAGAGGGTTCAGTTACTTATTCCTCCCCCTTCTGTCATTGTTTGCATGCTATCCTCATTGAAATATGAAAACCTAGAAATGTTTGGGTGGTTTTAGTTAAAGCAGACACAGTTTTTTCATCTGTGTGATTTTGACAAAGATCAGATCACATTTGATGGTGATTTTATGCAGAAATGTGAGAAATTCCAAAAGGTTCAGATACTTTTTCATACCACTGTATATAATGCACACATTTTACATTTTAGAAAAGTTGTGTCTGTCAATGATTAAATGAGAAGAGACCCACATTTTTACTGAAAAAACAGCTTGTCTCAACAGCCGCTCAGAGCAATTTGTACAAGTGACAGAAATTTGTGGTCTTTTCTGTAAAAATCAATAAAAATCAGTAATCATGACTTCAAAGCAAGCATGGTTTATGCTTGGAAATGAGACCGTGGACTTGCACAGTGTATGTGTTATAGAATTAATGCGATTATCACCACCTTCCCTGAAGAAATACGTTTTAAAAAGCATCAAATAAGGAAAATTACAATAATACGGTGTTGTACAATGAAATGTGACAAACACACGGACCTGAATTCATCAACCTGTATGTGCCTGTATGTTTATACTACTACAGTGTATACTATACTATAATACTGTATGTGTTTTTGTACTGTGGGAGACAGAGTAAGCCAGAGTATACAGTGAGATCTATGCAAGCACAGGAAGAACATGCAAACTGAAGCCATAATAAACAAAAATAGTTTGACTGTGAGGCTGCGGTGATTACTTGAATCGTCCTTTCCTGAGGAAGGATTGGCTGAGGTGAAGTACCAAGGTCTTTGCTGACAGAAATCATTTGGGAAAAAAAAGCAAACATTACATTTCATGGGGATTTCACAATCCTGAAACAGCTCATAGCTTGTAAATATACCTATGATTCTATGACATTACAAAATGATTCAACAGATTGGTGTATTTTGAAGACATGAAGGCAGCATCTCTCTTGTGTTCCAACTGCACCTGGCTGACTACGAATCCACACAAATGTATGACGCAAAATGGCATGCATGCATTTATTCTGAAATAAAGATACGCAGAAAGACAAAAAAAGCCAAACCAATGAATGCAAATGCAATCATTTAGCATGAACTTCAAATACGCATTCATTCCATATGGAGGATTTTCCCTTCTTTCCAACTGCAAATGTTGACAGGCATGATTCATTCCCGAGCGAGCACATTTATGAAGCATGAAAGGTCAGTTGGACGTGGCTGTTAAACAGTCACGACTTCATGATTTGACAAGTGTGATGCAGCGTGTCAAAGAGTCAATCTATTCTTCCCATATAATTCTTTTCCACGTAGAAACAAATCAAACAGAATGTGACCTTGAAGCCTGAATTATGATTCAGGGTCGCCCTTCTGACGGCGTCTCAATCCATCTTTGGCGCGTGACTCCACCAAAACTAGTCTCTTTGACTATACTGCTTCCGTTGTAGCCAAGAACAATGGCCACAGCGATGTTGTTGGAACTGGAACTAATCAATGTGGAACATCAGTCGCTGATAATGTACATGTTCCTCTGAAACTGCTAATATTCAGACTCCTCAAGTTGCACCACTGGACTTTTTGGCCCTTTGACGGAAGGGACAAATGGAAATGATGTACTAAGACTAGACTGTACTGCAAAATGGCTTTGCTCTTTTGCTTACATCTTAGCTGTCAAACAATGCTAATTGTAGTATTTACAGTGTATCTACTATTATAATGGTAGTATTTACTCTCCTGATCAAAATGTTAACACCGAAAAATGTCAATAATTTACTGTTGGATCTTAAGGAGGTTCTAAGCAGAGCTTAAAAATGAAAAAAGAAGTGACAGTAGGACAAAATGTTTTTTGAGTAAGCAGTTGAAAGTAAAATGGGTTTGAGCACGCTTGATGCCAGCTTTTCCAGGAGGCTTGTGGCAATGTTGCTCCAGGTTCCACTGTCTGGAACTGATGTCCATTTTTGTAAACTTTCCTTGCCATCCATCCCCACATGTGCTCAATTGGATTTAGATCAGGGGAACACGCAGGATGGGCCAAAAGAGTGAGCTTAGTCCTCTGGAAGAAGTTCTTTGTGAGGTGGGCATTGTGAACTGCAGCCAAAGCCAATCGTTACCACTCATACGGGGGCCTTCAGTCATGCGGGATGCCCCCTGCAACATCTCCACATAGCCAGCTGCCGTTTGGCGCCCCTGCACAACCTGAAGCGCCATTGCGCCATTAAAGGAGCATGATGGCGCCCCCTCCTCTGTGCCGTGTGGAAAACATCTCAGTAACTACTGTACTCATTAGTTACTCATTAGTTGTTTATTAGTTCCTCAGTAACTTTTATTAACACATTTATGTGCTTTAGTCATTAGTTCCTCATTAGTTTTCCATTAGTTCCTCTGTAACTACTGTATTTTTGTGTACCTTATTGTAAAGTGTGGCCTTTTAAACAACAGTATTTGATGAAAAATGTTTATTTTACCATCAGGCTACTACATACACCAACAGGCAAAGTATAATTATGGTACTATTCACTAAACTTTCAACTCGTCGTGGTAAGAGCTATTTTCAAGCTTTTGAACTTTTTAAACAATCCGCTTTTAGTACATAATTTCCTGCATGTATAGAACTTCTTTTGCGAATGTAAAGTGCAAGAATTTCAGATGAACATGTACACATTTACAGTAGAGATGCTCTCTATACAGTATATATTTTTTTACTTTCTGCTTCTCCATACTGATATGTTACCAATAACCAATAACTTTTTGATATCTACTTTTTTCAAACATAGATTTAACTGTAGTTTGTGCACACCTGGAGGTAAGAAGGAAGAACTGTACCTGTTGATTTGCCCTAATCAAATTCAGTATCATGACATCACTACTACCACATCAATACTATCAGGAGAACCAGAGTATAGAGCGCAGGGAGCCACCTGCTGTGGCCCAGCAAGGTGCACTGTATTAGGGCACACGCTCCAAGCAGCCGGTGTGATGCCACGAAGTTCTCTGGCAAACCTTTTGCTCTTTTCAAACGCCGGGGCACAACAAGCCCCAGGCGTCGTAGCGATGTGGCGTTTGAGGTGGCTGACAAGTTTTTTGTGTGCTCAATGGGTTTTTTTCCCCCCTCATCGTTGGAGCATTTGCTACGAAATGTTTCGGAAAGTAGTGATGTGTGGATTGGCACTTCCAATACCAGGTCTTCATGCTCTAAAATTGATGCTCAGATCAAAACATGGATACTTTTGAAACTTCAGTCATTTGAGGCAATGAAAACATTTGTCTTTTGGAACGATGACAGAGCCATGTGTCCCTTGTGAATAACGTTTCCATTGTCACAGTAGTTCTTAATAATTAATAATTTTTTTATTATTATTTTACTTATTTTCTCTTTTATGATTTGAAATACCACTTTCACATATTTGATATGATTTAGTCTTCTGTTTTTTCTGTTGTTGTTTATTATCTTGGCTATACTGTAAACCACCCCACTATCTCAATGTACTTCAGGGTTTAAAATAAATAAATACACAAATTCAATTGATTATTAAATTATGAATGTATTTAAATTGAAAATGAATTTCAATTACTATTTTATTTAATCAATAAATTATGCTATGATCTGAAATTTACCAGACCTCAGCTGAATTTGCACAAAGTCTCAGTATCGTGTCGGTATCGCCGATACCAGCCTGAATTTGACTCTGTATCGGATTGGAAACGAAATCTGTGGTATCACACATCACTATCTGAAAGTGAATGTTTTACAGGTGAGCTCAGGAGAAGTTAGGACAGGCCGTTAACGTCACATGCGGGAGAAAAAAGGAGCGCTTGATCTGCTCACCATCACAGTACGGGTAATCTGGCCTCATTGGAGTGTTTTTTTTTAATTGTAGGTTATCTGAGCTATTTTTAATGTTATCGGATTTATCGGTATGACGTCATAATTCCCTGATATCGGCCCGATAATTCACGGTCCGATAATTATTGTAAACCCCTTATTTACATTAAAAGTGATACATAAATTAGCTCCAGCTCCAATAACATTCTCTTGTCTCTTTAGTCACCTTTGCTCAGTAGCGGCAAAGTCATCAACGCCATGGTGGTTGCTCACTGAGTTGACTCACCAGAAAACACCCCCCCTAGTGTTTCAGCAGAGAACTGCACAGCGCACACTCAACTCTGACACAGAATGCCATCAGAAGGGATCATGTCACGACTATGCAGAAGCGTAAACCAGCCTTAAGTGTACAGGAAGACTTCACTGCATGAAGGAAACAACGGACGGGGCCGTGCAGCAAAGAATCTTGGATAAAGGCCTTCTGGTCTCAGCCAGAACTCTCAAGATGGGTCATGGATGTGTCCTCCAGCATGACAATGGCCAAAACCTGAGTTTTTTTTTTCTTCTCTCAAAATCTCTCGAAGCATGTTTATATTTCATAACTAGCTTTCATCTGTTCTATGTGAACAAGAAATCCTTCACAGCTTCACAAGCATGATTGCACATTTCATCAGTCTTGTGTCACGGATCATCCTTTCATTTGACACCTTCAGGGTGCGTGGACACAATTCAAGTCCATATGCTATTTCTACAAAGAGGAAGCATGTGCAGATGACATTCATTCCTGTTCTTATCTGAAGACAACTGCAACAATGGAAATATTGAAATATCCCTTAAGTCTAAATAAGAATAGTGTCAATTCATCAACTAGGCCGCCTAAGTTGTTAGGAAAAAATCTGCCTATGAGAAGTTTGGAAGGGCTTGCTTTGAGCCAGTACAATACCAAGGCCTGTTGTTTCCATCTTATGAAAATGATATTTTCTTCAAAGAAAGAATACTCCATTCACTATCTCTTCCCGAGGGAGTTGTGTTATTTCATTTTCATTTTTTATGACTCTTATGCAAACTACGCCACATTCTAAGGGTGGACTAACACTGGGCTAATTGCTTTGAATGCTTAACGCTTGTTCCCCTGACCAGCCTGCTTGCCCGTGTAACCCGCCCTGCTTCACACTGCCCGATCCGGGGCTCGAACACAGGACCTTTGCAATGGGAGACGAGAGCGCTGACCACACGGCCAAAAGCCAGGACTGTCGACCGCGTGTTCAGGCAGAGGGAGTGAGGTTTTACCGACGTACACTTGCGCATCCGTTACATCAGCACTCGTGCTCACGCTGCAGTCATTCATGTCCAAAGACGCTTACATATGTCATCCCTTTGTGATACGACACAGCATTACTACACCTTGCCAGACTCTGTAAGTAACTCTGTAAGTTTTGCAGCAGCTGCTTGTTTAGTTTTTGCATGTGCATACAACAGCCTTGTGGGACGCCAGCCCAGCAAGAAAGTGTGTGCTTGTTTTCTAACTGCTAGATTAGATTGCATCCAGCAGAGGGCACTTCTTGAAAAATTCCAATGAGAGGATTTAGCAAGAAGCACAGCATGGTGTATTGTATTGAAAGCAGCTTTTGGGGCTTATTTTTATCAGCATAGAGTGCGCTTTTTGAGTAAGTGAATAAAATGTCTGTTAATTAAATGCTAGAATCTTGAATCTTAAAAAATCTTGAACAAACCGCAACGCCCGTGCTTGTGATTAAGGAAGATGTAGTCGCAGATGCAATTCCAACTGCATATGTAAGATATTTTTTATGACAAGCTTATTTTGTTTACACAGTAAGACATGGGGAAAACGGCGCTCTTATTTTGAAGAGGGCCAGAAGCGCGTCCCTCTGTTCCGTGTGTGTTGAGAATGTTTGTTTACGGCTAAACAAACATGCTTCTCGTCTTTTTTCACTCAGAACCTGTACGTCGTCATCGGGCATTGGAAAACGCTCCGGTAAAACACAATGCGGTAAAAATATACTCAGCCAGCCCGAGTCGCACACACACAACCGCACTAGCATGCTAAACTAAGCTAAACCCGCTAGCTTCCATTCTCGCTCCCCAACCATTTCCACATGTTTAGGTCAGGAGGGGGCGGTTTAGTGTTTGTAATGACATTCCACCACGATTGAGCCATCTGCCGGGGAAATACTCCTCCAAATGAACGTTCCTTCTCCTCACAATGACAACATTCATTCACGTTATGTCAATATCCACGAGATTCCGCTTTAAACAGTACCGGTAAATTACGTTTTTGTTGGCCAATTCCAAGATTTCGCGCGGCTGTGCAGAACCAATCATGTTTCCGGTACGGCTCTTACGTCGTTGGTACGCACAACGTACAGCTTGCGTGTAGTTCTTGCAACCTTTATACGAAGCCCGCATGGAACGCAAGGTCAGTGCAAGTTTGATGGACGTTGACTTACGTTGACTTACGTGCGTCGACTGTACGAATGACGCAAGAGTGGTACGTCCGAGCAGCCTCAGATTTCGTGCACACTCACAGGTTGCACATTAGGTGCGTGGTGATCTTACTCCTCTGTGGTCACCACGACTACGTTCTCCACGAGCAAAACCCCCCCCCCAAAAAACGCAAAAAGTCGTACGTCCGGTTGTGACCTCGGGTTAATTGTGTGACTATGCACTTCTCTGCTATTTTTGATATGATTAGTAAAATACTTATTGGCTGATAGTTCCCTGGTGTTGTCTTATCGCCAGCCTTGTCTGGAGAGTCTGCTGGCCATGCAACAACGGGGATGTTTTCAGCTTCCAGGAATTGTGTACAGATCCTTACAACATGGGGCCGTGCATTATCATGCTGCAGAATGAGGTCATGGTCATGGATGACTGGCACAACAACGGGCTTTAGAATCTCGTCACAGTATCTCTGTGCTTTCGAAATGCCGTCAATAAAATCCACCTGTGCTCATAGCATAACCCAACATCACTAACTCCTAACGGGCGCCATACATGGGAGACCAGCAAACCCAGCGAGGCGACGAGCGACTGTGACCGGCTACACCGGTGAGCGACGCCTTCCCATCCAGAGCGAATTGTACTGGTCTCCCACGGTTTTGATTGGCTGTCAGATGTGGAGGGACTATGGGTGTATCAATGTAGTTCGGAGGAGGAAAAGCGTCTGGTGTTGATGGAGTACTCTTGCTAATACCAGATCCTGCTGGTATTGAAGATAAACTTACATAAATGTCTGTGGAAATTAAACTTATCTGATATGTTTATTTTTTTGCGAAAGCGATGAAAAGTTGAACATTTTTCAACTTTCTGGGATCGCGTCGCAAGCCAGCATCTGCACGATGACATGCACGAGCACAAATATTTACACGCACAAACTTCGCGTGTCGCTTGGTTGGACGGCGACTCGCGATAACCGCCAAACGAGCAGGTTCCATTGAAAATGAATGGAGTATCTCGCGATCTCGCCTCCCGCGTGTGGCGCCCTGAACCCCAAACCGGACCAGCAAATGGTTCAAGTGAGCATCCGCTCATCCAGAGTAGTGAAACTTGCACTTCAATTACAGTTCAATTATTAGTCCTTGTTAAAAATGTCCTTGCACAGTTTCGTCATTCACTAAAATATCAAGGTTACACAAATCCCGGAACAAAAATCTTAAGAGTAGGGGAAAACTACAAGTATTCCTATTTTGTGGTGGATTTTAATCACATTGTAAGAAGAAACGAAACACAAAGAAACAACAACAAAAAAGTCAGCAGTTTACCGAAAGCTGCTTTTAATTCAAACGGGCTGTTCGTCACATGACCAAAACCAGAACATGAGTGCCAAATATGCATGAGAGTTCAGGTCCTGGTAGGACAAACCAGAGGAAGTGTTTGACACAACAAAATGGCTAACTTTGTTGTGATTTCAGTTCCACACTTCCAAACATCTACCACACGCACTGGTGGCGGATGCCAACAGCAACATCAGAGCAGAAGAGCAAGAGAAAAGCAGAAGGAACGACCACCACAGATGTGGAAGATGAAGTCCATCTTGGAGTGCAGAGTGCCCGCCTACACTAGGGATGGGCTACAGCACACCACGGAGGCATCATTCACAGGTCCTGCACAAAAAGGGCAATCCTAGCAGCGCCCACAATTCTCATAGGACTGGATTCTGAACAAGAGCACAACCAAAAATGTGTGCACATACCGAACAGTCATTTCCTAACTATGAAAAACCACAGTGAATCGTGATTGTTTATTTAGAATGACACATTCTAGACATTATGCAGTAAGTCAGGGATAGGGAACCTAGGGCTCGACAGCCACATGTGGCTCTTTTGATGACTGCATCTGGCATGACATTTTAAAGTTACAGAAATCAGTGTTAAAAAAACGTTCTTATGCATTTAATCCATCCATTTTCTACCACAACGCGGGTTGCCAGAGCCAATGCCAGCTGCCCTTCGGATATTTTCCGGGTCAGTCACCAAAACCTGATTATTACTGGATAAAGCGGTAGCCTACCAGGGTCATTGAGAGGTCAAGAAGTAAACTTCCCTTTTTTAATCAAATATCATAGCTAGCTAATTCTGCAGAGCAAACCCTTTTGGTGAAGAAGATGGTGAAAAGAAATATATTTACATGTATTTATTATTGGTTAGCTTAGGTATAACTGTGTTTAAAAACAATAAAATCAGAGACTTATTACATTCTAAAATAGGCAGTCTTGCTTAAAAATGCATACACTTTAGATGTTTTCAGTGTTAAAAAATATGATATGGCTCTCATGGAAATTTTACAATTTTTGGTTTTCATGGCTCTCTTAGCCAAAAAGGTTCCCGACGCCTGCAGTAAGTAAACCAGGTTTTCCTTCTAACCTCAGTCTAACGTGAAAGGAAAGGAAAACTGTACTTTTTTTGGAATTTTGGCCATCATCCACAATCCTTATGTTAGACATAAAAACATGTCTTTCTCTTTTCTGTGCGTTCTGAAGACCTAAAAAGAGCAAAAAAAAAAGGCAGGTAATTAAAGCGGCGGTCCCAATCTGGCATACTTGCAAGTGTGTGCGGTCTGTCTGCGTCGAGGCTACGGATACGTCATAGTTCCCCCATATTGTGATTCACACCTTTCCAAGCAGCATGGGGGCGCTAGTATCCCGCCTGTAGAAGGAGCCCATCCGCCACACATCCTGACTTGAGCGCTGAACACAAAGCGCAGAACCCGGTATCTCTGCGGTGGAATGGGTGGCATCTTGAGGCAGCAGCAGCAGGGACATCTGGAGAACCTCGGAAGGTCGTTCTATATATACCCCCCCCTCGACATCAACTGCCGTTTATTGCACTTGCATGCACTTACAACATAAGAGTGAGTAAGGACACCGTAGGTGAGCAGCACATCTAAGTACGATGACGTGGCAATCGCAGCAAGCACGCTGTAAGCATGTACAACTCACTGACCATGTGCGCAACGTATGATTGTACGATACACGCAACCGCTCATGGTCAGGCGTGGCGTGCGGGCCACGTACTTACACCTTACGCAATCATTTTGGTCATTTTAAGCATTACTGGAACTTTCTTCCTGGGCGCCTTGATTTCACATATCAACATAGAAAGGAACGCTACACCTAGCGTTAACGTTTCCAAACCCAAAATCAAAAACCAGCAGCAGCGGCGGCAGCTCCAATAGGTAGCTTTACCTTTTGGTAGTGGCCTGAGGCATTCTAAGTGCGGTGAAGCTAGTCGCTAGCCGGCTAGTAGCTAACCGTTGTGGTGTGGCAAGGTGTCACTACGCCAGTAACGTAGTTCTTCGACATAACAACGTTAATAATAATAATGTCGGTTAGCTTGGTTAATATGCAGGTCACATCATGGAAATGGAATGTTGTTGGCCGTTTTTGGAGGTTTTCTCAGAGGGCTTTATAGGCGGAATAGGTGCAGCCCATTACGAGCATTCTTAGCTGCCTCTTTTCGGCTGTTTTTTATTAGGGCTGACAAAAATAACACGGCGGTAAATTTATTTAATAAAATGTTCATAATTTTCTGTGTGTAATTAACGCATGCGCACCAGAGCAAGCACACTGCTCTGTTATGATGGCAGAAGGAGGCACAGCGTTGCATCCCCACAGAGACACACACAGTGCGATGCTCTTCTCTAAACTTTAGTTTTACCAGAACACATCAAGAGCAGTGCAATTCCAACACAACACATGCATCTCCGACTCACAAACATGTTTCTAGTCTGTTCTTCTCCAGAACGCGACATCATTCTTATTACAAGAAAGCGAGATGCATTCAGGAGCACTCCGAACATCACAAAAACAGCTTTATAACGTGTGTATGTGTGGTCAAAATAAAAAGGAAGACAAAGAAAAACATGACGTGGATATTGGATATTGTTTGCAGCGTCTGCAGTAATGCAGTCGCTGTACCGGACTGTTGTGGTGAAGAGAGAGCTGAATCGAAAGGCAAAGCTCTCAATTTACTGGCCGATCTTTGTTCCCACCCTCACCTGTGGTCATGAGCTTTGGAAGAACGAGAGTGCGAATATAAGCGGCTGAAATGAGTGTCCGAGAGATAGGGTGAGGAGCTCAGTCATCCGGGAGGAGCTCAGAGTAGAGCTGCTGCTCCTTCACATCGAGAGGAGCGAGTTGAGGTGGCTCGGGCATCTAGTCCGGATGCCTACGGTGTTCCGGGCATTCCCAGCCGGGACAAGCATTCTCATGACCTAGGACTCGCTGGAGGGATTATGTCTCACAGCTGACCTGAGAACGCCTAGGGGTGGCTGAAGGGGTGGCTGGAGACCGGAAAGTGTAGACTTCCCCACTGAGACTGCTGCCCCCGCGACCCAGACTGGGATATGCGAAGGAAAATGGATGGATGGATGGATGGATGGATGGATGGATGGATGGATGGATGGATGGATGGATGGCTGGACGGATATTGTTCTCACGCATTTCGTAACTCTTAATGCTGATATACAATTTGTTGCATTTAACTATGCTGGGAAATCCCAGAAAATACACTGAACACATGTAAATTTACCTTACATTACGTGATGTCTTTGAATGCAACCCCTCATTGCTCATAATAATACAACTAAAGTGTGATTCAAATGTTAGTGTAGGCAAATAGATTTTTAGACATGTGCCCTGTCTTTTAGCTTGATTTAAATTTTCACTTCCTTTGGAGCTGTTAATATATACATTTATCTAAATATATGTCATTTATATTTCTGTTAATAAAATACAGTAAAAATGGCCATATTTCAGACATAGTGGCAAAATTGTGATTTTTTTTTTGTTTGATTTTATATCTTTAGAAGGCGCAGAAAAGAGAAAGACGCGTGTCCATGTCTCACATAAGGACTGTGGATGATGGGCAAAATAAAACAAAAAAAAAGTGCAGTGAAGCAGTAGTGAAAATGTATCTCCAAAAACAAGTTGAAGATGTTGGTCTCGCCTCCCGATCCCATCCAACTGAAGCTATGCATAAGTGGTGCACGGCAACCATGTCTGACAGCACACCTTCACAAGTCTCGCGTCAAAGGCAATCACACACCTAGACATTGTTTAATCTATCTCAATGAAATGTTTAATCTGTGTTCAACAAACACAGATTAACCATACTTAAAACTTGTTTACTCTGGCGGCAATATCTTTGTTGTGCTCCAAGTCTAAGCTAACAATATGCGTGTTTTATCATTTCTTGGAAAAATGTCATGTGACATTGGCCGAGCTGCAGGCTCTCGTTTTTCTTAAACCCCCTTTAAGTAGCACACAATGAACACTTGCGAATAGATGCCTCATCAAAGTAAGTCATATTTACAGTACAGGACAACAAAAAACACAAAGAACAATCCAGAAAACAGCTCTTGCCATAAAACTGAACAGGCTGCGTGAGGCAATAAAGGATGTTAAATCTATTAGTTCATCGTGATTTCTGTGCGCGGCAAGATGTGACACCGGTTACAGAAAGCAACAAACGAAGTTTCAAACTCATCACACATGCCTCATGTAAGAAAGTGACTTCAAACGCTACATGTACTGTATGTCCTTATGAAAACCCATTTACTCTTAATGAAAGTAGCAAGGTGTACATCTGATCAGACACCATGCTCAGGTAAGTGTTTCATCTGTCTCTTACCTTGGTTGTAAAGTCTAGCGCGTATGTGTTCATCTGGATGAGGAGAAAAGGCAAACAGGTTTCAGCGTCATTTGCCCAACGATGCGGCCCTGGATGATGTGAAGCCGTGTAGAATCTTACTCCAGATCCTCGTGTGTTGTGTCACTGGGAGAGTATGCCTCACTGTGACCTGAAGAGACTGAGCGCTGACACTTATTGCCATCTCTATCCGTCCACAGAGACAAAAGGGTGGGTGTGTGGTGGGATAATACAGTATATCACCGCCTCTCAGTGTTGTTGCTTCCTCTTGACCGCCTCCTCCAACTCGGTGTCTTTGGTTGGATGACTGGATATTTGACTAATGCAGCAAAACTTCAAAACATCAAAAGAGCTTTTTTTGTGCACAGTTCTGAAATGACTGCTGTTTTTAGAGGCCTCGCTGACAGTGCAAATGTAAGCCACCTGTTTCATCTTGCCCCGGGCTGGGTTCGAACACCAGCCCTTTGGAAGAGGAGTCAAGCATGCTGACCGCCGGGCCGAAAGCCCAGACAGTCAACCGTCTTAAAGGAAAACTGCACTTTTTTAGGAATTTTGCCCATCATCTAAAAGTATAAAAAGAGGCGGCTAAGAATGCACATAATGGCATGCAGCTATTCCGCCTGTAAAGCCTTCTGAAAAAAACTCCAAAAGCAACAATTCCCTATTTGAAAATAAGCATTGACTAACTGATATCGATTGATTTACCAGTATTGTACAGACTGAACTTGAAACTGAAACCACAAAAATGCACATTTGTGTGTACACCATTGACATTTGCACATGTTGGCAGGTTTGCACTAGCATTGAAAGTACTCCTTGCCTCTCACCTGCGTCTCACAGTTCACCACTCCCCCCCAGGGTGGCCCAAACAATATTTGAGAAGCACTGATTTAACCAAGCTATAGTAACAATGTCACTGTAGCTTGGTTAAATCAGTGCTTCTGTGACATTGACCGTGACATTGTTACTATTTTTGTTATCAACGCTGTTCCGCCAAAGAACTACGTTACTGATGTAGTGACACCTCGCCACACCACACCGGCTAGCTACTCGCTGGCATTACATGCACTATTGAGCTGCCTCTTTTTAGCTGTTTGTATATCTTTAGAAGGCACAGAAAAGAGAAAAACGTGTGTTCATGTCTCACAAAAGGGTCGTGGATGATGGGTAAAATTTTTAAAAAGTGTACTTTTCCTTTAAGGATGAGGGAATGAGGTTTACTACCATACACTTGCACAGCCACACTGGCTGGCATCCGTTACACAAATCTAATGAGACAGATGGATGTTGAATTTGCGTAATCAACCTCCTGCCACTTTGAATGAAAATAGTCAAAATAGTACTTTTTAGGCTTTGTGGCGTCTGCCCTCGTTGAGTCATGCTGTCACGCTATAATCAACCTGTGAGCACGTATGAACCACAAGGCATGCAAATGGTACGTGACTGGTGGGCGCTAGTGATGTGAGGATCGATACTAAATTATCGATACTTTCGATACCACATCATTGTGATCTAACATTGGTTATCAAAATAAAAAAAATCAATACGTTCGACACGTCTGCCATTTGAGGTAACAGAGTGGACAGTAACTAAATGATTAAGATCTTGTCTCAATGATAGGGGTGTCACGAGACACTCAGTTCACGAGACAAGGCGATACACGAAATTGGGTGTAGGTGAGATTTTTAACTTTACTTTTAAGAAAAGTACGGTGACAAAATTTTAAAAAATATAATGCAATATATTAGAATCTACTAATTTAATTTCTAGTACATTACACTCTTCTGCACTTGTGTATGCTAGCGGACGTGATGACTGACAAAAGGCATCACTCCATTCATGCCGTTGTTCTATGGAACAATGGAGGAGAGAGACGAGGAAAACAGACACGCATGCACATGGCAATATACTGAGGCCGGGAAAATGATCAAGTTCATTTGAATTTATTGTGTGATTAAATTATTTATTATCGGCCCACACCTAGTTTCCCTGAGACAGTTTTTTTCAGAACTAGAAATCTTGTCGCGTTTTAATCTCGTGAGATCTTGTGCCACGAGATCTTGTGACACCCCAACTACTTTTTCTTCACTGCTCAGACAGTCAGGCAGGCTGTTAAACGACTGCCGATCGTAAAAGAAGCCATGTGCGGAGCTATTTCAGCTCCACAAACAGCCAAGATTCTGTGTGTGATATTTGTCAAAAAAGAGTAAGGAGCTGTGGATTGGATTGAAGCACAACATGGAATACGGTATTTGAGAGGTGGACAGAATGTCAGGTACTGCTAGGGCAAGACACACATCACTGGCGGAGTCCTTCGGCGCTACCGTCACCTTATCCAGGTACACAGGGATGAAAATGTACTAAGCACCGTTGCTATTAGAGCTGTTCAAACTAAGTATGGTTCTGGTATTAACCAGGGGTGACACAAGATCTTGTGTCACAAGATCTTGCAAGATTAAGGATTTCTTGTTCAAAAAAAAAAAATCTCTTGGGTAGGCCTGGGACGATAATAAATTAATGAATAACACAATAAATGAAAATGAACTTGCCGGCCTCAATATATTGCCATGTGCATGTGTCTGTTCTCCTCGTCACCCGCCTCCAAACAGGCAGGAAGAGGAGTTACTCTGTGCATTGCTTTCAGCGTTTGTTCCATCGAACAACGGCATGAACGTTGCGAGCCCTCTTCTCAGTCATACAGTCTCTTTGTCTCGGTGGGTTGGAGGCACCTCTACCATACGCACAGAGTGCAGAAGAGTGTCGCCTCGTGAGGAGCAATGCAAGGTGTAACGTAGTAGAAATGAAATTAGTACACTGCAATATACACTCATCCCTCGTTTCTTGTGGTTAATTGGTTCCTGACCCGATCGTGACAAATACATTTCCGCGATATAGGATTCAATGTTAATAATTTTTGTAGTTAGAGCATAGAAAACCTGTTTATTCAAAATACGGTTTTTAACATTCTTAAAGCCCTGTAGACATGAAATAACAAGCCTTCAGTCACATTTACACTGCTGTTATTCATTGTTTACACCACATTGCACAACTTTTCGGCTGCAGGGTCTCGAGACGGCCTCTAGTTAGTGAGCTAAACAGTTATCCGAAAATTAATTTTTTCTAAACTTAACAAGCCAAAAACTTAACACTTGTCGGACAAGGACAAGGTAATGTCTCAATGTTCTGTGTCATTACTGCTGCCTAGTGGCCAGAATACTACATATCACTTGTATTTCATATTTGTATTGTATTCTAATTATAGACCATAGTCTACCACGAAACCTAGTCTACCGTCCATCCTTCCAGCTATCCATTTTCTTACGCTTATCTGGGTCTGGGTCGTGGGGGCAGCAGTCTCAGTAGGGAAGCCAAGACTTCCTGGTCCCCAAACACCTCTTCCAGTTCCACCGGGAGGACACCAAGGCGTTCCCATGCCAGCTTTGAGACATAAGCGCGTCCTAGGTCTGCACCGGGGCCTTCTCCCGGCTGGGCATGTCTGGAACACCTCACCAGGGAGGCGTCCGGGAGGCATCCGGACTAGGTGCTCAAGCCGCCTCAACTGGCTTCTCTCCATGTGAAGGAGCAGCGGCTCTGCTCTGAGCCCCTCCCGGATGACTGAGCTCCTCACCCTACGTCTTAGGGAGAGTCCAGCCACCCTACGGAGGAAACTCATTTCAACAACTTGTATCCGTGATCTCATTCTTTCAGTCATGACCCAAAGCTCATGACCATAGGTTAGGGTGGGAACATAGATCGAACGGTAAATTGAGAGCTTTGCCTTCCGGCTCAGCTCTCTTCAGCATGACAGTCCGGTACAGCGACCACATTACTGAAGACACTGTGCCGATCCGCCTGTGGACCTCACGCTCCAAACTTCCCTCACTCATGAACAAGAGATACTTCAACTTCTCCACCTGGGGCAGGACCTCATTCCCTTGGCAACCATGGCCTCGGATGTGGGCGTGTTGAGTCTCATCCCAGACGCTTCACACTCAGCTGCAAACCGCTCCAGTAAACACTGAAGGTCACAGCCCGATGAGGCCATCAGGACCTTGAGGAATTCAGGGCGAAACTCGTCCACCCCCGAGGGAGCCTTTTGACTACACCAGATACCTCAGCCACAGTGATGGAACTTACCGCTTTAATGTCCTCTGACTCTGCTTCCTCTGTGCAAGGTATGTCAGTGGAATTGAGAAGGGCCTCCAAGTATCCTTCCACTGTCTGACTCAGTCAAGGTCAGCAGGCCCCTCTCCCCATTTTAGACAGTGTGGACTGGGCACTGCTTCCCCTTTCTGAAGCATCGGACAGTTTGCCAGAACCTCTTCGAGGCCGACTGAAAGTTGTGCTCCATGGCCTCACTGAACTTCTCCCACACCGGGGTTTTTGCCTCGACCACCGCCGAAGCCTCATGCCACTTGCTTCCTTGGTCGAATTGTCCTTGCGCAAGATACTGAACCCCACCGTTGCTCCTGATGCTGCGTCATCAGTAGGTAAATATGATAGCAGTGCCAAAGCGCTGCAAGGCACGGGTGACCTCGACAACCAGGAGTTCGCTTGCGAGCCCCTGCCCCGGGTCTGGCTTGAGGGTGAGGCCCCGGTATCCCACGTCCTCTTGTGTTTCTTCATAGGGTCTGCTGAATCATTCTTGATCTGGCCCGTCACATAGGACCTGTTTGCCTTGGGACACCCTACCAGGGCTATATAGCCTCAAACAACTTATCTCCTAGGATAACTCGGGCGCTCAAACCCCTCCACCAGGATAAGTTGGTGATTCACGGAAGAATCACTTATCAATTCATTAATTTCTGAAAAACTGCGATGTAGCGAGGGAGCGATAAATGAACTGTACTATTGCAAGGGACAACTTTCAACTTTCATCACTATTTGAGCTGTCAACTATTTGTCTTTTATTTATGACTGGCAACGTTTAAATTGTACACTACTTTATTTACCAAGCACATCTCCAGTCAAGCAGTGTGGCCATCGTCTTTATGCTATTTTGTACTCATTTGCCACTATATAAAGGCATAAAGTCTGAATTTAACAGTTACAGATCTGAAGCAAATATTCTTTGACCCTTTGGGGAGCTACTCAAAATCATCTGACAAGCTAGGAGACCCCTGTGATAATGTCACCACCGTAAAGCTGGACACACTACGTGTTTAAGTTCATTAAACAACCACACACAGATGGTGTTTTGAGGACAAGGCATTTTGTAACTAGTATAATGATAACATGAGAGTAAAGTTGTTCGGTGACACTTGAAAAAGTACGTACGCCATGACTGTAACATCCACCTAGCTTTTCCCTGGGACAAAACCAAGCTCCGTATTGCTTGTTTGTTTTAAAAACAAAATGTCACTCTGGTAAAAAGTCACATTAGGAGTCTGAAGACCAGAAGCTAGGCAGATAACTCCAGCTAGCGAGCTCGCTTGCTGCTGCCAATTATCAGGTACAGCCAGTGACAGCTAGTCAAAGCGTGTCAACAGAGATGCAAAGAAAAGTCGAACATCAATAGGTTTGACAAGGGAGTGATCAGCATTAGAACAACACAAGACTATGTCAAGTTGTCAAACTGAAGCCAGACTAGTTTTGATTTCTCGCGACAGTTTGGGACAAAGTGCGTCCCTTGTTGGCTAAATGTGGGTGTGGGCAACCCTACGTGGCACAGCACACATGTAGTGTTTGCTTCCGCATGCCAAACAGTTCTTTTGATTGGCTTTGAAAGGCATTTATCGGCACATGCCGATCACGTTTTTTATATTGATCGGTGGCCAATTGATCAGCGCATCCCTACTTTTAAGAAGAAAAAACATCTTCAAAGGCCTCATTTTGCCCGTTTGGAATTTGCACAACAGCACCAAACATGAGACATTGAAAGGTGGAAGAAAGTTTTTTTTTCTCTGATGAGAAAAACATGTAATCTTTATGGTCCTGATGGCTTCCAACGTTACTGGCATGACAAGGAGATGTTTTCCACTTGGTACGGTGGATCATGATCTGGGGTGCTTTTTCCTTCTATGGGACAATGGAGTCTCAGGTTGTGCAGGGGCGTCAAACGGCAACTGGCTATGTGGAGATGTTGCAGGGGGCATCCCTTATGACCATCCTGCGTGCTCCCTGATCTAAATTAAATTGAGAACATTTGGGGATGGATGGCAAGGGAAGTTTACAAAAATGGACATCACTTCCAAACAGTCGATGCCGTCCTTTTTTTTGCTATGGTCATAAACGTTTTATCAGCTGATGAACAGTCTATTTCACTTTAATGCCTTTTTGCAATAAATTGCTCACTCAATTTCTTTTTGGACTCACTCCAATTTCTTTCTTTTGCATTTTGAAGCTCTTCTTTGAACCTCCTTAAGAACCAACAGTGCAAAATGTAAATTCTTCCCATTTTTGTAACTGGTCTTATAATTTTGATCAGGAGAGTACTACTACCTGTGATCATAATCATACCATTTAGAAGCCAGCCAGTACATAGCAAAGCATGCATTGGAACAATAGCTACATGCTGAGCATGCTTCAGTTCAAGATAATGTTCCCATTTATAGAATGTAGCAGCATTTCTTTTTTTACTTCTAACACTGCTTCTACTGCATATCTAGGATTCCAAGTAACAGATTTCTGGCCAGGCATTGCCATTAGCAAAGTTTCCGTCAACTACAACGTCTTTGTTGTTTTTGGTTCAAAATTAAAAAAAAAAAACACACACAAATCATAACCAACTTTTACACATATACAGGCAATAACCATATTTTTTAAATCCATGATGGAAATTCAAGCTGCTTGATGATGGAATTTCATCCTTGTGGAGAATACAGTATGTTGACAGCTGAGTACACGTTGACTGAAATGATCCGCACAACCCCCTTTTCATTCTGCTGTGTCACCAACCCCCCCGTTTTCCCTTCATAATGACGCATTGTTCAGAAGCAACACTGTGGCCAAGGGAACAGCGAGGCCGGTCCGAATCCTGGGATCAGTCTGAGGGTCCTCACGATATGCCCAGGGGGAAAATAGCAACAGAGGTTTTCAAGTTGGCAAACTCTTCAAGGCCGCGCAGCAGAAAGAAAGCAGTAAGTTGTTTTTCTTTCTGATATTAATGATGCTAACATTATCAGACTGATAATTATGGTTGTTGTTTCTTCAACAATGAATACCAATCACAGGAAAAAAAACAAACAATGTTGTCATTTGTTTCATGCATTTTAGTTGTTCCCCCCGTGTTGACTGGTTTAATGAGTGTAGGAATGTGTTTCCTGTCAGCAGACTTTTACAGGATTAAGACCTGTCCTAGTTGTTCCATGCAAAAAGTCACAGAAGTGAAGTTGGTAACATCAAACAAAACTGCAGATAAGCCGCTCTGTATTGCAATGCCAAAATGATGAAAGACTATTTCATAATTTAGTCTAAGCCTTTACAAAACGGCATTGCTCAATAAGTGTATATTGAATTGTATTATTGTGGCTGAGGGTTGGCAGTGGTGTAGAATTGCACTGCATCATGCTGACATCTTTGTTCAACACAATATTTGACTTTATTTATCCACTTGAGAGAGTCAAAAATGATATAAGATGGATGTGACAAGGTTGTAACAGCAAAGAATTGGCTTCTTTCTTCCTCACAACCAAACACTCACAGACTCATGTCACTTTCGAAACAAACATTCCTCTGTCATTCGGACCAAACAGCTAAAATGCCTCTTTGTCTCACCAATACAAAGTAACTAGGTTGGGACTATAAAACACACACACACACAAGTAAACGTGATAAATGGCCGTATTCATGAAATACTAAACAATGTCATTTCATTATGGAAACCCTTTTCCGCCACTGAATAAAAAAATCCCAATGGTAAGTAATATTTTGAGATAAAAAGTCAAAATTATGAGGGGAAAAAAAGTGGAAATTATGAGATAAAAAGTCATAATTATGAGATAAAAAGTTGAAATTCCGAGATAAAAAGTAAAAATTGAGATACCAAGTAAAAATTCTGAGATAGGAAAGTCATAATTAGGAGGTAAAAAGTGGAAATTATGAGATAAAAAGTCATAATTATGAGATTAAAAGTAGGGATGTAAATCTCTTTGTGATACACGGATTTCAATTTATGATACGATTAAAAAAAAGATATATTTTAAACACAGAACACTTTGATACAATTTGATGCAGTGTACAAACGATATGAATCGATTTTACGGTTAATGTTTGTTGATGTAGATATTAGTCTTACATTCTAAAATACATTATGAGATAAAAAGTCATAATTGTGAGATAAGAAAGTGGAAATGATGAGCTAAAGTCGAAAATACGGAATAAAATAAGAGATAAGAAGTCCTAATTATGACACAGGAAAGCCATAATTATGAGATAAAAAGTCGAATTTATGATATGATGCAGTGTACAAACGATACAATTAGATCAGTGGTTCTTAACCTGGGTTCGATCGAACCCTAGGGGTTCGGTGAGTCGGTCTTAGGGGTTAAGACGGAGGTTAAGACACACCGGACCCATCGTGTCAATCCGTGATGACTCGCCGCCGCTTAGCCATCACTGGCTGCAGATAATCACATTACATTGCTTGCCTTGGCCAATCAGTGCTGCGAAGAATTTAGCGCGCTCATGGTGCGTTCCATTTGTACTTGGAAGTCGGAATTTCTGAGTTCCTAGTGGAAACACCCGACTGAAACGCCCCCCGAAGTCGGAATGAACTTGGAAGTCAGAGCATCCACACCACCTCTGAGTTAACGATCAATGATGGCTGCCTCGTGTGTAAACGATAAATAATCAATAAATCATTTATAAAAAATATTGCTATAGTGTGAAGTTTTTCTGACTTGGCATCTGGAACGCTTTTAACTCGGAGATCACGTCACTGTCTTTCCGACTTCCCAGTTCCGAGTACAAATGAAACGTACCATCAAGTAGTCAACGTGTGACTGTTGTGGTAGTACGTCGTGTGATTTCGTTCTTAATATTTTAATCCATTCTAACTATGTTGAGCAAAAAAAGAAAGTGGTCGGACGGATATGTACCGCATGGATTCACATGCGGTACAACACCTGCACCACCTGAACCATGTTGTAGTGCTTTACTTTACTGTTCTCTTTACTTGTCTTGCTTGCTTGCTGCTGTAACAAGTAAATTTCCCCGCTGTGGGATCAATAAAGTACATACAATACAATACAATACAATACAATGTATCACGAACCGTGATGGGAGTCAGCGTCCTGTCTCTGTCATTTTGTGCACCAGGAAACAAACATATACAGTCAAACCTGTCTTAGCGGCCACCTTTATAGAAGGGCCACCTGCCTATAGCAGCCACTGAAAAATTTACATGTTATAGACCCTGTGTATAGCAGTCACCTGGTCAACGCAGCCACCCATTTTGTCTCCCTTGGTCAATATCTGACTGCATAGAGCAGCCAAATTACCAACTCAAGTAGAAGCTTCATGCACGAAAAAGTTTTGATTTTCCATCAATGAAGCCGTCGTGTGTAGACTTTAACCCATAAGAACCCATGGTGACACGAGTGTAACAAGCACTTTGAAGGTCCCAGTCTCTTCCTTATAAAGCTTTATGTCTGATTTTAACTTGTTAAGTCCCTAAGCAACACATACTAAACATCCTGGTGTGATGACCATGTGACAGTCATGTGACTGTAGCAGGAAGTGACCTCTCCAAAATGCAGGTCTGGCCTGTGTGCCAACTTCAAGGAAGCAGCTAATTTCAAAGAGCTGTTTTTTGATACCACATGTAATTTCAAACACATTTCTTAGGTTCCATGCTTTGATAACATGTCCTAAATTACTTTCAACCTGGTCTGACCATATTTGTTGACGAAAGTAATATAAAAAAGTAACAGAAATATTGCTGTAACATATTTGTCACATCGGCTTTTTAGCCTTAAAATCAGAATGAAGAACCTGATGTGACACATTTGTCACAATAACAAAAATGCTAATAATCCACCCAATTAATTTAGCTGTTTCAATTATATTAAGATGAAATATGTTCTTCTGGTCAATTAAAAGTGTACTGAACAATTACAAACACAAAATAATGTGAAAGTATTTGGTTTGTGTTACAAAACCATCTTTGCAAATCTGTACATCATGTTAACACATCTTTAGTATCCTATGCTGATCCTACAAAAATTTTAATGTGTTATTCTTGTTATTAAATATTCTGTTATTCCAATTTCATTTGTAGTATGAGAAAGAACACGCGCTACACTTGTTATGATGCACTGGAGGCCATTTTGGGAGATGATAGTTAGTTTGAGGGATGTGACGATTGCTCAGATGAAGACCCTGATGACCCTCTTTACAATCCCAATAGTCAAGACGGGGATAGTGACGAGTCAAGTGAGTGTGGTGATTCGGACAGTAGTGAATCAAGTACACCAGATGATGTACCACAACTAAATGAATTCAGGGCAGCAAAATACATCCGTCCTAGGAAAAAAACAAGAAACTGTCCATGCCCAAAAAAAGGAACTGAAGAAGGAACTATCCAAGGGAAAAAGTTTTCTTGGAGGGAGAAACCATTTGAAGCCCCTGAGTGTACATTTAAAGGACCACCTCCAGACAATCTTCATAGTCCTCTGGAGTACTTCAGAAAGTTCATAACACCAGAAATGCTAAGTTACTAAAGGATCAAACAAATTTGTACAGTGTACAAAATCTCTACATCACAACAATGTTAACGCCAGTGGAAAAGACCTGGAAATACTGATTGGCCCCTACCTGTGCATGGCTCTTTGCCAACTGACGGCAAATCGTGCATACTGGGAAAATGACACAAGGTGACCCATGGTAGCTGACGTCATGTCAAGTAATTGTTTTCAGAACCTGCTGACAACTCTGCATTTCATTGACAACACGGATGTATCAAACTGGCAAGCTACAGATTCCAGGCAGAGGTTGCCACTAGCCTCATTCTTTGGCAGGCACAAGGAGGCCGCCCATCACTCAATGCCACATTTCTACCACCACCACTGCCCAAGAGGTTTCGTGTTGGAGATCCAGATGATGTTCGCACTGACCAAGTCGCACATTGGTCTTTGAAATGTGACAAACATGGCTGCTGCAAACTCTGCAAAGTCAATGCAACCACCACTCTCTGTGAGAAATGTGATGTGTGTCTTTGCTTCACTGAGGAACGAAACTGTTTCAAGTCTTACCATCTGACTTAGGCTAAATGGCTGAAGAGACTTACCAGACATAACTACTGAGAAAATGTTTTGGACAAGGTGCTGATGATACAACAGTTTCATTTCTCTTCAGCGTTTACGTTTTTTTGCACAATTTATGTTTGTAGGTCTGCAGCTATGGTAGCTTATTGCAAATGTCCCCAAATAAGCAGTGTTATTCATTTTTGATGCATTTGGCATATTTTGTGGTGCAAAGCAAAACTGATAAAGAAGTTTGTTAAACCTTGCCATTGAAGTCACAGTTTTTACATGTTATGGAAATACAAATAAAAAGGCAGTTTTGTGGCCCCAAGCAGTAAAAACTAGTGATGTGAAAATTAAGCTTCATGAAGCACTTGTGATATTTTTGAAAAAATGGCATCTTTAAACCAACAGTGCTATATAGAGGAGTCAAAAAATATCACAAGTGTTCATGAAGCTTCATTTGTCCATTCATTACTCGTAAAAAACATCAGGTTTACTTATTTTCAAAGAAGGAATATGTTTACCACTAACGCCCAATGTAACAAATATGTAACAACACAGATCTTTGGGAATAAAAAGTGTTATTTTGAAAAAAACTTTAGAAATGTGTTCTATGTGGTGTGGTCCACTTGGTCTGTGGTATAGCCAGGATAATTTTCCTTCAAGGATAAATGGGTCTGGGTTCTTATGGGTTAATTACTGAGTCCTAGCTCAGTCACAATCATTCACAAGATCCACACAAACTGTCAGTTGTTCCACATAAAAAGCTTCTTTTGAGCTTGCTATTTCCTGGTCAAACATGTAACTTTAAGAGCATTTGCACCAAAACATTACCGCAAATTAGGCTGGCAACAGGACGTGCTCCCAGCGACGCTACAATAAAAAAAAAAAACATATGCTAGCATGCATGCGGCAGCGGGAGCAAAACTGAGTTCGGTTGTACTTAACTGAAGTATTTATCAGTTATCAGTTATTATTAAGCCTCTAGCTTCCTTTTAGTAAGTAAAAACCTTGGCTATGATTGCACTACATTGTCATGTAGACCTACAAAGTACACTTGGAAGAACAAGAGGTGAATAAATGTATTGCAACTGATGTGAAACTGATGATGGGTAGGATTAAATAAGCTTTGCTTCTTCCGCCTCCTTTTTGGACATGCAAAATTGTGAATTGTACTATGTGATGTGCTACTGTTTGACTCATGCATGTTCAGTATTAAAACCATGAACCATGATAATAACAAGCCTAGTAGTGCTGTACAACTTTTATCAGACAGTCCGCAGTGCCCTCTACTGGTCAACATTATTATTATTATTTTTTTCCCTTTTTTTTTCTTTTTTTTCCTCTACTGGTCAACATTCAAACTGGACGCCAACCTGTCTATAGAGGCCACCTGTCTATAGCGGCCACTTTTGCAGACTCCCTCTAGTGGCCGCTATAGACAAGTTTGACTGTACCTATAAACAACATATGCCTATAAACAAACATATACCTATAAACAACATATACCTATAAACAAACATATACCTACAGTATAAACAACATATGCTTATAAACAAACATATGCCTATAAACAAACATATACCTATAAACAAACATATGCCTATAAACAAACATATACCTATAAACAACATATACCTATAAACAAACATATGCCTATGTTTGAAAAAAAATTATATTTAATTTTTCACTGAATAAGGGTTTGGTGAATGGGCATATGAAATTGATGGGGTTTGGTACCCCCAACAAGGTTAAGAACCACTGAATTAGATTCTATGGTTAATGTTTGTTGATGTAGATATTAAACTTGCATTATAAAATAAATTATGAAATAAAAAGTCCTAATTGTGAGATAGGAATGTCATAGTTATGAGGTAAACAGTCGAAAATATGAGATAAAAAGTCTAAATTTACGAGATGAATAGTAGGGATGTAAATCTCTTTGTGATAGACAATTGGATTTGAATCTAGTTTACGATACAATTCAAACACCATATACACTCCTGATCAAAATCTTTACATCAGTTGAAAAATTGATAGAATTTGCATTTTGCACATTTAGATGTTATGAGGCTTTAAGAAGAGCTACAATATGCAAAAGCAAGAAGGGGGAGTGAGACGCAAATGCAAATTGTAGCGATTTTTCAACTGGTCTTAAGATTTTGATCAGGAGTGTCTTTTCAAAACAGACTGATTCAGAACGATCTGATGCAGTGTACAAATGATGCAATATGATTCGATTCTTGGATTAATGTTTGTTGTAGATATTAATCTTCCATTATAAAATAACTTACCAGATAAAAAGTCATAATTATGAGATTGGAAAGTCATAATTATGAGGTAAAAAGTAGAAATTCTTAGATAAAAAGTAATAATTATGAGATCAGAAAGTCGCAATTATGAGTCAAAATTATAAGATAAAAAGTCATAATTATGGGATAAGAAAGTCATCATTTGAGGCAGTGTACAAACGATATGATTCGATACGATTCTACGGTTAACGTTTGTTGATGTGGATATTAACCTTACATTGTAAAATAATGATGCCAATGATATGAAAGTGGCATTCTTACAGTATTTTTTAATGTGTAAAAGAGCACATCATGTCCCCAAGATGCTGTAAGGCACTGGCAAATATAAACAGAATAACTGAACTGAACTCACCAAAAAAAAACGTATAGTAGGAGCCGACAAGCTATCAAGCTAGCCGCGGCTTTGAATCGCCGACTGCTCACAAAGCCGGACTCTTAACACATTTTGAAGTCTTCTTGATGAGATATCTAAAACGCGGACTGGTGAGAGGCACAAACTTGCTGTTACAAAGAATCTTAAACACCAAAGGCAGTGTAAAACAAGCTAACGGCTAATTGACAACACTTGAGCTGGTGTTGCTCAGCAACCACAACAATGCCAAAGATAAAATAGAAAAGAAGTGGATCTGATGGTGGCTCGAGCAGTTCATGTCGAAGCACTCCGGAGGCAGGGAAGATGCGGGTTCTGCACCCTCCCTCCCGTAGCTGAGATTTGGAGGGTTTTGTCAATTATCCACATAAACAGCAGAAGCATGAATGCGAACTTTAACAACATCAAACAATATTTGAACCAATTCAAGGGACCCTTTAAAGTAATTGCAATCTCAGAAACTTGGATTAATGCTAACAAAGATTTGGACTTTGAGCTGGAAGGATATGAGCATTTCAGTATGTGGAATTAAATTATGGAACAGATTGCGCAAGGAACTAAAACAATGCAAGATGAGCAAATTCAAAAAACAACACAAGCAACTGATGTTTGCTAAATACAAGGCAGATGAGTCTTGAACTTGCTTTATTATGCCTGTCTTCATCTTATTTATTTATTATATTGATTATTATATGTATTGTACTGCACAAGATGTGGAACGGACGGGGGCTAGGATTAAATAAGCTTTGCTTCTTCCTACTCTTTTTGGACATGTGGAACTGTGAAATGATTCATGAGATGTTTTTCAGATGTTTTCAACCTGCATGTATGTTCAAATAAAATTTAAACCAAACCAGACCAAAACATAGCACGGATAAGTAAATAGAAGTATTTGTCACATGGGTGCAATGAAAATGCTGTTGTAGCTTGGAAAAGTAAACAATCCCATACTCAAAATGTCATAACAATGGTACTGGTACAACATTTCACACTGAGCGTAATGCAACAACACTCCAGGCGCAACATTTCAAAGTAATCAAGTTACAAAGCAGAAAAGGCGATGTGACGGAATGAAGGAAAAAGCAGCCCAGATCATGATACACTGTGCCTTGTTGAAAACATCTCAGGTGGGATCTCCTTGTCATGACGCTAACGTTGGAAGCCATCAGGACCGTCAAGGTTCCATTTTTTCTCATCAGAGAATGAAACTTTCTTCCATCTTTCAATGTGACAAGTTTCGTGCTCTTGTGCAAATTCCAAATGGGCAATTTTGTGGCGCTGAAGGAGAAGAGGCTTTTGACAAGCTTTTTTCTTTTTTAAAAGCCTTTTCTCGTGGAATCCGTCTCATGGTTGTTGGACTGCACTCGGAAGCAGTAACAACCTTCATTTGGGCGAAGGATGGCCCTGTGTCTTAATGGACAACCAATGGGATCCTCTGGCTCAGGGCCGGTGGCATTTTTTGGGGTGTACCACTTGAATTATGTTCCATAACCCTCTTTGAAGAAGTTTCAAATGACTGTCTTACTGTGTCCAACCTCATGAACCAACCTGATGAACAGCCTATTTCACTCTAATTCACTCTAATTCACTAATTCACTCTTGTTTGCAATAAATTGCTTACTTAAAATGTTTTTTTTCTCACTCCCATTTTGAAGCTCTGCTGAGAACCTCCTTAAGACCCAAAATTGCAAAATGTACATTCTTACAATTTTTTAATTGGTTTTAAAATATTGATCACGAGTGTAAACTTACAGGACCACAAGTTTTTAGGCAATTTTAAAAAAATGTTTTGGCCTTTATAAATCACCGCCATGGATTTGAAATTAAATGATCAGCAATGAAGTGTAGACTTCATTCATTCATTGAAGCTGATACAAAGAACCTCCATAGTCACATGAGTTGAACCCCTTTCTAATGCATGTACTGTAGGTGGTCACCATGTTGGAGCTGCCGGTATGTTTGCCATCTTCGATGATGGCTGTTGCCTTGGCCCTGGTTGTCCTGGGTCCCTGCCCTGGGTTGACAGCTCCACTACATGATTCAGATGATGCTTTGGATCCTGAAAACTATGACCTGAACAGTGTGACAGACTTGGAGAGCCTGGAACCCAACATTTATGGAGATAATTATGATTATGATGACTTGGACCAAGAGGTAAGTGTGAGGAATACATAGCATGTATTATGTTGAGACTACTACTACTACTACTACTACTACCAATAATAATAAAGTAAAACGTGACTCAGTACTTGGAGAACGTCTTGTTGGCAAGCAGAGGTCAGACGGTTCTTATAGTTGCTCATCAGGGTTGCACACATCTCAGGAGGGATTTTGGTCCACTCCTTTTTACAGATACTTTCTAAATCCTGCAGGTTTGGCAACAATTTTCAGCTCCGTCAAAATATTGTGTATGGAATTAAGGTCTGGCCATTCCAGATTCTCATGTGGTTCTCCTTTGTTGTATTGATCGTATGTTTTGCATAGTTTGGGTTTTCATGAGCATTTAGCTGACATTTGTTTATGTTCACACTATGACTATTGATCATTATTAGGGCTGTCATTTGATTAAAATATTTAATCGCCGTTAATCGCATGTTGTCCATAGTTAATTTGTAATTAATCGCAGATGAAAAGAAATTCTTATTTATAATAAGAGTACCTTTGAAAGTTTTTAATACGTCTATCAACATGAGACTGGATATGTTTGCTTTATGCAATGTTTTGTTGATAAAACATTATGAGTTTTTTTTTTAAACAGCTCAATACAAAATGGACAACAATGTATAAAAAAACAACATGAACAAGTAGACATTACTAAGGTAAACGGCCCAGCACTCAAATATCATTCTCTTCAAGCAAATCATTTCACAAAATATACAGTAATTGCGACTAATGTTACAAATAAAGGTTTGCAAAAACACCCAACAACTAAGTGAAAAGAAAATAGGGTGTTAGAAAAATTAATGTTGACAACTTACAAAAAAAAGGGCTCAAGAACAGTCAGTAGTTTAAAGAGCCAGGACTGTGCCCAAATACTGTAGTGAAGCCAGGCTATGGCTTATACTTCGCTTCCAAACACACTTTTACAGACACATACACACACAACACTCTTTTACACACACTTTATCATTTCAACGACACCGCCGGTCTTTCAACATGCAACTTGTATTCTGTCGTCTTTGACAAACACAGCAGCTCAAGCACAAACAAAATAAATGGCTAATGAATAATAATAACGCAAATAAATTCCCTCGTGAGCTTTTTATTGCCATCTCATTAAGCACTGTGTGTACGCTCGCTCACCTCCGCAATTGTCACATTGACACAAGTCCCCCAAATAGCTGTCCTCAGCTATGCCTGTGGGTAACTAGCAGCTAGTAACCCAAATTTTAGCTTGCAGTTCAGAGCAAAAAATCGGCCGCATCTAAAAAAAACACACTCGTATTCCAAGGTACCACTGTATAAATGACAATAAAAATACCTGCAGTGCTCTATTACCGTCTCACTTCTCTTTTGCCTTTGGGACTTGACGTACGCCATCACAACCCAACTCACAGCGACAGCAGATACAAATATTTTTGGTCTTGTGGAGAGAGCCATCTGCCAGGGCTTGGAAGCTAAACGTACTGTTCAAAACCCTCTTCTTTGTCCATTTCTGTTCAATATTTGTTTCTGCCTGTGGCTCCACATCAACTGCCATACCGCTGTGTTTGCTCAAACTGCAGTGTGGGCCGAGGGTCAAACAGGACGTGCGCATGTTAATTGCACGTCAAAAAAAATAGTGGCGTGAAAGGGAATTTCCGTTAACTCGTTAACGTGTTATCTTTGACAGCCCTAATTATTATTAATCCGGCAATATAGCCAGAGTCCCGCGGTACTTGGGCCAGGGGAGGTTAATGACTGTACTCTGAGGTTACATTTAGGTCATGTATACAAATCAGTCTATTTTAAACCAAAAACGGACTTTGCCACAAGATCTCTTGCCAAAAAAGACCTCTTGCAACACGCCATTGCTGCTGAAGTTGGCGGTAGTAGGACATTTCTTAAAAGAGCCTGATTGTTATGGGACAAAAAAGTCATGTAGTAGACCCTCAAATTTTACCCCAGCGCTAAACCGGAGAATGCAAGGGGCTGTCTTCGAGCCAAATTAAGGCCTTTCACTGCAGCATACATTCGGCAGCCCAATGACCGTAAGACAATATCTGTGCTTAAGGTTGGCGCTTCAGGATGTGCAATGGCATCAAGTGGAGGTGTTGCAGCAGGCATCCTTCTTGACTGAAGGCCCCACCCCGTCTGTGCGTTTAAACAAAAAAAACACTGCAACATTTCCACAGGTCTTTTTCGGTCACATAAGCATTAGTCCGAAAAACTCTCGTCTGTCAGCTTGTTGATTGGAACCACTTGGCTTGAAATAGAGTAGAAAACATCTTGCTTCAAATAACTAACCTTGTAAACTAATATGAATGTTTGTGGATTGTTTTTATTCCATTCTACGTGTTTGACAGATTGAAGTGAGCACTGTAGCAGCCAACATTGGCCAACCAGACAGCCAAACCACAGAGGAACACCAGGAGGAAAAACAGACTGTTCCTATGAAAGGACCTTTAACCCTGGATTTCAAAGGATCTGGTTTATTTGGACCTCAGACTGGATTGGGTTGGTCAATGAAATTTCCCCTCAGTGAAATCACATACAATGTTTGCGTGTGCAGTGGATAAAGTTAAATAAATAAATTAGATCAATTCTAGAGTACAAAATGTAAACAGTAAAACACAAATCACAGTGTTAAAAATAACGTTCGAAATCTAAAACTTTCTTAAGCATTTTAATCCGTCCATGTTGTACCACAATGCGTTTGGCGAGAGCCAATGCCAGCTACCCTTCCGATATTTTCCCTGTCAGTCACTAAAACTTGATTATTACTGGATAAAGTGGTAGCCTACGTGGGTCACTGAGAGGTCACGAAGTAAACTTCCCTTCTTTAATCAAATAGTCAGCCAGCTAATTCTGCAGAGCCAGCCGTTTTGATGAAGAAGATAGAAAGAAAGATAAGGAGTGTGGTGTAAAACCATACAGCACCAGAAGTCGCATTAATGGTAAGAAATATTTTATTTACTATTCAGTATAACAACTTTATTAAAAACAATAAATTCAGAGACTTATTATAGGTTAACATTTTTCGTCTTGCTTAAAAATGCGCGCATTTAGTTGTATTCTATGTTAAAAAATATTATATGGCTCTCACAGATATACATTTTTAAATATGGGTTTTTTATGGCTCTCTTAGCCAAAAAGGTTCCCGACTCCTGGATTATAAGAACATCTCCTGTGCACAGCCCGCTTTGTTCGGACTACCCCAGGGGTCTACAACTCACTGCTCCGGAGCCGCATGCACCTTGTTTATCCTTCTGCTGTGAGCTGTGAGCTGCATGAGCCTTTCAAAGTTCTGCGTCAGAGTTGAGCTTGAGTTGAGCAATTCTCCACCAGTGTTTTCTGATGAGCCAATTCGGTGAGAAACCATGATGTTGGTCAGCTATATCGGTAGTTAGCGCCCTTTGTTGCTAATAAACAATAGCAACTAAAGCGGCACGGAGAGTGGAACTGGAACTGGAACTAATCAATGTGTTATAACACTTTAATTGTGAATGTTGACCAGAAATTGGTGGAGAAGGCTTAAAGGAAAACTGATCTTTTTTTGGTAATTTTGCCCATCATCCACAATCCCTGTGAGACACAAACACGTCTTTCTCTTTTCTGTGCGTTCTAAAGATATAAAAAAAAAGCTAAAAAGAGGCAGCTAAGAATGCACTTAATGGTACACACCTACTCCGCTTAGACAGCGGAGGAATCTGACTTGCTGACCAGGAATCAGCAACTCCAACTTCTGCCTGATGCTTTCCTCTTTAGGCCCACCCAAACAAACATTTCCTGGAGCCTTGCTTGGCGTGTTAACAACAGAGCGAAGCAGAGCGGGGGTGTTGGGCATGCCAATTATAAGGAAGTCTCGGTGTTAAAAAAACCCCATCCAAAATAGCTTTCAGGTCGCACTTCCAAACCTCATTATCTGATGCGTCGGCATTGTTTAACACGAGAATACAACATTGAAACAACATTTATAGGTCAGAATAGAGGAAAAGCATAATAGGTCCCCTTTAAGAGACATGATTAATTGCCAGGTGGCGACAGGTGTGGCTCATCACACTGCCAGGAAGACAGAAAAGGAACGGGACAATCAGGAAACTGTATGTATAACGTTACCTTCAATTGAATGTTCAAAGAAGTTTGTGACCCCAAGTGCGTTTGAATTGGTGGAAACAGGCCCAAATGGCTCTTTTGATTGCCAAAGGTTGCCAATTCCTGGACTAGCCCATTCCAAAACTTGAATAGTCTTGTGGTGGAGCCATTCTTTTGGGTCACTGTCAAAAACAGTCATCTACCTTTTGAAATAATAAGTTCAACCAGCGGCGTTGATTGATCAGTTAAGTACACAGTCACATCTTCAGGTTTAAGAGGATGTGCACGCTTATGTAACCACTGCAGTGTGTAGACTTGAATATCCATTGTAGTTCACCTGTCACCACTGATTGACTAGCTTTGTTCTAATGTCTTCTTGCTGTATGCAGGTATGCCTACCTGCCTTCTGTGTGTGTGCATTGGAGGGAGTGTGTACTGTGATGACACCGGCCTAGAACAGATTCCCCCGCTGCCCAAGGACACTACTCATTTTTATGGACGCTTCAACATGATCCGACACATCAAGAACACTGACTTTATAAAACTCAGTAGGGAATCAAATCTACCTTGAAAATTTCAAATGAAAACTGTTGTTCATACATTGACAATTTAAGAAAACAACTTTTGATCTTTATGTTCTTTCAAAGGTAAGCTTCAGTCTATTGATCTCACTGGAAACCAGATTTCAGAAATGGATGAGGATGTGTTTCGCTCACTACAGCAACTCCAGGATTTGCTGTTAGCTGACAACAACCTGCAGGTTTTGCCAGAACTGCCAGTCACCATGAGGCACATTGATCTACGAAACAACAGGCTGATCAGCCATGGGATCCATTCAGAGATATTCAAGGTAAATGCATAGATCAAGGGTCACCAAGGTTTTTCTTTGGGAGAGTTACTTTTACAAAATGAAAATGGCCAAGAGCTACTCATTTTTGTAACATTTATTTCCAGAGCTTCAAGTTCAAGTTCAAGTTCAAGTTCAAGTTTCAGGTTTATTAGCCATATCAACAGTATAGGTATACAGTTGCTAGGAATGGATTTGGTGTGCTCACAGTTTGACAATACAATCACGACAATACAACTCGAGAGACAAAACTAAGGAGGGGTGAAAAACAGCACATAGAAGACAGGAATAACAGCGTACGAACATTGAAAAAGTGCAATGGTAAAAGTGCATGGTTGCACAGGGTTGCTTGAGTAACAGCGTGCAAAATAAGCAGAAGACGTGGTAGGTCGGTGGTGGAGTCCAGTAAGTGTTAGCACATATTCAAGTGGTGGATGGCTTGTGGGTAGGTGCTGTCCCTAGAATGTGTGGTTTTGCATGTGATGCTCCGGTACCTTCTACCTGATGGTAGGAGTGTGAATAGATGGTGTGCTGGGTGAGTGGGGCTTATTTTAAACCCAAACAAAGGAAATATGCTTGTTTTACCAGAACATGAACAAAATGCTGGTGTCCACAACTCACATTTTGTATTTCAGAATGCATTTTTCTACTGTTCTTTGGGGGGCTACCTGGTGCCCGCAGGCACCACGTTGGTGACCCCTGGCATAGATATTGTAAGTGCACTTGATGTCAATACCCATGTAAAATGCACGCTTTTGGTGAAATATTTGAAAATGTATGTGGGACGTACAAGGTGCACGTGGAGAGTAGGGTTGTGAACGATATACCGATGCAACCAGATATCCGGATTGACAAGCGAGAGATGCTGATGCATCGGTAGAAGCCTCCTGGATCGATAAGAATAAGCCATAAATCCTGTCGTTGTTTATCCCTGCTTTCATGTATAACATTGGGGAAGTGCTGAGCTTGGCCCTTCGATGTCTGTTGGTCAACGAGTGACTATATCACATGTCCTTCAATGTGAGCATGCAAGTGCACAATGCAGTGATGCATGTCATTTGCTAGACAATCAACATATGTGTTTGAGCGCTCCTCAGGGACATATTTGGTTGATGAATATGACCCTGATGGGCCAATATACAGTGGTGTGAAAAAGGGTTCGCCCACTTCCTGATTTCTTATTTTTTTTGCATGTTCGTCACACTTAAATGTTTCAGATTATCAGTCAAATGTAGTTAGTCAATTAGTCAATGACAACACATCTAAACACAATCTCTATGTGTTGCTTTACAAAATATCAAAGTGGGCCTTGCATCCTTTCATTTTTCAGTACGTGGCCCTCACTGGAAAAGGTTTGGACACCCCTGCGTTAGATACTGTAATTTGTGTTCAACAGCGAAGACAGTCAACAAGTGGAGCACAACACTGATATTATCCAGCAATGGACAAAAGACAAGAAGGAAGTCGGTTAGACGGCCTGCAAAGTGGCCTACAACAACATTAATAGAACTACAGGAATGTCTGTTTATTATTGGTGGTGTGCTACATGTGACAACAAATACTTGTATTCTTTTTACTGGCTTTGGGGTAAATACACTCATGCTCTGAAAAACCAGTAACACTCCCAAAAGAATGCGGCTGAATAATCATGTGAAAAAGAAAGTACATCCCCTTTCAGTTCCGAGCTTTGACATCAGGATACATAATCAAATAATTTATTTATGAAATTGTCTGCAGCTTTTGAAGTTTTGAATACACCTACCAACATGAGACTGGATAATATGTTTGTTTTATGCTAATTTTTGTTTATTAAACATTTGTTTTTTTTAAACAGCTCAACACAAAATGGACAGTTTTGTTTTATTGGGGGCTGAGAGGGCTGGGGACTGAGAAAACCAGTCAGTATCTGGTGTGACCACCATTTGCCTCATGCAGTGCAACACATCTCCTTCGCATAGAGTTGATCAGGTTGTGGATTGTAGCTTGTGGAATGTTGGTCCACTCCTCTTCAATGGCTGTGCGAAGTTGCTGGATATTGGCGGGAACTGGTACACGCTGTCATATACGCCCATCCAGAGCATCCCAAACATGCTCAATGGGTGACATGTCCGGTAAGTATGCTGGCCAATGCAAGAACTGGGATGTTTTCAGTTTCCAAGAATTGTGTACAGATCCTTGCAACATGGGGCCGTGCATTATGCTGCTGCAACATGAGGTGATGGATGTACTGCCAACTTCTCTGAAATGCCTTTGGGGATGGCTTATGGTAGAGAAATGAACATTCAATGCACGAGCAACAGCTCTGGTTGACATTCCTGCCGTCAGCATGCCAATATCACGCTCCCTCAAATCTTGCAACATCTGTGGCATTGTGCTGTATGATACAACTGCACATTTCATAGTGGCCTATATATATATATATATACAGTCAAACTTGTCTATAGCGGCCACTAGAGGGACGCTGCAAAAGTGGCCGCTATAGACAGGTGGCCTCTATAGACAGGGAAGAAAAAGGGAAGAAAAAAAATTTATAATAATGTTGACCAGTAGAGGGCACTGTGGGACTGCGGATAAAAGTGGTACAGCACTACTAGGCTTGTTATTATCATGGTTCATGGTTCATGGTTTTAATTCATCCTGAACATGCATATGAGTCAAACAGTAGCACATCACATAGTACAATTCACAATTTTGCATGTCCAAAAAGGAGTAGGAAGAAGCAAAGCTTATTTAATCCTACCCCTCATCAGTTTCACATCAGTTGCAATACATTTATTCACCTCTTGTTCTTCCAAGTGTACTTTGTAGGTCTACATGACAATGTAGTGCAATCATAGCCAAGGCTTTTACTTACTAAAAGGAAGCTAGAGGCTGAATAATAACTGATAGAATATATCCACGACCCACAGAACAAAGCTGTGCTAGTAATGTCTTACGCTTGTTTTTTATATTTTACTTTTTATACGGCAGAGTGTCATTACAGCTTTAGTTTATCAGGAAGTGACGGGAAGTGACGGTGGGCGTCCCGAGCAGGAGAGCTAGGCTCAGTGCTAGCTGTGAGTTTGTAGAGAGTTGGGAAGTGTGTTTATGTTGGCGTGGATGTAAAGTCCTGCAGTGTTCTCCGCTGTTAATAAAGCCATTAAAGTGCATCGGCGACGTGAGTCTCTCCTTCCCCACAACAAGCGGCATTAC
This sequence comes from Dunckerocampus dactyliophorus, assembly GCF_027744805.1. Classification (NCBI taxonomy): domain Eukaryota; kingdom Metazoa; phylum Chordata; class Actinopteri; order Syngnathiformes; family Syngnathidae; genus Dunckerocampus; species Dunckerocampus dactyliophorus. The sequence goes on from NC_072826.1 coordinate 27,513,835, forward strand.
AGTATTGACCAGTGCACACCAGGAAATAAACGGTGTCATTTCTTACAGGCATTGGCTGGACAGCTATGTAGTGGGGCTTGTTTAACCTTTGCCTTGTGGGCAAGCAGGAAGGAGAGACGATGCTGAGAGATGTGTGTGTGTTCTGAGCTGCTGTCTGGTGGCCGCGTTCAATAAATAAAGTTGGCAGAAGCGACAGGAGAAGTTTCCTTCTTTGCTTCGGAGCTGAATAACACTGACAAGTTAACAGACTAGTAGCAAACGGAAAAGAAGACGGCTTTTTTTGTGTCGAATACAGAAGATGAGGACTTTGATGGATTTGTGGATGAGGATTGATGAAAAATAACGTGAGTACATTCTAAAATACTTCAATTAAGTGCAACCAAACTCAGTTTTGCTCCCGCTGCCGCATGCATGCTAGCGTATGTTTTTTTTTTTATTGTAGCGTCGCTGGGAGCACGTCCTGTTCCCAGCCTACTTTGCGGTAATGTTTTGGTGCAAATGCTCTTAAAGTTACATGTTTGACCAGGAAATAGCAAGCTCAAAAGAAGACGACTTTTTATGTGGAACAACTGACAGTTTGTGTGGATCTTGTGAATGATTGTGACTGAGCTAGGACTCAGTAATTAAAGTCTACACACGACGGCTTCATTGATTGAAAAACTAAACTGTTTCGTGCATGAAGCTTCTACTTGAGTCGGTAATTTGGCCGCTATATGCGGTTAGATATTGACCAAGGGAGACAAAATGGGTGGCCGCTGGCCGCGTTGGACAGGTGACTGCTATACACAGGGTCTATAACATGTAAATTTGCTGCGGGGATTTTTCAGTGGCCGCTATAGGCAGGTGGCCGCTCTATAAATGTGGCCGCTAAGACAGGTTTGACTGTATGTGTATGATGCCTACTATATTGGGTGATTCGAGTGTAAAGCCATTTACAATATGTCTTATTTTCTGTTTATATCTACCATATTTTGTAATACAAATGGGTGTTATTTCATGTCTTAGATGGATTTAATAATGTTAAAAACTGTATTTAGAAGATTGTGAACAGGTTTTCTCTGCCATAACTACGAAAATATTACATTTATTAATGTTGAATCCTACTTTGAGAAATTCACCTATCGCCGCCGGGTCTGGAACCAATTAACCGTAATAAACGAGAGATTACTGTCTCTTTATTGTCTCCTTTCTTTACACAGGATATGAGCCAGCTGGAATTCCTGTATCTGTCCAATAATTACCTCGATTACATCCCGACACCACTGCCATTGAGTCTCAGAGTGTTACACCTGCAGGTAAGGGCACAGTTACAAATGTCATTATTAGCTGCATTTGTAAGCATCTGCAATGTGTGTTCAGGTGGTATTGTACTTAGCATAACAGGAAGTAGGAAACCCATAAGAATTCTTCATTTCTTACATAGAGGACCCCCAAAAAAGTGCCTTGGATTTAATATATAGAACAAAACAAGAAAAGCACAAGAGAGTACAGACCTCCTCCAAGGCCAGGTGCCCTGTAGGTGGTCGCAAGGTCGCAATGGTGCTTTTGAGAAACTACAGTGTACAAGGCGGACAGATTATTTCCCTGTTTGCCATCACTGGATGTTTGCATGAATCAGTAGCTTCACATAGATCATTAAAAACTTAATTAAATAATAAAATCTTACAGATCACTTACACACATACACAGTGCACATATCGCTGAATAATAAACCATAAATATAGCAACTTCTGATCAATCCATGTCAATTTCAAATAATTTTCTAATTTAAGCACCACCCACTGAACCACGCCTACTTTCGGTTTATGCCCCGCCCACTCCGAGTACATATATGAAAGATACAGATACAGATACAGATAATTTAGATGGGTGAACAGATACAAATACAGTTACAGATAGTGATGTACTTGCTCATCCCTAGCCAGCACCCCTGATCCTAAAGGCCCTGGGCAGATTACATTGAGCTGGCAACGCATAGAGGCTCAAATATGATTGGACAAAAAAATTCAAATGTACACATACACTACTGCAGGCTTTCTCAAATAGTGGAGCGGGCCCCCCTGCTGGGGGAGCGCCGTGAACTGTCAGAGAGGGGCGTGAGAGGCAGGGAGTACTTTCAATGTTACTGCAAACCTGCCAACATGTACAAATTCATCGTACTCAACATGCAATTTGACTCTTGAATATGTTTGTATGTGTCACAGCTCTCTATTTTGTTGCATGTTTCTGTTTTCAGTTTCGAGCTCAGTCTGTACAGAACAGATATGATCAGTTTCTCAATAGTACTGTATGTCAAAATCGGGGCAGCGTGAAAACATTTCTGTACCCTAGGGTGGGCATGACAGAAAATAGTTGAGAACCACTGCACGACTGGAAGTAGCGTAGCCAAGAAACATGGTACAGAATGAAGATAATAGACTGTTGGAATAAATTCATATAAAGTCATGAAAAACTTAGCTATAAATGTAGCTCAATGCTTCTGATAGTGTTTAAGCCAACATAGAATGCTTTTCTGGCCCCGACAGCACCCAACTAGGTGGTGGTCATGTGTGCTACTTTAGGTGATAGTGTTTTTATTTTGCGTAATTTATTCAGTTCAGGCTAATGAAGATGTATTGTGGCATGGAATACTGCCACACTGATGCCAGGTAAATAGACAAACAATTTGGTCAGTTTTTTTTTTTTTTTTTTACTAGAGTCAATAAAAGTCAATAAAATACAAAGCAAGAATATAAAAAACAAGCGCTGTCAAATGATTAAAAATTTTAGTCAAATTAATCACAGCTTTACAATTAATTACTCATGATTAATCACTATTTGAAACTATATGTGAAATATGCCCATTTTTACTGTATTTTATGAACAAAAAGATGAATGAACAAAAGATAAATGACAGGCAGGATTATATACTGTACATTTGTGTGCATTAACAGCTCCAAATGAACTGAAAATTTAGCTCAAGCTAAAAGATAGCACACACGTCTGAAAATCCACTTGCCTAATGCTAGCTTCTTTTGAGTCACATTTGAATCACACTTTAACCGTGTTACTGTATTACGAGCCATGAAGAGTAATTTACGTTGAATTCACATGTTTGGAGTGTAGATGTATTTTCTGTGATTTCCAAGCATACTTAAATGCGTCAAATTGTACTTCCGCGGTAAGAGATGTGTTAGTGAGAGACATGAATATCCACTTCTTGTTTTTCTTCATCTTTCTGTTTATTTAGACCACACATGAACGCATAATAAAGACATTGTGATTTTCGGAGTGTCGGTGAATGCATCAAGTGACAATGAGGAAGCGTCCAAGGAGTACTAGAGATGCGTTTGTGAGTTGGAGATACATACAGTACAGTATATGGTGTTGGAATTGCACTGCTGTTGATGTGTTCAGGTCAGAATAAACTTATAAAAGAACGTCAGACTCTGTGGGACTGTGTGGGGACACTACACTATACTTCCGTCTGCCGTCATAACAGAGAGGTGTGGTTTGACATGATGCACATGCGTTAATTACACAAAACATTTAAACGTAATTAATGAAATAAATTAGTTACCGTCATTAACACAATATTTTTGACAGCCCTATTAAAAACAATATGATTTTAAAACACGGTGCTATAAGTTTTACAGAAAAGGTCAGTGAAGGGTTTGGAGCTTTCGTTCAAAGTATCTACAAGCACGTCAACAGTGTCCTGCACAGTTGCCCTCTCAGTGAATGGCAAACTCATGAGGTCTAGGAAAATCCGTATGCTCTATTTCAGCGGTAAATAGCAATACCGAAAGAATAAATGTCAGTGAAAAGAGAGGGCATAGCGGTGTCAAATGTAAATGAATGCAGGTGAGGTGAGATTGGCGATGCAATTACCCATAGGTGTAAATGCAATTTGGAAATTGTGTGTGTCAGATTTGCAATTGACCGGTCACCAGTTTGGTGTACAGCACATTGCCTTTCTCCTTAAATCAGCTGGGACAGGATCGGGGGGCTTGGACAGATGAGCCACAGGGCTGCAACATATTGGTAGATAAGCGCACTCTTGAGAGTAGAAAAAATAATAAGTTGTCTTTGGACCTGAAATCAGGGCAACAACATCCAGTACCTGCATGAAGACACTTTCTGTGACCGCCATGACAGAAACTTCATCCGTCGCAACCTGGAGGACATCCGCCTGGACGACAATCCCTTGAACATCCATCAGTTTCCACAGGCCTACGTCTGCCTGCCACGCCTGCCTGTAGGGAGTCCACGATGGTAACCACAACATCAAAATTGGTAGTAGTGTTATGGTATTATGGTATTATGGTGTATATTTCTTCGGAATTTCTTTCATCTTTTTTTCCTTCATAAATATATTTGACATTGAATCAACTTTTGTGCAGAAAATGTATGTCTGATGCTGCTGACAATGTGCTTCTATGAATGAAATCTCAAAACATTAGCAAAGAGGCGTTAAGAAGAAGACTAGGGTTTGTTATCTCTGGGTTTGTAGTCATTAACAACAATATTGGGACTATTGTTAGAGTGCAAATATTCCTCAATAGTTCTTCATTAGTTCCGTAGTCACTAGTCTGAATTTATGTGCCTTAGTAATTAGTAACTAATAAGTGCTGGTAGCTTAGGCCTTAAATACAGTAAGAGTGGGCGGAATTGGTGTGGTGTTGGCACACCAATTCCGCCCACTCTTACTGTTGGTGTGGTGTTGGCACACCAATTCCGCCCACTCTTACTGTATTTAAGGCCTAAGCTACCAGCACTTATTAGTTCGCTGACGAAGCTCTTCGGATGAGGAGCGAAACGTCCGACACCTTCTTCACAGAAGTACAGATGACGTCTCAAGAAGCCTTTTCCTCGATGGACAACTCCTGTACGACTGAGAGCCTACACAGACGTACTTCCTCAATAGTTCTTCATTAGTTCCTCAGTCACTAGTCTAAATTTATGTGCCTTAATTATTTATGTGTACCTGATTTTAAAGTGAGACTGACATGTTTTTGTCGGAGATTTCTGCGTGTGTCTGGCCTTGTTTGGCCGTGTCTAAAATTGTTTCTGCGTAGGGTTCCAAGGACATTTTTGTCAGGATCTGGCTGTGGAGCTGTCGAGTGCTTGACCCCCTGTATGCAGAGACAGGCAGCGGTGGGAAAATAAAAGTCTTTTAATTAAGCAAACAGAAAGCGACAGAGGTGAAAAAGGCTCTGTGAAAAACATACGCTTGTAAAGGCGGTATCGATAGGTCGGAGGAACGTTACGTGACAGCACGGGCGAAGAGGAAAAGTACAATGAACCAGCGCCGTACTAGAGACGACGCTGGGCTTTTAAACACCACTAAAAGGACAGGAAATACTCATTCCTGTCCTGCGGAACATGACCCAGAGCCACAGGCACACAGGTGTGATGTAACTGTTATATTTTAACTGTTGCCCAACAGACCGGGAGGTGGTGGTTGCGATCCAATTGAACCCACATATAAGAAATATGACAATTGGTGTAATCATTTGCACTCTGTCTTTGAAAATCACAACTTCCGGTGGCCAAATACGAAAAAACATTTGTTTTTGGTGTGTTTTTTCATTTCTGTTGACTAGGGATGTTATTTTTTGTGACATGAACTATACAATAAAAATCAATGTGATGTGGTTATTGCTGTTTGACACTGCTATTAGCTGTGAAGCCTCCCCTGCTAAAGCCGTGGGTCTGACGGTTTGTATAAGTTTCTACCGCTCTTTGGTGTTGTGGGTAATGTTTGTTGAAAGTGTGTTTAAATGATATCTGCTTTGGTTCGTGTGGCTGTGCTGCTCCTGAGAGACATAGAAAGAAATCACTATCAGGGTAGATTAAGTTCACGGTTTGCATACAAGCTGTTTGCTATGTAATTAATTCTTTGTAATTGCTGGATTACATGTCATGTGACATCTGAATTGTTGTATGTGGACGTTCCAGGCTTACTTTAGTAAATAAAGTATTCCTAAAGATGTTGCTGTGGGTGTTCTTTCTCACATACGTACGGTATAATACTGTCTACTGACCTGCTATTGTTGTTGTATACTTATCACTGACTAAGCAAATACGCAGGCATGATTTTCAGCCTCTTTTAATTCATTTTTGAATGCAAAAATGAAGTTTGGTGGTTTGGTTTGGTTAAAATATGGCTGTTTGGTTGTTTCTACACACCCGGATGTCTCGTATTAAAAGTGTCTTCTTCCAGAACATTGACATTTCTTAAACAGGTAGGTTTTATTCTATCCATATATTTAAAAATATGGCATATTTCAGCTTATGTAGCTATTATTTGTCTCCTTGTTGGTGTAAACATTGCTCCCTCCCTCTGGCTTGATTTTCTTCTCTTGTGAATTGAATGCTGATACGAGCAGCACCATGACACAAAACTGTCGTTTTTGGTAACAAAACATTGTACTTTTTGATTTTACGGGAATCGAGGCCCATCCCTACTCATGTATTAATCATATTCAAACATATATGAATCAAAAATGGCTAAATGAACTACAATATAAATCTAAGCCATTAAGAAGGCACTTCCAAGATGAACGAAGACTCCCACCCCCTCCAACACACACTCACTGCACTAAGGAGCTCCATTCGTGACGGGATGATACATCCAAGTGTGTGAAGGAGAGATATCACAGGTCTTTCCTTGCTGCAGCTGTCAGAACTCCATAATATAAACCCGCTCCAATAATCCTGCACAATAACCGTGCAATAACCAAGTGCAACCGTGTGATAAGCCTGTGGCTGACCGACTTGTACATAGCTGTGAATAGTGTATATAACTTCTTGATTTCTATTACCTTGTCTTTGCACTTTCTATGCTCTTGTGTGCTTTTGTACTAAACCTGGAATTCCCCCTTGTGGGACTAATAAAGGCATATCTTATCTTAGCTTATCAACTTGTGATTGTAGTATTCAACATTGGTCACTAGGTGTCAGTAATTCTCTGGTGAGACAAGCGCCACACTTGATCACCGGAACAACAGGCTTTTATTTCACGTTTAAATTATCTTACAACATCATAATAACACAGGCTACTGTTGCGGCCGTAACCCACGACAAGCTAAAACTCAACTCTGAACCCCCGATGTCACTTCCTCTCCGTTACCCATTCTGCTCCTCTACGAGCACCGGAACACATTAAATGCGACATACGTGAACACAAGTTTTAATTTAGCCTTAAATGGCTTATTTACTCTAATTATATCTACGATATTGGGTAGTAGAAGTGTAAAGGTGACTATGGTGGTGTTATTTCATGTCCACACGGTTCTAATAATGTAAAAGAACGTATTTAGAAGATTGTAAACAGGTTTTCTATGCCATAACTACAAAAATATACCATTTACGAGCAAGGGATTACTGTACTGTCTCTTCTTTCACTAGTTTTAGCACCAGCTTAAAATGTTGTGTGTTGACAGTAATTAAAGTCAATATTAACACCCCCTTTTTTCAGCTGTTCTTGTGATTTGTCAACGTAGAGTATGCAACTGTAATGATTAGTGATTGAGGTACAATGTTCATCATGAAGCCATGGATGCGGATGAAGTGTTTTTTTTTTTGAATCACACAAGAGATATCATTACATTACATAACATTAAACGTCGGCAAAGGTTCGAGTTATTTCTTGCAATTTTCTCCTGCCCCACATTAGTAGAGCTGCCCCCCGTCCAGTTCATGATCGAGCACAAGACACCTCTTGTATGACCTAAGCGTGAAGAACTTGAAGCAAGTGTCTTGGTCGTCAGCTGCAGAACTTTGAGTGTCAAGTTCCTGAGCTGCAGCTGTCCCAAAGCCAAGCACTTCTCCTCCAGACATGCAAGACCATCCCTCAAAGACCATGTCAAAAACTTCTACATTTGGTGTATTTTATTTATTTTAGTGTTGGTTTTATTGCTAAGCTGGTTGAATGATTTTTGGGGGGGTGCTGAATGATTTTAAATGTTAAGCAGGTGCTACATTGAACATTGGGGTAGCAATGAGTTGCAACCTGGCAGGCATACAAATCGGTGCAGAAATACTAAAAAAAAAAAAAATCAGACTTGGAATGTTCAACCTGTGAATACTTTGTCTTTGTAGCTACTAGTGGTGCACTCATCATCAAAATGTTAAGGCCAGTTGAAAAATTGCAAGAATGTACATTTTGCATTGTTGGATCACAAGGACGTTCTAAGCTTCAAAGCTTCAAAATGCAAAAAGAGGAAATGGGAGTGAGACAAACCTTTTTTGGAGTAAACAATTTATTTCAAACAAGCATTGACAAGAAATAGGCTGTTCATCAGCTGATCAAAAGTTTAAGGCCATGGCTCAAACCCGGAACCCCCCCTAAAATAGAAATGAAATGTTCGAAAAAGGACTGAGTAATGAGTAGCTGTGCCATTCTTGTTAATCACCTTAAAAATGGGTTTGGACATGCTTGATGCCAGTGTTTCCAGGAGGAAGAAATTTTTTGTGAAGTGCAACGTTGTCCTGCAGAAAAAGCCAGTCATTACCACACAGATGAGGGCTTTCAGTCATGATCATGAACATCTCCACATAGCCATCTGCCATTTGACGCCCCTGCACAACCTGAAGCTCCATTGTTTAATTGAAGGATCATGATGGCCCCCCTCCACTGTGCCGTGTGGAAAACATCTCAGGTGGGATCTCCTTATCATGCCGGTAACATTGGAAGCCATCAGGACCATCAAGGTTACATTTTTTCTCATCAGAGAATAAAACTTTCTTCCACCTTTCAATGTCCCATGTTTGGTGCAAAGTTTCCTGCAATTTTGTGGTGTTGAGGGCCTTTCAAGACATTTTTTGTTCTTAAAACTCTTCTCTCACATATGGATTTCTTATGGTTACCGGAATGCATTTGGTACCAGTAACAGTCTTTTGGGTCTACCGCTTGACTTTTTTGTTCCATAACCCTCAGGATGGTTGAAGAAGTTTCAAGTGTCTTACTGCGTCCGACCTCAGCAGCAATGGCGCGCTGCGAGAGGCCTTGCTTATGCAACTCAACAATCCGAACGGGTTCAAAGAGAGAAAGCTTTTTTGCCTTTACCATCAAGAGATCATCACAGTATGAACACCTGACAGAAAGTCACATTGACTCGACATTTTTGCCAGGATTTTGGTGTTTAAATGCTGTGGTCTTAAACTTTTGACGAGCTGATGAACAGCAATATGAACAATAAATTGCTTACTCAGATTTTTTTTTGTCTCACTCCCATTTCTTCTTTTTGCATTTTGAAGCTCTACTTAGAACCTCCTTTGGAGCCAACAGTGCAAAATGTACATTCATGCAATTTTTCAACTGCTCTTAACATTTTGATCAGACGTGTATTTCGGTCCAACAAGTGACTAGCAAGTGTTTTACTGTTGCATCACTCTTAAGAGTGGGCATATTACAGCAATTTAAACCACCACCTTGTCATTGTCATCGACACACGTTTCCTCCCCCCAGACTATATCCGTACAAATGTCATGTCACCTCATGCTACAACCGCCAAGCTCATTGTCTATATTTATTCTCTTGACCAAGCAGCTGTTCAGTCAAGCAGTGCTCTACGCGCAGAGGGGGCAGCTATTCCCCAGAGTTACGAGGAAGAGCGAGAGCACTACTGGAACGTTTGGAATATCTGTTTTAATTTAAAGTAAATAAAAATTGAAGTTGCAATGGCAGAGAGTAGCGGTCTCCCCTTATCGTCCTTCATCATGGATGAAGAAACTCTGAAGAGAAAACAAAAGGAGAAGCTGAAGAAGCTGATGGCCACAGGAGGCAATCCGAGGCCTGCACGTTCTCTTCTCTTCTTGACTCTGAGGAATCCCTTCCGCAGGGCTTGCATCAGCATTGTGGAGTGGAAGTATCCTCACTGAGAGTTGGCTGGGTCCGACCGCTACAACGGCATCAAGTGCGATAAGTACAACTGCAGAAACCATTTGCATTTGTTATCTTGACAAGCTTATGATTGATTTCATTCTTGGTGCTGGAAAATAATAGAGTTTTATTTACATCATTGTAGATTTGGGATTGTTATCTTTAATGCACTATTGCTGTTGGCATTTTCCGATAAGTGACTTTCAGACCTTTTGAAATCATTATCCTGCTGGCCATTTTTGCCAACTGCGTGGCCCTGGCTGTGTACTTACCAATGCCCGAGGAAGACAGCAACAACACCAACAGCAATCTGGTGCGTCAGCATGCTTGTTTGCGCTTGTGGGTGATTATATTCATATGTGAGTTTTCAAACAAGCAGACTAAATTGTGTTGTTTAAAGTAAGTGGTTACTGTCCAGTCCGGTCATATATTATCAAGCATCTTTTGCTATCTTTTACTATTTTCCCTTACTTGGACTACCTACTGGACAGCCACAGGTAAGCAGATTCACTGAAAGGAAAAAGCCACAGTGTGCACATGGTGGGGTCACGCCAGAAAAGGCCATTCGTGATCAAACAATAGGCATTGGTCATTAACTTGCTGTCAATCAACTGCAATATGACATATGCACTGTTGCCTGTTACTCCTCAGTAAGAAAAGTAGCTATTGGCTGTCCTAGAAGTCGCTAGATGATGTCATTGGCTAATTTGCAAATGATGTTGTAAGAGATGCTGTATGAAAAAAAGCACAACCTCCTAGGAGAGACAAAAAAGTGACTTCAATTATGTTTAGAACTACAAATAAACCTGATTCTTAGTTTAATTTAAAATGAGTCATCACTTCATAAAAATCAAAAATCATTTTAACATTTTAGCTCGGCCAGTGCCTCTGAAAGTCAAGACAGCGTAATAATGACATCCGGACTCGCCTCCAGCCTCCACCTTTCATCTTGTAGTTAGGACTACTTGTTTAACTTATCACACATCATTCTCCCATCTCACGTTCTGACACACTGACCCCGAATGAGTCTTGAGTGGAATGAGTGGTAATTTAATGAATATTAAGAAACTTTTAAGTTTTAGATCCCGCTCTCTAAAACATGGCGAGATCCACCCCGGCGGCATTGCGTGATTCATGGATGCATGGAGCTCTGCTATGCTCTCTGTGTGGACCTGACAGTGCACTGACGGCTTGTGGCTGCTTTGAGGCGGGGCGGATGTCCCAGTTGCACCTGCCGCTGCTCAGTGAGAACAGGAACTGCAGATCAATATGTGCTTTCACTTTTAAGTTCCCAAATACCGAATAACTCCCCAACCACACCAGAAAAAGTAGCTAGATTTGTCGCTAGTCGTTTTTGAGAAGATATGTCGCCAAGAGGGCTTGGAATGTCGCCAGATTTAGTGACAAAGTCGCCACGTTGGCAACACTGGACATATGTGCTGCATGGTGAGGAATTTTTAGACACAGAAAGTCAGAAAAACAAATGTCATTTTCTGTCTCTGCCTTCTTTAATTCATTTCTTTCAGCAGCACAGGGAATGGTTTATTGAGACAACCAAATTACAGTATTTTTGAGCATTAAAAAAAAGAAGAAATGTTCTGGGTTCACATATGCATGGACCTGTGTTGAAGGAAAACTGCACTTTTTACTGCGCCTATAAAGCCTTCTGAAAAAAACACCCACAACGCCCCATTTACATAATTTGACCTGTATATTAACAAAGCTACAGCGACATTGTTATTATTATTGTTATTAACATTGTTACGCCAAAGAACTATGTTACTGCATAGTGACACCTTGCCACACCACACCGGCTATCTACGAGCCAGCTCGCAACTAGCTTGACCACACACTCGCCTGCAACGCGTCAGCACAAAGCCTCAGGCCACGACCGAAAGGTAACGCTACGTATTTGAACTGCCACCACTGCAGCTGTGTTTTTGTTGTTGAGCGTGGAAAAGTTAACGCTGTACAGCGTTCCTTTCTATGTTGCTATGTGAAATCAATGCACCCAGGAAGGAAGTTCCACTAATGCTTAAAAGGACCAAAATACGGCAAAATACTGTAAGCATTACATGAATGCACCTGTTATTACATGACCACAGCCAGTATGTAAAACCATAAAACCTTATTGGAGGTTTTTGGAGGTGTTTTAATAGTGGGCTTTCTAAGTGGAATAGGTGTGTCCCATTACATGCATTCATTACCTGCCACACTTTAGCTGTTTTTATATGTTTTTATATGTGTTCATGTCTGACAAGGATTGTGGATGATGGGCAAAATAAAAAAAAAAAAATTGCAGTTTTTCTTTAAATTTGCATGTTCTTTCCTTGTCTGCATGGGTTTACTCTGCGTATGCCGGTTTCCGGTTTCCTCCCATAGTCCAAAACCATGTAATGTAAGGTTAACTGAAGACTAAAGCATAAATACCAACGTGAATGGTTGCCTTTCTCCATGTGACCTGCAAAGGACTGTGCTGTTAGAGATGGCTAGATTAAACAATAGAAGCACTGTAGATTTAAACAATAGAGGAACTTTGTTCAGGCAACTTGCTTGACAACCTTATCTGCTTGCTGCGGCTTTCTTCACTTAGAAGACACGCACACACACACACACACACACACACACACACACACACACACACACATATCCTCGACTGACATGAGCTGCAATCAGTTAGAAGTAGACACAGCCACACCACTGATACACATAGGGGAGTGGTCCCACCCCCGCAAGGGTGGGACCTGAGAATAGGATATAGAGCAGTTACTTCCTAGTTGGAGGCTTCTTCCTGCAACTCTTACAGCGGATGGACTGAAGCCCCAGCGCTGAGCTTTGTAACATCTTCCAGACAATTGCTTCACTAAAGTGTTTGACTGATCTCTTCCTGGGATAAACAAACTCAAACGTTTCAACACCTTTGTTCAAATGTGCCAAAATGACCAATACTGTCACATAGGGTGACTGGGTTTTTGGTGACAGAAAACCAGGACGTTTGGAGACCGTAACGCCAATGCTAATTACTTCTGTGTCTCATCATGTCCAATCATGCAACAGACACAAGAGCAGCCTGCTAATTTGCCTTAAATTAAACTAGCTGGCTCCACTGCAGCGGCATGGCCTTACTCCGTATAGAGCATCGTAAGGGTGGTGGTACAAAACCCCTCTTTATTTGTCAAGTAAAGAAAAAGGAAAATCCTCGCATGTTACTGAAAACATGTCAACAAAAACAACTATGAGATGTGACATTTTGAGATCTAGTTTGTATTGTATTGTAGATTATAATAGTGTGTAATGTCATTTTACTTTTATTCAACATCAAGCATGCAAGGGCACTGATGGGCTCATATGACTGTTTTATCCCTGTGAAGGGCAGTGGGATAAGTCAGTCAGTGTTATGTATTCAAAATAGACTGGTGTCATGCTAGTGGCATAAAAGTGCTGCATAGTGCATGCCTTTACTGAAATGGGAGAGGCCATGAAAAACATTCCAATGCTGTGTGAACGTATAAGAGACATGTAGGTTACACATACACATAAAAAAGTGGTGCATAAAAAGGTTACTATTACGTCCCCGAGTGCACAGAGACAGGGTGACAAGGATGTCAATCATAAGCATCGGGGCTTCAGGCACATTCTTATTTACACTGCGTCCACAATTATTAGGCAATTTGCATTGTTGATGATTAGTTTTATTATTTAACAACAACAGTGATCTTGGTCAATCCAAAATGTTAATAAACCTCAAACTTGAATATTTAAGGAAGTGAAAGTGAAGTTTTGGCGTTTGTTGAGAATATCTGTGTGCACAATTATGTCAGAATGATAAACGAACAACTCAAAGGTTATAAATAAATATATCTGACATTTCCAAAAATAAATCAGTGACCAATATAGCCACCCTCATTTTCAATAACACGGAAAAGCCTTCCATCCATGGAGTCTGTCACTTTCTTGATCATTGGCCATCAACGTTTTGTGCAGCAGCAACCAAAGCCTCCCAGACACTGTTCAGAGAAGTCTACCTTTTTTCTTCACTGTAAATCTCACGTTTAAGGGTCCACAAGTACTCAATAGGGTTTAGGTCAGTTTTTAAGATCTTTACTAGCTAGCCACGCAGCGGAGTAGTCAGATGCATGAGATGGAGCATTGTCCTGCATGAAAATCATGATCTTCTTGAAAGATGCACACGTTCTCCTGTACCTCTGTGTGGAAAAAGTGGCAGTAGGTTTGGGAGTTGAGTTTGAGTCCATCTTCAACCTGAAAAGGACCAACAGGCTCATCTTTTAATAATTCCAGCCTTTACCAGTACATCACCTCCACCTTGTTGGCGTCTGAGTTGGAGTGGACCTCTCGGCCCACTGCTGATGCAGCCACGGACCCATCCCTCTGGTCCATCAAGAGTCACCCTCATCTCATCAGTCCATAAAACTTTTGAAAAATCTGTCTTGTTGGCCAAGTCATAGCCTTTCAACTTGTGTGTCTTGTTCAGCGGTGGTGGGGTTTCAGCCTTTCTTACTTTGGCCGTGTCTCTGAGCACTGAACACCATGTACTGTACTGTACTTCTGGACACCCCAGGTAGATTACAGTTCTGGAATATGACAGCACTGGAGGATAATGGGTTCCTGGGAGCTTCATGTTTGATTTTTGTCAAATATTTGGCAGTTCATTTCTATGTTTTTCACTCAACCTTTTGTGCACATGCAACAAAACATTAAATGGTTCTGTGGTCGTGTCCTAATATCGTGGCAATTTCGGAAATTTCAAGAGTGCTGCATCCCTATGAAAGATGTTTTACAGTTCTCCACTTTTCAGAGTCTGTTAAATCTGGCTGCACGTCACTGAATGCATCTATTGATGTTGTGTACATCCACATTGTTTACACCTCCTTTGATAGCAGATAGTTGGCCTCTTGTTGCCTGGTAGAAGCAACATCCAAATCTTCTTGTCCTCTTCTGTTCTTCACTGTCCTGGCATAAGACCTTGGCGTAACGCGGAGCCCAGTCACAATTGCATCATTCATGCCCGTGCTTTGCGCCAACTCATCCATCTTGCACATCATTTGCGATATGATCTCAACCTTCTCATTGTTTTGTTTCTTCAGAGCTTGAGAGCCAATTTGGGTCATGGTTCTGTAGTTCTAAGAATTCCTTCCTCATGTCAATCAATATTATTGATCTCACTGCGAGTACCTGGCTACTGAGCCTCTCCCACGACCTTCTTGTTGTCCTGATAGACTTTCACTCAAGAAGCAGAAACCTCTTTCCGCGAGTCATTTCGCCAGACAATGTTTTTCCAGTTTAGCTGTTAGCGAAGGTTGGCTCGTCTTGCTGGCGATTATCAGCAATACTTTTTTTCTCAGCAAGTTAGTTCCTCACAACAGACAGTATTGAAGCTGACATTATGAACACACAGTCCAATAATTATGGTCAAGATCTGTGGTCAAGAAAAGTACCAAAAATATTCCAAAACTCCTAAGCCTGTGGACATCCGTTCTTTTCACAGAACACAATAGAGGGCCACCGGAAAACGCTGTCTCCGCAAGAACAAGGAGGACTTCAGTATACATAATGATTCCATTATTCTAAATAAACCAGAGCCCCAGGATCACACACTTTAGACCACATGCCATTGATTGCATACGTTGTGGCCATTTAGTACTTTGTTAACCCTCAGGGTGAAGGATGACTAAAAGAGAACGCAGACTGCTGTTCACACAACAAAGGAACTCCAGTGACCCACAACCATATAATGTATAGCAAGAACATCAATGGGGGGGGGAAATGTCAAATTTAATTTTCCAAATACTTGCAAAACTTTGAGAGTAATGCAAAAATGATATACACCCCCAATCAAATTCTTAGGAGCAGTTGAACGTTTGCAAGATTTTACATTGTGCGCTCATGGATTTAAGGGGTTCTAAGTAGAGCTTCACATTGCAAAAAGAGGAAATGGGAGTGAGACGAAAACAATTTTGAGCAGCAATTTAATGCAATTTAAGCAATTGAATGCAAACAAACATTACAGTGAAATAGGCTGTTTGTCAGCTCAGTTTCCGAAACCCCCGCCTAAAATAGAAATGTTCAAAAAAGTAGCTGCACCATTCTTGTTAATGAGCTGAAAAATGGGTTTGGGCATGCTTGATGCCAGTGTTTCCAGGAGGCTAGTGGGAATGTTGCTCCAGGTGGTGAAGATGGCTTCATGGTAGGGCATCCACTGTCTGGAACTGACGTCCATTTTTGGAAACTTCCCTTGCCATCCATCCCCAAATGTTCTCCATTGGATTTAGATCAGGGGAACACACGGGATGGTCCAAAAGAGTGAACTTATTCCTCTGGAAGAAGTCCTTTGTGAAGTGCAGCGTTGTTCTGTTGAAAAAGCCAATCATTACCACACAGACGAGGCCCTTCAGTCATGAAGGTCACCCCCTGCAACATCTCCACATGAACCTGAAGCCCCTTTGTTCCATTGGAGGGTCATCCTGGCGCCCCCGCCACTGTGCCGTGCGGAAAACATCCCAGGTGGGATCTCCTTGTCATACCAGTAACGTTGGAAGCCATCAGGACCATCAAGAAAGAATAAACCTTTCTTCCACCTTTCAGTGTCCCATTTTTGGTGCTCTCTTGCAATTTCAGTTTAGTGGTGTTGTAGAAGACGAGGCCTTTGAAGACGTTTTTTCTTCTTAAAATCCTTCTCTCGCAGAAGCCGTCTGATGGTTATTGGACTGCACTCAGCACCACTAACAACCTTCAGTTGAGGCGAGGATGGTCCCGCGTCTTCATGTACAGCCGGTCGGATTGTCCGGCTCAGGGTTGATGGCGTTTTGTTTGGTCTACCACTTGACTTTTATGTTCCATAACCCTCAGGATGTTTTAATAAGTTTCAAATGACTGCCTTTGCGTCGAATCGCAGCAATGGCGCGCTGCGAGAGGCCTTGCTTATGCAGCTCAACAATCCCACCGCCATCAGAGAGGCCATTTTTGCCATCAAGAGATCAAGACAGTATGAATACCTGACACTAAATCACATTCAAGCCACATTTTTGCCAACATTTTGCTGATGAACAGCCTATTTCATTTTTGAAAATATTTATTTATTTATTTAGATTTTAAACAGGAAAAGATTAAAAAACAATCAGGCCAATTTTCAGAGATGTTTTGATATCTTATCTTTCACTGCTTCTCTTTTTCTCTAGAAGCCAAAGAAGTCTTCTTCCTCAGATGAATCTTCGAATACTGCACGTAGCTCGTCGTCTGAGTCGGTCAATGTTTTAATGGAAGCTTAGGTTAGCTTCAGTGTATCTAGAGATGGATTCACTGTGTGAAAATACAGACAGCAGCCGTCAGATAAGTTACTTGCATACACAAGCATTTTCAGCAACTGTACAGCAGAGGGCGCTAAAGTCAAAGCAACTGTCTGACCCATAGACGGCTTCCCAAATGGGTTTCTGGTCAATTTCTCCCCGTATTTAGAGCCAAATTCTGGCCTAGCGGACCCAAGCGTCCATGAACTTGCGTCTAGCGGCGCCAAACTTTGACTGGGCGTTGTTGGAGCGGTGATGAACTTGAAAATTGCCCCCTCCTCACCGCTGGCAATATTTTGTCCAGCTCAAAACTTTCGGAGAGGTAGGAGGGACCATCAGCGGTGGCCGAGCGGATACGGCGTTGCCTTAACGGGGGCCAACTTCTGTTAAACGGTGGTGAACGGTTACGAGCGATGATTAATTTTTTTCACCGCTCCAGGAACGCTACAGCAAAGTTCAGGCGGTGTGACCGGGCTTGTAGTACGAGTGATCTTCCGCTGAAGCGTTGTACAAGCGTTGTCTGATATTATTTTTCAGTCCGAGTCTGGTCACACGTGTATAAACCGCACCCCGATTTTTTGCTTCTTACCGGTGGAAAAAAGGTGCGGTTTATACACGATGATTTACGGTACATCACTACCACAATCAGCAGCATAGGGCAAACACAGGCAACACAGACATGCAGAAATTTAAAATTTTGTTTGCAATAAACTGCTTACTCAAAATGTTTTTGGTTTTTTTTGTAAGTTACAAAAATCGGGTATATCAAGACACAAATCAAGGTTATTTTCAGATATACTGTAAAGGCCAAAATAATTGATTGAACAAAGTGAATACATTTAAAATTTTAAAACAAACTGGAAGTGTACCTGGTAAAAGTAGAACGAAAATGAGTCAAATACAGGCACATACAATAAGTACCGACAAACTTAAAGTGACACTTTAAGCACCTTTTGATTTGTTACAGCAATAACAGTTTTTGAAACCTGCAAGAGGCCGTGTGCGTCAAAAAACTTGGTGATGGTTTTCCAGTATTAATTTGTGAAACACAGCACACCTATCATATTCTGGGAGCTTTTCCTCATTCAAGTCCTATTAGATGTAAGGACTTGACTGACTTCATTCATGGATTTTTTCTTTGACCACTTATGACAGCCAACTCAAGGTGGCCGGTCAATCGCCGTAGACAAACGATCCTTCACACTCACATTCACACTTAAGAACTTCCGATAATCTGACATCCATTTTTTTTGGAATATGGTTGGAAAAGGCTGTTTTCTGGAATACCCAGCAGAGCTCACCCCGCGTACGCCATTTGTGTTTTCTTGAGTGTGTGTATTGGTGTTAGCGATGTGATGCCAAATTATTTTGTGTGAATGAAAGCGACACTGATATTGGCATATTGATTTTTGAATACTAGATTATAAATGTTCATCTTGTCGTTTTAACAAAATTCTTGTTACTGTCTTGCAGGAAAGCCTGGAGTACATTTTCCTCATCATCTTCTCAGTAGAATGTTTCCTGAAGATAATTGCCTATGGATTTCTTTTTCATGCAGATGCATATTTAAGAAATTGCTGGAATATTTTAGACTTTGTGTGTGTATCAGTTGGGTAAGTTGACTGGTTGTGCTTAGTTTGTAAAGTAACGCAAAGTTTTTTCTCTGTATATTTTTGTTGTGATGACGCTTAACTAAAATTGGAATATTATTTTGGAATGTGATTGAAATGTAGCTTAGGTGTTGTGACTTTAATGGCATTTAACCAGACCTGTGTTATTATTTCAGGTTGTTCACTGTGGCTGTGGATGCTATTAATCATATCAGTGGGGTGGAGGCTGCAGTTGGAGAAAAGGGTGGCGGTTTTGATATGAAAGCTCTCAGGGCTTTCAGAGTTCTTCGACCACTGAGGCTGGTATCTGGAGTGCCCAGTAAGCAAACGCTTTTTCAGATTTCCAGACAAATGTTTGCTTTGACAAATGCTTTAGTGTTTGAACATGTATTTTGTATGTCAGGATCATGATGATCCATTGGCTTACATCCCCGAAAATTAGATACTGCATATCAGAGGTCCCCAACCACTGGGCCGCAACCCAGTACCGGTAACAGTAACATTTTTGTGAATAACTACATTGACTTTTAAGTAAGTGCATATCAGTTTGGAAAATAAGATCATTTCATTTGGAAAGTGATATCCTCACTGACATGCGGTCCGGGGAGGCATGTGCAACAGAGCCTCCAAAAGAAATAAAAAAACAATATTAATATTTGTCCACTGAATTGTATTGTAAATGTATTTTCTGTATGATTCCAATCGTTTTTAACATTTTCTTAATTAAAATTGGCTGAGCAGAAACCTAAGATGAAGCTTCCGCGAGCGTCTCTTCTCTGCTTAGTAAATAACTTTTGGGGGTGATCTATGATGATTGGTTGATATATGATGATTGTTTGGTTTTGTGAGTTGAGTGTGTTGTTGGTTTGGGGTAAGATGGTTGATTTAAGCTGTAAAAACTGGAGATATTGACTGTTACAAAAGTGGAAACAAAAAGTTGAAAACTGATGATCTTGGAGTCTTGTACAATATGGTGGACATGTGTGGTGCCTTTGTGTTTCCATGATATGAAGTGTAATGGTTTCCAAATTGGCAAGTGAGTGGGTAGTGCACGAGCGGAGCCTTTGATAAGAAATGTTGTCCACCAAGCTGTCAGAGCTGAGGTTATGGAGGCTAAGCAGGTGTCCTGATTGTTTGGCTGATGAATGGGAGGTCAGAAAGGTCGATATTACCGCATAGTGCCTGTTCAGTTTCTAACCAGTGTGAGTGATGATGTGAATGGGCGAGCCAATGGTAAGAATCGGAGCTGACTTGACAGGTGATAAATTTCGAAGTCGGGTGCATCTAATCCTCCTTGAGTCTTGGATTTTTGTAATGTTGATAGTTTTATACGTGGTATTTTATTTTTCCAGTAGAATTGAGATATTGCTGTGTTCAGGGAGTCGAGACAGGGTAATCTGGAAGTGAAGGGATCATGGTAAAGAAATAAGAACTGACATTTTTATTGAGATTCTTTCTGACAGTGAGATTTGAATTGTTTAGTGTCGTGGTGTGTAATTTAAATTGAACAGCTCTGACAGCTTGGGGGATATGTGGATTCCAAAATATTTTATGTGTCCTATGGAAAGGTGAAACTGTGAGGTGAGGGCTGTCGCATCCCTTTGGTCCATGCAGAGAGGTAGAGTGGTAGTTGATAGTACAATTAGCTAGGGATGACAATGATTTAATGACTGACAGACAAACACGTATGCAAATTTCTGCAGTGTTGTAAATAGGAAGCACCAGTTGACTCTGTTGAATGCTTTTTATGCATCTGGTGAGAGTATTTTGGTTTCTGTTTCTGTTTTCTTCTTGTTTGAAAGCTGCATTAGGTTAAATAATTTCCGTGTGTTATGAGAAGATTGTCTACTTTTAACAAATCCAGTTTGTTCTTGGTGTATTATGAAGGGAATGACTTTTTCAATTGTGTTTCACAGTGTTTTGCTTACGATTTCAATGTTTCAATGTTAATTAATGAAAGGGGTCGGTAACTCGATAGGTGAGTGTGGTCTTTGACAGGTTTTAAAAGCAGGGTAGTTCTGTCTGTATTCATTGTTGGAGGTATAATGTTGGTTATGAGGATTTAGCAAGATGAGTAATAGCTCTTAAAACAGCTTTCCCGTATGCCAGAGTAAAGTTGAAGAGATATTCGGCGAGTCGTTTGTTGTCATAAAGGATGTCCATGCTCTCTTTAAATAACTGTTGAATTCTT
This sequence comes from Dunckerocampus dactyliophorus, assembly GCF_027744805.1. Classification (NCBI taxonomy): domain Eukaryota; kingdom Metazoa; phylum Chordata; class Actinopteri; order Syngnathiformes; family Syngnathidae; genus Dunckerocampus; species Dunckerocampus dactyliophorus. The sequence continues at coordinate 27,534,808 of NC_072826.1, forward strand.
GATCCTCCAGAAGCGATGTGTTGAACCTCCATCTGGAAGAAGTGCTTTGAGTTTATATTGAATGCATTGTCGGACAGAAAGCCAGTGGAAGTTAGTGAGAATGGGTGTGATGTGGTCGGAGTATTTGGTGTTGGTAATAATAATCTGGCAGCAATAAATAAATTGAATAAATTGAAGTTGATGGGTGAGCTTATGTGGAAGACCAGTCAGAAGGGCATTACAGTAATCAAGGCCAGAGGCGACCAAAGCATTAATGAGAATTTCTGTTGAGTCCTGGGAGGGAGAGGGTCGGAGTTGGGAGATGTTGCAAAGAAGGAAGAAGGCTGTTTGTGAAATATTATCAATGTGGGATTGGAATGAAAGTGTGCTGTCAAGGATGACTCTGACTTGTGACATTAGGAACTATACAACCATCGATTGGAAGGTATTCATGGACATCCAGTTGGTGATGGCCTGAAGACAGTCTGTAAGACCAGTAGGGGGTGTGTTGAGGAGGGCTTGATTTCGAGATAGATCTGAGTTTCATCATCATAACAATGAAAACAAACGCCAAAATCACAAAAATATTACACAGGGGAAGAAGATAAATTATAAAAAGTAGGGGACCAAGGACTGACCTTTGGGGGACACCGTGAATGATTGGTAAGCATGAAGATGTAACATTGTGACCTTGAAGTTGACCAAATAAAACATATTTGCAATGGAGAATTCCTGGATTAATGAGAGCCTTCACAAAGAATCAGAATGTTTGCCTCTTATTTTTTTGCCATTCCAAAGCATAAATAAACTAAAACCTAACATAAATACTACAAAACCTACCTTTTCTGGTTTGTAGAGCAGCCTTCCACCTGCAGAGTCCAAACACATCCAGCGTCCCTTGAGTATACCGATGGTGCGCTCGACGGAGGAGCGTCTATGTGTGTGCTTTTGGTTGTACATTTGTTCTTGTGGGGTCTGGGGATTATTCAATGGTGTCATGAGCCAAGGTGCCAGAGCATAGCCTGGGCATAACCTGTAAAATAAGTTAATGGCCACATAACAATATGCAAAAGGAAAGAAATTAACAATTTACGCACCGATTAACCATCCGTCGCATGCTGCGCCATGACTCAGGCGCATTCCAACGGAGGAATTTTGGAAAATGTAGGAGTCGTGTGTACCTCCAGGGAAACTTGCAACAACATTCAGAATCTTGTTGCGAATCTGAGATTATTTGGATATTAATTGAGTGATACCGTTTGCGATTGAGGTAGGGAAATGGATGAATGAATTGGGATTTGAATATATATTTATCCATGGAGCATATTTTAGTTGTTTTGATGATAAATAATTGTTGGGATATTTTATTTGTACTACATTTTTTGGGATCAGGTTGCAAAATCCATCATGAGGGCGATTGCGCATTGAAAGTGCAAGCTGTATTTGTGCGTAAGAGTCCTCCTGAGCGTTTGTGGAATTTGTTCTTAGATCTAAGAACTGAGAGTTAAGAACACGTTTCGTGAATGCCAAAAATCTTCGTAAGAAGGCTTTACGAACACATTTGTGCGTAAGAACGTTTCGTGAATGAGGCCCATTGTTTGTAAGTACATGGTCCTGGAGTTGAGCGGCTACAATACGCTCAAGTATCTTGGAAATAAACGGAAGGTTTGATATGGGTCGCTAGTTATTAAGAACACGGGGATACAAACCAGGTTTTTTGAGTACTGGTGTAACTGAGGCGGTTTCGAGAGGAGGGGGAACGGTGCCAGTAGACAAGGAGGTGTGAACAGTTTCAGTTATAAGAGTTGGTAAGCATTCCTTAACTAATGCAGCTGGAGGGGGATCGAGTTGGCAGGAGGAGGACCTAGAGGACCTGATCAGATCAATAATCTGTTGACTGGGAGATGGGAGGAAAGCCGACATGGTACGCGTGGGAGGCAAATCAATGCTGGGATTGAGCCAAGGGGAGTTAAGCGTGGTGAACAGGAAGTTTTCAGGTTGTGATGGATAGAGCTGACCTTATCATACATTGAATCTAGATATTGTTGACATTGTGATAGTGACGAGAAATGGGAGGTTGAGGATGAAAGGGTTTCTTAACAGTTGAGAATAAGGTTCTTGTATTATTTCCATCACGGTGGAAAATGTTGGCGTAGTCGGCGGATTTGGCAGCATTAAGAGCAGATCTGTACATTGTGTGTGTTCTAAGTACATTTGAAGATATACAGGGAGACCTGTCTTCTTGTGAAGGTATTCCAGGTGGCAGGCTACAGTTTTGAGTTGGCGGGGTTCAGGATTGAACCAAGGTGCAGATCTGAGGAAGTAGAGTGTGCAATGTTTTCGTGGGGCCAGGGAGTCAAATGCCGAATGGAAAGTGTAATTGTAAAGGTCAACCAGCTCATTTACAGTGAGAGTACAGCAAATGGTTATTGATGTGGAAATAAGACGGTGGTATTGATGTTCTTAGTGTTGCGGAGCGATACTGTACGTTCACATGAGTGAAAGACGAATTGATGGCAAAAGATAAAAATGTACGATCAGAAAAAGGAAGCTCCACACAGGAAAAATGAAAAGGTAGAATACCTGAGCAGCAGACCAAATCCCATATGTGAGAGGAGAGTTTTAAGAAAAAAAAACATCTTCAAAGGCCTCGTCTCCTTCAACGTCACAACATTACCCGTTTGGAATTTGCAGGAGAGCACCAAACATGGGACATTGAAAGGTGGAAGCAATTTTTATTCTCTGATGAGAAAAAATGTAACCTTGATGGTCCCGATGGCTTCCAACGTTGCTGGCATGACAAGGAGATCCCACCTGAGATGGTTTCCACACGGCACAGTGGAGGGGGGCGCCATCATGGTCCTTCAATGGAACAGTGGAAGTGGAACTGAGGTTGTGTGGGGGCGACAAACGGCAGCTGGCTATGTGGAGATGTTGCAGGGGGCATCCCTAATCACTGAAAGCCCTGTGTGGTAATCACTGGCTTTTTCAACAGGACAACACTGCAGTTCACAATGCCCGCCTGACCTTTAGTCCTTTAACTCTTTTGGACCATCCTGCTTGTTCCACTCATCTAAATCCAATTGAGAACATTTCGGATGGATGTCAAGGGAAGTTTACAAAAATGGACATCAGTTCCAGACAGTGGATGGCCTCCGTGAAGCCACCTTCACCACCTGGAGCAACATTCCCACGAGCCTCCTGGAAACACTGGCATCAAGCATGCCCAAACACATTTTTCACCTCACTAACAATAATGGCACAGATACTCATTACTGACGCCTTTTTTGGTGTTTTTTGAGGGGTGTGTTTTTAAACTTTAGATCAGCTAATGAACAGCCTATTTCACTTTAATGCTTGTTTGGAATAAATTCTTTACTCCAAAAACGTTTGTCTCACCCCCATTTCTTCCCTTTACATTTTGAAGCTCTACTTAGAACCTCCTTAAGATCCAACAGTGCAAAATGTACATTCTTGCAATTTTTTAACTGGTCTTAAAATTTTGACCAGGAGTGTATACGGTATAGACGATGGATGGATTGATGAGTGCTATACGAGACTGATTTGATCACAAAATGCATGGTTTTCCTCCCCAGGCCTGCAAGTGGTGATGAACTCCATCCTAAAGTCGATGCTTCCCTTGTTTCACATCGCCCTGCTCGTCTTTTTCATGGTTACTATCTACTCTATTATGGCACTTGAGCTCTTCAAGTGCAAAATGCATAAAACCTGCTACTACACAGGCACTGGTAAGTACACTATACGGCTGTGTTGGCACCTATGTAAAGTTTTATGGAGGTGTCAGAGCTGCTGTCGTTTTGTTCTGTTCATTTTGAATAAATATAGCTGAAAATAAACAGCTCGGTTTTGCTTTCAAAAGGATAATGTATGAGCTGTAAGTTACTTAGACAAAGCTCTTAGCAGACATTACAAATTGTGTAATGACCTACAATCAACCCGTCCATTTCCCCACACTCAGACATCATTGCCACAGTGGAGAATGAGAAGCCTGCTCCGTGTGCCCAAGCAGGAAATGGCCGTCGTTGCACTATCAATGGCACAGAGTGTCGAGCTGGTTGGCCCGGTCCAAATCACGGCATCACTCACTTTGACAACCTGGGATTTTCCATGCTGACTGTGTACCAGTGTATCACTACACAGGGATGGACTGATGTTCTCTACTGGGTAATGCATCCGAAAGAAGACACTTAGTTGTCCTATGTAATACTAACAAATGCAAATCTTATGATTTTGGTTAGAAGTTTTTCATTTGGTGTCACTAACAAACATGACATGAACACATAAAGCACAATTGTTTAATAAACAGGTAAATGATGCTATCGGAATGGAATGGCCTTGGATCTTTTTCACCACACTCATCCTGGTTGGTTCCTACTTCGTGCTCAACTTGGTTCTGGGTGTACTTAGCGGGTAGGAATTGACTCAGACCTAAACCCATTGTTTTTGGTTGACTTGTATGCTTTGCTTTTACTTGAACTTCTTTCCTGCCAGGGAGTTCACCAAAGAGCGAGAGAAGGCTAAGTCTCGGGGAGAGTTTCAGAAGCTGAGGGAGACCCAGCAGCTTGATGAGGACCTGAAGGGATATATGGAGTGGATTACGCAGGCTGAAATCATGGATAATGACCAGGAGGGACAGAGTAAGGCACACAGAACAAAACTCAGATTGATTAATGTATAAAAATGAGACAAATGCCAAATTTATAGTTTTAACTTGTACATTTTGCCCATCATCCACAATCCATGAACACACGTCTTTCTCTTTTTTGTGCATTCGAAATATGTAAAAACAGCTAATAAGAGGCAGGTAATTAATGCACGTAATGGGACACACCTTTTCCACCTACAAAACTTGCTCGCTCCAAAAACCTCCAACAAGGTTTTATGGTTTTATGGATTTATATTTCCTTTAATACCTCTTGTGTTCCATTGGTGATGGTTGTGGGGTTTGTATCTCAGAAACTAAGTTCTTAATACACTTTGAACTGATACAAAAGGCCAAAATACTGATATGTTGGCATAAACCTGTTATGCATTCATAATATTCACCCTGAGTTTTCCAGATAATAATATAATCATTTCTTCAGACAATTGTATTGCCAATAGAGCAACAGGCTTCCGATATTCTGCCAGACTGACACTCCCATGACCTGTTGTTGTTGCAAGAGGCCTTGCTTGTGCAGTTCAACAGTCCTGCCACGTTCAAAGACAAAGCCTTTTTGCTCATTTCTTCTTTGTCACCCTGTCTTTGTTGCTAGAATTACAATGTGGTTACATGCAACCTGTGCAAAACATGAATAAAGTGTTTATCTCTGGTTTTAAGATTGTGTTCATTAGTGTATATAGTTTGTATGATGAGATATTTACAGAGGAAAACCTGAAAATGTGTTAACAACAAGGGTTTCCTGCAAAAAATACTCAACTGTTATTTGTAGTTGTTTTTGACCAATTCTTTGAGATGGTTAGATTTAATCAATAGGAGCACTGTAGAATTAAACAATAGAAGCACCATTGCTTGAACTTTGTACAGACAGGTTGCTTGACCTTATCTGCCAGCTGAAGCTTGCTTCACTTAGAAGACACACACACATACCCTAGACTGACCTGAGCTGGAACTAGTTTGAAGCAGACATATAGCCACACCACTGATGCATGTAGGGGAGCAGTCCCACCCCTGTGAGTGTGAAACCCGAGTGTAGGATATAGAGCAGTTACTTCCTAGTTCGGGGCTTCTTCCTTCGACTCACAGTGGATGGACTGAAGCCCCAGCGCTGAGCTTTGTGACATCTTCCACACAATTGCTTGAAAAGTATGTTCGACTGATCTCTTCTCGGGATAAACGAACTGGAACGTTTTATAACCTATATTTACTAATTGATTACTAAAAATGAATGCTTTAGTTGATTTTTTTCTGGTAATCGACCAGGAACACTTTGGTAAAACTAATTTTACTTTGGTAGACATTATACTGCATGTGCATTTTTCATTTTATTCAGGTCTGCTCGCCACCGAAAATGGCGAATCAGAGGCAGGGAGTGCTGGTAAAATGGACACAATGCAGCTGATAATGTATTACTAGTAAGTAGTGACATTTTCAACTTTCCCACCGCCTCTTTTTCTGCTGACAGGAGTGAACATAATCAACTGATATCATTTGTTTGTCGTCCCCCTTGCACAGTAAAGTGGCTCGCAAGTGGAACCGCTGGCTCCGTCGTAAATGTCGGGTGTATGTTAAGTCCAAACTTTTCTACTGGTGGGTGATCATGCTTGTCTTTTTCAATACGCTTGCCATTGCAACGGAACACCACAAGCAGTCGGAAAGGCTCTCAAACTGGCAAGGTCAGGTCACAGTGTGCATTCAATTGAGTGCAGCATTACAACTCTAACTGAATAAGTTTCATTTTGTTTTTTCCCCCCTGTGGACATCACTTGCAATGAAAACAAATCAACACCATGAATCAACAGACAACGCCAATAATCTGCTGCTATCCATGTTTTCTCTGGAGATGTTCATGAAGATGTACGCGCTTGGCTTGTCTTCATACTTCATGTCTCTCTTCAATCGCTTTGACTGCTTTGTTGTGTCCACTGGCATCATGGAGCTCATCCTCGTACAAATGAACATCATGTCAGTCATGGGCATCTCGGTGCTCCGCTGCATTCGGCTGTTACGCTTGCTCAAAGTCACCAGGTAAATACTGTATGATTTTGGTATTTCACAAAAGTATTCTCACTCCTTCGAGATTCGAAAATAGACAAGGCAGGAGAGTGGAAGGAAAATAGAGAGTAAAAGTCACAATGGATGACTGGTTAGCACTGCTGCTTCACACCAAGAAGGTTCTTTCTGACCTGCAGACCTTTCTGCATGGAGTTCAGAATGGCCTTTACTCGTGCGTGAGTGTCCTTCTATATGTGTGTGTGTAGGCCTAGAGAAGTTGCTCCGTCGAATGCACAATCTTGGTGCCTCAGTCTGCAGGATGTCACAGCAGTTGCCATAGAGACGACCATGAACAGGCCCCAGACAGAGTCATCAATCAACAGGTGTCCGTGAAGGAATCCTGAGCGTCTGACTGCAGCAATCTCCAGGAAAAGTTGTTTATGCAGCGACCTTGGATGAGGCCGGTGCCGTGTGGAGGCCGAAATGCAGATTAATTTGATTGTTTGGGTTAGTGTTGAGTAGTCGCATTCCAATAGATTCGGCTACTCCGTTTGTCCATTGTGGTCTCTCGAGCAATCCGTCAAGCGTGACAGGCAGGTACTGACACTTTGACTGGTGTCTCTGTTTTCCGAATTCTAGAGCGGTGCCTAATCCAGTCAGCCACAGACGTGTTATCATGGTTCTGAATAGGTAGATGTTTTCGATGTCCACAATGGAAAGAATCGCCAGGCACATGACCCTCCACTTCCCCCAATTGTCCATCCTGTAACTCACGGTGAACGTTCCGTCAGGGCAGACAGGTTCCTTCGAACCTGAGCTTCTTGTCGAGAAGATTATGTCAATTGTGTGGAGAGACCAGTTGATCAATTCCATGATTTAGATTTGGAGTGCAATGCGCAGAGAGGCTCTTTAAAGTATGGGATAGGACAAAACAAGACGTGGGAAGCAAAGCAGGGAAGATAAGGGAGAGGACACGGAAAAGATGCGACCGCCTCGTTGAGAGCCAGCAGAAGAGTTTGCATTTTCCTGATTGCGTGTGTTCTTTCTGTATACTCCGGTTTCCTCCCACAGTCTAAAAACATGCATGTTAGGTTTACTGGACAATCTGAATTGTCTTTATGTGCGAATTTGATTGTTCCCTGCGATTAGCCGAGGGTGGCCAAAGTCAACCGGTAGAGGCTCCAGCGCACCTGTTACCCTGAACAGGATAAATGTCAGAACACAAATGTATGAATGTCGGTATAAATGTGGGTGCAAACAATTGCTGGTCTCAGTATGTCAGTTCCGTGGAAAAATAGCATTGAAAATGTAATAATTGACTGAAATCTTTTACTCAGGCATCAAGTCCTCCTTTTGAGGAAATGTAATTAATGTTAGAATTCATTGCTGCCACCTGAGTGATCAAATTGTTGAACTTCTGTGTGCTTTAGATACTGGACGTCTCTGAGTAATCTGGTGGCTTCCCTCTTAAACTCGGTGCGCTCCATTGCCTGCCTGCTGCTACTCCTCTTTCTCTTTATTGTCATATTCTCCCTGCTGGGTATGCAAGTGTTTGGAGGAAAGTTCAACTTTCCCAACCAGCCAAAACCCCGCAGCACTTTTGATAGCTTCCCCCAGGCCCTGATCACCATTTTCCAGGTATAAGAACAATTCATTTTCCTATCAAATTTGATCGAAAAATCTACCAATGTGCACAAAACAGTACCATTTTGATATACACGCCTGATAAAAATTTAAGAAAGTACATTTGTACTGTTGGAGCTTAAGGAGGTTCTGAGTAGAGCTTAAAAATGGAAAAACAAGAAATGGAAGAGAGGCAAAAAAAATTGAGTAAGCAATTCATTGCAAACAACCATTCAATTTCAATAGACTGTTTTCAATGGACCAGAGCTAAAACAAAAAAAACCTGAAAACCCTCCTAAAATAGAAATAAAATGTTCAAAAAAGTACTCCGTCATGAGTAACTGTGCCATTCTTGTTAATCAGCTGAAAAATGGGTTGGTGCATGCTTGATGCCAGTGTTTCCAGGAGGCTCGTGGGAATGTTGCTTCAAGTGGTGAAGATGGCTTCACGGAGGGCATCCATTGTCTGGAACTGATGACCATTTTTGTAAACTTCCTTTGTCATCCATCCCCAAATGTTACCAATTAGATTTATATTAAGGGAACATGTAGGGTGGTCCCAAAGAGTGACACTATTCCTCTTGAAGAAGCCCTTTGTCGGGGGAGCATTGTGTACTGCAGTTTTGTCCTGTTGAAGAACCCAGTCATTACCACACAGACGAGGGCCTATCTCCACATAGCCAGCTGCCGTTTAACGCCCCTGCACAACCTGAACCTGCATTGTTCCATTGATGAAAAAAGCACATTAAAATATAATAACTGTGCTTACCTGACAGAAAATTACACTGAATTCGCATTTTTGGCTTTTAGAGGCTGCGGTGTTAAACTTTTGATCAGTTGATGAACAGCCTATTTCACTTTAATACTTGTCCGCAATAAATTTCTTACAACATTTTTTTGTCTCACTCCCTTTTCTTCCTTTTGCATTTTGAAGCTCGACTTAGAACCGCCTTTAGATCCAACAGTGCAAAATGTAAATTCTTGCAATTTTTCAACTGGTTTGATCAGGAATGTAAGTGTCATATTTTATGTTGTACTAATTTGTTGTATTAAAATACACGATTCTCCCCAGTTCGAAGCCTGTTTGAATAGGTTATGAATAGTTACATAGTAGATACTGTAACTTACCATAGACGTTTTCTTCCATTATTGCTATGCTATTGTTGTGAATCATGTCATGTCGTGTGTTAGTCTGTGACACTCACAACCACGTTGTGTTGCAGATCCTGACAGGCGAAGACTGGAATGCTGTTATGTATGATGGCATCATGGCACATGGAGGACCCAGCATGCCTGGAATCCTCGTTAGCATCTACTTCATCATCCTGTTTGTCTGTGGAAATTGTATCCTTGAAGTTGCATTTTTTGTGTGTACCTTGCAAACATAATATGCAAATGACTATGCTATATCCTTTGACTGCAAAGTCGCTCAGTCATTCTTTTAAATGTCTTCCTGGCCATTGCAGTTGATAATTTGGCTGAGGCCGAGTCTTTAACTTTGGCTCAGAAGGAGAAAGCCGAGGAAAAAAAGCGTAAGAGAGCACTCAGGTTAGTCTGTAATACATGCACAGTACAGTATAGTAACCAAGCAAAAAGGTACTGCTGAAATGTTGCTCTTTAATATGAAGGCCCTTCCTCTAAATGTGCCATTTTGTCGCTGCAATTTACTAACACATGGTAACCTTGTCTTTTGGTTCAAATGAAGAAATGTTGTTCAGTTCTGATAAAAGTGCAAAACTTGTGTTTGCATTTTGAACCTCTATTTAGAACCTTCCTAAAATCCAACAGTGCAAAATGTATATTCTTGCAATTTTTCAACTGGCCTTAAAATTTTGATCAGGAGTGTACATGTACCAGTAATAGTAATCAATAATGACACGTTAGGATTTATTAGGTTAGTCTTAATGAGATACAAAGCCATACAGTACGGTAATACAGTAGCTTGACAAGCTGTGTAACTCATGCTATGATTCCGCAATACATATGATAACATTGCAATAACCCCATGATTCTTAGGGCCAATTTACCCAACAAGACTTCTGAGGAAAAAGCTAATCTGGCAAAGAAATTAGCGGAGCAGAGGGCCAAGGGTGTTGAAGGCATCCCTACGACTGCAAAGGTAAATCATTTCAACTAAACATCAAAAATGTCATCTACTGCGCTGTACATTTCAATACTTTTTTGCAGCTTAAAATCGATGAGTTTGAATCCAACGTGAATGAAATTAAAGACCCTTTCCCTCCAGCTGACTTTCCCGGTAAACACGGTTGCTGTATTGTATTGTCTGTCATAATACAACATTGTGAGCAAGGGGTCTTTGGTTCTACCTGTATTTAGGTGATGACGAGGAGGAGGACCCTGAGATTCCAGAAAGTCCAAGACCTCGTCCAATGGCCGATCTTCAGTTGAAAGAAGAAGCAGTTCCCATGCCAGAAGCTAGTTCATTTTTCATCTTTGGACCACAAAACAAGTATGATAGTGCTGATTGTTGGTGTTTACACAGTAGAAAAACAGCATGAAGATGTACAACGTACAATATATGCAATATGCGCAAAATGTACTAAATATTACGGTACAAATGTGCAAGTATTACCTTTGCATGCTCATTAAAATTTGAACTGTGACTCACATTATCATGCTACCTCGTCCCTCAATTCATCATTACTGTTTTGGAAATTCTCATACCATAACATACTGACTCTTTTGTATTTGATCAGCCATTTAAACACATTTTTCTTTCATCTTTTCATCCTTTTTAGGTTCCGGAAGCTGTGCCATCGCATCATTAATGCAACAACATTTACCAACATCATCCTCCTTTTCATTCTGCTGTCATCTGTTTCTTTAGCAGCTGAGGATCCTATAGACCCAATGTCCTTCAGGAACCAGGTGACAAAGTGCACACATGTCTATTCAGTGACAAATGGATACTTGAATGCTTTGTTGACATTGTCATTTGCAATTCCACTTGCTACACGTTTAGGTGTTGGCGTATGCTGATATAGTCTTCACTTCAGTTTTTACAGCAGAGATTGTGCTCAAGGTAAGTAAAAAAAAACATCAAAATAAAATGTTGATTGTGACAAAATGGATAGTTTTCATCATTTTTCAGATGACAACATACGGTGCCTTTCTTCACAAAGGATCTTTCTGCCGGAACTCATTTAACATTTTGGACCTACTGGTTGTCAGTGTATCTTTGCTGTCAATGGGCATGGAGTAAGTGGTTTCCACCATTGTCATTCCACCTCTACACTCGTTCAAAGTACAGACTTCCCTGCCTTCATTGGCTAGAATATACATGAACTTAACCCTCCTATCATCCTTGGGCTCAATTTCACCCCATTCAATGTTTGTCATTCAAAAAATAGGAGTCGACTTTTTATATTTTGCTTCATATTTCATGATTTTTTTTTTATGGGTACTGTTGATAAAGCATAAAATGATCATGATGATATTTTTTCAATCTGCTAAATGTGCAGCCCCAATGGGTTCAGGCCCTGCCAACTGGCCTGGCTCCAGAGGGTGGCCCCGGTGATCCACGTCTGGGCAAAGAGGGTTGGCCATCAATAATACTCGTATTAGACGGGTATCAGAGAGAGGAGCCATTATGGCGCCACACGAACAGACACAATACAGACAGTGACCCTCTGCTTGCTTGGCTCGACTCCAGTTCACGTTCTCTATTTTGCTGTATTTCGGTTTGATATTTAAAGTTAGTTAGTAGACTTGTTTTGTTACGTACGCGGTGCATTTGACATGAGAGAGTTGAAAACGGCTCGTGTTGCGTTGGTCACTGCCTCCACCTCAGCCTCAGCTCATATCTAAACTTACTTGATAAACTTGTTTTGTTACGTACCTGTTTGCCATCACTGGATGTTTGCATGAATCACCAACTTTGCACAGTTCATTAAAAAATAATGAAATAATAAAGTCCTATTGATCACTTACACACATACACAGTACACATATAGACAAATAATAAACAATAAATATAGCAACTGCTGATCAATTCATGTCAATTTCAGACGTAAAATAATGAACAGATTTAAGCCCCACCCGTTTTCGGTTCAACCACGCCCATTTCATGTTTATGTCCCGCCCACTCCGAGTACAGATAGTTTAAATGGGTGAACAGATCCAGATACAAATAGTGGTGTACTCGCTTATCCCTACACTCCATATTTGGTACAGATGTTCTGGTACACTATTCCTGCTACCTGGTTGTTGTCACCAACATCAACACTAACTCTGAACCTGAAAGTTTGAGCTGCTGGTGGCGCTGCAGGAAAGGTCTTATCATCACAGTAAATTTGGGTGAAAACTTTTTAAAATAAATGGTTTCTAATTTAAAAGTTTGGCCTGAAGGTGGCGCGAGAGGACAGGTCAGCGTTTCATTATCAAGGGCTTATTTACATGTTCAACAAATAAAGTTGGTCAGTCATTTTCTGGACTATGCAGGACAAAATGTGTTCCAATACAGTATTTGAGGAGAAAAGTAAAATAACAAATAATAATAATAAAAAATAAAATAAAATAAAATAAAAAAAATAAAATAAAAGTAAAAAGTTAAATCCACTAACAGCCTAGCACAGCCACAATAATCCATCGTTAACCAAAGTAAAACTACCACTAACAAAAGCGCTGGTTCATTTCAAAGAGTTGGCTCAAAGTGCTATTTCGTTGATGCCTGACATGTCACTAGACATGTCGCACATCGACCAAACACAATTTGCAGAGAATATTATGGTTATTGACGAGTAAAGTCTGATTTTTTTTTTACCTAGATCCAGTGCCATCTCAGTGGTTAAGATTCTCAGGGTGTTGAGGGTATTGCGCCCCCTGAGGGCCATTAACAGAGCAAAGGGACTCAAGGTATGACACGTACTGTTTATGACTGGATAGCAAGCATCAGCACAAGCTTGATGTAGCAGGATTTTTAATAATTGATCTTTTCAATTTGCAGCATGTCGTCCAGTGCGTGTTTGTTGCTGTCAAGACCATTGGGAACATTGTACTGGTCACCATGCTGCTTGACTTCATGTTTGCCTGCATTGGAGTTCAACTTTTCAAAGTGAGAATGTTATACTTAAACGATGCATATTTTATAATACGCTATGTCAAAACCACTGATTTACTTTTGTGCAATCTTTTACCAGGGCAAATTCTATTCCTGCACTGATCCAGACAAAATGACTGAGGAAGAATGCAAGTAAGCAGCAATGATGTGTTCATCCTGGCTTTTAAAGAAGTACAAAAAAATGGTGAAATCTGGTTAGCTCATTGTGAACTTCACTGATGCCACTCTTCTCTTCAACTTTGTTACTCAGGGGTTACTACATCAAATACCAGGAAGGGGCACTTCATGATATGGAGGTCCGTGAAAGGGAATGGACCAACTCAGAACTCAACTTCGATAACATCCTCAACGGCATGCTGGCGCTCTTCACCATTTCTACATTTGAAGGATGGCCAAAGTGAGTGTGAATGGTTTTTCAGCATATTTACAATTAGTTGAAATGAAACTGTGGTTACAGGTTTCTACCCACTGAAATAAACCAACGTATTTTTCTCTGTGTTGTTTTGTTTGTTTTCATCCAGGCTACTTTATAAGGCCATTGATTCAAATGTAGAGGATAAAGGTCCCGTGTACAACAACCGAGTGGCCATCTCAATTTTCTTTATCATCTACCTCATACTAATTGCCTTTTTCATGATGAATATATTTGTGGGCTTCGTCATCGTCACCTTCCAGGAGCAAGGAGAACAAGAGTACAAGAACTGTGAGCTGGACAAAAACCAGGTATGTTTACACACACTGAAACGTCACCGAATGACATTGTACCACTACCTCCCTGGCGGAGGTCATAAATCGAATTTGATAAAACTCACATCTGCTGCATGTCAGCATGTAGTCAAATCGTTCTACAGTATCTATCGTCCTGTGACTCCCCAGCGCCAGTGTGTGCAGTACGCTCTTAAGGCTCGACCGCTACGATGTTATATTCCCAAGAACCCATACCAGTATCAAGTGTGGTACATCGTCACCTCCTGCTACTTTGAGTACCTCATGTTCCTTCTTATTATGCTGAACACCATGTGTCTTGGCATGCAGGTATGAACACAACACACATGCAACACACACTGTCTGTTGTTGTGTTATTGTTAAACCTTCATCCTAATTCCAGCGACCTACCCCCCACTTGGTCTCCTAAGTCCAGTTCTGGTCAGATTTCTGTGATGAAGAACATAGTTCCACTTAGTTGCTGGGGACAATTAAGTAAAGCGTTTGGCTTCTAAAAACAATATGCGTTCAAAAGATTAAAACATTTGCATCTCAAAAATGCCTTCTCAAAAACTCTAACCTCACAAAATGCTCAGCGTTATATCTGTCTGTCGTTTTGAGAAGCCAAAGTCTTTGCTAAATTTTTCCCGGCAACTAAGTGGAACTACGTTCTTCACCACGGAAATGTGACCAGAACTGGACTTAGGAGACCAAGTGGGGGGTAAGTCGCTGTTATTGGACTACAATGCTGATGGGTATGTCATACAACTTCATGTAAAAAAATCCAAACTATCCCTTTAGGGAGGTTCTAAGTAGAGTTTCAAAAAGCAAGAAGAAGAAATAGGAGTGAGACAAAACACTTTTTGAGTATTGCAAACAAGCATTAAACTGTCAGTTAATGCTTGTTTGTTCAAAAGCTCATCAAAAGTTTAAGACCATAGTTAAAAAAAACTCCCCTAAAATAGAAATAAAATGTTCAAAACGGGACTCAGTAATGAGTATCTGTGTCATTATTGTTTATCAGCTGAAAAATGGGTTTGGGCATGCTTGATGCCCGTGTTTCCAGGAGGCTAGTGGGAATGTTGCTCCAGGTCGTGAAGATGGCTTCACGGAGGGCATCCACTGTCTGGAACTGATGTCCATTTTTAGAAACATCCCTTGCCATCCATCCTAAATGTTCTCAATTGGATTGAAATCAGGGGAAACATGCAGGATGGTCCAAAAGAGTGAGTGACATATTCTCCTGGAAGAAGTCCCTTTTTCGGGCGGGCATTGTGAAGTGCAGTGCTGTCCTGTTGAAAAAGCCCGTCATTACCACACAGACAAGGGCCTTCAGTCATGACCGATGCCTCATGCAACATCTCCACATAGCAGTCTGCCGCTTGACGCCCCTGCACAACCCAAAGCTCCATTGTTCTATTGAAGGATCATGATGGTGGCCCTTCCATTGTGCCGTGTGGAAAACATCTCAGGGACATCCTTGTCATGCCAGAAACGTTGGAAGTCGCCAGGACTGTCAAGGTTACATTTTTTCTCGTCAGATAATAAAACTTTCTTCCTCCTTTGAATGTCCCATGTTTGGTGCTCTCCTGCAAATTCCAAACAGGCAATTTTGTGGCATTGAAGGAGACACACAGTGACCTACTGGTTAGTTTGTTGGCCACACTGTGAGGAGATCTTGAAGATCTAGGTTTGAAACTCCGTTGGACATCTCTGTATGGTGCGTGTGTGGGTTTTCTCCAGGTACTCCGGCTTCCTCCCGCATTCCAAAAACATGCATGTTAGGTTAATTGGTGACTCTAAATTGTCCATAGGTATCAACGCGATATGTTTCTTGCGATTGGCTGGCAACCAGTCCAGGGTGTACCCCGCCTCTCGGCCAAAGTCAGCTGGGATAGGCTCCAGCTACGTAGGAAATTAATGAGTGAATGAATGAAGGAAGGAGACAAGGCCTTTGAAGGCTTTTTTTTTCTTAAAAGCCTTCTCTGGCAGATGGCATCTGATGGTTGTTGGATTGCACTCAGCACCAGTAACAACCTTCATTTGGGCCGAGGATGGCCCCCTGTCTTGATGGACCGCCAATCGGATCCTCCAGCTCAGGGCCAGTGACATTTTGTGGGTCTACCACTTGACCTTTTTGTTCCCTAACACTCAGAATCCTTGAAGAAGTTTCAAATGAGTGTCTGACTGCATCCAACCTCAGCAGCAATGGTGCGCTGCGAGAGGCCTTGCTTATGCAGCTCAACATTCCCCCCGCGTTCAAAGAGAGAAAGCTTTTCTGTCTTTGCCATCAAGAGACCATGACAATGTGAATACCTGACAGAAAATGACACTGAATCCACATTTTTGATGTGGTCTTCAACTTTTGATCAGCTGATGGAAAGCCTATTTCACTGTAACGCTTGTTTGCAATAAATTCCTTACTCAAAACATTTTTTGTCTCACTCCCATTTTGTCTTTCCCTTTACTTAGAACCTCCTTAAGCTCCAACAATCCAAAATGTAAATTCTTGCAATTTTTCAACCGGTCTTACAATTTTGATCAGGAGTGTACATATTGCACATCAGGGGTCACCAACGTGGTGCCCGCGGGCACCAGGTAGCCCCCCACGACCACATGAGGTGCCCGCAAGCCTGCTTTTCATTCAGGTTTTCAGTTAATAATGAAAGAACAGTAGAAAGAAATGCATTCTGAAATACAAAATGTGAGTTGTGGACACCAGCATCTTGTTAATGTTCTGGTAAAACAAGCATATTCGCTTTGTTTGGGTTTAAAATAAGCTCTGAAAATAAATGTTACAAAAATGAGTAGCTCATGGCCATTTTCATTTTGTAAAAGTAGCTCTCACAAGGAAAACCTTGGTGACCCCTGCTGTACATAATAATAATAATAATAAATCCCTCAAATAAGATATCAGGGTGTCTCAATTTGCATCACTTGCAGTGGAACTCGTACACACACAGGCAAAATTTAGATTTCCAAGGTAGGGGGGACACAACTGGCTTGAGTTCATGGGAGGGGCACCATACACACAACTACACACATTCAGAGACATGAATGCACATTCAAATGTTATTGCAAGGAAAGCTGCCATATGAACTACACATGTCTGTTTGTATTTGAACCCACAGCATTGCAACCAGTCCAACCACGTTACGCACCTGTCTGACATGCTGAATGTGATTTTTACTGTGCTCTTCACTGTGGAGATGATCCTGAAACTAATGGCCTTCAAAGCTAAGGTTAGTAAACATCAATACATTGTCATTATACACCAGGAGTGTCCAAAGAGGGCCGCAAACATAAAAAATGAAGTATGTGGTCCGAATTCCTTGTTGTTGTTTACTTAACAACATGCTAAAACTACAGTGGCTGACAGGGAGAAAAGCACTGCAACGTCCAAACGTTCCAAACACAGAAATTATCCAAAATCCAAAACACATGAACACCATAAAACACATGCAACGGGTTACTGTAATACTGTAAAATGTTATATCCTAAGTCTTTAAAGATTGATATTCCTCAGGTCTGGTGCCCCAAACGTCCTGGTAGCCTGCCTGTGAATTTGCAGCATTTCTCTACATACATATCTTTTGGAAGTTTCCCAAAGTGAAAATGAGGTTTATTGGATTAACGGAAGATGCGCAAAATGCATCACTACAGCACTTTATTCCAAAACGAAGCTTGCTTGTTGATGTTACAGTTCTTTGGAAGTGGTCTGTGGGTTGTCTATAACAGGACTCGCCATCCTTTGCCTTTGCCTCTCCGATATTTGTCCTGGCCTACCACTTCTGGCCTTAAGTGTGTTTGTGGTCTTCTGTCTCCTCATTGTGTTCCTCACAGTGGAAACTGATAGCTGAAAGCCCTGAGATAGCTTTTTGTAGCCTTCGTGGACACCGTGATGTCGAACAGTCTTCATTTTCAGGTCATTGGACAGCTGTTTTGAGGACCCAGTGTTGCCCGTCTTCACTGTACTGTCAAAGAGAAAACCAACTTGCAGCTGGCCACCTTAAATAGCTTTGATTAGATTATTGGATGCATCTATCTATGAAGTTCAAGGCTTAATGAGCTCACAAAACCCAGCTTGATAGTGGTCCAGTTAGCCAGTGCTAGGTTGATAGTGGTACAGTGTTTCCTCACTTATCGCGGGGGATAGGTTCCCAATAAGTGACATTTTTTTACAATTAGTATATATTTTAAGGCTGTAAAACCCCTCACCATACACTTTATACACTTTTCTCAGACAGGCATGAAATTTTTCTCACATTTCTCTCTCGTTTAAACACTCAAAGTTCAAATTTTGTTTGAGTTTTAATGATCAAAAACAAGGTTGGACACAAGAAATTATTAAGTGACTCACACGTATTCACGTATTCACTCGTGCCTCGTCCTGGCACTGTTAGGCTGTAGCGTTTTTGTATCCTTGTTAAAACACATTGCTCCTGTCGTTGTATTAATAGCTAACACAGTTAGCTTCTTCTGTTTCTTCTATTGTTTACAGTATTGGCAGTTAGCAAGCAGCTCACACGGTTAGCTAGTTAGGTAGCCATGACCACAACAGGAGTCGGCACGAAGGAGACTGATTGACGATGGTCTACAGCCAATGAGGACACAGAAGACAATGGGCGGTGCAGACAGAAGAGAGAGAGAATAGAGCGACACCGCCGCCTCGTGCTAAAGCACAGAACTAAAACACTCAACTTCCCATGATGTAGTTCTTCTTAAAAAGCCAGGCTCGGCCTGTAACAGCATTCTTACGACGAAAAAACCCTCCCACTGAAATTGCACTAAAAAAATCTGCTAAACAGCAAGTCCACGAAAGTTGAACCGCGATGGATCGAGGGAACACTGTATTAAAATTAACAAAATGACAGGGGTCCCCTGCGATTGGCGGGCCACCAGTCCAGGGTGTACCCTGCCTGTCTTCCAGCATGCCCCCGCGACTCTAAAGAGGAGAATCGGTATAGAAACTGGATGGATGGATGGATGGACAGGGGTGCTTACATTTCTGCACCTGTTTAATTTTGTTTTGATGCGTATTGCATATCGTGTGTTAATCCGATAAACCTCATTTAACTTCTGAAATACTACTGTAGCCGTCAGTTATGTGATTTATCAACACGCAATAATAGATCCAAATATCCATTGATTCATGAAAATGGTGTCCAACCTTTGTGTACGACTGTACATTCTGTAATCAGCACATCATCAGATACAGACCATAGAACATCAAAGTTACATTAATATCTTCCCCACGTGAGACTGTTTATGAAAGTTAATGCCATACTGTGGGAGTGAAAGGACAATCTGAGCTGATCCTTTTGGGGGGCGTTTTTTTAAATGCCAGATAATGCAATACAGGAGATAAAATGCCATCAAACTTATATTATGACATATAATGTGCGCTGCACAAGGCAAACACTCACAAGGGAGACTCCTTGCAGCATTGAAGGAGCCGGAAATTGCTGCTCACTTAAGCTGTTCATAACACAAAAGCATATTACGGTACATATGCATATTACCAATGGGACATCATTGAAATGTATTGCCGTGCAGCATTGTACAACAGAAAATTATCTACCAAACAAAATGTTTTGAACTTTTTATAACAGAATTGAACACATTCACCATGTACCATATTTAAATTCTCTTGCAATCTTTTATTATCTTTTATTATCGACTCGGTGGCTTGTTTGAGCTACACAAACAGTATGAGTGGTAGCTTTAAAATGTGCTCTCATCCCACCTTGTGTTCTTGCAGGGTTACTTTGGAGACCCCTGGAATGTTTTTGACTTTGTCATTGTCATCGGAAGTGTTGTGGATGTGACTCTGAGTGAAATTGATGTGAGTATTTCCTTTGACAAACCACTTTATTCCCAATTGGATTGCCTGAATTTTTGTCCTCTTCCACAGGCAGCACTGGAATCTTCTGGAGGGCTTTACTGTCTCCAAGGCTGCGAAGTAACTATGAATTCATGTACTGTACATTTTGCCAGAAAGCTCATATAATAATAATAATAATTTAAGCTGTGAGTAAAGTTTAACAGAGTCTCGCATCTCCTTGCAACTCAAGAAACCCCACAGTATCTTGAGTTGGAAGGAAATCGGACCACCTGGAGCACAATTATGACATATGCCAGTAGGGGGTACAGCAGAAATGGTCAACCTCCTGTGTTATTTTGGTCATTGTGACTTTTCCGTAGGTCAACTTATACATGCTAGTCTACCAAACACCATGCTGCAAGGTCAAGGTCTTTGGGTGGGGGCTGAGTATTCAAAAAGTAGGCGCTAACAGGTTCATTTTTAAGGGACACCCTGTGGACTCTGAACAGCATTGAGTTTTTAAGTATGGGGAGGTCATTTGACCCAAAAATGTAAAAAATATGGGTAAAAAAACATTTACACGGGGGCCTGCACAACTATCTGTTGTTGCTCGGGCCCTGATAATAATAGATTGAATTTATATAACTCCTTTTGTAGACACTCAAAGCTCTTTACACCGAACCCACTATGCATTCACTCAATTGTCATACCCTGGTAGTACTAAATACTAAAGTACTAAAAGCTTTTTTAAACAAAATACCTCAATACTGTCACAACGAGGCATGGTGTAATGTTGGCAACGACCTCAGGATGCAGAGACATGACCCAAGCGCAGGTAAAAGTCATTGAATTTATGAAGATTGTAGAGCAGAAAATTCAGCAACAGAAAACAGGCACAAAGCTCCAAAAACGTCTACAAACTGAATCAATGCTCCAACGAACGGCAAACACAACCAGCTGAACTAAATAACAGCAACACAAATTAGCGTCAGGTGCATAAGAACAGAAAAGTAAAGGAGATGAAAAGAGAGCAGCACAAAACAGGAAGAACTACAAAACAAAGGCATGGCAACCAGAACTGCAGTGCCCGCGTTTCAGGTGGCTGGTAACGTTTTTTGTGTGTTTGATGGGGTTTTTTCCAGCATCGTGGAGGATTTAGTACAACTCCTTTAGCACACTAAATGTCTTTGTCGGAAAGTTTGTTTACAAGTGAGCTCAAGGGAAGTTACGACAGGCTGTTAAAGTCACATTCAGGAGAAAAAAGGAGTGCTTGATTTGCTCACCCACACAGTACTCGCCTCATTGGAGCCTTTTTTTTTAATTATCGGTCAACGGAGCTATATTTAATGTTATCAAATTTATCGGTTTGACGTCCTAATTCCCTCCTATCGGTCCGATAATTATTGTGCACCCTTAATATACAGTATATATTGTTTGAATTATATTAAAATTATATTAAAACCAGTCTGGGCAGTATTGAATAGCATCAGGATCGAATAGGATCAAATTCCTGTACTGGAGTGTATTTTGTTGCTATGCCAACGAACGCTAATATAAATATGTATTTAATATGTAAATATGTGTTTTTACAGGCAGTGGATCCTATGCAAGCAATTGCCGTGAGTTCCAATGCAATTTTTCTGCACATTTTTTTTTTGTTGCTGAGTTTTGATTTTCAAAGAACGCTGCCCATCATCCACATTTCTTATGTGAGACAGGAACACACGTCTTTCTCTTTTCTGTGCCTTCTAAAGATAGAAAAGCAGCTGAAAAGATGCAGCTCAGAATGTAATGGGACGCAGCTATTGCGCCTACCTTCTGAAAAAAACTCAAAAAAGCGCCAACAATCTATAAATTGACCTGCATATTAATCAAGCTACAGCGGCATTGTTATTATTCTTATTATTATTATTAACATTGTTACGCCGAAGAACTACGTTATTGGCATAATGGCACCGCGCCACACCACACCGGCTAGTTACTAGGCGGCTAGCGACTAGCTTCACCACACACGCTATCATGGCGCTGCACGCGTTCCTTTCTATGTTGCTATGTGAAATCAATGCGCCCAGGAAAGAAGTTCCGGTAATGCTTAAAAGGACCAAAATACGGCAAACTATTGTAAGTATTACATGTCATCATGAAAGTACCTGTTACTACATGGTCACAGCATGGATAGAAAATCATACAACCTTGTTGGAGGTGTTTGGAGGTCTTTTAATAGCGGGCTTTATAGGCGGAATAGGTGTTTCCCATTATATGCATTAATTAGCTGCCTCATTTTAGCTTCTTTTATATCTGTAGAACACACGGAAAAGAAGAAGACGTGTGTTCATGTCTCACGTTAAGATTGTGGATGATGGGCAAAATTTAAAAAAAAAAAGGTGCAGATTTCCTTTAACATTGAACTGTTCTGCTTACTCCATCTCTCTGAAAAGTCTTCAGAGAACATGAGTGTGTCGGTCACCTTCTTCAGACTATTTCGTGTCATGCGTCTGGTGAAACTTTTGAATCGCTCTGAAGGAATAAGGAATCTCCTGTGGACCTTTATAAAATCCCTTCAGGTCAGTTTCATCCCAACCACCCAAAAAACAGTAAAGAGGTCTTTTGTGTTGTTTTTGAACTATTCAGAGGAACTGAGAAGACCATAATGACACTGCACTTGTGTTTTCAAAATTTGTCAACATCCATTTAACATTTACAGAGAGCACAGGACTGATAAGAATGAAGATAAACTAGAACCAGCAACATAGATGGCTCTATCCGAAGTCATGTTTCAGTCTTATTCAAATGTGGAAGTGAGTTGTGTGAATGCTTAAAGCTTTTTTAAACAAAATACCTCAATACTGTCGCAACGAAGCATGGTGTAATGTTGGCAACGACCTCAGGATGCAGAGACATGACCCAAGCGCAGGTAAAAGTAATTGAATTTATGAAGATTGTAGAGCAGAAAATTCAGCAACAGAAAACAGGCACAAAGCTCCAAAAACGTGTACAAACTGAATCAATGCTCCAACGAACGGCAAACACAACCAGCTGAACTAAATAACAGCAACACAAATTAGCGTCAGGTGCATAAGAACAGAAAAGTAAAGCAGATGAAAAGTGAGCAGCACAAAACAGGAAGAACTACAAAACAAAGGCACGGCAACCAGAACTAAGGCATAAAAGTGAAAAATAAACAAACTGACAAGACACAGACATAGAGTGTGACAAATACGTCAGTATCGATACCGATACTTTGCAAATTCGCATAATGTGTCTGGTAAATTTGAAAAAGTAGTGTATTTCATATCATAGCATAAAGAATACAAGACATTGAATGACTTAATTAATTAATTAATTAATTCCCACACAGTTTTCTAACCTCTGTAATAGGATCACATGGTCAACTTTGTCAACGACGGCGCTCAGGTCCAGCAGAACTAAAATTGAGACTTTGCCTGCATCTGTGTTCAGACGGGTATCATTTGTCACCTTGATCAGAGTTGTCTGAGTGCTGTGGTGGGGCCTAAAACCTGATTGGAAAGTATCAAGCACATTGTTAGAGAGGGCACAGCCAGTAAGCTGTTGGTTTACAACCTTTTATAAGACTTTTCCCAAGAATGGCAGGTTTGATATGGGCCGATAGCTGTGGTATCAAGACTGCTCTTCTTCAGAAGAGGCTTAATGACAGCAGTTTTTAGGGCTTTTGGAAATGTTCCAGTCTGAAGTGAGATGTTAACTAGACGTGTGAGTCGTGGTAGCAAACTGCTCAGCACACACTTTAGAAATCTAGTGGATAACTCATCAAGACTGCAGATGATCTCTTCGACTGCTTTGTCAATGACAAGTATAAAATGTGTCAGCTCGAGATGTCTAGCTGGCTGCAGAATAGTTATTTGTGTTGTGGAAATGATTGCATTTTTTATACCTTGAACTTTGTCGTGAAAAAATGTTGCAAACTCATTGCACTTAGATGTAGAAATGATTTGTAAGGGCAGTGAAACTGGAGGGTTTGTTAATTTGTTCACTGAAGCAAACGGTACACGAGAGTTGTTACTACAGTTGGTGATGATTTCAGAAAAATAATAGTGAATTCTTTAGCATGCCTGTCATTAGCTACATCCACATGCACGTCCAAGTGCCCTGTATCGACCACACAGTCAAAATCAGTGCACACAACTGAAAGTAATTCAGTAATATCATCAATAAAACAAATCTGTGGTAGTTTGTAAATGGCAATATAAAGTATGGAAGTCTGTTTTAACACCATTTTGAATGACACATACTCAAAACAAGAAAAATTACACAAATTACACTTTTTGGGTGAGTATATTTTCCCTGAATAAGGCACAGAAACCCCTCTGGTTTTGTTGCGTTTGAGAAACAAAGTTGAAATGAGGAGGACTAGACTCAATCGGCATTAGCTGTGTTTTTGTCGAGCCATGTCTCAGTTAAAAACATAAAATCAAGATCGTAAAAGGAAACAAAATGATGAATTAAAAATGATTTATTACTTAAAGACCTGACATTGAGTACAACATGTTTGAGATCAGCTGGAGTTGAAGTGGGCGCTGTTTTCTTGCAAGGAATGTGGATTATATTGCTTTGATCAGACAGTCTAACTGTCTGTCTCTTGACTAATCAATGTGGTTTGACATTGCCTAAAACTCCATCTGTTTTAGGCGAGAACCTTCCCTCCCTGGGCCTCTGGATGTTATGAGGTTTAGCAACGCAGAGGCCCGTTAGTGTCGTAGACAACAGCATTGACGCTGTTGGGAATAACAGCTATGGGCACCAATGGTGGAGGCCGAGCTGGGGGAGCTTTGGTTGATGAAATGGCCTCAGGAGGGAGAGTTTCTTTTTTGAGGATATAATCCTTGATCTTACCATGTCAGGAGTGACGGGAACCATTTTAATCCCTGATTTCACCAAGAATTCCGGACGGTCAGGAAATCTCATGGGTGATGGTGGAGACAGGAACAGTCTCCAGAACAAAAAGAATTATTTGTCTTCAAAGCCATGCAAGGCCTCCGGCATGCAGTTACAAATTATTATGTACACAACAAATAATGTGGTGGAAGTGTTGGCTTACCCTGCTCCATCTCTGTTTGATTGAATTTTTTTCCACCAATGGGAAGATGGAGTGATGTTTCATTGGAAACTTTACGTTCACTTTCACAGCAGGCCTATCTCAGTTTGTCCTTCACCAAGAGCGCATATAAATGCTCGTAAAACATTGCTCTTAAAACAATAAACAATCACAACATCCATCATACATCTGGTTTTACACCATTGAAAGGCTCTTATGCAGACACAAGTTGAAACAGAGCATCTGTGTAACTGTACCACCTACAGGCCTAGACTGTGGGTCCTGTTTTTATGTGCTGTCCTGGGTGTCCTGTTTTTGTTTTTTTAGAAAATTTGAAAATGTTGTGGTTTAACTGGCATGAGGACACTGCTGCATGTGCTGTAATGAATACATTTTTTCAGTAAAACTGGAGAAAAGAGCTATTATTTTCTCACTGGTCAAATTTTCTATTACAGAAGAGACATTATTTCTGTCATTATTTAATTCCAGACATTTTAAAGTTATTTCGGCACCATTGAAACTTATCAAACGGATAGTGTTTTAGGCATAATAAAATATGTATTAAGCTGAAGAAGGAGTCCTATCGGGCCTTTTTGGCTCATGGGACTCCAAAGGCAGCTGACGGGTACCGGCAGGCCAAGCAATCTGTGGCTCTGGCGGTCGCTGAGGCAAAAACTCTGACATGGGAGTAGTTCGGAGAAGCCATGGAGAATGACTTCTGGACGCTTCAAAGAGATTCTGGACCACTGTCCATCGTCTCAGCAGGGGGAAGCAGTACATGGGCAACACTGTGTATGGTGGGGATGGTGTGCTGCTAACCTGCACTCGAGATGTTGTGGCCCGTGGGGCCTAGTGAGTGGAAGAGATCCGCCCGGATTTCCTTAAAGCCGTTGATGCTGCGGGCGTGTCTTGGCTGACCCGACTCTGCAGCGTCGCATGGACATTGGGGGGCGGTGCCTCTGACCGGGGTGGTGATCCCCGTTTTAAGAAGGGGGGCCGGAGGGTTTGTTCCAACTATCGTGGGATCACACTTCCTTCTAAGAAAGTCCTATTCAGGGGTTCTGGAGAGGAGGATCTGCCGCCAGATAGTTGAATCTCGGATTCAGGAGGAGCAGTGTGGTTTTCGTCCTGGTCATGGATCTGTGGACCAGTTCTGCGCTGTCGGCGGGGTTCTTGAGGGTGCATGGGAGTTTGCCAAACCTGTCTACATGTGTTTTGAGGACTTGGAGAAGGCATTTGACCGCATTTGACCGTACTCCGGGAATATGGGGTACCGGACCACCTAATTCAGACTTTTCATTCCCTGTATGACCGGTATCAGAGCTTGGTTCGCATTGCCGGCAATAAGTCAGACCCGATTCCAGTGAGGGTTGGACTCTGCCAGGGCTGCCCTTTGTCACCGATTCTGTTAATTACTTTTATGGACAGAATTTATAGCCGTTGAGGGGTTCCGGTTTGGTGGCTGCAGGATTGGGTCTCTGCTTTTTGCAGATGATGTGGGCCTGCTGGCTTCATTGAGCAGTGACCTTCAACTTTCACTGGATCGGTTCGCAGCCGATTGTGAAGTGGCTGGGATGAGAATCAGCATCTCCAAGTCCGAGTCTATGGTTCTCGCTCGGAAAAGGGTGAAGTGCCATCTGCGGGTCGGGGATGCGATCCAGCCGCAAGTGGAGGAGTTTAAGTACCTCGGGGTCTTGTTCGCGAGTGAGGGAAGAATGGAAAACGACGTCGACAGGTGGAATGGTGCGGCGTCTGCAGTGATGCGCACCCTGCATCGATCTGTCAAATCTCTCAACTTACCGGTCAATCTCACCTATGGTCATGAGCTTTGGGTAGTGACCAAAAAAACAAGACCGCAGGTACAAACGGCCAAATTTTTCTCCTTAGGGTGGCTGGGCTCTCCCTTAAAGATAAGGTGAGAAGCACTGTAACCCGGGAGAAGCTCGGAGTAGAACCACTGCTCTTGCGGAGCCAGACGAGGTGGCTTGGGCATCTGGTCAGGATGCCTCCCCGGGGAGGTGTTCAGGGCACGTCTGACCGGTAGGAGGCCTTGGGGAAAACCCAGGGCACGTTGGAGAGACTATGTCTCTCAACTGGCCTGGGAATGCCTTGGGATCTGCCGGGAGGAGCTGGATGAAGTATCTGGGGAGAGGGAAGTCTGTGCTACCCTGCTTAAGGTGCTGCCTCACGACCTCTGATAACCGGAAGAAGATGGATGGATGGATATGAAAATATGGTGGAACTAGGGAAGCTCCAGTCAGGGTTTTATGCTGCTGGGGCTGCTGGGTTTTTTGCAGGGTTTTACCAATACAGATCACATGGATTAATTATACATTTTTCAATTTATTTATGAGGAGTGCTATTGGCCAGGGGTGCCGTATAAGGTATCAGGGGGAAAACTCAGGCCAATTCCCAGGTCCCCTGACTGCCAGGGGGCCGGAAAAGTTTGTAATTACTCATTAAATTAGTACCGGTACTGTATTTTGCGGACTAAAGTCCCAATTTTTTCATGGTTTGGCTGATCCTGAAACATGTACTTGTAAGCGACTTGTAAGCGACTTATATATGTTGGTTTTCACACTGATAGCCGCGAGAGGGTGCTCTCGGCTTGTGTGCCAACAGAGACAAAGACAACAGAGGCCCAGTCCACATGAATACGGATATTTTAAAACTGCATATTTTTCTATGCGTTTTGACCTCTCATCCACAACCAAACAAAGGTTTTTGTCCTTAAAAACAGAGCTTTTGGAAAACTGAACGAACAAAGGCGGCATTGTGGGCTTCGGAGGAACGACGCTATACTGCTGCTGCTTTGCTTGCTAAACAGCTACGACAACCCCGCTAACGATAGCAATTTAGGAACTGATCGGACCTCTAGCTGGTGGGACAACTTTCACACGCATATGTCGTTATTTTGGAAAAATGGCGTGGGAATGTTAGCATGGCAAGAAGCTTGTGATTTCGTTTGACTGAGCTGCTTCGTCCGCACATTGAAAGCTTCCCTCATATATGCCTGCCTTGTTCTTCACTATTTCAATAAACAAGGATAATTTGCCAGACACACAATTATTTCAGTAATGATAGCGTCACAGCCGATGGAGTGCTTTCTTGATCGGTAAAATGAAATACACTTCACGCCATTGTAGTGATAATCAACATATTCTACATTTTAATAAAGAACATGTTTCATTTTGTAGCGCTAGCAGTCCACATGTAGCTTCTACTGTATATCGCCATGTTTGTTATCATACGTCTACGGAAATGATGTCATCGGCGCCTCTGATTGGTGAACAGTTAACAGTTTATGGCTGCAGCGCACCCCTTACTTCAGCATGGGCATGACAGAAAGAAAATCTAAAAGAAAATCATATTCTGCAGATTACAATCTGCGAGTAGTGAAATATGCAGCCAAAAACGGTGATCGAGCAGCAGAAAGAAAGTTTGGAGTCAACGAGAAACTTATGAGGGACTGGCGAAAAGTGGAGGATACTCTTACTGGAAGAAAACAAAGCTAATCGCGGCTAAAAGCTTGTGGCCACAGCTGGAGGGACAACGTGCTGCCGAGAGAGGCTTGTCAACAGTGCCGTTATGTCTCCAAGGCCATGAATATTGATTACTTTGCGGGTTGTTTATAGTTATCTGAATAACTATATGTTATGTTAACATACCACCTGTTCAGGTTAGGTTAACAGATGCCTATTTAGCCTGTTCTCAAAATTGAGATTTTATTGTTATTACTGTAACTTGCCTTTCAAGATGAAATGTGTGTTAGTCAATTTAGACAAACATATATTTTATTTACTTTTTCAAGACAAAATATATCACTGGTGAAACTTGAGAGGATGAGACGCCTTCTTTAAGGAGACTTTGGATGTGAGAGTGCATTGTCTGATGGAGCTCTGGCAGGATTTCCAGGTAGCACATAGCTGGGCTCCAAGCGCAAGAGCACCCGGTGAACCCGGTGTCTTCCACTGCTGACAAAGGCTGGTCATCTCGTCCGATGAATTCAATAATTTTTCGGGTTATTTGCTTAGCCTTCTGACTGTCACGCACATACAAGCGTGTGTCCAGCTTTCTGGCCGCCATTTGACTGATGATCACACTGTGAGCCTCAAAGACTCACCATACTCTGTCAAGTGCTTGTTCTTCAAATGTCGTCTTAAATTAAGGCTTTTTAACGTGCTACCCCTGCGAGATATTTTTCATGGCATGTGTTGGTAGTTAAGTTCCACATGGCAGACATGTTTGTTTTGTTTTGGCACGCCTGCGCAGTGTGAAGGGAAGTGGGAGGGGGATCCTACCCAAGACGTTAGAGCAAGACACTACATTGCACGCAGGGATCGCTGTAGGCTGCAACTGTATGAGGCACAAGCGATCGGCTTTTGTGATTGCCGTTGAAAGGCATTTATCGGTATATGCCGATCACCGGTATATGCTTTTTCACGAAAATCGGCCGTTATCGATTGGTGGCTGACTGATCAGAGCATCCCTAGTTATGTAGTTGTAACCTCTGAGAGGCCTTTCTGAGTTTGTGTTTTTGGTTATAGATAGTACTTTGTAAGTTATATTTTGTAAAAAAAAAATAAAAAAAAAACGTCCATACAGAGGAGGCATACTTTAAATGTATTAAAATGATAAGGCATCTTTGAGTAAACTTTGAGTATCATTTCAGTGTCCCGGTTTTCGGTAATCAAAATATGGTCACCCAAGGTGGTCTATGGATACCAGGTCAAAGAGGTCAAAGAGTTCAAGATGGCAGGTGAACAGAAATGCTGGAAGTGTGTTCCATCAACTAGTGTTGTTCAGCACAGAGCCCAACCTGGAAAAGTTCCTGGGAATATTAAAAGCTCTACTCCACTATGATACTTCTATCAGGGAAACTTTGGGGTTAGGAGAGTTTTTTTTTTAACCTGGTTAATTTCTGTGGGCAGTGATTTGTGGATTGATACTGAACTATCAATACTTCAACTCTTCATGCTTTAAAATTAAATCTGAAATCAAAATATCGATACTTCAGTCATTTGCATTAATGTCTCTTCTGTTGTTGCTTAATTTCTTGGTATTTATGTATATGTGTTTATGTTTCTTATGTTCTTATTCTTTCTTGTGTTTTTCTTTCTTTTCCTTGGGAGAATGAACAGAATAAGATTTTCATTGCATGGTATAACTGCTGTTTTACCATGCACATGACAATAAAACTCTCTTGAATCTTGAATCTTGAATTTGAGATAATGTTTGTCTGAAACATTTGTCTTTCCAGCGCCGTCGCTTCTTCTTCGTGGGTGTTCACCGGCTTCTTCTTGGTTGGTGTCATGCAGCCATTTTTGCCGCTCGGCGGGCTGCATCACCGAACATAAGGATCAAAATTTTAATAAATGAACGATTCCAGTGAAATCAATGCTCAATGCCCAACCCTAGTTGTAATGTCAATATACTTACAGGGTTTAACATAAATAAATATAAATATTTTTAATTAATTAATTAATTAATTAAAAAAATTATTGTATTCTTTATGCTCTGATATGCTATGATATGAAATAAAAAATTTTACATTTATCAAAGTATCTGTGTCAAATTGATATTGCCTATATCAGCCAGCATTTTAGTCAGTATCAAATCGGAAACAAAATCAGTGTGTTATCGCACTATACGTGGGAACGTGCAGAGGTTTCTGTGGTGGAAAAATTAGTAATTAATTCTGTTTTGCTTGCAGGCTCTTCCCTACGTGGCCCTGCTCATTTTAATGCTGTTCTTTATATATGCTGTCGTTGGAATGCAGGTACATACACACATCCCCACTGTTTTATTAGGTCACACGCTACAATAAGGTACACAAAATACAGTAGTTACTGAGGAGCTAATGAAGAACTAATGACTAAAGCACATACATTTAGACCAGTTACTGAGGAAGTAATGAGGAACTAATGACTAAAGCACATACATTTAGACCAGTTACTGAGGAACTAATGACTAAAGCACATACATTTAGACCAGTTACTGAGGAACTAATGAGGAACTAATGACTAAAGCACATACATTTAGACCAGTTACTGAGGAACTAATGACTAAAGCACATACATTTA
Organism: Dunckerocampus dactyliophorus; assembly: GCF_027744805.1. Lineage (NCBI taxonomy): Eukaryota > Metazoa > Chordata > Actinopteri > Syngnathiformes > Syngnathidae > Dunckerocampus > Dunckerocampus dactyliophorus. The sequence continues at coordinate 27,565,851 of NC_072826.1, forward strand.
GACCAGTTACTGAGGAACTAATGAGGAACTAATAACTAAAGCACATACATTTAGACCAGTTACTGAGGAACTAATGAAGAACTAATGAGGAACTAATAACTAAAGCACATACATTTAGACCAGTTACTGAGGAACTAATGAGGAACTAATGACTAAAGCACATACATTTAGACCAGTTACTGAGGAACTAATGAGGAACTAATGACTAAAGCACATACATTTAGACCAGTTACTGAGGAACTGATGAGGAACGAATGAGTAGTGATTAGGGTTCGGATAAGGTAGGTTGGTTCCTCATTAACTACTGTAATTTTGTGTACCTTACACCTTAAGTATTACCTTTCATTATACTATATGCAGTGGCACGAGGGATTCCAAGAATCATACAAGTACACCCACACTATGGAACACTTTGAGAAAGGCAAGATTATCCTCACTAGTCTTCTTTTCCCTGCAGATATTCGGGAAAATTGCTTTGGTTGATGGTACCTACATTAACAGAAACAACAACTTCCAGACATTTCCACATGCTGTGCTCCTGTTATTCAGGTCGGTGGTAAAATTCCATGTGAAAGAATATCGAGCAACAGCCATGAAATATATAGTTGCTCAGGGCAGTAAACGTACAAATTCCTGTTAAGACAAATACTTCATTTTAAGCTTAACTCAGTCATGTGCTCCAAAATGAATAAACATCCTATACAACAAACAAGACGTTTCAGGCTTTAGACGTACTTCTCACTTGTACTTAACAATAGTGTTCAGTGGCAGTTGTTTTGGAAATCCCCTGTACCCTGAGAGGGTCCATAAAGAAGAATATGAAAGAGAAGAATGTTAAACAAGGTAATATTTGCCGCCTCGTTGCTCTGGTGGTGTAGTGGTACACGCTGCTGCCTTTCGATTCCCTGCAAGGACCCCAACACCCAACCACTGGAGATGTCCAGTGAGGGTCCCAAGAAGGTGATGACTCAAAGGGTTGTATTAGCAGGGGCATCCGCTGTAAAAAACTAACCCAAACAAATCTGCTATCGACTGGCTGTGGAAGACTACAGCAACACGTTTGCCTCCTCATTGTAGCAAGAAAACCGAGTTGAAGGTGCGTGAACCAGGCAGGTTCCATCCTAACGTAACACAGGATGATCACCACAAGGCAATTGGACACCGTACCAATGTCCCTAGTTCCCTTGACAGCTGGAGAAAGTGTGGCGATCCTCTCCGCGGGACTACAGATGAAAATGAGCAAATATGCTATAACCTGGCTTATTTACAGCCTGTACAGAAGTATCAGACTGTTCATTCGTTTGTTTATTTATTTGATTATGACACTGCATATTAATCAACATATGAGAAACCAAAAAAAATCAGCGTAAATATGCCACAATTAGCCGCAATAATACATTTCATCTGTTGGCCTAAGGCAGGCGCAATAAAACACATACATTTACAAATGACACCACACATAAAACACCATAAAACCATGAAAAGACGATAAAACAAATATACAATACATTCACAGACAACATTATACATGTATAACTTACAAGTCCAGTTACAGTAAACATAAAACAGGTTGTCAGGCAATATAAATAGTCATCAGCTTGGAATGGATATTACCCATGAGCAAAGGACCGGTTTGCCTTTAACCACCGTTTTAGTGTTTTCTTGAAGGCTGGGAAATTGTCACAGTTTCTAACATGAGATGGTTCCATGACTGTGTGCCTCTGATAGAAACAACCATTTGGCTAAATTTAGCCCTACATCGCTGTATATTACTGTCACCCCTGGTTAACAATCTAGTATTGGCTGGATTGTTAGTTTTCTTCTGCATAAGTCCATTCAGAACCTTAAAGACAAGACAGACATCCAAAAACATCTGGTAGTTGTCCAAGTCTAACATATTATACTTTATTATACTACTGTTTTCTATCTAAAAGTTTCAATGTCTTCTTAGAGACTCGATAGGTGAAAATCAGAGCATGCATATGCACTTTTGCTGATTCTAAAGTCAGAAAAGTTAAATTTGATTGCGTTGATGTGCCCTGTCCCGAATAAATAAATACATCAAAGACTCACAAACTTTATATATACACTCCTGATCAAAAAGACCAGTTGAAAAATTGCAAGAATTGATCTTTTGCACTGTCGGATCTTAAGGAGGTTCTAAGTAGTGCTTCAAAATGCACAAAGAAGAAACGGGAGTGAGACAAAAAAAAATTTCAGTAGGCGATTGATTGTAAACAAGAATTAAAGTGAAATAGGCTGTTCATGATCAAAAGTTTAAAACCATTGCTCAAAAAATGCCCTAAACCCCTCCTAAAATAGAAATCAAATGTTGAAAAAAAAGGTTTTGTGCCATTTTTGTTAATCAGCTAAAAAATGGGTTTGGGCATGCTTGATGCCAGTGTTTCCAGGAGGCTAGTGGGAATGTTGCTCCAGGTCGTGAAGATGTCTTCACGAAGGGCATCCACTGTCTGGAACTGATTAGAAAAAAAAATTGTCTCAGTTGGATTAAGATTACACGCAGGATGGCCCCGAAAAGTGAGCTTATTCCTCTGGAAGAAGTCCTTTGTGAAGTGCAGTGTTGTCCTGTTGAAAACGCCAGTCATTACCACACAGACGTTTTGAAGCTCTACTTAGAACCTCCTTAAGATCCAAAAGTGCACAAAAGTGTGCAATTTTTCAATTGGTCTTAACATTTTCATCAGGAGTGTATGTGTATATATGATGCTTGGGTGGTGCAAATTCAACAAGTGTCCTGAAATGTGTTGTTGCTGGCTTTTTCAGTGACTGTTCACTGCTATTTGCAGGTGTGCAACAGGGGAAGCATGGCATGAAGTGATGCTGGCGAGTATGTATGGAAAGAAATGTGACCCCAAGTCAGATTATCTTCCTGGAGACGAGTTTACCTGTGGATCCAACTTTGCAGTCATTTACTTCATCAGTTTCTACATGCTCTGTGCCTTTCTGGTAAGAAAAAGTGAGAATGTGACCACTTTAACTTTATTAAAAAGTCAGTGTACATCTGTCTATGCCCGCTGGAAAAATGCTTAAAAGTCAGTTATTTTGTTATTTATATTATTCTTTTTGATAAAAAAAACATTTTTGCTTTCAACTAAGTTTCTTATCCTTGATACAGTGCTTTCCACAGGACTGCAATCTATTTATGATGGTGGATTGTTTGCCTTTGGTGTCTCGATGACATCATCATCTAATTTGCAGAATTGGCAATAAATGTAATTGTTTTAAAAAGGCTAAAAAAAAAGGACCTCAGGCCACACTTAAGACACACCTGGTTTACATATTTCACCGACAAGACCAAGTGTTACCAAATGACGGAAGATTGTCTCCCTGCTGTCTTCTTAGCAGTCTTGCGATCAAGACTCCCGCTCATCGAAGGCTGGGCAGCGTGCTTCCATGCCCCGCCTTTCACGGCGGTGCTAATGCACACACACCCATCTTGTGGAGGTACGCTCCTGTGCCAAATACTTTGCCTTTCGTGACCGCTTGTATTTGATTTCCAAGTAAATTCATGGCAAAAGAAACGCTTCCTTTTTTTTACTTTTAATGCATACTGAAATTTGGAGCGACGTTACGATGCAAACCTCCAGCTACCAACAGGTGGCGGTGGCTCAAATTGAATAGTGACCCTAACCCACAAATAAATGACGATATGGGAAACACTGTAATAGCTGGCCACACTCTTGAGATATAATCACCATATTGACCCGAATATGAGATAACCCTGAATACGAGACAACCACTTTTTTCAGACGCTTTTTTGGAAAAATTAGTTTTTTAGCAAAAAAGACAAAATAGATATTTTTAAAATCAGGTTTTTGGTGTGTTGAAGTCATTCATCATATTATATTGCTCATATTTCTTAGCTGCTCCTTTGATGACTGCTTCATTGATCACCATTATCTTAAAGGAAAACTGCACATTTTTTGGAATTTTGCCCATCATCCACTATCTTTATGTGAGAGATGAACACACATCTCTGTCTTTTCTGGCCATTGTAAAGCTATAAAAGCAGATAAAAAGAGGCAGCTAAGCATGAACGTAATGGGACGCACCCATTCTGCCTATAAAGCCTTCTGAAAAAAAAATGTTTAAAATGCCAAAAACGCTGCATTTACATAATTAACCAAGCTACGACAACACTGTCATTATTATTAACATCGTTACGCCAAAGAAGTACATTACTGACACCTCGCCACACCACACCGGCTAGCTACTAGCCGGCTAGCGACTAGCTTCACCACACATTTGCTCACAGTGCGTCAGCACCGTGCTCACAATGCCCTTCATGCCACGACCAAAAGCTAACGCCACATATTGGAGCTGCTGCTGTGTTTTTTGGGGTTTTTTTTAGTATGGAAAAATTAACAGTAGGTGTCGCGTTCCTTTCTGTGTTGCTATGTGAAATCAATGCACCCAGGAAGGATGTTCTGGTAATGCTTAAAATGACCAAAGTACACCATACTGTAAGTATGACATGTTATCATGAATGTGCCTGTTACTACATGGTCACAGCATGAATACAAAACCTTGACATAAAGACATAAAACCTTGTTTTTGGAGGTGTTTTAATAGTGGGATTTGTAGATGGTATAGGTGTGCCCAATTATGTGCATTTATGAGCTCCATCCATCCATTTTCTTCTGCTTATCCGAGATCGGATCGTGGGGGCAGCAGCCTAAGCAGGGAAGCCCAGACTTCCCTTTCCCCACCTCTCCTCCCAGTGTTCTGGGTCTTCCCCGAGGCCTCCTACCAGTTGGACGTGCCCTGAACACCTCCCCAGGGAGGCGTCCGGGAGGCATCCTGACCAGGTTACCTGAGCCACCTCATTTGGCTGCTCTCAATGCGGAGGAGCAGCGGTTCTCCTCCGAGTTTCTCCCAGATGACAGTGCTTCCTGCATTAATGAGCTGCCTCTTTTTTTATCTGTTTTTATATCTTCAGAATGCACGGAAAAGAGAAAGACATGAATAAATATGTGGGGGGAAAAAAGACAAAGTCTACGCAGTAAAAACCATATCCATGATTTCAAGACATGATTGGGCAACTTATGTGACAAAACTCAGATATTCCAAAACAAAATGTTGTCTGCCGTGATGATCATGTTTGTCATTTTTGCAGCCACAGACTGTCCAAATAGCTTCTAAAATATACTTTGCACCATTGTGCACCTCTATGAAGCCAAGAATACTACTGAAGACATGGACCGGCATTGAAATTACAGTCAATGCATTTCTGCATGCAGAAATGACAAATACATAAGAGAAAAATGCTTTGAAAGCGCTGTCCCTCTGTTAGAGTGTTGTGTGGATATGCGCAGTTGGTTTGCATGGATTAACCTCAATGCCCCAATTGTAAGACCACCCATCTATTTCACACTGTTTTCAAGGGAAACAAATATTTTCTTTATATCTTACATTTAAGTCAATATGCTACATACCGACCTGTCTCTGAAGGTACACTAACATCATGTAGAAAAAGCATCAGTCTCATTTAATTTGAAAATCTGTACTATTACGCCCAAGGCATGGTAAAATACTATAAAAAATTTAAAAAAAAATAAAAAAAACCCACTACAACACACAGCAGTACAAAGGTTATTTAGACACTTCAATGACTTGAATGGCTATGTTGTTCCTATCACCAACAGATTATCAACTTGTTTGTGGCTGTCATTATGGATAACTTTGACTATCTGACACGCGATTGGTCCATCCTTGGCCCACAGCACTTGGATGAGTTCAAGAAAATCTGGGCAGAATATGACCCTGAAGCCACGTACGTATTTGTGTTTGTACTGACTGAGTATGTGACTTTATTTGTCCCTGCTGATAGTCTGCTGATCTTTGTTCATGCATAAGCACAAGTCTCTACCAGTTGACAGAATTATAAATTCACCAACAAATTAAATCCTGCTTCACAATACTTCACAATAATGTTACTTGTTCGACACCACAAGTCTCAGTCTTTGGTGGCGTCATTACCTTGTGTATCTGTGGTTGGTGATAAAATATTATTGCTGTAGTTAAACTGAAGTTGTAAACCCATAATTCTGCCAAAAATGTTGAAATAATGCCGCTCTAAATCTGTGCGTTTTAGATTTGTTTGTTGGTTGTTTTTTTGTAAACACTTGAGGTCATGTGGGACTTCAAAGTTTTTAAAAGACCTGAGTTCAGTGATCATCAGTGATTGAGGTATAACCTGGGGCTTAATCTTCATCAGTGTGTCCATCTATTTTCTATGCCGCTTAGCCTCACTCGGGTTGCGGGTATGCTGGAGCCTATCCCAGCTGACTTTGGGTGAGAGGCAGGGCACATATAGACAAACATGTAGACAAACAACCATTCACACTCACATTCATACCTATGTACAATTTAAAGTCACCAATTAACCTAACATGCATGTTTTTAGAATGTGGGAGTATAACGGAGTCCCCGGAGAAAACCCACACATGCACAGGTTGATGCTCAGTGATGCTCAAATGGAGATTCAGATCCAGATCTTCCCGATCTTCTGACTGTGTGGCCAACATGCTAACCACTAGGCCACCGTGCGGCCCTTCAAGCAAATCATTTCACAAAATTAATTGTGACCAACATGACGAATAAAGCTTTGCAAAAACACCCAATGAAGTGAAATGAAAACAGGGTGTTAGAAAAATAAATATTGATTACTTTGTCACACTTTTCTGAGTCTGGCGACTTCAACGACGTGGATGTTTGCCATCACAGGTCTTGTCAACTTTGACAAATACAGCAGTTCAAGCACAAACACTAAAAAAACACAAATAAATAATAATAATAAGGCTAATAAATTCCTACACAGGCCTTTACTGCCACCGCATTGAGCGCTCGCTCACTTCCGCCTGTCACATTGACCCAAGCCCCCAAATAGCTGTCCTCGGCGTAACCCAAATTTTAGCTCATAGTCAAAGCTATTAGCCAGCCGAGAGACGGCTCGTATATGAAAAACCCTCATTAGTTGGGACGCTTGTATTATCAAGAAAACCATGGGAGTTGCTAGATATCAGCTCTTAAATTAAACTCTTATTAGCTATATTTCTTATCATCATTATATTTGTCCAAACAAATGTACCTTTAGTTGTACCAGGCATTAAAATGCACAATAAACTGAAGAAACAATGGTGGTCTAATCATTTTTTCCATGGCTGTACATGCACACCAAGGACAGACGTCAGCATGACGGCGTGCATAAAATGGAGCTGTGAACACAAGTGTAAAGTTTACAATGTTACTGCACATTTGAATCCATTATAATCCATTGTAATTTAATTGATTATCATGTGTACTTGCATATTTGTTTATTCCCAGGGGGCGCATTAAGCACCTTGATGTAGTGACACTCCTACGGCGAATACCTCCTCCTCTGGGTTTTGGCAAGTTTTGTCCTCATCGTATTGCCTGCAAGGTATGAGCACTGACCAAGCAAACAGTGTAGTCACATGGAAATTCCGCGTTCAATCAAGTCTTTGATTTCTCTGAATAGTGAGATTTTACTTGCTTCATTGTGGGCTAAATGTACATTCTGTTTATTAAAAAAAAAAAAACACATCCGCACACGCATTTTTAAAGCGATGATCGTTTTATACTCATAAGTCAAAAGAAGTCAAAGCTTGATCTGGACTCTTTAGGCTATCATTAGTATTGCTTGTGTACTGTAGTATAAACCTCAGCTCTGATCTATTAATGAAGCAAAAATCATACACATTTGGGAATGCTCCACCTGGAGTACACTGTTCCCTTGCTGCATCGCGGTTCACCTTTCGCAGATTCGCTGATTTTTTGAAAGTGACATTTTTTTCACATTTTTTTTTAACAGTGTATGAACGCGCATTGTGTTCTGCGGCCTTGTGGTGTATTAGAGTGATCTATCTGTGCTCTGTCGCATGTGTCTGTTATTGTTTTTACTACTGCTACCAGTAGAGGGTGTATACTCATGGGAGAGTTGCATGCGTGTCCAGACGTGTCCAGTTTGTTTCAGTAAATATAGAGCCACAACAGTCCTGATTGGCTAAGGGAGAACCCGCCCATTGTGTTCTGCGTTCTGATTGGCTGTAGACCATTGTCAATCAATCTCCTTACAGGACTTTCTGTTTCCTGTTGTGTGATTGCTAGCTGCTAGCGATCATACATGCTGAATGAAGGCAGAAGTTATTTTTGGGCGCCTGGAATGTTGTAAATGAATCTTCGGTTCACGGAGGACCATGAGGAGGAATATGTTTTAACAAGGATACAAAAACGCTACAGCCACGACAAGCCACGATCAGAGGAGTGAAAGTCACTTCATTTTTCTGTCCAATCTCATAACTTGATCATTAAAATTCACGGAATTTGAGTTTTGAGAGAGAAATGTGATCAAATGTTAATGCCTGTCAGAGAAAAGTGTATAAAGTGTATGGTGAGGTGTTTCACAGCCTTAAAACATTTATAATAATTGTACAAAAATATAGTTGGTTACTTTGAGGATTTCACTTATTGCGGCCTATTTTGGGAACCCACCCCCCACGATAATTAATTAATTCATTTTTGAAAAAACACGCAAGAGTGAGGGAGCGATGTTCGAACTGTGATGTAGAGAGGGACGACTATACTGACCAAATATATCTGGATCTAGCTTGAGATAAAGTTTGCTTAATAAAATCTGGTTTTCCTAATATTTTCATCATTTTAGCACAAGCCATATAATACATGGGGAATGTATTATTAAAAAATGTATCCAAGGTCCACTTGGAAAAGTTAGCAATAGAAAAAACTTTGGCACAACAGAAATAAAGACAAGCACTTGACAACTCCAAAAATGTGTTAAAAGACAGGAAGAACACTGCTCAGGGACGCCGACAAGGGGCCTCCATCCACTCGAGCTGCAAGAATTTCTGACTAATGCTGCTTGTGTCGTGCATGTGACACAAACACACGCTTCTCTCTGTCTCGATCACCCTGTTCTTTGCAAGAGGAAAGGGTTGTCTTCTAAATCAAGCACACAAACAAATGAATCTACATGCCTTTTGGCAATAATCATAGAAGGTGCAAAAGCAGCACTGCAATTCAGCCAAAGTGCACCATAACAGTTAAGGAGTTTTGCAAGGTGGTGAACTCAGGGAAGGGCTGTGAGATATTATCAGACAATAATAAATTCTAATGAATGGTCAATATTGAAAAATATTGAATTGAGAGAAATACATTTTAAAAAAGCTCAAATGAAACATGAAAAGTCATTAGAAAAAAAGATCTGAAGCTGTTTTTATGTTGATTTTCTTTCTCTGTTTTGCTGCAGAGGCTAGTCTCCATGAACATGCCCCTCAACAGTGACGGAACAGTCACCTTCAATGCGACACTGTTTGCCCTTGTTAGAACGGCACTGAAAATAAAGACAGAAGGTTTGTGCTTTTGGATTTTGTCAGCAGTTTATAATAGACATGTTTAATGAGAATATAAACTGCCTGACCAACTCTCCTCTCCTCTCCTCTCCTCTCCTCTCCTCTCCTCTCCTCTCGTCTCCTCTCCTCTCCTCTCCTCTCCTCTCCTCTCCTCTCCTCTCCTCTCCTCTCCTCACTCCTCTCAACTTTTCCACTCCCTCACAGTCACAAAGGTCCGTTTAGGTACCGAAACATGGTACTGTTTGATTTTGTGTGAATCGGTACTCAGCAGTAGTAGTAGTAAGTGGACAGAATTCGGTCAGTACCTATAAAAGTACTGAATTCGATACCCATTCCTATGAAAGACACATCCTGCTGTTGCAGAAAAGACCGGTTTCAGAAAAGACAAATGATTGGCATGCATCAAGCATGAGAAAACATCTAAGGATGTTGCTGAAACTACAAAAATCAGGGTAACAACTGTCCAACGCATCATTAAACAGTGGAAGGACAGTGGGGACACTATGCACAGGGGTCAAGATGATCTTGGCGAAAATGAATGTACTCTGGACAGAAATACATGTTGTGACAATGGAGAAGCTTGTGGAAACGATGCCACAGCAAATACGTAATCACACTTAAGGCAGTACAACTAAACATTTGTGTGTGACCTTCTCTTTGGCCCCGCAGGGTATCATTTTGTTGATATGGTACAAACTCTATTCCCGGCAATGACATGCTGGTTAATGCTGAAAGGTAGCCGTTTCAAAGTACAAAGAGACTGATTGAAATAGCTAACCATATCTGCATGCATTCTTGCTGACTGTATACTCCATCCATCCATCGACCAATCTTCTATGCCGCTTATCCTTACGAGCGTCGCGGGTATCCTGGAGCCTATCCCAGCTGACTTGGAGCGAGAGAGAAGCAAGACAGTTGAAACTTGCAGACATGTGCAAGTTGATGTAAATGCTATAAATAATTAATAATTGTTACTATTAATCTTTTTTTATCAGGGAATTTTGAACAAGCCAATGAGGAGCTTAGAGCGATTATTAAGAAGATCTGGAAGCGAACTAGTATGAAACTACTGGACCAAGTCATCCCACCCATTGGAGGTCAGTATGGGGGGCTGGGGAGCGGGGGGTGGGGTGCATAATAGAGAAGTGTGATGTTAAGTGTTAATACAGTGGAAACAAGACAAATCTATCCATTACAATGATGAACTGCGATCAAGGAATCATTATGTGAGACACGAACACATATGTTTTCTCTTTTGTGTGTGTGTTGTAAAGACATAAAAACTGCTAAAAGAGGCAGGTAATTAATGCACCTAATGTGACACACCTAACCCGCTTATAAAGCCCGATTCAAAAACGGACAAAACAAAAACACTTCCAAAAACTTTCAACAACTTTTAGCATTTTTATATATACAGTATGTTGTAACCATGTAGCAACAGGTACATTCGTGATAACATGTAACACTTACAGTATTTTGCCATATTTTGGTCATTTTAAGAATTAGCAAAACTGCTTTCTTGGGCACATTGATTTCACACAGCAACACAGAAAGGAAAGCTTAACTTTTCCAAAGTCAAAAACCACAGCAGCAGTGGCGGCAGCTCCAATATGTAGCGTTACCTTTCGGTAGTGGCCTGAGGCGTTGTGAGCGTGGCACTGACACGCCAGTGTGTGGTGAAGCTAGTCGCTAGCCGGCTAGTAGCTAGCTGGTGTGGTGTGACAAGGTGTCACTACGCCAGTAACGTAGTTTTTTGGCATAACAATGTTAATGACAATAATAATAACAATGTCGCTGTAGCTTGGTTAATATGCAGGTCACATTATGTAAATGGAGGGTTGTTGCTGCTTTTTGAAGATTTTTTTCAGAAGGCGGAATAAGTGCTTCCCATTATGTGCTTTCTTAGCTGCTTCTTTTTTTAAATCTGTTTTTACATCTTTAGAACGAAGACTTGTTCATGTCTCATAAGGATTGTGGATGATGGGCAAAATTCCAAAAAAGTGCAGTTTTCCTTTAAGTGTTCATAGAGTGGAAAAAAGTTGAAGATCCCTGACAGATTTGCAATAAAGAGGGGAACGTAATGTTTTGGAAGTGCTCTGGGGTCTCATCTATAAAAATGTGCATGGAATTCTGACTAAAAGTTTTCGTACGCCAGAAACCCAAAATGTGCGTATGGACAAAAATAATCAGAGTTAAAGAAGTGACATATGCACTTTGGGTGTCACAGGATCTCGTGTCACAAGATCTCGCAAGATTAAAACGTGACAAGATTTCTCGTTCTAAAAAATGAATGGGCACTAGGCCTGGGACGATAATTAATTAATTAATTAATCATAACACGTCTCCTGCCTCCAAACAGGCAGGAAGAGCGTTCACTCTGTGCATTGTTTTTTAAAAATATTGTTTCATTGTACTTTTTTAAAAGTAATGTAAAAATCTCATCTTGTCTGTTTCTCGTAGACCCAATGTTGTGTATTGTCTTGTCTGGTGTCGCAAGCGTAAGGGTCCAGTGCATTGTGCTTTGGGTGGCGATCGAGGGCGGGCGCCTGGGCGACCTGGTCTTCGGCGAAAATCTGGTTCTTTGTAAATGGAATGTCACTTCACTGGTGGGGAAGGAGCCCGAACTTGTGAGAGAGGTTGAGACATTCTGACTAGATAATGTTGGGCTCACCTCGACCCACAGTTTGGGAACCAAACTCCTCGAGAGGGGCTGGACCTTGTTCTCCTCTGGAGTTGCTGCAGCGGAGAGGCGGCGAGCTGGTGTGGGCTTATTAATAGCTCCCCGGCTCGATGCCTCAGTGTTGGAGTCATCCCTGGTTAACGAGAGGGTCATTTCCCTACGCCTTCGGGTTGGGGAAAGGGTCCTGACTGTCGTTTGTGCGTACGCGCCAAACGGGAGTTCAGAGTACCCAGCCTTCTTGCAGTCCATCAGAGGGGTGCTGGAAAGCACCCCAACTGGTGACTCTGTCGTTTTACTGGGAGACTTCAACGCCCATGTGGGCAATGACAGTGTGACCTGTGTGATTGGGAGGAACGGCTTCCCCGATCTAAACGGTGCGGTGCGGTTCGGTGCGGTGTGATGTTGTTGGACTACTGTGTGAACCTCAGTTTGTACATCACAAACACCATGTTCCAACATAAGGATGTCCGTAAGTGCACATGGCAGCAGGACACCCTAGGCTGCAGGTCTATGATCAACTATGTAGTCGTATCAACTGATCACCACCTGGTCATGAGTTGGATTAGATGGCGGGGGAGGATGCCGACAGACCTGGGAGACCCAAACATGTAATGAGGGTGTGCTGGGAACATTTGAGGTCTCTTCAACATTGCGTGGAAGCCAGGAACAGTACCTCTCGATTGGGAGACCGGGGTGGTGATCCCCCTTTTCAAGAAGGGTGACCGGAGGGTGTGTTCCAACTATAGGGGATCACACTCCTCAGCCTCCCTGGGAAAATCTATTCCATGGTGCTGGAGAGAAGGGTACGACCGTTAGTCGGACCTCAGCTACAGGAGGTGCAATGTGGTTTTCGTCCTGCTCGCGGAGCACTGGACCAGCTCTACACCCTTGCAAGGGTACTGGAGGGTACTTGAGAGTTTGCCAAACCAGTCTACATGTGCTTTGTGGACTTGGAAAAGGCATTCACGGTGTCGGGATTGGTGGTGTGCTACTACGTGCCATTCGGTCCTTGTACAACCAGAGCAGGAGCCTGGTTCGCATTGCCAGCAGTAAGCCTGTTTTCGGTGAACGTTGGCCTCCGCCAAGGCTGCCCTTTGTCTCCGATTCTGTTAATAATTTTCATGGACAGAATTTCTAGGCGCAGCCATGGCGTCGAGGGAGTCCAGTTCGGTGGCCTTAGGATCTTGTCTCTGCTATTTTCAGATGCCTCAGCCTCATCGGGCTGTGACCTTCAGCGTTTACTGGGGCGGTTTGTTGAGTGTGAAGCTTCTGGAATGAGACTCAGCACGTCCAAATTCGAGGCCATGGTTCTGATTTGGAAAAGGGTGGATTGATCCCTGCGAGTTGGGAATGAGGTCCTGCCCCAGGTGGAGGAGTTCAAGTATCTCGAGGTCTTGTTCACGAGCGAGGGAAGGTTGGAGTGTGAGGTCGATAGTAATGCGGTTGCTTTACCAGACCGTCATGGTGAAGAGATAGCTGAGCCGGAAGGCTAAGCTCTCAATTTACCAATTGATCTACGTTCCCACCCCCAACTATGGTCATGAGCTTTGGGTTGTGACTGAAAAAACGAGATCGTGGCTACAAGCGGCTGAAATGAGTTTCCTCCGTAGGGTAGCTTGACTCACCCTAAGACATAGGGTGAGGAGCTCAGAGTAGAGGTGCTGCTCCTTCACATCGAGAGGAGCCATTTGAGGTGGCTCGGGCATCAAGTCCGGATGCCTCCTGGACGCCTCCCTGGTGAGGTGTTCCAGGCATGTTCCGGGAGAAGGCCCAGGGGCAGACCTATGACACGCTGGAGGGATTATGTCTCACAGCTGGCCTGGGAACGCCTTGACATCCTCCCGGTGGAGCTGGAGGAGGTGGCCGGGTACCGGGAAGTCTGGGCTTCCCTATTGAGACTGCTGCCCCCCCCGACCCGGACCCGAATAAGCCAAGGAAAATGGACGGATGGATGCAAACAGGCACATGGCCCTGACACTGTCCACACAAATTAAGGCTGCAATAAGACAAATAAATGTTACTATTTACTTGCTATATCTTGACATGTGCAACCAAGAAATGTCTATTATTTGTATTATTTTTTGATCAACTGTCCAAAGAAAAGTGAACAACAGAGCACGGAGGACATATTAGCTGTGTGTCTTGTAAATATAAACACCATAGAATGTTTTAATTGACAACTTGATGTTTGTTATAATTAACATTAATGGAATACATAATATTCTTATGATTATAAAATAAAGTTATGAATTATTGAAGCGCTGCGTTGTGTTTTTAGTGTGTCTTTTAGTGTGGATACTACACTGGTGCGTAATGGTGTTTATGATACTTGAGGATTGATACCACAGCTATCAATCTATTTACAGTCACCATATGTTGACCAGCAGATGCAATGTAGGATATTATATTTGAATTGACAAATGACATCCATCAGTGTCAGTGTTTTTAAATGTTTTTAAGTCAATAACGGCGTGATGATAAACATTTATTGGCTTCTATTGCATGTTTATTGCTAACATATGACTTCACTTCACCACTTAATGTGTTCGTCGCCTTTTTGCCACGGCTCCAGCTACAAAGGTGGCGGACTGGTGCGCACATTCTCACGTCAGTTTGGGTTTTTGTACATCACATACTTAGCATGGAAAACACCATTCGCAACTTTTTGGCCCTGTTTTGTGCGTATGCAAGCTTTATAGATGAGACCCCTGGTCTGTCTGTATATTCTTTTAACGCTGATTAATGTGAGTTCTATGTTGCATCTTGCAGGCTTGTTAACAATATGAAAAATCAGGTTCTGCATCGATGACCTTTTAGGTTCAAGACTGGTGCTGGTTATTGGTATTTATATCATCTCTTAGGAATAAAACATTTATAACTGCCCTTTTTCTGTCTTATTTTCCTCTGTTATATCAGATGATGAAGTGACAGTCGGAAAATTCTATGCAACATTCTTAATCCAGGATTACTTTCGAAAAATGAAGAAAAGACAGGAGGAATACTATGGTTGCAGGCCCACGAAGAAAAATGCCACAAATGAAATACAGGCAAGCAGTTTAATACATTCATGCATACTATTTTGCACCTTTTTGTGTTGTTTTAAACTGCAACAGTATCACTAATTATTATTCAACTATTTTTCAACAGTTGCCTCTTTTATTGCGGGTGGGTTCCCGAAATAGCCCGCAATAAGTGAAATCTGCAAAGTAGCCAACTATATTTTTGTACCATTAATATACTATATGTTTTAAGGCTGTAAAACCCTTCACCATACACTTTATACACTTTTCTCAGACAGACATTAACATTTTATTACATTTCTCTCTTGTATAACACAAAGTTAAAATTTTGTTTCAATTTTAATTATTTTAAAGATCAACTTACAAGACTGGACACAAGAAATTAAGTGACTTCTCTGATCGTGGCTTGTCCTGGCACCGTTTTTGTATCGTTAAAACATATTCCTTCTTGTCGTCCTCCATGAACCGAAGATTCATTTACAGTATTCCAGGCCGCCTAGAGTAACTTCTGCCTTCATTCAGCATGTACAACAGGAAACAGGCAGTCCGGCATGAAGAAGATTGATTGACAATGGTCTACAGCCAATCAGAACGCAGAACACAATGGCCGCGTTCTCCCTTAGCCAATCAGGAGTGTTGTTGCTTTCTATTTACTGAGACAAACTGGACAGTCTTCAACTCTCACATGAGTATACAACACCCTCTACTGGTAGCAGTAATAAATACAACAACAGACACATGCAACAGAGAACCGATAGACCACTCTAATACAACACAAGGACGCAGTACACAATGTGCGATCATACCCTGTTTTTAAAAAAAAAGTAAAGCAAAAGAGCTAATCCGTGAAAGCTAAACCGCTATGTAGCGAGGGAACACTGTAACTAAACTAAGTCTGTACCTCGCCTTGGGTACAAAAGGAACACTACTCAGTGCTCTTGTTGTGTAGTTTAACTGCTGATGTCATTAAGCACTTGCAGCAATTTCACCACTTTCATAACAGCTGAAGAAATTTTAGTGGTCTGACTGTTCATTCAGTCAATTTCTAAAAGCAGGCTCTGGAAAAGGAGTCAAACCACAACTTAAAAACCCCAGAATCGCAACTATGACCTATGGCTGGATTTACACGACATGGTTCAAGTGACCGATGGCTTGACTCTGATGGTGGGGACGGATGCCGGCTTGCAGCTTCAAATGTATTGTGAGGATCTGCTGTGAGGGTCAGGAGTTTCAACTCCCACCTCTGTCAGAACTTTGACTATGTTCCCTGGAGGTGAGGCACATGGAGTCCGAGTGGGCCATGTTCCAATCCTCTATTGTTGAGCCACTTGACCGGAGCTGTGGCTGTAAGGTCATCAGTGCCTGTTGTGGCGGAAACACCAGAACCCAATGGTCAACGCCTTCTGTCAAAGACAAAAAGTTCTGTCGGGTCTTTTTGGCCTGTGGGACCCGGGGGCAGCTGATAGTTACTAGAAGTCCAAGCGGAATGCGGCTTTAGCAGACGCTGAGGCAGGCATTAGGGTTGAGCATTGTTTTAATTTGAACGATTCCGGTTCCGATTCTGATTCCTCGTTTCAATTACGGTTCCTAACAATTCTCAATTTCAATGCTTTTAAGAGGCAGGTCATATAAGTTTGAATGGTTTAAATGAAGGGGCTAACCAGAGTTGTTCTTCTTATTTTGTCAACACAAGTAAATAGGATGTAGCCCAAAGCGCTCCTATTTTGAAGATCAGGAGTGTGTTGTGTGAGTTGAGAAAGTCCCTTGACTGTTGCTAACAGAGTCTTACTGTGCAAATGAATAAATTTGCCCAGCCGTAGCGTAGCTCCCGTCCTTTATTTACACCAAACTTCCAGATCAGCTAGCTTCCCGAAACCCTTGGTTACATTAGAATGAGACAGATGTCATTTATTGTTTGACTTCCCTGATTCTGACTGCTTAGAGGAAGTCCGGAATAGCACATCAACGACTAGGTACTGACATTGTAGGTCAATTGGGCTTCTTCAATCCTACCAATACACCTTCGAATGAGGAACTGGAGTATGGGGACTCGGCGATGGACTCTCCTGTCTTAAAGGCTGAGGTTAGAAATTGGGGACACTACCTCTGATAGGGTTGTGCTCTAACTATAAGTGGTTCACACTCCTCAGTCTCCGTGGTAAAGTCTTCTCGGGGGTCGTGGAGAGGAAGTTCTGTTGGCTAGTTGAACCTCAGTTTCAGGAGGAACAATGTGCTTTTCGTTGTGGCCATGGAACACTGGACCAGCTCCGCACCCTCGGCAGGTTCCTGGAGGGTGCATGGGAGTTTGCCTAACCAATCTACATGTGCCTTGTGGACATTCGTCCCCATCCCTCTGGGAGTTCTGTGGGGGGTGTCCTGGTATTTCAGGGTACCCAACCCCCTGATACAGGCCATTCGGACCCTACAACCATTCAGTCCAACCAACGGAAGTCAAATTTGTTTCTAGTGAAGTTGAAGACTGCACCAATGATGCTCTTTGTCATCCATTTTGTTCCTGAGCTTTATGGACAGAATTTGAGGGAAGAATGGAGCAAGAGATTTAATAATAATAACACAAAAACTATTGCGTCCATGTTCCATCTTTCACCCCGTACAGTCGGTCATTGGTGTTAAGTCAAATTTTGTGTTGTTCGGAACCCATATTTGAGCTCAGTGTGCATGCACAAGAATATGTAACCATCATATGAGTCACAACATCTTTAACACTCGACAAACGTGGCATCCGCACATGCGTTCAAGAAATTGTTATGATTTTCCAAATAATTTCTCATTTTTCATTTAGACTTAATTTTCAAGTGAAAACGGTAAATAAACACTATGTGTGCCATACTGTCAATGTTTCTAAAGCAGACTCGTGTGTGTATATACAATATTACCTCAAAGCAAGCTCACTTGCTTTCGTTTTTCTTAAATTGCCATCTAACTACAGTCAGTGAAATGACAATTAAACCAAAACGTGCACACTCATGCCCTAATATGACAGTTTGGTCTCTCAGGCAGGACTTAGGAATATTGAGGAGGAGGCTGCTCCAGAGCTGCATCGATCCATCTCTGGAGATCTCCTGAATGAGGACGAGATAGACAGAGTTACTGATGATGCTGTGGAGGAAATCTTCAGGGTAAGAGTCGGTGGGATTAAGGATAAGTGAATAGAGCGAATTAATGTCAATGTAATCATTAAAAATGTCATCATTTAAAATTCATTTACGTAAGTAGTCACATACGTTTGATGGTATGTAACTTTTTGAAAACAGAGGCAAGGAAGTCTTTTTGGAAACCACTCTGATCCTTTTGCCACGGAGAGTGACATGGCCAGTGGCAACCAGGCTACGAGTCAGCGCCCACTGCAGAGGGCAGAAGGAATCATGAGCAACAGCACCAAGGGTTTGTGCATTAATGTTTGTCATGTGTGTGTTAACATTTTGCAGCAGAGTGAGAAGAAAAATAAACATTGTGGATGGTTTTTTTTTATTACATTCCCCACAGGCTAACCGATGAATCAGTGTTTTGAGTATCAACTCAGACTGACTGACTAAACTCCAGGCTATATTGCTAATATTGCAGTGGGTCTCTTTGTCTGCTTAGGTGCCAGCGACCCATGTGCTCCAATAACAGCTTACTTCTTGTCATTTTTGGTTTGGTTAAAATGAACAATGGAGCAGTTGCTCTCCTGGTGCAGTCCGTTTGGTCAAGTGTGAACGCTGTCATGTGGTCACTGGTGCGCACCAAAAAAGCGGACCCACCTCAGCTCACACCATCGTATGTTTTTTTTATGACTTGTTCCTAACTCACATCTCGTTGTGGCGTGAATCAGTGAAACGTGAGCTTTCGTCAACGTCGATACCCCTGAGTGATGCGAACTGCATCGGTCCGTTGTGGTGAAGAGGGAGCTGAGCCAAAAGGCAAAGCGCTCAATTTACCGGTTGATCTACGTTCCTACCCTCACCTGTGGTCATGAGCTTTGGGTAGTGACTGAAAGGACAAGATCGCGGGTACAAGCGGCCGAAATGAGTTTTCTCCTTAGGGTGGTTGGGTCTCCCTTAGAGATAAGGTGAGAAGCACTGTTATCCGGGAGAATCTCGGAGTAGAACTGCTGCTCCTCCGCATTGAGAGGAGCCAGATGAGGTGGCTCGGGCATCTGGTCAGGATGCTTCCCGGACGCCTGTCAAGGGAGGTGGAGTTTTCAGGGCACGTCCAACCAGTCGGTCCAACGTGTACAACCCAGGACACGTTGGACAGACTATGTCGCTCAACTGGCCTGGGAACGCCTCAGGTTCCGCCGGGAGGAACTGAACGAAGTAGCTGGGGAGAGGGAAGTCTGGGCTTCCCTGCTTAGGCTGCTACCCCCGCGACCCGACCTCGGGTAATTGGAAGAAGATGGATGAATGGATGGATGGGTATTGGAAATTGGATGCAATTACTCTCTCTGTGTACAAAGTACACCTGTAAATGCCTACAGGTCAATACAAAATCAAATTTAGGTACATCATATCTTAAAAAACATAATACCTGCACAATAGGCTGTTTTAGAGGGATTTCAGGGTTTTTGAGCTATGGTCTTAAACTTTTGATCAGCTGATGAACAGCCTATTTCACTTTAATGCTTGTTTGCATACAATACATTGCTTCCTCAAAAACGTTTTTTGTCTCACTCTCATTTCTTCTTCTTGCATTTTAGAACCTCCTTAAGATCCAACAATGCAAAATGTAAATTCTTGTAATTTTTCAACTGGTTTGAAAATGTTGATCAGGAGTGTATTTGTTTTGAAAAATGGATGCCTTTAACCTAAAATGTAACATCTGTTTTGTATTCTTCTTTACAGCTGCAGAGAAATGACCCATGGACTCCAGCAAGGGAGCGCTTCATGTATTAGGAAACAACACTCACCTCTAGCGTGTCTCAGCGTCGAGGGCAAACTCATTCTTGAGACTGAGATGTTTCTATCGCAGTAGCATATTCGCAGATTTGTTTTTTCTGCTTTGAAATGTACACACATTTTTATGATAAGTTAAGTAGAAAGTGGTTTGATGGCGCTATCTGCAGCTGCAGTGCTGCCGCTGTTAACCCAGCAGAGGGTGCTGCCTCACAAGTCAAATGTGTTTAATAACTGTGAGCCACATAAATAGACATTTTAGGCTTTTTATAGCTAAACTCATTATTTGTGTTTTTTGGTCAAGCACTGGGGGTCTTGGAAGGTAATCCTCGACTAGCAGGATCTCTCTACTGTGATTTAACTTTAACGGCGGTATGTTTTGCAATTTTTTCAAAACTATTTATTAGGCCTGAAGCGGAAGGTGATATGTGAATCTCAGCAGAATGATACTTGTATACCCAACTCATTTCTTATAGTTGAATTCAAACTAGTAAAATTGGGCTTTTTAGAGAACATAGACACACACTAACATTTTTTTCACTTTTCTTCACACTTGCCGGAGGTCTGCACTCGGTGAAAGCTTTTGGTTTTATTATAATTATTATATTTTATTACAATGTCCTGCTGTTGTATTATAACAAAAGTTATGAAAAAAAAACTTCCTTATGCCGCTCCTAATCGACCACAACACAACATGTTTAGTTTCTTATATTCATTTGAGTTTTTTAGGTATACCAGGAGGGTTTTTTTACCTTGGCGTGTTTCGACTGTCATCTGCAATCTTGAAAGTGTCTTCGGACCATTGTGGAATGTCGCTTATCAGCTGTACCGTCAATGAGTATTGTAAATTGGATGAGGAAAACTCTCACAAAGTAGACCTGTGAAAGTCTGCAGGTGGATACAAAATCAAATGGAGGTATCTTAATCTTTATAGCTAAAAAAACATAATACCAGCACAATAGGCAGAAATGTCATGCATTTTAAATGTCTGAAAAAGGAGTCCCCAACCTGCTAGTCCGTGGGCGGGGCCGAACCTTGCCACTGGACCCTTTCAGGTGCATCGATAAAAAAATACACTTTAAAAATATATATTTGTAAATAAATACATCAAATTTTATAAATGCATATCAATTTTGGAAACAAGGGCCGTTATTGTATTTAAAAGATAATATACAGTTACAAATCCCATATTTTTTATGTTTTCTGTTTTCCACTTTGTTTGACGGTCCCTGAATGCACCATTGTGCGTGTGCCAACTTTCTCTACAATCCTTTATTTTTTCCGTTTTTCTTTCACCTCATATTTGGCTCCCAAATGCTGACCTCCACCACCCTTTCCCCCTTCCCTGGTGCAAGTCTTTGAGTTCTTATGTTGTAAAGTGTGCTCATTTGTGCCTATGTTGCCGAGGTTTTTGGCCAGTCCCACACTGTACTCCCCCATAGGAGCATAGTTTGGAATTGTTTTTTTTCTCCTCCCCTCTCCTGTTGTTCTTCCCTCTCGTCTCCCTCTTTTATTGTCATAGTGTATGGTACATTTTACATGTACAGACGGGTGATTGCAAATTTTGTGCCGAGTAAAGGCCATTGTGATTCTGATTCTGAATGCATAAAGGTAAGTTTTGAAGACGTTATTGAGTGCTCATGTGCATATTTGTTGGCGCACAACCTCAAGTTAATTCATGCTGGCACACTGCCTTTCAGGTTGTCATCGTCTTGTTTTAATCATGAAAAAAAGGTTTGTCAACAAAATAATTGTGTCATTGTCATCGTTGTCGAAAACAACACTGAATCAGAAGCTCTGAGAGAGGAAAAAGCCAACTAAGATTGGCCGCAAGTTTGGTCTTAGCCGCTCAACGTCTATCATTAAGGATAAAGGTCTGCTCCTATGAAAGCGATAGTGCTAACTAAGCACTGTAGTGGTGTTAATATTGCAATGGGAAGGTTTCTAGAGGATGAGCCTGGTACTATATTTTAAGAAGGTAGAAAGGCCTGCAAGTACCCTCTACCTCAGCGGCGTATACATGTTCTCCTGCCTCTTCTGCTTCCTCCGCTCAATAAACTACTGGGATGAAAGTAAACTGTTCTCTTTTTTTTACAGTTTCATTTCATTCTTGGATGTGTTCTGTGTTCAGTGTGAGTGACATGGGGATTAGGTATAAGATTCCACTACACTGAAACTCCACCTACATCACAATTTAGGAACAGAACCATCATGAACCATTCATGATTCTGTGCATCTTCAAAGTGACACGTCACAGTGGTCAGGTGACGTTTGCAAAGAAGACTGCAGATGACAGTTAAAACATGTTTATGTAAAAAAAAAACAAAAAAAAACTCCTAGACCTAAAAAAAAACCCTAAGAAACATATACTCAATAAGACAAAATGAACCTATTTGAGCTACACGACACACTACTGCAGGTGTAAGAACACCCAACACGAGATCCTAGCTCAGTGAGCTCAAACACAGGAAACTACCATAATACACAAAAGGTAGAACAGCATTCAAGTATTAGCTGTGATACTGTTTTATTCCACTAGAGAGCAGTCATGATATACTCAAAAAACATCCAAACACGGAGCAATACACCCATTGCACACTTTTGTAGGAATTCAGTGTATCGCCATGCCACATAATATTTGTTTTGTGAATAAAAGGGTTGCATTAAATAATAGGGGAGTCACAAGACACCCAACTCACTAGACGAGACGATGCACGGGATTGTGTCCACGGGACGAGACAAGATTTAAACATTAACTTTAAGAAAAGTACAATGACAAAATATGACTGGACTTTTTTATTTAACCGAGTTACAAAACAATGCAGGTGTGTTTTGAAATGTTTATTGTCCCACAAATTGAAGCTCAAAGATATTATTGTTAACATTATTTGAGACCACATAAAGCGGTTATGATAATATACTGCATAATAATAATAATAATAATAATAATAATAATACACCTCACTGCTTTTCTCTTATCTACTTGTCTCTGTCTCTTTACGTCAGGGCTGTCCTTTAATATTTATAATAAAAAAAATATATATAATAAAAAACAACATATATACATACATACGTATATCGTAAATTCCGGTGTATAAGCTGCTACTTTTTTCTTAACTTTGAACCCTGCAGCTTACACAGCGGTGCGGCTAATTTATGGCTAAATTCTAAACTTGTGACATCTCCTTTACTTCAGAACTCCTACTAATTGTTTAAATACTGTGCCGCTCACGAGCCAGTGAGGAAACGATAGCTCTTTCAGTGGCAGGAGCCAATCATGAGCTAGCAGTGCACCCACAACAAGTTTGTCAACCCACTGGAAATTGCAGGAGGTCATTAAATAAAACAGTGTGACAACATAACATATCATAGCAAACATAACAAATGTCATCTTACTGAGAACACTTTACTAACACTAAATTCATCACACAGCAACTTAACACTCCAAAGGTATAGCTTAGAAATATACAAACATGTAACAATATGAGTTTATTGAAAGTTGAAAAGACACATTTTAAAGATTATCCATAATGCATTGCATTTGCGCAACGCATTCATTGGGGTGCCGCAATAACTTCAGTCTCCTTCTCTCCTCCGCCTGGTGGACAGAGTCAGCATTGCAGTGCCATCCACCATTTTCTGTGCTTTCTATGCTCCTCCAATGAAATGGTTTTCTCAAAATGAAATGCATGATGGGAAAACTTTATAATGTTTTTTTTCCATTTTCCACAACTGGTAGGAGAAGCGGTATAGAAAATGGATGGATGGATGGATGGTTTTAGTACATGTTTGTATAGTTCTGAGATACAAGGTTTGGTTGCGAGTTGCTGTATGATGAGTTTAATGTTTGTAAGTTAAAACCATGAGTCAGGCTGTTCTATTGAGTAATGACTTCCTGCAATTTCCAGTTGGTTGACAGTTGAGTTTTTCATAGTTCATGGTTGTCTCCTGTCAAATAAAGAGCTGACTGGTACTCGTGGACTTGACTATGCCATTTTATGACACGTGTGGCTTATACACTGGTGCGGCTTATATATGTACAAATATCTTTTTCCCTCTAAATTTAGTGAGTGCGACTTATACACTAGAATTTATGGTACATTTGAATACAAATCTTTCTGTTTTTATTAGTTATTAATATAAACATTTTTAGCTTTTTCTAGCTACATTATGCCTTTTTGCTCTATTTGTCCACTTTTGCTACACAAACGGCCCTTGCGCCACACTTTGGACACCGATGCATATTTTGCCAGGAAGGTGTGCAGCACGATTATGTCCGTACTCTACTTTCTTGACTGTGTTGGTCAGGAGCTGGGTTGCACTGTAGAGGTTTTTTTGCAGTTTTCAGACGTGCATTGCACTACGCTACGGAGGTGGTGCTCACTCCCACTCGCCTGCTTAGCGGATTCTTCTTCCTTTGTTGATGGCTTGTTTTTAATTACAGAATAAATGCATGACGCAAGAAACTCGTAAATGTGCACGCTTACTAAATACAGCGAACATATCGCTAAATTGAGGAAAAGGCTTCTTGAGACGTCATCTGTACTTCTGTGTAGAAGGTGTCGGACGTTTCGCTCCTCATCCGAAGAGCTTCGTCAGCAAACTAATAAGTGCTGGTAGCTTAGGCCTTAAATACAGTAAGAGTGGGCGGAATTGGTGTGCCAACACCCTCCTCCTATTGGTTCGTTACACTAAGCCTGGGCGGAGCAGTGGTATAATCCTATCCTGTTATTCACACCTACGATAAAAGGGAAGTGTCGCTCCCTGAATTGGGTATGAACGACTCTGATACTGGCTTGTTAGCATCTATTGTTCTGGCTCGGCCCTGGCTCCACCTCATTTGCAAGACTAAGAGCTGTGGGTTTTGGTCTCAGTAACCTGCTGAACACAGGGTCCAAATTAAACCTCAAACCACCATTCCGATTCAATGATGGGTTCTGTTGTTTGACAAAAATAGCTTCCTTTACTCCTCTTTCAAACCATCTGTTTTCTTTGGCCAAAATCTTTACCTCGCTGTCCTGAAAAGAGTGATTGGTAGCTTTCAGGTGTAGATGTACTGCTGATTGAGGACCACTAGCATTGTCCCTGCGATGTTGATAAAGCCTTTTTTGGAGCATTTGCTTAGTTTCCCCAATGTAGTGCTCTTTGCATTCTCATCTTTACAGTGGATGGAATAGACCACATTGCTCTGTTTCTGGTTTGGAGCCTTGTCTTTAGGATGCACTAATTTTTGTCTCAAGGTATTTACTGGTTTGAAATAGGTAGGAATTTTGTGTTGCCATAAGATCCTCTGGAGTTTTTCGGAGACCCCCGCTACATAAGGGACTACCACTCCTCTCCTTTTTGCTTCTGTGGGCTTTTGGGTTTCTTTCCCTACTCTCTTCTTTTGACATTTGTTAAAAGCCCACCGTGGGTACCCACAGGTTGAGAGCGCTCTCTGGACATGTTGTGTCTCCTTTTTCTTTCCCTCAGCACTAGTTGGTATTTGTTCCGCTCTATGTTGGAGGGTCCTAATAACCACTAGTTTATGTTGTAGTGGATGGTTTGATTCAAAAAGCAGGTATTGGTCAGTGTGTGTGGCCTTTCTAAAGACCTCTGTAAGTAGCTGTCTGTCCTTTCCTATAATTACCTTGCAGTCTAAGAAGGCTAGTTGGTTTTCTTTAGTGTCCTCGCGAGTAAATTTGATATTGGTGTCCACCGCATTGATGTGATCTGTGAAAGACTGAATTTCTTGTTTTTTGATGATGACAAAGGTGTCATCCACGTATCTAAACCAGTGCCTTGGTTTTGTCCCTGAGAAGGATGTCAGAGCCTGTTTCTCCATCTCTTCCATGTACAGATTCGCCACTATGGGTGAGACTGGTGAGCCCATAGCACAACCATGAATTTGTCTGTAGAATTTCCCTCTAAACTGAAAATATGTGGTGTTAAGGCAAATTTCCAGTAATTGGCAGATGTGGTCAGCACTAAGTTTTGTTCTCCGATGCAGAGTTGAGTCAGGCTTAGTGTAACGAACCAATAGGAGGAGGGTGTTGGCACACCAATTCCGCCCACTCTTACTGTATTTAAGGCCTAAGCTACCAGCACTTATTAGTTTGCTGACGAAGCTCTTCGGATGAGGAGCGAAACGTCCGACACCTTCTACACAGAAGTACAGATGACGTCTCAAGAAGCCTTTTCCTCGATGGACAACTCCTGTACGACTGAGAGCCTACACAGACATATCGCTAAATTGTCAACACGGATCTCTTCCACGTATGAGCTGCGTTATGAAGCAGATGATTGCCGCTTGAAAGTTGGCGAAATGAGCATCAACAGAACCGCTCGGTGATTAAGGGTGCAGACAAGTCCGAAAATCTACGTGGGTTGACCTTCTACTACAACTTCTGCTTGGACATCAACAGGCAGCAAGCAGCGGGTCAACTCCGATGGGACAAAAAAGCCACTCGCTGACGCAAATCAATATAATAATGGCATGTGAATGAGGTATGTTCAAACATATCAAAACTGTAACCATTTTATTTTGCTGAGTTTCATTGTCATGACATCAAATTAATTTGACATTTACACAATTCTTAATACACTCCAAGTTATATGATCAGTTGCTTTTACTGTCCATTACTGGCACGGGGCATATTTCTTTTTCTTTTCTCTTTTGTAACAACCAATCACAGGTTTGAGAAGATTGCGTCATACCCAGCAACAGGGTCACCCACACCTCCTCAGTAAGACAAAATAAGATATTCCTCTCGGAAACGTGTTGAATCACTCTTCAGCTAAGATTGCTTGATAGGACTTTTTAGGCTAAGGCTAAGGAGCTCTCTGCGAGGGCTCTTGAGAAGGTTTGTGAGTACAGGCCCTTTTATTGTGCCAGAAAAATAGCAAAACGTGGAAATCTTAGGTGTCATCAGACAGCAACAATATGATTGTAGTATTTGACTACAATGCTAAGCATTTTGATATGATATTTATTCACATTTGAAAGGCCGTATAGACCGACACCACATTACAGTATGTGGGGATATTATGTTTCCTCTTCTGTTGAAAGTGATAGAGTGACACATTTGGCCTTTTGAGGATGGGAACATTGGGGTCTTTGCCGTTTAATTAAAGCATGACCTTAGAATTTTTCATTTTTGCTCAGAAATATTAATATAAGAGGGAGCTTATTCCTCTGGAAGAAGTCCTTTGTGAAGCCTACTGTTGAAAAAGCCAGTGATTACCACACAGACGAGGGCCTTCAGTCATGAGGGATGCCCCCTGCAACATCTCATACAACATAGCCAGCTGACGTTTGACGCCCCTGCACAACCTGAAGATCCATTATTCTATTGAAGAATCATGATGCCACAGCCTCCACTGTGCCGTGTCAGGTGGGTTCTCCTTGTCATGCCAGTAACGTTGGAAGCCATCAGGGCCATAAAACTTTCTTCCACCTTTCAATGTCCCATGTTTGGTGCTTTCGGGCAAATTCCACACAAGCCATTTTATGGCTTTGAAGGAAACGAGGCCTTTGAAGAGATTTTTTTCTTCTTAAAATGCTTCTCTCGCAGATGCCGTCTGATGGTTATTGGACTGCACTCGGCACCAGTAACAACCTTCATTTGGGCCGAGGATGGTCCCGCGTCTTGACGGACAGCCAATCGGGTAATTTTGGTTGTACGACTTGACTTTTTTGTTCCATAAGCATCAGGATCTTTGAAGAAGTTTCAAATGACTGTCTTATTGCGTCCGACATTAGCAGCAAGGGGGGCCTTGCTTATGCAGCTCAACAATCCCACCGCGTTCGAAGAGAGAAAGCTTCTTTGCCTTTGCCAGTCATGACAGTGCGTGTGAATACCTGACACAAAATCACATTCGATCCACATTTTTGCCAAGATTTTGGCTTTTAAAGGCTGCGCTCATGAACATCAGCATAGCCTAATTACAGAATTATGTCTGCTCGATGATGATTCATGATTAATGATGAACACCCTGTCTTAAACCTTCATCTTTTGGAAAAGAAAACAAACTTAGAGTATTACTCAGATATTGTTAACATCCAGCAGCAACACATCATTTTGGCATGACTGCTATTTTTGATGAAAAATGTACTGAACCAAGTCGATGATCTACCTCGAGAAGCATTTCACCCTGCTTTAGCTGAGAGGTGTCACCCCGATGACGTCACTTTCGGAATTAGGCTGACGTAGTTCGTCACGGGTGGCAAATTCATCACTCGCTTTCAAACATCCAATATGATGGCACGGAGGTCACGGGTAAACGTTTAGCACTTTTCAAACGCGACGGCACAACACGCCCCAGGCGTGGTGGTGATGTTGCGCCTCAGGTGGCTGGTAAGGTTTTTCCGTGCACTCGATGTTTTTTTTCTGCCCTCATGGCGGAGCATTCGGTGCAACGAGCATGCGGAATGTCTCTGAAACAGTAAACGTTTGTTTACAAGTGAGCTTAGGGGAAATTACAGGATAAAAAATGAGCGTTCTGAGATCAAACTGCACAATACAACCACTGCTTCAATGAGTGAAGCAAAACTTTTGAATGTTGTGCCAAGTCCTCCGCCTCCAACGTCAGCATCGCCTAATTACACAATCACGTCTGCTCGCTGATGATTAATGATTAACGTGATGATTCAAAATGATATGCTCCATTGTGTGTTGACTTGCTGATTGGTTGACATTTGTGTGTGTCTTGAATTAAACCCCCCCAGCCCCGCCCTGTCCATGGGTGTCCATCGAGATGTTCCATTGCAGAAGTCAGTCTGTGGTGTGCGGAAGTGTACCGTGTGTGAGCGATCCTTGTGTGGTCACTGCTGCCAGCACCAACAACAGCGTGTGTGTGTGAGAAGCGTCTGTACATCAACTGCCAAGCATGTGTGACGTACTAAATGAGACGTCCCTGCCTTTAAAACCATTCTTGCCCATCCAAACAGCTCAGACAGCCCCGTTTGTTTGTGACAGACGGTGATGAGCAGGCAGGCACACTGGAACACGCGTTGTGACTCACACATCTTAATTAAGAAGCCAAGCAGCAGTATGTTCATATTAGTAAGGGGAGGCAAGACTGTCACTGCAGGCAAATGAGAAGGCACAATGATACATGCATGTCTGAACAAAACGTGCTGTTCAAAATTCCACTTAAGTCTGTTTACGTATGTAGCCAGGGCATCGCATGGAATGTGTTATACCAGTATAAACGTTTGAAAAAGAAGACTATCAAACAGCTACTTTTTTCTGTTTCCTAATATGTTGTAAAATGAGGATAATGTGTTGATTCCATCCTAAATTGGGGGAACACACACAATCACGCAGGTGGTATTTTGGCTCAGGCTTTCGGGGAAGGCTTCTCTGATGTTGCTGTTGCTATGGGACACAATAACCTTAAAGTGCTCATGACACCACAACACATGTTTATCTTGTTATTTTTTCCACGAAAAATACAATTGAAAGGGACACTGATCAACACTGATTGGACAAAAAAAGGTAACACACACATACACTGCAGGAAGTGCAGTAGCCAAGAAACACGCTACGAAATGAAGATAATAAATGTAATTATTTAAAGGAACACATACTACAACTGTTAAGATGGCTAGTATTAAACAATAGAAGCGCTGTAGAATTAAACAATAGAGAAACTTTGTAAAGACGGGTTGCTTGACGACCTTATCTGCTTGCTGCAGCTTGCTTCACTAAAAAACACACACACACAAACAAACAAAAAAAATGCCCTAGACTGACACGAGCTGTAACCAGTTAGAAACACACACATCACTGATACTTCCACCCCTGCGAGGAAGGAAGGAAGGGAAGAACAGGATATACAGTAGAGCAGTGACTTCCTGGTTCGAGACAATTGCGTCAGTAAAGATTGAAAATACAGAAAAGTGCGTCCGACTGATCTCTTCTCAGGATAAACAAACTCAAACGTTTTGACAACTTAAGTTTGAAACGTAGGTCAGTGCTTCTGGTAGTGGTCGGGCCAGCAGAGAAGGCCTTGCTGGCCCTGACTGCACGCCACTGGTTTCTACCATCAGCTTTCTACCATCTTTAAAAGCGTGCCAAGGTGGCAGTAGGGCAATCCACATTTTCCTACCAATATTCTTTAGGAATATTCTGTGAATTGTATAATAATAATATGGTTTTCCTGCCAAATCTCTATCTAAACATGGATTGCTGTCACTCGTCCTCAGCTCTGTGCATTGTGCATAGAACTACCTGATAGCTGTCAGGCGCTATCACTGCCAGTCAAACAACATCTACGCATCACAACACAATATCAGCGAATGTTACTATTGTGTTCTTGTTTTGAATATGTCACTTTCTTGGCTGTGTTTGTTTAAACCTGGTTGCCAGAAAGTGTTCTCATGTGAATTCTTAGCTAAACGTGGATCGCTGTCACTCGTCTGCTAGCCTATCTTGCAGTTGATATGTCAGTTTCAGTAAGTGAACCCATGTTTTTTTTTAATAGATCTATTCTACGATTCTTAGTATAATGTTACTGCTGTGAAGATGTCACTTTCTTGGCTTTGCTGTGAGTTCACGGCTGTGTTTGTTTGAATCTGGTTCACAGAACGCGTTCTGGTCGTGATGTCACAACCAAGATGGCGGCAATTCTGAAACCTTGCTGGGAGGCTTGTCAAAAATCCCAACTTCATTGGACTCGTATTTTACAGTTCAGCAGTATAACAAATATGTTTTATTAAGTGAGTACTTTCATTTTGTTATTTTTTTCAAACTTTTTGGTGTTATGAGCACTTTAGGGAAGGGAGAAGGGTGTTTCTGGTGACTGATGGGCTCACCTCAGCGCTACAGTTTATAAATTTGTTTCATAATGTATGCGATGTAAAGGAGATGGTAATTATGTTCTACGTACCTACCGGTAAATTCGCAAAAATTACACTTGTAGTTCATGGTGCTGGCCATGACGAGCTAGCCCTCACTGCTCAGGCTCATTTCCGTGAATGACGCGATCATCCAGGTAAACAAACGTAGCGGCGTACGAGACAGAGGATGTTTACCGTGATAATAGCGAAGATTTGAGCAATGTGTCGATAGTTTTTGAGGAGAAAAGAAGGTAGAAACATTTGGAGATGAAATAGAGAACTTGAAGAACACGGACTTAAGACATGGAGGAAAAGACTGGTCGCCTTGAAAACACAGAATGGTAAGTGTAAATCACACTGGAGTTGCTTATCCTTCAACTGTTGCTTTAAATAGACTTCTTAATGAGCGTAAAGTGTTTTTATAGTGTCATTTATTTTATATTTCGTCGCCGTTGCAGCCGCTCCCGCCTCCCACAGTAAACATATCAAATTCATATAACATGTATAATGCTTTACAGCCTTGTCGCTATCATGGAATAGTGTTTACAAGACATTATATAAACAAGAGATGACTGACTCTGTTCTGCAGCTTGACGTAGTTCTTCTTGTCTTTTTTTTCCTGTGTACCGGCGAAATAGCATCCTTTTTCAAAACGCTTTTATACCGTACTTTCAAGCCAAATGCTTCTTGTAAAGCTGCTCCTTCATAGCAGTCATCGGTGAAATGAACACTGCAAAGAATCGCCTGTCTTTCGTTCTCTGCACTTGCTTAAACCTTAAAGCTGACGTAGTTCGTCATGGGGGGCAAATTTATCATTCGCTTTCAAAAACCGAACAATATGATGGCTTTTCAAACGCGACGGCACAACACGGCCCGGGTGTGGTGGTGATGTTGCGTTTCAGGTGGCTGGTAAGGTTTTTCCGTGCGCTCGATGTTTTTTTTCTGCCCTCATGGCGGAGCATTCGGTGCAACGAGCATGCGGAATGTCTCTGAAACAGTAAACGTTTGTTTACAAGTGAGCTTAGGGGAAATTACGACAGGTCGTTGACGTCCCAGGCACGAGAAAAAAGGAGCGTTTGATTTGCTCACCACCACACAGTATGGGTAACCTCACCTCTGAGGTCAAGCTTAAATGTGCTTTGATTGAACACGTACCAAACTGTACGATACAACCACTGCTTCAATCCTGGTGTGAAGCAAAACTTTTGAATGTTGTGCCAAGTCCTCCTCCAAGGTTAGTGGTCTACCTTTCAGTGTTAACATTCCCCTCATAGCCCCAGAATGCTCAGTGTTTAGGCCTGTAGTGCAAATATATCTAATTCAAATTGCTCCAAAGGGTCCACTAAACCACACTGTGTGCGAGTGTGCATGTGTGTGTGTGTGCAATGGTGCCCGTGCGAGCAAGGTTTTATGTTGTCTTTATTCTTTTTAACACCCATTGGTATTCTCTTCGCCACGCGTCCTTGCATTGCTGTTCTTATTCTCTTCTGGTCTGTTCTCCTCTTGCAGATGATAATACGAACTTCTGATGGAGATGCAGGCAGGCAATGGGTTTGAATAATAATCAATACATCTGCACATAGCAACATTTTTTAATGTCAGATGTACGTGCAACTGGACAGTAGATAAGTGCAACTTGTCTGTGGGTTAAATGTGGCTTTCTTAGAGGAAAACTGCCCTTTTTTTGGGAATTTTGCCCATCATCCACAGTCCTTGTGTGAAACATGAACACACGTCTTTCCCTTTTTTGAGAGGGACAAACAGTTAGGCATGAGGGAGCTAACAAAGCACATCATGGGACACACCCACTTCGACTGTAAAGCCCTCTAAAAAGCCCCCAACAAGCTTTTATGCTGTGACCATGCAGTAACAGGTACATTCATGATAACATGCGATTACGTTACTTATTTTGCAGTATTTTGACCATATTAAGCATTACCGGAACTTCTTACGTGGGCGCATTGATTTCACAAAGCCCATAGATAGCAACTAACACTACTTCTTTGTGTCTGTGTGCCGACAACCACTTTTGGACAAATAAGGATTCAGAACCTTTCCTTTTTTGTGGCCAGCTGGACCAGACGGACAACTGTCCATGGGGTAAGCCACCATGATATTGATTATGATACATGTAGCACATAGCACATGATATCACAACACAGTACGTCTAGCCGTGTATAAACAAAACATGGAATGCGGCCTGATGCTTGACAGATAATTCCATTATCTATTCGTAGTTCTTCATATGCTTTTTCTTGTTTGCTAGTCAGTACGGATTGTCACATCGTTTTGGAGTGTGCCCATTACGTCTCGGTAGTGACGTGAGGCGCTGTGTCACTATGCCTGTAAAATAGTTATTCGTGTTAGCTGCTCCAATAACAATGTGGCTGTATCAGGGACAGGTGAGTTATGTAAATAGAAGATTGTTGGCATGTTTTGGAGGGGGGGTTTTAGGGTTCATAGTCAAAATAGCTGTTAGCTCCAACAAGTTAACTCTTTTTCACTCTTTAGAACACAGAAAAGGGAACGATGTGTGGTCATGTTTCACATTAGGACTGTGGATGATGGACAGTTTTCCTTTCACTTCAACGTGAGTGAATCCCATTACCTTTACCACGCATTTTTGCCATAAATGTATGGTGATAATCACGGGTGATTAGTGTTCCTCCAACGGTGAGAGGAGGGAGCGTGTGCTGACATGAACGGCAAACAAATTTTAATTTTGTGTTCTCAGGCTGCTGCAGAAATAACGTCCTACCATATGATGATGCTTTCAAGCAGCAAACGTACCCAATTAAAAGGCTTGCTGAACAAAAATGGGATGCTATGAAACATATGAACTGTTCTGTACTCCACATTCATTTATATCGAATGGTAATCATGTAAATACGTCGAATGCAGAGGAAATTGGTCTATTGTCTGATGTTGGTCAAGTCAGATTGTAGATGTACTATTTCTGTGCAAATGCTAACAGACTGTAGAATCGTGTTGTAAAAGAGGTGTTGGTGTATTACCCAAACTTGTGACCTCTAAAGGACCGAATAAGGCAACTGATTAGAATGTCAAACTCGCCAGGTTGTCCGGCCAGAACAACGATGGTAGACGTCCGTCACACTCATGCCGCTCTTTATTTAGGATGATTTTTATGAAGATGGTTATGATGTTTATGGGGGATGCTTATGAAGCCATTTATGTTTTAGTGTAATGAGTGTCCACGTGAAAAGGAAAGGACTTCACTGACGAGAGAGAGCGGGTCACTCTTCCACCTGCAGACTGACGAGTGCGACGATCTCTGTGGTGGAGCCACGCCCCATTGAGGAGAGAATGATTATTATGGGATGCCGAGGTGTTCAAACTTAAACCTTTTGAATACTCGTGGTGGTTTTTTTAACGCTTAGTGGCAGACTTCAAGGAAAAATGCACTTTTGGGGGAATTTTGCCCATCATCCACAATCCTTATGTGACATGAACACACATCTTTCTCCTTCCTGTGCTTTCTAAAGATATAAAAACAGCTAAATAATAATAAAAAGGCAGGTAATGAATGCATTTAATGGGACACACCTATTCCGCCTACAAAGCCCACTATTAAAAAAACCCCAACAGTGGTGTGAAAAAGTGTTTTCCCCGTTCCTGATTTCTCATTTTTTTGCATGTTTGTCACGCTTAAATGTTTGAGATCGTCCAACAAATGTAAATATTAGTCAATGACAACACAACTGAACACAACATGCAGTTTTTGAATTAAACTTTTTATTATGAAGGGAGAAAAGAAATCCAAACCTACATGGCAACAGGAAGGGGGCAGACACTTTTTCACAAACATTTTTACAGTGTTTTTTTTTTATATATATTGTCATTTCCAGTTTACATGTAAGTTTGATTTAAACAAAAATTGCAACCAAAAAAATGTGATGCAGCTCACTGGCAAGTGCCGCTATTTGAGCTATTTTTAGAACAGGCTGGCAGGCGACTCGTGTGGTCCTTAGGGGCGACCTGGTGCACACGGGCACCATGTTGGTGACACCTGGTCTAGAAAATATTGACCTAGAATGGTTTCTCTAAACATTTGAGGACTTTATGATGTTCACTTGAGTTCTCATCATGTGTCTTTGTGTTTACACGCAAATGTGTAAACACGTGTGTGTGTGTGTGTGTGTGTGTGTGTGTGTGTGTGCATGTGTGTGCGTGTGCAGCAGCAGTCAGAAGCAACTCAAGTGTGAAATTGTGTGATGGTTTTCCTCCATTGTGCTTCATTTAGCCACACATCTCCCATCTCTCATTCTTGACAAGTGTCTGAACTGCTCCAAAACATGCCTCAGGGTGGAGTGGCAGTGAAGCCCTGTCAGGATCCAGTGGCGAGCGTGCGTACGTGTGTGTTTGTCACGGCTAAAAGTGAGAGTAATAAAGCCAACTGCTGCCATGGAAACCAGGGCAGAGGCTATCTCAGTCGTGGTGTCTAGGGACCCATCAAGGCCTGAATCATGACACAGACGCATACAGTGGATCTCCACACGTTCACGATCCAGCATTCACCTGCAAATTCACAGATTTTTGGTCAAACACATTTTTTTCTTCTCCGAAAATGGGCTTTTTCCACAGAAAACACATCTGATCACATCACATCAGAGACAGTACAGCAGTTGTTTGTCGTGGACCGAAAAAGAAGAGGAACACCGAATCAGTGTTTGATTGCATTCCTGTCACATTCCACATTTGCCTTCCTAATTTGTACTTTGTTTTGGTCCCTGCCTTCTCCTGAGGCCCGGACTCTGAAAGTGGCTGAACAAACCTCAAGATGCAGCTCAACAAAACCTAAATTCCCCAAACAAAGTTCAACTGTACTGCGATGGTGGTCATCAACTTACCTTGCCAAGTCCGGTGTATATCTCTTATCGAGGGGTTGTGAACGATAAACCGATGGGGCCGGATAGCCGGTTTGACAAGCAAAGGATGCGGCTGCATCGGTAGCTCCTGGATTGATAAGAATCAGCCATAAATCCTTGGAATAATCGACTGTAAAGACATGCGAGACTCGCAAAAGGTTGACAGGTTCCATCTCTTAAACAACACGAGAGCCTAGGCTGCCGGTGAAACGACTGCCGCGCCTTCTCCTTAGCTTAGCATGACGGAAGACAGCACTGGATCTAAATAGCATTAACAGCGCCAGCATCATGAGCACGCCAGCTAGAACGATTTCCAACACATCAGCAAAACATATGGACATCATAGCGATCTAATTTATCTTATTTATTAAAACTAAAACAGGAACAACAGCAAATTAAAAGCACTAAATCAATACAGAGCCAGCATCCACCAATATGGGCTTTTCAGAGAGGTGCACCAACAGATATGCACATTAGCACACAATAAAGTCATCAAAACTTACCTTTGTGCATTCCCACATAGTATCCGCATTTGGGACCAAATATGAGGTGAAATTAAAAGGGGGAAATACAGTATCGTTGAGAAAGTTAGATGGTGCGTTCAAGAACTGTCCAACTGCTCGCAACAACCAACTGAAACATGCAAAAGCTATGGGATTTTAAGTATATAGTATAGTATTTTTTTTTACCTAATGGCCCATATTTCCAAAATTGGAAATTTACATAAAATGATGTAGCTACAGTGGTGTGAAAAAGCCCCCTTCCTGATTTCTTTCCTTTTTTTTGCATGTTTGTTACTTAAATGTTTCAGGTCATCAGCAAGTCCGCCTCTGAATGGCTGAAGAACAACAAAATGAAGACTTTGGAGTGGCCTAGTCCAAGTCCTGACCTGAATCCTATTGAGATGCTGTGGTTTGCGTGGTTTAACCAGAAATGGGTAGGTCTTAAATCGGTTATTATTTTAAGTGTGAAATTGATGGATTGATCAGAAGTTTCTGTATTTATTGTTCATGGGACCGTTTCCACTTAGCAAAGCCTGTAAATTCAGTACTGATGCTGGTGGTGGTGAACCGCTACTCAGGATGGGTGGAGCTTTTTGCACTGAGGGATGCTAAAACACCTAAAGTCTGACACATTTTTAAAAATGACATTTTCACTCCCTGGCGGATTCCCAAATTCATGGTGTCAGACCGCAGTCCTCAGTTCACAAGTCAGTTGATGGCCCGTCTGTGTGAAGCCTGGGGGGTGACCCATAAACTCACCACAGTTTACCATCCCCAAACCAACATGACCCAACGAGTCAATCGGACCCTCAAGACAATGACTGCCTTCTTTGTCGGGAACCATCATCCAGACTGGGATAGATGGTTTCCTGAGTTCCATTCCACGAGACAACAGGCACAACTCCTGCCATGTTGGCTCTGGGAAGGAATTTGATGGGACCAGTGGAAGGGCTGGTACCCAAGGCTCCATCACCAAACTCTTCTGCATACCACACATGACACACACACACACACACCTGCACAGTGAAGTGGAGAGACATGTAAGCGCGTCCGAAGCTCGACAAGCCAGATATTTTAATGCAAGACGCAGAGATGTACAATTTGCAGTTGGGGATCTGGTCTGGATTAGGCCGGACCCGCTATCCAAAGCTTCAGCTAAATTCTCTGCCAATGGATGGGGCCAGCACGGGTAGAGAAGAATTTGGGTCCTGTAAAATACAGCGTTCGTTGGATGACGGATAAGTTAAAGGTGGACAATATAAATTTGGTAGACATGAAGCCCTATTATGGTCCCGGAAAGCCGCTGGCGGGGGGCGGGGGTTTAATGGCCACATAAGTCCATCGCTGAGTTGACAGATGGCCATAAGTCACTAACAGCGTGAGTATTAAGTCATCAGGTGAATATATGTCAACATTTTCAGGCTACATCCACACATCATCAGCATCAGCATCAGTTTGAATGTGTGTCATGTCCTGAGTATTTTATATATGCAGCGTGTATGTAAGAGAGGCAGGAGGAGGAAAGAGTGATGTCACACGCCAACCTGGGATCCTTTGAGCCGGCATTTAGGCCACGGAGTCAGACTTTTCACAAACTAATTGATTAACGGATGTTTTGATTTTCCTTTTTGACTGGATTACCTTTTGCCCGTGGGGTACTGGACGCAAGGAACGACGCACGAGTGGATGCGCGTTTGTGAACAGAAGGATCGTGGATGATTCATTTTTCCTTTAAATGATCCAAAATCAGGGGAGAACGTCTGAGTCAAGCTAGAACAAGGGTCTGGAGGGGGAAGGGAAGCGAGTCGGGTGTCAAAAATAGACATTTTTATGGACGTCTCAATTACTTGCAGATTTTCACTGGTCTGTGTCCCAGGAACGTAACCCCTTGAAGAAAGAAGCACACAAGCATACCAAAAGCAGGGCAAATGACTGTTATTGTATTGTTGGAGACCACAACACAAACTCGCATGCAAACAGCAGAATCAGCTGCGGCACCAGGAAAAACAGGGGCGCCTCATGTTCATTATCCACTGTGCATTGTCTACCACCAAATGCACTCATGCACACTTTGGTCCTTCTGAACATCTTAAAATGGAATCCAATCCAATCCACTTCTTAAAGCACATTTTGCAAACACTGTTTCCAAAGTGCTGCACAAACTAGTAAAACAATAAATAATACAACGTAAAAGTACAAATGAATACAGTCAAAGCTAGTAAATCAAATGAAACCAAAAACATTTAAAACAATAAATAAAACAAATGGGAAAAAAATTAAAACTAAGATAAGTAAACCCAATCAAAACTAAAAGAAAACAATAAAAGACACAGAGGACCACACCACTCATGCCGAGTTAAAAGCCTCAATGTGCGTGCTGGGGTGTAATTTTGGATGAGGTCTGAGATGTACTGAGGGGCCAGTCCATTCAAATATCACAGTAAGTGGCACAAGGTACAGAGCAAACAGGATGGGCCCGGGAATTGATCCCTGGGGGACTCCACAGTCAAAGGGGCGGTTGAAGAGGTGGAGTCCCCAAGTCTCACAGTAAGGCATCTCCCTGACAGGTAAGACCTAAACCACTCAAGGGCAGTCCCCCTGACACCCACACAGTTTTCCAAGCGAGTTACTAGTTAATAGTCTAGTCCACTGTGACGAAGGCAGCAGTCAAGTCTAAAAGCACTAAAATGGCTGAACCTCCAGAATCAGTCATTAAAAACAGGTCATTAAAAATGTTTACAAGGCTCTGTAACCTGACTGGAAGATATCTAAAATCCCATTTGCATCTAAAAAAGGCTGTTTTTTCTCAAATCTTTGAGACAAATGGTAGATTAGAAATTGGCCAATAATTTGATCAAATTGAAGGATCAAGACCATTTTTTTAAGCAAAGGTTCAACAGCAGCCTTTGTACAAAAGGATGGCACAATACCAGAGGACAGGCTGCTGTTGACGATATTCCAAACATAAGGGCCAATAGTTGCCCACACCTCCCTAAAAAAGCGAGGGAGGATTGGGTCAATGGGAGAGGAAGAAGGCTTAAGACCATCAACTACCTTGGTAATGAAGGCCAGCGACACAGGTTCAAACTGATTAAAAACTTTAGAGCGTTGTGTCGATGAGGACAAAGTAAAAGAGGGGGATATTGGCTCGGAAGGCCATGTCTGTCTTAGTCATCAATTTTGCCAGTCATCACAGCCTCTATTTGAGAAATCATGGCTAATATTTTGAATGTACGCCTACCAGAAGATGTACAAGTATGTGTGCATGTGTGGCAGAGCGAGAGAGAGAAAATAGGCAGATAAGAGTGACAGCACTCAAGTTGACACCTTGGCAGCAGCCTTCTCCTTGTGACAGTTTTATTGCATTTTTAAACTCTGTTTACATAAACACTCAAAACTGCAGAGAGAACAGAGAGAACGCATGAATACACACACACACACACACACACACACACACACAGAATTCTTGTCACTCAGACAATGAAAAGGGCAAAGGAAGTGTCAGAATGATATCACATAAGAGAGGCCCATCAGACCAGGGAGTTGGGGTGTGGAAATGTATGGTAAATTTCCGGTATATAAGCCTCTACTTTGTTCTTTTACTCTGAACCTTGTGGCTTATACAGCGGTGTGGCTAATTTATGGCTAAAGCCTAATCTCGTGACATCTCCTTTACTTCAGAAATACTACTTATTGTTGAAACGATAGGTCTTTCTTTGGCAGGAGCCAATCACGAGCTATCAGTGCACCACAACAAGCTTAACCCATTAGAAAAATAGCAGGAGGTCATTACATAGACCAGTATAACAACGTAACAGTCTGACTCACAGTGTCATCTTTCAAAGAACACTTTACAAACTTCGCTAAATTCATCACACGGCAACTTAATACTCTGAAGGTGTACCTGACAAATATCCAAAAAATGTACCAATATGAGTTGAAAATGAAGGCATTGCGGATGAGCAACACATTCATTGGGCGCTGCAATGACATCACCTTCCCTTTGGGCTTTGGGTTCCTTGTCCTCTGGCTTCCTCCGGTGGACAGAGGCCAACCAGCATTTTCTATGCTTTCTATGCTCCTCCAATGAAATGGTTTTCTCAAACGAAATGTATGATGGGAAAACTTTAAAATGTTTTTTTTTTTCATTTCATTCGTACATGTATATTTCAGAGGTATAACGTTTGAATGTTAAGTCGCTGTGTGATGAGTTTAATGTTCTTTGTATGATGACAGTGTGAGTCAGACTGTTATATTGAGACCTCCTGCAATTTCCATTTTCACAAGCCGGTTGTGGGTTTTTGTCATGTGTTCCATTTGTATTACTGTTATACGCACCCTCCCCCAATCACTCAACCCCTCGATACACTTCTCTCTCTCTACCTTCCCAATGTCCCTCTCTAAAGTTGCCAAGTGGGGCATCAGTGTCTCAGGAGGTAGAGCAGGTCGTCCAGAAGCCTCCTCCATCCCAGACACTGGTGTTGTGTCCTTGGGCAAAAAACTTCACCCACTTTGCCTGCGGTGCCTCCCACGTTAGTGTACAGATGTGAACAAATGTTTGGTAGCGGTCAGAGTTGCCATGAATTGGCAGCCATGTTTCCATCAGTCTGGGGGAGCAGCATCAGCAAAAAAGGACATAAACCGGATGGACAAACTGATCTGGAAAGCCGAACAAGTTATCGGCACTCAGTTGGAGGCGTTTGTAACAGTGAGAGACAGGAGGACACTGGTCAAACTGCTCTCCATCATGGACAACCCCACCCACCCACTTCATTGGACAATAGAGGGGCAGCGGAGCTCATTCTCCAACAGACTCCCCCAGTTCCGTTCCCACAGTGAACGCTACAGGACTTCATTCATTCCACACGCCATCCAGCTCTACAATACCTCACCTGTCTGTAAAAGCTAATTCAAAACATCATTGCGCTGCACACCATTTGTAAATATGCAAATTTTGTTTATCTTGTATTCATTTTATTTTATTATATTTCTTTCACATTGCACTGCATTATATTTAAGAGAGTTTTTCTTCTTCATCTGCAATTGAGCGACTGTAACCAAGCAATTTCTTGGTTACCAACCAAGCAATTTCCTCTTTTTGGAGGCAAGGAAAACAGACATGCATGCACATGGCAATATATCGAGGCCGGCAAAATGATCGAGTTAATTTTCATTTATTGTGTGATTAATTAGTTTTTTATTATTATTACTGTCCCAGGCCTAGTGCCCACTTGCTTTCTGAACGAGAAATCCTGTGACACCCCTACTTCTCAGTGTAAAGTGTTTTGGGTGTCTGAAAAAAGCGTAGAAGACATTTTTTGTTTTTCTTTTTATTTCAACCCAACCAGTCCAGACCGAGTCATCCTCCATCACCAAGAGATTGTTCATATGGGGTTCAGGCGGTTTTCTTGACTGTATGAAGGGTATGATTCAAGACCTGCCCAGTGTGTAAAGTGTATTTCCTAACCTGCTTTGAATTGGCATGGGGTTGTAACGATTCATCTACTACATCGATGCATCGATTTATGTTCCTATGATTCAACTACATCGATGTGTTCGGCAAGTTGTCATCCCGGACGATATATATCGATCTAACATCATTTAAAAGGTAATCAGTCAATTGAATCGATACTAGGAAATAAACATTGGATTTAAGCACAGCATACTTTATATGAATGTGTGGTTTTTTTTAGCACTTTTAAAGATAAACACGTTAAATGTTACTTGATTAAGCCTGCCTGTCTGTGATGTCATCGCCACGCGCCAGGAGACAGCACAATGTAGCATGGCGGATGTAAGTAATTAAGCCATCATTGCAGTCGAGTGAGTGAAACACTTTGGCTTTTGCAAAGAGGGAGATGTTCTAAATAAGTCGCTCTCTGTTTGTAGGATATGTAAAGGTCAAGTAAAATACCACAGCAACACAACAACCACCTACTAAGGCGCCATGGGATTTCACGCACCTCTTGCAGCAGACAGCAGCAGGTAAACCTACTGTTAATTCAAGCTGACGAGATGTTGGTCGCATGTTATGTTTTATATTAATGTTGTATTTGTATTATTTTTATGTTGAAAAACAAAAGCAAAAGTAGCAGGTAAACCTACTGCTGAAATGTTGGGTGCACTTACCGTACATTTCTTGAAAATGTATTGAATATTGGAAATGAGAGCAGAAAAGGTTCACTTCCTGTTAATTCAACTTGAAGTGTTGGTTGCACTTTATTCAAATAAAATGTGAATGCGTTTGCCATCCTTTTTTATTTTTTGCTTGTTTGTTTATATCCATAATTAATTTATACCTGATTTCCGTACAAAAAACTTCACCTGCACTGTCCAGTATCCAGGTATGTATTTTACAGCCACACTGGTTGAATTTTTGGCTAAAAAGTTACTGATTATCGATTTAACGTTACTGAATTGTTTCGGATCATGTTGTTATAAATCAGTGGGTCTTAATTATTTTCTGTCATGCCCCCACTGGGGGACAAAAATATTTTGATTATGATTGATAATGATATCTACTTATTTATCTGTACTGTACAGACTGAACTTGAAACTGAAACCAGCAAAATGCAACAAAATGGAGAGCGGTGACGCATACAAGCAGATTCACAAGTCAAATTTCATGCCGAGTACACCAAATTCATACATGTTGGCAGGCCTGCACTAATATCGAAAGTCCTTCCTGCCTCTCAAGGCGCCCCTGACAGTTTACCGCGCCCCTCCGCCAGGGGGGGCCCGCCCCACTTTTTGAGAGGCACTGCTATAAATGAACCAAAATCGTCCCTGAATGGTATCGGCAACCATGAATCATGATATGAATCAAATCGTTACACCCCTAAATTGGTGCTATATAAATAAAACTGACTTGAGTTGACAAAAGCAATACAGGGAAAAAAACACCTCATTCACAAGCATACGCAAATTCATTGACACACACGCGCCCCCCCCCCCCCCTCCTCCATCCATCTCTTATTAGTATTCTGTTCAGGGCAGTTTTCCATTTGCATGAGTAGGTTAGCCATCCGTGGGGTGGCAACATTCATGAATTCATGAATGATAAAGAATGGAGCAACTAAGAGGAGGGGTCCTGCCTGTTGAATCACTCCGTCGTTACGTCCCTGTACTGGATATCGTCATCTATCAATCTGTCCATCTATCGTCCTCATCTACGTTGGTGGTGTGTGGTACAAGGACAGCCCCCATCCTCTGACACACACTCGCACGCAGACGCCTCCATGATGTGTCACTATCCATCCACCTGCCTCTTCCCACCGTTTCCCACCTGCTGTTCCCTCTACCTACATTTACATGAACGTTT
Organism: Dunckerocampus dactyliophorus; assembly: GCF_027744805.1. Lineage (NCBI taxonomy): Eukaryota > Metazoa > Chordata > Actinopteri > Syngnathiformes > Syngnathidae > Dunckerocampus > Dunckerocampus dactyliophorus. Next base: position 27,609,391 of record NC_072826.1, read on the forward strand.
TTTTAAAATTCTCTTTCATTCTTTCTCTCCACTCTTCCTGGTCCTCCTCCTCTGCACGCAGCGTGTCAGCAATACAAGGCAGAACAAACCAAACATGTTCCGACAGACAAGAAGAACACGAGAAAGGGAGCAGTGTGAACGAGTCAGAAAGGAGAAGCTCGTGAACGCTTCAGTGAGTTTCGTGCTCAGTGATGACTCCAACCTCCATGAGGCGGACTCTTCTTTGATGGAATATACCAGAAGGGGAAGGTTAGAGAGAGGGAGAAGATGAAGAAGAATTAGATGGCATATAGCAGACTAAAAGGACTCAGAAGGCAGGACGGTCAACTTGCCTGAGGAGGGTATGGAGAGACACACACACACACACACACACACACACACACACACACAGAGAAGCATAAAGACATACAAAAACATGCTGATGCCAATATTTGCTCTAACAACTTCAGAGCTTTTTCTTTTGGTGCTCCTTCATGTTCACAAGCTGTTTGTCCACAGGCTCTGTTTGGGACTCATTTTACAACTCTTTTCTCGACTCAAGCAAAGAAAGGTTTCTTTTCATTGTAATTCTTTTTCGTTCTAATGATTTCCCCCAATGCAGACCCTCAAAGAGTCTGTCTTTCCCTCAGTGACTGTCTATCTGAAGCCCATACTGTACATGTTCCCCCCCGTCCCCATCTGTCTTTCTTTGAGAAGCAAATAATTGGATGTGGAGATTGATTGATGGGAAGAAAACTGACACTGCTTGTCACACACAGACACACCTGGAACTGGAAGGTTCTGTGGGACGCTTTTTCTATGCCCGAGCTAGTCACAAAATTCAAATGAATTGTTTTCTTTAAAAAGTAAATTTCAAGTAGGCTTGGGCCCGGATGAGATTCTGACGGGATGATTGATAACCTCGGGAAAAAATATCAAGATTTGACGGTTTCACGGAATTGGAGTTACAGTTCAAAAATGTGTTATTTTTAAATATCTTCATTGAAAACAGAAAAAAAAGTCACATCAAAACAGTCATTTTTAAACCATATAATATAACACGTCTACTGTGGCTAACCCTGCAACTCAGGTCACAACACAATAAATATTCTATTAGTAAAATTAAAACTAAAAAAAAAAGGAAAATGCAAATAAATGCAATCAAGTGGCTCAAGAAGGTCACAACAGAAATAATAACAAAAAAAACTTGTAATGTTACATTATTATTTCACAGTGGCAGGGGACACTTTTCCACAAACTTCTGGCTGTTAAAGGGATAGTTTGGACTTTTTGACATCAAGTTGTATAACATCCCCATCAGCATTGTAGTCCATCAACAGCGACTTACTTGGTCTTGGTCCTACTTGGTCACTTGGTCTCCTGAGTCCAGTTCTGGTCAGATTTCTGTGATGAAGAATGCAGTTCCGTTTAGCTGCTGGGGACTATTAAGTCAAGAGTTTGGCTTCTCAAAACAATATGCGTTCAAAAGATGAATACATTTGCATCACAAAAATGCCTTCTCAAAGAAATAAAACCCCGGCGTTATATCAGTCTGCCGCCATATTCCTCCGCACTGTCGCCTGTGTGTTCATGTGAATGTGACGAAGACATTCGCATCTTCTTCCGCTGTGGGACACATACGTAAACAAGATGGCCGCGGCGCTCCGTCGTAGAAGTAAGAAATCTTTACTTAATTGTCCCCAGCAACTACGTGGAACTACGTTCTTCATCACAGAAATGTGACCAGAACTGGACCTAGGAGACCAAGTGGGGGGTAAGTCTCTGTCAATGGACTACAATGCTGATGGGGGTGTCATACAACTTCAGGTCAAAAAATCAGAACTATCCCTTTAAGTGGTTGTTGCTTGTTGTTCACTGGAGAATAACCGCTTCATACCGCTTATCCTCCGCTCCTGTCTCCTTCTCAATCACATCTCCACATTTGGTGACGCTCCACGTTAGTAACATGTCGACCCACAAAGGCGACAAACACGCGGCCGTACCGGCGCCGCTCACTGCAAACGAGGCAGCTAGCGACTTCTGGCAACACATTGAAGCCCACTTCCAACTGCGAGGAATAACACCGGACGTGACAAAGTATCTTCACATAGTGGCATCGCTAGAAACGGCACCGTAGTTTTGAAAGCTGTGACTTTTTCATACCGTGGTATACCTTGAAACCGGTAACCGGCCCATGCCTAATTTCAAGCAAGTACCTTACAGAGCTCAAACTGAGCTTCAAAATAAAAACAAGGTAGTATTAACCTGGATTCCACCACAGCAACAAACAAAATGGATCCATTTATTATTTTTGGATCATTAGCCAGCGGAAGAAAGATGAGTGTATTCACAAACACTTTGTCATCGTAGTCAAGACATTCAGCCAAATTGCGGCAGCTGTGTTAGATGACAGTAAAAATCTCATATGAAAACAGAAGCATCAAAACTTCTAAGGAAATGCTGTCAAAGCATGGTTTGGAACTAAAAATGTGTTTTTCTTTATACAACAAAGTGGCTTTGAAGCGTAAAATAGTAACTAGGGATGCTCTGATCAGGGTTTTCAATTTATTTATGATGAGTGTTCTTGGCCAGAAGTGCCATATAAGGGGGGGAAGTCAGGACAATTCCAAGGTCCCCTGACTGCCATGGGGCCCAAAAATAGATAATTGTGAATAAAATTTAATAATTAATAAAAAGTGGGGGAGCAATGTGATTTTTTTCCATGTGGCCCAGAATTCCTGTCTGCAGCCCTGCTTAGGCTGTATGATGTGTAAAGTAGCGTTACCTTTCGGTAGTGGTCTGAGGCATTGTGCGTCGCTAGACAGCTGGTAGCTAGCCGGTGTGGCGTGACGAGGTGTCACAACGCCAGTAAAGTAGTTCTTCTGTGTAACAATGTTAATAACAATAAAAATAACGTTCCTGTAGCTTGATTAATATGCAGGCCACATTATTTAAATGGAGCGTTCTTGCCGTTTTTTTCAGTCGCCTTTATAGGCGGAACAGTTGTGTCCCATTACGTGCATTCTTTGCTGCCTCTTTTTAGCTGTTTTTATATCTTTAGAACACACAGAAAAGAGAAAGACGTGTGTTCATGTCTCATATAAGGATGAGCAAAATTCCCCCCAAAATGCAGTTTTCCTTTAACAAACAAACATTTCAAAATACACAAAGGGATGACTTTTCCTTTTATTGTACCACTCCTGTGTTTCATTACTCTTTCGATCTCATCCCTACCTTCCCGCCCAACCACACACTCCTCCTCTCCTCCTCCTTCTCCTCCTCCTCCTCCTCCTCCTCCTCCTCCACCTCCAGCTACTTACCTCCCTCCAGTCCAGTCTCATTGTCCTGGCACACAAACACGAAGCGCTGGTGTGTGCGCCTGTGTGCGAGGACCGGGGGTGCCGCCGCTCATTTCAAACGCCGCCATCCTGCAGCTCGCCATGCTCGCTTCTGAGGTGAGTGTCTTCATCGATCATTTTTCAAGTAATGCTTCAATGCATCTTACAAGTTATTTATTTATACACACTTGCAAGGATGCCCACTGTCGGTGAAATGCATAAAGAGTTATGCACGAATAATACTTGTCTGGAAAATACAATATTTGTGTGTGTTGTGTACATTAGCAGGGGTCAAAGCATCTCAAGTGACTATTAGCTGGCTCTTGGATTCCAAATGTGATGAAACTGAAGTGTGTGCGTGCGTGCGTGTGTGCGTGTGTGCGCGTGGCCACGGATTCACTTGTCCTGGTCTGTACGTGCGCCGCTTCTGAATGAATAACTACATTGCTTGTTCCTTTCCCACCAATTTATGTAACTTTGTTTAATTTATAATTGACATACTAACTGTGCCTAATGCAAGTTTTCAAAAATCAGCCGTTTGTTTTTCAGTTCAAACGCTTTCTCCTGCTTGAACCCCCTTTCTCTTGCGCTCTCATGCACACGCTCACACGCACGCACGCATGCACACACACTCCATGGCAGATTTTTAAGGGTGAACAGAAATAGATCTAATTCTAAATCTGGTCGCTGAGCTCAACTGAAGCTGGCTCATCACCTTCCTTCACGAATCCCTTTCTGGCCAAAGTGTCCCACCATGACAATTAAACATGTTTTGTCATCATTTACACAGCTACTGTTTGAAATCGCTCATCTGTATCAATGTTAGATAACGTGAATGAAACGCTGCCTGCACGCATGCAGAACGTCAGGACGATGATTCCCTTTTTTCCACATGAAGACAATTAAATGGCATATACTCCAAGGAAAACAAGAGACTGAGACTGCCGTGTAGAAACTGAATACGGTATCGTGATATTACAGGTCATGTCACACCAGCTGATTTCATCACCTGAAAGAGATGCAAACAAGGGGTTAGCAGACGGAGGACGGCGGAATGGGGCGTGTGTTTTCATGCGCTACTGTATGTGTGGATGTGAGACAGTTAAGGCACATTTTAACGTAAAGATGTATGCAAACTAGGCGATCTCCGATCAGGGTTTTATGCTGCCGATTCCGATCATCCATGGGCGAGATCGGCCGATACCGATAACATGGATTAACTGTACATTTTTACAATTTATTTATGATGAGTGCTGTTGGCGAGGGGTGCGGTTAGACAATTCCAAGGGCCCCTGGAAAATAGATAATTATGACAAAATTAACTTTTGGAATAGTTTTTGGGGTTTTTTGCCTTTAATGTTTGTGAAACATGTTTTGTACTAATTGACACAAGCCTGAATTTAATTTGATGCATGTTTTGCTCCGCCTCCACCCACCGAGACAAAGAGACTTTACGACTGACAAAAGGGCTCACCCCGTTCTTGCCGTTGTTCTGTGGAATAAACATGCCACGGTGCTGAAAGCAATGCACAGAGTGAACCCTCGTCCTGCCTGTTTGGAGGCAGGTAGACGTGGAAAATAGACACGCATGCACATGGCAATATTTTGAGTTCATTTACATTTAGTGTGATTAATTAATTATCGTCGCAGGCTTAGTGCCCACGAGAGTTTTTTTCCTGAACAAGAAATCTTGTCACGTTTAAACTCCCCTGTTAATGACATACTGTGGAAACTTGGTTAGCATACGCTTCGGTTAATGTCTTTTCTGGTTTAATTTTTCAAATTTAAGAAAAAATGTTGCCTCTGTATGCATACATTTCCCGGTTAACGTGTATCTTGTCAACTGTCCACCTGAGTGCGTAACGTATTTTTATCATGAAACGTCCCTTTTAGCGTGCTCTGAACTGGAAACTGGAACGGGAGGTTATTGTCCCCCAGCACCATCGCCCGTCTATGACGTCATCAGTGGTTGACTATGTAGTTCTTTGCTAACACAGTCTGCTTTGTTAGTTAGCAGCTGCAAAATAACCCACAAAGGAGACAAAGAAAGTTGCAAGTGTGAGCACTTTGGTAAAGAAGGTGAGAAACAACTGAATTCAATAACTGTGTGCATCTCTGCTCGTCCCATAGGTGCGTCCCATTACAGTATTCTTAGCTGCCTCTCTTTATCTGTTTTTATATCTCTCGAACGCACATAAAAGACAAAGACGTGTGTTCGCGTCTCACATAAGGATTGTGGATGATGGGCAAAATTCCAATGAAAGTGCAGTGTTCCTTTAAAGACCTTCAGCCAGTCTCTGTCTCTTTTTGCACCTCTTCTTTCCCTTCAGCTGTTCCATCCTCTATCACTGTGTTCCTGGCTGCTCTCCCCATGCTTCATCCTCACTACCCGCTCCTCCTGTACTACATCTCTGTTACATCAATCCCCAGAGGTGAAGTTGTATGTGCAAGCTTTAATGAGGAACGGCTATACTGCTGTACTGTATGTGTGCTGCTACGCTTCTGATGAAAGTTTTTTTTTACTTTCTGATGAATGTGTATTCACACAGATTTCTGAGGAGTGTTCCCTCATTACACGAGCACTCCTCCTCATCATCATCATCGCTGCACAAGCTTCTCTTCCTTCCCCCAACAATGCTATTTACCCACTATCATTTATGCCTTTGAGGAGCATCATAACCACTCGAGCCAAAGCAGATGTCTAATCAAGCTGAAATGACTGACCAACACCATCCCCCCCCTCCCAAAAAAAAACACTGAAAATCCTGTCTCATGTAGCAAAATAGCTGTGGCAATGGATTTTGTGCACAACTACAGTGTTTCCCCCTTCTTGATTTACTGATTTCTTATTTTTTTGCATATTTGTCACACTTACATGCGTCAGTTTCAATTTAAATATTACTCAAAGACAACACAACGGAACACAAAATGCAGATTTAATTGAAACTTTTTATTTTTTAGAAGGGGAAAAAAATCTAAACCTACATGGCCCTGTGTGAAAAAGTGATTACCCCAACTGGTAAAACATAATTTAACCGAGATTAATTGAGATTTATCAGTCTGGAAAAGGTTATGACGCCATTTATAAAGCTTTGGGACTCCAGCGAACCACAGTGAGAGCTATTATGCACAAATGGCGAAAACATGGAACAGTGGTGAACCTTCCTAGGAGTGGCCGGCCAACCAAAATGACCCCAAGAGCACAGCAACAACTCATCCAAGAGGTCACAAAAGACCCCACAACAATATTCAAAGGACTGCAGACTTGACTTGCCTCAGTTAAGGTCAGTGTTCAAGACTCCACCATAAGAAAGACACTGGGCAAAAATGGCCTCTATGGCAGAGTTCCAAGACCAAAACCACTGCTGAACTAAAACAACATTAAGGCTCGTCTCAATTTTGCCAGAAAACATCTTGATGATCCACAAGACCTTTGGGAAAATACTCTGTGGTCTGACGAGCTTTTTGGAAGGTGTGTGTCCCATTACATCTGGCGTGAAAGTAACGCTGCATTTCAGAAAAACAACATCATAGCAACAGTAAAATGTGGTGGTGGTAAATAACATATATAAAAATAACATATCAGGAAGGGGGCAACACTTTTTCACACTACTGTATGTGGATGGATGGATGGATGGATGGATGGATGGATGGATGGATGGATGGATGGATGGATGTGAAACCAGGGCTACTACGTTACTGTCGACTGAGCTTAACAATTGGGAATGATGCTCTCCAAATATCGTTGTATTTTCAGTGAGTTTGCATTGGCAATGTTGCTACATACTGTAGTTGTATCACAAAGATGCATCTTAATAATTGCATTAAGTTTAGGGGTGTCCCAAGCTCTCACGAGATTAAAACGTAACAACTTCTTCTTTTTTCTTCTTTCTTCTTCAGACACTAGGCCTTTTCATTTAATAAATTAAAAAGAAAATGAAAATTAAATGAAAATGAACTGGATAATTTTGCCGGCCTCAATATGTTGCCATATGCATGCGTGTCTGTTTTCCTCATTTCTCGCCTACAAACAGGCAGGAACTAAAACAGGAACAACATCAAATTAAAAGCACTAAATGAACACAGACCCACCATCCGCTAGTGCCTATTTTTAGGGAAAAGTTTATAAAGTCGCTGTTTGATGTGGGTGGCAACAAGCAGTGTGCTAGCATGAATGAACTTGAGGCTGTGCACCAACAAATATGCACATTATATTATCTTTATATTATCTTTATGCTTTCCCACATAGCATCGGCATTTGGGAGCAAATTTGAGATGAAAGAAAAACAGGGAAAATACAGTATAGTAGTCTATCTGTGCAGCGTGGCAGAAAGTTAGCAGACTATGGTGCGTTCAAGGACCGTCAAACAAACTGGGATGGGTCGATGAGCAATTCAATGAAACAAAGCAACATAAAAATGCAAAAACTGTGGGATTTCTAACTATTATTTGTTGAATAAAATGGCCCAGATTTCCAAATGTATTTACATACAAATCAATGTAGTTATTTACAAACTTATATGTATATACATTTTTTTTTGTTATCATTTTTTTGTTATCATTGTTATCATTTTGTTTCCTCCAGCTCAGTTCGGCCCCGCCCACAGAATGGTACCGGGCCACGGCTCGGTGGTTGACGACCCCTGCCCTTAAGGTCTGTACTGAAGTTTGCGCTTTGTGGTTTAAGTCAGTCTGACTTACGGGGTCAGGCTTAACCGAGCCACCATGTGGTGTATTTTCAGAAAATAATACCACAGACACGGTGGAGGTGCATGTTCTTCCAAATCTTCATGCTTTTGTTTGCAATGGTTCAGGAGTAGAAGAGGTACACCATGGCGTTGGAATTTTTTCACATGACTGAACCTTTTCACTATAACCTATCTAATAACCAATTAACGAGTGTCAGAACGAGTCCACTCATTCAGCAATGTTTGTTTTTGCTCATTTCAAAAAAAGATAACCGAGCTCCTATCCTGCACCTTCATTTCGGTATGACCTTTCAGTTCATTTTTTTCTGTCACACCTCTTTCAGGTAAGAAATCTCACCCTTCAACAACTGCCACCCTTTCATCGTCGCCCTCTCGTAGTTTAATGTCTTACAGCGTCATTATCGTTTAGCCCGTTCATAACTTTATAGAGGAGCTTAATTTTGGCCAGAGAGGGACGTATAGTGCTTTTGAAACCTCATAATCCCTCTGCTCCCTGGCTGGGCCTTGTTAAGCCTTATTCCCTAAGGGTAACCTTCTGGTTGTTATTAATGGGCCTACAGTTCACTGCAGCTTTGTGTCCTCGGCTTTCTGTGGTCCTGATCCTACTCCACAAAAGAGCAAAGGTGAAAAGGCCATTTTGGGAGAAAAAAAACTAGACAAAGTTAATTTTGCAGCTGCCTTAGGCAACAAAAAGCCAACTTTATCGAGATACATTCTTCTCAATGCGTTCCCATGTCTCAGTCGCTAAGATGAAAAGGTTTTGTACTGTTTGAGTCATACGGGTCACATTATATTTTAATACTATTACATCTTTAGTAGGCATGTAAATCTCTTTGTCGTAGACGATTCAATACGCATCTAGATGCATGGATGCATGGGTTAAGATAGGATTCATACAGTGAACAAACGATATGATTGGATACGATTCTACGGTTACATTTGTTGACGTAGACATTCATCTTGCATTGTGAAGGCAATTCTACAAAAGTGGAATTCTTACAATATCTTCAAATGTGGAAAACAGCACTTCGTATCCCCAAGCATGCTGTAAGGGAGGGGCCCCCAACCACTGGGCCGTGGGAAACGTTCAGGCGCAATGATGAAAAAAAAACCTACAAAAACTAAATAATTATAAAATCATTTGAAATAACTACATCAAATTTGATGTAAATGGATATTAATTTCAGAAATATGGGCCGTTATTTTATTCAAAAAATAATATACAGTTAGAAATCCCACAGTTTTTGCATGTTTAAGTGCTTTTGTCTGTAAAATGTTCCTATGAATTGAAAATATGTGTTGTTGAGGCAAAATTCCATCAAGTGGCATATCTGTTGTGGGTTGAGTGTGGATCTGTCTTGGGGGGTGCGGCCAAGGTGTAATTGTTGCCTCACAGTTTCCACTGCATCCTGGGTTGGAATACAAGTGAACAGTGAGGGGACATCCAATAAATCTATGGTTTCGTTTTTGTCCAGTTTGAAGTTTCTGACTTTTTCCACAAAGTCGACTGAGTTTTGGACAAAATGTAGCGTTTTGCCTGCCAGGGGTGCTAAGATGTTGCCCGCATATTTAGCAATATTGTAAGTTACAGCGTTAATGCTGCTGACAATGGTTCAGAGAAGAGCCCCTTCTGTGTGTATTTTTGGAAAACCATAAATGCCAGGGATGGTCTCTTGTGGGTATAGCTGGTAATAAAGTACACGGCTGATGAGTTCTATCATCTGTAATGTTTGCAGGTAGTCTATGAATTTTCTCTTCTACCCACTGGTTGGGTCTCTTTTCAGTCTTTCATGTGTGTTGGCGTTATTGACTTGTGGCGGCATTACAGGAAAAGCAGTTTGCGTAAACTTCAGGTGGCATACGATGATGGCATGAGAATGCTGCCAGTCATACAGTGTGTTTGCTTATGCTGCTGTACCAACCTGTGCTGCTGTGCTCGGAACCTCATGTACAGATGCATGTGGAGGCGATACCTTATATGGCAACCATCTTCTCCTGTCTTGTTTGGTGATGTCGGTCTTGCTTTTCATGTTCGATGGACCATGTATACAGTATGTCTGAAATAAAGCTGATTATGATGATGAATAAGAAGGAGGGATGCTCCAATCGATCGGCCGCCGATCAAAATCGCCCGATTTCCGTGAAAAAGCATGTGCTCGGCGTATACCGATAAATGCCTGTCAACGGCGATCACAAAAGCCGATCACCTGTGGCTCGTGCTTATATCTCCCGCCCACTTTGCTTTCCTTCACTCTGCGCAGGCGTGTCAAACCCAAAACAATCATATCTGCCGGGGGACTGAGCTGTCGTTTGTGAGAGTGATATAAATTTTGCACCCTGCAAAACATACCACGAAAAATATCTCTCTGGGGTAGCACGTTGAAAAGCTTTTCTTTAATACGGCATTTGAAGAACAAACACTTGACGGGGTATGGTGAGTTTTCGAGGCTCACGATGTGATCATCAGTCAAACGGCAGCTAATGTAGTCAAAACGCTGGATGCTCACCCGACAGTCAGAAGACTAAAGCAAATAACCCAAAAAATAATTGAATTCATCAGACTAGATGACCCGCCTTCGTCAGCGGTGGAAGACACCAGGTTCGCTGGCTGCTCTCTCACTTGGAACCCACTTAGGTGCTACTGGAAGTCCTGCTAGAGCTCCACCAATGTACGCGGTCTCACATCCAAAGTCCCCTTAAAGAAGGCGTCTCATCCTCTGTAAGTTTCACCAGTGATATATGTGCTCTTGAAAAAGTACGTCAAATATGCTTTTGTCTAAATGAACGTGATTTTATGTTTCCCTTTTTCATATTATATAGCCAATAGTACATTTAAAAATGTACACTTAATCTACAGTATGTGATCGGTATCGGAATGAGCGGCATAAAACCCTGATCGGAGCATCCTTAGGAAGAAGTTTAAGTGGCTTGTCATGGTAGTCGTCGTGTTAAGAACCCCCCTTGTCTACTGGCAGGATTGTGGTTTTCATCTTTGCTCAGCGATGTCACAGCTTTTTTTTCCTCAAGGGAGAGGGGGGGGCCTTGGCATTAGAGAGAGCTGCCGACACTTTTAACCCAATTTGTTCCCCTTTGGTTTTAGTTTGGTTATTTTTCCTAATAGCCGATTCTGTCGTCGTGACCAGATGGACTATTGGAACTTGTGGGTCGCGTCATAGCAAAGTTCAACCCTTTTATCCAAAGGGTAACGTTTCTCTTTGACAAGTTATTTAACCATATACTGTGTAGTTTTTCATTGGTTGAGGTCCCGGTTTTTGCCGCCAGATGAGAAATTGTGATGCACAAGTGTTGCGTCTCAGCTGTAAATTCTGAAAGTGTTTTGTTTGTCTTGCTTTGGTTTTATTATGTTGAGCAAGTTGGGCTTTGGTTGTGAAATGAATCACCCTTTCACAGACCAAACAGGCTGGCAAACTCAGAAAATATGAAGTTATTGTTTTATTACACGCTCATCTTTCTTGGATGTCTTTTCCATCACTTTGTGTGTGTCTGAGGGTATGCCATTGTGTTTCTGGGTCTGTGAGAGAGAGAGAGAGCTTATGGTAGGTTTAGGGAGTAGCACAAACCCTTAGCTTGTGGATAAGACAGAGTGCTCCTGTTTGTGAAATCAATAGCTTCTTTGTTCACCCTGCTTGGGAGACAGTTTGCCACACAGACAGACTCGCTGCACAGTACATCTGAACCTCCATCTCACCGTTGTCTCCTGAACCCCGTCATATCCTTTACCACTCTGTGAACCACCTCTTTGTGCCATTATATTAGATTATATTTCGTTGTTGGCTATATCACTACTAGGGATGTAACGATTTACCGGTATTAATGAATGACTGCGGTACAACTCCCAACAGTTCAAATTTAAATGAACATAAAACCATGATTGATAACCGTACATCGATAAACTCACGGACCAGTTACTTTGCATATATCTCTCTCTGAAAGCAGCAACTCTGATTTTTGGTCTCAAAAATGGCGCCTCGGGCCGCATTGCACAAACAGCGGCCATGATTTTCCTCCCTAATACAAGAACGACATCTGACATCTGCAGAAATGCAGAAAAAAGGTATCCACAAACGAGGACTAACACTTCCAGTATGATGATCTATCTCCGTGACCAACATCCACTGCTTTTCAGTGAGTATAAGGTAAGTCAACTTGTAGTTGAAATGCTTTGTCTGTCAAACATTGCTGGAGTTTGTCAGTAAAGGAAACTTAAAGGGTCGCTGACATGATTGATCAACTTTGCTTAAATATGTTATATATTGTTTGCAATTATGTTCTAAATTGTCAGTTTTTTGAAAGCAAATGATAAATTCACAAAAATTACATTTATAGTTCATGGCGCTAGCCATGACAAATAACAAAACGTCATTTCCAGAAATTACATCATCAGGGTGACACCTCTAAACAAACGCTTCTCAACGTAGCTCGTCAATTTCATTCTGTATATTTTTCATCAAATTTTCATCAAAATAGTAGTCGTGCCAAAAGTTTGTGCTGCTGCTGCTGCACAGTTACCAAGTGATACTGTAAGTTTGTTTTCGTTTCCTTTTTTTCTTTTTGTCCTGGCCAGCTATTAGGGAAGATAGTATTGTTTATCTAAATGCCCTTATGTGCTCAACAGATTTGCTCTGCCAGGGAAAAGTGTAAGATACTCTTGCCCTGTTATACAGAATTTATTTGACTTTATTTGATTGTTTTGTTGTTATGGAAACAGTTAAATTCTTAACCCGCCGTTAACTAACCGACGGTTAAATATGCGTTGTTCAAAACATGGTTAGTCACGTCGTTAGTTACCGGCACCGTCAAAGTTAGCCGTGTGGTTGACGGTTGACGTCGCTGGTCAGAGCCAATATATGACACAATTCCTCATTTTGTTGACTTCCGGTTTAGCAGAAAAATGTATAGCGAAACGATTTAACTAATTAAAAAGAGAAATTAAACAAAAATATTTTTGTTAAATATGTTATCAATTAAAGTAAGCAACACTTAACATAGTTCCCAGCTTTACAACAAAATGAACCTCGGGCCCTACGCCAGGTAACGGAACTACTTAACCAGCCTTCAAAGTAAGAGCCTAGACGCGCTTATATTAAAAATGTTGAAATTGTATTCTGCAACAAATGAAGCTAGTTTTACGAATTAAAACCAGCAAGCAATTTATGCATGACACAACTAAAAAGAAATGTTTTTGGTTAAAAAGATTTTGCTCAGCACAAGCTGTTATACTGGTGTAGTTTGGAAAAATACTGAAAGTCAGCTCGCCTTCAAAGTAAGAGCCTTAGGATTCAAACCTTATACTGGTGCCAAGATGATAATACGTACAATAGCTATTCATGTGTAAACAACACATGAGCATTATTTATCAAATGTATGTTTTATTTGTTACAGTATTAGTGTACAGAACACAGCTTTCAAAACATGGCAAAGGCAAGACTATGGACAACATCAGACACACTATACTTACAATTCCTCTGGAAAGCTTTAAAAATAATGTTCTATAATAATTAGAATAATAATAATAAATAATAATTCTTGAACATGACTCAGATAGAATTTGCAAGCTTAACACGGTTGAATAAAATGGTTTCCTTTCAAATCCAGGCAGTTAGAAGCACATTTGTCTGTCTTGCGAATATAAATAACGCTGAAAAGCTGCAATGGACAGTAAAGTGTGAAGTAATGCATAACCCAGACATCAGCAACGCACGCAAGGAGACATGACAGTATGGCATCATGAAGGCAGCGTTAGCTGCCAACGGCATCTTGAGAGTTAACCACCGGTGGTCCTTAGTTGTGTTAACTTTAACGTCAAGTTAACAGCCGGTTAAAGTTACCCGAGTTTTGGACAACAAGATAACGGTTGGTTCAGTCTAATTAAACAGTGGTTAAATAAATAACTGCTTGTCAAAACTGTTACCGATACCACAACCGATAACTTATTCATAACTATTACTTTTTTACATTTTTGATTTAACTTTATTTTGTGCACACCTGGAAGTAAGAGACTCAAAGGTGAGTCACAGAAAAGGAGCGCTATTTGCCCACCCTAGCCGAGTAACACACACCACAGTATGGGTATTCTCACCTCTGGCTGTTATTGGAGCTATTTTTAATGCTGGCGGATTTATTGGTATGACGTCACAAATCCTCATATTGGTCCGTTAATTATCGCGCACCCCTAATATATACAGTAATCCCTCGTTTATCGCGATTAATTGGTTCCAGACCACGGTAAGTGAATTTTCTGCGAAGTAGGATTCAACAATTTTACCATATTAGAGCAATGTAGACATGAAATAACAACCCTATAGTCCCATTTAAACTCCTACTATTCTTTATTCTCCACTTTACACCACATTGCAGGCTACGGGATAACTGCAGGGACACAAGAGAAGGCCTAACTACTTAGCCTCCAATTTATTTATTCTAAGGAAGGCTTTCAAACAGAATGGAGAAAGAAAGACAACGTAAGAAGCCAAAAACTTACCACTTCCACACAGAATAGAAGAACTTTTTTTCACTCTATCATGTCGGACATGCCATGGATGATTACATGCGGTGTGAATGGAATGTCTCATCAATGTTTTGTGTCATTGCTGCGCTTTGTCGCCAGAATACCACATGACTTGTATTTCAGCACAACTGAACACAAAATGCATTTTTTTAATGAAACTTTTTATTATTAAGGGAGAGAAAAAATCCAAACCTACATGGCCCTGTGTGAAAAAGTGATTGCCCCCTAAACCTAATAACTGGTTGGGCCCCCCTTAGCAGTAACAACTGCAATCAAGTTTGTGATAACTTCTAATGAGTCTCTTACAGCGCTGTGGAGGAATTTTGGCCCACTCATCTTTGCAGAATTGTTGTAATTCAGCCGCATTGGAGGGTTTTCCAGCATGAAGCGCCTTTTTAAGGTCATGCCACAGCATCTCAATAGGATTCAGGTCAGGACTTGGACTAGGCCACTCCAAAGTCTTCTTTTTTTTTTCTTCATCCATTCAGAGGTGGACTTGCTGGTGTGTTTTGGTTCATTGTCCTGCTGCACAACCCAAGTTGCTTTCAGCTTGAGGTCACCAACAGATGGCCGGACATTCTCCTTCAGCAGAATTCATGCTTCCATTTATCACAGCAAGTCTTCCAGGTCTTGAAGCAGCAAAACAGCCCCAGACCATCACACTAAGGTCTTGGGGTCTTGGGGATCATCAAGATGTTTTCTGGCAAAATTGAGACGACCCTTAATGTTCTTTTTGTTCAGCAGTGGTTTTGGTCTTGGAACTCTGCCATGCAGGCCGTTTTTGCCCAGTGTCTTTCTTATAGTGGAGTCATGAACACTGACCTTAACTGAGGCAAGTGAGGCCTGCAGTCCTTTGGATGTTGTTGTGGGGTCTTTTGTGACCTCTCGGATGAGTCGTTGCTGTGTTCTTGGGGTAATTTAAGTTCCAGGAAGCTTCACTACTGTTCCATGTTTTTCGCCATTAGTGGATAATGGCTCTCACTGTGGTTCTCTGGAGTCCCAAATCTTTAGAAATGGCTTTGTAACTTTTTCCAGACTGAAAGATCTCAATTAATCTCTGTTCAGTTATGTTTTAACTGGGGCACAATCACTTTTTCACACAGGGCCATGTTGGCTTGGACTTTTTTTCTTCCTTAATAATAACAAGTTTCGTTTAAAAATTGCATTTTGTTTTCAGTTGTGTTGTCATTGACTAATATTTAAATTTGTTTGATAATTTGAAACATTTAAGTGTGACAAACATGTAAAAAAAATAACAAATCAGGGAGGGGCAAACGCTTTTTCACACCACTGTACATACACACATAAATATACAGTAAGTAATATATGTGTATGTATCTACTGTATGTCATATATATGTACACTATATATACAGTATAAATAAACAACATTGCATGATATATACTGTATATACACCTCAAAATAACTTACTAGCATCGCTATATCATGTAAACACTTGGAATACCACAAGGCCAGCTTATGCCTGATGCCATATACTTTATACTTGGCCCATGGCTCTCATTTCTGTGTGTATTTATGGATGCACGTAGGATGCTTTGCCACCCCCTTTCCTACAGTTCCCTCTCTGTGTTAATGTTGACTCATCCATTTTCAGCCAATTAATAATACAGAGAGTCCGCAGGCTGTTGTTTTCAACTGCCGTATGGCTGCATTCCTGCCGTAAAGCCCCGATTAAAAAGCACAACACCACTACATCACTCTAGTGTGGTTTTGGATGAAGGACAAAGGTGTTTAGGGAGTTGTCACTGTTTGGAGGGTACTTGGGAGATAAGAGGGACGGCAGAGTTAGATGTCTCAGTACTGTTGTAAATTCTCTCGCAGGGCCTTGTAACTTGTCAGACAAGCTGGGTGTGATAAAAGCTGATTGAGCTACAGGCTCTTGAAACCTTCATGAAGGAAACATTGTTTGCAAAGAAAAGTTTGCTCCTGCTGCCACTGCGCTACTGGCTCGCTGCTGTGTTTTATGGCTTTCTATTCCTATGTGATTTACTCTGGCATGTCACATAGGGTCTAAAGCCATTGGGTACAGAGTGGGAAGTCTTCACATAAAAATTCGGTCGATATATGGGTAAAATCAAGAGTAGAAAGAGGCATATATCCAATATGTGCACACACACACACATTAATACTCACACTCTGCATGGCCCAAGGCTGCCCAGAACCTAGCTCAGCTAATTGCCTTCATATGAGAATGACAGAGGCTTGTTTCAGTTCCTGATGCCTCATGCATGCATGTAATGCCCACATCGTGTGTGTCCAATGCCTGTGTTTTCGTCACCCACTCCACTCCTTCACAGACATTACACTCCCTCATCAGGCTGTCTGGTGCTGCTGACTCAGGTTGGTATTTAATGAGGCTCTCAGTTTCACCTTGCGTCTTCTAATCTCTGCGCTCGTCAGGGATTGGCTGCTTGCACACTCATAAAAACTGTTAACGCTAGGAGGTTAGTGAGCCCTAGTACGCTCCTTGGCTGTGTGTGAGTGTTTGTGTGAGACTCTGAAAGCAAAACAAAAAGAGACAACATGGAGTGCATGCAAAATAATGATTCTCCTATTTGTTGAATGATTAGACTGAATCTGTGTGAACATGTGTGGAAACTAACCAAGTGGCCAAACCAAACTAATTTAGAGTTTTTGCATTGTGCAAATGGGACTATACATCGTCCCTCGTTTATGCCGGTGAATTGGTTTCAGACCCGATCACCAAAAGTGAATTTCCGCGAAGTCTGATTCAATATTAATAAAGTGAATATTTTCTTACTTTGAGCATAGACAACCTGTCTGTGTCCTTCAAAATACTTTTTAACGTTTTTAATGTTATTAGAGCCTTGTAGACATGAAATAACACCACAAAATCACCTTTATACTCGTATTACCTAATATAGTAACACGATAAACAATGGTAAGACATAATAACTCACATGTTAGCATTGGAAAAGTTCCTTGTTGTTGGGAATATCTCCAACATAATGCTGGGCCATAAGAGATGGCTGCCACTTTAGCATAGCAAGCGACCAAGCTAACTCGTTAGCCTCTAATTTATTTATTGTAAACTTAAAGGAAAACTAGGGGAATTTTGCCCATCATCCACAATGCTTATGTGGGACATGAACACACGTCTTTCACTTTTCTGTGAGTTCTAAAGATGTCAAAACAGCTAAAAAGAGTTTGTTTCATTATGTTTCTACCATGCAATGCAGCCCAATAAAGAAGGAGCTAATGGCCGCCAAACGGCTAAAACTTTGCATGGGTTTGTAAGTGTTAAGCATCCACGCAATGACTGCTTATGAAAGTACGAGTTATTGAATGATTTGCATTTTACATTAAAAAAATTGGACATGTGTTGCTTCTATTCCTCAAAGCATGCAACTTGTCAATGTTGTGCGCTACCAGTGTCACTACTAGTATTACTAGTACTACTACTAAAACTACCACAACTACAAAACATTAGCTCAGCTAATTTGCTCCAAGTCAAGCCCCTCTGTTCCTGCCTGTACCTACCACCCTAAGTCTGGACTCGACACTCCTTCTCCTGGCCTGAACAATCGCCCGGTGGAAGGAGAGTAATGTCCACTGATCCAGCCTCAAAGAAACATCTCCACGCATTAAGGCACTTATTTTACCACTAGAGTGTGTGCTTTTTGTGTCAGTAAATAAAAGATGGACAGAAACAAAAACGGATGTAGCTTGGCTAGTTGTCAAATGGGATGTCAGCCTCTGCACACATCACTACAATCTGTAATGCCCATGCTTGCGGCTCAGGGAGACACAGTTGTGATGCAATTCCAGTGGTTTTACACTAACCCACAGTTCCACTCTCGCTAGCTGACGAGTAAGAGATGACGAGATGTTATTTTGCAGGCAGGTTCGTGGGGGCAGGTGTGTGAGCTAATACCACCGTGAGTGAGGAGTCCGCCGGGGAAGTATTTCCCCACACAAACGTTCCTTCTCCTCATGATGACAGAATTTCTTTCACATCAGTGTTGTTTTTGGCAGGCGTTTTACTTTTAGTCTTTTAGTCGCATTTTAGTCATTTCTGTATGTGATAGTTTTAGTCCAAATTTAGTTGTCTTGTCTAGTTTTACACATAAATTATGTGTAATTATCTTTATTGCCACTTTGATTGAATTGTGCATTGCTGAATGATATTTTGTTGACCTTTAAACTCTGAAAGTGTGAACGTGAAATACTAATCGTTTGTATTTAGGGGGCAGTTTACCAGTTAGTATTTATACATACTTGTACACTGTATGTTTTATGTTTTCCCGTTTTATAGTAAGAGGTCGATCATGTTGACTTGTAACTTTCGTGCTGAAAAAGTGAGTGCACCCCTCATATACACTCCTGATCATAACTTTAAGACCAGCTGAAAACCTGCAATGATGTACATTTTGCACTGTTGTATTTTAAGGAGGTTCTAAGTAGAGCATCAGAATGCAAAAAAGAAGAAATGAGAGTCACACAAAAAAGTTTTGAGGAAGCAGATTTTTGCAAAAAGGCATTAAACTGAAATGGGCTGTTCATCAGCGGATCAGAAGTTTAAGACCATAGCTAAACCCCACCACCCACCCCCATAAAATAGATATTAAATGTTGAAAAAAAGGAGTAGCTGCGCCATTCTTGTTAATCACCTTAAAAATGGGTTTGGGCATGCTTGATGCCAGTGTTTCCAGGAGGCCAGTGGGAATGTTGCTCCAGGTGGTGAAGATGGCCTGTTGAAAAAGACAGTCGTTACCACACAGGCCTTCAGTCATGAGGGACGCCCCCTGCAACATCTCCACATAGCCAGCTGTTGTTTGACGCCCCTGCACAAACTGAAGCTCTATCGTTCCATTGAAGGATCATGACGGTGCCCCCTCCACTGTGCCGTGTGGAAAACATGTCAGGTGGGATCTCCTTGTCATGCCGGTAACGTTGGAAGCCATGAGGGCCGTCAAGGTTACATTTTTTCTCATCAGGGAATTAAACTTTCTTCTACCTTTCAATGTCCCATGTTTGGTGCGCTCCTGCAAATTCCAAACGGGCAATTTTGTGGCAGGAGACGAGGCCTTTGAAGACATTTTCTTCTGAGAGCCTTCTCTGGCAGGTGCTGTGTGATGGTTGTTGGACTGCACTCGGCACCCGTAACAACTCTCCGGGCCGAGGATTGTCCCGTCTCTTGACGGAGAGCGAATGGGATCCTCCGACTCATTTTTTTGGGTCTACCACTTGACTTTTTGTTCCATAACCCTCTGGATGTTTGGAGAAGATTCAAATGAGTTTCTTACAGCGTCCAACCTCAGCAGCAATGGTGCGCTGCGAGAGGCCTTGCTTATGCAGCTCAACAAGCCCACCACGTTCAAAGAGAGAAAGCTTTTTTGCCTTTGCCATCAAGAGATCATGCCAGTGTGAATACCTGACACTAAATCACATCAAATCCACATTTTGCCAAGATTTTGGCATTTAAAGGCCGTGGTCTTAAACTTTTGATCAGCTGATAAACAGCCTATTTCAATTTTATGCTTGTTTGCAATGTGTTGCTTACTCCAATTTTTTTTGCCCCAAACATTTCTTCATTTGAAGCTCTACGTAGAACCCCCTGAAGATCCAACAGTGCAACTGGTCTTCAACTTTTTGATCAGGAGTGTACATGCACATTGTACATAAATACGGTGTTCCCTCGTTTATCACGGGGGATAGGTTCCCAAAATAGCCCCCAATAAGTGAAGTCTGCCAAGTAGCCAACTTTATTTGTTGACAGTTATTATATACTGTATGTTTGAAGGCTGTAAAACCCCTCACCATACTCCATACACCTCACCGAAGATTAAATTAGCTGGTGAGCTCCTTCTTCTTCTTCTATTGGTTATTGGTGGCTAGCAAGCAGCTCACACAGTTAGCTAGTTTGCTAGCGACCACCGACCACAACAGGAAACGACACAAAGGAGATTGATTGACAACAGTTTACAGCCAGTCAGGACGCAGAACACAAT
The DNA here is from genome assembly GCF_027744805.1 of Dunckerocampus dactyliophorus. NCBI lineage: Eukaryota > Metazoa > Chordata > Actinopteri > Syngnathiformes > Syngnathidae > Dunckerocampus > Dunckerocampus dactyliophorus. The sequence goes on from NC_072826.1 coordinate 27,629,939, forward strand.
GGGTGGGTTTTCCCTTTGTCGATAAGGACTGTCGTGGCTCTGTATTTCGCCGGCTACTGTCTACTGTGGGTTCACAGTGTGTTAAAAAAAAAAGCAAAATTGCACTACAGAAATCATCAAACCCTTGAAGGTGAACCACGATGTAGCAAGGCAACACTGTACTCACATTTATAAACATACTGAATATATACATTGTCTGTTTTTGTAGTAGGAGGTAGATCTTTGGGACTTCATTTTAAAAGTAGCTCACAGGCTAAAAAAAAGTGTAAGCACATTGCCTCATAGTGAAAAGTCTTTTTAACTTACCGTCTTCTCCTCTCTTGTCCTTCTCCTGCAAAGGTGTAGGTGACTGCAGCACAATATAGTCTGGACATGCCCTTCACCTGTGCCTGCTTCTGTGGCCTGAACGGCTTCTGCAACAGACGGAAGGTGAAGAAAAAGGAACGGAAAGAGGAAGAGGAGAGTGGGAAGGTAGAGCAATGGGAGGATCAGGAGACAGATGTGTGACAGCGTCAGTGACCTCAACTGTACTTATTATTCTCTTGTACCAAACTGCAATATAATGCTTACCTTTTTAAAAAAAAAAAAAAAAATTAGATACAGGGATGTAAACAGACCTAACAGACCCATTTTTGGTTTTCTGACTCGTTTCGAGCTGTGGCAATGCAGACTGCAATGGTGGGGTTCCAGTGGTTCGATATTCCTCTGCTTCTTAAACCAGCAACCACACAGATATCGCGAGCGTCATTAAGCCTTAAGACAGACCCGATTTAGTGAAAAACTATAAATAAACCCCGTCATTGCCCATCCTTACCACATTTTACATTCAAACAGAGAACTTTGCACATATTATTGCTATATTGTTTTACTTGAGACTAGAGGATCAGACTTTTCCATTTTGCACCGCTCATTTCTTGTAATTACCCATGTGACGTGAATATAGCGGGCTCCAGGAATCCATTATTTCTCTCATCACACACCTGGAAGTGATGCCCCACTGCTCTTTCTTGTCTTTAATCACAGCTCCACACTGAATTGGAACCAAAGCCGTGCAGAGCTCTGCACCTCCTCTCATGTCAGATCAACTCAGTGAAAACTCAAACTCCGTGTCGGTGGGTGCATTAGGTACCTGGGCCTTCATTAAGGACTTAACTGGACAGACACTGCCGCCAGTGTTGTTAAAAATGAATGTATGAATAATAATATATATTGTCCTATGTTGCCATTCACCCTGACTGGGATTGAAACTAGAGATGCTTCAATCGTTCGACCACCGACTAGTACCACCCGATTTTCGTAAAAGAAACGTGATCGGCACGTGCCGATAGATACCTTTCAAAGCCGATCACAACAACCGACAAACCCTACAGGTGTGCTGTGTCACGTAGGGTTGCCAACACCCGTATTGAGCCAACAAGGGACGCACTTTGTCCCGCAATGCCGCGAGAATCAACACTAGTCTGTAAAACCTCAATGGCTTCAGTTTGACAGCTTGACACAGGCCACGCCAATCGATGCCAGCGTGTTTGATCACTTCCTTGTCAAACCTCTTGCTGTTTGACTTTTCTTGCATCTTTGTGTACATGCTCTGCCTAGTTGTCACTGGCAGCAGCTAGCTAGCTAGCTTGCTAGAGTTATCCACCTGGCTTCTCGTCTTCGGACTCCAAATGTGACTTTTTACACAGTGACATTTAGTTTTTAAAACAAACAAGTAATGCCGTTAGTTCGGAGCTAGTTTTTGTCCCACGGGGAGATGGGTAAGTGGAGTGGACTAACTTTTTCAAGTGTCACTGTACAATTTTGCTCGCTTGTTGTCTTTATACTAATTACTAATGTCCTCAAAACACTATTTGTGTGTGGTTGTTTAATGAACATAAACACATAGTGTGTCCAGCCTTATGATGGCGTTACAATCGCAGGGGTCTCCCAGCTCACCAGCTGATTTTGAGTAGCTCACAAAGGGTCAAAGAATATTTGCTTCAGCTCTTAGTACTTTTTTAGTAGACTTTATGCCTTTATGTAATGCCAAATGAGCACGAACTAGCATAAATACGATGGCCACACTGTTAGAGTGGAGATGTGCTTGGTAAATAAAGTAGTGTACAATTGAAATGTTGCCAGTCATAAATAAAACACAAATAGTTGACATCTCTAATAGTGATGACAGTTGGACACCCCTGCAACCTGGACACTCAATTTATTCTGCTTTGAGTTGAGCAGGACAGATTTCTATTTATTAAAGATATTTATTTGTGTTAATGTATTCTGTTAATTTTGTTATCTTGAGCTAAAAAACAATTATTGAACAATTTATTTCCCATGTATTTGTATTACTTTAAAACATGCATCAAATTAGATTCAGGTTTTCTGTCAAATAGTACAAAAAATCGTTTCACACAAATAAAAGCAAAAAAGACAATCCTCCCAAACGTTTATTTTTTAATAATTATCTATTTGCCAGGGGCGCTTGGAATTGTCTAACGGCTCCCCTGACTAATAGCAAAGTTCTACAGTTAACCGATGTGACTGGTATCGGTTTCGGCCGATTTCACTCATGGATGATTGGTATCGGAATGTGCAGCATAAAACCTTGATCGTAGCATACCTAATAATAATATATATTGCCATACGTTGTCATTCACCCTGACTGGGATTGAAACCCTTACTTACAAAAAACCCCGAATACTATACATAACTTCCATTATTACCACGATACCGTTATTTCACGTAGAATTTCATTTCTGCTAGTAACTTTGAGCATCAGCATTCACTTACGCCAGTGATCACTGATGCTTGCAAATTTGGCGTTCAGCTAAATGTACCGAGCTTAAGTAGAACGGCTTGGTGATACAGGGTTCAGACACCTCCAAAACTCTCCACTATGTCATCATCTGGAGCACTTCGGAACCAATATTTATCTAACATGACAAAAACTTATCAAAAAAACTTTGACTACAAGATAAATCTACTCACCAGAGATGTCAGTTTCTCCTCCTCCATTGTTGGGGGCGTAACTTGGCTTGTCAAAAAGTTTTGCTCTGATCAACCAATCAGAGGTCAGAAAAAAAGCTGACGCTTGCTGACCCTGTGAGGCAAATCTGAAATCTGACCGTAAAAGAAACAGTCCTATTGCTAATAGTGTTTAAAGGGTCCCTGACATGATTCATCAACTTTGTTTGAATATATTATACATTGTTTGCAATTATGTTCTACGTTGTTTGATTTGTTGAAAGCCAACAGTAAATTTCACAGAAATTGCATTTGTTGTTCATGGCGCCATTCATGACGAACTAGCTCAGCCTCATTTGCGCGTGTGACGTAATCCGCGTAATACCGCTCAGCTTCACAATCGTAGCAGTGTACGGGACAGTGGATGTTTACAGTGATTATCGCGAAGATTTGAGCGATGTGTCAATACTCGAGGAGAAAAGAAGGAAGAAACAGAAACAGAAAACTTACCGAACACGGACTTAAGCCATAAGACATGGGGACAAAGATCGGTCGCCTTCAAAACACAGAATGGTAAGTGTTATATCGCTGTTTATGTTTATGTTTTTAGATGTTTATATATCATGTATGATGCTTTGCTAAACGTCTGATGGCAGGAGAGCAAGCTTTGCTGCCACTGACTGCACATCAGTGCTCAAACTTGACAAACTCGGCAGGCATTTCCAGATTCACCCATTGTGTGCAGGAACCTATCTTGAGTTTCACACTGAAATGGGCGCGATCGAAAGCTGAGCAGCTGTTCAATCAGCAGCGTCGCTCAAGTGTGAAGATAGGAGTCAAGGGTCAGAATGCGGAACAGGGGTTGGGAGAATTCCCTCCTCAGACACCAGAACATCTCTATCTCATTAACAGACAGGCAAGTAATTACAAACAGCACTGCAGACCCATCAACTAATGTCCCCCGGTGGGAGCGACTGTTCATAAATATAACCAGTGCCCTTTCAGCCGTCACCTGTTTGGCTGCACACATATAGAGATTACGTCTCGTCGTGGCTGCAACAACAGACTTTCAACAAGCCTGAAACAAGTGGATAGGATATTCATACAGGTACTATCGTGGTGCCTTTTCAGAATTCACATGAAGACCCAAAGACAAAGACGTCCACTCATGCACACATGCATACTGGAGGTCTCATTAGTGTTTGTGATTATGCATCACACGTCCAGTCAGGCAGCGGAGATGTAATTAACCTTTTCCAGGAGGAAACAGATGCCTGGATGTCACACACACACACACTCACACACACACACGCTGTCGGAGAAACAAAGCAAACGTCACGGTGTCACAGAAACAAAGTCCCCAAAAGCATCGCCTAGCACGCCGTGATAATCCCCTCTAGCATATTTAGGGTTTAGAAAACAGCTCAGTGCTGCTGTCTTCTGCCCAAATCTCTCTCCTCTTTGGTGGGCTTTTTGCCGACTACATTCATGGCCCGCCGTTTTCTGATCTGATGTGTTTTGTCTTGATTTATTCTCGATTTATTCAGACACCCAAAATAAGTGGACAGCTGTGATTGCGTTGGTTAATGTGCACTGTAAAAGTTTTTTTTAAAAGGCTAAACAACCAAGTCACTAATGATTGTATGCAGTATGCTTCATTGGAAACTGAGGATGTACTGTAAATCTCGTTGGGATAGACAATTCCATTTGAATCTACTGTAGATACACAGGTTACGGTGCGATTCACAAACGATATACAGTCAAACCTGTCTATAGCGGCCACTAAAGGGAAACGGCAAAAGTGGCCGCTATAGGCAGGTGGCCGTTATAGACAGGTTGGTGGCCATTTTGAATATGTTGACCAGTAGAGGGCACTGTGGGACTGCGGATAAAAGTTGGAAAGAACTACTAGGTTAATAAACCGCTGTTAATAAAGCGATTAAAGTGCATCGGCGACGTGAGTCTCTTCTTCCGCACAACAAGGGGCATTACAGTATTGACCAGTGTACATTGTCTCACACCAGGAAATAAACGGTGTCACTGTCTGCAACAAGCTCCAAAGAAGACGGCTTTTTTTTATGTGGAACAACTGACAGTTTGTGTGGATCTTGTGAATGATTGTGACTGAGCTACGACTCAGTAATTAAAGTCTACACACGACGGCTTCATTGCTTAAAAAACGAAACTTTTTCGTGCATGAAGCTTCTGCTTGAGTCGGCATTTTGGCCGCTATATGCGGTCAGATATTGACCAAGGGATACAAAATGGACAGGTGACAGGTGACTGCTATACACAGGGTCTATAACACGTAAATTTTCTATGGGGGATTTTTCAGTGGCCGCTATAGGCAGGTGGCCGTTCTATAAAGGTGGCCGCTAAGACAGGTTTGACTGTAGTTGAAAAACAGAACAATTCGATACGATTCAATACAGTGTACAAACGTAACATTTTGATTACGTAGACATTAATGTTACATTATAAAATAAAGAAGTCAATTCTATAAAAGTGACATTCTTACATTATTTTCAAATGTGTAAAAGAGCACATTATATTCCCAAGCGAGCTGTAAGGCAGGGGTCACCGACCACCCAAACTTTCAGGCGTAATGATTAAAAAAACACTGGAAAAAATATAGTAAATAACTACATCAAATTTTATGTACATATACAGTATGTCAATTTTGCAAATATATATATATATTTTTTTTTAATTGATATATATACAGTTAGAAATCCAACATATGTTGCATATATAGAGATAGTCCTTGACCACACCATCTAACTTTCTCCCATGCTGCACTACTATACTGTATTTTTCCCCTTTTCTTTCACCTCATGTTTGGTCCCAAATACTATGTGGGAATGCATAAAGGTAAGATTTGATTTCCTTATTGAGTGCTAATGTGCATATTTGTTCGGTCCACAACCTCAAATTAATTCATGCTAGCAAACAGCGACATACAGTATAATCTTCTCTCCGAAAAACAAACTCCAGGCTCGTGGCTGCAGGTAGATGGTGGATCTGTATTCATGTCATGCTTTTAATTTGATGTTGTTCCTGTCTTAGTTTTACACACTACATAGTATATGATAAATTAGAAGGCTATAAAGCTCTTTTGCACATTTGGGAATACTGTAAGAATGCCACTTTGATAGAGTTGGCTTCTTTATTTTATAATGGAGGTTTAATGTCTACATCAACAAATGTAACTGTAGAATCGTATCGAATCGTATTGTTTCTACACTGAATTGCAGCCATCACAAAATGGCGGACCTCGGTCCGGATCCGGACCCAGTGATGGCCCTTTACGGATCCGTGACCAATTCAAGTGAATGGGAAATATAAAAACATATAATTATGCTCGCGGACCGATCGCAGCAGCAGTTCGTGGGCGTAATTACCTCAGTTATTACGGTTAATGTGACAGCAAATGCGGACACTCAAAATAACCCAACAAAATCTTTTGTTTGTCCATCCAACCATTTTCTAAGCCGCTAAACTTCGAACGAGAACTACGGCTTGATCAAAAGTAAGGAGTTGATCGAGAAAATCGCACATTGAAAAGTGAAAGGACGGCCCAACATATGTTCAATCTACCAGAATCCAGTGCCACACCTCTGTGTCTCATATGCTCTGAAACTGTAGCGCACAGTGTGAAACATCTACGAGAGTCATAGCACATTCATTTACAGCACAGCAACATGCAAATGAGTCTTCACTGAGGATTGTACGGATATCGGAGCAAAACAAAACATCTGACGGGGGAGTTGTGAAGTAGTGCTTCTGCTGCAGAGAACTTACTCAAAGGTAAACAATGTACTGTTGCAGCTTTTCTGTTAAGGAGACATTTATTAAATTCATTATTATGTCTTTTTTTTTTCCCCAGTGAAACCGGCGCAGTTTTATTTAACTTAAAAACAAGGCAGTGAAGCATTCAAGCATTTAAATTGCATGCTGAGTACTACAAATTCAGACATGTTGGCAGGTGTGCAGTAATATTGAAAGCCCTCTCTGCCCCACGCCCCCCGACAGTTCACCACGCCCACCCTCCCCCAGGGGGACCCGCACCACTATTTGAGAAGCACTGGGTGTAGGGTGATGTACAGGGTTTCATTCCATTTAATATTCGTAGGAGCTATATACATATGAGCATATTTTTGAATCGTATCGTAACCTGTGTCGGCATGGGCCAGTTACCGGTTTCAAGGCATACCACGGTATGAAAAAGTCACAGTTTCAAAACCACTAAAATTGCGCGTCGTGCCGTTTCTACGATATCAGAGAAAGTGGAGGTCGAGTGTTGTCGCCGTTCTGGGTCAACATATTACTCATGTGGCGGGTCACCAAGAGTGGAGGGTAAGTGGTATAAACCATTTGTTCTTCACTGAACTTCAAGCAACATCCACTTAACAACGTCTCAGTTGCTAACAACAATCACATGACCCGGAAACGGAAGTTTGTGGAAAAGTACGACCTGCCGCTATGAAATAATAACATAACGTTAACATAACGAGTTTTTTTTATTATTATTTATGTTGTGACCTTCTTGACCCACTTGATTGCATTTATTTTCATTCTGCGTTGTTTTTTTTTTTCTTTTACTAAGAAAATATTTATTGTGTTGTGATTTAAAACGCAGGATTAGCCACAGAACTGCATTTTATTTATTTATTTAGAAAGAATTCAGTTCTTTTTTGTTATTTATTACATATGTTCCACTTTCATCATGTTATATTATATGGTTTAAAAATGACTGTTTTGACTTGACTTTTTTCTCTTTTCAATAAAGATATTTCAAAATTAGCTGCAATTACAATACAGTGAAAGTGTCAAACCGTGATACTTTTGTCCAAGGTTATCAGCCCGTATTGGTGCGGTGTCTGCGGACTCTGCATAAGTCCGTTGTGGTGAAAAGGGAGCTGAGCCGAAAGGCAAAGCTCTCAATTGACCCGTCGCTCTACGTTCCTACCCTCACCTACGGTCATGCGTTTTGGGCAGTGACCAAAAGGACAAGACTGCGGGTACAAGAGGTCGAAATTAGTTTTCTCTGTAGGGTGGCTGGGCTGTCCCTTACAGATAAAGTGAGAAGCACTGTCATCCGGTAGAAACTCGGAGTAGAAACTCTGTTCCTTCTTATTGAGAGGAGCCAGATGAGGTGGCTCGGGCATCTGGTCAGGACTGGTCAAGCACGTCCGACCAGTAGGAGGCCTCGGCCTCAACTGGCCTAGGAACACCTCGGAATCCTTCGGGAGGAGCTGGACGACGTCTGGGCTTCCCTGCTTAGGATACGCGACCTCGAATAAGCGGTAGAAGATGGATGGATGGATGGGTTATCATACCATCGGAATCTCATACCAGCCCATACCTAAACCTGTGTACCAAGATGTGTATCGAATCGTCTATCACAAAGACGTATACTGTACATCCTTCCTTTGCAGTCATTACAGGTTAGACGGAAGTAACACAAATCGCTCAATTCATAAGTTTCTGTTTTTCCTACAACAAGCTGTAAGTCGAGTTTTGAGGTAAGCCGGAACTTATACCTAAACACCTTAAACCTGAACACCGAAGTCACTCACACTGTCCACAAAACACATGGACATATAAAATACAGTCACAAAAAACCAAGGACCTCCTCTAGTGTTTTGACGATTCATTTCAGAATCTGCTTTCTTGCTTCCAAGACACAAGTTTAGTAAAATTGTGGTTTTAACATACTAGAGTAAAAAGCACACTTTTTTGCCGTAAGGTAATTTCTAGGGCTGTCAAATAATTAAAAATTTTGATCACATTAACCAAAGTTTTAAAAGTAATTAATCATGATTAATCACCATTTGCCACTAAGTGTGAAATACGCCCATTTTTGCTGTATTTTATGAAGAGAAAGATAAATGAGAGGACACAATTACACTAAGTGCCCAACTAACGAACACAACTGGTTCCAGACGACCGTTCTTATGTCGAATTGTTCTTAAGTAGGGGAAAAGGTAATATTAGCAATGATATAGGTACTACATGTACGTGTATACATATACAGTATATGCGTATGTATGTAAATATGAGTTTGGATGCAGTAGTAATATTAAACGAGGATAATTAATGAAAAAAACAATAATAAAAATGATATAATAATACGTAATGATAAATGTTATTTACCTTTGAAGAGGAGTGGTTGAGCATACGTCGTTGTGGTGGAGGAGATATTAAAAAAAAGGACAAGTCGTCGTCGTTAGACTCTTCTAAAAGAGGTAGTGTTCTGTGGGTGGTGTAGAATTAAACAGGCCTATTAACTCTTCATAAACTTTAATCACACGCTCTGTCCGGGTTGTACAATTTAGCTTTCCATTTAGCTTTATCTCCCCAGCATCTAACTCTTCCTCTGTTGGTTTCATTAGCTCTAAGGTTTCCTCTGTTGGTCCCATTAGCAACAGTGCCCTCTACTGGTCAAGCATGTACAGTAGCAGTATAAATACTGATTGAGCGACTACAAAGCAAAATAAAATAAAATATAGACCAATATAGCGAGTGTTCGCTAGTCGGATGTTCGCAAGTTGGGGACCTAGTGTATATATATTAGGATGTCTTAACATCTCCGATAACCACACATCTGAAAATGTATTTACCTAACGGTAGTCTCTTTCGTTGTAGCAGAATCACACTTAAATCGCGTTATTATGAGCTATGAAGGCTTGTGTTCAAAGACACCTCGTAACTTTCGTTGAATTCACATGTTTTGAGTGTAGATGTATTTTCTGGGATTTCCAAGCACGCGTCGATGCAGTAAATTGTACTTGCTCAGTCGTTATGTTAGTGAGAGAAAAGAATATCCACTTTGTGTTTCTGTTTATTTAGATCATACATGCACGCATAATACAGAGGTTGTTGTGATTTTTGGAGTGTCCGTGAATGCATCTCGTGGTAGTCCAGTGACAATGACGAAGTGTCGTTCCCAGGACGAGCGTACTAGAGACGTGCTTGTGAGTTGGAGATACATATATGATGTTGGAATTACACTGCTGTTGATGTGTTCAGGTCAGAATAAAGTCATTCAAGGGTCCCTGACATGGTTTATCAACATTGCTTAAATGTTATATATTGTTTATATTATGTTCTACATTGCTAAATTTTTGAAAGCTAACAGTAAATTCGCAAAAATTACATTTATAGTTTATGGCGCCACCCTTGACGAGCTAGTATCGGTACTATCACTCAGGTAAACAAACATAGCGGTGTACGAGACAGAGTATGTTTGCAGTGATTATAGTTAAGATTTGAGCGATGTCCATCCATCCATCCATCCATCCATCCATCCATTTTCCTCCGCTTATCCGGGTCCGGGTCGGGGGGGCAGCAGTCTCAATAGAAAAGCCCAGACTTCCTGGTCCCCGACCACCTCCTCCAGCTCCACCGGGAGGACACCAAGGCATTCGCTGGCCAGCTGTGAGACATAATCCCTCCAGTGTGTCCTAGGTTTGCCCAAGAGCCTTCTCCCGGCTGCATACATATCGCTGTGAAAAGATGTTTGTATAACATGTATAATGCTTTACAGCCTTGTTGCTGTCATGGAATAGTGTTTAGAAGACATGATATAAACGAGATATGACTTACTCTGTTTTGTGGCAAATTTGACGTTGTTCTTCTTGTCTTTCTTTCCTGTGTACCGGCGGAATAGCATCCTTTTTCAAAATGTGTTTATACAGTACCTTCAAGCCAAATGTTTCTTGTATAAGTGTTCCTTCATAACTGTCATCAGTGAAATGAACACTGCAAAGAGCAGAACTCGATGTGGGCGTCCATCTGTCTTTCATTCTCTGCACTTGCTTCGATCATTGTAGTCGTATACTAAACCTTCCTCTTTTGGAAAACAAAACTTACAGTATTGCATGTATCACTATAAACATCCAGCAGCAACACAGCATTTTGGCATGACTAAAATTTTGATGAAAAATATACTGAACCAAGTTGACAAGCTACCTCGAGAAGCGTTGGTTTGCTCTGCTTTAGCTGAGAGGTGTCACCCCAATGACGTCACTTCCGGAATGAGGCTGAATTGCGAGAGCTAGCTCGTCATGGGCGGCGCCGTCAAATATAAATGTAGTATTTGTCAATTAAAAAAAAATAAGAAATTAAACAATGTAGAACATAATTACAGACAATATACAGTGATGTGAAAATGTGCCCCTTCCGATGTCTTTTCAGTCAGATCATCAAACTAATTTAAATATTCGTCAATGACAACACAACTGAACACAAAATTCAATTTTTAAATTAAGCTTTTTATTATTAAGGGAGAAAAAAAATCCAAACCTACATAGCCCCGTTTGAAAAAGTGATTTGAAATGAAATTTGTTTGATGATTTAAAACATGTGTCACACTCCTGCCCTGGAGGGCCGAGACGCTGCAGGTTTTCTCTCCAACCAGTTTCTCCAGCAGGTGATTTAATTGATGAGCTCCTTCCCTCAAACTGAAGGTGTTGATCATTAAAATCACCTGCTTTAGTGACTGGCTGGAAGGAAAACCTGCAGTGTCTCGGCCCTCCATGGCACGAGTTTGACACCCCTGATTTAAAACGTTCAAGTGTGACAAACATGCAAAAAATAAGAAATCAGGGAGGCGGCAAACACTTTTTTACACCGTTGCATAACATATTTAAGCAAAGTTGATGAATCATGTCAAGGACCCTTTAAAGAGCGGCAGACTCTTTGTGACTCTGTGGGGAGGCTATTGTGGCTCCGTCTGCCCTTATAACTGAGATGTGGCTTGATACGATGTGCATGTGTTAATGACGGTAAAAAATTTTACCTAATGAATGAAATAAATGTGTTAATGCGCTATTTTTGATAGCCCTTGTAATTTCATGTATTTTCAGTAAACATACTGCTTCGGATATTTACTGTCACTACTGAAGTTATTTACTGTTATTTCGGCACACTGTTATTTAAGTGTATGCACCTGCATGGAATATACAGTACAGATTGCCTGTTTACAAACACGTGTACTGCGCTAATCAGAATTCAACAAAGCCTTAGCTATTTCATAGTGTAGAGCAAATTTGATGTTCCAATGCTGCTTCTAATGACGAGAGCCAGTGAGAGGAGGGGGTGGAAAGAGAAAAGATGAGAGGGAGGACTGAATGCGGAAGAGGGGGTCGAAGTGTAGACGGAGCAGTCATGCTAATTGGCTACAGTGGATAACTTTCTAAGACGGGATGTGTGTGTGTGTGTGTGTGTGTGTATGTGCGTGGTGGGGGTGGGATGGGAATGGAACGAACAGCCTGATCTGTTAGCATTACATTTGTTTACTGCTGCCTCCATTTCACTTCGTTAATGAGCGAAATATTTGCTCCAGTAATGGTGAATGACTTGAAATTGGTAGCGGTGCATTGCGTGCACACACACACATGCATGCATACTTATACGGGTATGCATATTTTCTCCTACTCATTTATGGATCCCTAATGGATCACAGCAATGTTCGGGGATTATAATTCAAGGACAAACTGATAAAAATAGAAGGGTGGTGCACGACTTCTGCAATGGCGGGGATGGGAGGAAGGATAGTAGGAGGAGGTGTGCATGTGCGAGAGGGAGGTTACAGTGAAAATAAGTCCTGTCGCATTAGATTTGGGTCAAGAATGGGGGGAGAAGAAGTAGAAGAAGAGGCGCATGTTACAGACAGTCGGGCGATTCATCACTTGCTTGGCCCTGCGTCTCTCCCTCCTCTGCTTAGAAACGAAATCACCTTCCTTTCACTTCCACACATACACCTACCAGAAATATGCCAAAAAAGACAAACAAGTAGCAGCAGGAAAGAAAAACAACAAAGAGAAGGTATAATGGGGGAGAAAAAGAGACCAAACCACAGCTAAGTTGCATCCTATTGTAATATTTACATTTGCAAGTCCATCCGGTGATTTTTACTGTATAATGAGGGAATTGGCAGTGCTAATGCCAGTTGGAGTATACTGTAAGCTCTGTATGTCTTTAACTTCAATAATGAACATAATTTGGAGCTGTGAAAATGTGCTGTTCCTCAGGGAGAGGAATCTTCAATAGCAGATTTATTAATGCTACATGATACAGGTCAGTTTTGCTTCCAGGGTGCCCTCATGTGCATCAGCCTGTAACGACTGCAATGCACTAAGTCACTCACTCAGGCTTAGGGTTGCCAACCGTCCCTTGGAAAACAGAATTGTCCCGTATTTAGAAATAAAAGTATGGAGCTGACAAGGGACGCACTTTGTCTGTTATTATCGTGAGAATCAAAACTTAGTCTGTAAAATGTCAGCAGAGTCCATTGGCATTAACATCATCACAGGCTAAGCCAGGGGTGTCAAACTCTTTGTCATTGAGGGCCACATCGCCGTTATGGCTGCACCCAGAGAGCCTTTTGTAACTGTCAATATACGGCGTGAAAAAGTGGTTGCCCCCTTCCTGATTTCTTATTTCTTTCGATTTTGGTCGCACTTAAATGTTTCAGATTGTCAAATATATTTAAATATTAGTCAATGACAACACAACTGAACAGAAAATGCAGTTTTTAAATGAAAGTTTTTATTATTAAGGGACAAAAACAATCCAAACCTACATGGTTCTGTGTGAAAAAGTGATGGCCCCCTAAACCTAATAAGTGGTTGGGCCACCCTTAGCAGCAACAACTGCAATCAAGCGTTTGTGATAACTTGCAATGAGTCTCTTACAGCGCTGTGGAGGAATTTTGGCCCACTCATCTTTGTTTTCCATCATGAAGCGCCTTTTTAAGGTCATGCCACAGCATCTCAATAGGATTCAGGTTAGGACTTGGACTAGGCCACTCCAAAGTCTTCATTTTGTTTTTTTCAGCCATTCAGAGGTGGACTTGCTGGTGTGTTTTGGATCATTGTCCTGCTGCAGAACCCAAGTTGGTCTCAGCTTGGTAGACAGCAGAATTCATGGTTCCATTTATCAAGTCTTCCAGGGCCTGAAGCAGCAAAACAACCCCAGACAATCACACTACCACCACCATATTTTACTTTTGCTATGATGTTCTTTTTCTGAAATGCGACATTACTTTTACGTCAGATGTAATGGAACACACATCTTCAAAAAGTTCAACTTTTGTCTCTTAAGACCACAGAGTCTTTTCCCAAAGGTCTTGGGGATCATCTTGGGGCCAAATTGAGACGAGCCTTAATGTTCTTTTTGTTCAGCAGTGGTTTTGGTCTTGGAACTCTGCCATGCAGGCCGTTTTTGCCCAGTGTCTTTCTTATGGTGGAGTCATGAACACTGACCTTAACTGAGGCAAGTGAGGCTTGCAGTTCTTTGGATGTTGTTGTGGGGTCTTTTGTGACCTCTTGGGTCATTTTGGTTGGCCGGCCATTCCTGGGAAGGTTCACCACTTCTTACCATATTCGGACAATGGCTGTCATTGTGGTTCGCTTTAGTGCCAAAGCTATGGAAATATTATAACCTTTTCCAGACTGATAGATCTCAATTAATCTCAGTTATGTTATTAACTTATGTTATTAAGTTATGTTTCAAAAGGGGGGCAATCACTTTTTCACACAGGGCCATGTAGGTTTGGATTTTTTTCTCCCTTAATAATAAGAAGTTTCATTTAAAAACTGCATTTTGTGTTCAGTTGTGTTGCAAAAAAAATAAGAACTCAAGAAGGAGGCACACACCTTCACACCTTCACACCACTGTAAATACAGGGTCAGGCAAAATGATCTGACACATTTGTAGGTTAAATAAAAGGCAAATAAAGTAAAGAAACAAGAAAGTGTTTTTATTTTGGAAAAGTACATATAATGCCATTCTGTTTCATTATGTTTTAAAAATGAAACCAGTCAAATGGGATCCATTATTGTCCACACACTCAATGCAGATCCAGTAGCTGTGAAGTTGGTAACCATAACAAGATGGTGTTTGGAGCTGCTACGGGATCATGTCTACCAAGATTGAAGGGCAAACGGAACGCTCGTTGTGTTGCAGTTACAGATTTGTTTGTTTTGATAAACTTTCCACAATGAAAGCCGATGCTCACCAGTCCAATTCATGGCAGCAACTGAAAAAGAAACAAAAAACAATGGCATTATAAAGAAACAAAGCAAAATGGCATTCTATGAAAAAAATGGCATTATATGTACTTTTCCAAAATAAAAACACTTTTTTGTTTCTTTACTTTATTTGCCTTTTATTTAACCTACAAATGTGTCAGATCATTTTGCCTGACCCTGTAGATTTCTCAGTCTCTGAGGAATTTTACCCATAAGGCAACATTATCCAGGCAGTCATAAAATTCATACATACAAACTAAGGCTGTCGATTAAAACAATTAATTGTATTTTGTCCATAGTTAACTCATAATTAATTGCAGATAGAAAGACATTTTTATCAATCATACCTTTGAAAAATGTTATTTTTTTTAATACACCTATCAACATGAGACTGGATCATGTTTGCTTTATGCACATTTTAGTTCATTAAACATTCTGGGTTTTTTTTAAATAGCTTAACACAAAATGGACCTCAATGTATAAAAAACAACCACCGTGTACAAGTGGACATTAGTTGTTATATTATATAAACACCCAGCATCTAAGTGAAATAAATAAAATAATAAATGAAGAACGAACGGTGGTCTAGTGGTTAGCATCTGGAAATTGGAAGACCTGGGTTTGATTCTCCCTTGGGCATTTCTGTGTGGAGTTTGCATGTTCTCCCCGTGTATGCGTCGGTTTTCTCCGGGTACTTTGGTTTCCTCCCACATTCCAAAAACTATATAATAATAATAATATAATAATATAATTAGGTTAATTGTCCATAGGTATGAATGTGAGTGTGAATGATTGTTTGTCTATATGTGCCTGCGATTGGCTGGCGACCAGTCCGGGGTGTACCCCGCCTCTCGCCCGAAGTCAGCTGGGATAGGCTCCAGCGACCCTAATGAGGATATGCGGCATAGAAAATGGATGGATGGAAATTCCCTTGCAAGCCTTTACTACCATCTCATTGAGCACTGTGTGTGTGTGTGCTCTCTCAAGCCCCTAAATAGCTGTCCTCGGCTATGCCTGTTGGTAACTAGCAGCTTGTAACCCAAATTTTAGCTTGCAGTTCAAAGCAAAAAATCAGCCGAGAGACGCCTCGCATCTAAAAAGAAACACTCATTAGTTGGGATACTTGTATGCCAAGGTAGCGCTGGATAAAAAAAATACCTACAGTGCTCCAGTACTTTCTCTTCTCGCTGGCATTGAAGAGTCGACGTACTATGTGACAACTCAGCTCACAGCGACAGTAGATGCAAATGACTTTGGTCTTGTGGAGAGAGCCATCTGCCAGGGCTTTAAAGCTAATCTTTCCATTCAGAATACCCGTTTCTTTCTCCATTTCTGCTCAATATTTGATCCCGCTTGTGGCTCCACATCAACTGCCACACCGATGCGTTTTCTCAAACTACAGTGTGGGCCAAGGGTCAAACAGGACGTAATCACACGTCCAAAAAAAAAAAAAAAACAGTGGCCTTAAAGTGAATTTTCATTAACTCATTATTCACCCGTTAACCGTCAGCCCTAATACAAGCATTTATCCCACAGGAAATAACGACAATAGTTTCAGGTTCAAGCTGCCACCACCATAAGCTCTTTATGAAACCTGCACAACATTCTCTGTGACACCATGAATGTGGCTTCGTGCAACATTGCAGGCATATTTTTCATAGATTCATAGTTCCACTGTCATTTTAATAGGCCATTTTTTCGGGAGCATATCACAGACCAGGTGGAACGAATAACACATGACTGATATTTTTTTTTTCTAAAAATACTACTAGGTGATGTCAAGAGATGTGTGATGTTGCGTGTTACATTGGTTGTTCATGGTAAATGTATTCATTATTCTTCAAAATTACTCAACTGGACACTTTTTGTGCTTAATACCAAAAATGTGTGATAGTCAAATTACTGTCACATGACAACCACTCCAAAATGTTTTGAGTAGGTCGTTTTGTTTCGGTCAGTTAATTAGGCAACGCAAGGAAAGGCCCGTTTATTTATTAAGCACAATTCGTACACAAGGTAATTCAAGGTGCTTTACAGAAAAGAAGGCTAAAATCACTTCATAAAATCATTCCATAAAACGTAAAAGTAAAAATGAATATAAAGTGAAGACCTGACCTCCATAGCAGTACACTGGCTGCTCGGAGCATGTGTCCGAATATAGTGCACTTTGCTGGGCCACAGCAGGTGGCTCCCTCCCCTCTATACTCTGGTTCTCCTGATGGTCATGATGTGGTAGTAGTGATGTTATGATGTTTGATTGGGACAAATCAGCAGGAGCAGTTGGTCAAATCTAATTTGAATCCTTCTTACCTTAGACATAAATTTAAAAATTTGATTAAGAAAAGTTATCGGTATTATATCGGCTTTGAGAAGCAGAAAGTTATCGGGGAAAGTTATTGCCAAAGTTCGGGAAGACTGTTCCAAATTTTGTCAGCATAAAACCAAAACGCAGCCTCCTCGTGTTTAGTCCTGACTCTGGGCACCCGCAGGAAACCACTCCCTGAGCTTCTCAGAGCCCGAAATATCATGAAAAGACTTGTACACAAGCAGAGCTGTTTAAAACTCCATTCTCTGAGTGACAGGAAGCCAATGCAGAAACCTGACTAATATGGTCATATTTCCTGGCTCTAGTCAGGACTCGAGCAGCATCATTCTGGATTTACTGTTTACAAAGCCTGGTGAGAACGCCATGACAGGAGTCCAGCCTGCTGGAGATTAAGTAGTCTCTCTAAATCTGGCTTAGATGCTATTCCCTTGATTTGGCAATGTTTTCTGACACATTTTATGAGCTCTTGCTTGTAAGTAACGCATACTGTACAGTAGATGCCTGAGGAGTCCTGAAACTAAGCTGAGTTATAACGTGCTGTTAAAAAGGTGAGCACGATGGCTTCTTAGCCGTAGCTGAGATTTAGGATCTCAGAAAATCCAGAGGGCTTTATCAGTAAATTTTGTGCTCCTCGAATAGAGGTGATGAAGAGGTTTAGTAGGAGTCCTGCAGTACAGTACAGTAGTCTCAACAGTGTTGTGTTCAGTGTTTTCCTGGAGAATATTTAGAGTCTTGCATTTTGGCAGGTACCAACCTCTTCATTCTGTCAAAGGAACAACAGCGGCTCTGCCAGCACAGTGTTACATCAAGTTTTAGGGGCTGATCTACTAAGATTCCAAATAACGAGCACAAAAAATGGCACACACCATATATGGGCGTGTTGCTATCATTGTGCAGTTTTTAACAGGCGCAAAAGTGGTGCAGGCAGCGCAATTTAAGTGAAGATTTTGCGAGAGTTTGGGAGAGCAGAGTGGCCGTAAACAAAAAAATGCTCTTTGAAGCAGTGGGGTCGGAGGTCTGCAAATTAACACACTGGTCAACTCCAGCAGAGACATCACAACATCATAATAATGTTATATTAGTCTAGTTTGTCATTTAATATACATGTTTCACAGTACAACCTATGAAACAATGCCATTTATGATTTACTAGGTCATGATATTCATGTGAACATGAGGAACTTATATAGCGTTAACTTCACTAAAGCATAGTTTGTGCTATTTGTGGTGTTCCCCAAACCACTGCAGTTTATTCTTTGCTCATGGAAAACGTAGTTGTGTTGACCGTGAAGGAATCACATCACCGCGCACCCAACCTGTAAGTCGAACGTAAGCACCATGCACGAAATCCGAGGCTGCTTCGGCGTACGGCTGTCGCTTCATTCTACAGCCAACGCACATACGTTTTAAGACCATCGTCAAACCGTCAAACTTACAGTACTGACCTTACGTTCTATGATGGCTTCGTATGAAGATTGCAAGGTACGGTGTGCATACCAATAACGTAAAATCCATACCGGAAAAATGATTGGTTCTGCACATCCGCAAGACCTACGTCCCTCCCTCCACTCGCAATCTTCTGCGACGTCACGTGTCATGATTTTGTTTTGTTTTTTCAATTTATCAACATAAATGGTCAATAACCATACGTAATATGTGTAATATATTGGGGGTTCTTTTCCTTAATGACGCTTGTTAAATGTAGATCAGGTAGATGGTCTTTATTCACCAACCGTGACCTCATGCAGCGCACATGCACAGATGCACCACAGGCGTACACCTCATATGCAGACACAATATGAATTGCAACAGGAATCAATTGCAGTATGTTACAATAGAGACATAGCAAACAGAGGATAAAACATACACAGTAGATTGATACAAATATACATAATAATAATAAACCATATTTAAAATAAATAGAATAATAATAATAATGAATGAATAATAATTAGAATAACAAATAGAATAAACCATATGAAACAAAGCCGCAAGCACCCCTGCAGCTTTATATACCCGAGTGTGCGATTGATGCACTCTCCCGTATAGGCAACACTTGACCCACTTACTCGACACACACGGAGCACGTAAGAAATATCTGAACGTGCGTTGGCTGCAGTAATTACGTGTGTGGGGTGCAAGTTTTGCCCAAACCCAACACCAGCAAAATGTACGAAAAACACGCGTTGGCCGTACGTACGACGCACAAAACAAACTGTACCAAGTGCGTAAGTTTGTGTTGCAACCTGAAAAAAGCGTAAGCGCCCGTAGAGATTGTTTGTACCTCTGTGCGGTTCCAAAATCAGCACATCACACGCGCGCCTTCCGTGCGTTGTCTGCGTTTTTGCACGTAGACCAGCCGTAAGAGCTGAGGCTTTATATAATTACATAGCCAGGTGAAATCAACACTGACATTCATACTTTTGCACTAAAAGGACACAACAGAAGTGCACGGCACAAACCGGTGCGCTGGAATGATCCGTGCACAAAAAGCAGTGTTGCATGGCAGATATGGCATGGCTCCTATTTGTGACTGGCGCCAAATCAGTCAATCCAGTTGCACAAATATGGAATTGTTGGCTAGACAGTATGTCTCTCCCATTTTTATTTCTGCCAGCCCAAAGATTCTCTCTCTCCGTCGTCTGTCATTGTACGTGCCTCCTGCTCGCTACAATGACCAGCCGTGCGTACGCACCAGCCTTTCAAATGTGCTAAAAAGGACACAAAAATAACTCGAGACGCACTCGGAGATCACAGACCTCCGCCAAGCGCCATAGTTCCCCCCATACATACATACTGTATATACATAGAAAATATTAATAATAATAATAATCCTATCTTTGATGTTTTGTAGAACCTGTTGGAAATTTGTCATGTATTTTTTTTCTGACCATTTTTTGCGGAGTTATATGCACAAAAGCCCAAACTGGTCCTATCTCACAATGTTAAAGAATCCTTTTGAAAAATTCCTGGATCCAGACGGTGATCCGGATCGCCGCCAAACTTGAATCAGTTCCTCTATATCCCATTTCAGACAATTCCATTCCAATGAATTTCATCCAAATCTTCCAGTTATTTTGAACACAAACAAACGCCGGCAAAAACATAACCTCCGAATGCACAGAAAAGAGAAGACGTGTCTGTTCATGCCTCACATAAGATTGTGGATGATGGGCAAAATTCCCAAAAAAGGGCAGTTTTCCTTTAAACGCCTGATTTTGTGGGAACTTTTGCCAAAATCTTTGCAGGGTTTTGTTTGTTGTTTATTGCAACAACAAAAAAATGCAGGAGAGCGTGAACGCTGCCATAGATAGTTGTGCTTTTCTGTAACTATAGTAGAATTTTTGGAAGAATATGTCATTGATTAATGAGCAAATATTAAAGAACAGCAACACAGAGAATTGGCCCTCAAAGCAACTTACCAACATGGCACACAAAAAAGATTACCATGACTACTAAAATGTAGCAAGGTAGCCTTTATTCAGCCACAACAGAGTACAATGTACACCGCTATTTCAAAAGAAAAATCATTAAGGTAAAATATTATCATAGCCTTCGTTTGAGGAAAAATATCACAGTAAAAAATCTAAAGTGCACACACTAATCAAAATGAAATACTCTCAAGGTACATACTACAGCCAACCTTCATTTATACATTATTCTCCCTTGGAAAAAAACAGGCGCGGATTTAGAGGGGGGTGTGGGGGGTGTACACGGCCGCCACCCTCTCCAATCCCCCCCACCCCCCACCCTGTTTTGAGGCACCCACGATTTTTTTTTGCCACAATAAAAGCTAATAACATGATAAACCATCCTGGATTGGTGGGTTTCTCCTAGTACCGCTCATTTTAGAAATAGAATGTTTTGGCTTAAACGATATATGCCAAGGATAAAAATAACAACAAACTCTTGAAATTAAGGACATCAAATTGGCCTCAGATATCACCAGATTGCAGGAAATGAGGTCTAATTTTAAAAAAATTTCTGGGGGAAGGCCCTCCGACCCCACGCTCCATTTCCAGCCACACCCCCCTTTTCAAAAAAGCTAGATCCGCCCCTGAAAAATGTACTTTAATAAAATGGTTGCTGAACTATGAAGGGTCTACTCACTCTTGTGAGATACCGCATGTGCGTATGGGCATATCGCTTCCGTACCATCAACCAAAAAGTGCAAACTTTGTTCGAGACAATTTACAGTGGTGTGAAAAAGTGTTTGCCCCCTTCCTGGTTTCTTTTTTTTTGTATGTTTGTCACACTTCGTTGTTTCAGATCAGATCATCGAACAAATTTAAATATTAGTCAGTGACAACACAACTGAACACAAAATGCACTTTTTGAATTACATTTTTATTATGAAGGAAGGTTCTGTGTGAAAATCCTGCCACCCCTGTTAAAACAGAACTTAACTGTGCTTTATCACACCTGAGTTCAAGTGGAAAAGCTTATAAAGCCATTTCTAAAGCTTTGGGACTCCCGGGAACCACAGTGACAGCCGTTATCCACAAATGGCCAAATGGCGAAAACATAGAACAGTGATGAAACTTCCCAGGGGTGGCCTGCCAACCAAAATGACCCCAAGAGCGCAGCGACGACTCATCCAAGAGGTCACAAAAGACCCCACAACAACATCCAAAGAACTGCAGGCCTCACTTGCCTCAGTTAAGGTCAGTGTTCATGACTCCACCATAAGAAAGACACTGGGCAAAAACGGCCTGCATGGTAGAGTTCCAAGACCAAAACCACTGCTGAACAAAAAAAAACATAAGGCTCGTCTCAATTTTGCCAGAAAACATCTTGTTGAGCCCCACAACCTTTGGGAAAATACTTTGTGGTCTGACAAGACAAAAGTTGAACTTTTTGGAAGGTGTGTGTCCCATTACATCTGGGGTAAAAGTAACGCCGCGTTTCAGAAAAATATGCCGGCAGTAAAAGGTGGTGGTGGTAGTGTGATGGTCTCGGGCTGTTTTGCTGTTTTTCTCTCCCTGAATAATAAAAAGTTTCCTTTAAAAACTGCATTTTGTGTTCAGTTGTGTTGTCATTGACTAATATTTCAATTTGTGTGATGATCTGACACATTTAAGTGACAAACATGCAAAATAATAAGAAACCAGGAAGGGGGCAAACCACCTGAGCTGGTCTTGCACACTGTAAATGTCGAGTTTGTGTAAAAATACATATTCCACAAACGTATTATTCATATTTTGTGCCTTTTGCAAAAGAACTACAATTGAGATGCACAGGGAAGAACAAAGATGGAACAAGTTAGCATAGCGAGATACCATATCTGAAAGTCACACACAGAAGAAAAACTAATAGCAGGAAATCAGCCAATCATTCGGGTGTCATTGACAACCTCTCAGCATGTTCAGGAAATGCACCAATTAATCAGTGAGTGTGGGAGTTTCTTTAGTGCAGGAGAGTGTGTTTAAAATGCAACACGCCACAAGAGTCCGAGAGAGCCACTTTTATACCGTGAAGCCTCATTAAAGGGACACTTGCCGCAAAGCAAAGATGTGCAGCCACACCACACACACACGTTTTTACACACACTCACCAACACTGGACGCCAACGCTCAGGCAAGCAAAAAGTGCTGTCCATGCAGAAGCTGTGGACAAATGCATTCAAGACCCATCTCACCAACTACAAACTCTATGAACAATTTCAATCGGGATTCCGTACTCACCGTAGCACAGAAACTGCCCCCCTCAAGGTCACAAACGACCTCATCTGGCCTTTTCTCTATTCTCATCATTCTCATTACACACAATCAACCGTTTCATTGTGCATTGCATTCATCACATCACACATTGACGACTGTAACAGCATTCTTTATGGCACACCAACCAATCTCCTTAGCAGACTTGAATACATTCAAAACCCGTACCCGTTCACGAGACCACATCGCCCTGTCCTTCAGAACCCCTGGCTCCCTACCCCTTACTGCATCCAACTGTGAAACATGAGCACACGCGCCTTTCCCTTTTCTGTGCGTTCCCAAGAGAGAAAAACAGTTAGCATGAGGGAGCTAACATTGCACGTCATGGGACACACCTGTTTAGACTAAAAGCCCTCCGAAAAACCTCCAACAACGTTTCATGGTTTATATACATGCTGTGACCATGCGCTAACAGGTACATTCACGATAATATGCAATACTAAGAGTATTTTGATCATTTTTTTATCATCATTACCGGAACTTCCATCGATAGGAACCAACGCTACTTCCGTCAGCGATAGCCGCATAGAAACAAACTACTAATCATGGCAGACTTTGTCAGAGCCACCGCTGCCGACGACTACTTTTGGACAAATGAGGATCCAGAACCTTATCTTTTTGAGCCCGAATATACGGAGGATGAGCTACAGGTTTTAGAAGCTGGGCCTGCAAGAAGAGAGAGTGAAAGTTCGTAGCAGATGGGGGGCAAGTCATTACACCGGCATGACTTGGTGGTGTAAATGTGGAGCTTGCCAAACCATGCCGAAAGAAATGGAGTGTTTCTGCTGCACTGAGTGGCATACAGTGTTACCGTGGATGGAAAGGCGTCGTGCGTATGGCAAAGGAGGACGTTTCTCCAAGAGATTGCATCACAGCGAACAAAGAATTATTAGCGCTAACAAACCCTGCAGCGATAGAAACTGGAAAAGACGACCCAGACCAGCTGGACCAGATGGACAACTGTCCATGGGGTAAGTCACCATGATATTGATTGTGATACATGGGGCACATAGCACATGATATCACAACACAGGCCATCTAGCCGTGTATAAACAAAACATGGAATGTGGGCTAATGCTTGACAGATAATTTGGTTGTCTATTCGTAGTTCTTCATATGTTTGTTTTTGTTTCCTAGTCAGTAGAGATTGGTGTCCTATCGCATTGTTTTGGAGTGGGCCCGTTACGTCTCGGCAGTGGCGTGAGGCGCTGCGTCCCTACGCCAGAAAAATAGTTCTTTGTGTTAGCTGCTACAATAACAATGTTGCTGCCGCTAGGTTTATATACAGGTCAGTTTATGTAAATGGAACATTGTTGTGGACGGGCTTTATAGGTGTGTCCCGTTATGTGCATTGTTAGCTCCCACATGCTAGCTGTTTTTTAGCTAGCTCTGAATGCGCAGAAAAGAGAATGTGTGGTCATGTTTCCCATAAGGATCGTGGATGATGGAGTTTGCTCCACCCCTACACCCCTTCCTGTACCCTGCGCCACTCAGGTGCAAACCTCCTGACTGTCCCTATGACCAAGCACCAAAAGAACCTGGGGGGTCAGAGCCTTCTCTGTTGCCCTCCCTTTGGAACTCACTTCCGCCACACATCCGTAACACTGCTGACCTTACCACTTTCAAGACTTACTTACGGGCTATCCACATGGAAACGTGTTCCTTTCAGCCTCTCATCCACACGGGAACGGCATTCTGGGTGCCCTGAAACGGTATTTTTTGGCTTGTCGTTGCCGTGCAAACAGCTCAACACGAGAACGATGGCGTCACCGACCCACCGCCGCCCCGTCGCCGTCACATGACCAGAAGTGCGTTTTGACTACAAGCCAACATAACATCTGACTACTTCAAAGGACATTCTGTTGGTTTTTGTTGTCTTATACTCCATAACGATTCGCAGAAATAATTCCACTTCTCGTAAGCCAAGACGGCGGACTTCTGCGCATGCGTTCTTTCTTCTTCTATGGTGTGTCACATGGTTCCCTCCGCGTGTGTGTTCACAGCACCAAACATAGGTGTGCCAGGGGTGTATTACATCATTTTCACTCAGTTATCCGTTCCCGTCTGGATGCAACTATTTCCTAATCCGGCACAGTGTGGATGCAGCTTTTTTTCAACCTCGCCACAAAAAAAAAATCCGGTGTGGACAGGGCCTAAAAAACACACTTGTTCCGCACTGCTTTTAACAGATAACTCTTTAAAACGTACGTTTTTAGTAATACATCACATTGCAAACTCTTAATCTTGTCTTTTGTACGCTTTTTTACTGTTATTTTTGCTGTTTTGTACACTTGTATTTGTTTGCTTTTACCATGTGGAGTGTCTGTGCTTTTGAAAAGCGTTCTATCAATAAAATGTATTATTATCAGAGATCTGCAATAATAAAGACATCAGTCTAAGTATCTCCTATATAATTTTATGTTCTCTTGCTCTGCATCACTCTCCTTGTTTTCCATAACATTAAAGTCCACACACTTCTCAC
This sequence comes from Dunckerocampus dactyliophorus, assembly GCF_027744805.1. Taxonomy (NCBI): domain Eukaryota; kingdom Metazoa; phylum Chordata; class Actinopteri; order Syngnathiformes; family Syngnathidae; genus Dunckerocampus; species Dunckerocampus dactyliophorus. The sequence goes on from NC_072826.1 coordinate 27,655,450, forward strand.
TGACTTTATTTTTGGGATATTGTCTATTCTGTAGAGATGGGCTATGCTGTATCTTCTATCGTGTGCCTTTTTAACACGCAGGTATGAATAAATAATGTCAGTAACCACTGATTGACAAAGCCATATTGCCAGAAAGCCATGATGAAATGATAATGTAATATCTGTCCCAGTTTTGAATAAAGCACGGCCCCCACTGTTCTTCCCCTTGAAATGATCTCCCAGTTAAAGGAAGGCTCTGCAGCTGCACCTTACATTGCCTGATGACATTCTATGTACGTTTTTCACGAGTGTGCATATCTGAATAAAGCAAATGTCTCTTTCTATGCATCTGAGTGCTGTGCAGTTGTTTGAAGACAGTGATGAAGAGATGAATGCCATTTGTCCCCGAGTGGCTCTCCTGCTAATTGGCACGGAACGCAGACTCATCTCGCGGGCTGATGTTGACGGTCTAATAATGCATCGCTACTAGGTTGTGAGAAGGATTCAGATCATGTCTCCGCTCCCCGTGCAGGCTGATTAAACTGAAAAGCTGCACCAAAAATGTGGGGGAGACAGAGATGTAAATAATGAAATAGGAGCACGTTAAGTTGAAAGTCTGTAGGAGACACGAGAGGAGAGGTGGGGGGAGAGGCACAGCACAGAAAGAGAAAAATCACATCAGCAGCAGCTTCATACATTATGGATAATATATTAGCTGTATCACGTGCTTAATTTCACATATTCTTCATTAGCGCCATTTCATCTCTGTCCTCACTCTGACCTGTGGTGTGAGACTGTAAATAAAACACACATTTATGAGCATAAATGCTTGATGATGAGCTGCATGACTGTGTGGCTTTGATATGCTCTCATTAGCATATCAACACTGAGCTGACTGCCCGATGGGATACAGTAACAATAGCAACCGTGGCTGGATGGTCAATTATGGGAAACAGAGCCACAAATGGACTATCCCAGGCTTAAAGTGCTCATGACACCAAAACGCACGTTAATCTTATTATTTCCGCCATGAAGAATTGCATCGAAAGTAGGATTGTGAACGACAAACCGATGCGACCGGATATCCGGTTTGACAACGATTCCGGCATCAATAAGAATCAGACATAAATCTTTAGATTAATGGATTGTGGAGACGTGCGCGAGGTATCGCGAGCAAAGCAATCGGTTGACAGAGTGTCTTTCAAACAACACGAGAGCATGGGCTGCCAGCGAAAAGATTGTCGCGCACGCTCCATAGCTTGCCATGACTGAAGACGAGAATGGATGTAAACGTGCTAGCTGGCTCTAGCTAGCTTGGATTTTACAAGAAAGGCACAAAACTTGACCAGCCAGACCGACAGAGGTGAGTATGGTAACTTTTTTGGCTTTGTAACTTGATTACTTTGAAATGTTGCATCTTGGTTACGCGTGTTGAAAATACTATGCTCAATCTAAAATGTTCCACGCTTACTATTGTTATGACACTTTGAGTATGGGATTGTTTACTTTTCCAAGCATTGCACCCATGTGACGAAGAGTTCTACTTACTTCTGTGCTTGGATACATTTTTGCCACTTTTGAAGAGATGTGTCATTTAAAGGGGACCTATTAAACTAATTTTCGGGCCTTTGTATTGAGTTCTGGCGCAACTACACACAATAACCTGCACAGAAAGCTTTCTAGATCTTCCAGGCTCTGCACCTCTTACTGCAATGTTTCCTTGGGCTTCCTGCCTCCCGCCGAAATGGTCTGTGTAATTTACTCGACCCCCGGCCGTCCTCCAAGTAAGCCTCCCGCCGAGCCCACTGCTCTGTGATTGGTCACACTCCCTCCGCTCGCTGTATGCACACTCTATATATACACAGACAACCTCTTTTGTCCGGTCACTTACACAAAACAAACAGTTTGGACACTGATAAATTGGTACTTACAGGCTGCTCTTCTGACTCTTCAACACGACCCAGTAACGTTGGACAGGCGTTGGACTTCAGAAACAGTCTGGCAGATAGTCCAGCTCTGTAATGTCCCATGTTCACAAAACAGTCCCGTGTGAAATGCCGTTGACAGATGAGCATATTTTTCTCTTGCTGGTCGGGAAACAGCAATCCAACCAATTCTGGCTGATGCTTGCCTCTTTAGGCCCACGTAGGCATCGTTTCCTGGGAGCCATACGTGCTAAGACGGTGAACAGAGCAGTGCGAAGCAGAGCGGGGGGAGGGCAGGCCTACAGCGTTTAGCATATAAGGAAGTCCGGGTTGCGTTGCCGTCAGTGGAACTTGGTGTTAAAAAAAAAACCTCTGTAAAACACAGCAGGCAGGGTCATCCAAAACTGATTTCAAGTCTCACTTCCAAATGCGCAAACCTCATTATATGACGCGTTGGCATCGTTTAACACGAGAATACAACATTGTAAGAACATTTATAGGTCAGAAAAGAGGAAAAGCATAACTTTAAGGGGTTTTGCACTATTTATTTATTTTGTATTATTGATTGGACTGAAAGTTAAGACTGTTTTTTCATTGTTATATTTTATGTACCGTAAATTCCATTGTATAAGCCGCACCCATTAAATTTAGAGCAAATAAAAGATTTGTACATATATAAGCCGCACTGGACTATAAGCCGTAGGTATGTATGTCATAAAAATGGGATATTTAGTGCACAGAAAGACACAGAAAGATTTTTTTTCGACTTTTAATAATATAAATGCTTTTTTCCGCAAACAGTGCGTGTCAAACAGGCTATTTAAACAGTGCAGAACAGTACACAGCTAGTTAAACAGTGCCGAATAGTGCATGTAACATAGATAACAGTAGCCTACCAGAACAGTCATTCATCACCGTCCTCTTAGGGACTAAAACAACAAAAGTCTTCCTCTTCCGTGTCAGAATTGAACAACGTCATAATTTCTTCGTCACACACGTCATCGGTCTCTCTCTCTCTGTCAGTGTTGCTCTGTGTCCTCTTCTTCATCTGGCAGTAGTCCAGCCTTTCAAAACCCGTTGATGACCTGTTTGGTGGCTCCACTTCCATTTCTAGCAACCTTAAGACATGTTAAAACTTAAATGTTCCTAATGTAACAGCTTTAGAAATATAGATATAAAATATAGAATGTAAAATATTGATCCCATCAAACGAAAACATGTTCATTCAGCAAGTCTTTTGACATGTTATTCTGTTGAATTTATTTTTGCCAGTGCCTTACAGCATGGTTGGGGATATGATGTGCTCGTTTACACCTTGGAAAATACTGTAAGAATGCCACTTTCATAAAATCGGCATCTTTTTTGTGTAATGTAAGATGAATGTCAACAAACATTAACAAACATTAACCGTAGAATCGTTTGTACACTGAATCAAATCATATCAAATCATTCTGGTTTCAAATCGTATTGTAACCTATATTCAAATCGAATTGTCTATCACAAAGAGATTTACATCCCTAATTGAAAGGCATGTTTCCTATGTTAGATGTGTGCTCAAATGTTGACTTTTGTAGAGGTTTTGTTACTAAAAACAGTCTCTTTCCGGAGTCTGAAGAAGAATGCGGAAGTCAAGTCCATTGATTCAATTGTTTATGTGCTGTGGTGGCGCATTTTTGGATGAATTTCTGTTTTTGTGATACATATTTTTTTATATTATGCCTGAGCGTTGTGCAGGCTTTTGCTCAAACACTCGAGCAGAAGGAGTAAGCTTGTTCACTAGGAATGAGTCGGATACTCGTTTTAGACGAACGCAGTGCTTTTGAGAAAACTACCGTGAAAAAGACTGACAGATTATTTCCCTGTTTGCCATCACTGGATGTTCGCATGAATCAGCAACTTCACACAGATCATTAAAAAATAGTTTGATAATAAAGTCTTAGAGATCACTTACACACATACACGTAGCTGAATAATAAACAACAAATATAGCAGCTTCTGATCAATCCATGTGAATTCCCGACGATCTTTCCTCGACCCAGACTGGGTGCGAGTGAAAACACGAGCACCGACGCAGACGGCAAGACAAAAAGTGAAAAACCCAGAAGACGTTCGATGGTGGAAAAGTGTGGCAAGGTGACAGTAAGTAAATGCACATTTCTGTGCCAGATATATTATATATTTTTTTTCTACCCGATATTAGAATCATATGTGTTTTCATGTCAACTTTCCATGCTAGCGTACAAGCTAAACAGTCATCAATCACTGTTCACTGGTCTTGTAACTTATAGTCTGCATATACAGTATCTCTGTGGCAATCACTGCCAGCAAAACAACATTCCTATTATTATCATTTTTGTGTTTTTGTGGGTTACATCAGATGACAGTCTCCCACTGTCAGCTGGTGTGGACACATTGCTGTTGGCTGCCTGGTCTTCAGAGTCGTCAGAATCTGTAGCCATGTTGCTCTGTTGCTCGTCAAGATATGGCTCAAGTCTGTTTGGTCTCATGCCCAACGCTCCCTCAAACACAACTTCATTTTCTTCTACTTCAAAAAAGTCTTCAATTACCAAAGAACAGTCTGAAATGTCAGAAAATAGCTCTCTTTGCTCGTTCTCCTGTGCCTCCATGGCTGGACCGACTGCCAAGATGGCAGCGGTGAGAGAAACCCACTTGCGGACGTATCAAAATAGTGTCAAGGTAACAAAATAACCACTCATTTCACTCCTATTTAATAGTTGACCATTTATCTATGACACCAGTATGACAAAAATGTTTTATTAAGTGAGAACTTTGATTTTGTTGTTGTTTTTTTGGAAACTTTCTTTGGTTTCATGAGCGTCTGACTTTTCTTCCAATGGGGGGGAACTGGGCAGTGGCTAATTTGCATGAGACAAGACAGCCCCCAAAGGTGGCTGCTATGAACAGGGCTGTCTTAATGGTCTTAATGGGTCCATTACATGTTTCATCAACTTTGCTTAAATATGTTATATATTGTTTGGAATTATGTTGCACTTTGTTCGATTTTTTTAAAGCGAATGGTATATTCAATTAAATTCAAAAACTACATTTATAGTTCATGGCCACCCAAAGCCCCGCTCCCCACCATGCGCTCCTTCTACCGTGGAACCACAGACAGCATCCTGCCCAGCTGCATCACTGAGTGGTATGGAAGCTGCACCGATGCCGACACGCATAGTCAGAGCGGCTGAGAAGACCATCGGCATGCCTCTACCCTCCGTCCAAGACAGCACACGCTTGCCATCACACAGGACCCCACCCACCCCTCACATAATCTTTTCAGTCGCCTGCCATCTGGAAGGAGACTGAGGAGCCTGCGAGCGAGGACCAGTAGACTGACGGACCGCTCCATCCATCAGGCTGTCAGGATGCTCAACTCTCTCCCAGCTAAATTCCCTGTACTGTATATACACCTTCTTTTACGCTTTCATACTCCCTATTTATACTCTACTGTTTAATTTCATTGCACCGTGGAGGGGAAAACGTAATTTCGATGCTCTGTATGTCCTTGATATATGGTGCATTCACAATAAAGACTCTTGAATCCTGAATGATGAACTAGCTCTCACAATTTAGTCCCCTTACCAGAAGTGATGCCATCGGGGTACTATAACTCGGGTAAGCAAACATAGTGGTGTGCGAGACAGAGGATGTGGACAGCTATTATAGCGAAGATTTGAGCCATGTGTCGAGGAGGAACAAACCTTTGGAGACGAAATGGAGAACTTGCAGAACATGGACTTAAGCCTTAAAACATGGAGTTGAAGAGTGGTCGCCTTCGAAACACAGAATGGTAAGTGTACTTTGGAGTTGCTTAGCCATCAATTATTGTTTTAAATCAGCCTCTTGAGCATGAAGGGGTATTTATATTGATTGGATTTATGGCCGCTGCCGCCAAACTTGCTTCTTTGTTTTAAAAAGAAAATGTCACTGTGGTAGAAAGTCCCATTTGGAGTGTGCAGACGAAAAGCTAGGCGAATAACTCTAGCGTGTAAAACAAAGACGCAAGAAAAGTCGAACAGCATTAGGTTTGATCAGGGAGCGCTCAAAGACGCTGGCATTGATTGGTGGAACCTGTGTCAAGCGGTCAAACTGAAACCATTGAGGTTTTACAGACAAGTGTTGATTCTTGCGTGCCGACGTGACACAGCCACACGCCGATCGGGTTTTTTGATCGCTTTGAAAGGCATTTATTGGCATATGCCGATCACGTGTTTTTTACGGAAATCGACCGATACTAATCGGCGGTTCATCGCTCAGAGCATCCCTAATTGAATATGTATGGGGGCTTCTATTATTAGGGGGGAAGACAGATTGAATACTTCTCAGCACAAAGAGAACAAACAGGCTTCTTATCTCCGTGTGCAATTGTTGATGCAAAGGAAGAAGAGGATTTAGACCATAAGGGTTTGTTTCACACTCTGCTGTTTATTTGTAATAAAAACGGGAGCTTTACAGATTTTGGTTGCTGTTGTGGCAAGATAACGGGCTTTTTTGGGCTTCCCGAAGACACAACAGTTAATTGAATATCTCGATCGGTGTTCCGCACACCTTCATTTCCCCCACACAAAGGGGAGACAGGGAGGGTGGAAAAGAAAAGGTGAGAGGCAAATAGCTGTGAAAAGTCGAGAGCTTAAAAAAGCTTAACACTCACAAAGGAGCGCCTTTTTCCCCCCTAAAGACTTGAGAGGAATTGGATTTGTGGCTGTAAAATTCAATTCACCAATTCAAAGATAGTTGACCAAGATGTGCAACTCTCAAGCTGCTCTGAAGGCGTGTGTAAAATGTGTGTTTTGTCTTGCTTTGAATGGGTGTGTGCATACCAGCGACTGTGCACGCATGTGTGTGCGTGCATTTCACTTGTCCCATGAGATGTCCTAATTTTTTCATGACTGTACGTTGCGTGCCATTATTAGTTCCACTCCCTGCTAACTGTTACGCTTTTTGACAAAAGTCTTAGCACTAAAATTAAAGACTGTGAATCCTCTCAAGTCACTTTCATATGTGCCGACCTCTTTCTTTGACCTACTATTCAGAGTGGTTTTTAGGAATCGTCTAAGTAGGATTCACAAAAGTTCTAAACCTTCTGAAGTGCTTATTTTGTAGCGTAACCGGCCATCGATGCTTTTGGACGAGTATGAGACTGGGGTGCCGTTTGCACAAACAGTGGGTGGAATGTTGACTTCTATGAGGTTTGCTTGGGTGGTGAGGACTGTTAAAGATCCGGGACCTCATCTATAAAGCTTGCGTACACGCAAGACGGTGCCGAAAAGTTGGCATTAAGTACGGCATTTTCCACGCAAAGTGTGTGATCTATTAAAACTAGGGGTGTAACAATACGTGTATCTGCATCGAACCGTTCAATACACATGCGTACCGAACTGTGACCCCTGTATCGAACAATACGCAGTTTCATATTTACAGTATTTTATCAACTTCTGACAGCGCTCTGTGCTGGAAGCGCAGTGTATCTGCGATCGACTACTCTCACTTAGGTCGCATTGTCAAGCACAGAGCCACCGAGCTCCGCCTCCCACATTCATACCATAACGAAAATGTTGAAAAATGAGAAAACTGTGAAAAATGTTGGCAATTTCAATAAAATTCAAATTAAAAAAGGCAAGGTAATTTATTTTTTGTATGGAAAAAATATCGAACCGTAACACAAACGTAACGAACCAAACTGAATTTTGTGTATCGTTGCACCCCCGTATAAAAACACAACCTCACGAGAGACGGCACCTTGTAGCTGGCGTACTCACTTTTTGGAGACATGGCAAAAAGGAGACACACATTTCAAGGTGATGTTAGGAATAAACATGCAATGGAAGCCAATGAAGATTTATCCGTCATTGCATGAAAAGCAATGACTTGCCTGCAGCTTTTATTTTGAAGATTACTCATCTTATGTCAGAATTTGACAAACTACCTGGCAATATATAATTTAACAAATGTTTACAGCTATTATTTTGTGTAATATTCAAGTAACGGAGAACTGCTACGGGTTCTTGAACGTGACCAAACGCAGTTATGTAATGTAGATTAAAGGAATAAACCTAGATGGTGACTTGTTTACGTTTATAGTTTGTATGCGGTGGAAACACCCCCCTTCATAACAAACAGTGATTTAATATTAAGAAATGTGGAAACAAATTTCAAGTTTCATAATCCTCTACATCAGTGGTCCCCAACCTTTTTTGACCCACTGACCGGCTTGTGTTCCCACAAATCTCCCGCGGACCGGGAGGTGTGGTGGGGGTTATTGGGATTCGTACATTATAGCGATCTAATTTATCTTATCTCTGGAGTTTTCCAGAGAGATGATTACATCGCTGTTTGACGTGTGTGGTGAAAGGCAGTGTGCTAGCATGAATTCACTTGAGACAAATGTGCACATTAGCACTCAATAAGTCATCAGAACTTACCTTTATGCATTCCCACATAGTATCAGCATTTGACACCAAATATGAGGTGAAAGAAAAATGCTAAAAATACAGTAGTAGTCCATCTGTGCGTTAGCACACGCACAATGGACATGCGTCAAGTTAGACTGATGGAACAGAGAGAATCCGGCCACTTTTCAAAAATAAAACATCATGAAAATTTTTTCTTTCTGGGCGGCCCGGTACCAAATGACCCACGGCCCGGGGCCGCGGGGGTTGGGGATCACTGCTCTACATCATTCACTGTATTGCTTGACGGACGTTATGGTTGAAGCTGTGACGCCCCCAAACACATCGCCCCGCCCTTCCCACTACTAGTTTTTCTTTACAAAGACAGTTTTTTTAATTACAAAATACATGTATTAAGTTATAAATTGCCACAAAAGCCTAAAAAATATGTTCATAAATAAGCCATAAAAAAATATTAAACATAATAAATAGAATGGAAAATTATTTTTTTGGAATGCACAAATCCTTCCAAGTACAACCCCGCCTATCCCCCCTTCCCTCCACCTCAACAACTACAAAAGGGTGCTCCAAAAAACTTTGTCTTTTCCGTGTTTTGTTGACACAAATTAACGGCACTTTTATCATCATCTCCCACCTTCTTCCAACTAGCAGTCTAGGCTAAACCAACTCAGATCGACTCACAATCCCCTCCTTTTTATTTCACATTTTCGTAGTGAAATAACATGTCTGAGACTCTTGGTCACTGATATAATTAATCTGATAAAACATCAGCAATTAAGTATGTTTTATTTTTTAATAATTACTGCTGTAATTTACATGTTTTACTGTAATGAACCTGAGGACTGAGGCCCAGCGGCACCCGCCCCCGCTGCTCCTTTGGTTTGATCCACATCACGTGGTGGACGTTTGATCACTTTTGAGCAGCGAGTTGCTACTAGTTGGGGGCGCGAGTATCACGCCTGTAGAGGGCGCCCATCTTCCACACATATGCTGGCTTGATGAGGATATGATGAGCGCTGAGCATGAGTAAATAGGATTTTTTTTTCTTTCCACCCTGCGGCCAGGAGAATGCCGCCCTGGGCAATTGCCCACGTGGCCCATAGCTCGAACCTCCACTGGTAGGCGGTACGAAATATTTTCAGACATTTCGGAATTTTCTGACTAAATTAAAGTCTGCTCTGGGTCTCATATTTACAAAAAAAGGAGTCAATGAAGGTGAAACTGAGGAAACAGGCGGGTATTTACTTGAGGTAACACCTCCCCCACTTCATTATGCAAACCATACAGCAAGCTTTTGGAGCTAGAGTTGAACCAAAAAATACGGCATCGGTTCAACACACTTGAGGAACCACGATAATGGAAAACTAAAGCTCTGAAAACCTTCTCTGAACCAGCGCCGAACCAGTCACAGTGGAAAAGGGGTAAGTGTGAACCTCAGTTTTCCCTCTCACCTCCATCAATAACACCACAGATGCTTTCCTGCGTTTCACGGTCCTGCCACATACTTACATGCATACATACATACATACATACATACATACATACATACATACATGCATACATACATACATACATACATACATACATACATACATACATGCATACATACATACTTACATGCATACATACATACATACATACATACATACATACATACATACTTACATGCATACATACATACATACATACATACTTACATGCATACATACATACATACATACATACATACATACATACATACATGCATACATACATACTTACATGCATACATACATACATACATACATACATACATACATACATACATACATACATACATACATACTTACATGCATACATACATACATACATACATACTTACATGCATACATACATACATACATACATGCATACATACATACTTACATGCATACATACATACATACATACATACATACATACATACATACATACATCCTCCACATACTTTCAGAACCAAAGCCTGAGGGAGTGGAATAGAAAATAAAAACATCACAGATAAACAATATAAGGCAGCATTTTCAGTGGGTTGCAATTCAAAGAAGGCTGCCTTCTCTACAGCCTCATCAGGCACAATCACAGATGAAAGAAAGGTGACACACATACTCGTTGTCTTTAACCCTAAAAATCGAGTGTGATTGCTCTCAAGAACAAAATGTAATGATTAAATATGAAAAAGACAGTGCTTAGGGGTCAGGGTCAGGGGTCCATGCACAGGCCATCAAGCTCACATCGCCACATGATTTGTAGAAAGCGAATAGAAAATTCACAAAAATGACATTTATAGTTCACGCTGCCAGTCATGACAGACTAGTTCTCGTAACTCAGCCTCATTTCCGGGTGTGTCGTAATCACAGTAGTACCGCTCAGCTACACAAAAATGAGACAGAGGATGTTTACAGTGATTATAGTGAAGATATGAGCGATGTGTCGATGATTTGAGGAGGAAGAAACATTTGGAGATGATGGAGAACTTACAGAACATGGACGTAAGGAGAGCTTGTGAAATAGTTTGGAGCAGCTTGTGTAGTTAGGATGTGGCGCCATCTGCTGTACGTCCTCCTCAGTCACACGCCGCAGCACAGAAATTGGCTTGGGACAAGTGACGGTGGAGTATTGACCCAGTATTCAAAACTGGCAAGTTTTTTTACTGAACCGCGTTCACTTACCCTGCTGCTGCTAGCTAAATTAAAAAGGAGGTAACGTGGCATTAATTGTGCAAGTGTTACTCATTTGTATAAATGTATTAACCCTGTGGAAAAAGCAACAGATCTGAGGCCTCATCTGTAAAAATGTGCGTGGAACTCTGACTAAAAGTCTGCGTGCGACAGAAATGTGTGAACGGACAAAAATATTCAGACTTATAAAAAGTGGCGTACCCACACACCCAGGCCAATTTGTGGTTCAGAGATTCCACCTTGAGGAGAAATGTGCGTACGAAACCTCAAGTTACGCCACTTCACAAGAGAAGTTTAAAGAGCCTTTTTTCTGTTGCCTTAAATTAATGTATTACCAAATTATGTGTACACTAAGTCCCCAACCAACGAACACAATTGGTTCCAGACGACCGTTCCCAAGTCGATTTGTTCTGAAGTCGAAAAAAATGTAATATTACCAATGATATAGGTACTACATGTACGTGTATACATATACAGTATATGTGTATGTATGTAAATATGAGTTTGGATGTAGTAGTAATATTAAACGAGGATAATTAATGAAAAAAACAATAATAAAAATGATATAATACGTAATGATAAATGTTATTTACCTTTGAAGAGGAGTGGTCGAGCATACGTCGTTGTGGTGGAGTTGGAGGAGGAGTTATTGAAAAAAGGACAAATGGTCGTCGTCGTTAGACTCTTCTAAAAGAGGTAGTGTTCTGTGGGTGGTGTAGAATTAAGCAGGCCTATTAACTCTTCATAAACTTTAATCACACGCTCTGTCCGGGTTGTATCATACAGCTAGATCCCCCAGGACAGCATCCGTAGTCTCATTAGGAGCATGCCCCGACGTTGTCAGGCATGTTTACAAGCATGTGGGGGCCACACAAACTACTGAGAATCATTTTGAGTTGCTACAATGACATTTGAGCAAAATGGAGCAGTAAATACAGTAAGAGTGGGCGGAATTGGTGTGCCAGCACCCTCCTACTATTGGTTCCTTACACTACTATTGGTTCCTTACACTACAGTGTACAGTATAGATATAACACTACTATTGGTTCCTTACACTACAGTGTAAGGAACCAATAGTAGGAGGGTGTTGGCACACCAATTCCGCCCACTCTTACTGTATTTAAGGCCTAAGCTACCAGCACTTATTAGTTCGCTGACGAAGCTCTTCGGATGAGGAGCGAAACGTCCGACACCTTCTTCACAGAAGTACAGATGACGTCTCAAGAAGCCTTTTCCTCGATAACCTGGTTATTACTCATTCATTCAATGCTAAACGCTGCATCGTGATGTTGTATGTGTTGTGTGCCTTAAGCATCCAGCCGCCCAGCTGGTCACTAACGGCTAAGCAAAGTTAGCCTCGTCAGCATTGCCACCAATTCATTATATTGTTAGCATGCTATTTCGGTGTGTTTAGTGTACTGCTGGTAGTTGAGATGTTATGCTGCTGTGCATTTGTGTTTAGGTCTAGGGAGGGGCTGTCGCTGTGTATGACTGGCCAATCACAGAGCGTGAAGACTGAATACATAATGAGGATTTTCCGGATAATGACGAGCTGTACTCGTTTCAGGCTTGTACTCGGCAAAAATGCATCTTCCGTAACGGATACTCGTCTACAACCAGTACCCGGCTCATCCCTGGTCTTTATCATTGAAAGTGCTAAAAAAACACACACCCAAATAACGCCTGCTGAGCTTAAATCCAGTGTGTTATTTCCTAGTATCGATTTAATGGATTGATTACCTTTTAAACAATGTTACATCAATATATGTTGTCCGGAATGGAAACTTTCTGGATACAGATCAATGTAGTTGGCTCACAGGAATATAAATCGATGCATCGATGTTGCGGATGAATCGTTACACCCCTACTGGCTATAAATTCAATTTTAACAAGAGTGAGCTTCTCCCCATTCACCCCCTGTCCAGGGGGATGCCGGCTTCCTCCTTCCCATTTAAGGTCACTCCTGATGGGTTCTGATATCTGGGCATAGTCATCGCTGCATCTTTAAGGGCCTTTTTAGCAGGCTTGTTGAAAAATGTAAGCTTGATATGGCCCATTGGTCTTCCCTCCCCGTCTCTCCAACTGGCAGGGCTAGCCTGATTAACACGAGAAGTCCCAGGGTTTTCTTACTCCTGCTAGCATGCCCAGAGGACAGCTGAAAGCCTGTGTGGTTTCAAATGAACAACTTGATGGCCTACAATTACCCACCTTTGTTTTGCCATTACCTGCTGAATTAGTGGTTCGCAGACGTGTTAAGTGCTTGACTGGGCATCGGAATGTGGTTCGACCAGCATGCGCAGATCAGGGAGAGGGAAGGGTTATGTGTGAAAAAGCCTGGAAGCAGCATACCCCCGCGACCCTAGTGAGGAAGCAGCATAGAAGATGGACGGATGGATGCTGATAAACAGAAAATCTTGGTGAAAACAACAAAATACGAAAATAAATTTAAAAAATACACATAAAAAGATCGATGGAGAATGCAAAAGCATTAACAGAGCCAAACCAACTACTCCAGGGACAGTACCATATGCTGAAGCACTTGGGGGGGGAAAACTCTCAAGAGACTGTCAGAGCTCTATAATAATGTGTGGGAAAAGGGTCGACTACCAGCAAAGTGGAAAGAGGCAGTGGTCATTCCAATACGGAAAAGTGCTAAGGAATAGATCAAGTAAAACCATGAAGCTACAGGCCAACAGCACTGACCTCAAATATATGCAAAGTAATGGAAGGAATGATAACAGAAAGGTTAACCTACCAGATGGAGAAAGCAGCCAAGAAAGCAAACTACCAGAGTGATTTAGGAGGGGGAGGAGCACAATGCATCTAATAATACGGCTAAGGGGCAGAAACACTGAGCATCCATCCATCCATTTTCTATGCCTCTTCTCCTCATTAGGGTCGCGGGGGCATGCTGGAGCCTATCCCAGCTGACTTTGGGCGACAGGCGGGGTACACCCTGGATTGGTCGCCAGCCAATCGCAGAACACTGAGCATATGATTGGTAAACTTGAAGCAGCTATTGATCAAGTGACTGAAAGGGGATATGAATGAGGATGTAAGTTTTCAACAGAAACTGGGAAAAAAAAAACCTCAGAAGATATCAAGTGTAGGATAAGATATTGTTTTATTAGGTTGTTAGCTGAGATTTTAGAATAACTGCTTTGATGTTTATTGATTGAATTATTAACTGAGTGCCTTACTGTAACTGTTTTATGACTAAGTGAGTAATTACAAGCAGTTTATAGAAATAATTCTTTATTAACAAATTAGCTGAGTAGATGGACAAATGTTTATGTATCAAAGGTCAAACAGAAATAGTGCGACCTCACACATAGTGTACAATCAGCGAAGGCCAGTCAGTACCAGCAGCTAGATAAGGGAACAAAAACAAGTCAGTAGGCCTTGAGACAGACTGGGAAAGTATGTGCTTTTTGTGCAAGAAAAGTGTCTAAAATCTAATACCAAATCTAAAAATTAAAATTAAAATTAGGGGGTGTGGGAATTGGCTTAATCAATTTTCTAAAGTGGTCCTTTCGACCTTTAGTAGGTTGTGGAGAATTTAATCTCCAACACAAGTTAAAAATGTAGTAGATTGGCGGCAGTCTCGCCAAAGATAACTTTCTCCTGGATTCCTTGACGAAGCTTGCGACGCCAGCAGATGATGGCCGGCTCCTTCGCTGACCCGATAACACTTACTGTAGTTGTTGACATAAACAAAACATTCTTTTCTTCTGCTTACTTCAAGGCTCAGGCCAGTGTCTGTCTGTTTTGACTACATTCTGGACCATGCCTGGCTGCTGACCCTGGCTGGGTCAAGCCGTAGCAAACAGTATTTTTGTTTAATTTTTGACACACTTAAACAGATGTTCCATCTACTCAGCTAATTATTTAATAAAGCATTATTTCTATAAACTGCTTGTAATCATTCACTAAATTATGAGATTAATTCATTAAACAGTTATATCTATACTGTACTTATTGTAAGGCACTCAACAATAATTCAATCAATAGACATCAATGCAAACAATGCAAAATCTACTTGTAATAATGATTTACCCGCTCAGTAAATTATTTTTTTTACAAGGTATACACAGACGGGGCGAAAAATCCAGACACAGGGGTAACAGGGTTTGGGGTGACTGTATTAGGAAAAAAGTGGACATACACAAAAGCAGAGGGGATGGATTAGGGGTATACACAGTAGAAATGGTTGCAGTGTTGATGGCAGTAAGAAAGAGAAAACAGAGGAGAGAACAGAGGAAGACACCGTATCAAATCCAGCAAAAGGATTTGATAAAAGTCAAGGATTCAAGACTTGGCCGTAAGAGCGGGAGAGAAGAAGTGGTGATGACAAGATTGAGGACAAGGACAGTGTGCTGTTAACAAAAAGTTCTGGGGAAGCATGACACTGGATTGTGTGAAGAATGTCAGGAAGAGGGCTCAGGTGAGCATGTGATTCTGAGGTGCAAAAGGAGGTGATGGGGAGGGAACTGATGAAATAACACCACAAGGACTACTGAACATGGGTGAAAGGACACATCACAGGAAGTTGTTTGACTATTTAAGAAGCACAGGGTTGTTTAATAGAATATGACGGAAGGTGTGCTTAGTGTGGAGAATCAAGGTTTATGTTTCCGTGTGGCGCTAGTGTCTGTTCTCTATATACTCATTATTATTTACTATGACTAAAGATAAATCAGAACCAGAACTTTGAATACTATATTGTCATGTTACCTTATCATTTTCTTCTGTATTTTAAACTTGCAAGTGAACAAATGTATTGCAATTGATGTGAAACGGAAGAGGGTAGGATTAAATAAGCTTTCCTTTTTCCTACTCTGTTTGGACATGTGGAACTGTTAATTGTGTGATGTAGTCCAATGCAACTTGTATGCATGCAGAAATAAATGAAACCATTACCATTGCCATTACCATTACCCATCAGTAAAGGATTATGAAAGCTTCCAGAATAGAGAATAGGAATAGCGTTTACCGAGGGACAGAAGACAGTCATGCTTACATCATCTATCACTAGTAGTCATAAGGAACTACACGAACCCCAGTTAGTTGAACCCGTGCCTTACAAGCATGTGCATTTAAAGGGACTGCAACACACAACACAACTGCTTAGAAAACCTTTGAGTATTGCTAGCATGCTAATGTTAGCATACTAGCATTTTAACTATTTTCATGGGTAGACACATATACTTGTATAAACAATTAGCATTATCATGCTAGGTGTTAGCATGCTGAGGTTAGCTTGTTAGCATTGCTAGTGTGTTAACATTAGCATAGTAACATTTTTAGCCATTTTCATAGGTAGGCACTTAGACACTTCAGGAGAAACAGGTGCCAACCCCTGTTGTCACCTGTTCTCATTAAAGGAGGTGGTTCACACCTACAAATACCTGAGAGTGCATCTGCTGGAAATGTGAATTTATCTTGGAGATAAATAAAGTATCTAAAAACTTACTATCGTGCTAGGTGTTAGCATGCTAACGTTATAATGTTAGTATTGCTAGAATGCTACATTGGCATAGAAGCATTTGTAGTAATTTTCATAGCTAGACACATACACTCCTGATCAAAAACTTAAGACCAGTTGAAAAATTGCTAGAATTTGCATTTTGCACATTTGGATCTTAATGAGGTTTTAGGTAGAGCTACAATATGCAAAAACAAGAAGGGGGAGTGTCACAAAAAGCATTTTGAAAAAGAAATTTATTGAAAACAACAATTAAACTGAAATAGGCTGTTTATCAGCTGATCAAGAGCTTAAGACCATAGGATATAAAAGCCAAAATCTGCTCAGAATTGTCACTTTCTGTCAGGCATTCACACTGTCATGCCCTCCTGACGGCTAAAGCTAAGAAGGGCCGCTACAGTGAAATTTATGCTCCATTGGCGCCACCTTCTGGCAAGTGCGATCATTCACCAGAGGCCTCAGCATTCTTCAACTGCAGTGACCGACCTTTGGTAGCTGAGCGGCAAAGTCACTCACAAAGGTAGTGAAATGAAATAGTTTTAAGCAAATATAAGAAGTCTTCTGCTTTCTGCTTGCTTCCTCAATCATACAAGACAATGGACATTGAAAGACTTTGAATCTTTGACAACTCTCTGCATAAATGTTTGAACTGAAATACTTGTCAAAAGGTTAAATGTGCATCTAAGGTCAAATAATCATTTGATTTTTCGGCGTCAGTGTAATCTTGATATCACTGGGATAGCAATAGTTGAATTGTGCATTGTGTTCTGCGTCCTTCTGGTCTACTAGAGTGATCTATTGGTGCTCTGTTGTATGTGTCTGTTATTGTATTTACTACTGCTACCAGTAGAGGGTGTTGTATGCTCATGTGAGAGTTGAAGACCTGTCCAGATGTGTCCGGTTCATCTCAGTAAGCTACAACAGTCCTGATTGGCTAAGGGAGAACCCGCCCATTGTGTTCTGCGTTCTGATTGGCTGTAGGCCATTGTCAATCAATGTCCTTTGTGGAGGACTGTCTGTTTCCTGTTGCTAGCGATCGTACATGCTGACTGAAGGCAGAAGTTACAAGGTCTGTTGACGTCTTTGGCTTTTTGTCGCGGGAGCTACAGATCAAAGTCTTATTCATCTTGTGTGTGAATTTCTGACTTGTAGGCAATGTATTTCTGTCCCAGTAGGGGGCAACAGTTCTCTTTTCCTCCAAAGATTGTGGGTTGGGAGAGGAAAATGGCGAAACACATGCAGAAATTGAGCGGAGACAACAAATACAGGCAGCTAACACTGTCACAGAGCTTGTCTGGCGGTAGTGACGCGATCGCGAAAGATGGGTGTTGTAGGTGATGTAGACACAAATGCAGTTGATGCAGCTGAAGCAACAAGCTCGTGGTTAGCGTTGCTCAGCCATGTGGCGCGACACCAGAGCCTGACACCGGTTAGCAGTCCAGAGTCGGGTGACTCCGAACCCGACCAGCAACACTACCTACTGGTGCTGCTACTGTGTTGTTTGTGAGTTTGGAAAAGTTAACGCTAGGTTGTAAATCATGCCTTGCACGCGTATTGTAGGAGGTTGTGGTCAACATTTGAGATTCCACACACGACGCAACTGAAGCAGTGGATACTGGCTCTCAACTTAGACGCAAGCACGTGAGGACAAGATGGTGGTGTTCTCAACAACATAACGAAAAATGACAAGTTGGTCTTGGACGATGCGTAAATCAGCGTGGGTAACGCCTACGACACCAGCACAGGTACCATGTCAGCTATCAGCTAACTAGCATAGCATTTCTTCATGGCTTGTTAGCTCATGGAGTCAGCACCGCTGGGGTGGGGGGGGCTCTCATAAAAGCGTGATTGTTCCCCTGCAGGCATTTTCACAGCCCCCCGCAAGGGCGTGTACTTCTTCACCTTTACCTGCTTCACGGATAGCGGGTATATTAGTCTAGGTGTGGCTGCTAGGAAGAAGGATGGGAAGAGCGAGTGGATGATGCAGGTGTCTTACACCACCGCATATAAGCGCCACAGTGGGACCGTCAGCAGGATGATACACCTGGAGCAAGGAGATGAGGTGTATTCCTGGCCCCTATGGTACCCACGATCTTCAACGTCATAACGGACAAACCGTTTTCAGCGGCTTCCTCGTCCACCCCACGCAGAATCTGAACGCACCTCTGGAGGAGCTGGATGAAGTAGCATGTAAGTCAGAAAGAGTAAAGGTCATACGAGTGGATATGACCTGACACCTGATGTGTCATCTTGCAGACGAGCATGAGGTGGTGGTCTCAGTGTCAGGGGGCAACATAAAGAAAGATGACAAGTGGGTCTCGCACAAACTGTATGCCAACGTGTGTAACGCCTATAACACCAGTACAGGCGCCATGTTACCTAATGTCCAACTAGCATAGCATTTCTTCATAGCACTTTTGAGTCAGCACCACTGGAGGGCGCCAAGAAAGGTGGCACCACCAGCAGGATGGTACACCTGGAAGGTGTATGTCATGCCTTATGCTAACCATACTCGAACATTTTAACGGAGAAACGATTTTCAGCGGCTTCCTTATCAATCCTGTGTAAGATAGAGGTGGGCGCATCCATTTAGAATATTAGCGATAGCAGGGCAGTATTGGTATTATGCTAGCATGATGACACAAATATATTCGGTTAATGTTTAAAAATCTGTCGTTTTCTTGTGTGTAATGTTACATCGGCGTGTTGTGTGTAATTGTGTGACGCCGCATGGTCTGATCACGCACACTGGAAAAATAGATGTTGCTTGAGTTATAACTATAAACCATACGGGAAAAAACTATTTAAAGTATTTATTTACAAAAATCTTCATAGTATTAATGTACTTACTTTGTATTAGGTAGTAAATTTTGTATACAGTGTTCACTCAGTGTGAACCCACAATAAGTGAAATCTGCCAAGTAGCCAACTTAATTTTTTTTACAATGATTATACATGTAAAACCCCTCGCCATGCACTTGATACACTTTTCTCAGACAGGCATTAACATTTCCTCACATTTCTCCCTTGTTTAAACACTCTCAAAGTTCAAATTTAATTAGAATTTTAATGATCAATCTACTAGGTTGGACACAACCGTGCCTCGTCCTGGCGCCATTTGGCTGTAGCGTTTTTGGATCGTTAAAACATTGCTCCTGCGTCGTGTTTTCCTCAGCGACTACGCGAAAGGGGAACTGCGTTGTTGCGAGGGAGCACTCTATTGTTATGGACATTTGAATAATGATACCACTACCATTTACTTACGTAGGATCGGTAGCAGCACATTTTAAGAATACCAAGTAATATCTACCACAAAGTTCAATTTTGACTGGTATTACGTCTCAAAACTGTAAATATGTACAATGTTCCCTCGCTACTTTGCGGTTCACCTTTAGCGGATTCACTGTTTCGTGCAATTTTATATATATATTTTTTAACAGTGTATGAACGCCATTGTGTTCTGCATCCTTGTGGTTTATTAAAAGCAATCTATCGGTGCTCTGTTGTATGTGTTATTGTATTTACTGCGGCTACCAGTAGAGGGTGTTGTATACTCACACTGAAGACGTGTGCTGCTCCAGTTCTGTGTTTACATGCCTCTTCAAGCATATTAGGAACGCACAGTTGGCAATAGCCAGCTAAATATGGAGATACAACAGTCCTTATTGGCTAAGGAGAAGAACCCACCCTTTGTGTTCTGCATCCTAATTGGCTGTAGACCATTGTCAATCCATCTCTTCCTTGCCATTTGCTGTTGCGGTCAATAGTCGCTAGCAAACTCCCTGCGTGAACTAACCGCTTGCTAACCGCAAATATACAATAGGAGAAGCTAACCGACTAAAATTAATCTTTGGTTCAAGGATTAGGACGAGGACGACGACTATGGCAGGAGCAATGTTTTAACAAGGATACAAAAACGCTACAGCGACGAAGCAGTCAGAGGAGTGAATACGCTTGAGTCACTTAATGTGTCCAACCTAGTAGATTGATCCATTACATTTCAAAAGAAATTTGAAGAGTGTAATTTGAAGAGTGTTTAAACAGAGAAATGTGCAAAATGTTAACGCCTGTCTGTGAAAAGTGTATAAAGTGTATGGTCAGGGGTTTTATAGCCTTAAAACATATATAATTGTAAGCAAAGTTGGCTACTTCAGATTTTACTTATCGCGAGTTATTTTGGGAACCTATCCCCCGCGATAAACGATACATTGATGTGGAAGTGTTTGCCCCCTTCCTGATTTCTTATTTTTTTTGCACGTTTGTCACACTTACATGTTTCAGATCATCAAATTTAGTCAGTTGCAGCACGACTGAACACGAAATGCAGTTTTTAAATGAAACTTTTTATTAAGGGAGAAAAAAATCCAAACCTGTGGAATAGGTTATAAAGCCATTTCTAAAGCTTTGGGACTCCAGCGAACCACAGTGAGAGCCATTATCCACATATGCCGAAAAACATTGAACAGTGGTGAATGTTCCCAGAAGTGGCTGGCCAACCAAAACTACCCCAAGAGCGCAACAACGATTCATTCCAGAGGCCACAAAAGACCCCACAACAACATCCAAATAACTGCAGGCCTCACTTGCCTCAGTTAAGGTCAGTGTTCATGACTCCACCATAAGAAAGACACTGAGCAAAAACGGCCTGCATGGCAGAGTTCCGAGATGAAAACCACTGCTGAACAAAAAGAACATTCAGACTTGTCTCAACTTTGCCAGAAAACATCATGATGATCCCCAAAACCTTTAGGAAAACTCTGTGGTCTGATGAAACAAAGGTTGAACTTTTTTGGAAGGTGTGTGTCCCATTACATCTGGCTTAAAGTAACGCTGCATTTCAGAAAAGATCATAGCAACAGTACAATATGGTGGTGGCAGTGTGATGGTCTGGGGCTGTTTTGCTGCTCCAGGACCTGGAAGACTTGCTGTGATAAATGGAACCATGAATTCTGCTGACTACCAAAAATCCCTAAAGGAGAATGTCTGGCCATCTGTTGGTGACCTCAAGCTGAAACCAATTTGGGTTATGCAGCAGGACAATGATCCAAAACACACCAGCAAGTCCACCTCTGAATGGCTGAAGAAAAACAAAATGAAGACTTTGGAGTGGCCTAGTCAAAGTCCTGACCTGAATCCTATTGAGATGCTGTGGCATGACCTTAAAAAGGCGCTTCATGCTGGAAAACCCTCCATTGTGACTGAATGACAACAATTCTGCTAAGATGAGTGGGCCAAAATTCCTCCACAGCGCTATAAGAGACTCATTGCAAGTTATCACAAACGCTTGATTGCAGTTGTTGCTGCTAAGGGTGGCCCAACCAGTTATTAGGTTTAGGGGGCCATCACTTTTTCACACAAGGTCATGTAGGTTTGGATTGTTTTTTCTCCCTTAATAATAAAAAGTTTCATTTAAAAACTGCATTGTGTTGTCACTGACTAATATTTTCATTTGTTTGATGATCTGAAACATCTTGTGACAAACATGCAAAAGAAAAGACAGAAAGGGGGCAAACACTTTTTCCACACCACTGTATATGCTGGTTTGAGTGTTTTGATGCGCACTGTTGTGTTGATCCTGTGCTTGGATTCCACACATGCAGATAGCATTGCAGCAGAAGACAAAGTTGTAACACTCGGTGATGTTTGGGCGACAAGACCTCCAATGGCACCTTTTAAAACAGGGATTTTATTTGTCTTAAAAAAAATTCTATTTCATTGTCACTAATAGAAACAGTACGGAAGCACTGAGTCTTTGAGCACTGAAACTGCTCTTCAAGTATGTTAGTTGAGTTCATAGGTCATCTTCCTCGGCAGTCAAACGTCCAGGTGGCTTGAAGCTCTGAAGTACACATTGTGTCTCGATGGCGTGAAACCTCCAGAAGACAACCGTCATTAATATTATCATTTGATCCAGAGCCACGGATGGAGTCTTTAGCGAGGAAGAATTGGTCACAAAAGCTAACATTTAAACAAAAAGTCATTAGGAAAGTAAAAGATGGTGGATGGAGATAGATAAATTATAAATTAAAAATGAAGTGAATCAGCAGATGAGCGTTAAAAACAAATAAATATGCATTTGAATGACTCGCCTTAAAAGCAATACAAACGTGAACGAGGATGACGCAAACGTGTAAACAAATTCACTCAGGAGAGAGAAATCATGTGTGCGGTTCTCTCAAAGCCACAATCGCACCAAAGACGCCAAAGGAGCGGCCATCTTGTCTCTCTTGGGTGATGAAGTGATGGCCGTTAAGGAGCAGCATTGCAGCCACTGACCGGTCCGGTTGTGTGTTCGATTTAAAAAAGGCACCGCCATCAGGTCACCTGGGGTGCAGGAGGAAGCGATGCAGATATTCGGAGAAGGCGTACCAGTGCCTCCACAGGAAAGCCGTGAGGACGACGAGGAGCAGCGTGGAGAGCGTGCGGCTGCGCGTCTTCATCAGGGGCACCACGCAGTTGGCCACCGTGGACACGAACACCAGCAGGACGGCCATGACGGCCAGCAGCACGTTGATCAGTTTGCCCAGGAGAGTCCGCGCCGTGGCGTTCTCCAGACCCTCCAGCTGCACCACCTGCTGCTGCTGCTGCTGCAGCTGCAACTCCATCTTGGAGATGCGGGTCTGACACGCCTCCAGCGCCTCCTACGGGTAATGGACAGCACAAAGTGGGTGACGTGGTTTTTCGTGTTGGCTGCATTTAAGACTGCTAGGAAATTTGCGATTCAGACAAACACACACACATGGCTGAGAGTTTGAAGAAGCTGGTAGAGTGGAACCGGTTTAAGTATAACATAACATAATCTAAACCAAAACTAGCCCTTGCTTTGGAACTTTGGAATTGTGCCCACCATCCACAATCCTTGTGTGAAACGAGCACACATTCTTTCCCTTTTCTGTGCATTCTTAAGGGAAAAAAACAGTTAGCATGAGGGAGCTAACAATGCACATCATGGGACACACCCATTTAGACGATAAAGTCCTCAAATAAAAAACCAACAACAGGTACATTCACGATAACATGCAATACTGACAGTATTTTACCGTACTTTCATCATTTTAAAAACATTACCGGAACTTCTTTCCTAGGCGCATTGATTTACCTAGCCCAATGATAGGAACTAACGCTACTTCCGTCAACAATAGCGCCATGTGAAGAGAAAGTGAAACTTTGTAGCAGATGGGTGCAAGTCATTACACCGGTCTGAAGTTCACATTATGTGTCAAGGCAGACGTCAGCTCATTTGCAGATACACTTCCTTGATTCACTTTTAGCAACATTTTGTGCCGAATACTCTGTTCACGTTAAATGAGGTGTAACGTTTTATCACAGTTTGGTCAAAGTACATGTTTCGGATGCAGCAAAATGCGTTTGGTGCACCATGCGGTGATATACTTCTGGAAGTACGGCAGCTGAAACATAAGTTTCACCGTTTTTCATTATTTCATGTTTTTTAATGTCGCAAAATGATGACGCGGAAACGGGCTGAAATTGACATCAGATCATGTTTTATACGCAACAGCCACAAAGAAAGCATTCCATCGTGTAGCACACGACGCACACAGCTTGCGAGCGCGCGCACACACACACACATACTGTAGAGTGCTGCAGCACTCGCCCGCCTCTACCCACTGGGACAAAGACACTGAATGACTGACACTCGATTCATTCCACTATAGACCCGACGCGCGGAGACGGAGCGTGGGTCCTTAAATGTATGCAGCAAGCTGCTGGAGATCTTCTACCAGTCTGTGGTTGCCAGTGCCCTGAACTTTGCTGTGGTTTGTTGGGGGAGCAGCGCCAGCAAAAAGGACATAAACCGCACTGACAAACTGATCCGGAAAGCCGAACAAGTTATCGGCACTCATTTGGAGGCGTGTGAGAGAGGAGGACACCGGACAAACTGCTCTCAAGACAAGACAACCCCGCCCACCCACTCCACCGGACAACAGAGGGGCAGCGGAGCTCGTTCTCCAGTTCCGTTCCCACAGTACACACCATCCAGCTCTACAATACCTCACCTGTCTGTAAAAGATAATTCACCACGTTGCGCTGTACTGTCTGCCCTCCCTTTTATCAAGTGTAAATTTACTTATATTTAACATATTCTACACACTATTTGTAAATCTTGTTTATCTTATATTCTTTTTATTTATCTTCTGTTCTTTTTATTTCATTTTATCATATTGATATTGCGTTACATTTTGAGCTACTGTAACCAAGCCATTTCCCTTGTGTCTAAGTCTAAGGTCGATATATCGAGTCCGGCAAAATTATCGAGTTTTTATTCACCATGCGATTAATTGATTTATTGATTATCACGACAGGCCTAGTTGTTCAACATAGACAGGTTGTCAACGTATGAGGGTTTGACTGCAATTGTCTAGTTCTACTGTGATATCATTGCATGATGGCTTTCCTGTCAATGATCCCACTTTTTAGCTCCAGCAGAACAAGTCCAACCTTTGAGGAAAAGCTCAACCTTTGCTGACAATACGTGTATTGTTTTATTGAGCAGGTTGACTAAGAGGATAGGAGTGTGAGTAACAGTGTGACACATGACTCTGTCAGCACTCACACAATGAGACAGGGTGTGTTTGGCGAGGGCAGGGTCAGTATCGGTGTGCGTTTGTGCTCACCTGAATGTCTCTGGCTCGTTCGTTCGACTGGTAGGCAATCTTCTCCTCCATGCTGGCTAATTCCTGTTTCAAGTTGAGTATTTCATTCTGGTGCAGCTCTGTCAGATCATTGAGCTGCTCCTCTAAGCGTTCACACCTGCGGGAGAGCAGCATCACGGAGTTAAGCAAGCACGCGTCATGAGATACGCAGTAGTGTCTTCCAACCTGAATCGCTCCTCTTGCAGGGCCTCCATGATCATGGTGTAGTCCCGCTGATAGTGCGACTTTAAATTCTCAAAGGACTCCTCAAGTCGACCTTGGTTGTCCCGCAGCTCTTGGAGCTCGTGGAGTATCGCATCAAAGCCTGAGGCCTGCGACGGATCAAGCGTGTTCCCTCTGGAGCTGGGGGGCCCCCCTGGACCTCCGGTGGTGCTATTGGGCCCCGCTGAACCGGAGGTAGCACTCGAACAGTCATCCTCACTGCCATACTTTGGACTGGACTGCATGTGCCCCGTGCCAAGGGTCCTCATAACCCCGGTGCCGACGACCCCCTCATCTCCTTGGGTCTCATCCAGAGAGTCTTTGAGGGCTGCAATGTTGTCAGCGCTGCCGAACTTGTTGCGGATGAGGAAAGCGAATTCTTTGGGCTTGGACACCACGGCTCCAGCTGCTGAATGAGTGGCTTGGGAAATGCTGGAAAGGCCGCCTGTCACCTTGAATGGACGAGGGCAGCTTGTTAGCCATCATGCAAGAATACACCATCGACACCAGGGCTGGGTCTCAAGTGGAATACGGCCATACTTGCACCTCAATAAGTATCAGTGTTTCCCATACATTCATTCATAGCTAAATTAATAAAACACATTACAATGGGACTGTGTGTGAATGTAGCTTGTCGTCATCACTGTGCACAGTAGCTGGTGCTCGCTTCTTAACGCGCCTCATATGCATCTGGTCTGCCAGACAGTAAGAAACGGGCTGACAGGTGTATTAGTGACAGCATCGGCAACATTTAACGTGTTTATACCTTGGCGCCGACATCTTTGAGGCCCTGGTGCATGTCTCGTAAAACATCTTTGGGCTGACGCGGGATGCCGTTGTGCTCCACCTCGCGGAGCTTGCGGTGGTAGTTTTCCAGCTTCTTCTGCAGGTGCTGGATGGTCTGCGAGGACTTTTGGTTCTTCTTCTCAAACACCTGCTTGATCCGCACGCTCTGCAGCTTGTCGGCATTGTTGGCCAGCTTCAGGTACTCGGCCACGTTGTCGTCGCGCGCCGTCTGTTCGATTTTGATTTGCTCTGTGAGTTTGAGGATCTTCTGTTGGAGCTGGGCGATGGCCTGCTTGGTGCGCTGGGGGTCCGGCGTGCTGTCCACCGCATCGTAGCCGTCTGCGCCGCAGGAGACGGCGTTGGGGGAGACGGCGGGGGCCGATCCATCGTAACGATCCTGCTGTTGACAGAGAACACAATGCTCTCACGAGAAGTCGATAAAAAAAAAGCCCCACACGTATTCAAATTAGGGCTGTCAAATGATGAAACAATGTAATCAAATTAATCAGTTTTCAAATTAATTAATCACCATTTGCAACTATCTGAAATATGCTCATTTTACAGGATTTCTGAACAAAAAGATAAAGACAGGACAGGATTATATATACAATATATATATATTCCCAATATAGTAGATATAATCAGAGAAAATACGCCATTTAAGACATAAATAATACTCATGCTTGTGTGTGTTTCAATAAATGTCTTCTGGACGTCTGGACAGGAAGTCACGTTGGGGATTCAGAGTTGCTTGTCAGCTGTAGTACGGCCACAACAGTAGCCCATGTTATTATGATGACTGTCATTATTATTGTCATTATTATTCGTTTTGTGTTGTAAAATAATAAAAGCCTGTTGTTGGCGATCAAGTCTGGTGCGTGTTACTAGTGACACATAGTGGCCAGTTTAGTACAGTTCATCAACATCTTGTAATGCCTTAAACTGTACTTGTGGTTTAGTTCATTCTGAACATTTTTAGAATTGCAAATGCTTCATTTAGGCCAAGAAAAGGTAACGTTTATTTAAATATGCGGTTTTGGAACTAATAATAGTCAACCACAAAACAACTGTACACTCATAATGAAGACAACGTGTCGGTGAATGCACCTCGCTGTCATCTGGCGACAATGAGGAAGTGTAGTTCCCAGGATGAGCTGACTAGAGACGTGTTTGTGAGTTGGAGATACAAATATGGTGTTGGAATTGCACTGCTGTTGTGTTCAGGTCAGAATAAAGTTATTGAAGAAGGGCAGACTCTGTTGGGACACTACATTGTGCTTCCGTCTGTCATAACACATGAATGTGTCTTGACATGAAGGGCATGTGTTAATGGCGCTAAAAAAGTTTCACGTAATTAATGAGTTACTGTCATTAACATGCTATTTTACACAGCCCTCATAAAAAAGACAACGGTTACATGACTTACATTTGTGTTACTACACATTTTCATGTGGTGACTTGCAGTGTATTTAAGAAACAAACCAAAAAGGCTTTGAATCCTTGTACAGTTCAAAAAATTGCTTAACAAGGTGAGCAAAACTCAGCTGCTTCCTGCTTTTACTAACCTTGTCCGGCTCCTCAGTGGAGTGGTGGCTGGATGTGAGCAGCATGTCTGCCAGGGCGGGGCTGGTGGGCGTGTCCGTGGTGGAGGAGGAGCGAGGGCGCCCAGCCTGCAGCAGGGCCTCATGGGTGCTGCGCCGGTGAATCTGGGGGCTACCTTTCTGGGGGGCATCCCCGGTGATGGCCGCCTTGCTGCGGCGGCTCTGCAGGCTGGTGCCTCGCTTCATCATTGGCGGAGCACCGCGGATCTGCTGCAGGACGCGGCTCAGAGCTGCGGGAGGGGCGGAAGCGGCAGGGCCGTCAGAGTCCACAGAGAGAGCCGAAGGGGCCCGAGTGTCCCCGCTTTCTGAGACTGCGTCGGCGGTGGCCTCGGAAGGAGGGGCTCCGCCGCACGACGCGGCCGTGTCTTGTGGGGACACAGAGGAGCGTCTGCGCTGTGGCTGGAAGAGCTGTTTCAGGCCGTGGCCTAACGCTCCCATGTTCTCCAGGGCGTTGTGGGTGATTTTGGACAAACCGTGCTCCGACTCTGACGCCCTCCTGCCGCCTTCGTGCTCCGCCCGGCCTCCCGAGTCCGCTTCCTCTGGACACTGCTCACTACTACCCTGATCCATCAGAGGCCTCCAGTGCTACTTGGGGGGTGCACGGTACTAGCTACAAGGCGTCGACACCCCCCCCACCCCCTCCTTCTCTGAGAGGCTGCGTGGACGGCGCTCAGTTGAACTTTTTGGGTGGGCATGCATCTGTGGCCTGGCTCAATGTCATGCTTGTCTACCACAAAAACAAAAAAGTGATTGGAAAAATGAATTAAAACATGCAGCAGTGAGTAGTTAACAGAACAGAAGACAGGAAGCAGAACTAAGTGGGTTGGTGCAGAGACATCCACTATTTTCCCTTTTTTCTCCTCAAAGTCTCATACTATGTGGCATGACTGGCAGCACCAACTACCTGAAGCTAAAAAAAAAAAAAAAAAAATCTACAATTTCCATGAAAACAAAACAAAAGTCAGTTTCTGAAATGCTGTCCCGTTTTGTCTGGCGTTACATTTCAGAAACGATTCAAATGAGTGTGCTTGGATGATGCAAAGAGAGCATACTGAATGTGGAAAAATCTAGTGAGTGCTGGCAGTGGAGTCTGGCAGTCTCTTCCTTGCCTCACCTTTTTATTCTCATTTCAAGTTTAAAACCTGTAATGTAGTTACGGGCCGAGCCACTATTCTGGCTTCCAGTCAAGGACACACAGTACATGGATTCCTCTAATTAAGACAGTGGAAGTGATGAGAAAAGGCGATTGCTTACCATCAGCCCAGCCTTTCCCTCTTCTGACTCACAGAGCACCACTGGCTAAAGAAAACACAAATCAACACCTAAATCATTATTTGTTGAATATTAAATTACAGTCCAGCATGAACTAGAGAAATGAATAATTCAACACAAAGCCTATTAGTGTTTGCTAGTGGATGTCTAGACGCACCGAAGACATGCTGACCAGGGAAGAATAATCTGAAAGTAATTTGAATTGTAACTGTAATAACAACAGTATTGCAATACAAGCAGGGTTTCCCCTAGAATTTTTTGAAGCTGTGGCGGTGGGCTGCATGGGAGGGCGGACAGCCGCTGCTGCCGTGCCGCTGCTCAGTCTGCTTTTTCTTTTTTTAAATGACAAATAGCAATTTTTTATATTTATTAACTTATTTAACGTTTTTCAACAACCAGCGGGGCATGAACCAAATGAACATTGCAAAACTGTTAATTTAATGGCAAAGTTGCTGAGAGCACTTAAAGTGAAAGTGTAACATTTCACGCCTCCTTTTTTTACCCGACCTATTTAGTCCAATAGTACTGTGACTAGTACAAAAGTAAAACATTTTGTACTATTTGACACAAACCTAAATTTTATTTGATGCCTGTTTTAGAGTAATATGAATACATGAGAAATGCAAAGTTCAATAAAATATTTTGTACAAAATAACAATTTAAATATTTTTGTTACAGAAATCTGTCTTGTATAAACCGTACAATTTCAGAGTCCAGGGTTATAACACACGTGTATCCGACTTGCAGCATTATTAAAACACTATTAAAAAGAAAAGTAGCGGTGATCTATTTGACTGCCAACATTTAAATGGCACTTTACTTCCAAAGCACAGCTCCACTTAGTGTGCTCCTTTGTCATTAAATACAGGTGTCATGTTTGAATAGAAAACTTATAAAATACGACGAGGTGAAGCAAATATTATTTGGTGAACTACTCAAGATAGCGTCACTGTCTAAAGCTGCACACGCTACGTCTTTCAGGTGCACAACTTCGACACACAACTATTGTTTTGAAAACAAGCCATGAGCAGTGTAATGATAACAAGAGAACAAGATTGCTAAGTGACACTTTAATGATGATCGATGAATCCAATGAACGTAACCACTTGTAGCACCGAGCTAGCTCGATGTCGCCAACCAAGCATGTTAACAAAAATGCCATAAATGAGATTGAAACGTGCACGATCGCACACGCTGGCATAAATCGGCTTAGCATGTGACAAACTGTCGTCAATTGACTACACATTTTACGGGCTCTCAATTTCTGACACAGCAAAAGTCATAAGAGTATGAATGATTCGTGCCAATATTGGATTGATTTTGATAACGGCCAATATTCAAGGCTGCAATATCAATCTTTATTAATAGGTGTTGCTGAAAAGCCACAGAAAATGTAAAACACACCCACAAAGAATCATTTGATTCCAGCAGAGCTAACCTATGAATTTCAACACAACAAAACCCTTTCTTAGCCAATGTTGCAGCCTCAATGTAACACATCACTAATGGAATATATTTATAATCAAGTTGCTGACTCATGGAATCACGTTTCACTTTACTCCTCTTCTCTTAAAAGGTAAATATATAAAACGCTGCTTCTATAGGCTTGTGTGTATATTTGCTGGCTGGTTGACAGCAGGGATATTTGACAGGCGAGCAACCTCAACCCGCTTAGATGTAGCTGCACGCTGACAGTTCCTCGGAGCATGTTTCTGCCCTCATTTGTTTGCTAAATTTCTACATGAATTTTTGAATTATCCATTTTATATTTGATGTGTTCATTAAAAAAAAAAAAAAAACTTTCCCTACTCGGATTTTGGGTTTTATGATTTTGAAAATTTTGTATTTTGCAACAATACATACACTGTGTAAAGGGGAAAAAAATAACTGTAGTCGCACGTGAGGTTATACTAGGAAAAAAAGAAGCTAAGTAGAGCAAGCGAGTAGACAAAAGAAAAATAGTGAGATGTATTATTTATTATTATTACATATGTGGTATATATATATATATATAAAATAAATATATATATTTTCTTTACATAAAAAAGTATGTTTGTCCAGCCATTGTACTTTTCTTAAAATTTACATTAAAATCTTATCGCCTCTCGTCCTCGTAGACCCAATCTCGTGCATCGTCTCGCCCCATGACTTGGGGTAATTACCACCTTTATTTATGATTTCCTACAGGAAAACTGTTTTAGAAATAAGTATGGTTTAGAAATCGATAGATTCCCTTGCATACAAAAACAAAATGAGTGAATAATTGAAACGGTACCAATCATCCTGTCATAATGGCAGCCATTATCCAAGAGTTTCCCCAGGATGCGTGCACCTAAAAACCTTACACTGAAAGCAAACATCCCTCTGGCTTGGAGCAAATACTCCCACCGCCCTCAGCCATGAAATTACAGCAGCGTCTGACTCCTTCCTCTAAGCTGAGGGCAAAGTCATCTTGTTGAAATGGGTCAGCCAACATTCGCCTATCACTCTGTGCACATTGCAACACTGCAAGGTCACACCATCTACTGTGCGTGTGTGCGCGTGTGTGTGTGTGTGTGAGAGCATTTAAGCTTAAAAAGCAAGCAAGAAGCAATTGGTATTGTTACAGAAAGCTACTCAGTCCGTTAAAAATTATTGGAAAATTCCAGTTTCTTTGTAAAGCCTATAAAAACAGTGCAAACTGTCCACCAGCAATCATGATATAAATTCATTAAGATGACATACCTGTAGATGTGGTCATGCAGACACACCACAAGGAATAACAATCCAAAAAAAAAAAAACGTCCAACACCACCTCCTGTGGGTATACAAGTCCTCCAAAGGAAAATCTTATGGGGTGGCTTTTCGTTGTCTTTTTAGTCAGCTGTTTCCATGGACATTTAGAAAAATCACATGCTGCAAGATAAATACGCACACGCGTGAGAACAATCCCTACATGCCATGATTCATTAACGCAGCGCTTGTCTCTCTGTCTCCTCCCTATTGCACGTCCAGAAGCAGCAGGCAGACAATTTCAGAATAGAAAAGGTTGAACTTTTGTACAAAGGTTGTTTATCTTGAACAGAACAAGCAGAGCCAATGTTTGATGTACATCAGGTGGACGATGACACATAAAAGGAAAACACGAACCATAATGACTAAACATTTTTCAAAAGGTTGTGTTTCCACATTGTGGAAGACCTGCACCATGTTTAGAAGCCTCGTGACTATTAAACTCGCTGGCCAGAGCGAGATGGCTCCGCGCCCTGGCCGGGAAGGCTCACTGTGGGACCGGGTGTGAGTCCTTGAGTAAAAAAGGCAGTTTGTGATACAGCTTGTTTAGTTAAAAAAAAAAAAAACATTTATAAATTGTGTATGTCTAGAATTGGATCCCATTTTTCATTTCATGTGCAGCCCCACCCCTCAGTACTGACATCCAAGGCCCTTCATTATAAATTACACAATTACACAAACGTTAATTAAGGCGTGCATGGCCCCAATGGGACCACTGCAGGCTTGCCTATTTTTAATTACAGCAGCGCTGTCTGATAGTAAAACAAATGTCAATACTAATACTGCACAGTTCATTTACTTGTACAGCATGTAATACCTTCAACAATAAGGCATCCTGGGCCTCATAAATAAGTTACAGGTGCGTTCAGTGTATGTGATAGAGGTGGCGAGGAGCACAGATGTTAATTCAAGGTGCTGCCAGCCTGACAAATGTGTTGAAAACGTTGCACAAACAAACGACTTTACGGCACTAATAGTCTGAGCTCAACGGTTTAGAGTTAAGAAGAGGATGAACGAAGCCGCTTGCTAGCTAACGCTCCCAGGCCTCCCTTTAACGTTAAAAGAGCACGCACTCAACGCATACTTGGGACAACACGTCCTTTTAGTTTGTAATCGTTTCTAAGTGTTGTGATAGTTAAATTCTGTGGGCATTGCTGCGCTTTCTGCTGGCATGTGTGCCCTTTACAAACACAATTTAGCAGTGCACGCTAACGTGTTTGCGCCGGAGGGTGTTTTAGTGCACGCCGCACACCGGTGCGCGGAGACGCTTTAGTGTCGTTCGGCGTGTATTGCTTGCACAGCAGTGCCGAAAGGCTGTCACCTAGAACACGCCTTTGGCACTTAAACCTGCTGTTTATGTGTTAAATCACGCGAGGATAGTCATATTTTTTAGGTGTATGTCTTTAAATGCTTGTTAATTAATGAGTTGACAGTTGTATGACGTATTCTGTCGACCTTATTTATGTTTTGTATATTAGGTGGCATGGTCATTCCAATCAGATCGTGATATAGACATAAAAAAAATATTAATTTTAAGCCAAATGTAAACAAACGTCGCCCCACCCCGCCTAGCCTATCCTATCTTAGCCTAGCCTGACCGCTAAAACGGGCGCCCACTAGCCGGCCAATCAGTCTGTCAGTTAGCATGCTAGCCTCCGAGCTACATTACAGCCACAGCTAAGTTAGCCAGCTAGCTCCGGGCGAACATTCTGGCACGTCGACAAAGGCACAAACAAGCCGGCGCAAGCCTCCAGCCGAGCACAGGTCGCACGGCGGCACACGGAAGCGAATTTCACACAGAGAGTAATTGACAAAGTCGGCGGGTTTGTCGGCGTCAACTTACATGGGCGCTGAGAGGATTGTGTTGGTGAGCGTTCATCTCTCCCCATGGAGGAACACTCCCACGATGACGTCATATAGCATGCTCGGCGTCACAACACACAACAGTGGAGGACAGTGTAATGCATACGTGCAACACGACACTATATGTATGTTTAAAGACATTTCTTCTTTCACGCCTTTATATGATGTGGCAGAAGAAAATTAAAGTAAATAAAACAGCTTCATAAAGACGTGCATTTGATTGAATAAAATGTCAATTAGCCGTTTTTCCCCTGCTCTGTTGCTGTAAACAATACAGCACATGAGTGAACTAACCATGTAAAGGAATCCATTTTCCTATCACCCTCGTCTCTAATTAGCCTATAACATGCATGTTTTAGGAGGACATGTTCGAGATTCAAATTCAAATTTCCATACTGTGAAACAAACTAATCCACTATGACACAGATTTTGTGGAGTTCCGCAGGGTTACATCCCCTGCACTACATTTGTCTCATTATACCAGAGGTGTCCACACCTTTTCCACCAAGGGCTACGTACAGAAAAATCAAAAGGATGCAGGAGCCACTAAAAAAAAAAAAAATTAAAAAAACAAGTCAACTTTATCAAAATGCTGGCACTTGCAACTTTCTTTGACTCCATGGTGGGTTATTTTACAGTGCTGATGAGTAAGAAAAGCACAGACTTGAGGGGAGAAACACTACTGAATTGAAATAACTCCGAAAAACACGACGGTGATTTTGCTGGCACATCGTGCCTTTGTCGCACATCCTCAGTGAAGGTAAAAGTAACCTTAAAAGTCCCCCCCAGGGTGGGACTTTGTCTTTCCAGGTACATTTTTGCTCAGAACTTTGGTTGTTACTATATGGCATGATTTTTCCCGAAGAGGTTTTCTTTTTTCATGAAAATCAGAACATTTAAATTTCCTGATCTATGACAGAGCCCCAGCCCCCTAAAATATTTTATATGGAAAATAATTCATTTTTTCAGTGAGCTTATTGAATCATATGGGCATTTAGAGGGTTAAACATGTATTTAAATGTTTGGCTTTTACTTTTTTTTTTTAATTAGAACTCATGTTGATTGTTTTTACCTTTTCTTTGCTTAGATCTCTCAAACAAAAATTTTTGAGCAGACTTTTTCCCTCTAGGGACATGTGTGGGAAATTGAAGGGACCCCAGAAGGTTAATTTTAATTGTAAAATATAGAAGCATGTTCTGTGTCAACATCTTTGGTTTTCTGGAATGGATTAATTGGATTCACTTTTTTTTTTTTTTTAATAAATGGGAAAAAATGTATTCAGTGTAGGAGTACATTTCAGTTAGAGTCAGCGCTTCTGGAGCACATTAATGATGCTAACCAAGGCTCCATTGTATTAAAAGTTCACATTTAACTCATAGGCTCAATCACTGGCTTGTATTTGTGTAAATTCTGTCCATTTCAATTATTTATTTTTGTCGAATGGAACTCAAAACCTTACCCACACCTCAATAACACATTCAGACAACTGGAATCAAGAATCGCCTTTTATTTCCCAGGCTTTCCAAGAGTCCATCTTGTTAAGTACAACGCCAAAAAAAATATTTAAAAAAAAAAAAAAAAAAAGTGTCTGGCTGTGACCTTCCTGGGAAGCGTCACTTGTCACCAGCTCCTGCGTGACTTTAGCTGAGAAGGGGATTGCGTGAGCGTGTCACTCAAGCTGTTAGTCTAGTCTATGAGGGATGGTTGGCTGGAGGGTCTGCAAATCCATGAATCTTCTGGAGAGGGGGGTAGTACAGCGGCAGATAAGGCGGCGGGTAGTAAAAGGGCTTGTTTTGTTGGCGAGAGAAATATTTCCCTGGGGGGTACAAAACAGGGATCCGATAAGCCCGGGGGTACACATGTGGTGCCGTCAGTTCCAAGTGGGTCTTCTCAGGATCACTATCCGTTTGAATTTGACCATCTGGCTGCCACAGCTGTTTTGGAAGTGCTTTTTGGTCATGCCGAGTGGGGGCTTCTGTGGTTAGCATAGCCTCTGTCGTAGTGGTGGTGACAGCAGGCGCAGGAGAGGGTGCTGACTGGTAAAGCCAAGGTGCTATATGGAATTGTGGGACATAAGGAAAGCCGTAATGTGGCTGCAAAAAGGCAGGGTGAGCTCCAGGGTTCTTGAGTGGCGCTAGCGTTGCATATCCGGGAAACCAGTAGTGAGGCGACAACTCAGACATCATCGCAGGCACGCCTTGGTGCTGTGTGTTTATCCAGGAATGTGGAGCAGCATGTAATTGAGAGCGTGGTAATGCATGCGAGGGCACCACGGGACTTGACACTAACTGGGGGTCATCACTAGAGGGCGTCTTTGCTGTTGTTGGCCGGTTCTCAGCTAAGGAAGGGCACGAGGCTGACAGCTCAACGTCAGTCAGAAGAAGCGACAGAGAATGCACATCGTCCTGCAAAAGAAAGCCTGGATGAACATGTTTACCTTTTTAGTCTCCATTCAACAAGAGCAGCCTGCTTACCTTAGTCTCTATGCACAAGCCTTTGTGGTAGGGGGCAGTGAGGGACAGTCCTCCAGAGTACACTTCTATGGCCAACCCACAAGTGTTGCACATTGACGACAGGAACCTCCATGTGTCAGACACTGCCGTAGTTCCATTTCAAAACAAGGCTAATTAAGTTGGCAGCCATGTATTTTCCGTTGATAGTGAATCTACACTACAGCACTACGCAAAAGTAAAGTGGTGCCTTGGTTAACGTCAATCTGTTTCAGAAGGTCCGACAAACCAAAAGCAAATTTTCCCATAGAAAATAATGTAAATCCAATTATTCCGTTCCAGACACCCAAAAATGTTAACACAAAACACATTTTATAGACAATTATAGTTTTACATGCAGAAAATGATGCAAAAATAATTACAAATGAATGGACAACTGTACATTTATCACTTTTACTTGGTTTTGAAGTTTTTTTTCCCCAACAAAACTATCAATTAACAAAATAAAAACACATTCTGCTCCAAACCACAATTTGCAAAAATGTTTAAAAAAAAAAATCTAAATATCAAGGTTCTAGAACCAATAAACATGTACACCCTGCCGTTTAATACAGAAAATGGGGAGAAAAAAAAAATGCTGGCGGCAGTGACGTCGCTGAAGTGCGCCAGCAAGGATGCCTTATATCTGGTGACGATTGACTGCGGATGCCGCGAACATTCTACAGTAAGTTTGATTGTTTTGTTGGAACCAGAACTGAGTGTCATGGATGTAAAATGAGGCAGGCAGAAACAGAGTGTCACCCTCAACTGTGTTTGCAAGATTTCATCTTGTCCGCGTGATCCAAGATGGCGGCGTAAACAAACCAGATGGTATTTTGGACACTAAACAAGCGGTTGTTAACCAAAAAAACCCCGCTAACTGGGGCAGACATTAACCGAGGTACCACTGTATGTCCAAGTTTCATTTTAGTACCGTCACCTGACAAGAGGGGTAGCACTCACTTTTGTGAAGTACTGTACATTGTGTTACTACCTTTCACTTTGACCTCATTTTCTGTAACGCCACCAATCCTGACCACCATTCTGGCAGGGAAACAGGAAACGGAGGGTGGCCTTGACACGGCAGGGCATGACATGGTCATTGGGGCCCCCCACAGTCGAAGCGGCAGTACATAGTCACCACCCTGTAGTATATAAAAAGCAAACATTTATCAGTACAAGTATGCAGAGGGAAGGATTGATAAGGGAAAGGGCCACTTTGGGTTAAAAATGTATACATATACAGGTGGTCATCAAACAGAACCACATTAAAACCACCACATCACAAATCCACTACTACATGGGCGATAACCAAGCGCTAAACATAACACGTAACTTAACTTATTTATACACTGCTCAAAAAAAATGAGGAACACTTCGAAAACACATCAGATCTAAACTGGGGGAAAAATTATCTTGAATATCTTTCCCGATAATAAGTGGGTGATGTATTAGTAACAAAATGATGCCACATCATTTGATAGAAATGAAAATGATCACCCTATAGGAGGGGGGAAATCAAAGACACCCCAAAAATGAAAGTGAAAAAACGCTGCAGCACACTGGTCCATTTGGCTAAAATGTCATTGTAGCAACTCAAAATGATTCTCAGTAGTTTGTGTGGCCCCCACGTGCTTGTACGCATGCCTGGCAACGTCGGGGCATGCTCCTAATGAGACTACGGATGCTGTCCTGGGGGATCTCCTCCCAGATCTGGACCAGGGCATCACTGCGGTACCTGGACGCATGGAGGAGATTCCAGGAGACAGGTAGTTACTCCAGGAGAGCTGGACACGGCCATAGAAGGCCCTTCAACCCTCAGCAGGATTGGTCTCGGCTCCTTTGTGCAAGGAAGAACAGCATGAGCACTGCCAGAGCCCTACAAAATGACCTCCAGCAGGCCACTGGTGTGAATGTTTGACCAAACAATCAGAAACAGGCTCCATGAGGGTGGCCTGAGGGCCCGACGTCCTGTAGTGGGCCCTGTGCTCACTGCCCAGCACCGTAGGGCTCGATTGGCATTTGCCATAGACCACCAGAATTGGCAACTACACCACTGGTGCCCTGTGCTCTTCCCTGATGAGAGCAAGTTCAACCTGAGCACATGCGACAGACGTGAAAGGGTCTGGAGATGCCGTGGAGAACGTTATGCTGCCTGCAACATCATTCAGCATGACCGGTTTGGTGGTGGGTCAGTGATGGTCTGGGGAGGCATATCCCTGGAAGGACGCACAGACCTCTACAGGTTAGATAACGGCACCCTGACTGCTATTAGGTATCTGGATGAAATCCTTGGACCCATTGTCAGAACCTACGCTGGTGCAGTGGGACCTGGGTTCCTCCTGGTCCACAACAATGCCCGACCTCATGTGGCTAATGTATGCAGGTAGTTCCTGGAGGATGAAGGAATTGATACCATTGACTGGCCCCCACGTTCACCTGACCTAAACCCAATAGAACACATTTGGGACATTATGTTTAGGTCCATCCGGCGCCGCCAGGTTGCTCCTCAGACTGTCCAGGAGCTCATGGATGCCCTGGTCCAGATCTGGGGAGATCCCCCAAGACAGCATCCGTAGTCTCATTAGGAGCATGCCCCGACGTTGTCAGGCATGCGTACAAGCACGTGGGGGCCACACAAACTACTGAGAATCATTTTGAGTTGCTACAATGACATTTTAGCTAAATGGACCAGTCTGCTGCATCATTTTTTCACTTTCATTTTTGGGGTGTCTTTGATTTCCCCCCTCTATAGGGTGATCATTTTCATTTCTATCAAATTATGTGGCATCATTTTGTTACTAATACATCACCAACTTATTATCAGGAAAGATATTCAAGATCATTTTTCCCCCAGTTTAGATCTGATGTGTTTTTGAAGTGTTCCTCTAATTTTTTTGAGCAGTATATTTGCCTACAAGGCATGCTGGGTAGTCCAGTAGCAACAACAATAGGAGCTATGAACAATAAAAGTTTTGTAACATTCCTCCTTGTTTACTTCCTTGACGACCTCAATATATTTTGCAAATCAAGCAAAAAAAAAAAAAAATCAAGCAAAAATGCGACAAACACTGCAAAATGTTGGGAGAGAGTGCCACAAGTTACCCAGCATGCCTTGCAGCAGGAATATGAGTGTAATTTTGGTCCGGTATTGTACATAGATATTTGTATGCCCACATGGTGCAGTAGGTACGGTACGTTGCGAGTCACATGTGTGTTGACATGTGTTTTGATCGTCTTTTTGTACAAGCTACAGATTGCATCTGACCATTTCCTGTACGACTCAAGCGTGCCACAATAGCACTACAAGTCATGTTGCCCGATACAGCTTTGATGTTGAAGGTTTAAAAGAGGGGGGAAAAAAAAGAATTTGAAAATGCCTGGTGGGCCAGATTAAGACACTCCGCAACCCTAATGTGGCCAGCGGGCCGCTGTCTGCCAACGCCTACTATAGATATATGATGAATTGAGCACTCATTGAAGAATGTCTTGTATACCAGGGGTTTCCAACCAATAGGCCGCCATCTACTGGCCTGGCATGCATAATACAGGATGCTCTCTACCTTCTGCACATAAAGTATAATAATAAACAATCACTTCTATGCAGTTTTCTTGACCAAATCATTCACTTTCACATTTTGTGATTTCACTTCCTGTGTGGATGGAACGAAAGGAGCTCAGCATCAATGTAAAAAACGTTTGAATTATTTTGCCACTTTTCCTGCCTGCAGATATTTCAAGTCCGGATAATCGAGACAAACCAACGTCTGATCGTCAACGGTGTTGATTACCAATATTCGTAATGTCTAGAACAAAGGACTTCTGCTTCGGTTTCTGGCGCCGCACCTACAGAGGAGGAGGACGTGGAAGGAAGCCAGGAACACTACGGGAGATAATTGATGTTGAATGACATAAGGAACACTCTAAACAGCAAAATAGATTAACAGCGTGAAATCCCTAATGAAGCACATTTAGGATTTGAAGAATGAAAACGCATCACTTTGGAAACAAACGGATGGGTTGGAAGGAAAAGTGGATGCTTTAAAGAAGCAAAGTGAGGAAAAGGGTCGCATTATAAATCACAAATGACGTACGCAGTGGATGATGGAGCAGTCGATGATTGTGACTGGGCTTCACTTAACACTCGGGTCTTATGCGAGTGCAGCTGACAACAGCGGACAAGATGTTGCTCCAACAGAGCAACAGGAGGGCCAAAGTGGGTGGATGTGGGTGTCAGCAACATGGATACATGCATCCCAATGGGAGTATACTACGAAAGTGGTTCAGCAAAACCAGGCTTTGGGCTCAAGACGCAGCTCAACAAAACCTAAACTCCCCAAACAGAATTAAACAGCACCGTGACGGTGGTCATCAACCTAGTTTATCAAGTCCGCTTCTCAGCTTTGTGCTCAGTTCGCATTCACATAAAAAAGGGGTTTGACGTAAGTCTCTCAATAACAAGTTCGCCTGAACGCCTCACGGCGCACTTGTGAACGGAGCAGAAAGGAGACAGCACGCGATGTTGTTCATTGCTGTGTGCATCATATGCACAAGTAAGTAAGTTTGATGATTATATTGTGCATTAATGGTGTTTCATCTCAAAGATTTTATTTATATTGGTGTTCCAAACCCCGCACGGCGCAGCGGTGACAACTTGTCACTCTATAAATGGGGCTTTATCGTTGGTTGTATGTATTTTTGTACTCCAGATACTGCTTTATCATGATTGTTAAACTTTCCCCTTCAATTTGGTAATAAATTATGCAGATTTAAACAAATGCTATAGTCAGTGGACAAAAACAAGTTTAAGCCATTCAAACGGAATAATGCCAACATCAAACTGGAATAAAAGATATGTAGGATGATTACTTCTCTTTATCAGTGCTCATGTGACACTTTATCAAAATGTAACCATGCAAAACATATTTTGACCCAGAATTACTTTAAAATTAATTAACCAACCAATCATGTTCAATATTTGTAAAATGTTGTGAAAATGTGACCATGCAAAATACAGAATTTTGACCCGAAATTGCTATAAAATTAATACTAATTAAATTGTGTTCAATATGTCCAGTTAATATGAAAAGATGCGTTTAAGTGTGCAGGAGTTAGGGGGTACATGGCTTCAAGCCAAATGTCTGAAGGGGTACACCACTGTAAAAACTTTGGGAACCACTGCCCTATACGCAAAACACAAATCAGTTAATTCATGGCCATATCAAAGTGAAATAATTAATTACTCATTATCTGTGACAAAAAAAGTACTAGGTCGACTGGTGAGTTGGCTCAGTGTGGTCATGAGCTATGCTGTACCTCAGTAACCACTAGGTGGCAGCGTTGATGTGTTTTGTGACAACTTTTTCCTTTTTGTTGAAATAAGTGCGCCTATCTAGCGTATTCCCTCGGCTGAAAATCTCTCTCGCTTATAGATGGATCATTTCATCAGGGAATGCTAGCGGAAGCCACTCCCGTCGCAGTGCTGCTTGAGTGATTCTTGCTCCCAGGTTCTCAATAAAATGGTGGCACCACCTCCAAATGAGTTTAGCAGTGGCGCTTTCATAGCAGATTTTAAGCAGATAAACAAGGTAGCATTGCTGAGGCAGAGACGTACGATGAAAGAAACAAACATCAATGAGCACCTGACAAAAAACTCAATGCTGACATCGCCAAGAAGGCGCGCAACTTAAGGAAGCAGGGGAAAATTCAAGACACTTTGAGCGCCAACTACTAAATCTACATCAAGTTAAATGGAAGACCGGAGGACGCCAAAGGATTTGTTGTCAGAGACATCAAAGAACCGGATATTGTTCGGTAGTGAATTCACGTTTTCCATGATAATGGAAGGTACTGAAGCCTTTAATCTCCCTTTCTTAGCGAGCCGCACGGTTTTCATCTTAGCCCCGGCTCTGCTGCCTGGGTACGGCTTCTCTCAACAGGTAAACAGGGAATCACACCGATGTGGGACCTCGCTCTTAGAGCATGTTAAAAAAAAAAAAGATAGATTACTTAATAGCGTAGCGCTGTCACAAATAGCGCGTGAACGGCGGTAAGCAATGCATTAAACACATTACTTTTTTAGCTCCATTAACGCATCCGCCTTATGGCAAGCCACATCTTACTGTTATGACCACAGACGGCAGCACAGTAGTTCCCCACAGACTCTGACGATCTTTTATAGCTTTAATCTAACATGAACACATCAACAGCGGTGCAATTCCAACAACATTGTATGCATTTCCGACTCACAAACGCATCTTTTGTGCCTTCGTCGTCGGAACAACACTTGCTCATTGTCACTACACGACCGGTAGATGCATTCAGTGACACCGCGAACATCACAAGAACGTCTTTATTATGAGTCTAAATAAAACAGAAAGACAAAGAAAAACAATAAGTGGATATTTTTATCCCTCCCTTTGTAACTCTAAATGCGGAAGTACAATTTGCTGCATTTAAGTATGCTCGGAAATTCCAGTAAATATATTAAAAATGTAAAGTGAACTTACATGACGTGGTGTGTCCGAACGCAACCCCTCATTTCTAATAACAACACGGTTAGTGTGATTCAAATGTTCTACTACTATTAAAGAAAGTAGTGTTAGGTAAATACATTTCTAAAAAGGCATGTGGTATCTTTTAGCTTGATTAAAATTTTCAGTTCATTTGGTGCTGTTAATACAGGCAAATATATAATCTATACATAGAGGGAGTATATCAAATGTCACACATATCGTATCGGTTGGTATCAGAATCGGAAATTGAGAGTTGGACAATATCGGCATATCGGATATTGGCAAAAAGCAAATATTGGACATCTGAAACGGACATACCATACCATACGTTCTCTAAAGCTGTGGACCAAATTTATCCTAAGACAAGGAAAGGCTTACCTGTCTGGTGACATAGCATCCCTGGTAAGGAGCATCCAAGAGCACATCTCTGCGGGACCTCCTCAAGGAGAATCCACATCCAGAGGCCATTTTAGACACTGGGATGAGAGTTCCCTCACCTGTTTCCCCAAAAGAGTAAAAGAGATGATGAGGCTGATTTGGTGCTGCATTGCACACGTCTTATGCGGGAACCTACCGCTGTCCACAAGAAAATGAGGCACTCTGGCCTGTGTGACCCTCAGAGTCATGGCGTTGTCACGACATTGCACTGAGGGATCCATGCGTTTGAGTTTGGCATCCAGTACGCCGCTCGACACTGCAAGCGAGCACAGCCATGCTAATGATAATTGGCAACGTAGAGTAGATTCAATCAACACGGATGGCACTCATTAGAAGCGCAAATTAAGCTATGTGATGATGATCTACAACAACACTACTTCACACCACAAATAAAGTACGGGATGTTCAGTACGACTCACCAGCAGCGGGCTTTGCTTCAGTCGCTTTATCTAAAGCGAGATCAAGCAAGCCGGGCCGTGCGGGTCCCTGCTGAGGCAAAACATTGCTGAAGTGAAGTCGTCCTTTTTGGCCCACGTGAGGAGAAGATTTTGGCTCAACAGTTTCTCCATGGCACATCAGAATCAGGAGGAAACACAACGCAGGTGCTTGCTGATACATCACGCCTGATTTGACTCTTTTTGTTTTGTTAGCACTGGGCAAATGTGCCAAGGCTGCAGCTTACATATAGCTGCCATTGCTGCCTAATTGGCTGGCCAATCACACACCTGGTGGAGGTGTTGCTCACTCACTCATGCCAGACAGGGGATTTTTATATATTAC
This sequence comes from Dunckerocampus dactyliophorus, assembly GCF_027744805.1. Lineage (NCBI taxonomy): Eukaryota > Metazoa > Chordata > Actinopteri > Syngnathiformes > Syngnathidae > Dunckerocampus > Dunckerocampus dactyliophorus. The sequence goes on from NC_072826.1 coordinate 27,699,358, forward strand.
TTTTGCCTTTTTTCCTTCATGCAACTCGATCCATACCGATTGTACAGCCGTGTGTGCACAGGAAGTCACTAAATCAAATAAAATAAACAAAATAAAACCAAATAAATACATTTTTTAGACCCGTATGAAGTCATAAAGTAAAACAAAAAACACTGCTGCAACTAAATTGTGCATTCAATTAAAATGTTTAACAATACTAATATGTGTAATGTTAACAGGATGAGGGACTTCATATAGTCCATTTTATTGAAAGCATCACATTCAGTTTGCTTTCACTGCACATGGACTGTTTTTTTTTTTAAATAATAGCTACATATAATATTCTTTTTAGCAGTTTTATTCATGACTTTATGGCTTTAATCTACACCCATTTTACAGCCATGTGTGCACAGGAACTGTAAAATTTGATGAAATACATTAAAATGGTGAACATATATATAAACAAGTACTGTAGTAAAAAAGTAATTTAAAAAAAACCACTGTTGCATATGTAGTTGTTGATGCATTAAATTAAAATGATTTAACTATATTAATTCACAATATGTCATTTTGACACGGTAATCAAATTTAAATGAGAGACTCCTTACAATGCATTTTATTGAAAGCACCACATTCAGTAAAAAAAAAAAAACAACAACAAAAAAAGCAAATCTTACTGCATTAATTCTTATTTGCATCCATTCCTTTCCATTATTTTGCTTCCAGTCATTCTGTTCTTTTTAATTATAGACGAGCTACTTTAAATCCAAATCATTGAACAATACTGACAAGTGTAACTGTTTAGTATATTGCTATCAAATTGAAAGCATGACATGCAGTAAAAAAACACATACACACACTGGATTCATTCTGATTGACCTTCATTTACACTTTTGACACATTAAATTAAAATGACTCGACAATACTTAAAAACTCTTATGTCCCTTTTGCACGGCTTTTGTCACAAGATGAGACAATTTATATCACATTCACAATTTGGATCCAACAATTGGTCTGTCTTACTGTACATACACAAATAACAAGATGGCCATATTACATTTTTTACCTTCAACTCCAACGTATGTAAAGAGTGAATTGCACCCACCATTTACTGGTACAGGTACAGTATTTCATTCTTTCCGCTGTTTTTGACACAGATGGTCATTCAATAGCATGAGAAAGTGCACCCAAAATGTTGACTGGTACTGAATGTCTGTGTCACCAGTTCCCCATACAGCAGGGGTGTCCAAAGTGCGGCCCGGGGGCCATTTACAGCCCGTGACTGCTTTTTTATTGGCCCTCGGCACCTTCTAAAAATACGATTAAACAATAAAATTTAAAAAAAAAAAACAGCAGCAAAAATGGAAAAAGAAGCAGTCATTTTAGAATAAAGACAAAATATTAAGGGAGTAAAGTCATTATATTAACAGAAAAAAAAATAGCAAAAAGTTGAAATATTATAGGAAAAAAATAATAATACGCTTTGTCACCGATAAAATGAATTTATATATTTTATATGTGTAAATATATATATATATATATATTAAATATTTTGTTTGGGTTTTGTTTTTTAAAAAAAAAGTAAAAGCGGCCCCCGCATCTTCTGATTTTTCAGTATGCGATCCTCAGTGGAAATAGTTTGGACACCCCTGCACTAAACTACGTTTTGCTGAGTTAGCTTAACATACACTCCTGATAAAAATTTTAAGACTATTTGAAAAATTGCAAGAATGTACATTTTTCACTGTTGGATCTTAAGGAGGTTCTAAGTAGAGCTTCAAAATGCAAAAAGAAGAAATGGGAGTGGGACAAGAATTGAGCAATTTATTGCAAACAAGCATCAAAGTGAAATGGGCTGTTCATCAGCTGATGAAAAGTTTAAGACCACAGCCTGTAAGACACACACATGGCAAAAATGTGGATTGAATGTGATTTAGTGTCAGGTATTCACACTGTCATGATCTCTTGATGGCAAAGGCAGAAAAGCTTCCTCTCGTCGAATGTGGTGGGATTGTTGAGCTGCATAAGCAAGGCCTCTTCCAGCGCACCATTGCTGCTGAGGTTGGACGCAGTAATACGAGGGTTATGGAACAAAAACGTCAAGTGGTAGCCCCCAAAAAATGTCACCGGCCCTGACCTGGAGGATCCCATTGGCTGTCCATGCACGGGACCATGCTCGGCCCAAATGAAGGTTGTTACTGGTGCCGAGTGCAGTCCAATAACCATCAGACAGCATCTGCCAGAGAAAAAAAAATCTTCAAAGGCCTCATCTTCAAAGCCACAAAATTGCCCGTTTGGAATTTGCAGGAGAGCACCAAACATGGGACATTGAAAGGTGGAAGAAAGATGGTGGCTGATGGCTTCCGACGTTACCGGCATGACAAGCAGATTCCACCTGAGATGTTTTCCACACGGCACAGTGGAGGGGGCGCCATCACGATCCTTCAATGGAACAATGGAGCTTCAGGTTGTGCAGGGGCGTCAAACGGCAACCGGGTATGTGGAGATGTTGCAGGGGGCATCCCTCATGACTGAAGGCCCTCATCTGTGTGGTAATGACTGGCTTTTTCAACAGGGCAACGCTGCACTACACAAAAGCTCACTCTTTTGGACCATCCTGCGTGTTCCCCTGATCTATATCCAACTGAGAACATTTGGGGATGGATGGCAAGGGAAGTTTACAAAAATGGACACCAGTTCCAGACAGTGGATGCCCTCCGTGAAGCCATCTTCACCACCTGGAGCAACATTCCCACTTGTCTCTGGACACACTGGCATCAAGCATGCCCAAACCCATTTTTGAAGCTCTACTTAGAACCTTTTTAAGATCCAACAGTGCAAAATGTATATTCTTGCAATTTTTCAACTGCTCTTAACATTTTGATCAGGAGTGTATGTTCACCTATTGGTTTTAGCATCTTTCATGCACAAAACGTATCAAAGTTGCTCCCTTGCATTCTTGAATTGTTCTGTATGAAAAACATAAGCAAGTCAGCTGAAGTTTGTTGCAAAGGTGACGGAGTCAATCATGCTGAGCTAATTGATAATAATCTAAGATGTTATGTCTTAAAAGTTGGTGACGTCTTCATCTGACCAATCATTCTGGTGTGATGGCGTTGATAACCTTGAGCTAAGCTCCTCTTCCCGATGCCGTTTTGGAGACTGCCCATTGCAACTGTGATCAGTGAGCGACTGTGACGGCTCCCTGGCTTGGAAGTGGTCCAAAGATGCCGGGATGGATTCTGTGTCCATCATCCAGCTGTAGCCAACATAAGCCGGAGGGAACGCCGCCGTGCCGTTCTCTCCATCAGAGTGCGTCCAAGAGGGAGGAGGTGGTGTGAACAGACTCCCGGCCAGGAGCTGTCCGTGATGAAGAGCACAGTCGATGCTGCGCCTCAAGTCAACGGGAGATGGCGGCCTCATGTCAAACTCGATAAGCGAGAGGATACATTCGCGCTCACCCACTTTTTGCCACAGGAGTGCGGCCTGAGGGTCACAGTTGCTGATGCCGGAGGGCTCGTGTTTGTATTCTGATACAATGACAGATGGTGGGTCACTACTATATGGACACATTATGTTGTTGGTGAAACTCGCTCGACAGAAGTTATTCTTTGCCAAGTTATTTGGCATCAGCTCTTTCCATTTCTTCTCACGCCGCTTGATCTGCCCTCGATGGACACAGGCTAAGACCCTGTCCCACACGCTTGTTTTCTTGGACGTCTTGCGCCCGCCACGCCTCCTAGAGGGCATCCAGAAGATCCAGGAGCCCAAAACAAGCAAGGAGAACCCCCAAGCTAACTCGAGGATCCGGGCCCAGAACTGACAGAGCCACCAGCCCCAACCGAAGCGCCTCCAGTTCCCCATCAGCCCGTAGAGCCAGAGGAGACTGCACATCTGAAGGCTGCAGCAGACAATGCCCGTGCAGGCGCACACGGCTGTGACTCGCTTTGAGCACATCTCGATCCTCTGTGAAGGAACCACCTGAGGAAGCGATGACCTGAGGAACATATTTACACGGGAAAGGGACTTGGTGAGGATTTCCATGCAGAACGGGAGGCCCCAACAAAGGGACAGAGTCTGCAGGAAAAGAGGGAGGAGTGGCAATAAATCTGTGAAAAGTACGTCTGCTGCTGAGAGAACCGTGCAGTGTGAGACAAGCAGCCCTGCAACCACCTGAGGCTGCTGAAGCATGACTGGGAAAAGGAACAATTTGAACCTCCTGGGTGTGACAAGCGTGAGGGTGACCTGAACCCACAGGAGCAGCTGCATGGGGACATTCTGCAGCGCCGCCAGGGCAGCGTGAGACACGATCTGACGGGTGCCGTAAGGATCCAGCAGCAGGTGGATGGCCCGCAGAGCACCGCTCACAATCAGGACGCTGTTAGCCAGCATCAGAGCGCCGCAGTGAGGGTAAGGGAGAGTGGAGGCACCGGCCAGTCCTAAAACGGCCAGGGACGCCATCAGAATGAAGAGGCCGGCCGAGCCGAAGACGTGGATTTCCCAGGCGAACGCCAGCGTGCGCCTCATGTCGTCCCACAGCAGGTTGGTGCCGTTGTAGTTGGTGAGAAGGACACAAGGTCTTTGGACGCATGGTCGTGCAGATCTTGACAGGTTGTCTTTTGTCGCTGAGGAAAATACACGAGTTCGGACAGGGTGGCCCCGACCTAAAAGGAGATACAGTACAGTTTCTATTGAATGACACATTTTCTCTTTCATTTATAACGTCTGCCGTTTATTAAAACAGGAGTGTCCAAACTTTTTCCACAACAACAAACAGAGATGCATTTCATTGATGGCATTTTGAGTGCAGAGAGATACTGTGACGCAACCCTGAGGCCCATTGTTGTGCCGTTCATCCACGACCGTCACCTCATGTTGCAGTATGATAATGCACGGCCCCACGTTGCGAGGATCTGTACACAATTCCTGGAAACTGAAAATATCCGAGTTCTTGCATGACCTGCATGTCACCCATGGAGCATGTTTGGGATGCTCTCGCTGTTTTGTGGTAGACTATGGTTTGTTATTAGTCAAAACATATTGAAATGCAAGTGATATGTAGTATTCTGGCCACTGGGCAGCAGTAATGTTACATGGATGAGGCATCCATCCTTACTGCATTACCCTGCGTTGCACTCAATGTAGCCAGCTGTGGATGCAGAGTGAAAAAAGGTTCTCCCATTCCATGTGGAAGTGGTAAGTTTGTAGCTTCTTACTTTGTCCTTCTTCATTACTCCGTTTGAAACCCTTTCTTAAGTTTAGAAGAAATAAATTTGAGGCTAACTGGTTAGCCTAGCTTTCCGTCAAGAGTCCCTGTAGCACAATCGTGCAATCCGTTGGAGTAGAATAGAAGCGGAGTCGTGACAATAGGGGTGTTATTTCATGTCTACAGGGCTCTAATAATGTTAAAAACCATATTTAGCAAGTCATAAACAGGTTTTCTATACTCTGACTATGAAAATAGTCCCTTTATTAACATTGAATCCGCTTTTGCGGAAATTCATTTATCGCGGTCAGATTTGAAGAGCTGAAGTTTGGAAGACCTGATTTCGAATCTCCGTTGAGCATCTATGTATGGAGTTTGCGTGGGTTTTCTCCGGTTACTCCGGTTTCCTCCTACATTCCAAAAACATGCATGTTAGGTTAATTGGCGACTCTAAAATTGTCCATAGGTATGAATGTGAGTGTGAATGGTTGTTTGTCTATATGTGCCCTGTGATTGGCTGGCGACCAGTCCAGGGTGTACTCCGCCTTTCGCCCGAAGTCAGGTGGGATAGGCTCCAGCATACCCGCGACCCAAGTGAGGACAAGCGGCATAGAAAATGGATGGATGGAAGTGTGACAAGATTTAGTCACATAAAAAGAGTGCTGACTAAGCATAATGTTTGTTTGTTTGTTATTAAACATGTTATTAAACGTTAATAGGTGCAACTAAGGATTATTTTCATAACCGATTAATGGAATTAATCAATTAATTAATTAATGGACTAATTGGCTAGTCTATAGAGGGACCAAATTAATATGAAGCAAACACCTACAATTAGTGGTTGGGTCCGCAAAATATCAGAAAACAGGCAAAAATCACTGTTTTCCAAAGTCAAAGCTGATATGTGTGAATATCTTGTTTTGGCTAAAACACAAAAGGAAATTTTTAAAAATTCACATTTGAGAGGCTGAAATCAGAGAATATTTACTTTTTTAAATCAAAAAACAATTAATCCATCACCAAAATAGTTGTCCTTTAACAGGGCAATCAATTAACCATCGATTAATCGATTAATTGTTGCAGCTCTAATATATAATACTTTGAATGGGGACACATTTAGCTCAGCACATTCACTGAAAATCTCAAGTATTTTCAAATCATCAGACTAAAGTCCGAGTCATGTCCCGAGTCACTGATGACAAAGCTCAAGTCAAATTAGCAATTCTTTGATGATATTGTCAAGTCGAATCCAAAGTCATCAAAATTGGGACTCGCGTCTGACTCGAGTCCACATCTCTGGTTTTCAGACCCCTCCCGGTCTATACAGTTCAACTGCACATTTTGGAGTGGCCTTTTATTGTGGCCAACCTAAGGCACACCGGTGCAATAAACATGCTGTCTAATCTGCATCTTGGTATGCCACACCTGTGGGGTGGATGAATCACGAATGCTGAGATTGTAAAAAACAAGCTGTGGGCCTAAAATGGCCCCCGGGTCGCAGTTTGGACACCCGTGCTCTATGGGAAATTGGTAGCACATACTGTACGTACAGTACCAGTCAAACGTTTGGACACATATAGTATGACAACGTGCATCCAAGCTTTGTGTTGGATGCACGTTGTTATGCTATTGAATCATCCATAACATATTCTGCAAAAAAGAGGTCCATGCTGTACTTTGGACTCCCTCCCCCAGTCATAAGGATGGGCATAATTATTGATGAACGATTAAAAATGTGTGTGATCGTGTTGATTGTTTCCTGAAGCAATCAAAATGGATTGCAGTACTTGGCGCTGGTGATGACAAACTAGTTTGCTGTCTAAAGAAACACAATCTGGAAAATTGGAGTGCAGAACATTCAGAGAGAGATTCTCTGATTCTATTAAAACTAATTTGAAAACAACAATGAATTTTTAACTAATCTATCGATAATTTTAGGGTTTTTTGGTTACATTTTCCACAAATAGTGCACAATTTGTGCAGTTGCGCCTGTGTTTTTTTTCCATTGCCTTAAGCCTAGGTCACTATGGCCTTTTTCGGCCGGTCTACGTGCAAACAAACGCAAGAAACGCACGGTGTGACGTTCTGATTTTTCGAGCCGTAGACTGGCCGCAAACTGGCCACAGAGGTTTTCTGTCAAACTCTACGGGCGTTTACGTTTTTTTCAGGTTGGAAGACAAACTTACGCACTTCGTACGTCTTTGTGGGTCGTCCGTACGGCCAACGTGTGTCTTTTGTGCGTTTTGCTGGTGTCAGGTTTGGGCAAAATGTCAATTCTTTTGCACGTCGCACTTGCGGACTCTTATGTGTGTCATGCGCCACATGTGCACCCCACATATGTAATTAGTGCAGCCAACGCACATTCAGATATTTCGTGCGTCCTCCATGCGTGTTGAGATCTTACTTCTTCATGGTCACCACAGTTACGGTACTTTCGCCACGAACAAAAACAAAAACGCAGCGTTTGGGGAAAGCCAAAAATCGCACGGCCAAAAAATTGTACGTCCAGTTGTGACCGAGGCTTTAAATAATTAAGATAGGCTTTTTTAAGACAATGAACCATATTTTGTAAGTAAACCTATATCTTAAATGAGCTAAAATTATAATTAAACATTTGAAAAACAACAAAGAATAATTAAATATCATTTAGCATTTATATTGTACTACTATATCATTATTCTGAAGATAATAATTCATGTCAAAATAAATATTAAATTAGATACAATTATATCAAAAATTAAAAAACAACAACTATATAATTCATAATAATACAGTCGTCCCTCATTTATTAGGGTTAATTGGTTCCAGACTCGACCTCTTTGAATTAATTTCCACGATACAGGATTCCATGCTAATAAATGGAATATTTTTGTAGTTAGAGCATAGAAAACCAATTTATGGCTTTCTAAATACGGTTTTTAACATGATTAGAGCCCTGTAGACATGAAATAACACCCCTATAGCCACCTTTACATTCCTATTATTCAGTGTTTACACCACAATGCAACTCTTATGCTGCAGGGACTCGAGACGGCCGCTAGCAAGCGAGGTAGCAAGCTAACCATTTTGCCCCAAATTTATTTCTTCGAAACTTCAGAAGCCAAAAGCGTACCACTTCCACACGGGATGGGAGGAGAACTTCTTTTCACTCTATCATGGGGGACATGCCATGACTGACTTCATGACTTTATGCAGTGTTAAGGTAATGTAGTGTAAGGTAATGTCTCAATGTTTTGTGGCACAACTGCCACCTAGTGACCAGAATACGACATATCACTTGTATTTACATATATCTTGATGAGTAATAGATCACAGTCTACCACGCAACAGCCATTATTTATTGATTAATTTCTGAAATACTGAAAAACTATAATAATGCAATTACATTATCAAATATATATATATATAGATTTTTGTTTTTAATTCAAAGGTTACTGATGTTATGAGCTCAAAATGAGGCAATGTTTTGCCAATTCTTTCAACTGTCATGTTGCTGTTGCCATTTCCCACTGCTGAGCGATAGTGATGACGCTAACAATACCGCGACACATATTGACATAAAAGGACCCATTTTTCATAAAAAAAACCTCCATGGCTGTCAGGTTTTATGTCAAGCACGTATATCGACCTCAAATTAGTAATAAGAACAACACGGTGGACCAGGACTTGATGACATAGATGGTTTGTCGACATAAACTGTCCGACTTAAGCGGGTTCCGCTGTATTAGCGTGTGTGCGTGTGTGCAAAGATAAATAGAAAAAAAACAATATTTATGTCGCACATACCAGTTAGGGCGCTGTTATCAACACTTGCAGTTTTGAGGCGCCCGTCCTGTGCCTTTACACTTGACCCACTTGACCGAGTGTGCATTGTAGCTGAAGTATTAGCGTCTGCAGCTCCAGAGGCTCCAGGCCCCGTTAAGTGAGGCAGTGGAACGGCGGTGGATCCAGTTGGGGTCAACCCCAACCCTGCTGGGTTTGCCGCTTGCTCATCTGGAACGGGGTGGCTTGTTCCACCCAGTCTGTGTGCACTGCTGTGTTCTGCATGGAGGATTGCTTCACTCAGTGGATGGACTTCTGTTTCTGGGTTTTGCTTGCTTCCAACCAAAGGGTAGCGGCCGTGTGAATCTGAAAAGCTGCCAAGCGAAGGCAGACAGACAGTCAGGGTAATGAGGAGCATGGCGGAACACCCCATTTTGGCCAGTGGAATCCAAATCCTGTGGAATAAAGCAGAATTACAACTTCATACGTACGTGACAACATAGGTCAACAATCAATGGTAGACAATGAATAGGATACCTGTGACTCCTTATGCCTTCATGGATGCATCATGTAAAACAGGTCCACAGCCGCCTGCTGCTGCCCTCTGATGACGTTCATCACGGACCATCACGCCTTCAAGCTGGCGTCTTTATTCTTATTACTGCACCGGCTGCTGACTTGGCAGCCTCCCATCACCATGCCGCCTGCAATCTACACAAACTCGGGACCTGATTACAGGTGGCATGAACGCATGGGCATATTCTCAAAGATCCCCTATTCGAAAGATAAACAAGTAAAAAAAAATTGAAAAAATAGTGACGTTTTGATTGTTGCCGTTTTAATTGTCACCTGCCGCTGTCTACAGCAGTTACGTTCAGGTAAATCCCTCTCAAAAGGATTACATTAATGTTCTTACGGAAGCACAAAGTCACATGAAGCACAGCCAACTACACACGAGCCCAGCAGTGTGAACGCTTTATAATGCCACTTTACATTGCATATGTAATCTGTGGGTGTAATGTAGGTCGTATGCCAAATGCAACGCTACAGTGCAGAGGAAATATGCAATAATAACTATGGCTGTCAATCCATTCAAATATTTCATTGCGATTAATTGCATTTTGTCCATAATAAACTCTGAATTAATTGCAGATAGAAGTAAGTGTTTATCTATAATAAGTAGGGACGTAAATATCTTTGTGGTAAACGATTCGATACGCAACTACAATGATAGCTACATCAAATTTCATGTAGAGGGAAATATGGGCCATTATTTTACTCAAAAAATAATATACCGTTAGAAATCCCCCAGTTTTTGCATTCTTAATGCGAGCGCCGTTTTGTGCCACTCTGTTTGATGGTTCACGAACGCACCTTCTAACTTTGTCCCACGCTGTACAGATAGACTACTATACTGTATTTAAACCTTTTTCTTTCACCTCATATTTGGTCGCAGATGCTGATACCATGTGGGAATGCATAAAGGTAATGCATTAATGACCGTTAATGAGTGCTAATGTGTATATTTGTGTGGTGCACCACTTTGAAAAAAACTCCAGGCTAGTACTGGTGGACGGTGGCTCTGTGTTCATTTTGTGCTTTTAATTTGATATTGTTCCTGCCATAATTTTGAACAATACATCATGAATAAGATAAATTAGATCGCTATAATGTACATAGGTTTTGCTGGTGTGCTGAAAATCTTTCCCGGTGACTAGCTGGTGTGCTGCTGATGCTATTTACATCCATTCTCGTCTTCATCTATACCTGTAGTCACATTGACACAAATAGCTGTCCTCGGCTATGCCTGCCGGTAGATAGCAGCTCATAAACCCAAATTTTAGCTTGCATTTCAAAGCAAAAAATCTGCAGAGAGAAAAAAAACACGTTGGTTGGGACACTCGTATGTCAAGATACCACTGTATAAATGACAATAAAAAATACCGGCAGTGCTCCAGTACCTTCTCACTTCTCTCTGGCAGGCGATGTACTCATACAAATAACTTTGGTGTTGATGCAAGAGCCATCTGCCAGGGCTTTGAAGGTAAATTTCAATCAGAATAACCTTTTCTGTGTCCATTTCTGCTCAATATTTGCTCCCACTTGTAGCTCCACGGTCACCATTTCTTCAGATTACGATACAGGCCGACGGTCAAACAGGACGTGCGCACGTTAATGGCACGTCAAAGTTAAAGGAAACTTCCGCGTTAACTTTGACAGCCCTAATAATAATGCGTAGGATTTCCTCATTTATTTAGATCCCCACTAGTGTCCGCTCCAGCGGTTGCTCGTCCTCCTGACTTTTTCCTCTTCATATTTTTACTTGACTTTTGTAAACTTACTGATTTTTCCATGTGTGGTGTTGTTGAGTTTGTTTGTTTTTTTAGTTTTCTTGTTAAATGATATTTTTCAAATGTGCCGAGGGCCGCACTTTGGACACCCCTGATAAAAAAGCATCAAAATAGCGGAGAATATACATCATATAGACATTTATGCTCAAGTAAAATTCTTTAAATCCACAAAATTGGTCCACCCTCGTTAAATACCACGTGTACACTTGACTTGATGTTTTTAGGCAAACGTCAAAAATAATAATACTTGGTAAATCGCTTATAATGGCCATTTTATTGTATTAATTTGACACAAAAAAACATTTAAAAAACCACTGTGTTTTTTAAGAAATTACTTTTAATATCCCTAAATTTTTGTGAGTTGGCATTTGGCTTTATAAGCTCTGCTTCTTCCAACTCCTTTTCAGACATGTCGAAATGTGCAAATGTCCTTCTTATCCATGCTCTAAATGAGACAACATTTTGTGACACCGCCATACCACGTCCTATTTGTCTAATCATGTTATCAATATGACGATGATTAGAGTTATTGTCCCAGAAACCACACAATATTGACAAACAATCATACACATGAGTACACACAGCCAAAGCATCACAAACACTTGCAGAAAAGCAGAAAGCAGAGCATTTAACCCTTGGCTGCCCAGTGCTCCATACATGGAGTCTGTGCACAGTTCCCATCTATCCCGGTCCACCTTAAGAGCAGCGGCGAGGCCCGTGAAGCGGAGCCGGCAGGGGGACGCCCTCGCCCGCACACGCCGGTCTCTTTAAGGGGGACTGGCCCGGTTAGATGCCGTTAAAGGTACACGCCTTCCTCTTCCAGTCAGTCGGGCTGAGCCTCATATCACATGTCACTTTAACAAATACCGAACTTTTTACTACTTATGATGACGGTTCCAGATCAACACTAGGCACACTTTGGCAATGAGAGAGCTATGGATCTAACAGTATGTGGTTGCAGTTTGCAACGGTGTGTAATTCCCCTGCATCAACGCGGATATTCTGCTGGGTACAAACTAGAATTTTTTGTAGCATAAGAGTGATTAGTCGTGAAAATGTGCCTGTTGCTAAATGAATTCCTCTCCGAGAGTGTCAATCAAAACAGAGTGAATGCTGTCTCTCTGAGAGAGACGACACTCTTTAAAAAAGTATATTTTAGAAGTTTTGGGTGAAATATAGCAGACTATAAAAATAACTAACTCCGCAGGCATTTTGGTTTGCAATATTTGAGTTACGTCACGTGAGATGTCGTGAAAATTGTCCATCAAAGTCTTTATTTTCATGCAAATGTTCTTTACTGCACATGACCAAAAAATACCAGTGTGAACGAAGTTTAGTATGTTAATACAATTAGTTAATAACTTAGTTTGATACACACAAGAATCGGATATATCAGCGGTGATTAGTAGTGAAAATGTGTAAATTCGTGTCTGCCAGTGTCAAAAACTATACATTTGAGTCTGAATAGAATATAATCTGCCATGCCACAGCTGCGATTAGGAGTGAAAACGTGTTGTTTTCGTACAGGATTTGCGCTATCAGGAGGACAGCCATTGTTCGCAAACTGCAGGGCTCGGATCGCCTTATGTTGTTTTTTCGGGGCCTTTTCTTCCGTCATTTCATATCATACGGAAGAACACCAACGAATGGCGTTGGATGGATGCATGTGTGTTATAAAATGCACCGCTCCTTGTCGCACTTGTGCTTAAATAAATATGCACTTCGCGGGAGGTGGAGAACTATAGCATGACACCGAAAAAGGCGCCTGGAAAAAAGACGCAGACGTCAGAGAGAGACCTCGCCTGCTAACCAACGCGTGTTGTTAAATTGTTATTGCAAACTATTCGCAGCGTTGTTTTGCGGGCATCCCATATGGACTGTGCGACGGCGTGGGTGGTATGCTGCTGGTAGCTGCTGGACGATCATCGGCTTTTTACTTTTAAACACCGTGCCTTGGCGCAAAGGAAAGGATTTGCTTTTATTTAAGGTAGCATGACAGGATCCACGGCGACCTAGCCTAGCTTGCTAATGTTAGCACGGTAGCTAGCGTCGTGTTGTCTGGTGTCATTGTCTGTCGCGGCGCCACACGGGTATATATTGTGGCGTCGTTAGTCATTTACAGTACACACCAACATGTTGGGTTGCATTAAAACGCATTTATCCACCGAGTTAACCACATACGTCGTCAAAACCCAGTCCGGCTAACAGTGCGAAGCTAGCATGCTAACAATTAGCGTGGCTAATGCATAAACTCCCGTTTGTTTGTTAACACAGGCTAGCGTTTATTTGGTTTCCGTGTTCATTTACACCAAATTATGGCTATAAATTAGTAAATTTAAAAATTTCCTGTCCGTTTCTGTTAAAATGTGGACTAAGTCTTCGTAGAAAGGCAACACGACCACACCAGTTCATACACTGTGCTAACTGTCAATAGCAGTGTTTTTTACTCCTATATCAAGTGCTAATGGTGCTCGATCATTGTACATTGTACATGATCATTGTACACGTCTTTGCTTTGGCCGCACACCTGCACTGCCCGTAACATTGTGTCAACCTTTTGACTGCTTCCCAGGTCCTGCGACAATGAACGAGCAGGAGGCTGGTGTGGTGTCGTTTGACGAATATGTGCGCCAGAAGGCCAGGACTGTACCCCAGCACAGGATGAAGGAGTTCCTGGAGTCCCTCTCCAAGGGCCCCGAGGTGCTGCAGGAGTTCAGTCAGCAGGGAGGAGGGGCCGCCACGACAACCACCACTACCACCACCACAGCCATGGTGTACCAGGAGCAGACCAACAACTGTGTCTACACTGACAGCACTGAGGTGGCAGGCTCCCTTCTGGAGCTGGCTTGTCCGGTAAGAACAACCTGTATTCCATCCATCCACTTTCTATACAGCATGGATGAGCTGGAGACTATCCCAGCTGACTTTGGGGAAAGGTCACCAGTCAGTCCCATGACCAAAAAAACATTGAGTCACGATTTGTCGATCTTATAAAGAAATCACACTTTTGCACACATTTAAGGTAAATGCTTTCCGCTTTCGGCTCTGAGTTCAGTCTGTGAAACCTGGATAATTAGGCCTGTCACGATGAAAAATTTTGCTGGCTGATGATTGTTCTACAAATTATTGGCGATAAACGATATTATCGTCAACATTCTTTTCAGACCATTTTTTTCTTTAATGTAATGACAATATATGGCATGATGATGTGAGTACACCATATCAAAAGCAATAAACTTTAATTTCTCAAGAGTATTTAAAGGGTCCCTTACATGATTTATCAACTTTGCTGAAATACGTTATATATTGATTGTAAATATGTTCTGCATTGTTCGATTTTTGAAAGCGAACGGTAAATTAGCAAAAATTACATTTATAGTTCATGGCGCCAGCCATGACAATCTAGCTCTCGCTGTTCGGTCTCGTTTCTGGAGTACTAGCACTCAGTTACAAAAGCATAGCGGTGTCCGAGACAGAGGATGTTTACATTGATTATAGCAAAGATTTGATGTGTCAGTAGTTTTTGAGTATTCTTCAATCATTGTTTTAAATCGGCGTCTTAATGGCCGTAGGGGTCTTGATAGCCTGATTTCATATTTCATTGCCCCCATTCCCCACGGTAAACATACATATCGCTGTCAAACGATGTTTATATAACATATATAATACTTTACAGCCTTGTCGCTATCATGGAATAGTGTTTAGAAGACATTATGTAAACTCACTTTGTTCTGTGGCAACTTTGACGTCGTTCTTGTCTCTTTTTTTTTACCAGCAGAATAGCATCCTTTTTTCAAAATGCGTTTATACTGTACTTTCAAGCCAAATGCTTCCTGTAAAGGTGTTCTTTCATAGCAGTCATCAGTGAAATGATCACTGCAAAGAACAGAACTTGAGGTGGGCGTCCGTCTGTCTCGTTTTCTGCACTTGCGTCGTCCAGTTTTATCTTTAAAGCTTCCTCTTTTGGAAAAGAAAACAAACGTACAGTATCACTCGGATACTGTGAACATCCAGCAGCAACACAACATTTTGGCATGACTACTATTTTGATGAAAAATATACTGCACCAAGTCGACCAACTACTTTAATAAAATAAACAAAGACCCAAAAAAAACCCCAGTGAAAATAATATGGACTCTATTAACAAAAATTGCGCTTAAATAAAAATCACAACCAAAAACAAGAATAAATAGACCTCCTAGAAGAAAAAAAACCACAATAAAAACAATAAATAAAATGGAGTATGGAGTCTCTGTAAACAATATTGCACTTCAATATATAATGACGTTATGGGGTGATGCCTGCTGTTGCGTGCCGTCATGCGGGACCAAATAATGCCAGGACTACTTCACGGATGCGGGAAGTGGTGGTGACAATGCATACCCATGCGGAAACAATGTGCATCATCACGCACGCTATGGTCGTGCACTAGACAAGGCGTAAATATGTCGTGCGGTAGCATGGTCAGTTCATGGCATTTTCGGTCATGAATTGCGTGCCACCTGTGTAATTTATGCGTAAACAGAATGCAAATAGTGCGCAAAATGAATGCAAACGGCGCTTTACTCCTCACTTGCACCACTCTGCGTGTGCACTCGCCAGCGGCCCCGCCTCCACCCACTGGGACAAAGAGACCGAATGACTGACAGGAGGGTTCACTCACTGCATTCATTCCACTACAGAACCAAAGCGCCCAGGTGTTGAGACAGATTTCACAGAGTGAACCCTCTTGTCATCCAGCCTGTTAGGTAGAGAGAGAGAGAGTGAAGGAAAACAAACGCATGCACATGTAAATATATGCTCCTGCATTGAGGCGCCAGTGTAAGCTACGCCCGCAAGTTCTTCCCCTTTCAAGCCTACCTGCGTAGCATGGCCTGCACCTCCAAAACAGTCTAACCCCCCAGCTCGTGATTCAATTCATGAATGCAATCGCTCCTCCCTCCAGCGAGACTCGCCAGCCAGGACAAATTTGCTTCGCTGTTCTGTCCAAGGATGTGTCGGCCGTCATGGTAACGTCAGTGCAGTGTTTGTGATGGAACTCGTTGAGCAACATGAAAAAATAAAATATTCATTTAGAAATTATATTGCGTTTTAGTGTGGACCATTTTTGTGCAGCCTTAAGTCACTCTCGCATTCATAGTCTCTAATTAGCGTGTTTTTTGTAGATGTGGGAGGAGACAACCCATGCAGCCTTTACTTATTAATAGGGGTGTAACTGTAAACATGGGTTTATTGAACCGTTTCGGTTCGGCATGTTCGGTTCGGTCCACTTATTTACCGTTTCGGTTAGATTTTATGTTATTTTTGTCATTCAATTTATTACAAGAGTGATCTATGCGCTTCACGTGGAACTAAAGTCCCGGGCAAGTTTCCACACGGATGCCTCTGAGTGTCGGACACTACCGACTGAGGGGGAGGAACGCTAGTAGCTCGCAGGTGTGACAAATGGCATCATGGAAAATGCAAACGAGAAGCCTGAGCTGGAAGACCCTCCCATCTGACTACGGTCTCCTGTTTGGGAACACTTTGGCCTCCCTGTTAAAATGACGGATGCACAAAGACAAGATGTGTGTCGACATTGTTCCACGGATATCGAGTATGCTGCAGGAAACGCGTCTAACATGTTAGCGCTCTTAAAACAACATCGTCAGGCAGTGAACGTTACATCTACAAGAAAGAAAACCAGCTTAGTGCAAACACCGATAACTTCAGCATATAAACAACCTCTAGCAAGCAACTCTGCCCGGGCCAAAGCAGTAACACATGGTATTGGAGTTTTTATAGCCACGAGATTGTGTCCATATTCAGTTGTTGAGAGTGCTGGCTTTAAGTACAGTCATGGAAAAAATGATTAGACCACCCTTTTTTCTACACTTTCTCATTCATTTTAATGCCCGACACAACTAAAGGTACCTTTTGCTTGGACAAATATAACAATGACAACAAAAATAGCTCATAAGACTTAAATTGTTTGGCAGTACAATGCTATAGCTATTCATGTAAGTGATTTTGGTTATTATCAAGAAAACCATTGAAGTTGCTAGATATCAGCTCTAAATTAAACTCTTATGAGCCATATTTGCTATCATTATTATATTTGTCCAAACAAATGTACCTTTAGTTGTACCAGGCATTACAATGGATCAATAAACTGAAGAAACAAGGGTGGTCTCATCATATTTTCTATGACTATATATGATTAGCGAGGTTCAAGAACTTTATTACAAAATACCATCACATCCTCACTTTAGCCAGAAAGTTCTACCAGCACTTTATGAAAAAGCTAAAAGCGATATCGTCAACGATCTATCACATGTGTCCGCTATTTCACTTACGACAGATGGATGGACTTCACGCGCAATAGAGAGCTATTTAACTGTAACTGTCCATTACATTTCGCCACAATGTTTAAACAGTTGCTTAAATACAACAGTTTATTTAATTATTATTTTTCTATTTTAAAAAAAAAAGGTCAGTCTAATTTATTTGAAATTTCACTGAAATGGGTCGCTTTTATTAATTTAAAAAAAGTTGTCTTTGCATTTTTTTTTAAATAAAAGCATTTTAAGTCTTTTTTTTCTTCTTTTTTTGTACTGAAAACTGAACCGAGCACTTCAAGAAACTGAACCAAACCGAAATTACATTGTTTAGTGTACGGTTACACTCCTACTAAATAAACAGTTGTATTGACTCCACTGCCCTAATTACTGCTTCTGCTGCTTTTGACAGGTACAGTTGACCTCAGCAGAGATTTCCCCTCAGCTTTCCATGCATTCAGAACCTGAACAACAGCTTCAAGTGCAGGTATTATAGTGTGCACGCCTGGGCCAGCTTCATTTCAAACACAAATAATTTCACGTAATATTCTGTGATAATATATACATACAGTATTCTTTGAAAAATGCAATTCTGTAATTCAATTCCTCCGTCCCATTAAACACCTTACCCTTAATAGATGTCCACGGTACTCTGCATTTGAGCGACTGCGTTTGTACACCTCTGCAAACGAAACATATTTTTAAAATTCATGTGTCTTTAACATTAGTAGCTTTGGCAAATGCAGAATTTGTAATACATCTCTTGTTTTGGAACTTATTAGTGTGTGCAAGTGTGCTTAATGTTGTGGCCATGGGTGCATTATCTGGTTGAGTGCAACCGTTACATTTTATCATCAGACAACTTTGTATCTGTTAATAAATAGCAACTCTTTTTATTATGGACCTGTTTATGTTTCATGCTCCTCCTCTGTGGCAGGTTCAGATCCAGGAGCAGCCGGTTCTGCAGATGGCAGCGTCCTCTCAACAGGACCTGCAGGGACTGTCAACCTCTCAACTTGTGCCCCAGGAAGGGCTCACAGAGGAGCAGAAACAGCAGGTATGCTATCAAAATAAAAGTAGACTGGCACCGTAAGGTCAAACACTATCTACACAGGATGCCTGTAATGAAATGACTCTCTCATTAATACTATAAGTTGTGATGGAGAAGTAGCCTGTAAGGAAGTGGCGAGATCGGTCGCATTCAGGCATCGCACTTCTTAACTGTCACACGAGTAAAAAGAACGCATTTACTGAGTGTGCCTGGAAGGCAAGCCTCTTCACATTTAGATCAGTCATATCGTACTGAGCAGAGATGTGTCCCTGCTTTTGTAGGGACCCTATGAAATCCGTTGTTTTTTCCCCAAATTCCGTTTAATTTTTTCCCATATTTTTTTTTCCGTTTACATTTTTTAGAACTCCGCTTTTTACCTTTTACACTTATTTTACTAGCATAGAGTGTGTGCTCCTTGGGTCAGTGAATAAAATGCCCATTAATTAAAAATACTTACATTTGTTGATGCATTTCATCACTGGCCAATTTTGCCCAGTAATTCACAAATGGATGTAGCCTGGCTAACTTCTCTCATGGGATGTCAGCCTCTGCACACATTGCTGCAAAATCTTCAACAAACCGTAACGATTAGGGAAGATGTAGTCACTGATGCAATTCCAATTGCATGATTAATGTACCCCATATTTTGTTTACACAATTAGACAAGCTATGGCAAACAGCGATCTTATTTTGAAGACCGGAAGTGTTTTGTGTGTGTTGAGAATGTTTGTTGACAAAGGTGGTGGTGACAAAGAATAAACGTGCCTCATCCTTTTTTTTCACTCAGACGTAGCACGACAACAGCGGCCTCCTTACATTAAAGTGGTAAAACGCAACACAATGTAAACACACTCATACAACCTGAGTCGCACACACACATCCGCACTCGCATGCTCTGCTAAACTAAGCTAACCCAGCTAGCTTCCATTCACGCTCCGTAAGAGGAGTTTTTCCGCCAACTTTGGCTGGTGTTTCAGGTCAAGAATTTTGACATGTTTAGTTCCGGAGGGGGCAGGTTAGTGTTTGTGATGAGATTCCGCCATGGTTGAGCAGTCCGCCGGCGAAATACTTCCCCCACGCAAACGTTCCTTCCCCTCTCGATGACAGGATTTCATTCACATTATGTCAATTTCCGTGAGATTCCGCGTTTAACAGTAAATTCCGTGTTTATTGGTCAATTCCATGATTTTGTTAACACGGAAATCACAGGGCCCGACTTTTTTTGTTTTGAGTATTTATCCTAAACAAGGAATGGGTTTGAAACTGAGTGAGGAAGAAGGACAAAATAAGCAGGCAAAAACGTACCACGTCCACATGGAATAGGCCACAGTCAGCCAGGCAACAGCGATGTATTAATGAATACTTCATCATCATTCAGTTATTAGTGAGTGAACGAGTGATATTTTAACCTCGATGTAGCAAGGCATGGCTGTACTTGGATTTGCCACATGGTACACATTAAAAGTGAGGGACAGGGAGTGTAACTGCCTTGCGTCAGGAGTCTACTTGCTAAACCAACACAGTGCGGCCCAGCCTCTGGCGAGCAGGAGTCATGGCTACTGGGAAGCCAGAGCTTGAAATCCCTCTTTTGTACACCGCTCGCAATAACCTATCCCAAGTACATTTTCAAGCTTGCCTGACACCCTGCAGCTGGGTTCTCATCAAACCTAATGTGTTTTGACAGATTCAGGCACAGCTGGTAGCAGCTGTGGGCGGAGAGCAACAGATTCAGTTGGCAAGTGGGCACCAAATCCAGCTGCAAGGTACACAACAGATACAACTAGCAGACGGCCAGCATATTCAGCTCGAGGCTGGCCAACAGATCCAGCTACAAGACGGGCAGCAGATCCAGCTCCCAGGTGGCCAACACATTCAGCTTCAGGGCGGTCAGCAGATTCAGCTACAAGACGGGCAGCAGATTCAGCAAATCCAGATACAAGACGGACAACAGATCCAGCAGATCCAGCTACAAGACGGACAACAGATCCAGCTACAAGACGGACAGCAGATCCAAATACAAGACGGACAACAAATTCAGCTACAAGATGGACAACAGATCCAGCAGATCCAGATACAAGACGGACAACAAATCCAGCTACAAGACGGACAGCAGATCCAGATACAAGATGGACAGCAAATCCAGCAGATCCGGATACAGGACGGACAGCAGATCCAACTACAAGATGGACAGCAGATCCAGCAAATTCAGCTACAGGGTGGTCAACACATTCAGCTCCCTGGGGGACAACAGATCCAGCTACAAGATGGACAGATTCAGCTAATGGGAGGACAGCAGATCCAACTACAAGGAGGACAGCAGATTCAGCTACAAGATGGACAACAGATCCACATCCAAACCATAGAGGCCATATCTCCTTCCCAGCAACAGAACTCTCCCAGGGAGACAGACCGGCGGGCCAGTAGCGTCTCCTCTGTCCTCCCACCCGTCAAGAAACGCAAGGTAGACACTCCTTTGACGGTGTCCTACGCCGTCCCACAGGGGCAGCAAGTGGCCACGGTCATTGCCATCCCTCAAGGGCAGCAGCAAAGCTATGTGTCCCTGCGGCCCGATTTGCTCACCGTTGACAGCACTCAGCTGTACGGCGCCACGGGGACAATCACGGGCCCCACAGGGGAGACGTGGACCATCCCCGTGTACTCCACCGCTCAGCAGCAGGGTGTGACTCACATCGCCATACCGCAGGAGACGTACAACACGGTGCAACTTGCCGCCGCCAATGGCAAGCCCGGCTCCTCGGCCAGGTCTGCGGACGTGTCGAGCGGGACGCAGGAGGAGATAGTACAGACACTGTTTCCCGCACAGTTTATGAACGGGAACATCCACATCCCGGTAGCTGTGCAGACCGTAGGAGGGACTTACAACACGACACAGTCAGTACACATATGGGACCCCAATCAGCAACAGAGCCAAGAAGATGGACAGGAACAACAACAACTGCAGCTTCAGGTTAGATCGGTCGCCCTCACCCCGCAAACATACATCCTTGGATACACCTAAGATAGATGATGAAATGTGTGTTTAATATCGTGGTTGCAGTTAACAGTAATATAGAAATGCACTGCATAAGTAGGACAAATATAAGAAATATATACCATTGCAAACTACAGCCATTAATACAGTACTTCTCTGACTGGGTCAAAAACCAAATCCACATCAGGCAGCTGAAATTGGCTCTTTGTAAAGGCAAATGTTCCGATGCAGCTCTTGTATTGGTTCCCATGAGATCATGTTGCTAAAGTTGTAGCCCTTTGTTGTTATCGAGACGTCTGATGGGTATTAAGTCTCATACTGTACTGATCCAGTGGAATTTTATTTTTGTTAAAAAAAAAAGAAAAAGAAGGGTCTTCTTTATATGTGATATATTTGGGTCAGTGCAGTTGTGGCTGCATGATGACATGCTGGTGGAAAGAAGTCATACGAAGTGAACTATGTTTGTGTGGTGCAGGCACAAGGAGAGACGGAGGGCAATGCCGAACCCTCCACAGAAATTCTAGTTCCAGTCTCTCTGAAGCCCGAAGAAGGCCTGGAGGTGTGGCGCCTTTGGGTAAAGCGGAAAAATGCCGAGCTAATCAAGCAGGACAAGACAAAGCTCGCACCCATCGGACGTAAGTGGGCTTGTAGCCATGTGACAGTCTCCAAATTTAACACGGCTGGCAGATCTCAGGGTTTCCCCTACCATTATATTAGGATTTTATTCATCCTTTTATTATTTCTATAAAAATATGATTTTTATGATTAATTTATTATCACCCATTCTCCTTATGTCGCTGACGACAGTCACCAGTAAATGCGCAAGCTATGGCTATTATGTTAACAACCGCTTATGTCGACGACATAAGGTTTGTGAAAGGTAACGATAGGAATAAGCCACGCCCCCTGCATTTCCAAAGGTCTAAGCATTGGGGAAACACTTAGACAGGAACACTGGTAAAAACGATCTCCTGGTGTGTGTCCAGGTCGCCAACCGCTGCGTTTTCAAGAAGACTTGATCTCCAGCGCGGTAGCCGAGCTGAACTTGGGTCTTTCCCTGATGACGCAGGAGGCCCGAGGAACAGAGGATGAGGAGTTTGCTCCAGATGTTCTCTATTACGTATTCTTGTGTATACAGAAGGTTGGTAATAATTGTGATCAAGCCTGAACGCATGTTACTGCAACAGGTGGTTATCTTAAGTTTTGTTTATTTTGTACTTTTCTTTCTTTATAGTATCTCTTTGAAAACGGTCGTGTGGACGATATTTTCTGCGATGCGTACTACACTCGTTTCTGTGAGAGCTTGCATAAAATCCTGACTGGATGGAAGCCCAGCGTGCATCATCTAGGTAAGAAACACTCTCGTTTGTCCACTATCTAGTGTGGATGCGAGGAGGTGACAAAGTTTTTCTGTGTCCTCTTGCAAGGTTACATCATTCCCAGTCATGTGACAGAGGAGATGCTGTGGGAGTGTAAACAGCTTGGTGCACATTCACCTGGCACCTTGTTAACAACTCTAATGTACTTCAACACAAAGTAAGTTTCCTCTATGAGAATTTCACTTTATTTCCTCATATTGTGGCCTCCTCGCTAATAAATGCCATCTAGGTGCATTGTCCACTTAAATACATGAACGCCACACCTCCTTTTTTTTGTGGGAGGCTCTAGTTACATGTACCTTTACGGTGACCCCCCATTTATCACGGTTAATTACATCCAAATCTAACTGCAATAAATTAATTTCCGCAAAGTAGGATTCAATATGGAATGTTTTTGTTAAGGCATAGAACATTTGTTTATGATCTTCTAAACACGGTTTTTAACATTAGAGCCCTCTAGACATGAAATAACACCCTTATAGCCACTTTTACATTTGTATTACCCAATATAGTAGATATAATCAGAGAAAATAAGACATATTGGACATAAATAAGATAACATAGACTCACATGTTAGCAGTTCCTTTTTTTCCTGCTGTGGCTATCGTCTCTTCAATGTATTGTAATGGCAGCTTTAAATTGTTTCCTAATAAGACGAAATACGAGTAAATAAGCCATTTTAAGACGTAAATAAAACTCCTGTTTGAGTAGTGTCACAGTAAATATGTTCCCTCGAGTACCTTAGTGGTGGGCGGACAGATGTGTGGAGGACAGGAAGTGACATCAGAGGTTCAGAGTTGAGTTTTAGCTTGTCGTGGGTTATGGCCCCCAAGAGTAGCCCGTGTTGTTATTATTATGAAAGCAAGTTAATAAGCATGTATTAATAAACATTTTACTTCTAATGGATGCCTGGTACTCTTTTCAGTTGAGTAAAAAACACCCTTCACCACTATACAGTATATTGGTTTCATTATCCTTATAAGAAAAGTGCACAAATATGTTTTCTTTTTATACTTGCATAAAAAATGCACTTGTGCAAATGACAGCATCCCTGTAATGTGCATCGCTAATAGATTCCTGGTACTCTCTTCAGTTGAGTAGATAAGTAAGGAAATGTGGTGGTGCTAAAAAAAAAAAATAAAAAAAAAAATGCTTGGTCCACAGGTGTTTTCGTCTGCTGACAGCTGAGCAACACCTGAGGGTGGCCTTCTCCAAGGTGTTGAGACACACCAGGAAGAACCCCACACACACCAAGGACAAAGCAACCACCATCCGCCTTCTGAAAGGCCAAAGTTCACATAAAGGTGTTTTGACTTCACCTCACCTGAGACTTAGACTGGAACTAGTAGTCATGTTGCTACCTGATGTGTGCTTTTTTCCCCTTTTTTCCCAGAAGACTTGTACGACGAGCAGGTGGAAGATCTTGAGAATCCTCTCCGTTGTCCCATCAAGCTGTATGACTTTTATCTCTTCAAATGGTGGGTCACACGCCAACAAATAATCGCACGCATTTCCCCCCCAGCCGTAACTCCTCTCCTCCCCCTCGTCGCAGCCCTCAAAGCGTCAAAGGCCGCAACGACACGTACTACATGACTCCGGAGCCCGTCGTGGCGCCAAACAGTCCCATGTGGTACTCCTCTCAGCCCCTCTCCATTCAGCAGTTGGAGCAAATGCTGGTGCGCATCTTGGTGGTGCGAGAGATCCAGGAGATCATCGGCGCCGGTTCCGAGAGCTAAAAAGGAGCGAAAGAGGACTGACTCAGAGCGAAAGGAATATTGGAATTCCGTCACCGATTGCTGACCCCGCAGTCCTCCCCCCATCATGACTTGATGAACTTGCCGACTCAACAATCACATGGAAACGCTAATGAACGAGTGAGTAAGTGATTTAAGTCAGTTAGCGACCCAGGACTGTGATGAAGTCTTTTCAAGATGAGGATATTTAACCGTTTACTCTTCTTTAACCTCATTTTTTTTCATTTTTGTTTTGTTTTGTTTTGTTATCATCTCAACCGTCTTGCAGGGACCACTGCTCACCTTTTTTTTTGTATTCTGTGTTGATATGTATAAAGACGACCTGGTGCCTGTTTTCAAAGTGTTTGATCTCTTCAGTTGTCTCGAGGTGAAATGCTCTAATGTAGTCCGTTCAGGAGACTGGAAAACTTTTTTTCTCAAGTCTAAGGCTGTGATTGAGACTCATAAAGGCATTTTTCAACATTTTCGTCTACACATTATTCAGTGTTCATTAGGGATGTCACAAGATCTCGCAAGATTTAAACGTGCCAAGATTTCCCATTAACTGTAGAAAACTGTCTCCGGAAAATAAATAAATAAATTAACAACACAGTAATTGTCAATTAAAACGTGAGAACAAACTTGCTCACCTCAAACACATCCACCCGACCCTTTTCCCATATGGGGGGGGGGGAATGCACATCAAGATGCAGAGCCTTCGTCTCAACAGTCGACACTCACCGGGATGTTTGGTCGACAAAGCAAATACACACGGAGCAACGCAAAATTGTGTGCGTTCACAGCAAGTCATCGCAAAACGAATGTTGCTCTTAAATACAGTTGGAAAGCCAGCATATCAAGAAATGCTGAAAACGTTAGACCGCGTGAGATAATACATGTCACAAACAACCGTTGCACAACTTTACAACAGATGACATTAAAGGAGCTATTGCAGTATTATGGTATGTTATAACAGTAGTGGCTTATTTGGTCTCCAAAAATGTAGACGGTAAAAAAACAAAAAACGATACACATTGAGATGCCGAACCTTCGCCCCCACAGTAAACACTAACTGAGGCGTGTGGTCGGCAAAGTAAATACAGCAAATACAACGGACCACAGAAAGGCATCGCAAAAGAAATGCTGCTCTTTAATACAGGTGAAAAAGCCAGCATTTCAAGAACTGCTGCAAATGTTTGACAGACAGCAGGTATTGCCTGTGAGAAAATACCAATTCCACAACTTTACAGAGTGAAAAATAAAATTACATATTAAAGAAAATATTGCATTATTATAACATTATATAATCATAACATTTGGGGTTTATGTGATCTCCAATAATGTTGACAATAATATCGTTTAGCGTAAATTTGTGGGACAAACGTTTCAAAATGCACCTGCATTGTTTTGTGACGCAGTTAAGTAAAAGTTTGTCCTGCCATATTTGTTTCTTATAAGGCTTTTTTAGGTCTGTGAAAAATGATGCGTTAATGGCAATAAATAATTTATTACCTTAAAATGTTTTGCGTAATTAACGCATGTGCACCATGTCTTTGTTATGATGGCACATAGACACAATAGTGTCCCCACAGTCTGCCGCTCTTTCATAACTTTATTCTGATCTGAACACATCAACAGCAGTGCAATTCCAACACCATGTAGAGTGGTGTGGAAAAAGTGCTTGCCCCCTTCCTGATTTCTTATTTGTTTGCATATTTGTCACACTTAAATGTTTCAGACCATCAAACAAATGTAAATATCAGTCAGTGACAACACAACTGAATACAAAATGCAGTTTTTAAATGTAACTTTTTATTAAGGGAGAAAAAACATCCAAACCTACATGGCCCTGTGTGGGGGAAAAAGTGCCCCCCATTAAAAAATAACTGAGATTGAGATCTATCAGTATGGAAAAGGTTATAAAGCCATTTCTAAAGCTTTGGGACTCCAGCGCACCACAGTGAGAGCCATTATCCACAAATGGCCAAAACATGGAACAGTGGGGAACCTTCCCAGGTGTGGCCGGCCAACCATAAGAGCGCAGCGACGACTCATCCAAGAGGTCACAAAAGACCCACAAAAACATCCAAGAACTGCAGGCCTCACTTGCCTCAGTTAAGGTCAGTGTTCATGACTCCACCATAAGAAAGACACTGGGCAAAAACAGGCTGCATGGCAGAGTTGCAAGACCAAAACCACGGCTGAACAAAAAGAACATTAAGGCTCGTCTCAGTTTTGCCAGAAAACATCTTGATGATCACCAAGACCTTTGGGAAAATACTCTGTGGTCTGACGAGACAAAAGTTGAACTTTTTGGAAGGTGTGTGTCCCATTACATCTGGCGTAAAAGTAACACAGCATTTCAGAAAAAGAACATCACACTAACAGTAAAATATGGTGGTGGTAGTGTGATGGTCTGGGGCTGTTTTGCTGCTTCAGGACCTGGAAGACTTGCTGTGATAAATGGAACCACGAATTCTGCGGTCTACCGAAAAATCTTGAAGGAAAATGTACGGTCATCTGTTGGTGACCTCAAGCTGAAACCTACTTGGGTTTTGCAGCAGGACAATGATCCAAAACACACCAGCAAGTCCACCTCTGAATGGCTTAAGAACAACAAAATGAAGACTTTGGAGTGGCCTAGTCCAAGTCCTGACCTGAATCCTATTGAGATGCTGTGGCATGACCTTAAAAAGGCGCTTCATGCTGGAAAACCCTCCAATGTTGCTGAATGACAACAATTCTGCAAAGATGAGCGGGCCAAAATTCCCCCCCAGCGCTGTAAGAGACTCATTGCAAGTTATCACAAACGCTTGATTGCAGTTGTTGCCGCTAAGGGTGGCCCAACCACTTATTAGATTCTCCAGCTCGCAAACAGTCTCATAGTCCTCCTCAGGACGACACTTTCTCATTGTCACAAGAAAACAACGTCTTAATTGCGTGTATATGTGGTCTAAATAAACAGAAAGACAGAAAAACAATAAGTAAATATTCTTAGCACACACTAGCAGAACTTCTACGGCAGGAGTACATTTTGCTGCATTTAAGTATGCTCGGAAATCCCATGAAATACATCTCCACTCAAAACACTGAATTCAACAAAATATTACGTGGTGTCTTTGACCGCAACTCAGATGTTCTGCTACTATAAAGACTAGATTTTCAGACATGTGGTATCTTTTTAGCATGATAAAATTTTCAATTTCATTTGGAGATGTTAACGGACGCAAATACTGTATATAAAATTCTGTCCTGTCATTTATATTTTTGTTTTAAAAAAAAAAAACAGTCAAAAGGCCCCATTTCTCACACAAATGGTGATTAATCATGATTAATTTGTAAACTGATTAATTTGACCAGAATTTTTAATCATATGACAGCTGTATTCTTTTATTGTACTTTTCTTAAAGTTAATGTTAAAATATCGTCCTATTTTCGTGGACCCAATCTCGGTCGTCTCGGAAGTTGGGTGTCTCCTGAGTCGTGACACCCCGAGTATTCATGCAAGTGAATCAACAGTCCAAAAAAAAACTACTCGCAAAAAGTCACACTTCTGATTCAAGTACTCTTTGCACTCTGTTGTGAGGCAAAATGTACTCTTTTAGAGTAGTGTACACGCCATCCATATTCTCATAACAAATCTAGGAACTGGCCTTTTATGATGCAACCACACATGCATTTACATTCATTTATTAAAAAAAAAAAAAAAGGCAATATAGCATCTAGATCCAATTCAAACAGTCATAGACATAAGGACAAAATAGCAAGAGCAAATGTTATTTGTCATCTTTTTCATTAGGAAATGTTAAATTCAGTTGACTGAGTGTTTGTTTGAAAAATTTAGGCAGCGGGCATGACACCCTGATGGTGGTGTTATCGGGTCCCGGCAGTGTCAGCTGTCGAGCGTGCAAGTGGAGTGGGACGTGCCGGACCTTGCTCTGTTCAAGGCGCAGCTTCCCCAGCACGCGTTCCGGCAGTTTCTGCAGGAGGGATATACGTATTTAATGTTCATATATTATGGCTGCGTGGCAAAAAAGGTTTGCTTTCCATAAATGACACTACCTGTGGTGCCAGTTTGCTCCAGTGCGAGTACTTGTGGTCACCCAAAATGGGGCATGCCAGCGCAAACGCCATATGGACCCTCATCTGGTGCTTCACTCCTGTGGGAAGAAGACACCACATGGATTGGACGCTGCACAGTCTTAAGTATCGTATCAGAGGTCATACCAGTAAGTGCTTGGAGCTCCACAAGGCTGCAGCCAGCGCTGCTGTCCAGGACTCGGTACTTTGTGACGGCAGGAAGGGCTTGGCGATGGCCTCGCATTTTAGTTACACCACTGCCTTCTTCGTTCATTCTGTAGACAGGGCTTAAAGCCATCTGAAACGGAATGGAATGTGACGAAAACGACCGTGTTGGCCACGGGTGTCCAAACTTTTTCTACCGAGTGCCACATACTAAAAACTGAAAGGATGCAAGGGCCATTTTTGTAAAAAAAAAATAATTTTTTCTGTAATATTTCAACTCTATCTTGGAGAGTTAGGAAAAATAAAATAGAATAACAACAAATAAACATGTAACATATCAATTTCAATAATAAATAATAATAATACATAATAAGTCCAGTCCGTTGTGTTTTTACCACTCCCCCTCTGTTGTGTTGAAAAGTCGCATGGCGTGGGGGAGGAATGATCTGCTCATTCTGTCGGTGGAGCAGAGCAGTGATAGTAATCTGCCAATGAAACTGCTCTTCTGTCGGGAGACGATGCTGTGCATTGGATGATGACAGTGACAGTGACATTTTCCTCATCATATTACGAGTGTATTCTCGTAAAATGTATACTTTTTCCCCCTCTTAATATTTTGATTTTATTCTTGTAAAATGACAGCTGTTTTTTTTTCAAATTTCAACTTTCTTTTTGTAATTTGTTTTCTCGTAATTATGACATTATCCCCATAAGGCTTCATGGTTATTATTACAAACTTTTTTGGCAACCTAATTTTCCAAAAATGACAACTTTATTTGCTGTTTGTTTAACATAATATGATTTTAAAACCTCCTTTCAATATTAATTTTTCAAAACAACTTTTTCTCGTTAGATTACAACTTTTGATTGTATTCTTGTAACAAATGTTTTTTTTCCGGTCTAAACTTTCTTCTTGTGCATTATTTCTCATAATTATGACTTTATTCCCATAATACTTTGACTTTATTTGTGTTCTAACATTTTCGGGAGCCTAATTTTCCAAAAACTACAACTTTATTTGTTGCTGTTTGTTTTTCATAATATTATGCCCTTAAATACTTTAAAGCCTTTCAATGGTAATTTGTCAAACCGACACTTTCTCGTTAGATTTAAACTTTTTTCCCTTAATATTTGTACCTTTTTTTTTTTTATTACTGCTGATTTATTTTTTAAATTTAGTTTCCTTGATAATTATACTTTTCGAATGTGCCGCGGGCTGCAAATGGCCCCCGGGGCCGCACTTTGTACACCTCTGGTGTAGCCGATAATCATACCGGTAAGGTGAGTTGGCCTACCTTGAAGTGAGGTTGGGAACCAGTGACTTCTCTTTCTATCATGGGAATGTCGATCATGCCCTCAGACGGCACCGGTACACCCACTGTGACGATCCTGAGGAGCGACGGTGGCCAATACATAGACTTTTTACTACTTAAATACATTTATGTCATTTGAAGATGATCAAATTTGTTCCCCAAGTGAAACTTACCAATATTTTCTCTGCACTTGATTATTTCTGTGGAGTTCTTGTATGTGCTCCACTGCTTTTTCACTCTTCGCCAAGAGGAGAACACCAGTCACCTCCTTCTCCAGTCCCAGACATGGCAGCAGCTGAGAGTCAGACCTGACCTTCATCCCGTCCATCATTTTGGACAGGACGGGAAGCACAGAGGAGATAGACGTCTCCCCGCTAGAATCTGACAATAGATGCCGCTTAACACCACTTAAAAGCAAAAGTGAGTGCAGTGAATTTTGGTTACCTCTGACGGGAACGTCGTAGGGTTTGTTGACAAGGACCACGTGCTGGTTCTGGTACAACACGCTTCTGCTGAGGTGCTTCGCCAGCACGTTGGGATGAACATTCTGAAGCTGCAGACTGAACTTTTTCAACTCCAAGACCTTCTTCTGCACGCCGAACACCGGGGCTTCAGCCGCCTGGGCATTGGACTTCTCCTGCTGGAGCTTTCGGGCCAGGTCTATGGCTCGAAGCCGACGTTTCTCTCCGTTGTCGGCGGCTGGAGCTTGCTTTGCGGCGACAGTAGCCTGACCCCGGCTGAGGCACGATGCCGCCGCCGAACACCGGCGACAACTTGTCCGTGTTTTTACGAGTGATATGAAGGTGTTCAAACCGGAGCTCCAGTTACCCGTTAATAAAGTTCTTCTACAGCTGTTCATCGTGTCAGTTTAAACCGCACAACATCGCAAGTAAACAACATTAACATTGGTCACAAGATAGCCTAGCATTTAGCTACTTCCGGGTTATTCCTTCCAGAGTAAATATTTTGTCGTAAAGTATTTAAAACCGCAATAACATCGTACTATGCAGTATTTTTCGTAACTACTCGTAAATTATTGCTGCATTAGAAATATAAAGACAGAAACCAGAATTGATCTTTTAATCGAACACTAGCTACAATACATTATAAGAAATATATCCAATAATATCCTGGCATAGCTTCATTTTTTGTTGTTTGTATTGTTTTATAGAGAAAACGAACACTTAATTGTATATTTACAGTTTGTCCAATTTGCGCAGTTAATTTGATATTTACCCAGTAACTGAAATTGAAAATACAAACAATTGAAAAAGAAAATAATATGATATAGATTATAGAATTAAAATAATATTTAACTGATATCATATAAAGGATGGAGCATCATTTATTTGTAGTGATCGAGAGTATTTATGACCTTCAAAATTTGTTTTACTCCTTTTACTTCCTGTTTTGTGACGTCATTTTCTGGTATTTTCTGGTAGGCTTGTTTTGGTGACAGAAAAAGCCCGCTGTCCATAATGTTAGCCAAACCGAAAAGGTCCCACCTTTTTACGACATAGCTGTAACCACATCAAACATACTAATGGCTAAAGCACATTTTTGGAGGGATAGATTGTTGGCCGATAGATGTATCCCAAAATGAATGTTATGCTCGACAGTACCTTGAAACAATGGACCAAATAAGGCAAAGAACCACGCACATTATCGCGTAAATTGTTTTTAATTTTATATGCGCTGACATTGTGAAACATGAAGCTCACGGACAGCGCGTTAAGGAGCTTCAGGGTTGCAAGGACCTACCGAGAAAATTCCGAGAAAGTCAATTGTTTAGACTACAGTCCAAACGGCGAAAATGCCATCTCAAGCAGCGACGACGACCGCATTGTGTTGTATGACATTGTCCGAGGAAAGTAAGTAAGCACTGGGAATGTCCACCTCTCATACTTCTATCTAAAACACTACACTGTGTGTGACTGAGCCATTGAACAATGTGTTTGTTCTCGTGTTTATTATCGTGCCTGGTAGTTTGTCGGGGTGGGCGGCACTGCAAATTTTGGCATCGATCCGAATCCAAATAAATCCGGTTTGGCTTTGCCAATACTGATACTGTTGTGGATACTTTTTACGTTAAAATGTTTGATACATTTAATGATTTTGCCTTTAATTTGTTGCTCGTGAGTATAATCAGAATAAAACACAGACTAAGCAAAAACTACTTTTGGCTCTCATTCACGTCCTTTTTATTTATCATATAGTCAGTTAGACTTAGTTGTTTTTGTATGTCAGTTTTATTTAGACTAAAACGACAATTTATTCAAACACTACATAATTATATAATTATGACAGTTTTATTCTCATTCTCTCATTAACTAAGGCATTATCGTACAATTTTAATTTTTCGTAATATTACAACTTTTTTCTCGATGACAGCAGTTTTAATTCTTCTAGTATTACAACTTTTTTAAAGAAAAAAAAAGCCCAATGTAATTCTTGTAATATTACATTTTTTTCATTAAAAACTTTAAAAAAGGTTTTAACACTATAAGAATTCAATTGTATTTTTTAAAGAAAAAAAAGCCCAATGTAATTCTTGTAATATTACATTTTTTTTCTTTAAAAAATACAATTTAATTCTTATAGTGTTAAAACCTTTTTTCTTAAAAAAAATAAGCACAATTTAATTATTGTATTACATTTTTTTCCGATAAAAAAAATAAAATTTTATTCTATAGTATTACAACTTTTTTCTTTAAAAAAAAAAACCCAAAAAACATTCTTGTAATATTACATTTTTTTCTTAAAAAAATACAATTGAATTCTTTTAGTATTAACTTTTTTCTAAAAAAAAAAAAAAAAACATACACAATTTAATCCTTGTAATATTACATTTTTTTCTTTGAAAATAATACAATTTAATTCTTACAGTATTATAACTTTATTTAAAAAAAAGCACATTTTAATTATGTTAATTTTTTTCTTTAAAAAAATACAATTTAATTCTTATAGTGTTACTACTTTTTCTAAATAAAAAAAGCACATTTTAATTCTTGTAATATTACAGATGTTTCTTTAAAAAAATAGAATAAACATAAATTGTGGCTAATAATAAAATGAAAGTGTGGTTACGTGTTGTTTTCATTGTAGTATTGATGTCAGATTATGTTACATTTCTATTTTGCTGATGTTTTTAATACCAGGCCCATTCAGACCCTGTACAGCAAGAAGTATGGTGTAGACCTGATCCGTTACACACATGGAGATTCCCAGAACGTCATCTACACTTCCAATAAACTGGATGGTAACGTAGCACAACAATACATAGAAGTAGTAGTAGTAGCGATTGACTGTATTTCAGATTCCACATACTGTACGGTATTTTTTATACTTTTATCGTGCACTACTGTCTTATGTTTAACTCATCCATCAGCATTGCACTTTTATCTGCTATTGTTTTTGCACTTGTACATTTTTTTTTACTGTACTACTGCCATTTGCACATAATATAATGGAAATTTCTTTGAAATATAAATATTATGAATAGGGGTGAGAAGAAGACAAGATTTTAACATGAATTTAAAGAAAAGTACAATGAAAAAAGCCGAGTCGCAAAACAATGCAGGTGCGTTTTGAAATGTTTGTCTCACAAATTGACAATAAACAGTATTATTGTCAACATTCTTTGAGACCAAAAAAACCCACTGATGTTATGATAATACAGTATATAGTAGTAATATGTCATAATAATGCAATACTTTCTTTAATATGCCATTTTTCACTCTGTAAAGTTGTGCAATTGGCATTTGTGGCATGTATTTTCTCCCAGTCAATACCTGTCCCGGCCTGTCTGTCAAACATTTGCAGCATTTATTGAAATGCTGGCTTTTCAACTGTATTAAATGGCAGCGTTTCTTTTGCAATGTCTTTCTGTGAACACGCGTAATTCTGCGCTGTTCCGTTGTATTTGCTGTATTTACTTCCCGACCAAACGTCTCAGTGGGTGCTGACTGTCGGGACGAAGGTTCTTCTGGTGTTTTGTTGCCTTTTATGTTGCTGCTACCACCTTGGCATACTGGCTCATTCGTGTTGGAGGGCTGACCTTGCTCATTATTAATATTCCCACGTGGGGGGCTGTGGCATTTGGCTTTGCAGGCACCTTTTTCCCTCCTAACTTCTACTGCGTTACCTTGCATTGCTCCCCATGAAGCGCCACTCTTTTGCTTTGTGTGTATGCTAGCGGCCCCGCCTCCCCCTACAGAAACAAAGCGACTATATGACTGACACAAGGTCTCATTCTGTCCAATGTTGTTCTATGAAGCGTCTACTTGCTGAAAGCAATGCACAACTTGAACCCTCTTCTAGCCGGTTATTCATATTTATGGTGTGATGCGTTTATTTTATTATCGCGATGCAGTTTTTGTCGGAACGAGAACTCTTGTCACGTTTTAATCTCGCAAGATCTTGTGACACAAAACCTTGTGACACCCCTAATTATTATTTTTATTGTATAAGTATAGACTCTACATTCGCTACACGCCAGGTTTCAGTTATTCTTGTTGTCTGACCTGCACGTTTAGGGCAATGGACACTGTATTAAAGAAAAAAAAATAAATATGAAAATATTTTCAAATGTTTCTTTGTGACCTGCAGATACGATCCGCTATCTGTCGCTGACTGACAACAAGTACATCAGATATTTCCGAGGTCACACTGCAAGGTGAGTTGTGAGTCAAGTACAATCTGTTTTATTTACTGTTGAAGTCTTTTTCTTCATTTTGGTCAAAACTAACAGAATGTTTCCTGCCTAAAATGTGTGGGTTTTTTTTTTTTTTTCAATTTAATACAGTGGTGTGAAAAAGTGTTTACCCCTTCCTGGTTTCTTTTTTTTTTGCATGTTTGTCACACTTAAATGTTTCAGATCATCAAACAAATGTAAATATTAGTCAATGACAACACAACTGAACACAAAATGCAGTTTTTAAATGAAACTTTTTATTATTAAGGGAAAAAAAATCCAAAGCTACATGGCCCCGTGTGAAAAAGTGATTGCCCCCTAAACCTAATAACTGGTTGGGCCACACTTAGAAGCAACAACTGCAATCAAGTGTTTGCCATAACTTGCAATGAGTCTCTTACAGCGCTGTGGAGGAATTTTGGCCCACTCATCTTTGCAGAATTGTTGTCATTCAGCCACATTGGAGGGTTTTCCAGCATGAAGCGCCTTTTTAAGGTCATGCCACAGCATCTCAATAGGATTCAGGTCAGGACTTGGACTAGGCCACTCCAAAGTCTTCATTTTGTTTTTCTTCAGCCATTCAGAGGTGGACTTGCTGGTGTGTTTTGGATCATTGTCCTGCTGCAGAACCCAAGTTGCTTTCAGCTTGAGGTCACCATCAGATGGCCGGACATTCTCCTTTAGCAGAATTCATGGTTCTATTTATCACAGCAAGTCTTCCAGATCCTGAAGCAGCAAAACAGCCCCAGACCATCACACTACCACCACCATATTTTACTGTTCTTTTTCTGAAATGCTGTGTTACTTTTATGCCAAATGAAATGGGACACACACCTTCCAAAAAGTTCAACTTTTGTCTCGTCAGACCACAGAGTATTTTCCCAAAGGTCTTGGGGATCATCATGATGTTTTCTGGCAAAATTGAGACGAGCCTTAATGTTCTTTTTGTTCAGCAGTGGTTTTGGTGTTTGAACTCTGCCATGCAGGCTGTTTTTGCCCAGTGTCTTTCTTATGGTGGAGTGATGAACACTGACCTTAACTGAGGCAAGTGAGGCCTGCCGTTCTTTGGATGTTGTTGTGGGGTCTTTTGTGACCTCTTGGATTAGTCGTCACTGCGCTCTTGGGGTCATTTTGGCTCGACGGCCACTCCTGGGAAGGTTCATTTTCGCCATTTGGGGCCATGTAGGTTTGGATTTTTTTCTCCCTTAATAATAAAAAGTTTCATGTAAAAACTGCGTTTTGTGTTCAGTTGTGTTGTCATTGACTAATATTTAAATTAGTTTGATGACCTGAAACATTTAAGTGTGACAAACATACAAAAAAATAAGAAATCAGGAAGGCGGCAAACACTTTTTCACACCACTATGTTTCTTCCCGATGCTGCTTTCCAGAGTTATTGCTCTGTCCATGTCACCAGTGGAAGACATGTTCATATCAGGATCCCTGGATAAGACCATACGCATCTGGGATCTGCGCTCTGAGAACTCTCAGGTGAGTAATACAGTGTGAAAGCGCACACACACACGAGCAAACCAGTCCTGATATAACAACAGTAAAATACATACAAATATATTAGATATTCAAAAGCAATACGGATTAAAATGAGAAAACAATTCTGTGATTCATATGCAGTCATATATTTGTATATTTCTATGGTTATTGTAACAAAAATAAAAAAAATCATAATATTAATAATGTGCATATAAATACTTGAAACATATGAGATATTAAAACATCTAATATACAACAAATACATCCTGTTATTTATTTGCATTTATAATGATTATATCTTTTTCTGACTACATCAAAGAATAATAAATAAATAAAATAATAATGTCATGAATAATAATAACATGCATATAAATGTTTGGAACATCAGATATTGAAAAATATATTTCTTATTTTTTGTAATTTATTTGCATTCATACGGTAACACAACATTTCTGTGATTACATATGAATATAATTGGAATATTTATCAATAGGCATGTCAATATTTGAAACATATCAGATATCGAAATATCAATATAATTAATATATTATAATGTATATATATTTTTTTACAATTAATTTGCATTTATACAATAACGATATTTCTGAGATTACATATTCTGAATCCAATTGAAATATATATTAATACCATGCATATAAACACTTATACGCATATCAGATGTTCATCTCTTATACAAAATGTTATATTTTTGCAATTTATTTATTATTACAATTATTACAATTTATATTATTATTTATTTTATTTTTAGGGTAGTTTTTAGCCTTTTTTACGTCCTTTACAGCATGTCTCACCTTACAAAGCGTTTATCTTGCCTGAGTTGGCTTCCTTTTTTTCCAGTGCAACCTCAATTAAGATAAACCTTTCACAAGAATTCACAATTCAGTAAGAGTTTGACTGAACTCAATGCAACCCCAGTGCAGGACTATTACTATCATGAAGTATTTGTGTTTTTCAGGGTCTAACAGACCCCCTGGGC
This sequence comes from Dunckerocampus dactyliophorus, assembly GCF_027744805.1. NCBI lineage: Eukaryota > Metazoa > Chordata > Actinopteri > Syngnathiformes > Syngnathidae > Dunckerocampus > Dunckerocampus dactyliophorus. The sequence continues at coordinate 27,736,867 of NC_072826.1, forward strand.
AGACCTATTTGTTCCTTTGACCCAGACGGGCTCATTTTTGCCGTGGGGGTGGAATCGCAGACCATTAAGCTGTATGACGTGCGCGCCTTCGACAAGGTACCTTGCATGGAAATGGAGTCAGTAAGACGTCGTGAATGTTGAATCGGGATTTGTTGCGGTGCAAAGGGTCCGTTTAAGTCGTTCGAGCTGAGGCTGCATCGGAACTGCGTCTGGAGCGGGCTGAAGTTCAGCAACGACGGCAAGCAGATTCTCATCTCCACCAACGGAGGGATGATTTGCATCCTCAATGCTTTCAGTGGAGATATGATGCACACGTTCTCCGTAAGGCCACAAAGCTCACGTCACGCTTTTATTGGTTTCCAGCAACTTGCTACGCATGCTTACACTTTATTCAAGACGGATAAATACACACAGGAGTGGAAATGTGATGCTGAAGTATGTTCTTGCTGATGTGAAGGGCTACAACAACAGCAGAGGTTTAACCCTGGAGGCGTGCTTCACCCCGGACTCCCAGTTTGTGATGATAGGTCATCTCCTCTGCTTCATATATTCTTCTGCCTCCGTGAGATGTGTGCCTTGCGACAACCTCTCTCCTCGTGCTTTTAGGCTCCGAGGATGGGAGAGTCCATGTTTGGAATACTGACAACGGGATGAAGGTGGCTGTGCTGGACGGGAAACATCCAGGGCCCATCAGCGCCATCCAGTTTAACCCCAGATACATGACCTTTGCCACCGCCTGCACCAACATGGTGAGATGATGCACCGTGGACGCAAACCATTGGGACAAATACCGTAAATGCTCTCATTATAGCCGGGATGTTAATTGGAAGCAGGTGATAAGTGGTGAGACATGGTGGCCCGTGGGTCTGGACAGATACGCAAAAGCTATTACTAAAATTAATCAATTAGAACTATTTCACAAATATTTTATAATTTGTATAATTTTACAAATATTTTTAAATTTAATCAAATTTTTTTATATAAATACAAATGCTAAAATTAGTCAATTAAAATATGTATTACTATTATAAATAGTATTTATTCACATTATATATGAATAAATATTTTTCTTTCAATTTATTAATAATATAAATACATTAATAATATAAGTAAAAATATTAAAATGTATCCATTAAAAATAAAATATGTATCCATATTATGTGTGTATAATATGTATTCAAATTATATTGTGTGTATATGAATAAATATTTTCTTTTAATTGTCATGTTTGTATTTGTAGTCAATTTTATAAGTTCACAGCAGCAAGAGAACCGATGTTGTAATAGCCAACTGCTCAGCCAGCATTTATAGCGCTGATGATGTTCATTGTGAACAACAGTGCGGCAAAGCGCAACATGCATGACTTTCACAACAACCGCATTGCAACATTTGAAAGCGCACGCAGAGCTAGACACTTCAAATCTTGTGGAGTTAATACATTGTGACATCGGGAGGAGATTTCCTACAGCCACAGCTGCCAATGTTTTTTGACCTGGCGCTAATAAGTGACCCTGGCGGTTATAGACCAGACACCCGGTGACAAAAGGAGGCGGTAAATTGAATAGAGCTGTTAATTGGAGCATTTACGGCAGCTGTACTGCTATTTTTCATTCTTATGTTAGTTTATACTGTATTGCGATTCAGGTTGGTTCTAATTCTCTCTTGTTGGACTCTTCACAGACATTTTGGCTCCCAATCCTTGACGACACGTAAAAGACGCGACGGAGATTTCACATCTAACTATTTTACACTATTTTATTTGACTTTTTAAATTATTTTTTTTATTTTTTACATTACAGCAGTTTTTAACTCGGGTTGATGTTGGCTAAAGTCATGTACTGTAAGTTGTATTTTTATCGGTTTCGCCCTGCCCCAAAATGATTTTTAGCTTATTCATGTCTTTTTTTTAACAATATTTTTTAATGTTTTAACATCAGTGTTTTATTATATTGTCAGCTGCTTTTGATGACAAATAAAGTTGATTTTTTTAATTTTTATTTTGGGATAATCCAGGACGACTCTACCTACTCTTACTGGACAACATACATATTCAAATAGTTCACAAAAAATATGATCAGATATTTTGTAACATAAAATATTACAAAATAAAATAAGGCAATAAATTACAAAATAAGAAGTTAAACACATATATGCTAAAATATTTTGTAATAAAATATTACAAAATAAAAACTAGCAACAAATTACACGTACATAATTTTGTATATTATTTTATATTACAAAGTATTAACTAAATATTTTGCTCATATACAGTAATTTGCAGTTATTTTATTTGGTAATATTTTAAAAATATTTGTCTATTGCTAAATTAAAAAAAAATGCAATAAAGTACACATATCCATGTACATAGAATTGATTGCTAATTTGTTTACATTTTGTAATATTTTATAATTTAGTAGTACTTTTCCTGGTTAAATCAAACTAAAATAAAACAGTATAAAATGATCTGTTATTCCAATATCTTGGTTGGCCTACAACACATTCTAAAAAGATAATTTCACAAGAAAAAAAAACAGCAAAAATGGAAACACCAGCAGTAATTTTACAAGAATAAAGTCAAAATATTAAGAGAGAAAGGTCGTCATCTAATGAGAAAAAAGCTGAAATTTTCAAGGAATAACATTGTAACATTATGAAGAAATATAACATCTTATTTACGTTTTAGTAGCATAAAATTGAAATATTAAAGAAAAAGTACATTTAATTTTTTAAAGTAATATTATGAGAAACAAAACAAAAAGTAATTTTTGGACGAAATGTTTTGAAAATAAAGTCAAAATATTGGAATAAAGTCATAATTAAGAAAAAATTTACAAGAAAGTTGAAATAGAAAGTTTGGGTTTTTTTAAACAGCAACAGCAGAAATGAAAAAAAGATCACATTTTAAGATAATAAAGTCAAAATATTAAAGTTATATTCTGACAAAAAAAGTCCCAATTTTGTGAGAAAAAACTCATACGAGGCAAAATTGTCATTTTAGTAGTATAGTGTTGAACTGTTCAAGAAAAAATACATTTAAATTAAATTTGAATTTTTTTTTTTAAATGAGGTCGGGGAAAGTTACACTGGAATAAAGTCAAAATATTATATAAATAAAGTTATAATGTTACGGAAATAACATTTATGAAAATTATTTTAGAAGAAAGTTTAAATATTTGGACATTTTTACAAAAACAACAGCAAAAATGGGGGAAAAGACTGAAGTTGATACTAATAACAGCCGTTTTCAAGTATATGACGAAGCTGAGATGCAGTTTGACAAAATATCAAAGTGGCAACGTTGCATCCTTTCATTTTTCACAAACATCCATCCATTTTCTATACTGCTTCATCCTCATTAGGGTCGCGGGGGCATGCTGGAGCCTATTATCGGGCAACAGGCGGGGTACACCCTGGACTGGTCGCCAGCCAATCACAGGGCACATATAGACAAACAACCATTCATACTCACATTCATACCTATGGACAATTTAGAGTCGCCAATTAACCTCACCTGCATGTTTTTGGGAATGTGGGAGGAAGCCGGAGTGCCCGGAGGAAACCCACGCACACACGGGGAGAACATGCAAACTCCACACAGAAATGCCCAGGGGAGATTGGCCAACGTGCTAACCACTAGACCACCGTGCGGCCCTTTTCACAAACAACTTCTCCATTTTATTATAAATGGGCTCACTGATGACTTTATACTTTTATTTTTAGATTATTATTTATGATACAGTTGTCAGTAATGTTTTGTAAAACGTTAATCTCGATACAAAGCTGTATATATTTCACACAAATAATATTGAATAAATAAAACAATGGATGAGTTAATTTTAATAGAAATATGTGTGTGTGTGTGTGTGTGAGAGAGAGAGGGGTTGGTGGGAGTCGGTTCATATAAATAATGAATGAATGCTTGGGTTATGTACTCGCCACTAAATGAATAATGCACCGTGCCGTCACAGCTAACCTCACTGCTACACACTTTATCTTTCTCACAAGCACCTGTGTGTGTGTGTGCGTGCGTGCGTGATACGAGCCAACACGTTGCGTTAATTCATGGTTTCCTTGTTGGAGACATGGTACGCTAGCTTGCCCTTGAGCAACACCCAGAACTCTGTCTCAAGGGACAATCCTACAGAAGTGAAACTTGGATATACTTTAGAGTAGTCTGTGTGCAGCTTGTATAGCAGTATAGATTTACTATCCACTGACAGTAAATCCACACACAGCTATTATTGTCTACATAGCTGGCAACCCAAGTTGATGTGTACCAAGATAGTCAAGCGTGGTGGTGGTAGTGTCATGGTCTGGGGCTGCATGAGTGCGACCACCACTGAGGAGCTGGGGTTCATTGAGGGGAACATGAATTCCAAGATGGATGGATGGATGTACGGGAAGTCCACATTGTGGGATAAATTCAGGGATGAAAAGCGTCACTCTCAGCTTCATCCCTCATTGTCCGCGGCTGTCACGAGCGTCTGGCTCTTGCTGTCGTCGTGTGTCTTACGTTTGTTGTGACTGTGAATAAGGTTGACACCTTTGATGGTGTTGATGAAAACTCTTTGTTTTCCTCTCGCCTTCTCTGCTCCACTCAGGTAGCGCCGCCTCATTTTTCCCCAAAACCGCGCCAAAAAGTTTGTTTTGTTTTCCACAGTCTTCCTGAATCAATCTGCACATGCTCAGTAACGTGGAATAGTCCATCGCATGAGACGGGAGGAGGGAAGCGGTTTCCAGACTATAGAACGTACCGGTATTTAAGTTGCACCCACTAAATATGAAGAGGGGAAACACATTTGTCCAAACATAAGCTGCTTGTTTCCACGTCGTGACATTGGATATCTAGTCCACTGTTATTGTTGCCGTCTTTATCCTTCTCTTAAAAAGACCAGACGTCTCGTTGAATGAGCTTGTGATGGAACATGGAACCTTGAACATGGAACCTGGCCCAGCAAGGTGCACTGTGGTCGGACGCTCCCTCCACGTAGCCGATATGCTGCCTCGGAAGTCAGGGGAACCAGGGTAGAGAGCGAGTGAAGCCACCTGGTGTGGCCTAGCAAGGTGCGCTGTAGTCGGACACACTACAAGCGCCCCGGTGTGCCACCCTGGAGGTCGGTAGAACCAGGGTACAGAGCGAGTGGAGCCACCTGGCATGGCCCGGCAAGGTGCACTGTGGTCGGACACACTCTCCGAGCAGCCCTGGTATTCTGGCATGACAAGCAAGCGTCTCTTCTTCAGACATTTACTCAACATTACTGAGGATATAACTACTATACTATATACTACTACTATATAACTACATCTACAGGTCACATTTGGTACTACAATTTACCGCACGGCCCTCCCGACACCTCTCCAACACGTTCTCCATGATTAGGGCGCTCCTCGGGAGCACACGAGATGTCACGAGACCGGAACGTCACCACATATTAGCCGCATCACTGTAGGGTTCCCTGGAAATCTCGGGGCCTGAGGCAACTTCCTGTGTTTGCCTAATGTCTAGTCCGCCCCTGAATAAGTTCCATCCAGTCATTTGTAATCATTCCACATTGTTTTCTGCTTATTATTTCCAATGGGAAAAAATGCATTGTTTTTTGTACTGTGCATACAGTTTTCGTCAAAACCTTTGGAAGAAATGAATAACGGAATCTGAGACATACCACTGTACTGTATTCGCTTTTACGCCAAGGCACCAAACACACGCTGACCCCCTCCCAGCATCCTCGGTCCAGGGAGCAGTGTTGATTCTTGCCACGGTGTCACATTTCAGAGTGCAATTTGAGACAAAGCGATTAATGCCGAGCTCTTATATGAAAGACTGATAAAATGTCCTTCTGACATGCGCCACACCTGTGGATCAGGCACACACCCCTCCCCAAGACTCCTAAAAAAAATGCGCTCAGCGATCCGTGGGGGCTTTTAGATCAGTGGTCAGGCTGCCATATCCGCTGACAGCCGCAATATTACTCATCCAGTTCCGCAGATTGCATTTCAGGTGTGAGGAATCTCCAAACTCCCCCTTTCAAGGGTTGGTGTCACTGGTGTGTGTGTGTGTGTGTGTGTGTGTGTGTGTGTCTCTCTCTATCTTCCATCAGTGGACGGGTAGACTTCCCGCAGAGCGACAAGAGCGAAAGCGACAAAGCCGCTCCTTCCATGAAAGCAGCCCGGCGAGAGACGGCCAGAGAAGATGTCACACCAAACTGGAATTAACGGTATGTTTGCACTTTTGTCTTTTCAGGACATTTTTTCAAGTTTGTTTCCAAGTTAGGCTTCATTACTTTTGTGTGATTTACACTGCATTCACCCTCACACACTCGCACATGAATGCATTTTGATGGATTTCCTTCAAATTGGGAACATTTCTACAATTGGAACATCACCTCACTGCTGCAAATAGGATGACTTGTACGGTTTTCATGCTCACGAGGGATTCAAAGCATTCAATTGGAGTCAAAGTCACTTTGGAGGGTTTTTCATGAGTGTCATGGCATTTGGTAACAGGAGCACAGGTGGATGGTTGGCCTGCAGCGCACCTCTCTCACCTTTCTCACCTGATCATGCATCATTTATGAGTGCCGTGTTTGGTAACCATGGCGATGGGGGAAGAAGGGGAGGATGACACGTAACACAAATGTAGTTTTCTGCGCCAAACTCTTGGCTTTTAATGTTTTATTTGTATTTTTTGGCCTGTTTTTCCACCGTTGCTTATCGTCCGTTTTGTTTTGTTGGCTTGTGGAGGTCATGTGACTCCGGCCTGCGTGCTCTCAATGGGGTGTCTCAGGTTCTTCTTCACATCAGCGTGAGATGTTTTTCATCACAAATACAGTATCAAAGGACAATAATCTCTATTCTATTTTTAGATATTTTTTAATTACCAAATACTTTTCAGCCAACATTTGCAAGCCATTTTAATAAAGGCAGCAGTACTACAAAATAAAACAAGTCAAATTTATATACAGTAGTGTGAAAAAGTGTTTGCCCCCTTCCTGATTTGTTTATTTTTTGCATGTTTGTCACACTTAAATGTTTCAGATCATCAAACTAATTTAAATATTAGTCAATGACAACACAACTGAACAAAAATGGTGTTTTTAAATGAAAGAAAAAAATCCAAACATACATGGCCATGTGTGAAAAAGTGATTGCCTCACTTGCCTCAGTTAAGGTCAGTGTTCATGACTCCACCATAAGAAAGACACTGGGCAAAAACGGCCTGCATGGCAGAGTTCCAAGACCAAAACCACTGCTGAACAAAAAGAACATTAAGACTCATCTCAATTTTGCCAGAAAACATCTTGATGATCCCCAAGACCCACTCAGTGAGACAAAAGTTGAACTTTTTGGAAGGTGTGTGTCCCATTACATCTGGTGGAAAAGTAACCCCGCATTTCAGAAAAAGAGCATCATACCAGCATTAAAATATGGTGGTGGTAGTGTGATGGTCTGGGGCTGTTTTGCTGCTTCAGGACCTGGAAGACTTGCTGTGATAAATGGAAGCATGAATTCTGGTGAAGGAGAATGTCCGGCCATCTGTTGGTGACCTCAAGCTGAAAGCAACTTGGGTTGTGCAGCAGGACAATGATCCAAAACACACCAGCAAATCCACCTCTGAATGGCTAAAGAACAACAAAATGAAGACTTTGGAGTGGCCTAGTCCAAGTCCTGACCTGAATCCTATTGAGATGCTGTGGCATGACCTTAAAAAGGCGCTTCATGCTGGAAAACCCTCCAATGTGGCTGAATGATAACAATTCTGCAAAGATGAGTGGGCCAAAATTCCTCCACAGCGCTGTAAGAGACTCATTGCAAGTTATCACAAACGCTTGATTGCAGTTGTTGCTGCTAAGGGGGGCCCAACCACTTATTAGGTTTAGGGGGCAATCACTTTTTCACACAGGGACATGTAGCTTTGGATTGTTTTTTCTCCCTTAATAATAAAAGGTTTCATTTAAAAACTGCATTTTGTGTTGAGTTGTGTTGTCATTGACTAATATTTACATTTGTTTGATGATCTGAAACATTTAAGTGTGACAAACACGCAAAAAATAAGAAATCGGGAAGGGGGGAAACACTTTTTCACACCACTGTATGTCGAAGTCATGATTTTATAGATTTGACATATTATGGGTAAATAAATCATAATTTTAGCATGGCAGTAAAATAATAGTAAGAGAAATTATTACCGTTTCATATGAATGACACCCAAATTTTATGCGAATTAAATTTTAATACTGCCATTTATTTAGTGTGTGTGCATGTATACATTATTTATTTTACAAGAGTAAAGTTCCTCATACCAGAGGATAATTTGAAAGACTAAAGAGAGAAAATTGTGAGAAAAAAAGTGTTATATTACAAGAATAAAAGGGTTTTTGCAAGAATTAGGATATTTAATATTAGTATAAAGTTGGAATTTCATGTGAATAAAGTCATATAAGGAGGGGCAAAAAAAAATCACAGTTTTATAGGTAAAGTGGTCATGTTGAGAAAAAAAATATAAACGTCGTTTTATGGCACTAAAGTCACAGAATTGCAAGAAAAAAAATTGCAATGAACAATGAAGAACGCCATTGCATTATTATAAAGTCGAAATGTTAGGAGAAAATGATTTTAGGTGAGGAGAGTTATCAGCAATATCACGTGACTATTAGTAGAAGTCATTTCATTGCCTTCATAAACTGCGTGGAAATGAGGATATTGTCAATTTAGACTTTGGCATAAGTGAGACACTGTTTTGAACAAATATTAAATGATATTACCCAGCTGATATATGTCAGGTATGAGTGTTCATAATATTGCCTATTCTTATAAATGTATTGTAATTATATTTTATTATATTTTCGCCTGTTTTGCAGTATTTAGTTTTTACTGTGGTCCTAATACTTTTTTAATTTAATTATGAAATTATTTGTATTAAGTGATTAATATATAATATATAAAAATATATATTTAATATATAATTAATTAATTTAAATTTAAATAATTTAACTTTTACTTTTTGTGTTTTTATTGGTCATCAATCATAATGCCCTATTGTCCAATAACAAATTAACACATGTTTGGATGTCAAACTAGGGGCTTTTCACTGCTCTGTATTAAATATAAAATATCAATCGGGAATTACAGCTCCATCTGCCTTATTTATTCATATTTTCTGACTGGTTTCTAGCAACATCGGAGCTCAAAGACTTCCTGGCCCAAGCAAGGGACGGTGCCATCAGGATCATGAAGATCGTCATCAAAAATGGTAAGCCTGTTTTCACAGAGGACTTCAGGATCTCCACCCGGCTCACGTCAGATCTTTGTCCACAGAGGAGTTGGTGCTGGAGTCGTACAGACAGCCGGCACAGAGCTGGGACAAGGACTACGACCACTTCCTGTTGCCCCTGCTCACGCCACAGCAACCCTGCTACGTCCTCTACCGGCTAGACTCCCAGAATGCACTGGGCTACGAGTGGATCTTCATTGCGTGGTCACCTGACCAGTCACCAGTATGTCCGCGAGCACGCGCGTCACACAAACGTCACTCGGCCAGATTAAAACATGAGATGTCGTCCCTCGTTTATCGCAGTTAATTGGTTCCAGACCCATCCGTGACTTTCCGCGACGTACGATTCAATATTAATAAATGGAATATTTTCGTAGTTATGGCATAGAAGACCTGTTTCCAATCTTCTAAATACGTTTATTATTAGAGCCCTCAAGAGATGAAATAACACCCCTATAGTCACCTTTACATTTATATTACCCAATATAGTAGATATAATCAGAGAAAATAAAATAAATAAGATAACACGGATAATACCCTTGTTGACTTCCCCTACTTCCCCTTCCCATACCATAAGTGTTGGTCCATTTCTCCAAAAAGCTGAAGTGAACCATCAGGTTCACTTCAGCGGTAAGGGCGGTTTCCTCCCACATTCCAAAAACATGCATGTTAGGTTAATTGGAGACTCTAAATTGTCCATAGGTATGCATGTGAGTTTGAATGGTTGTTTGTCTATATGTGCCCTGCCATTGGCTGGCTTGCCCGAAATCAGCTGAGATAGGCTCCAACATGCCCCCACGACCCTAATGAGTCTAAGCGGCATAGAAAATGGATGAACTGTAGCGCTACACCTACAACTAGTGTAATTGTTTGGGGTGAAAGTGAACAAGGGAAGGTGCGTTCCATTTATTACATCCAGTCCTCCCACATCCACTTTTTTTTTTTTTTTTTTTTTTACATCCACTTTCCCTCAGCTCTGCAAGTGGCCTTCACATGACGTCAGCAATGATGTCATACCCAGTGCCTAGGGGAAGTCAACGAGGACAACTCGAACTGCTATTGGAGTGCAGCCATAGACTCACACGTGAGCAGTTTCGTGTTGTTTTTTTTTTCTGGGCAGCGTACTTCCGCCATTACAATACATCAACGTATTGATTTGCATACACACACTAACACAAGCCTGCTATATATCAATGTACTGTAATGGCAAACGGCTTTACACTCGTATTGTCCAATAAAGTAGAGGAAAATAAGAGTAAATAAGCCATTTACGGCGGAAATAAAATTCATGCTCGAGCAGTGTCACAATAAATATGTTCCCTAGGGAACCTTAATGTGACGAGTTGAGTCAGTAATTGTGTCACCGAACAATTACTGACATCTAGTGGCTCATGTAGAATAAAGTACAACCTACTCAATTGCAAGGCTTCTTCTGCTTTGTATTTGTATTTTAGTTCATTTAGCCATAAAGACACCAGAGTTACCTTTCAGTTTTTCTGTATCTTGGGCAACCCCCGATCTAAGATAACCGTGCGCTGCTGACCACGTGCAGGTCAGGCAGAAGATGGTGTACGCCGCCACTCGCGCCACCTTGAAGAAAGAATTCGGAGGAGGTCACATCAAAGACGAGGTGTTCGCCACAGTTGAGGTGAGAATGCAAGTCTTTGACGTCCGATTCACCCTCAGACTCACCTTTTATTATGGGTATCCCTTGGCAGGATGACGTGTGCTTCCAGGGATACCTGCGTCACATGACCTCCTGCTGCTCTCCGGCGCCCCTCACAGCAGCTGAACAGGAACTACAACGAATTCGAGTCACAGAGGTGAAGCTTGATTTAGTTGGGATATGAGGTGGAAATGGGAAATCGACTGAATGTCTGTATGTTTGCCCCGCAGGATAAAGTTGTATGGGTAAGTCGGTTTGATTGCCACATTTTTTTGGCTTAGTGTTTGTTTCAAATGTCTACAAACTAATGTTTGATTGTCCACAGGATGAGCGTAGACGAATTGGGACTCCTCGTGCAAGAGTATGTAACACACCACGCATCTATCTATCATATTGTATTTGTGGGATAGAATAAATAATAAATAAATAAACAAATCCAAATCCAAAACTCCTTCAGTACAAAAAAGGCTGTTTTTTATTGACCCTCTTGCAATTAAACAAGAAAACTAAAAAAAAAAAAAACAACTGAAAAAAAGAGAAAAAAATAGCATGGCGGTGAAATATGACAGACTAAAATATGTAATTAAAACAAACTAAACAACAACAAACTAAACAAGAAAGTGACAATTTTAGAAAAAAATGGTTTGGTAAATGCTATAAAATTACAATAATAAAGGATAGAAACATAATATCACAAGGAAAAATGTACGAGAAGTTAAATGCAGCCCTTAGTGGAAAAAGTTTGGGCATGTTGTACATTGAGGTGCATATTGTATACTGTACTCGAATATTGAAAGAAATGATATAAAACAAATATATGCCCAATATATTTGAAGTTTGTGTTAGTGTACGTTTTTTATGTGCAATAAATCAATAATATAAAGAATATCTAAAAAAAATATAATAATAAAATAATACATGTTGCATCAGTGTATGTATGCAAATGTTAATAATCAAATCAAATAAATATATGTTGTATGCAATAAAAAGTATAAAAATACACAGTCAGGAGAATATTGTTTAGTACACAATGTATGTGTTCTTGTGTTTGTATTTATATGCTATGGATTTAACTGCATTTTATTCTAGTATCGACATGTATTTATCTGCTATATGCAGCTATAATATTTATTTGATGACAAAGAGGATGAAAATGCACCAGATTTAGCGCAATAAATAAATAATATGATTAAAAAAACAATTTAAATGCAAAAATATTTGTAATGTTGTGTCAGTGAATGTTTGCAATTATGCATGGGGAAGAAATAGATATCCATGATACACGTGGCATATATTTTCTTATGTATTTTCAGGTTCCAATGGAGTTCGGCATAGACAAAAGGGTCTCTCAGGGTCTGGCGTTTCCATTACAAGAAGAGGCCAAACGTGCACTGCAGCAGCTCAAGCAGAAACGAATCAACTACATCCAACTGGTCGGCTCTGAGAAGACAACACTGAACGCTAAAACATACAGAAAAAAGTAGTGCCCGGCACGACTAAACTTGTTTTTTGTTGTTTGCAGAGGTTGGATGTGGAGAAAGAGACCATCGAGCTGGTTCACACTAAACCGACAGAGACGCGTGATCTCCCCTACAGGATCCCCACAGATTCACCCCGATATCACTTCTTCATCTTTCAACATTCTCACCAGGGCCGCACTCAGGAGGCGCTCGGTCAGTACGCGGCCGCAATGAACATTGAGCTGATTTGCAATACAGACCAGGCTTGGCCCGATACCGCTTTTTCATGTCTGATATCAATGCTGCAACATTGTATATCAGCCGATGCATGTCTACATATACTTGTATACATACCCATCCATACCAGTCCGATACAGATGCATGTACCTTGCCTAATCAGTGTTTCCCACAAGACTGCAATTTATCTGTGGGTGTAGATCAGAGCTTCTCAAATGGTCTCAACCTGGGACACTCATTTTCCAATGGTCATGAAGTCGCAAACCACTTTTATTTCCGTCATTTTTATTTATATTATTTTTTTTACACATTAATGTAAGTCATTTTTACTTTAAATTGTTTGTTTTGTTGTTTTATTTTACAATTTAAGCCATTTTTATTTGTTATTATTTTTTTTCTTTCATTGAAGTCATGTTTCTTTTTTATTTATTTTTAATGCTTTTATATGAGGCGTTTAAAATATTTATTTCTTTTTTATTTATGTTTTTTTTAAATTTTTAAGTCATTTTTATTTATTTGTATTATTTTTTTGCACTTTTATTTACCAGTAAGTCATTTTTATTTGTTATTATTTTTATGCTTTTACTTCAGTCATTTTTCTCTTTTTATTTATTTTTTTCATGCTGTTATAGGAGGCTTTTTTATATTCATTTATTTTTTATTGAGGTTTTTTATTTTTATTTCAGTCATTTTTATTCATTTTTATTATTTTTTCACACCTTTATTGAGGTCAGTTTTAGTTTAATAGTTTTTACTTTTATTTAAGTCATTTTTGTTTATTTTTATTTTTATTTTTCACGCTTTTATTTGATGTATTTTTTATTTGTATTTATTTTTTAAGCTCTATTTAAGTTTTGTTTGTTTTTATTTATTTATTACATTTTTATTGCAGTCCTTTATTTTTACAGTATTTAAGTTATTTATATTTGTATTTGTTTTAATTATTTTGTACACTTTCATTTGATTTTTTTCTTACACTCTTAAGTCATTTTTATTTCTGTTTATTTACCATTTAAATTTTTTTTTTAAATATTTTTTACACTTTTATATAAGTAATTTTGATTTTTGTATTATTTGATACACACATATCCAAAGTGGACTTCAGAGGAATTTATGAAGGCATTTTGTCAAGACCGCCCAGGATGGATCCGCGACCCACCAGTTAAGAATCACTGCGGTAGATAACGTCATCATCTAATTTGCATAATTGACCATGACGCGTGTGCGAGTCATTTTTATGGACACCGTGGGAGCAAAAAATATGAAAAGCAACACAAATATGTTTATACATACAAATTAACTTTCTTCTGTTGTTTTTTTTAATATCACAAGCAAGACAGAGCCGCCTGTGAGTGCCTTTAGATGGGCGTAGGGGGTTATAGATTTTTTCCAATATCTGATCTTCCAGTATCGGCTCGGACCACCCCTAACATAAACCTGATAAAAGATGGTTCAATGCAGCACAGGCCATTATTGCCTCCAGAGCAGGGGTGTTCAAAGTGCGGCCCGAGGGTCATTTTCGGCCCACAGCTTGTTTTTTATGGGCCCTCGGCCTGTTGTAACGATAACATGAACTGATTATTAATGAGATCCCTTATTAGATGTTACATTTGTCACCTATGGATGTTAGATTCCGATGAGGAAGGAAGCGGTATTAGATGACAACATACTTTCATGTTCAAGCATCACAGCAGCATCAACAAAGCTCCTGTCTTGCAGTGTTCATCTACTCCATGCCTGGCTACACGTGCAGTATAAAGGAGCGCATGCTGTACTCCAGCTGTAAGAACAGACTCCTGGAGGAGGTGGAGAGAGATTATCAGCTGGAAGTCGTCAAAAAGGTAACACATGGACAACTAAACGTGCCTGCAACATTGCAGTCTTAGTAGACAGTGGAAGCTCTAAGGTGGAACAAGGTGGATCTGTTCCAGAGTCAAATTGTCGCATTAACGGCCATGAAACTGAAGGAATAACTTACCCGCTGCTTATATGGAGACGTAAAAACCATGATGAAAATGTGATGTTGCGTTACGCAAGGATAGCAGCATTTAAACAGTGAAAAAGGTGGAAATTCACACGTGGAATCTGCTGCTGCAAGAGTGCTTTGCTGTATTTAGGAATCTGCTGCACAAACGCAAGTCAAAGATCCTCCATATGACAGGAGTTCTTTGCTCTATTGAGGAATATAATGCAAAATTGGTTGTCAAAAATCCTTTTTATAACAGGAGCGCTTTGCTTTTTTTTTTTTTTTTAGCAATCTACTGCAAAAATGCTAGTCAAAGATCCTATATTTGACAGGCGTACTCAGCTGTTTTTAAGGAAGTACTGCAAAAATGCTTGTCAAAGATCCTCTGTATGACAAGAGTGCTCTGCTGTTTTTCGAAATATAATGCAAAATTGCTTTTCAAAGATCCTCTATATGAGAGGAGTGCGCTGTTTTTTTGTTGTTTTTTTTTTTTAGAAATCTACTGGAAAAACGCTGTCAAAGATCCTGTGCACAGAAGGAGTGCCCTGCTTTTTTTGTAGCAATCTACTGCAAAAACGTCAAAGTCAAAGATCCTTTATATGACAGGAGTTCTTTGTGGTTTTTGGGATTATAACGCAAAATTGCTTGTCAATGAACCGTTATATGACAGGAGTGCTCTGCTTTTTTTTTTTTTTTAGCAGTCTAAATGCTAGACAAAGATCCTCTATATCAGGGGTGTCAAACTCGTGCCATGGAGGGCCGAGACAATGCGGGTTTTCTTTCCAGCCGGTCACTAAAGCAGGTGATGTTTATGATCAACACCTTCAATTTCAGGGAAGGAGATCATCAATTAAATCACCTGCTGAAGAAACCGGTTGGAGAGAAAACCTGCAGCGTCTCGACCCTCCAGGGCACGAGTTTGACACATGTGCTCTATAGACAGGAGTGCTCTGCTTTTTTTAGGAATATAATGCAAAATTGCTTGACAAAGATCCTCTATATGACAGGAATACTTTTTTTTTTAGCAATCTAGTGCAAAAACGCTCGCCAAAAATCTTCTCTAGAGGAAGTGCTCTGTTTTTTTAAGCAATCTACTGCAAAAATGCAAGTCAAAGATCCTCTATGTGACAGGGGTGCTTTCCTGTTTTTAGGAATATAACGTCAAATTGCTTGACAAAGATCCTCGATATGACAGGAGTGTTCTGCTTTTTTTTTTTTTTTTAGCAATCTACTGCAAAAACAGAAGTCAAAGATCCTCTATGTAATAGGAGTGCTTTGCTGTTTTTAGGAATATAACATCAAATTGCTTGACAAAGATCCTCTATGTGACAGAAGTGTTCTGCTTTTTTTTTTTTAAGCAATCTACTGCAAAAACAGAAGTCAAAGATCCTCTATGTGACAGGAGTGCTTTGCTGTTTTTAGGAATATAACGTCAAATTGCTTGTCAAAGATCCTCTACTTGACAGGAGTACGGTGAATTTTTTTAAGGAACAACTGCAAAAATGCTCGCCAGAGATCCTCTATATGACATCAGCGCTCAGCTGTTTTTGGGAATCTGCTGCACAAACGCAGGTCAAAGGTCATCTATTGTATATGACAGGAGTGCTCTGCCGTTTTTAAAGAACTACTGCAAAAATGCTTGACAGAGATCCTCAATATGACAGGAGAGCTTTGTTGTTTTTAGGAATATAATGTAAAATTGCTTGTCAAAGATCCTCTATGTGACAGGAGTGCTCTGCTGTGTTTAGCAATCTACTGCCTCTCCATAGTAAAGATCCTCTAACTGACAGGAGTGCTCAGCTGTTTTTAGCAATCTACTGAAAAAGGTTGCTCATCAAAGATCCTCTATATGACAGGAGGCAATGAGAGACCAGACAGTGATGTGTGTACTGTATTATTGTGTGTGTGTGTGTGCATGTGTGTGCAGATGGAGATTGACAGTGGCGACAGCCTGACAGAAGACTTCCTGTACGAGGAGGTCCACCCGATGGAGCACACCTTGAAGCAAGCGTTCGCCAAGCCCCGTGGACCGGGCGGGAAGAGGGGCAACAAACGCCTCATCAAGGGCGCAGGAGAGAACGGAGAGGAAATCTAAACACGCTTGACATCTGTCAGCTCATTCAACTCTTTGTAGCATCTTCATTTGCTTCTAAAAATGAAGGACAGGCCGTTCATCTTCAGAGCTCAGAATCTCTGGCGACTACGTGACCTATCCTCGTTATTATTATCCTTATTAGTATTCATGATCCTGTTTTATCACCCAGCCAGGCCGTAAAACTGTGCTATCCAACACTCAACGTCGGTGTTTGGCGTCACACTGACGTTTGCTGAGGATGTCCTTGACAATAAAACAGTGATGTTCTTTCTTCTTGTGTCTGTGTGGACATGCTGTAGGTCTTCCATTATGTCAATTCTATGAATAACTTACTTCAGGGTTGTTTTCTGTGTGTGTGTGTGTGCGTGTGTGTGTGTGTGTATTACAGGAAGGCTCCCTACTGGGAATGTCTAATAGACTCAGGCTTGGGAACTGATTGACAGCATTCACGGGATCATCTGACAATAAACCGATTTATGGCCTGCTTAAGATTAACACTTTTTCAAGATTTGCTTCTTGAATTATTTTCATGAGTGGAGAAAAAATGTGGAGAAAAATCACAACAGTGTTGAAGCTAAAGATGTTGATAGTGTTGAACTTTGCTATAGCATGTTCTTGATGACCTGCTGATCAATTAGGTGTGGGTGGAGTGAGCAGCTCACAGGTCATTTTAAGTAAATGGCTGCTGAGGTGTGTGCAGGACAAACGTGATGCTGTGCTGAGTGCATTGTTTGTTTTTCCTCCGTCCTTTCCAGATCTTTTTAACATGACCGCACCAACATATAGAAATATTGTTATTATTATTACATAATACTGTAGAGTGTGTAGCAGCTTTAAACTGCCTCAAAACAGACTAGGTCACAAATACTGCCGGAACTGCTACATCGCCTCTTCAAATTAATATTCAAATATCATAGCCCCAAAAGCGTATTGTTGCTTAATAAAAACGACACCGACATTAAGTGTTGGTGAAACGTTTTGATTTTGAAAGCCAACATTGTGGTAACCCTGTAATTCCTTTTGGAAAGGGTGGGGACAGCGTGTGTGTGTTTTTTTTTTTATTTTATTTAAAAGCGTGGGCCGGAAGTGTAGCGTGGTGACAGTGGCGAGCTTCACTCGCATCTGCTAGCGGCAACACGCGTGTCAGCAGCACTGAAACACAAAACCTTTCTTGGAAACAAGATTCCTGGAATCTGCCAGCTTGAACTCGGTTCACTTGTTTTCAAGGCTGAGCGTCAGAGCACATTTGTCTGGATTATTTCCTCACTCTGTATGATTCGTTGTGGCGAAAGGTGAGGGAACATTACTATCGTGTTTACATTTGAAAGGTTATTTGTGCCCAGCAGTAACATCTTTTTTGTGTTATGTGCTTTGTTAGTATGCTGTCTTCACATGTACTGTAAATGTTATTTTTCTTATTGTTAGTCTTAGTCTTGTTAGAGTTACTAACTATACATGGATGTCCTGTTAGATCTCCGCAGACATGGTTGCCCCGGCTGTGACCATGGTCTATCCTGTGGACCAAGGTCCATGCTGCCCACATCCTCCCCAGACCTCCTTGGATCGCGGAGAGGATCTGTCCGGCATCGCCGCCACCTTCCAGTATTTACACACCTCAGGTACCGTGACATCAAATGTCAAGTCTAGTTGGGTATCAAGTGGCATGGACAGTCAATAAACAGATGCGCTGGAACATGAGCCATTCCAGAACACCGCTCTGCCTTGATCGCTGCAGATTTGGAATGTGTTTTGTTCTGGAGCAATCATAGGCTACGTTCACACTGCAGCTTAATTCACATTTTTTTGCTCAAATGTGACCTAGGGGTGGGGGAAATGATCGATTCTTAGATGCATCGTGATGCGGACATTGACTTTTAATTTCTGATTCATAAATAATCTATGCTGACGGAACACAAAGACAGCACCCGGATAGTTTATGGTGGTGCACCTAAGGGTAAGACGCTTTCACGTAGTTGAAGGTAAAAATGAGCTGGACAAGAGCCAGACAATATGCAAACTTTGTCAAACAAGCTTCAAATATTTTGGGAACACGACAAATACGAGAAACCACATAGCACGTTTCCACCCGAAGCAGGGGGAAAAACAGTCAGCTGACGTTGCTGCCAACCAGAGAACCATCGAGCAGGTGATAACTAATTTTCCACCCAATTCTGAAACTGCCAAGCGAGTCACAAAGTCAATTGCAACTTTTATTGTGAAGGATTTGCGTCCGTATTTGGTTGTTGAGAAGGAGGGCTTTCGTGCTTTGTTGTGCGCTTTGGAACGCAGCCACAACGTCCCATCGCAACGTTATTTCACTGACAATGCAATTTTTTGGGGGGTTATTAGAAGAAATCTATATTTTGTAAGAAAGCTGTTTTTGACTTTGCTATAGAGCAAAAATATTATTTTGGCAGAGATTCTGTGCTCAGGATTTAGTTTGAATTCAGAAGTCTTATTATTTATTTGTGAATATGGCAGATTTGTTTCTGTTGGTTGCTCAGAATATGCTGAAGTTTGTTCATTTTATACGGGGGTGTCCAAACTTTTACAAAAAACAAAATATTTATTGTGTATATATACACATATAAAATATATTTACTCCTTTTATCAGTGCCAAAGCGTATTATTATTATTATTATTATTATTATTATTGTTATTAAGTGTTCCTCCTTACATTAATTTTTGTCTTTTTTAAAAAAAATAATTTTTACAAATATTTCAACATTGTACTTGTCCATTTTTTTCTCATACTAATATGACTTATTCTCATAATATTTCGACTTTATTATCATAACATTATAGCATTTACCCAACCTAATTTTCCTAAAACTTCAACTTAATTCTTTGTTTGATTTGTTTCTTATATTTTTACATTTTTTTCTGTTAATATAATGACTTTACTCCCTATTTTTTCTTTATTCTTGTAAAATTAATGCTTTTTTTTCAATTTTTGCTGTTTTTAAAAATGTTATTGTCTAATCGTAGTTTTAGAATGTGCCGAGGGCCAATGAAAAAGCAGTCGCGGGCCGTAAATGGCCCCCGGGCCGCACTTTGGACACCTCCTGATTTTATACATGCTGCTACTGGTGCCCTTTACTTTTCCTGAATAATGGAAGTCATCTGTTCATGAGTTTCATGTTTATTTGAACTGTGGATCGTTATAAATATGCTTTGTTTTAGTAGTACACAGTGACTAAAAAGAAATTTATATAGAGGAAAAAATTATGCATGAAAAAACTGATCCCAAAAATGACACATCGATAATCGTTTTATCATCACATTGCAGGCCTCTGAATCGTAATCGCATCGAATCCGTGAGGCGGCCAGAGGTTCCCACCCTTAACGTGACCTGTAGCTGATTTTTTCCATGTCAGTGTGAATAGTGCACAGAGATATTTTCAAATGCGACTCTGGCCTCGTTGGTATGTAGCTATAAATCCAGTATGTATCTACTGCGGGATCTACTGCAGTCTGAACGGTCACGAATGGACGAATATCCGACTTATGACGTCACTGTGGGAGACTAGGATCGAGGTACTCACTGATGTAGGCAGAAATTCTTCTGATTTGTAAAAGGTGCCACGGCACCATTCCTGCCACACACGTGCTCCTCGGAACAGACGTCGCAGCACATAGCCAAAATTCTAGCCCTCTTTCTTCTTAATCTCCTACAGGGAATCATTTGGTTGAGAAAATATTGACTCCCGTTGCACAACTTGCCACAAACGCGCTAAGGAGAGCATACTGGTGAAGGGCGTACTGAAATATTGATGCTTTCTATACCAGCTCGTCGTGCTCTAAAGCAGGAGTCACCAACGTTTTTAGAAAATGAAAATGGCCACGAGCGACTCATTTTTGTAGAAATGATTTTCATACCTTATTTCAACCCAAACAAATCAAATGTGCTTGTTTTACCAAAACATTAGCAAAATGCTGGTATCCACAACTCACATTTTATGTTTCAGAATATTTTTCTTTCTAGTGTTTTCACATTATTAACTGAAAACCTGAATGAAAAGCAGGCTTGCGGGCGCCTCATGTGGTCGTGGGGGGCTACCTGGTGCCCGCGGGCTCCACGTTGGTGACCCCTGGTCTGAAGTCTATTCTCAAACAAAACGCATATATCTGACCTACAGTGGTGTGAAAAAGTGTTTCCCTCCTTCCTGATTTCTTATTTTTTTTGCATGTTTGTCACACTTAAATGTTTCAGATCATCAAAGAAATTGAATTATTAAATGACAACACAACTGAACACTTCATCCAGTTTTTAAATGAAGCTTTTTATTATTAAGGGAGAAAAGAAATCCAAAGCTACATGTCCCTGTGTGAAAAAGTGATGGCCCCTTAAACCTAATAACTGGTTGGGCCCCCCTGAGCAGCAACAACTGCAATCAAGCGTTTGTGATAACTTGCAATGAGTCTCTTACAGCGCTGTGGGGGAATTTTGGCCCACTCATCTTTGCAGAATTGTTGTCATTCAGCCACATTGGAGGGTTTTCCAGCATGAAGCTCCTTTTTAAGGTCATGCCACAGCATCTCAATAGGATTCAGGTCAGGACTTGGACTAGACCACTCCAAAGTCTTCATTTTGTTGTTCTTCAGCCATTCAGAGGTGGACTTGCTGGTGTGTTTGGGATCATTGTCCTGCTGCACAACCCAAGTTGGTTTCAGCTTGAGGTCACCAACAGATGGCCGGACATTCTCCTTCAGCAGAATTCATGCTTCCATTTATCACAGCAAGTCTTCCAGGTCCTGAAGCAGCAAAACAGCCCCAGACCATCACACTACCACCACCATATTTTACTGTTAGTGTGATGTTCTTTTTCAGGAAATGTGGCGTTACTTTTACGCCAGATGTAATGGGACACACACCTTCCAAAAGGTTCAACTTTTGTCTCGTCAGACCACAGTATTTTCGAGTATTTTCCCAAAGGTCTTGGGGATCATCAAGATGTTTTCTGGCAAAAATTGAGCCGAGCCTTAATGTTCTTTTTGTTCAGAAGTGGTTTTCAGCTTGCAGGCCGTTTTTGCCCAGTGTCTTTCTTATGGTGGAGTCATGAACACTGACCTTAACTGAGGCAAGTGAGGCCTGCAGTTCTTTGGATGTTGTTGTGGGGTCTTTTGTGACCTGTTGGATGAGTCGTTACTTCGCTATTGGGGTCATTTTGGTTGGCCGGCCACAACCACATAAAAGATCAGATTTTAACAAAACACCTGAATTGGGCATCATAACCTGCCAATACAATAGTCAATACAAGGGCTTCTTCTCAATCAAGACAAAACCTGCTCCTGTTCGATTATCCCTCCCTCGCTATATCGTGTTTTTTCAAAAATTAATTAATAAATGATGATCGTTTCGAGGTTGCATACGGCCTATTATTAGTAAAAAAAAATTAAAAAATTTTTTAAAAGCATATTTAAGCAAATTGTACTTATTCTTGTCCTAAATTAAGCAGTTTAAAGCATGAAAATGGCTAAATTATCTAACTAAATCAACTAAAATACAAATACAAGGTGTCCAGTGAGACAGACACGGGACTCCTCACTAAGGTTCCCTCGGGGACACATTTACTGTGACACTGCTCGAGCAGGAGTTTTACTTATGTCTTACATGGCTCATTTACTCTTATTCTTTCTACTATATTGGGTAATACGAGTGTAAAGCCGCTTAAAGCCGCAAGTGCGTACATTGGAAGTACGCTGACCAGAAATAAACAAGGAGCTGCTAACGTGAAAGTCTGTTATCATATTTATGTCTTAATGTCTTATTTTATCTGATTATACCTATTATATTGTGTAATACAAATGTAAAGGTGACTATAGGGGTGTTATTTCATGTCTAGAGGGCTCTAATGTTAAAACCCGCATTTAGAAGATTGTAAACAGGTTTTCTATGCCATAACTACAAAAATATGGAACTAATAAACAAGGAACAAAAAAGGGATTACTGTAAGTAAGCCATTTAAGACATAAGACTCGTGTTTGTGTGTGTTACCATAAATGTGTTCCCTAGGGGACCTAAAAGAGTGGAAGACAGGAAGTGACATCGGGGGTTCAGAGTTGAGTTTCAGTTTGTGTAGGTAGTGACCGCAAAAGTAGCCCATGTTTTCATTTGGGATTTTTATTAGGGATTATTGTGCCTGTTGTGAAAAATATCAAGTTAGCCGCCACGTGTTACACTGGCATTGAAACAGGAGTTCATAACATTCATAGAGGAATTCTCATAGAAAATATACAAATGCAAACGTGTGTTGTTGTTGCAGGCTGGTACTGGGGCTCCATCTCAGCCAGTCAGGCTCGGGATACACTCCTGACAAAGTCGGAAGGCACTTTCCTGGTGCGGGACAGCAGTCACCCCCAGTACATGCTGGCGCTGTCCGTGATGACCCACTGCGGTCCGACCAGCGTACGAATCCACTTCAAAAGGGGCTCTTTCTGGCTGGACTCCCTCAGTCCCGAGCTGCCTAACCTGCAGTCCTTCCCTGATGTCCTTAGCCTCATTCAGCACTATACCGGCTCAGGACACACGCCGCAAGGCCCGGCAGCGTCCATCCAAGACAGTCCCCTCTCCAAAATAAAGCCAGATGCCGTCCAGTGCCCCCCTGAGCCCAAAGACAGCGGCGTTCTGCTGAAGCTTCTGCGCCCGCTTCACAGGCCGGAAGCCTTCCCGTGTTTGCAGCACCTGGCACGACTAACCATCAACAGAAAGACAAACTGCCCCGACCAGCTGCCACTCCCAAAGCCTCTCCTGGACTACTTGCACGATTACCCTTTCCACATATGAGGGTGTCGGGAGGCAGAGACGGGGATACATGCTCAGGCAGTCAGGTGTTTGTTGGTCCACACTGACGAGACGAAACTACCGTCACCTTCCAAGATGCTTTTTGTTGTTTTTTTTTCCCCTTCAATATGATACGATACGCCGCTGTTTGTTGTCCACAATAAATGCATTTGCGCTTTTTATGGCAAGAAGATCACACAAGCCGACTCTAAAAGCCTTTGTTTGTTTTTGTGTAGAATTTTGTTAAGAGTTTACCAAATAAAATACCATGACCTCGTCATTTGCCAATGCAAATTAGCACGTTGACACACGCAGTCTTGATCTCACAGAAATGTAAGCCACACCCTTGTTGTGTGTTCTTAAACCTGATTGGACCTTTATGGATGCATTCGAAGAGGCAGATTCTGTGGGAAATTTTGGTGTCTTCCTGGAATGTACGACTTTTTTTCTCGCAAATTTACAACTTTTTTTCTCGTAAATTTACAATTTTTTTCTCATAAATTTATGACTTTATTCTTGTGATATTACAACTTTTTTTTCTCGTAAATGTCCAACTTTATTCTCGTAATTTACGACTTAATTCTTGTGAATTTACGACTTTATTCTCGTAAATTTACAACTTTTTTCCCCATAAATTTATGACTTTTTTCTCGTGAATTTACAACTTTTTTCTCGTAAATGTACAACTTTTTTTCTCGTAAATTTACAACTTTTTTCTCGTAAATGTACGACTTATTCTCGCAAATGTACCACTTTATTCTTGTGAATTTACAACTTTTTTTCTCGTAAATGTCCAACTTCATTCTCATAATTTACGACTTTATTCTTGTGAATTTACGACTTTATTCTCGTAAATTTACAACTTTTTTCCCCATAAATGTATGACTTTTTTCTCGTGAATTTCCGACTTTATTCTCGTAATATTACACATTTTTTTCTCGTAAATGTACAGCATTATTCTCTTAAATTTACGACCTTTTTTTCTCCGAAATTTACGACTATTCTTGTAATATTACGACTTTATTCTCATAAATGTACAACTGTTTTCTCGTAAATGTACGACTTTATTCTTGTGAATTTACAACTTTTTTTCTCGTAAATGTCCAACTTCATTCTCATAATTTACTACTTTATTCTTGTGAATTTACGACTTTATTCTCGTAAATTTACAACTTTTTTTCTCGTAAATGTCCAACTTCATTCTCATAATTTACGACTTTATTCTTGTGAATTTACGACTTTATTCTCGTAAATTTACAACTTTTTTCCCCATAAATGTATGACTTTTTTCTCGTGAATTTCCGACTTTATTCTCGTAATATTACACATTTTTTTCTCGTAAATGTACAACATTATTCTCTTAAATTTACGACCTTTTTTTCTCCGAAATTTACGACTATTCTTGTAATATTTTGACCTTATTCTCATAAATGTACAACTGTTTTCTCGTAAATGTACGACTTTATTCTTGTGAATTTACAACTTTTTTGATTTATTTATTTAGCCCTGACACCCTGTCGTAGAAATTGTTGCCAGGCTGGAAAAAGAAAACATTTGATCGTTTTCAAAGAGGCACTACCGGCAGACAAGAGGTCACGAGGCCCGATGAACATCATTCACTCTTTCTGCTAAAAGAATCATGCCCGTGGACTTCTGAGAAATAAAACGTCAATGTTCCACATTTATCCATTCACCACAGATACGTGTGGGGGCTAACTGCCTTGCTGTGCGGACGCAAGCACGTCTGTGTGGCTTTCCAAGTGGCAAAAGGGAACAGTTCCGAGAAAGCCTCTTAGGGGGATTAGTGAGCTGTTAGTTATGAGCACGCTGACTGCTTGACCAGCGGTGAACAAGCCCTGACGGCCTGCGGCTCACTGCTTCAACCTCACGCTACACAAACAAACCAATAATATATAAACAAACATATAAAATCTTTTACATTCATACTTTTTCCTCAATTTGCTGCTCATTACTACGGTGGCTGACAGGGCCAGCAATGTCCAAACACAAAAATGATCTAAAAGCTAACACATGAACACCATGAAGCAAATGAAATGTCGCAAATGCCCAAAACGCACACAAACCCACGAAACACATGACTCAAGGAAATGCTGCAAGTTCACCGAGCAAATGGGAAGTTAGCCAGGACACCAGGAAGTTAGCCCGAATCAAGCTAGCTCAAAAGACAGCATTAAAAACATGAAAACAAAGTAAAAATAATAAAAGTGCAGTCGTCCCTCGTCACGTCGAACTTCGATTTTCTGTGGCTTCACTCTGTCACAGTTTTTCAAAATATATTCATTCATAAATCATCGCTATTTCATAGATGAATCCAGCCTACTATTAGTCCAAAATGATAAAATGTTTAAGCAAAGTGTACATATTTTTTGCCCTAAATTAAGCATTCTCAAGCATAAAAATGACGAAATGAAGTAAAATACAAACATAAGACATGAATCCAAAAACGCACTGAAAGACACACTGATATGTAATATTCTACACTGGTCACTAGGTGTCAGTGATGTTACATTAGCCACCGTAAGAAGTCCCGCAAGTAAGAAAAGAAACAACAAGGAACTCTCCAAACGCTCACATGTGAGAGTCTATATCAGGAGTGTGTTTCAGCCAAAACTTCTAAACGTATAATTTAACAAGCAAATTTAAAAAAAACATATACAATCTGCAGTAATTTTACAAGAATAAAGTCAAAATATTAAGAGAAAAAAGTTGTAATATAACGAGAAAAAGTCAGAATTTTACGAGAATAACACTGTAATGTTATGAGGGAAAATAACGTGCTTTTAGTAGCATAAAGTTGGAATATATATATATATATATATATATATATATATATATATATATATATATATATATATATTTTAAAGTCATAATATTATGAGAAACAAATAAAACAAAATAAAGTTTTTGGAAAATTACTTAATTAATTATCGGACTAAAGTCAAAATATTATGAGAGTAAAGTCATAATATTACAGACTTTTTGTGTTGAAATATTTGGAAAATAAAAAAAAAAACAACAACACCCAAAATGGAAAAAAAAAAAACAGCTGCAATTTTGGGAGAATAAAGTTGTAATATTATGAGAAACAAACAAAGCAAAATAAAGTTTTGAAAAAAGGAAATATTTATATGTTATGGGAATAAAGTCATAATATTACGAGAAGAAAATTTACAAAAAGAAAGTTGAAATATTTGGAAAATTAAAAAAAACACCAAAAATGGAAAAAAAAAAAAGATTTTAGGACAATAAAGTCAAAATATTAAGAGAAAAAAGTTGCAATTTTACAAGAATAAACTTGTAATATTATGAGGAAAAATAATGTCTTTTAGTAGCACAGAGTTGAAATATTAAAGAAAAAATGTTAATTTGTGAAAAAAGCTTTAATATTATGAAAAACAAACAAAACAAAAGAAAATTTTAACTTTTAGAAAATTAAGTTGGGGAAGAAGTTCTAATGTTATGGGAATAAAGTCAATAAGTTCTATATTATGACTTATTTTCTCTTATTATGTCTACTATATTGAGTAATAAGCGTGTAAAGGTGACCATAGGCGTGTTATTTCATGTCCAGAGGGCTGTAATGGTGTTAAAAAACATATTTAGACGGTCATAACAGGTTTCCTATGACTTTACAAAAGTATTCCATTCTCACGGTCGGGTCTGGAACCAATTATCCGCGCTAAACGAGGGATGACTGTGAAGCATTGTAAGCTGGTGTCAAATAAGGACGGGAGGAAATGGACCTGAAGCCACAATTTTAATCACAAGACACATTTCCAAAAGAGTCACCAGCTGGGCGGCGGCTTAACTGCATCAGCATCAGCACATTTCCACAAGACTAAGCTTCATTGCTGACAGGGCTCATTCATTAATTAAGGAGTGTAGCACAATGAAAACCACACCCACAAAGAGCAATTGTGGCAAAATAGAGTGCACTACTCGGTGGCAACCAGCAGAGGCGCTGTTGCCTCAGTCTTTGCCTTCGATTTGTTGCATTTTATATTTCATTAGGTTGCGCCGGATGTAATAAAATGGGCTAGATAAATTATAACATATATATCATTTAATATATATTATATAAGAACATGCCTTTTAGCCACTTTTACAAGTAGAACTCATAGAAACAGTGTTATCATGCCAGGTGTCAGCATGTTAATGTTAGCATGTTAGCATTGCTAGCATGCTAACATGAGCATAGTAGCATTTTTATCCATTTTCATGAGTATTAACATTGGCAGACACTTAGCGCTATCATGCATGCTAAAATTAGTATTGCTAACATTAGCATAGTAAGATTTTAGCCGTTTTCATAAGTAGAAACTTATATGAACACTTCGTGCTGTCATGCTAGGTGTTTGCATGTTAGCACTAGCATGCTAACATTAGCATAGTAGCATTTTTTTACATTTCCATAAGTATTAACATGCACAGACACTTAGCCAGTGTTATCATGCCAAGTGTTAGCATGTTAATGTTAGCATAGCTAGCATGCTAACATTAGCATAGTAGCATTTTTAGCCATTGTCATGAGTATTAACATTGGCAGACACTTAGCGCTATCATGCATGCTAATGTTAGCATAGTAGCATTTTAGCCGTTTTCATAAGTAGAAACTTATATAAACACACAGTGCTATCATGCTAGGTATCATTCATTTTACATTTCAGCAATTCACCACGGCTTCAGCTCTTCTGCCTACAAACCATTCTATATTTGTGCCTTTCCACCTCATTTCTGTTGTTCCTACAGCGCTTAAGCATTCACACGTGATGTCTTCTGACATTGCCATCATCTTCTAGTACATATAATAGTGTACATATGCAAAGTATTCCAGTATTTAATACATATTAAAATATATCCATCCATCCATCCAGCCATCCATTTTCTATACCGCTTCATCCTCATTAGAGTCGCGGGGGCATGCTGGAGCCTATCCCAGCTGACTTCGGGCGACAGGCGGGGTACACCCTGGACTGGTCGCCAGCCAATCGCAGGGCAATTAAAATATATACAGGTATATAATAAAAATATACCGTATAGGTAGATACATACAAGGAAATTAAATAGAAACAATGATTATTATTAATAATATAAATATTTATTTTTAAGCGACCTTGACTACTACCAACTGAGTAATACTAACTAGTACTACTGAGTAATACTAACTAGTGAGCCCTAGAGGAGCATCCTCCCCCCGCCCCCTCCGTCCTCCCTCACTTCCCTTCTCTTCATCCTCCAGCAGCGCACTCCAGCAGGCCAACAAAGCACAATTTGGAAGTCATTGTTTGGACAGACTTTAAAACGATCACGACCGGGTAAGCACATCGCACTTACCACCAATTAAAAATGCCTCCCCCCCTCAGGATAATTTAACGTTAGAAACCGAATGTCTGTGTGAAGCTACGTTTTCTTCCGTTAGCCGAGCAGCTAACGGACCCGTAAAGTCGCATTCACTTCCGTTATGCTAGGCTAGATGCTAAGGTTAGCTAGCTAGCTAGCTATCTAGCTAGCCTCGCCTTTGGATGCGAGTGTTGTCGGATTCGTTTTGACGTAAAGCCCCTTACAAAATTGCTGAAGTGGGGATAGTATTCCAGCACTGTTTCCTATTTATCGCCGAATGCCGCTGAGAAACGTAAAGCTTGACTACTAGCGTCATATATCCGGCTAGCTTGTATGGCGCTGGCGTCGTTCCTTTAGTAAACACAACAACTTCCTCCTTTGCCGAAATGTGGGCCGCGGTCATCTGAAAGAAATGGTTCAACTTTGGCTTTCATGTATATCACCGTATATAATCTTGGTGTTTGTTTTTTTAAACTGTGATTAAATGAAAGACGTACTTTGCCAAGCTCGCCGGCAGGGTGGGTCACTAAAAGGTTGGAGAGGAAATGATGATGGAGGAGTTCCATTTAAAGCTAATGTCAGCCGAACAGCATGGCTGCCAATGCTGCAACTTTTAACAGGTTGATTTTTACCATAGACAGCCTCGGTTAGCGTTATTGTTTGGCAGCACAGGAGAACCTCTGTTTACCAACGAGTTACGTTCCTACGATGCTCAGTCAGAAGGTTTTTGGTGTGAAGCCTGTATTATGCTCCCGTGTGGTCGCAACGCTGGTCCTTTAATAGGCTTTTGTCTGGGTCGAGCATGTCACGTCCTCCGCCGAAACAAAAATATATTTTAGCTTGTTCGCGTGCTTCCTTGCTCACTCCGTTCATGCCCAACAAACGCTCCAAGGTGCTGAACGCAATGCACAGACTGAACCCTCTTCCTGCCTGTTTGGAGGCACGAGGAAAGCGGCCACACATGCACATGGCAATATATGGAGGCTGGCAAAATGATCCAGTTCGTTTTCACTTATTGTGTGATTAAATAATTATTATTGTCCCAGACCTGGTGCTCTTGAGACACGTTTTTTTTGTCATTTTTTAATCTCACAAGATCTTGTGACACCCTTGCTAATTTCACATCCGTGGTGATTAACTTCCTTTTAAGAGTCTGCCTTACACTTGGGAGACACAATGATGGGCGAAAAGTTAACAAAAAAGAGCAAAAGCGGCATTGTCCTCCCACAGTGTCCCCCAGTTTACTCCGTAGTCTTAACTAGTTCTCAGAAGGGTCTGGTATTTCTAAACCATACCGCTTGGGTCGGAACTAAGTTTTATTCATTGACGGGAGTGCTTTTTAACCATGAAATGTCGTAACGTTGTGCACTGTACCCCCACGTCTTCATTATCTTGCGGTTCTCAAACTTTATCTTTAAAGTAGGGGTGCACAATAATTATCGGTCCGAGATGAGGGAATTATGACGTCATACCGATAAATTCGATAACATTAAAAATAGTTGTGATAACTAGGGATGGCCCGATCCACATTTTTTGTGTTCCGGTCCGATTTTTTAAAAATAGTCTTGCCGATTCGATCCGGAAACGATGTTTTTTTTTTTTTTTTTTTTTTAAATAATAATAATATGCTTTTGTTACAAATGTAAATTTGTGGATTGAATATGGTTACAAAAATAGCTCTTTAAAGCATTCAAAATAATGCAACCAAAGTGTTGCTGACTTTACCTTTTTTGTTACACAGCGTGACCAACGATATTGTTTGGCTTTTGTAACAAACCTCTGTGAGTCAGATCCCTAATCCAATAAAAGTCCATCCAATAAAAGATAAAAGTGGAAAAAAATGGGCGTGCAAAATACTTTTATGGTAGGAGTAATCATTCGACATGGTTATAAATCAATTTAGCAATTAAGCGATTTAGAATATAGGACTTTTTTTTTTTTTAACAAACTCTCACAGGGCCCTATGAAATCATTTTAAATTTTTTCCCCAAATTGCGTTTTAATTTTTTTGGATTCATTTTTTTACCTTTTCCACTTATTCGACCATCATTGAGTGTGTGCTATTTGGGTTAGTGAATAAAATGCACAAATCTTTCCATTTATTGATGCAATACATCATTAGCCCATTTTGCCCAGTCATTGAGAAATGGATGTAGCTTAGCTAACTTTTCTAATGGGGTGTCAGCCTCAGCACATATTGCTACAAAGTCTTCAACAATGCCCGTGTAATGCCCGTGCTTGTGATTAAGGAAGATGTTGTCACAGATGTCATTCCAAACGCGTTATTAATGTAAGATATTTTAATGACACCCTTATTTTGTTTACACAGTGAGACAAATGTGACAAAGAGCGCTCTTATTTAGAAGGCCGGAATGCGTTGCGTGTGTTGCGAATGGCAAGTGATGGTTGATAGGCGCTGGTTGCGAGAGGAAACGCACGTCGTCAGTGGGCATTGTAAAATGGTCCTTACATTGAAACAGGGTGAAAATACCGTATGCTCATCCAGCGCTGTAACAGAGGAGTTTCCCAGTTTTTTCGCCGCCGTTTCGACATGTTTGGTAGTGTTTGTGCGGTCCCTGTTATACGCAACCAGCGGTCAGAGCAGCACCTCCCGTGCCAACTCCCGACACCGTGACACAGCAATCCGGGCACAGCGAGAGGGAACGACCGCTGTCGCTACAGAGCCGAATACCCAACGTCACCACGGTACACAGCGGACATGTCTGCATGGTGGTGTTGCGTTGTCTTCTTCTTGCGGGCGGCCCGAGTTGAGTGGCAACCAGCTTTGAGGCGCATTACCGCACCTACCATGTTGGAGTGTGGCTCACAGTTACGAACGTGATACGGCAATCAGATCGGCCCAATGTCGTGGCGGAAGCCGATATTATTCGCTCTTCACAAAAACAGCGGATCAGCGGCGGATCCTGATCCTGAAGATCGGCTCTGGACATCCCTACCGATAACTGATATTTTTTAAAAACCCCACTCCAGTGAGGTGAGATTACCCGTACCGTTCGGGTGAGCACATCAAACGTGCCTTTTTTTAAGGCCTGTGACGTTAACGGCCAGTCCATAACTTCCCCAGAGCTCACTTGTAAATAAACATTCACTTTCCGAGAAAGGCATTTTGCGCTCCAGTTGTACCAAATCCTCTGAGATGAGGGGAATACACCCCATCGAGCACACATAAAAACCCCACCTGAAACGCCAGCGCCGCAGCGTTTGAAAAGGTTTGCCAGAGACCTCCGTGGCGTCACGTCGGCTGCTTGGGTCGTGCGGCCGAGTACAGTGCTTGCTGGGCCACGCCAGGTGGCTCCTCCCGCTCTATACTCCGGTTCTCCTGATCTCCGTAGCAGCACGCCGACTGCTCGCAGCATCTGCCCGAATATAGTGCACTTTGCTGGGCCACAGCAGGTGTCTCCCTCCCCTCTACACTCTGGTTCTCCTGGTAGTAGCAGTAATGTTGATTTGATGAGCACAAATCAACAGGTACAGTTGGTCAAATCCAAATTTGTTTGAGTCCTCCTTAACTCCAGGTGTGCACAAACTACAGTTAAATCAAAATTTATCAGTTATCTGTACCGTATCGGTCTTGAAAAGCAGAAAGTTATTGGTATTGGTATCGTGCATCTCTAATGTGAAGGTCCAAATTAGAATTTTGTAATCAACATCACACAATGTGTCATTGGTCATGGTTTGGAGTATTTTGAACATGCTTAATAAAATTACACTACCTTTACTACTTTGGCACTACCTGTTTGCTCTCGCTTATAAACACATTATAACGGGACTGTCTGTGAATGTAGCTTGTTCCAGTCCGTACAGTGGATGGTAGGGGTGTCACAAGATCTCACAAGATTAAAAGATTTCTCATTCAGTAAAAAAAAAAAAAAAACTTGTCTCGTGGGCACTCGGCCTAGGAGGATAATAAATAAATAAATGAATTCATCGCACATTTAATGAAAATGAACTGAGTCATTTTGCCGGCCTCAATATACTGCCATGTTTCCCTCCTCCAAACAGGCAGGTAGCGTCTGTGCATAGGTTTCAGCACCTTGGTACGTTCCATAGAACAACAGCATGCAGTCATACAGTCTCTTTGTCTTGGTGGGTGGAGGCGGGGTCAGTAGCATACACACAAAGTGCAGAAGAGTCTAACGTGGAGATTCATGCCTTCAGCAACTTCTATTATCAAGGGAAACGTAAATTTACTACCGAGCAAGATGGACGAGCTGGCAAGAACGTCAAGACCTCCAGGGAGTGCATCTTATCTGTGCTTCACTGAATGGCTAACAGGTAGCGTCCCAGATGCTACGGTGGAGCTCCTACTGACTTCAGGCCAGTCAGAGCCTGTGGAAAGCGCAAAGGAGGCGGGCTTGTACTGCATGTGAACAAACTGGGGTGTCATCCTGGCCTGTGAATATTAAAAAAGTCGTTTTTTACTATCTGATGCCGGGGTCGACTACTATCTGATATGGGTCGATATTATCGGACATCCCTGATTGTCATATATTTTTTCATTGTACATTTCTTAAAAGTGAATCTTGTTTCGTTCTCGTAGACCCAATCTCATGTATCGTCTCATGTCGTGAGACCCCTAGTGGATGGTATCGTAACTCTGCTTCTTAACACACCTGGTCTGGTGTGCCAGAGAATAAGAAGATGTAGCAGGAGGGATCATTGTTGCCAGCTTAGCTACTTCGTCGTTATATTCAGCGAGTACTCAAACTCCTCCAGGCTTCTCTTCTCAAAAAAGGCGATAAATCACAACTTCTTTTTGTTTTGTTGGGACACTTGGGAGACTCTAACATGAAAGCACGTATCGCCCTTCTCAACGAGCAGCTGTTCAGTGGTGTCCTAACACAACCTGTTTCCTGCAGCTATGGCGGCAATCAGGAAAAAGCTGGTCATCGTGGGCGATGGAGCGTGCGGTAAAACCTGCCTGCTGATTGTCTTCAGCAAGGACCAGTTTCCTGAGGTCTACGTGCCCACCGTCTTTGAGAACTACGTGGCGGACATTGAAGTGGATAGCAAACAGGTACGGGGAGCATCTGATTCCAAACGTAGGAGTAAAGCGGAGGTAGATAGGCATAAAACTTGAAGAAAAGACACAATAGTGAAATGAAAGTAGTCCAAAATCTATCTTTGATGCTGGAATTTAGACAGTAGACAATTTACACGTGCTTTTAGCAAGCCCTGCTGGGAACATGCCGTTTTGTGTGTCTGTAGCTTTAATGCTAGTAAGCTGTGTTTGTCTGTGCCTGTCTCCAACAAACTGTGTCTCTCCAAGCAGCATTATTCTGCACTTTACCCACTTTTTACATATACGCTAACTCTGCACATCCCCACTTCTGGAATTGTCTGATAGTTGGCAGAGCTCCAGGTTGCATTTTAAGACGTGTAGTGAAGCCTGCCGTTTTTCTTTACATTTTACACAGTAACTACTAACTCTGCACTTGCCCAATGTAATAGATGCCCTATATCATATACAACAACATAACTTTAAGGAGCGGAACAGGAGGACACATATGAACTACGCTGCTAACATTTTAACAGCAACATCATGCCAGGTTAGCCTATTCACGGAAGAAAACAACATGATCAAACTTACAGCTGCCACATCTGCATCTGACTGACGGTCAGTTATTTTAAGATGTGTGGCAAAGCCTCGCACATGGATCACCTGTGAACGCTTCTGGCAGGTGGAGTTAGCACTGTGGGACACAGCGGGCCAAGAAGACTATGACCGACTGCGCCCCCTCTCGTATCCAGACACTGACGTCATTCTCATGTGCTTCTCCATCGACAGCCCTGACAGTTTGGGTAAGTGACTTGGAGCGATGAACAACCAGTTTTTGGGCTTGCTATGTAAAAACTGGACAGTCACATCTCTTGTTCTGTTTTGTTTTTTTTTTAATTTTATTTATTTTTTAGAGAACATCCCGGAGAAGTGGACCCCAGAAGTGAAACACTTCTGCCCAAACGTCCCAATTATTTTGGTGGGGAACAAAAAAGACCTGCGCAACGATGAGCACACCCGCAGGGAGCTTGCCAAAATGAAGCAGGTAAATAGACAAGAAAGCGATAGATTCTCAATGTTTGCCAGATAGATTCGTAATGCTTGGCATTGGTAGGTTCCAAACGCTAGCTAGCGGTATATTCCCAATGTTCAGCAATGGCAGCTTGCCAGTGTTTTTTTGTTTTTTTTTAACCCCTGTCCTGTCCAGCCTTTAAAGCAGATAGAATTGTAGATCTAAATGCTGTCAAGTGCTCAACAGATTTACTCTGCCAGGGAGAAGTGTAATATAGAAAGGGGGGGGGACAAAAAAAAGAGACAAGAGACAAGGACAACAGCAGCAACAACAACAATTGTGATAACAACAACAGAACAACAGAAACATACAGAACGACATCAGCAAATAAATGTCTGTGACAACTATAAAGACGAACAAGGACATAAGGACAAAGGACAAAACAATATCAACAACCACAATGACAACGCTGTCAGTGACAATCACACATAATAGTAGTCATGAAATGATTAATTATGATTGTGATCACAATGACAATACTGCATTGAAACAATCACACATAATAGCAGTCATGAAATGATGAACTATGATAGTGATCACAATGACAATTGCCAATGCAGCTTGCCAATGTTAACTGGATAATGGTATAGTCATGCTAGGTAGATAGTGGTGGATTGCCAGTGTTAGCTAGTGGTCAGTTCCTAGCTCCAGGTAAGGGAAATGGATGTTACATATTTCCAGCTAGTTGACAAAAAAATATTTTGATACTCCAGTGCACTAATATGATTGACAACTGAAGGAATGTAACACCTTACACATACTTTTGTGGAAATTGGTTCCGATGTTTTCGCGCAGTCCTGCAACGTCTGCAGTACTGTGTACACGTTTCCTAACACCTTTTTGGTCATAAAAAAAATCCTAGGAACCCGTGAAGCAGGAGGACGGACGGGACATGGCCAACAGGATCAGTGCCTTCGGATACATGGAGTGCTCAGCCAAAACAAAGGATGGCGTGAGGGAAGTATTTGAGATGGCCACCAGGGCGGCGCTACAGGCCAGGCGGGGAAAGAAGAGCAGTAAATGCACCCTCCTGTAAACAGAGGGGGCACGAGGACTGCTTCCTGTTGGTTGGGGGAAAGAAAGGAGGAGCAGGTCGACAACCCCCACCCCCCCAAAAAAATACACCCACACAAAAGACTGTTCTCACCAGTTTTTACAAAAGGTGCAGCGCTTTTACTTTTCTTTTGTCTTAAGTTAGTCCAATTTTGTCAGTATTCGATTTTGAGGCGACGAAAATCTTCTTTTTTTTGTACTAAAGCATCAGTCAATCAGGCCATAATGAAAGCTCCGGTATGAGCATGTTGAGTGTCAGGAGAAGTTAGCAAAGGAACGTGTTGTGTGAAAGCTGCCAACTGCAAGTCAAGTGCTGAAGCCCCAACTGCTGACCTGACGAATGTTCCCGCAGCCAACCACAACACTGTGAGCCGTTCAATCCTGCATTGACTTCAACAAGCTAATGCACACGTGACGTCAACGCTTGTTAGTGTGCTTCATTTACAAATCCTTGTGTGCGTTCTGGTGCGCTGCACGACACCAGGCTCAAACTCAAATTTTGCAAATGGAAACTTTAGTGTTTTGTGTAATAAATTACTTTGTAAGAATCATCTTGCTAATTTGCATCACTGGCTGGAAAAGACTGAATTGTAGTGCTGCTTGGATACAAAATAAAAAATTTTAAGTAGGATTTTCAGCACAAGTTTGCATTCTGGTGGTGTAAGATGGCTTTTGCATTGCTTTTTGAGGTTGACGTTTATTCATGTTCAAGTAAAATACAACACATTCCACATTGACATTGTTCATAAAAAGAAATACTTCAACAAAACTACAGCTACTAAAGTCTTTGGCATCTTTTTTTGGGGGGGAGTGGTCTGATATTTTTTTACTTCAAGTGGTGTGGATTAATTTAATTAAATTTATGAAAAAAATCAGATGGTTAAGTATTAAAAATAAATGTTCCTCCAAACGTTAGCAACATGTATTATAATTATATATACAGTCATCCCTCACAGTACCAGGGTTCGATTATCGCTCCTTCGATACATCTGGCTTTTCAGAAATGACTAGTCAAAACATATTGAAATATAAGTGATATGTAGTATTCCAGTCACCAGGGGGCAGTCACGACAAAACACAGTAAGCCATGACATGTCTTACATAATAGAATGAGAAAAAAGTTGTCACATTCCGTGTGGAAGGCTCTGGCTTGTTAAGTTTAGAAGAAATAAATTAATGGCTAACAAGTTAGCTTGCTGGTTAGCGGCCATCGCGAGTCTCCGCAGCATAAGAGTTGTGCAATGTGGCGTAAACAATAATAGGGGAGTAAAGGTGGCTATAGATGTGTTATTTCATGTCTACGGGGCTTTAATAATGTTAAAAACCGTATTTAGGAAGTCAAAACAGGTTTTCTATTCTCTAATTACATAAATAAAGTGACAAACGTGATAGTGACAACTGACGATAGCCTGATGCCGAGCCTTTTTTTTTTTTTTTTAATGTCATGCGCCATATTGCGGAGATGAATTTATCCCGGTCGGGTCTGGAACCAATTAACCGCTATAAACGAGGGCCGACCATTTATATCGAACAATTATTTACTTGCCTTCTCCTGTATAAATGTAAATGTGTATACATTAGCACAATGTCCAGATTGTGAAC
The DNA here is from genome assembly GCF_027744805.1 of Dunckerocampus dactyliophorus. NCBI lineage: Eukaryota > Metazoa > Chordata > Actinopteri > Syngnathiformes > Syngnathidae > Dunckerocampus > Dunckerocampus dactyliophorus. The sequence goes on from NC_072826.1 coordinate 27,774,454, forward strand.
ATTTTGCTCCTATAAGCATTATAACCTGACATCCAAACTTTGGCAGCTTATTAGTCACTGGTGCTTCTTGGCTGCGAGTCCCGAGCGTGCTAACAGCAGCGGAAGCAGAGCCAAAGCTCCCAAAGCTGCTGCCACCAGCGGGCGATAAAACAACCAACTGACTGCGATGACGAGGAGAGAGAGCGAGGAGGAGACGCACAGGGCGAAGATCTTCAGCCCCACGGACACGAGGTCTCTGACGATCGGAACCCAGTCCACTGTGGGCGTGAAAGAGTGGAGAAATACATGAGCCCAATGCAGTATCTCACACAAGTGAGTACACCCCCTAGCATTTCAGCAACCATTCTATCTGGAAATGAAACGTGGATGTTGTACATGTATATGTGGAGTGCACACACTTTTTCAGCATGCAAGTTATAGGTCGACATGATCTGCCTCGTACATACAACAAATATAACCGGTAAATTACTACGATACTAAATACTAATGATTAGTATTTCACAGTCACAGTTATAAAGTTTACAGGTCAAAGCAGTTGCTATCATTCAATAAGTCAATATGGCGATAAAGATAATTACACGTAATTACTAAATAGTTGCGTACGTAACCTTAGCAGCGGTAACATGTAAAATAGCAACGTAGTGTTCGTTAGACACACAGTTCATGTATTACGTCCAGTTAGCATTTGCGCTCAAATATTTCAGATATACAAGAAATGAAAATGACGACGCAAAAGACAATGCAGCTGAAGTTGAGGAAACATTAAAAAGCCTTCAGCGATGGGCACATTTGGACGCCGAGCAAAGTACGATGGAGTATCAGGGCCACATTGAAAAAAAAAATAATGTGAGATTTTGGGAATAAAGTCGTAAATTTACGAGAAAAAAGTCGTAACATTAAGAGAATAGAGTGTCGAATTTACGAGAATCAAGTCGTAATATTAGGTGTCATATTCTCAGAGGGAAACGTGGCAGTTGAGCATTTAGCACCCTTCTCACTTGCACCTTCCGTACCCGCCCCCTCCACATGCCCATGACCAAAGGTCACATAAGTCACCCCTTTTCATAGTTGTAACATAGAGGTTATGAGTTTTTTGTCATAAATTTACGACTTTATTTTAGTAAATTTACAACTCTATTCTCAAATACCTCAGATTATTTTAATACACAGTCGTAACAGTCGTTGCCTGAGACAGCTATGAAAAGGGGGGGACGTATGTGTCCTTTGGCCTCGGGCATGTGCCGGGGTAAGGAAGTCGGAAGTGAGAAGTGAGTCTGTTTGTGCTCGACTGCTCTGTTTTGCTGCCATGTTATAAATAAAATGAAGCAAGAGGATAATTTCCTTCCTTCCTCAAAAGCTAGGCTCTATTTTCCCGCTGACACGTAATGTTACGACTTTATTCTCATAAATGTACGTCTTTTTTCTCGTACATTTACGACCATTTTTCGCGTAAATTTACGACCCTATTCCTGTACACTTACAACTTTATTTTTGAAATCTCCAATTATTTTAATACTCCGTCGTGAGAAGCATTGTCTGATACACCTATGGAAAGGTGGGACTGATGTGACCTTTGGCCTTGGTAGCGGGGGCGGGGTAAGGAAGACAGAAATGAGAAGGATTAGCATGGCTAGCCATGCTAATCTGTTTGTGCTCGACTGCTGTGTTTTGCTGCCACGTTATAAATAAAAGCTTGCCTGAAGCAAGAGGAAAGTTTCCTTCCATCCTGAAGAGCTGTGCTCTGTTTTCCCTCTGACACGTAATATTATGAAAATGTACAACTTTTTCCCCTCGTAAATTTACAACTTTATTCTCAAAATCTGAGACGTGCTGGCTGGACGTGCGCTGCCTAATGTGGTCTAATGTGGCAAAGCCATCAGACGACTGATGTTTTTTCAACAAAGCTAGCCGTTCCAAGCTTTTGGAACGGCTAGCTTTTGTCATAGATATACGGCAGGCATCTTACCGCTGAGTTAGTTTACCCGTAATCAGAATTTAAAAAAAAGATAAAAGTTGCATCTCCGAGTCTCCGAACTTGAGACGTCTGTTCACCGCTTAATCTTTGCCATGGGGAGGGGGAGCAAAACCAAATCAGAGGAACTTAATGTCAGCTGACTGATGCCATATGACATCTACAACGTGACGTTTACAGTATGACCTTTGTGATTGAGGTAATGGGCGCCTCTGTTCTATAATATTGAATGTGCACGAGTGCTGCGGGAATGGGTGTCTACCCAGAGTGTAGATGATGCGCATGGTCAGTTGAATGCTGAGGAACATGAGGGCCCATCCCGCAGCTCGGAGTCCCCACGTCTTCATGTTGTTGTGCTGCTGCTCCCTGGCAAACACCTCCTGCACATCACAGCACGTGGGAATGTGGATTATGCATGACCTGACACACACATTCGTGTTTACGCCTTTCTTTGGCCTGACCTCTGCTGTGATCTCCTCCAGGTACAAAATCTCCAGGACATCGCCTGACTTGGTTCTGAAGGGCGTCAGCTTCTCTCCTCTCTGCTTGGCCACAACGCTGACCTGGGGTTTGGGGGTTTGAGGTTTGTCCGCTCATTCACACGACACTCCAAGCACATTCTTATCCAAACTACAACAGTCGGAAGCCTAGTTTCAGACGATGTTTGCCTGACACATTTTCAGCACTCACGGTTTGGGCCGGGTCGAGGCCGGACGTCTCACCGCTGAGTCCGGCAAAGGAGAACCTCACACGGACATCTCCGACCTTCCAAAGTGTAGCAATGACGAATAAGAGAAACAGGTTTTTTTTAACAAGTTCATGAGGTCATCGCGGCGCTCACCTTTGGCCACTTTGGGTTCTGAGTGTGATAGAAGTAATCGTCACTGATGGTGAAGAAAGGGTCTGAGTCAGAGGACGTAAAATCCCTGAGACTCAGCGTCTGGAAGTTATTAACTTGTTCCACCAGTCCTGAGTCAAAGTAAACAATGTGACACAGACTAGTCACTGCGGGGTGTGTCCCATGATTGATTGGTCACCTTCAGACAGAGTGAAAGGTCCCACTTGGACTTGGCGGGCCACAACTGTTACGCTCTCAACTGCCATGGCGCTGAAGTAAAAAGACGACATGAGGGTTTGCTGCAAAAATACGGCACAAATCTGCACGGTGGCGCAATCAAGCACCTTGGGTTCTGGTGCCCAATTTCCTGATCAAAATTGCGACTGTTGATCAGCTCCGATTTCCACTCCGTGTCTAAAAGAAGAAAAAGGAGAGCTTTTAGAATTTGGCCTTTAACGACCACCACAATGGACGAAATACAGCACTCAATTTTAGCTAGAATTTAAGATGTTTCACAAGATTAAATATCAATATTTAGTGTGATGTTATCTACCACTACCTGTTTGTCACACTTAAATGTTTCAGATCATCAAACAAATGTAAATATTAGTCAATGACAGCACAACTCAACACAAAATGCAGTTTTTAAAATGTAACGTTTTATTATTAGGGGAGAAAAAAAACCCAACAACATGGCCCTGTGGGAAAAAAATCATCCCCCCTGTTAAAACATAACAGATTAATTGAGATCTATCAGTCTGGAAAAGGTTATAAAGCCATTTCTAGGCTTTGGGACTCCAGCAAACCACAGTGAGAGCCATTCTCCACAAATGGCGCAAACATGGAACAGTGGTGAACCTTCCCAAGAGTGGCCGGCCAACAAAAATTACGGAAAGAGCGCAGCGACGACTCATCCAAGAGGTCACAAAAGACCCCACAACAACAACCAAAAAACTGCAGGCCTCACTTGCCTCAGTTAAGGTCAGTGTTCATGACTCCACCATAAGAAAGACACTGGGCAAACACGGCCTGCATGGCAGAGTTCCAAGACCAAAACCATTGCTGAACAAAAAGAACATCAGGGATCATCTCAATTTTGTCAGAAAATATCTTGATGACCTTTGGGAAAATACTCTGTGGTCTGATGAGACAAAAGTTGAACTTTTTGGAAGGTGTGTGTCCCATTACATCTGGCGTAAAAGTAACATCGCATTTCAGAAAAAGAACATCATGCCAACAGTAAAATATGGTGGTGGTAGTGTGATGGTCTGGGGATGTTTTGCTGCTTCAGGACCTGGAAGACTTGCTGTGATAAATGGAACCATGAATTCTGCTGAAGGAGAATGTCCGGCCATCTGTTGGTGACCTCAAGCTGAAAGCAACTTGGGTTCTGCAGCAGGACAATGATCCCAAACACACCAGCAAGTCCACCTCTGAATGGCTGAAGAACAACGTAATGAAGACTTTGGAGTGGCCTAGTCAAAGTTCTGACCTGAATCCTATTGGGATGCTGTGGCATGACCTTAAAAAGGCGCTTCATGCTGGAAAACCCTCCAATGTGGCTGAATGACAACAATTCTGCAAAGATGAGTGGGCCAAAAAAATGTGTCTCTTAGGAATGAAAACAAAATCATTTAAAAGCTTAATTTTGTGTTTAGTTGTGTTGTCTTTGACTAATATTTAATTTTGTTTGATGATATTAAATATTTAAGTGAGAGAAACATGCAAAAAAAAAGTGCAAACACTTTTTCCCACCACTGTATGTTTGGGCTCCTTATCGTGATGGAAAACCATTTCCCAGGGGAGGGGATCAAGCTCTGCTCTGCTTGATGGCCAAATTCATTTTCTGCCTCATGCATGCTACCACCACCATGCTTGACTGTCTGCAAGGCACAATCATCTTGCTACTCACCTGTGTTGCCAGCTAGTTAGACACTAACGGCTGTGTGTTGACTCATTTTAAGTGGGTGGTAAATCTATACAGTCATCCCTCGCTCCATCGCAGTTCAAACATCGCTCCCTCACTCTAAAGCGTTTTTTAAAAACGTAAGTAATTAATAAATGATCGCTGTTTTGTGGTCAACTATGTTTTTTTAGTCCAAAAAACGCATATTTAAGTAAAATGTTACATATTCTTGGCCTAAATTAAGCATATTCAAGCATAAAAGTGTTGTAAATGAACTAAAATACAAATCCATTTCAAGACAGCTATGAACTGTAGTCTACTGGCCACTAGGAGTCAGTAGTAACACGCACTAGACTTGATTGCCAACAACAGGCTTTTATTATTTTTATCGCACAACAGGCACAATAACAACTTAATAACAATAACAGTCAGCTTCGGTCTACTGTTGTGGCCGTACTCCAGCTAAAACTCAACTTTGAATCCCCGATGTCACTTCCTGTGAACACATCCGGAAGACATTTATTGAAACACACACAAGCACGAGTCTTATTGTCTCAGATTGTATCTCTTATATTGGGTAATATGACTGTAAAGGTGACTATAGGGGTGTACGTTCATGTCTAGTGGGCTCTAATAATGGTAAAAACCAGTTATAAACAGGTTTTATATGCTCTAACTACTATTGAGAGCTATTAATACTGAATAAGACTTTGAGGAAATGCACTTATTGCATTAAATGAGGAATTACTGACTACTCTAAAGTTTATCCAGGTTTACTTGTAGTATTTTCCCTTGAGAAGATATATAATAAAAAATGGTTACTGAAATCCAATGTGGTGGTTTATAAAGGCAAAAATGTCCAAATATAACTGGATCTAAATATTACACATTACAAATTGTTATAAATATTTAATTTAATATACTAAGACTCACTGTAGGAGTAGGTGGTTTCAGTTTTGGTTTCACCATTTTCTTGGTAGTCCCTGAAAAGAATGACACAGGGTTAGGGTTGATACAGACCTGATCAAAATCTTAAGACCAGTTGAAAGATTGCTTGAATATTCATTTTGCACATTTTGATCTTAATGAGGTTTTAAGTACAGCTACAGTATGCAAAAACAAGAAGGGGGAGTGAGACAAAAAACATTTGGAACTTGTATACTTGAACTTGAAATAGGTTGTTTATCACCTGATCAAAAAAGTTTAAGACCACAGGCTATAAAAGCCCAAATCTGCTCAAAATGTTCATTTTCTGTCAGGCATTCAGACCGTCATGCCCTCCTGATGGCTAAAGCTAAGAAGCTTTCTCTTTTTGAACGTCGTCGGATTGTGGAGCTGCATAAGCAAGGCCTTTCGCAGCGTGCCATTGCTGCTGAGGTTGGGTGCAGTAAATCAGTCATTCTACATTTTTTGAAAGATCCTGAGCATTATGGAACAAAAAAGTCAAGTGGTAGACCCAAAACAAAATCCAATTGGCTGTCCATCAAGACACAGGGCGGTCTTCCACCCACATTAAGGCCCTTACTGGTGCCGACTGCAGCGCAATAACCATCAGATGGCATCTGCGGAAAAAGGGTTAAAAAATAAAATAAAATAAAGAAAATCCAAAGACCTCGTCTCCTTCAACGCCACAAAACTGCCAGTTTAGACTTTGCCAGGGAGCATCAAACATGGGACATTGAAAGGTGGAAAAAGTTTTATTCTCTGATGAGAAAAAATGTAACCTTGACGGTCCAGATGGCTTCCAACGTTACTGGCATGACAAGGAGATCCTACCTGAGATGTTTTCTACCGAGTACAGTGGAGGGGGGTCCATCATGGTCTAGGGTGCTTTTTCATTCAGTGGAACACCGGAGCTTCAGGTGGTGCAGGGTCGTCAAACTGCGTCTGCTTACATGCAAATGTTGCAGCAGGCATCCCTCATGACTGAGGGCCCTCGTCTGTGTGGTACCAGCTGGGTTTTTCAACAGGACAACGCTGCAGTTCACAATGATCGCTTGACCAAGGACTTCTTCAGGAAGAACAACATCACTCTTTTGGACCATCCTGCATGTTCCCCTCATTTACATTCCATAGAGAACATTTGGGGATGGATGGCAAGGGAAGTTTATAAAAATGGCCATCAGTCCCAGACAGTTGATGCCCTTGGTGAAGCCATCTTCACCACTTGGAGCAATGTTCCCACTAGCCTCCTGGAAACACTCGCATCAAGCATGCCCAAACCCATTTTTGAAGTGATTAACAAGAACGGTGGAGCTTCTCATTACTGAGTCATACTGAGAACATTTTTTGTTCTGGTTTGGAGAGTTTTTTGTTATTTTTTGAGCGATGGTCTTAAAGTTTTGATCAGCTGATAAACAGCCTATTTCAGTTTAATTGTTGTTTTCAATAAATTACTTTTTCAAAGTGCTTTTTGTCTCACTCCCCCTTCTTGTTTTTGCACATTGCAGCTCTACTTGAAACCTCATTAAGATCCAAATGTGCAAAATTCAAATTCTAGCAATTTTTCATCTGGTTTTAAGATTTTGATCAGGAATGTATTCTGGACTGAAGACAAAACATGTGTAGGCCCCACCCTTAAGCCTTCAGAGTTGGCAACACTCACTTGCTCTCCCGGTACTCCACCCACTGATACATCTCCACCTCCCTCTTCAACTTCACTGCCTGCACTGCTACACCATAGTTGGGGTCGTGCAGGGGCTGTGCATACAAACACACAAACTAGCATGAGACTGACAGCTAGAGAGGTATTCATTTATCAATATGTTTATTATTGTGTACAACGGCACTGCATCATACTGCAGCCTGCCTGCCAGTTTGCCTCATTATTGCACGCTGCTGATTGCAGACACTATCTTAGCAGAGCTTTACCGACTGCCTTTCATATCTTTCTTTATGCAAAGTGTTTGTGTTGAATCTCATTCGAACATAGTAGTTCAGACAAAGCAATGCCGTCGTATTGAAGAGCAATGGAGTCTCATCTACCTGTAAGGTGCGTAGCTGTGCCGACAGGTGAACTAAACGATTGTTGTTCTGCAGGTTGAGGCTGGCAAAAGTGTCCAGTGACACAACCTGAGAGAGACCTTCATCCAGGGACAAGGCCGTCCGCAGAGCCCGGCCCTGAGGACAGAAACAGCTCATTATTCTTACAGTGACTGTACATACACAATACCTCCCTGACAGTGTGAGCGTTTCGTACCTCATTGGTGAAGAGAACATAAATGGAGAGGAAAAACAGGCCGACTCCGACAAACGTTCCTCCTGCAGTGTCACTTAATCTTTGCAGGAATCCTGGGTTGGTTTTACTCCTTACACGCGTGTGAGAGTCTTTGCCTGAAAACTGAAACAAATGTTATGTCAGTGCCACTGGAAATGAACAATAAGAAACGTTTGCTGGAGGTCAACTTTGACTTTGCGCATTAAAAATGTTAAAATGGGGGACAAGCAAGTTTTCAGATCTCAGACCTGCTGTGTGTATGCGTGAGCTTTAAATCATAATCATATATTTTATGTGCAAATTTCTTGAAAAAAAATATTCTGAACAGGCAGCTGCACCCTGTTCCACACTTAAACTGACACGCCTCCCTCTGCACTTAGTTATAGTTATGTCGGTCCATCCATTAACAAATGTAAAGCTAGTAGCAAGTGAAAACTGTACAGCTACAGTAAACATAATGCAGTGCAATTTTAGCTACGATGATCCATAAGTTTAAATGACTAGCACGCTAGCCTGGTTAGCAACCTCGACAGCACCGGTGGTAACATTACAACAATATGATTGACTGTCATTAATAGTAAAGCTCAGAATTAGGTAAGTAAACAACTCACATTGGTCGGTGACGACATGTTTAAACAACGGACACAGAAAAGTTGGAGACGCGACCCAAGAAGTCAAAAACTACAAACTCGAAAGTACCATTGGTTTGCTTATTCTGATTACCTTGGTCTCCCGATAAAACTGGAGGCGAGCGGAGCTAGGTTTATGGGTTTAAGCAACATAGCATGTCATCCCCTATACGGGAGTGCGGTGTAAGAAAACAAGCGCACACTTATCGGGGGCAGAAATGGCTATTTCGAGAAGCATTATGGGTAATGGAGTTTTAATTTCAGCTCACAGCTTTGTAAAAGTTGACGACTTCAATGCAGAATTTATCCACAAATGTTAAAAAAGGATACAAAATAAACATTTAGGTAAATATATTCTTTATTCGCCATTTAAAATGACACTTGAGATTATAGATTATTATAGAAAATTAGCAGTAGACAATAGAATTATTGTCTCATTATTATTCTGTTTTGGTTTTAAACCACACTATTTTCAACAACAAAAGCCTTGGTGCAGGGTGATGAAACATACATATACACACACACACACACTTAGACACATAGATGTGCCACTTCTAAGAGGATTACTGTACAGGGGAAGACAAAGCAATTACTGGCACTTGTCATCCTCATCATAGCATAGCAGTCAGAAAGTGAAGAGCCTGTTAAAATGCAGGAGTATGATGTTATAGTGCTTGGGACTGGACTTAAGGTAAGGTTATTTGTTGAGTGAAAGTTGTCATTACTTCTCCGAATATAGGTGCTTCTGATTGTAAACCTACACAGTGATCTCATGTCCCGTGCATATTATGTGACTTCATACATGTGCAGTCAATAATGCAATCAAATGGGATTATTCAGTAGGTTTACAACAAGGAGCAACTCTTTTCGGAGGAGCAGGTGCATACATTTGTGCACTTTGACTTTATTTTGCCTATATTTCCCCCACTAACATTTGCCTGGCTCCTGCAGGAATGTGTCCTCTCGGGTTTAATGTCACTAAACGGCAAAAAGGTCCTTCACATCGACAAGAATGGTTACTACGGAGGACAGAGTGCGTCAGTCTCTCCTCTCGAGGAGGTGTGCTCACCTAACTGCATGAATTGTTGCCATCATTGCTTATTGACTTCATTGTTCTCTTCTCCTGTCAGCTGTACAGGAGGTTCAAAGTTCCCGGCCCTGCTAAATGCACCTGTCGTGGAAAAGAGTGGAACGTTGATCTTATCCCAAAGTTTTTCCTCGCCAATGGTGATTACCTGTTGTGTTGATTTCCTTTCATTTCATCCCATCCCTTCACGCTGTGTGTGTTTGCTGCATTAGGTGAGCTGGTGAAAATGTTGGTGCACACAGAGGTCACACGCTATGTGGACTTCAGAGTGGTTGAAGGGAGTTATGTGTACAAGGCGGGCAAACTGCACAAAGTGCCCGCCACTGAGGAAGACACCCACACGTCAGGTACGTTGACGCTGTCATAAATGGGATAGCAAATTTATCCCATTTAATTGACTGCTTGGACTGTCAATAGCCCCTTTACACTGCCTTAAAAGCCTGTATTTTGCTCTATACTGTATAAATGACACTGACACCGTATGTGGAAAGGACCCGGCAATATTTCACCTTTGGAGGCAGTATCAGAAGGCTCTTTCACACAGACATCCTGCAAAATTACATTCTGAGGGTCATGAAAGAATATCTGTCATTTATCCACCTTTGCCTATTACAAACAACTCAGCATGAGCGGGATATTGCAGTAAGAGTATGTCCTTTCACACAGCCACACGGCATCCTGCAGTCATATGATTGGATGCAAGACAACATTAGTGTCTAGTGTGACATATGAAACACTTGCCTTAAAAGGAGGAATATTGCCAGCTGGATTTGGTTCCCCCATTCCATGTCAGTGTCGTTTACACAGAACAGTGAAAAAAGGGAGAAAAATGATGGCTTTTACAGGAAGTGTGAAAGGGGTTATAGCCCTAACAGAGGTATGACAACTCCTGTGTAAAAGGGTATACCAGGACTGGGGTGTGAGGTGTAATTATCTTATTATGGTATGCCATGTCACTGTGGGAAAGGGCACACGGTTCTGTCAATATCCCACTTTGCTTTTGTGTAAAAGGAAAAGGTAAATAAAACCTTCTGTTACGGCACTGGTCTCTGTGTGAAAGGCGGTATGTCATAAGTTGTATTGTATTGTGCATTGTGAACAGGATAAGTGGTACACAATGGATGAATGGTATCCAGCCATCTATCCATTTTCTTCCGCTTATCCGGGTCCGGGCAGCAGGGTCAACAGGGAAGCCTGGACTTCTCAGCCTGTGGCCACCTCTTTCAGTTCCATCGGAAGGACACCAAAGCTTTCCCAGGCCAGCTGTGAGACATGTCCTAGGTCTGCCCGGGGCCTCCTCCCGGCAGAGCATGCCTGGAACACCTCACCAGGGATGTGTCCGGACTAAATTCCGGACTAAATTCCCGAGCCACCTTAGTTGGCGCCCCTCGATGTGAAGCAGTGGCTCTACTATGACCAAACTCCTCACCCTGTGTTTTTGGGTGAGTCCAGCCAAACTTGTTTTGGCCACTTGTATCCGTTATGTCTTTCTTTCGGTCACGACCCAAAGGTCATGACCATAGGTGAGGGTGGGAACATAGATTGAGAGCTTTGCCTTACGGCTCAGCTCTCTCTTCACCAAGATGGTCCAGTACAGCAACCACATTACTGAAGACGCTGCACCGATTCGCCTGTCGCCCTCACGCTCCAATCTTCCCTCACTTGTGAGCAAGACCTCAAGATACTTGAACTCCTCCACCCGGGGCAAGACCTCACTCCCAACCCGCAAGCCATCGTTTTCCAACTGAGAACCATGGCTTGTAGGTGCCGAGTCTCATTCCAGAAGCTTCACAGTCAGCTGCAAACCGCCCCAGTAAACGTTGAAGGTCACAGCCTGATGAGGCCATCAAAAACACATCGTCTGCAAATGGCAGAGACGAGATCCTAAGGCCCCCAAACTGGACTCCCTCGACGCCTTGGCTGCACCTAAAAATTCAGTCCATAAAAATGATGAACAAAATCGGTGACAAAGGGCAGCCCTGGCAGAGGCCAATGTTCACCGGGAGCGTGTGTGACTTATTGCTGGCAATGCGAACCAGACTCCTGCTCCAGTTGTACAAGGGGCCGAATGGCACGTGGTAGCGTGCCACCAATCCCGTACTCCCGCCACAGAACACCGTGAGTGACATGGTCGAAGTCCACAAAGCACATGTCGAGCGGTTGGGCAAACTCCCTTGTACCCTCCAGTACCCTTGCACGGGCGTAGAGCTGGTTCAGTGATCTGTGACCAGGATGAAAACCACATTGCACCTCCTGTAGCCAAGGTTCGACGGTCGTACCCTTCCTTCCAGCACCCTGGAATAGACTTTCCCAGGGAGGCGGAGGAGTGTGATCCCCTATACTTGTAGCACACCCACCGGTTGCCCTTCCTGAAAAGGGGGACCACCACCCTGGTCTGTCAATCCAGGGGTACTCTTCCTGACTTCAACGCAATGTTGAAGAGACGTGTCAGCCAAGACAGTACCTCAACATCCAGAGGTATTGACATTAAAATGTCCAATATTTTTCAGATCTGATGGGCATGTTTGACAAGAGGAGGTTCAGGAAGCTGCTGCTTTTCGCCCACAACTTTGACGTGAGAAACCCTCGCACGTATCAGGATGTGGATCCCGACAAAACCACAACCCGGGATCTCTTCTCTCGTTTTGACCTGGGGCTGGATGTTGTGGAGTTCATAGGTCATGCCGTAGCCTTGCACGGCAGCGAGAGGTCGGTCACATTGCGTCACCCGAACCAAGTCAAAGCATTTTGATGTTACATAGGCCGTCTTTGTGTACTTGTTAGTTATCTGGACCAGCCCTGCGTGGAGACCATCAAGAGGATCAGACTGTATGCTGAGTCTCTGGCTCGCCACAACACCAGCCCATACCTCTACCCGGTCTTTGGACTGTCTGAACTACCACAAGGATTTGCCAGGTTATACTTTCAATCACTTCTTGAAGTCTTGGGAAGCACATGATCAATTTGCCCTGAATATAAGCCAATGTTTCTTCAGGGAAAAAAATCAGAAAACCACAGGTCTAGGTTTATATTTGTATAACACGCCTAGTCCAGCGAGCCCCGCGTTCCGTCTGGGCTCGACCCATGGTCCGCAGAATGAGTCGAGTCCGTTAGCAATCAAGCTAAAGGCCCAGACTATTAACGCAATGTCCAGCATGACGCTTCAGGTGTCAGGGAGTGAGGTTTACCAAAGTACAGCTGCACAGCAGCACCAGCTGGCATCGCCAAATTACAACTCCTCACGTGAGCCGGAGCTTTTCTTCCTGTCATTCACATTGTTGAAAAGTATAAGCAAAAGTCTTGGAACGCATGTAATCCATTTGACCCGAATATAAATTAGAATTATATCCGGTGTTTAGATTTATGTATGCAAGCCAGAAGGTGGCGCCTAACGACTCCCCAAGCAAGTCAGAGCTTCTCTTCCTGTCACTCACACACACCAAAGACCTGGAGAGATGCAGCCATTTTTCGATTATGGGGTTCGTCTTTTCTTCAGGGTTGTCTTGTATTCAGGGTCTAGAAATTCATACATGCAGACCAGCAGGTGATGCCAAATGACTTCTCCCCAGAGCTTTTCTTCTCGTCACTCACACGTCTAAAACATGTAGGCAAAAGCCTTGGAACGCATCTAATTAATTTGACCTGTTTTTTTCTCAGAAAAAAGACAGGTTGTCTTATACTCGGGGTTTAGATTTATACATGCAAACCGGCAGGTTGTCCTTTATTTGGGTCCATACAGTCCGGGGTTGGACTAGGCCACCTGAATGGTAATTATTCATCTTTGCAAGATATTTTGGCCCATTCTTTGCTTCCAACTTTGTGGCAACATCTTAGGTCAGGCTCTTTTCTGTCCATAAAGGCATACTTGGATGAATTTTAATGTAGAACAGCTTGAGAGCCCTGACCTCAAGCCCATCATACACATTTAGAATGAACTAGAACAGACACAACATGTAAAAGCCAGCATTTTTCTGCCGTTTTTTCTTTTCGCAGTTGTTTGTATGACCGGCACTGGCAATAAAGTTGTAGCAGAGGCGAGACTGCACCTTCACGTAACGAAGTGGGTGTGATCTTTAACACTTCTGTTGTCTTGAAAGCAAATGTCCCCGCCCGACGATTTTATACATAGTGTCACACCAGATGCCAGGATGCTGTGTGAAAGCAGGCAGAGCTGCAGAAATATCCCGCTGGGCTGGGTTCTGTGTAAAAGGCAAAGACAGATAAATGGCAGATCTTCTGTTACGGCTCTTTGGAAATTGTGAGCCTGCAGGGCCAAAGCGGAAGCTGTTATAACCTGCGATCAATGCCATGTTTCCTTTCATTTTCACTTCCTGTGTATACGTCCCAAGTGTCCCAATGCTTTTGTCCACATATGGGCTTAAGCTCTCATGGTCTGAAATTGTGAATTTGTGCGTCAGGTTGAGTGCAGAGTACGGCGGAACGTTCCTGCTCAACAGAGCGGTGGATGAGATCGTGTTGGACAACGGCAAAGTGAAAGCAGTGAAATCAGAGGGCAAGGTGAGTGTGTTCGCATTTGAAATGAGTGTGGTGCACATACGTAGCAATTCTTTGTCTTTCACAGTTCTTCCAGTGCAAACAGCTGGTGTGCGATCCTGGCTACGTTCCCAACCGTGTGAGGAAGGTGGGGAAAGTCATCAGGGTCATCTGTTTATTAAACCATCCCGTAAAAAACACCCATGAGGCCAACTCGTGCCAGATCATCATCCCACAAACACAACTCAACAGGAAGTCTGGTGCGCCGTCTGCCGAGTAGTACAGCTGCTGTATTTGGGGTGCCTTTGCAATAACCATTGTGTGTCTATGCAGACATCTTCATATCCGTGGTGTCCTACGCTCATAACGTGGCTTCAGATGGGATGTACATCGCCACGGTGAGCACAGCTGCAGAAACCAACAACCCAGAGAAGGAGGTGCAGGCAGGCTTGGACCTTCTGGAGCCCATCATGCAGAAGTGAGTTAGTTCAACGGAGCTTCTAATCACCTTTAAATGTCATTGATTGTTTTTTTTTTGCATCCAGATTTGTTTCAGTCAGCAGCCTGCTGGTTCCCAATGACGATGGAAGCAAGAGTCAGGTAGTAAAAAAATGGTACAGTGCATCCGGTGAGTCGTCACAGCACTTTTTTCACATTTACAGCCTTATTCCATTCCTGTGTAGTCTACACACAAATAGCCTATAATGACGAAATTATAAGTTTGTTTTTTTTTAAGTTTGTAAATTTATTTAAAATAATCATTAAAAAACCTAAGAAATTGAAAAAAACTTAAAAAGTATTCACAGCGAATAGTGGCGGTCCTCCCTGCAGTGTTCCTGTAGCGTGCGCAATGTGATGTATAGTAATAGTAATAATGTAAAAATGACTATTGGGGTGTTATTTCATGTCTAACGTTAAAACCCGCATTTAGAATGCCAGGAACAGGTTTTTTATGCTGTAACTATGAAAATATTCCATTTCTTAATATTCACTTACGGCAGTTGGATCTGGAACCAATTAACCGAGATAAACTTTATTTATTCCATTTTGGAATAAGACTGTTACATAACAAAATGTGGTAAAAGATAAGCTCTGTATTTTCCGGATGCACAGTACTGTACCTACAGCGACATAACAAAGTGTGTGTCACATGGTGACAAGCTTTCTTCTCGCTCAGATTTTTGTGTCTCGCTCCTATGATGAAAGCAACCACTTTGGGAGCGAGTGTGAGGACATTAAGGACATGTATCGTCGCATCACGGGTCACGCACCTCCGATGAAGACTAGCTAAGGCAGCAAGTAGCAAGCTAGAAAGACGTCAGTGTTGTTTTTTA
This sequence comes from Dunckerocampus dactyliophorus, assembly GCF_027744805.1. Taxonomy (NCBI): domain Eukaryota; kingdom Metazoa; phylum Chordata; class Actinopteri; order Syngnathiformes; family Syngnathidae; genus Dunckerocampus; species Dunckerocampus dactyliophorus. The sequence goes on from NC_072826.1 coordinate 27,789,931, forward strand.
ACATAACTGCTGAATGGCATACTGTATATTCTGAATAAAAAACTAGGTTTCTATTTGTACAGAACACAACCCTATTATTCCCTATTATTATACCCTAGTATTCAGATTGGTCATATAATTCATGGTTGTGGTATTTTCTTTACAGCTAGCTAGCTGAATCATGTTTGTAAGATTATCTTCTTCTGTGGTGACGTTAAAGCGGCTAAAGAGAATTTTGCTACTTTTGCTCTAGGGCTCCCCCTATACTTTTAAAGTGACTCTAATTTATGAAGCGCTTTAATGATTGCTGCGTTCATGGCTACCGGGAAATTAGAGCGTGTTAACATTGGTGAACGTAAACCATGATAAGCTAGTTATTGCTTTGTTTGTGAATACAGTAGATCATTTGACTTTCAGCAGTCCTGACAACAAACCTTATCTGTTTGACAGTATGGGTCTTTTTATATATATGTGTGTGTGTCATACTGGAAGCATATAGCGATATACCTGCACACAAATTTCCATAGTAAATAGCGATGTCTTATTTAAGCAATACATATAGATATACTCTTTTACATCACTGTGGTTGCGGGCGTCAGATTACTGTATCTGGCTGAAGTCAGGGATATCAATTTGTCAAGATTTTGCGACTTCCCAGGTTTCCTGAATGCAGCATAAAAGCTAGGAAACACGATAAGCTAATGGTAAATGCTAGGAGAAAGTCGTCGTTTTTATGTCGTCATATTTTGGAATAAACAATGTATGATCACGTAGTGTGTGGTGTAAACTTTGTTTTATCACGACACATAACTCTGAACCTTAAAACTTGCACTTAATTGTCCAGGGTGGTTCACTCACATTAGAGACCACTAAAATAGTAGGTCACCCACGGTAGCCATGGCAACAGGAGAGACGCTATTGTCCTTATTACACGCCGGTGTGGCATCAAAATTAAGTTAATACAATTTTTCAACGTGACAGCCCCCTTTTAATGAACAAAACCACCAAACATCGCTTTTTTTAGTGGTTGCAATAGGTGCAATTCCACAGCAGGGATTTAAGGCTTCATGCCAACATGGGCGCTCTGCGCGAAGGCCCGGGTTGATGAGAGATGAATGCGGTGGATTTATGGATTGTGTTGGAGCTTACGTGCGACAAGGACAAAGCCACTGAATTATGTCATATGCTACACACACACGGTGGTGCTGCAGGACACACGTATAAGAGGCTTAAGCATGTGAAGGACATAAACGAGTGAGGTGGAAAGGTGTAGTGGACCCTTATTTTTTTACATGCAAAAGCCTTTTAGCCTACTGAACAGCTTTCTTCTTTTGTGTAGCAGTGGAAATTGTGTCCATTCTCATTTTGGTCTATTATCTAAGCACACTATAAACCTCTAACACACAAAATAAATAATAATCAGCACACATAAATAGTTTAAATATATAATTTAGCCATATAGGTAACAGTTTATTTACAGGAGGGAAGTCACACGGGTGTCTTTGCAGCGACAGTACAGCTTGTTATGTCTAGTTCACTGAGGTTATAAAAAAACCCAGTGTATATCTGAGCGGACGGTTGTCATTTAGGATCTCGGTGAGAGAAAAGTCTCTCAGACTGAAGCTCTCGCTCTCTCGTTGCTGGAAACAGTCCTGGTTTGTGGTTCATGTCGCCTACTCCTCCTCGTCCAGCATCTTCAACGCCGTGCTGACGGACGGAGGGATCAGACCAGCGGCCACTACTCGTCGCTCACTCATCAGGAAGTTGAATGTTGCACATGCGTTTGGCTGGAAAAAAACCAAAAATGCAACATTCAAACAGGTTGCTTTGCAACAGCAGGACAAGGACAGCAAAATAATCCAAATGTGAAATAATAATCGCAATAAATATGCAAAAAAGGAAATCACTGGGGTCGGGAATTTAGCAAGAATACAAGGGTGCATTTAAAAAGAACAGGAATAAACTGAAAATTAGCAAAATGGCAGTTTGGCCTGTAAGAGATAAATGTAGTTGATAAAATATTTTTTGCAGCATAATGTAATAAAGACGAATAAAAACACTTGCTGTCATGTAAACCGAGTTTACATGAAATTTTGATGGGTTTACTAAACCCATCCAAATTTCTATTGTACACTCATCGGGCTTATATACAGTGGTGTGAAAAAGTGTTTGCCCCCTTCCCGCTTTCTTTTTTTTTGTCACACTTAAATGTTTCAGATCATCAAACAAAATGAAATATTAGTCAATGACAACACAACTGAACACAAAATGCAATTTTTAAATTAAACTTTTTATTATTAAGGGAGAAAAGAAATCCAAAGCTACATGTCCCCGTGTGAAAAATTGATGGCCCCCTAAACCTAATAACTGGTTGGGCCCCCCTTAGCAGCAACATCTTAACATCTGCAATCAAGCGTTTGTGATAACTTGCAATGAGTCTCTTACAGCGCTGTGGAGGAATTTTGGCCCGCTCATCTTTGCAGAATTGTTGTAATTCAGCCACATTGGAGGGTTTTCCAGCATGAAGCGCCTTTTTAAGGTCATGCCACAGCATCTCAATAGGATTCAGGTCAGGACTTTGACTAGGCCACTCCAAAGTCTTCATTTTGTTTTTCTTCAGCCATTCAGAGGTGGACTTGCTGGTGTGTTTTGGATCATTGTCCAAGTTGGTTTCAGCTTGAGGTCACCAACAGATGGCCAGACATTCTCCTTCAGGATTTTTTGGTAGTCAGCAGAATTCATGGTTCCATTTATCAAAGCAAATCTTCCAGGTCCTGAAGCAGCAAAACAGCCCCAGACCATCACACTACCACCACCATATTTTACTGTTGGTATGATGTTGTTTTTCTGAAATGCGGCATTACTTGTACGCCAGATGTAATGGGACACACACCTTCCAAAAAGTTCAACTTTGGTCTCATCAGACCACAGAGTATTTTCCCAAAGGTCTTGGGGATCATCAAGATGTTTTCTGGCAAAATTGAGACAAGTCTTAATGTTCTTTTTGTTCAGCAGTGGTTTTGGTCTTGGAACTCTGCCATGCAGGCCGTGTTTGCCCAGTGTCTTTCTTATGGTGGAGTCATGAACACTGACCTTAACTGAGGCAAGTGAGGCCTGCAGCTCTTTGGATGTTGTTGTGGGGTCTTTTGTGACCTCTTGGATGAGTCGTTGCAATGCTCTTGGGGTCATTTTGGTTGGCCGGCCACTCCTGGGAAGGTTCACCACTGTTCCATGTTTTGGCCATTTGTGGATAATGGCTCTCACTGTGGTTCACTGTAGTCCCAAAGCTTTAGAAATGGCTTTATAACCTTTTCCAGACTGATAGATCTCAATTAAACTCAGTTAAGTTATGTTTTAACAGGGAGGAAATCACTTTTTCACACAGGGCCATGTAGGCTTGGATCTTTTTTCTCCCTTAATAATAAAAAGTTTCATTTAAAAACTGCATTTTATGTTCAGTTGTGTTGTCATTGACTAATGTTTTAATTTGTTTGATGATCTGAAACATTTAAATGTGACAAACATGCAAAAAAAAAAAGAAATCAGGAGGGTGGGGGGGGGGGCAGTTTTTCACACCACTGTAAATGTTTACTTTATTCAAAAATCTGATTTTGTTGTTTTGTTGTTCTACTCACAAATGAGCAAAATAACACTACTTTGCATTATTTTTGCATTCATTCATTTGTATTTGCAGTTGCACTTAAAATTATTTAGCCCCCATTGTAAATGATATTTGCTGTATGAAAATTTTAGTTGTGTTGAGCTGTGAACGACTGTGAATTTATAGTTTGCCAGTAAATATGACGCAAGTTTATAATCTTTGCAAAGAAATAATAAAAAATATAACACCAGTCAATAAAAATAAAAGAATTTTAAAAAAGAAATATTAGCATGATATGTCATGAGCATACATGCATGGAAAGTTTGTATATTGTTTGCATTTTTTTAAGTGTACTATATATTTGTATATGATTTCCCATTAACTCCCATTGATAAAATATGCATGTAAAAGTAGGTTAATTGAAGACTTTAAAACTGTCCATATGTGGGAATGTGAGTGGCTGTTTGTCTATGTGTGCCCTGTGAGTGGCTGGCAACCAGTCCCGGGTGTACCCTGCCTCTCGCCTGAAGTCAGCTGGGATGGGCTCTAAGGCTAATGAGGACAAGCGCTATATAAAATGGACGGATGGATGGATGGATGAAAATTTGTGAGTTTAACATCCCATCTAAACTGCCAGGAAATGTTCAAACCGACAGTTACCGTGTCTTGCACCTCCACGGCGATGTGTTTGCTCCTGAAAAGCGCCAGGACTGGTGGATGAATGCGTTCAAGCCGTGCCCCCGTGCCCAGCACCAGAATCTCTACAAAATAATGCCACACGTGACACACAAACTCATTTGTTTCACAGTATTTTTCTTGAAATAACTCAAATTTGTACCTATTTTTGGTACAAGCATGTGGAAAAGTGACACACTTTCTTCTGTGATGTCTTTAAAACTCCCAACCTGCAAAGTCACACATAGTGAAAACAAGAAAACTCAATAAATATCGTAGTAATACAAATATTTAAGCACACCTTCCATTGCAGGATGGCAGGGGGTAGCACTGCACAGGGCCCGAACACTTTGTTGCCATCAATGTTGAATCCGTGGGGACTGTAGCTGAGGATCATGATGCCGCTGCCGGGCTCCTTCTTCATCATTGACACTGAGGTACGCTGGTATATCTCATCATCACTCGGGCCCAAACGGTGACCCCGGGACAAAAATGGACTGGTAAAAATATAAAATACATAAAAATATTGGAATATAATGTTAGTAAATGGATTAAATGCACAGATTCTGAAATGTCTCCAAAAACAGGCTGTCATGTGACCCATTTTAAAAGCCCCAAGTGCTGCTTTTGTGGAAAGAGAAGACAAAATGTCCTCTTGCATAACCTAAATTTGAATTCCTGACTATTTGCCTGAAATAGAATAGGTTCTGGTACTGGATGGTCGAACTGGACCTGTTAATTACTGCAGCCTGACAGGGGAATGTAATTACTGAGCGTTCCACCAGATGGAGTCAGAGAGAGACCAGGTACTAAACGATATCGGTCATAACAAACAAAAATATACATAGACGGGTTTTACTCAATTAATTAACAATAAATAAACGTATACGTCCATTATTTTACTTAAAGATGGAGATGTAAAAAAACATACTATATAGAGACATGACAAAAACAAACAACAGTACCGTACATGTTGCCAGGTGTTACAAACAAGCCCATCAGAACAATAGGCCTCATTCACGAACATCTTCTTAAAAGTCTTCTTAAGAAGTGTACTTAAGAAGGCGTGGGTTGGAAACTGCGCCACATTCACGACACGTTCTTAAGTAGGGATAATCGTTCGCACCGGTGTTCTTAGGTTGATGAATGCCAACTGCGATGCCCGTGCATGTGAGCCCTAATTTGCATAGGTCACCGCCTATTATTTCCTATATAAGGTCAAAAATGTGCCGTGCGCAACAGGCAGCTGGAGGCGGAGATGGCAACGCGCAAGGGCAAGACTGAGGAGCAGCTGGACAACAAACGAAAGAAAAACTTCAATTGTACTGAAATAGAGGTGCTTTTACAAGGAGTGAGCGAACACAAGACCACCTTATTTTCACGTGTATCCACCGGTCATCAGGCCATCCAAAAAGAGTTGGCATGGAGCACCATTGCAGGAAACATAAATGCCGTTTCCACGGAGAAACGCACCACCGCAGAGGTTAAAAAGAGGTGTTTTGACTTAAAATAGACTAAAAAAAAAAGATTAGACTGCACCGGAGGGATCTGGAGGAAACGGGAGGTGGGCCATCAATCAGAAACCAAACCATTTCGGAAACTCTAGAAAATATTTACACAATCATGATGGAAAAATAAAGTCAAAATACATAGTTTGTGTGTGACAATTTATTTTTTCTGTGGTTACATTTGATTAGACGCTGCCTAATTAATACAGCAGCCCCGTGCTCTGGCTCATGACGTGGCTGGGGGCGCATGTCGTTATCTGGGGGTGCTACGTGCGCAATAGACACACCACGTTTCATTGCGATGTTATTCTGATGATCCTGCACACCTGCAAGAACAGAGAGGGAAGCCTGAAGAGGGACATCAAATATTCGTGGCCTTCAGCAAATAAATCTAATGGTCCCTTTACATTCTCTCTCTGCGCAGCGCACGTCCAGCCAGCTACTTTTTTTTTGATGAATTGGGATTTGAATATATATTTATCCATGGAGTATATTTTAGTTGTTTTGATGATAAATAATTGTTGGGATATTTTATTTGCACTACATTTTTTGGGATCAGGTTGCAAAATCCATCATGAGGGCGATTGCGCATTGAAAGTGCAAGCTTTGCTTGTGCGTAAGAGTCCTCCTGAGCGTTCGTAGAATTTGTTCTTAGATCTAAGAACTGTGAGTTAAGAACATGTTTCATGAATGCCAAAAATCTTCGTAAGAAGGCTTTAAGAACAGATTTGTGCGTAAGAACGTTTCGTGAATGAGGCCCAATATTCGTATTAAGGAACAGGTTCCGATTAATTTACTTATTTCAGTTTAGTGATTTCAAACCCCACGTGCCGAAATGAGCTATCCATGCCATCGTTTACAGTCAACATGCTTGTTATCTGTAAGACAAAAATGCTAAACACAATATTGCGTCCATTTAATAACAGCATTAAATTGGAGAATAAGGAGAACGTTGTCATCGTATAACGCCACATAGCAGGCCTACCTCAAGTGCAAATAAAAATGAATTGTAAATTAAATTATTGTTCCAACATTAACAGAAAGTACTATCTGCAACGTGACATCTGTTAGACAATTAAACATAAACAACCCTTTAGTGATGATTGTGGTGTGCTACAATGGAGGAACAGAGGAGAGTCAGTCGTTAAATGCCTCCCATATGAGTCTAATTCTACTTCATAGGTGACTTAACTATTTTTTAAGTATTGCTTGAAATATACCTGGGAAGCGCCGATGTCTTTCTGGGAGAGAGGATTAACCTCTGCCATGATTTCTGAAGGAGGATTCTGGCACAAACCAATGCGGCCATGTTGACAGCAGCAGGGGGACGACATTCTGTGTGACACCAGCCGGTGTTGTGTAAGGAAAAATCGATCAATTCTGACTTGACAAATCATAAAGTGTTGTCTGCATAGCTTACATTCACGTAACGTATGACTTAAATCACACTATTTAGAAACTATAAGCGTGTATGTTGTTCGGTGTTGAGCTACACCACTGTTTATAAACATTAGCAAAATATGAAAAGGACGAATAGCTCTGCTTTTGATTAGTAAGCCTTGGGGCGTGTCTGGTGAACAAGAGCGCCCCAAGCGAGATTGAATGGTAAGAACAGGCAGCGATCATGTGACCGCTGGAGCTGCATTGTAAATAGACAGCAGGGGCCATGCCTTCATAACGTCTTTAAAAACACCGCAAAAGGTCACTTGTTTCCTTTCAGAGACTCCTTATCACCCTACGAGGATTTTCCGTACGGTTCCGCTTTATTCGGGGCGTCTAAAGTGTTAAACAACAACATGTACCGGTCTCTGTACGCCTTTCGATCTGCTGAGCCCAACTCGCTGCACTTCTCAGCCGGAGAAAGCTTCCTAATCCTGGAGAGGAGCAACAAACACTGGTGGTTGGGATCCCGGTGCAGCTCCGGTGAGACCGGTTATGTCCCCTCCTCATACATCGAAAAGATCCAGGTAAACAACACTTGTGATCGACTGAAAAATCTGGTGAAGGACAGCTGTCCCTGGATTATTAATGATCTATCTACTGTATCTAGGCCTTTCTATAAATCTCCGTGATTCAGCATGTGTACTTATTATTTACAAGATACTCTATGTGACCTACTTCAAAAACGCGAGTCACAGAGCCTCTATATGACATGAGCTCTCTGCTGTTTTTAAGGACCTCCAGTACTTCAAAACGCTAGTCAAAGATCCTTTGTATGACAGGAGTGATCTGCAGATTTTAGGAAGTACTGCAAAAAACTATGGCAGTCAAAGATCCTACCATAGGTGCACGCTGCTGTTTTTGTAGTCCTCTATATGACAGGAATGCTCTGCCGTTATTAAAGGGCATACTTCAAAAGTGCGAGTCAAAGATCCTGAATATGACAACAAAGCTCTGCTGGTTTTAAGTACCTACTGCAAAAAATGCCAGTTAAAAGATCCTCTATATTACAGGAGGGATCTACAGTTTTTAAGGATGTATTGCAAAAAATGCTAGTCAGAGATCTTACAACTGGTAGGCAATGCTGTTTTTATGTATCTACTGCAAAATGCTCATCAAAGATCTTCTGTTATGGCAGGAGCTCTCTGCTGTTGTACTTACAAAATGCTAGTCAAATATCTTCTGTATGACAGGAGCGATCTGCAGATCTTAGATAACTACACGAGTCAAAGATCCTACCATTGCTGTACGCTGCTGTTTTTTGTAGTCAAAGATCCTCTATTTAACAGGAATGCTCTGCTGTTATTAAAGGGCACACTGTACTTGAAAGGTGCCAGTCAAATATCCTGAATATGCTGTTTTTTGCAAAAAAATGCTAGTCAGAGAGTCAAAGATCCTCTATACAAGAGGCACGCGCTGCTGTTTTTATGTGAAAGATCCTCTGTATGACAGGAGCCCTCTGCGTTTTTTAAGGACTTACTGCATAAACGGTCGTCGAAGATCTTCTATACATAGGAGCGCGCTGCTGTTTTTGCAGTCAAAGACCTTTTTTATGACAGGAGCTGCAAAAATTCTAGTCAGAGATCCTCTACAAGTTCTTTGATCTCGTCTAATCAGAACTCATTTATAATGACTAGTTTATTTTTAATTTTATTATTTTTATTGTATTTATTAAAAAAATATTTTTTAATACATTTTCTCTGCCGCTTATCCTCACTAGAGTGGAATGTATGGAATGTATTCTTTTATTTATCTTTATTATTTGAATTATCATTTTAAATGATCTTCTAAACCATGGGTTGTCAAAGTGTCAGGTGGCACCATAACACCTCAGGGAGGTGCAGCAACCTGAGAAAAATAAAGAAAATGTTATTTTCCAAACCCGCGAAGTCAAAACAAATTGATTGTTAGTTCAACAGACTGCGGTGTGAGCACAAAATGCCAGTTTTTCGAGGAAGCCCCGTCTGTATTATATTCCCCGAGGGGAGGATCATTCATGTTCTCCACACTCGGTGTGTTGGCATGTTCCTGGAATGCGGATTTCCTTCCAGCGAACGAGTCCGAGCGTGCATCCTCTACCACATTGGAATGCTCTCTTCTCATTGGCTGTGCAGTTTCATTGAGCTCCAATTTGGAGTCTTGCTGAGCATGCGTCACACTGTCTGGTGAAAAGGCTGCTTTTTGTTTTCAGATAACTGACCCAATTCCCTCCTGTCACACACACACACACGCACACACACACACACACACACACACACACACGGTGCACGGCTCAAGGCAACAATGTACTTCTGTTGTGTTTAAAGTTTCATGCATGCATGAGTAAATATTTAATTCCTACAGCTCTTCATTTTTAGACTTTTTCTGTGTGCCAGGCTCCGGAGCAGGATGAAGTGTTGCAGTCCATCGACAGAGCTATCGAAGGCATTCACAATGTCGCCTTAAAGAATGGAGGCAAATACAATCTGGAGCAGCGGGATGTTCTACAGTGAGTGAAAATGCTCTTAACCAGCATGAAAACACTTGAGTACTTTCATTGTCCGTCGCATTCATAACTGACATGCTTAACTGTCGTACAAGTGTAAAAGGAAGTTAACCACGGCATGATGAAACCGTCAAACTAAAATGAAATAAAACTACTCGTCATTTGATGTCGCGTGATGTGGCCATCCCAATTTTTAACTTTATTAACAAGTGTAAAAAGAAGTTAACCCTCGTATGATTAGACGGTTAAAGCAGGGGGGGCCAGAGTGCGGCCTCAGGGGCCATTTGTGGCCCGCGTCTGTTGTTTTTTACATTCTAAAAATACAATTTATCGACAAAACAAAAAGGAAAAACAACAGCAGCAGCAATTTTACAAGAATAAAGTCAAAATATGAAGAGAAAAAAGTTGTAATCTAACAAGATTTTTTAAATTTTTATTTTAGGACAATACAGGCGTAGTATTATGAGGAAAAATCAGAGTGTTAGGGTTTAATTTATTTCGAACATGCCTACAGTATACATTGAATGCTTACAAGTCACAGTTTCACATGTCCGAAAAGGAGTAGGAAGAAGCAGATCTTATTTAATCCTACCCCCTCAATTTCTAATACATACCTACACTCACTCAAAAAATATAAACGCAACTCTTTTGTTTTTGCTCCCATTTTTTATGAGATGAACTCAAATATCTAAAACTTTTTCCACATACACAATATCACCATTTTTCTCAAATATTGCTCACAAATCTCTCTAAATTTGTGATAGTGAGTACTTCTCCTTTGCTGAAATAATCCATCCCACCTGACAGGTGTGCCACATCAAGATGCTGATTAGACACCATGATTAGTGCACAGGTGCTAGACTGCCCACAATAAAAGGCCACTCTGAAATGTACACATATATTTTTAAAAATCTATCCTATCCTTTGTCTGCTGTTAATAACCACATGCTTGCACTGTGAGTGTCACCTCATTTAATTTCTGTATTGAGCTGGCCCATGCAACAATTATATCGAGGTCCCATTGTTATTGAATGTACTCCTTCTAGCTGCATGGTTCTCTCTTGTAGATTAAATCCTCCATTGTCCTTATTTTCAAAGTCATGTGGTCTTTAATATGTACCCAGATGGCTGGTATCTTTTACAACAGGCACTCTTGCTTCTCCTGGGCCTCCATTTAGTTTGAAGAAGATTTTACCGTTGGTGCTCCAAGTGCTTTGTGTCTTTCCCCGCTTCCTCAAGTCCCATGCTTTCTTGGCGATGTTGCCATTGGGTTTTGTCCGATGCTCATTCATGTAGACGTTTGTGCCTCTCAGCTTCTTTCCCTGTTTCAGCAGTGCAGTTTTGGAATTCCCTGTTGGTGAACTTAATGAAGACAGGTGTGATGTTGTTTCTGCCATATAGTGAGACGCAAGTGTCGATGCTGTTGATATCTACATCCACCTGCTTTGATTGTAGGAAGTTAGCAATCTGTTGCTTTATTGAAGGAACATCTCATTTGGAGCCCTGTGAGGACCACATCATTCATTCGTGCATTCTGATCCATCTCCTCAATTAAGTTTTTCATTGGCTTAGTGAAATTCTCCTTTGCTTCCTTCTCTTCCTCAAAGCTGGTGCGAAAGGCAGTATTAGCCTTCAGTAGTGCCTTGATATCATCCTGTGGAATGTTGATATCATTGCGTATTGCTCTATTTTCTTCCATAGGGTCTCCAACCTCCTTAAAAACAGCATGCAAGACAGCTTCCATAGGGTTTATAGCCTCCTTGAGGGCAGTGCACAAGGCAGCGTTGTCTTCCAGTAGTGCCCTGATATCATCCTGCAGAACCCTAACACCCTTGCACAATGCTGTATTTTCTTTAGGGTTTTTTGCTTCCTTAAGAGCGGAGCGCAAGGCAGCATTGTCATTCAATAACACCTTAATATCGTCCTGTACAGCCTTGGTATCTTCCATAGGGTTTTTAAACTCCTTAAGAGCAGCGCTAAAGTTCGCATTTTCTTCTCGCAGCTCCTTGACTTCTTTTTTTAGTGCTTTGACAGCCTTGCTCAGTGCTTTATTTTCTTCCATAATGTATGTTATAGCCTGGCTCTGTCCTATATTTTCCTCCGTAATGTACTGTATGTGATCGCCATGTCTGTGCTCTATTTTCATAGAGGCTGTTGTAATTACTTTGAATTTCTGATTCCAGAAGCGATATATCCATCCTTATATTTGAATTTGAATTACAATTTTTCTCTGCTTTTAATTGCAGATTCTCATTTCCTTGCATTATCTGCAATAGAGTAATCTCTGGTGCCTTCTTCTCGAGAAAATCTGTAAATTCGGAGCCAGCATCATTTTGCTTTGTGTTTGGCATTGTTGCTAAGCAACTGCTTTGAACTTCAGCAGTTAGCCAGGTGGCTTGACTTGCTAGCAGGTATCGACATTTGTAAGTACCGTAAAGTACCGCACCCTCATTTTCAGGCTCATGGCGGGGAAAAAAAAATTTTAGTTCATAAATGCTCGCCAACTCTTTCATCTCAAATCAACATGCGTAAAGGTACTAAGCAATTTCAAAAAGAAGAAAGGAGAAATCTGCCGTCCATCAATTCATCTGCAATGGAATTACATAATGCTGCATTGCTTCAGTGTGAATTTGAATAAACTCCGTTTAATGTTTATTCAAGCATACACAAGCATTTTCAGCAACTGTAAAGCAGAGGGCGGTAAAGTCAAAGCAACTGTCTGACCCACAGACGGCTTCCCAAATGCGCTTCTGGTCAATTTCTCCCCGTATTTATAGCCAAATTCTGGCCTAGCGGACCCAAGCGTCCACGAACCTGCATCTAGCGGCGCCAAACTTTGACTGGGCTCGTAATATTTTGTGCAGCTCAAAACTTTCGGAGCGGTAGGAGGGACCATCAGCGGTGGCCGAGCGGATACGGCGTTGCCTTAACGGGGTCCAACTTCTGTTGAAATGGTGGTGAACGAGCGGTGATTCATTTTTTTCACCGCTCCAGCAAAGTTCAGGCGGTGTGACCGGGCTTGTAGTACGAATGATCTTCCGCTGAAGCGTTGTAGAAGAGTTGTCTGAGATTACTTTTCAGTCCGAGTCTGGTCACAGACCTGTCATCGTGTATAAACCGCACCCCGATTTTTTGCTTCTTATAGGTGGAAAAAAAGTGCGGTTTATACACGATGCTTTACGGTAGTTTAATTTCAAGGAACCTCTACCTCTCGCCTATCCAAGTTAAAGTTGGGGGATTCAGCAAGGAGTGCTGATCTTGTTCATGAAGTGTAGTCAGGAAAGCACCAATATAGTTAATATTTCCAGTATCTTCAACAGAGCTCCTGCCATACACGTCCTTCCCCGTCAAGGAAGAAAAAGAAACAAAAAAACCCTACAAATATTAAAGTAAAAAAATAAATGTTAAAGACAAAAGCTGTTGTTTTTTTTAAGTCATAATATTATGAGAAACAAACAAAACAGCTAATAAAGTTGTTTATTAAATTAGGTTGCGGAAAAAAATTAAAATGTTAGGAGAAAATATGATGGGAATAAATTTGTTATCACGAAGAAAGGTTGAAATATTTTGGGGGAAAAACAACAGAAAAATAGAAAAAAAAGTTGTATTCTAATGAGAAAAAAAGTTGCAGTTTTATGAGAATATGTTGTTCCCTCGTTTACCGCTGGGGATAGATTCCCAAAATAGCCCACAATAAGTGAAATCCGCGAAGTAGCCAACTATATTTATTTTACAATTATTCTATATGTTTTAAGGATGGCATTAACATTTTCTCACATTTCTCTCTTGTTTGAACACTCTCAAAGTTCAGATTTTGTTTGAATTTTAATGATCAACCGACTAGTCACATGACAGTGACTCACGCGTATTTCACTCCTCCGACCGTCGTCCTCGTCCTGGCGCCGTTAGGCTGTAGCGTTTTTGTATCCTTGTTAAAACATATTGCTCGAGTCGTCGTATTTTCCTCACACGGTTAGCTTCTTCTGTTTCTTCTATTGTGTACAGTATTGGCGGTTAGCAAGCAGCTTGCACGGTTAGCTAGTTTCGTAGCCATGACCACAACAGGAGACGGCACAAAGGAGATTGATTGACAATGGTCAGCAGCCAATCAGGACAAAGAAGACAATGGGGCGGTGCCGACAGAAGAGCGAGAATAGAGAGACACCGACGCCTCCTGCTAAAACACAGAACTACAACACTCAACTTTCCATTATGCACTTCTTCTTAAAGGGCCAGGCTCGGCCTGTAACAGTGGTCATACGCAGTAAAAAAAAAAAAAAGCACTAAAATTGCACCAAAAAAGCCGCGAAACAGCGAGTCTGCGAAATGTGAACCGCGATGGAGTGAGGGAACACTGTAAACTCATAGTATTAACAGGAAAAATACCGTCATCTTAGTAGCGTACAGTTGCAATATTAAAGAAATAACACAAACAAAACAAAGTTGTAATTACATTTTTGGACTATTATATAGGTTGTGGAAAAACTTATAATTTTATGGGAGTACAGTCAAAATATTATGAGAATAAAGTCATAATACAAGGAGAAAATGTACAAAAATTATTTCAGAAGGTGAAATATTTCGAAAACGGAAAATGTGGCCGCTATAGGCAGGTGGTCGTTATAGACAGGTTGTCGGCCATTTTGAATTTGTGCGCGCACATATTAACATGTCTGTGATTAGAAGCTTGTTGTGGGACTGTGGATAAAAGTTGTCAAGAACTACTAGGCTTGTTATTCTACACCACCCACAGAACAAAGCTGTGCTACTATGTACTTGTATACGGCAGAGTGTCATTACAGCTTTAGTTCATCGGGAAGTGACGGTGCGACGTCACGAGCAGGAGAGCTAGGCTCAGTGCTAGCTGTGAGTTTGGAGAGAGTTGGGAAGTGTGTTTATGTTGGCGTGGATGTAAAGTCCTGCAGTGTTCTCCGCTGTTAATAAAGCCATTAAAGTGCATCTGCGACGTGAGTTTCTCCTTCCCCACAACAAGCGGCATTACAGTATTGACCAATTGACCAATAAACGGTGTCACTGTCTGCAACAAGCTCCAAAGAAGACGGCTTTTTTTTATGTGGAACAACTGACAGTTTGTGTGGATCTTGTGAATGATTGTGACTGAGCTACGACTCAGTAATTAAAGTCTACACACGACGGCTTCATTGATTAAAAAATGAAACTTTTTCGTGCATGAAGCTTCTGCTTGAGTCTGTATTTTGGCCGCTATATGCGGTCAGATATTAACCAAGGGAGACAAAATGGGTGGCCGCTGGCCGCATTAGACAGGTGACTGCTATACACAGGGTCTATAACACATAAATTTTCTGCGGTTTTTTTTTTTGTGTGGCCGCAATAGGCAGGTGGCTGTTATATACAGGTGGCTGCTAAGACAGGTTTGACTGTATATGTCGCTCCCTCACTATATCGTTATATGCAGTATTGTGGTCACTAGGCATCAGCAATGTTATGAGACATCATGTTAGATTACATTACCTTTCACACTGCATGCAGACTGGCTACTGAGCCAGCAGAGCCGAGCCGACATGCCATGGCTGAGATCTAGTGGGAAAAAAAAGGTTCTTCTCTTATTCGGTGTGGAAGTGGTAGATTTTTGGTTTCTTTGTCCTTCTTCCCCACTCCGTTTGAAACAGCTGTCTGTTATGTACCTGCCGTGATGCCGTAGCCTGCGCAATATTGATGTAAACAAAGAATAATAGGAGTATAACAGTGACCATAGGGGTGTTATTTCATGTCTAGAGGGCTCTAATAATGTTAAAACCCATAGAAAGTCCTAAACAGGTTTTCTATGCTCTAACTAGGAAAATATTCAGTTCATTAATATTGAATCCTACTTCACGGAAATTCATTTAACACGGTCTGGAACCAGTTAAATAAGATAAAGGAGGGACGACTGTAATATGGTTTTTCAGCTAAATCACAAAGCTGGGATGCAGTTTTTTCTTGAAATATGGAATTTCTTAGCATATCTACGTGTGTTGCTTTACAAAATATCAAAGTGGCAAAGTTGCATCCTTTCATTTTTCACTATGTGGCCCTCGCTGGAAAAGTGTGGACACCCCTGCATTCAAGTAAAATAACTACTCATCCTTTGATGTGACATGATGTACTGTAGCATACCAATTTGCAAGGTCAACTGTCATACAAGTGTAAAAAGAAGTTAACCCTTGACTAATCAAACTTAAAAACAATAAATTGTGCCCTGATCCCACATGTCTGTAATGAATGTGTGAAAGGTTATTGTGTGTCATTTCCTGGTCTATGGTTATCATCACACTTGGCCACCGCATGGAATGCAATGCAGTGCAATGCACTGGCATGCAAGCTCGTACTAAAAAGTCCCTTCTTCTGTTGTAGAAAGTTGATCCATCACAGAAAGGAGACGCTGGCACGGCGGAGCCTTTCGGGTCACTCGCAGGGCCTCCCGGCTTCCAACAGCGAAATATCCCTCAGTCAGACTCCTCCGCCGCCCAATGGCCTTAACCGAGACTACGGAAAACAAGGAGGCGTGCCGCTATCAGGGAGCATGGACAGCATGCACACAGACCCGGGCGTTTATCAGGTACCATCCGACAGCTTTGTCACAAACAGTATCTCATGACAGTGAGTACACCCATTACACTGCAGCAATTTACAGTAAATCTACAGTAAATACCATAGAAGGTAAACTTGCTTACATACTTTAGAGTAGTCAGTGTGCAGCTTGTATAGATGTATAGTTACTATCCACTGAAAATGTGTAAAGAGCTGACAAGACAAGCAAGTAGAGCACGAGTGCAGCCAGTAACAGGGATCTGCGGTTCATTGCGGGGTAACCTGCTGTAGTATTGTCCTTTTGAGAAGAAAAAATAAAAATGCTTGATGAAATGTATGAGGGGGTCCTCACTTTTATGAGATACTGTCTTATTGGGGGATGCCTTGCATGCATCCCTTTCTGCAGGTGCCCCCGCAGCCCAGACGGGCAGCTCCCATAACGCCGCCCCCTCCTGAGAAACAGCGTAACAGCCGGCGTGCAGGTTAGTGTGCGTCTGTGTTGGAATAATCCTACGCTACTGAGAATTCGCTGTAACTGGAGCTGTCTTTCCCTGCAGAGCCCGACGTCCCCTCCAGAGTGTCCTCTCTCCCTCCGTCCCCGGTCCCCTCCCTCACAATCAGCACCACTTCTTTAGAGTCTGGCTCCTCCCACTCTGCACTGTCCTCCGACGTCAGCCTGCCAAGTGTCTCCAGCACCCCCCCTCCCCCGGTGCCATCCCGCGTCAAGCCCGCCGGCGCCGCCGTGCCACTTCCAGACACCCCCCCTCAGTCTGCCCCAGTCAAGAGCCCGGCCCCTCAGCCTCCTCAGCCGGCTGCCGAAGAGGAGCAGCCGGAGGGAGAGTGGCCGGTTGCCCCCCCGTCTGTCGCCGAGAGCCCCCCCGGCAGCCCGGCTCCCTTCGAGCCGGTTCCCCCGACCATCGGGGCGGAGCTGATCGAGCTGGTGCGGAAGAACACGGGCTTGAGTTACGAGCTGTCGCGGGTGGCTGTGGGGGTGGTGGTGGGCCACCTGCAGAGCACCCTGCCTCGCGCCTCCGCCGCCCTGGAGCGAGTTCTGGTGTCGCTGGTGGAGAGCAAGGTTAGACTTGTTTTCGTGAAGTCATTCCGTGTCACGCTCACAGTTTAGCGTTACAGCTCAGGCTGCTTTTAGCTGTGAGAAAGTTTGCGTGGGGGGGCGTTGGCATGTCATTCACTCATTTCCTGCAAGCTGTACAATGATCCAATGATACATGAGCACGCTGACCTCCGCCAAGGCTCAAACATTTGTCACCTGGGGTTCCAACTAAATGTAACACGACTGTACACAAGCACAACAAATTACTCACTTAATAGCACTTGACAAAACAGCTGAACACATTTAAAAGAGGAAATGTAATTGGAATGTTACGTCTTGCAACCCGGCACCAGTAAATTAGATTTTAAGTAGGACGCATTTGTTCCATCTTTTAAGATGGAACACATGGTGCCTTCCCGGTCTTTTTGCATAGGAAATAATGGAAAGAGAATTCATCTGTTCCTGGGTCGAGTTGTTTCCACATTAAACATCATTTAAAAGTAACAGTTTAACATCTTTAAAGGAAAACTGCACTTTTTTTCGGAATGTTGCCCATCATCCACAATCTTAACATGGGACAAGAACACATGTCTTTCTCTTTTCTGTGCGTTCTAAAGATATAAAAACAGGTCAAAAGAGGCATTCATGACTGCATGTAATGGGACACACCTATGCCGCCTACAGAGACCGCTAATAAAACACCCCCAAAAACTTTCAACAAGATTTTATGGTTTTATATACAGTGGTGTGAAAAAGTGTTTGAGTTTTTATTTATTTATTTATTTTTTTGCTTGTTTGACACACTTAAATGTTTCAGATCACCAAACAAATTTAAATATTGACAACACAACTGAACACAAAATGCAGTTTTTAAATGAAACTTTATTATTGAGGGGAAAAAATCCAAACCTACATCCCCCTCCCATTTATAAATATATTTCGAAAGCTTTGGGACTCCAGCCAACCACAGTGAGAGCCATTATCCACAAATGGCAGAAACATGGAACAGTGGTGAACCTTCCCAGGAGTGGCCGGCCAAGCAAAATGAGCCCAAGAGCACAGCGACGACACATCCAAGAGGTCACAAAAGACCCCACAACAACATCCAAAGAACTGCAGGCCTCACTTGCCTCAGTTAAGGTCAGTGTTCATGACTCCACCATAAGAACGACACTGGGCAGAAACGCCCTGCATAGCAGAGTTCCAAGACCAAAACCACTGCTGAACAAAAAGAACAAAAGTTGAACTTTTTGAAAGGGTTGTGTCCCATTACATCCGGCGTAAAAGTAACGCCGCATTTCAGAAGAAGAACATCCATCCATCCATTTTCCTAGGCTTATCTAGGTCTGGATCGCGGAAGCAGCAGTCTCAATAGGGAAGCCCAGACTTCCCGTTCCCCGGCCACCTCCTCCAGCTCCACCGGGAGGACACCAAGACGTTGCCAGGCCAGCTGTGAGACATAATCCCTCCAGCGTGTCCTAGGCCTTCTCCCGGCTGGGCATGCCAGGAACACCTCACCAGGGAGGCGTCCTGGAGGCATCCGGACTAGATGCCCGAGCCACCTCAATTGACTCCTCTTGATGTGAAGGAGCAACGGCTCTACTCTGAGCCCCTCCCGGATGACCGAGCTCCTCACCCTATCTCTTAGGGTGAGTCCAGCCACCCTACGGAGGAAACTCATTTCAGCCGCTTGTATCCGCGATCTCGTTCTTCAGTCACGACCCAAAGCTCATGATCATAGGTGAAAGGAACATCATAGCAACAGTGAAATGTGGTGGTAGTGTGATGGTTTGTGACCTCAAGCTGAAAGCAACTTGGGTTGTGCAGCAGGACAATGATCCAAAACACACCAGCAAGTCCACCTCTAATGGCTGAAGACTTTGGAGTGGCCTAGTCCAAGTCCTGACCTGAATCCTATTGAGATGCTGTGGCATGACCTTAAAAAGGCGCTTCATGCTGGAAAATTCTCCAATGTGGCTGAATGACAACAATTCTGCAAAGATGAGTGGGCCAAAATTCCTCCCCAGCGCTGTAAGAGACTCATTGCAAGTTATCACAAACGCTTGATTGCAGTTGTTGCTGCTAAGGGGGGCCCAACCACTTATTAGGTTTAGGAGGCTCACTTTGTCACACAGGGTTATGTAGGTTTGGATTTCTTTTCTCCCTTAATAATAAAAAGTTTCATTTAAAAACAGCATTTTGTGTTCTGTTGTGTTGTGTCATTGAGGAAGCAGATCTTATATGAGATCATGTCTTAGCAATTACTAGAATAGATTGTTCATTCCCTGTCTTTAAATGTCACCATTTTGCAACAGGGAGCGAGAGTAATAATAATACTACAATAAGTGGACGTGGTCTCTCTGTGCAGGACTCCAGCGCAGCGTTGCCGCGGGGTCAGGTGTGTCACGACGAGCAGCGGCTGGAGGTCATCTTCGGCGACCTTGCCCGCCACCGGGACGACTCCCAGCAACGCAGCTGGGCGCTTCACGAAGACCACGCCCTCATCGCGTGCTACCTCGAAGAGCTCCTCAAGATACTGGTAATAGACAGCGCCGCCTTCAGGTCACCCCACACATTCTTCTACTGGTTTTAGGTCAGGGTTCTCGGTGGTGGTGGTGATCTTTGCTCTGTGTTTGTGCTTGTTGCCACGCTGGACGCTACGCCATCCCTTGATACAACTATAATGTAATGCAAGCTTTTCTGCGGGTGAACGTATAATCCGCCCACGGGACAGATCCTGCTTCAAATTCCAGACATGTCTGATGGGATCAGACAGGCCAGTTTACAGACCCCACCGTGTTATTAAAGTCAACGTGACAGCCTGCCAAATCTCTCTGGTTGGCATTCCCCCCCGCCTCAACTAAAACGCCCGATGGATCCTGCGATGTGTTCAGGGACCAGACAGACTATGGAGCATGTAGTTAGCAAGGGAGGTCTGTGTTTTATTGCTGATGCCGTAAAAGCTGCTTGTGTGTTTTTCAGACCGATGCCGATCCCGAGGTGTGTAAGAGGATGTGCAAGGCCAGCGACTACGAGAACGTGCTCTCTCTAGTTTCCTACTATCAGATGGTGAGAATAACCTTTTATGGCTATTTTTCATCTATCATTTGCAGTTGATATATACACATGTGTTATTTTTAAGTGGGAAAAACACAACCAACAGTGTAAGCAACCCTACCCTAGTTTTATAATAATTTTATAATGATGTATTATTTTAATATACTGTATGTATTAGGTCAATTATATTACCAAATGAGTATGAATGTAAATTACAATTTTATAATATTTAATATTATATGTATTTTATTATGCTAACTAAATCCTAATTACAAAATAGCTAATACAATATAATATGTATTAAAATAAAAAAATACTGATATTAAAAATGTATATATATATATATATATATATATATATACACACACACACACACACACACACACATATATATATATATATATATATATATATATATATATATATATATATATATATATATATTTGGCAATATAGTAAAACATACATTACATTATATTATATGTTATGTTATGTTATTAGATTTAATTAATTATTCTAATTAAATACTAATTACAAAATAGTTACTACAATGCAATGTGTATTATATTAATATTCTAAGAAACATAACACTGAAAAGAAAATAATTAATACAAATCATAAAATCATTTCAAATAATATTTGAAAACAATCAAATAAGAGTGTGATATGTTATTTTTGGCTCAGTATTTAGCTTTTCCCTTTCAAAGTCCACCAGAAACGTCAGCTTTCCAGATGCCATGTGTGCTCTGCATGCAGTGTGTGTCGTGGTATGGTGGTTTCATCCATGGTAAGTCTAAATTTGAGGCGTTTGTTTAAGTCATTATTTGGGTAACGCCCTCAATTAGAGCAGAGACCACCACCATTTGAGGAAGGATCCTGTACATTATGTTGTTGATTTTAGCGACTCTCGTCTAGAAATCACCGTGCAGTGCAACTTGTCACATTAAGTAAGAGGCTTTGGTGTGTCTGTTGCTGTCATGTGACGGCGCAGGAGCTCCGCGTGACTTTGCGCCTGCTGCTGCTCAAAGTGTTTGGTGCAATGTGCAGCCTGGATGCTGCTCTCATCTCCACCCTCCTCAACTCCATCCTCCCCATGGAGCTGGCCAGGGACTTACAGACAGACACGCAAGGTGGGAGTGACCTCACTGGTCCACTAAACTCACATATACTGTACATTTCTTGGTATACTGTATGTGTGCTCGTCTCCGTTCAGAGCACCAGAAGATGTGTTACACAGCCTTGGTGCTTACCATGGTTTTCTCAATGGGAGAACAGGTGCCATATCATCACTACGGTAGGTGATGGCAAGTGAAGCACAAGCACAAACTCGTCTCGATGTGTGACATTGTCGTGTGTGTGTGTGTGTGTGTGTGCGCGCGCAGAACACTTGAACGCTGACTTTGTTCAGTTCCTGCTGGATGTGGTGGAAGACGGACATCCCGCCGATGCCACGGAGCAGCTGCCGGACATCTTCCTCAACCTGCTGCTGGCCTTCAACCTGCACCACACAGGTAGTCGGACGACAAGACTCACTTTGGATTTTCACTAAATTGCACAGTCGTTCCTCGTTATATCGCGGTTTGAATATCGCTCCGTCATTATGTTGCGCTGTTTCAAAAAATAATTAATAAATGATGGCTGTTGCGTGGTTCACTACGGCGTAGTATTAGTCAAACAGTATTGAAATACAAGTTACACTGGTGTGAAAAAGTGTTTGCCCACTTCCTGATTTAACTGGTTGGGCCCCCTTAGCAGCAACAACTGCAATCAAGCGTTTGTGATAACTTGCAATGAGTCTCTTACAGCGCTGTGGAGGAATTTTGTCCCGCTCATCTTTGCAGAATTGTTGTCATTCAGCCACATTGGAGGGTTTTCCAGCATGAAGCACCTTTTTAAGGTCATGCCACAGCATCTCAATAGGATTCAGGTCAGGACTTGGACTAGACCACTCCAAAGTCTTCATTTTGTTGTTCTTCAGCCATTCAGAGGTGGACTTGCTGGTGTGTTTTGGATCATTGTCCTGCTGCACAACCCAAGTTGCTTTCAGCTTGAGGCCACCAACAGATGGCCGGACAGTCTCCTTCAAGATTTTTTGGTAGTCAGCAGAATTCGTGGTTCCATTTATCACAGCAAGTCTTCCAGGTCCTGAAGCAGCAAAACAGCCCCAGACCATCACACTACCACCACCACATTTTACTGTTGGTATGATGTTCTTTTTCTGAAATGTGGCTTTAATTTTACGCCAGATGTAATGGGACACACACCTTCCAAAAAGTTCAACTTTTGTCTCGTCAGACCACAGAGTATTTTCCCAAAGGTCTTGGGGATCATCAAGATGTTTTCTGGCAAAATTGAGACAAGTCTTAATGTTCTTTTTGTTCAGCAGTGGTTTTGGTCTTGGAACTCTGCTATTCAGGCTGTTTTTGCCCAGTGTCTTTCTTATGGTGGAGTCATGAACACTGACATTAACAAAGGCAATTGAAGCCTGCAGCTCTTTGGATGTTGTTGTGGGGTCTTTTGTGACCTCTTGGATGAGTCGTCACTGCGCTCTTGGGGTCATTTTGATTGGCCGGTCACTCCTGGGAATGTTCATCACTGTTCCATGTTTTGGCCATTCGTCTCTCACTGTGGTTGGCTGGAGTCCCAAAGCTTTAGAAATGGCTTTATAACCTTTTCCAGGGGCCGCACGGTGGTCTAGTGGTTAGCATGTTGGCCACACAGTCACAGTCTGGAGATTGGGAAGACCTGGGTTTGAGTCTCCCTTCTCCCTACTCCGGTTTCCTCCCACATTCCAAATGCATGTTAGGTTAATTGGAGACTCTAAATTGTCCATAGGTATGAATGTGAGTGTGAATGGTTGTTTGTCTATATGTGCCCTGCCATTGGCTGGCGACCAGTCCAGGGTGTTCTCCGCCTGTCGCCCAAAGTCAGCTGGGATAGGCTCCAGCATGCCCCCGCGACCCTAAAGAGGAGAAGCAGCATAGAAAATGGATGGATGGAACCTTTTCCGGACTGATAGATCTGTTAATCTCAGTTAAGTTATGTTTTAATGTGTGGGGCAATCACTTTTTCACACAGGGTAGGTAGGTTAGGGTAGGTTTGGATATTTTTCCTCCCTTAATAATAATAATAATAATAAAAAGTTTGATTTAAAAACTGCACACGGCCCGTGGCGGAAACACAAGACACATGAAGGATGAGCATTCCAAAGTACGCCGTGACGGCCTCTCATTTGTCTTTTGCACGTCTTTATCCCGCAGTGCCGAGCAACAACGTGATCATGCAGCAGCTGAAGAAGAAAAACGTCAAGATTCTATCAGAGAAAGCGCTGCTGCTCCTCAACCGAGGAGGTACGCTGTGTTATTTACACTTTTCTTCACATCACCGCAGCGATGATGTCACCGCATGACATCACTGTGTGTGTTTGCTCCCGTGCAGACGACCCGGTGTGCATGTTCAAACACATGCCGCCCGCCCCGCACGCCGTGCTCAAGTTTCTGCAGGATGTCTTTGCTAGCCGAGAGACGGCCGACATCTTCTACCGCACGGACATGATGGTGATGATTGACATAGCCGTGCGGCAGATTTCTGACCTTTCACCTGGAGATAAGGTGAGTACGGTTTTTCAGTTCGGGGTTTTTCCGCAGTGGTGTCCCTTTCGGGCTACTATGCAACTTCATTCAAGATTTCATCAGACAGATGAAAAAAATTATTTAAAAAAATATAAAAACATTGTATTATAAATATACAGTAAGTTAATTGTATAATTGAATAATATATAATACTTTTTATACATGTATATATATATTTTTTAAATAAACAGGTAAGATTCAAGATTCAAGAGAGCTTTATTGTCATGTGCATAGTACAACAGCAGTTATACCATGCAATGAAAATCTTATTCTGTTCATCCTCCCAAGAAAAGAAAGAAAACAAATGAAAGAATAAGAACATAAGAAACATAAACACATAAACATAAATACCAATAAATTAAGCAACAACAACAGAAGAGACATTAATACAAGTAAATAATACAAATAAATAAATAAATAAAGTGCTATGAGTGTGTGCGTGTGTTGCGTGCGGCGTGTGCGAGTGCTTCGTTGAGGAGCCTGATGGCCTGTGGGTAAAAGCTGTTTGCCAGCCTTGTGGTCCTGGACTTCAAACTCCTGTAGCGTCTGCCTGACGGTAGGAGTGTGAATAATGAGTGTTGTGGATGTGTGCTGTCCTTGATGAGGTTGTGTGTTCTTCATAGGACTCTAGATTTATAAATGTCTTGCAGTGAGGGGAGGGCTGCCCCAACAATGTTCTGTGAGGTCTTGATCACCCGCTGGAGTGCCTTCCTATCACGTGTTGTACAGTTACCGTACCAAACAGTGATGGAGGCGGTAAGGACACTTTCGATAGTGCATCTGTAGAAGCAACTCAGGATTGTGGTGGACATGCCAAATTTCCTCAGTCTTCTCAGGAAGTACAGTCTCCTTTGGGACTTCTTCAGAATTTGTTGGGTGTTGTGAGACCAGGTGAGGTCCTCGCTGATGTGTGTGCCAAGGAACTTGAAGGTTTTCACCCTCTCCACCTCAGTCTCACCAATAAACAGGGGTCCATGCGGCTCCTTTTCCCTTGTTCTTGGGTCGATGATCATCTCTTTAGTCTTATCTGTATTGAGAAGGAGATTGTTATCACGACACCAAACTATGAGGTCCGCCACCTCTCTTCTGTATGATGTTTCAACACCACCAGTGATCAGTCCGATGACTGTAGTGTCATCTGCAAATTTAATGATGCTGGTGTTGTTCTGGGAGGCCACGCAATCGTAGGTGAAGAGCGTGTAGAGGAGTGGACTCAGCACACACCCCTGTGGGGTCCCAGTGCTCACAATTCTTGAGCTGGATGTGCAGTTGTGGACTCTGACTGACTGGGGCCTGCCTGTGAGAAAGTTAAACACCCAGTTACAGAGGGAGGGAGACAGGCCAAGTGTGAGG
The DNA here is from genome assembly GCF_027744805.1 of Dunckerocampus dactyliophorus. Taxonomy (NCBI): domain Eukaryota; kingdom Metazoa; phylum Chordata; class Actinopteri; order Syngnathiformes; family Syngnathidae; genus Dunckerocampus; species Dunckerocampus dactyliophorus. The sequence continues at coordinate 27,815,264 of NC_072826.1, forward strand.
AGCTTATCTGTGAGTTTGTGGGGGCTGACTGTATTAAAAGCAGAGCTATAGTCTATAAATAGCATTCTGACGTATGTGTCCTGGCCCTGTAGGTGAGAAAGGGCTGTGTGGATGGCAGTGTTGACTGCATCATCCGTGGACCGGTTCTGGCGATATGCAAACTGTAGAGGGTCCACAGTTGCCGCCGGGATGCTCTTTTTGATGTGGGTCATGACTAATCTTTCAAAGCACTTCATAACAATAGGAGTGAGTGCTATAGGGCGATAGTCATTCAAGCAGGTCACGTTGCTCTTCTTGGGTACGGGCACTATGGTGGTGCACTTTTCCGTATTAATGTGTCTTACTTGGGTTGCCTTTTTTTTTTAGATAATAGTTATCAAATAATGTAATTAAAGTATTGTATATCTTGTAAAAAATATATAAATATTAATTTGTCATTAAAGCAAAGGTTGCGTCAGTATTAAGTTGTTTTGTATTATTTTATAGCTTTTTTAATGTTATGTTATTTTTTTTAACAAATTTGCTTTTTAACTGAATTTTACAGGTTATGATTCACTTTTTTGCTAAATTTGTTTCAAATATTTCATGTTTTTCTTTTTTTTTTTACATGAAAAAAAACATGCACTTGTTTTTTTTAACTTTCTCTTTCCAGTGCATATAAAAGTACTTTATTGTTTTGTATTATTTGAGTGTATTTTTACTTTATTTTTTGTAACAAATCAGTTTTTTTCATTGAATTATACAGATAATAATATTTTTGGGGAAAAATTAATTTCAAATATTCCAATATTTAACTGAAAAACTTTTTACAGTTTCTCTTTCCATTATACTGTATAGATTAAAATGTTATTTTTTAACAAATCAGTTTTTTTCATTGAATTTTGCAGATTATATTTTTTTTTTTCAAAATTAGTTTCAAATACTTCTTGTGTCTTAATTTTTTTTTACATCAGAAAATCCTACACTTTTTTTACGCTTTCCTTTTCCACTATATATATATAAAAGTATTTTATTGTTTTGTATTACAGTATTTGAGAGTATGTTTTTACATTTTATTTTATTATTTCATTTTTTTGACAAATTAATTTAGTTTAAATTGAATTTTACAGGTTATAATTCACTTTTTGTTTTTTGTGCAAAATTAGCTTCAAATATTTCTTGTGTCTTAATTTTTTTACATTAGAAAAACATACTTTTTTTGCACCTCCTTTTTCCAGTATATATAGCAGTATTTTATTGTTTTGTATTAGAGTATTTGAGAGTAAAAATTTTTTTAAATTTTTCTAAATTGAATTTGACAGGTTATAATTCACTCTTTTTTTTTACATCAGAAACTTTTTGTACACCTTCTCTTTTCAGTATGTGTAACACTATTTTGTTGTTTTGTATTATTTGACAGTGTTTTTATTTTACAATTTTATTTTATTTTTTTTTTAAACAATTTTTTTATATTTAATTTTACAGGTTATAAGGCCCTCTTGTTTTAAATATTTCCCTTCTTGTGTGTTGTGTCTCTTTCCGGTGTGTACATAAAACAGTAGTTTGTTGTTTTATTTGAGAGTATTTTTTTTTTACATTTTTATTTTATTATAAACTAGTTAGTTTTTTCCATTGGATTTTACAGATTCTGATTCACTTTTGTTTTTTTGTTTTTTTGCAAAAAAAATGTTACATCAGAAAAACATGCATTTATTTATTATTATTATTATTATTATTATTATTATTATTATTATTATTATTATTATTATTTATTTTATTTTTTTTTCCACCTTCTCTTTCCACAGTATATTGTTTAGCCTCTTAAAGTACCCCCCCGGTGTCTAAACTCTGTATTCACAGCTGCGGATGGAGTATCTCTCCCTTATGCACTCCATCATGCGCTCGACGGATTACTTCGAGCACCTGCACCGCCTCTCCGACCTGCAGGGGGCGCTGCAGAGGATTCTCAGGGAGGAGAATGACCCAGGGGAGGATGAAGGGAGCGCTACGGCCAAACAGATGGATAAGCTAATTGTACAGCAGATCTACAAGGAGTTCCCGCAGATGAGCCAAGCCTAACTAACCATCGGAGTAACACACACACACACACACACACACACACACACACACACACACACACCCACACACACACACACATAGTCCACCGCAGGGAGGCGCAGTCTGGAAAACTGATGCCCTTTGGATGCTGAATGCCGAGAAATGCAATCACTCATGCCAGTGTTTCCTTGGACTCTGCTGCAGCGTGCATGCGATGTGGTGGAATTCTTACAGATTTGACCACATCTGATGATGACTTTGATTTGAGTGTGACGCGCTTGTGTGTTTGTTTGAGTGAGTGAGAGGAAAATGCACAAGATGCCCGTGAGGTTTAGTCTCAGCTGTAACCGAAACAATAGCAATTAGCAATAACGAGCCTCTTTTACTTCAAAGGTCCCATATTGTCGTATTTTCAAGTGTCCCACAGTAAAATCTAGCCTTGACGCTGGAATCTAGACGGTTTAAAAGTGTTTTAATAAGCCCTACTTTGTGTGTCTGTAGCTGTAATGCTAATCATGAAGGTTCATTTGTTTCTTTACTACCAAACATCTTTTGCACACTGAATTGATGCTACTGAATTCTTGCATCTGCATTTTTGCTTTTTTTTTTTTTTTTTTACATCAAATGATGCTGAAAATGTCTTTGACTAAAAATTCATGTGTTAAAATTTCAGTTTGTGAAAATAGTGTTTTAAAATGTAGTTTGTAAAACTTCAGTTCACAAAAGTTCAGTGTAAAAAAAAATAAAATAAAAAATCGGTGCAAATAATTATGATGTTTCAAAACTCACACGTCCGGTTTGTGTAAGACCTGTGTCACGTGACGATGCACTTTATACCGGATTGGCTGAGACAATCGATTTATTCAGCCTTCATCTGAATGCGAACTTTGAAACATCAAATTCGCTTTGACCCAATTTTTTTGCACTGAATTCTTATCAAATGAACTGTTAAACTCCATATTTTAATAAACAACATTTCAAAACACTTGCATTTTTGTATAGAAATGTTTACTTTTTAAAAAAAAGTAACATTTTCAGTATAAAATCAGATCAAAATCAGTTCGCAAAAAAAAATCAGTTACATTAATTCAGTGTGAAAAAAAGGCTTTGGTGATTAAAAAAATAAACAAAAAACTTTCATATTAATGTGCTGTGGGTGTCCACGCCTGCCTCTGACAGTGGGTGTGGCTTCAAGAAGCGCTTTGTGCACTTTATCCTCTTTTCCCAATGTTACAGATGCCATATATCACATAGAACTACGTGACCTTAAAGGACGACTGCACTCATCATCCACAATCCTGACTTGAGACATGAACACACGTCGTTGTTTTTTCTCTGCATTCTATAGATATAAAAACCGCTAAAAAGAGGCAGCGTAATGGGACACACCTATACTGCATATAAAGCCTTCTGAAAAAACCTCCAAAAAGCGCCAACAACGCTCCATTTACATAATGTGAGCTGCATATCAACCAAGCTACAGCGACATTGTCATTATTGTTGTTAACACTGTTACGCCCAAGAACTACGTTACTGGCGTAGTGACACCTCGCCACATCGCACCGGCTAGCTACTTGCTGGCCTCAGGCCACTAGAAAAGGTAACGCTACATACTGAAACTGCCGCCACTGCTGCTGTGTCTTTGTTTTTGAGTTTGGAAAAGTTAACGCTAGGTGTCGCGCTCCTTTCTATGTCGCTATGTGAAATCATTGCGCCCAGGAAGGACGTTCCATTAATGCTTAAAATCACCAAAGTACGGCAAAATACTGTAAGTATTACATGCTATCATGAATGTACCTGCTACTACATGCTCACAACATGGATATAAAACCATAAAACATTTTTGGAGGTGTTTTAATAGCGAGGTTTGTAGGTGAAATAGGTGTGTCCCATCACATGCATTTAATTAGCTGCCTCATTTTATCTGTTTTTTATCTTTAGAACACACAGAAAAGAGAAAGACGTGTTCATGTCTCACATAAGGATTGTGGATGATGGGCAAAATTCCCCCCCAAAAATGCAGTTTTTCATGGAAGGAGTGGGACAGAAGGACAAATGTTTGCTAGGTTAGCCCATTCGCTGAAGACAATTAACATGATCAAACTTTACAGCAGAGCTCCAGGGTGCATTTTAAGATGCGTAGCGAAGCCTTTTTTTGTTTTTGTCATGTTTGATGCTCATAAAGAGGCTCTCGGGTAACACATGACTGTCAGAACATCATTAAAAAGTCACTTTTGAAGAATAGGGGACCTTTCAAGTAACACATTCGAACCAACGATGCACTCAACTGTTATTTTGCTGAAAGAAATGCACATTTACGAGCATATACTTTTAAAAGTGACTTCACCCTTCCCACCCCTGGGGTGGTTGATCAAAGCTTGTGACTAGACGAACTTGTTTCTTTACCCATGAAGCTCCGAATCAAGCAGAACAAGATGAGCAAGTTGTTGGCACATATCATTCAACAGAACGGTTAGCAGTGCGCTCACTCGTGCAAAAGCTCCTCAAGCATCAGGATGGTTGACTTTCTATCTTAAGGGACTGGAGTGTGTGCTTTCCCACAATGCTGCATTTAAAGTGTCAATAGAGCCGTGTACCGTAGCTTCTGCTGATGTTCTTGCACTTACCGTGTGAGCTAACGTGGCCGCTTTCTCTTTATCATCCACTGAAACCCAAGACAAAGTTGTTCAAGTTTACCGACTAATAATTGAACATGTTTTTCTTCACGCTGTATTGTGGTTGGCCGTGTTCTCTTACTTTGCAAGCTCACATGATCTTTTCTTTGTGTCTGTGACATGCTTCCATAATTCTAATATTGTTGGACGTCATTCTGAAGTGATATCAGTTTTTTATATCGTGTTCAAACGTCCATCAGTTGTCTTGTTTACAGCCAGTGTGAGAGAAGCGAACGTGTCCCCTTCCTTGTTTAGCTCAAATAACATGCAAGAGGAAAACTAATAAAGTTATTTTTAAAAGTGGAAGCCGTTTGCTTGGTGTATTTGTCAAATCGACAGTGCAGTACTTGCTGGTGTGTTTTGGATCATTGTCCTGCTGCACAACCCAAGTTGGTTTCAGCTTGAGGTCACCAACAGATGGCCGGACATTCTCCTTCAGCACAATTCATGCTTCCATTTATCAGAGCAATTCTTCCAGGTCCCGAAGCAGCAAAACAGCTCCAGACCATCACACTACCACCACCATATTTTACTGTTGGTATGATGTTCTGTTACTGAAATGTGACGTTACTTTTACACCAGATGTAATGGGACACACACCTTCTAAAAAGTTCAACTTTTGTCTCGTCAGACCACAGAGGATTCATCAAGATGTTTTCTGGCAAAACTGAGATGAGCCTTAATGTTTTTTGTTCAGCAGTGGTTTTGGTCTTGGAACTCTGCCATGCAGGACGTTTCTGCCCAGTGTCTTTCTTATGGTGGAGTCATGAACTCTGACCTTAACTGAGCCAAACGAGGTCCGCAGTTCTTTGCATATTGTTGTGGGGTCTTTTGTGACCTGTTGGATGACTCGTTACTTCGCTATTGGGGTCATTTTGGTTGGCCGGCCACAACCACATAAAAGATCAGATTTTAACAAAACACCTAAATTGGGCATCATAACCTGCAGTGCCAATACAATAAACCGTTGCTGCTCTCTTGGGGTCATTTTGGTTGGCCACTCCTGGGAAGGTTCACCACTGTTCCATGTTTTCACCATTTGTGGACAATGGCTCTCACTGTGGTTTGCTGGAGTCTCAAAGCTTTACAAATGGCTTTGAAAGGTGTGAAAGCTTAGAAATGGCTTTATAACCTTTTCGAGACTGATAAATCTCAATCTGTTATGTTTTTTTGGGGTGGGGGGAATGTAGGTTTGAATTTTTTTCTCCCTTAAAAATAAAAAGTTTCATTTAAAAACTGCATTTCAGTTGTTCACTTGTGTTGTCATTGACTAATATTTATATTTGTTTGATGATCTGAAACATTTAAGTGTGACAAACCAGAAGACAGGAAAGGGGTAAAGACTTATTTCACACCACTGTGTATACGTCATATTTAACCAATATGAAAAATGTACAGCTATATTTAAATACCAGGAACTATGAGTGGCTGATAAAGCAAAATTTAGTATTGATCCAATACCAAGTAAATATTACCCATACTTTTTTTCAATTTCATTGAATAATTTGGGAATTTTTGCCTTTACTATTTGATTCATTATTCCCATTTATTACGTAAAATAATTTGAGCAAAATAAAGTCAATAGCGCAAAATATTAAGCAAAAGCAAAAACTACCATTGGCTCTTGGCTCTTTTCCCCCAAAGGCAAAAGAGCCTTTGTGTCCAATAACTTATTCCCTAGTTTGTAATAACAAACAAAAACACGGATCGTTTTGAAAATAAGACCTGAAAAATCTCGTTCTCGTCTGATACTACCCTTAGTATCAGAAACTACTGTAACGACCTGTTGGTGTTGTCATGCTGCTGTTCTAAATTCTGATGTCACTGAACGCACCTCGCAGTTAACGTTATTCGTGGATAAGGAGGAAGTGTGCGAACGAGAATACGAGTGTGACTCTGTCAGAACGCTACACTACATTTAAAAAATCACATTTAATATAATTTTTTTTTTTTACAATTTTTTTACAAATGAACCTGTAGGTTGCAATGTGTTTGCAAAAAGATATAAAGTAAACAGTGTTTAACCCGGACGACAAACTGTGACGTACGAGACTCGCTAGTGTGTGTGCTGCAGTCAAATGTGTCCAGCTCAGTAAGCATAGATAGACTGTCAGTAAGTGGGTGAAAGGTCCAGCAGTAAGCAGGGGCATACTTAACAGTTTCTCTTACAGCTGCGGCCGACCAGGTGAGCTATCTCTCTTCTAGTTTAAGTCACGTCATGTATATTTATCTTCACCTTTCTTTATTCTGTTGTTTTGAATTCCTGCAAAGCGTCCAAAGTCCAAAATGTCGAAACAGCCGCAGCCAATCAGTCCCCTGAAGAACTTCTTCGCTGGAGGTTTCGGTGGCGTCTGCCTCGTCTTTGCGGGTCACCCTCTCGACACCATTAAAGTAAACAATTTGTGCATTTTGTGGTATTTTGTGTGTTGCTGGACACTGGGTCACATTAGAGGGGTGTCTGGTTACAAACAGAAGAGCAGCGATTAAACACTAGCACCCTGGTTCCGACATTCAAGTCGCTACTTGATTTTTATTTTGCTATAAAAAAAAACTCTGGGTTCTAATTCATTCGCACTTCCGTATTCACACTTCAATAAGTATACTCTTATTACTAGGAAGCGAATTTTGACTATGTAGTACTGTCCCAAATCGAATACTGTCGCGGAGACTTGCCGGAAATGCCAATCGAAATAGCCCCTCCTTTTCCTCTACGTAACCCACCTGTTATCAAATTTGAAGTTATTTAATTTATTACATTTCGAGTAAAACAAGTGAATATTTGTCTTGCATTACATCACTCTGGATTTGTGAATATTACATTTGGCGACTTGACGTCAACGTTTTACAGTGTTTTACAATTCTTTATGACATTTACACTGCAGAAACAAGACCATTGCTTATTTTACTCCATCCATCCATCTTCTATGTCGCTTTTCCTCATTAGGGTCGCGGGAGAGAGGCGGGGTATACCCTGGACTGATCGCCAGCCAATCACAGGGCACATATAGACAAATGCTCACATTCATACCTATGGAGTCGCCAATTAACCTAACATTCATGTTTTTGGAACGTGGGAGGAATACTCGGAGAAAACCCACGCACGCCCGGGGAGAGCATGCAAACTCCACACAGAGATGCCTAACGGAGACTTGAACAACATGCTAACCACTAGTGCACCATGCGGCCCGATTTTATATCATTAGAGTAAAACAGAAACCACAGATCTGACGCTTTGTCATACTTCCCAGTGGAACACACTTGTGCACTCAAAATGCAAAGTGTAAGCGTGGAAGTGCATGAATGGAAACAGCCTTCCTCACGTTGCTGCTGCACTTTGACCCACATTCACACCCACTCCATCACATGACTGCTCATACTGGGGCTGGCTCGCTCAATACAGACCTATTGATCACCCTCTCTCACTGCTGTTCATTGTGTGCGTTGCACTTGCAGTCATGCTGTTAATCGTTGTGGTGGTGTAGAACGATGCTGCATTCAAGTATCAGAAAACCACATTAATAAAGAGATTTCCTTATTATCTTTGCAGAGGCAGTCTGTTTGAAGGATTGAACATGTCTAACTTAATGCAAATGTCTCCCTTCAGGTGCGTTTACAGACTCAACCAAAGCCCAAACCGGGAGAGAGCGTCATGTATGCAGGAACCATTGATTGCTTCAAAAAGACTTTAGCCAAAGAGGTAAGAATGCCCCCTACTATCACTTAGTACTTGATTGACGATGACTCGCCTTCATCCTCCCCCATTTTGCAGGGTGTGAAGGGGCTCTACAAAGGCATGGCGGCCCCCATCATCGGAGTCACGCCCATGTTTGCCGTGTGTTTCTTTGGATTCGGTCTAGGCAAAAAGCTGCAGCAAAAAAGCCCCGGTGATATCCTCACGTAGGTCACTGCGCTTGTTTGAACCTGCGTTCATGAGTGTCGATATGTTGGATATGTTGTTTTGCATACATGCCGACACTCTTTACCCTGGGGACCAATTAGGTCCCATTGCCTTCCAATGTAACCACATATTTTGGATATACTCTCATCCCTTGCTACATCATGGTTCCAACTCACTCACTCGATTGTGTTTTTTTTCCACAAAGTCATTCATAAATGAGTGCAGTTTTCTCGTTGAATACGGCCTATTATTCATTTTAAAAAATGCATATTTTAGCTAATTGTACTTATTCTTGGCCTAAATTAAGCATAAAAATGGCTAAATGAACTAAAATACCAATACAAGGCAGGAGAAGCTGTCCAATTGTGGCTGTAGTATTCTACTTTGGCCACTAGGTGTCGGTTTTCGGTGAGACAAGAGCCGGACGTGATCGCCAGAAAAGGCGTTTATTCCAAGTTTAAATGATCTCGCAACAGGCACAGTAATCATAATAATACCACGGGCTATAACCAACGACAAGCTAACACACAGCTCTGAACCTCCGACATCCCTTCCTGTCCTCCACATTTGTCCGCCCGCCACTAATGACCCCTATGGAACACATTTACAGTGACACACGAACAGGAGTTTTATTTGCGTCTTAAATGGCTTATTTACTCTTATTATCTCTACTATATTGGGTAATACGATTGTAAAGCCATTTTAAGCCGCCATTACAATCCATTGATGAGACAATAGCCGCTGCATTAAGTACGCCGTCCGGAAAAAAACAAGGAACTGGTAACGAGTGAGTCTATGTTGTCTTATTTATGTCTAATATGTCTTATTCTTTGTGATTATAAGTACTATATTGGCTAATACAAGTGTAAAGGTGACTATAGGGGTGTTAGTTCATGTTTACAGGGCTCTAAAAAAGTTTAAAAAAACATATTTAGAAGATTGTAAACAGGTTGTCTATGCCATAACTACGAAAATGTTCCATTTATTAATATCAAATCCTACTTCGCGGAAATTCACTTATCGCAGTCGAGTCTAGAACCAATTAACCGCGATAAACGGGGGATGACTGTACTGCAATCCTGACATATTACAATGCTTCTCCCATGAATGCCTAATAAATTAAATCTACTGTAAGCTTCTGCCTTCAAAATACTGGGAAAAGATACAATTTTGGAAAATATTGCATATTAAGTCTTTTTTGACAAAGATTCTTCTGACACAAAAGTCATAAAAAAATATAAGAATAGTCACTAAAAACAGACCGTTTTTGGACCTTTAGCGTTAAAACGTCATTTTTAAAAATTGCTACCACTGTAAGTAATTATTGGTTTGTGCCACTCCAGGTATCCGCAACTGTTTGCTGCTGGTATGTTGTCCGGCATCTTCACCACGGCCATCATGACTCCTGGAGAGCGCATCAAATGCCTCCTGCAGGTTAGATGAGTTCAACCCACCTTTTCCTTGTGCTCTTTAAGGTTGATCGTGTGTTGTGTGTGTGTGTGTGTGTGTGTGTGTGTGTGTGTGTGTGTGTGTGTGTGTGTGTGTGTGTCTGCGCTTGCAGATCCAGGCATCATCCGGGCAGGTGAAGTACGCCGGGCCGATGGACTGTGTCAAACAGCTCTACAGGGAGTCTGGCATTCGAGGAATCTACAAAGGCACCGCACTCACGCTCATGAGAGGTGCCGCTTTTCACCTCATGGATCAATGATCACAGAAAAGGAGAAAAATGAAGAAAAAAAGGAGTCTTAAAATCAATAAACACATTGAAATAATAAAGAAATCATAATAAATAAATAATATTTCTACAAAATAAATAATATCATATAAACATATTAATATTTAATGTATATAAATAATGTAAATAAATACATTTCATTAATAAATCATGAGAAAAATAATTAATTATTTTTAATTTATAATATAAATAAATAAAAAAATCTAAAGAATAAAGAGAGCGCCAGTATTGAAAATCCTGCCTTTACAAAGATGCAAATGGCCAGTTTAATAAATAATAAATCATCATAAATAAATGATAATAAATAAATAATGTAAATATATTTAGATGCATTTAAATAAATAAATCATAATAAATACAAAATTTATACAAAAAATACAAATATATTTATATTAATGCATATTTGTTAAATAATAAATGCATTGAAATAAATAAATCCTACAAATAAAATAAATATATAATTAAAAAGACGATGCCTAAATGTATTTAAATAATAAATAAATTGTAACAAAATAAATAATATAAATGAATAAATGCATTTAAATAAATAAATCATTCAAAAATAAATAACATAAAAAACAAAGGATTAGAGAGCCAATATTGAAAATCCTACCTTTCCAAAGATGATAATGGGTAGTTAAATAATAAATGATACAAAAATAATTATAATAAATAAATGTAAGTAAATGCATTTAAATAATAAAATGAATAAAAATGTAGTTGTACAAAATAAACAATATAAATACATAAATGTATTTAAGTTAATGAATCATAATAAATAAACATGTATTTATACAAAATAAATAATATAAATAAATAAAAAGATTAAGGAGAACGGCAATCTTGCAAATCCTGCCTTTCCAAAGATGATAATGGCCAGTTGTGTGTGTGTGTGTGTGTGTGTGTGTGTGTGTGTGTGAGACGCAGATGTTCCAGCAAGCGGGATGTACTTCATGTCATACGAGTGGTTGAAGAACCTCCTCACTCCAGCAGGAAAAAGGTGAAGAACCCGAACGTCACCTGTTGTAAATAGAAATACGCTGCTCATGAAGCTGCTCTCTCTCTCGCAGCCACAATGAGCTTAGCATTCCCAGCGTGCTCTTCGCCGGAGGGATGGCCGGCATCTTCAACTGGGCCGTGGCCATTCCGCCCGACGTGCTCAAGTCCCGCTTCCAGACGGGTATCTCTCCATCAAGTCATCAAATTCGTCATTAGTGCATATCATCCATTTTTCCCAAAGCAAAGCAACAATGTGGTTGGTGTCTATGTGGTGTAGCTCCTGAAGGAAAGTATCCGAATGGTTTCCGTGACGTTCTGCGTGAGCTGATCAGAGAGGAGGGCATCGGCTCCTTGTACAAAGGCTTCAATGCCGTCATGCTTCGAGCTTTTCCTGCCAACGCCGTGAGCGCTTTTTCAAATTCCCAACTTTACCTTTTTTTGAATGTTTGCACCTTTTGTCGTTTTGACTCGCTTTCAACCTTTTTGTCCGTTTGTGCCTCAGGCTTGCTTCTTGGGATTCGAACTAGCGATGAAATTCCTCAACTGGGTGGCGCCCAACCTGTGATGAAAGCTTGACGACAGTGCATGATTGATGAGTGCACACCCAAACAGTACCATTTTAACATATGATTGTCTTTTGGAGGAAAGACGATAGCTCGCAAAAAAACACATTTTCTCAAACAGTGGCCGCAGTTCATCGCTTGATGCGTCGTCCACTTGAATGAAATAGGCGCCTTTTCAAAACGGGTAGGGAATGCTGGGTTTATAATTTATAGTTCACACCCTGACAGGAAAGAGTTAACAGCTGAGACCATTTGATCTCTGTCGCTACCCAAAACAGCAGCACCCAACATAAACATTCTTCTGTAACCTTGCGTTATGTGTGAAGCGGCACACATAACACCCCCACACCATTCCATCGCCCCTGTGTCGTTTTTTTTTTTTTTTTGTTCCCGGGTAGCGGCACGTGTGCTTCGTACTTCGCTGCATTTTCTCTAAAAACCCAACATTTTTTAACGCATACTCTAATGCTAATACAACATTTTTATTTTTTTAAGGCTTGAATGTGGGAATTGATTAATCATGTCTCCTGGGGATTGAGGTGCACTACTTGGCTGCAGCCAGCAGAGGCGCTGTTGTGATTCAAGCTATGTTCACAACAATGCGGATGTGTTAAAAAGGCATGTTATTCTGTACGTTTTGACCTTTGCACACACAAATGCAGGTTTTTGTCCTTAAAGACAGACCTTTTTAGAAAGCTCTGCCCAGGGAGAAGATTGGAAAAAAACAAACAAACAAACTCCGGCCTCAGTGTTTGTGTGCGGGAAAAAAAGGATTTTATTGATTTACGGGTGCATAGGAAATTTAGAAACAAAAACCATTCATGGAGTTTTCTGGGCTGTGTGTAAATGAGTGCTGATTTGAAAGATAACGTACACATCATTGAACATCTAATATCACTTTATTGATGAACAGATGCATTATAATGCTCAACCAAGTCACATGTGGTTGCTTTTTCAGGATTGTGATCGGACAAAATCAGCTTGACAGCCGGTGAATGTGTTTTTTTATGTGGACAGACTTTTTTTTTTAATTTTTAAACTCCACCGGAGAGGATTACTTTAACACCGTAATGGGGGAATATGCGTGTTTGTGTGGACATGGCCTCAGTTTCAGCTAGTTTGCTGTCTTTGGGGTATTGGACTAAAGCCACGCTATGGCACACTTCCTTCAGGAGGCATGGAAACAGGAGTTCAGAACATTCAGGGACAATCTGGTTAAAAAAAAAAAAAAAAAACCTCTATAGTGTGGAAATTCAGTCAAATGCCTGTTTTATAATATATTATATTACAACATAAAAAAAATATAGTACCATTAAAATGTTTGGAGACACTTTCCCATGCTGTTGAATGAGAAAGTGTTTCCAAACCTTTGACTGGCGCTAATATATCAATAATAGCAATAAATAAATTATATATAAATATACACACACATACGTGTATTTTAAATTTATATTAAAGGCAGAATTTACTTTTGGCTGGCATTAATATGTAAATATAAATAATTTATGTATATTCAAGAGTTTTATTGTCATATGCACAGTAAAACAGGTAGTTATACTACGCAATGAAATTCTTATTCTGTTCATTCTCCCTAAAAATAAATAAATATATATATATATATATATATATATATATATATATATATATACACACACACGTGTATATACAGTATGTATGTATGTACAGTATATATATAAAATTTAGATATTAAAGGCAGAATCAAGTACCATTACGCCACCAGGAGGATATCTACAGTATATAAAAATGCCCATATTTATAATATAACATTTTTAGCGCCTTAGCATTAGTAGACGCCAGGTCCTCTCTGCAGCTGAGTCTGTGGCCACTGTTTGAGAAAGGGATAAAACGTGGAATATTCTCACTCCTTTTGGTTGGTAGTTGTATTTCCTTCTGCAGTGTCTTTCTAAGAAGCAGTGCAGGAGTTGAACATTTGGTGCCTTACCGCTCTGCCTTCTGTGAGCAGGTGAACATATCAGGGACAAGGTACATTTCTTTTTATAGTGTGTGTGTGTCAGCAATACAACACACACACACACTTCACAGTGGGTGAGATTGATTGAGCACTATATGAATGTTAGCGTGTAGAAAGAAAACATTTCTGTGTGTAATGTGACTTTTTAAGGATGTGTAGCCGTCCAATGGCGGTGCATAAAGTGTGAAAAGACATTTTTTTCAGTGTCCTTTCTTTGCCTACGAGGCATGGGTCGGGTATGATGGGGGAAAGCGTGGGTCGATACTTTCCAACAGGCTGTGCTAGATAAAGCAATCAATAAAGCCGCTGCCAAGTGTGCGCACGTCCAACAGATGCTGACAGCAAAAGGGCAAAGCACGGGACTGGTAATGTTTTTTGGGGGAGCGTTCAGCGAGCTCTGAAGGCGAAGGATGAGTACCGCCGAGATCCCGGCCGGCCTGAAGGAGCTGCTGCACAGGTACACGGTGGAGGTGCTTCGCCACAGGCCCGCAAACTTGGTGGAATTTGCCGTGCAGCATTTCACGCAGGTCCTGGAGAGCCAGAGGCACCAGAAGCCAGGCGACAAGAAGCGTGGCGGCAAAGCGGCTCGGAAGGGGGTCACTTTTGCGACTGATGAGAAAGCCCTGGAGGACAAAGAAGGCAAAGAAGAGGAGGAGCCTGTTAGTGAGTACTGTATTATTATCCAGTCTTATCACCCTGCACTTAGCACAGGTGTAATTATCATGAAACGTGTCTTTGCAGAGTCCACCACTGGCAAATACAACCGCAGAGTTTCAGGTGTGCAACAATCAACCTTATTAATATTTCGCCCTGTTTGAACACTTCTCGTGAACCCGTGCCATGCAGTTTGTGCAGAGGCCTACGACCCCGACGAGGATCAGGACGACGACTCTGAGCCTCGGATCGTGCATCCTAAAACGGACGGGCAGCGTCGCAGGCTTCAGGACGCATGCAGGGACATTTTACTCTTTAAAACGCTGGAGCAGGTGTGTGAAAATAGAAATGCGGTAGCACTCACAGGACACTGCATTAGGTACACCTGCATCAACCGGTCATACGGGCTACTACGGCAGGTCGAAGTGCAAAAACACACAATAAGCATACGGAGAGCACACGTGGGACGTGCTGATTTTTGAGTTTGTTTGTCATGTCAAACAAACTCTACGGGCGCTTACGTTTTTTTTTTCAGGTTGCAAGACACACTTACGCACTTCGTACGTCTTCATGGATCGCCCGTACGGCCAACTGGTGTCAGGTTTGGGGAAAAATGTCAAATTTGCCCATACGCACGCTCGCGTACCGTGGTACGCAGATCGATAATGAAATAGATACTTACGCTGCCTCAACATACTTCAGGGTTTAAAATAAATCAATAAATTACTACGATGTCTTTTATTCTATATGCTATGCATTCAATTACTGAACATCCATCCATCCATCCATCCATCTTCTTCCGCTTATCCAAGGTCGGGTCGCGGGGCATCAGCCTAAGCAGCGAAAACCAGACTTCCCCCTCCCCAGCTACTTCGTCCAGCTCCTCCCGGTGGTTCCCGAGGCGTTCCCAGGCCATTTGAAAGACATAGTCTCTCCAACGTGTCCTGGGTCTTCCCCGAGGCCTCCTACCGGTCGGGCTTTCCCAGGGAGGCCTCCGGGAGGCATCCTGACCAGATGCCCGGAGTGACCTCATCTGGCTCCTCCCAGTGCGGAGGAGCAGCGGTTGTACTCCGAGTTTCTCCCGGATGACAGTGCTTCTCACCTTATCTCTAAGGGAGAGCCCAGCCGCTCATTTCGGCCACTTGTACCCGCGACCTTGTCCTTTCGTACCTATGGACAATTTAGAGTCTATATATATTAGTTTTAATACTTTTATTTTAGTAGATAATTTATTGTATTATTACTTTTAGTATTTAGTATGCTTTTTAAATTATTTATTATTTTTATTTATTTATATTTTGTATTTTTATTATACTTATTAAAAATAGATAATTTCTTAAATTCATATTTATATATTTATTTGTTTTCCAAAGTATTATTGTCTGCTAAGTATTTACATCATTTTGTATTTTATGTCGACCATATCAATGACCTTTTATTTGTCGAATGGGGCGGGGCGTCTTTTAGCCGGAAATTACACCAGAAAATGGCAAAAGGCTTTTTTTTTTTTTTTTTTTTGTACATTTCTGACAAACGTTACCTGTTTTCACTCCGTACTCATTCAACATTCTAAATAGATACTGGATGTGGATGTTCTTATACGACAAGTTACCAGGAAGGTGCAAAAGATTGCATTTCCTCAAAATTGTTTATTCAAATCAGGGATATGAATCCATAAAATATAAAAATGATATCATTTTCACGTAAAAGATGCCACTTAACAACTACAAATGCACTTTAACTCCAAATATGGTCGGGACATAAATCATTTTGGCCTTAAAATGCAGCTATAATAATCATTTGGTATAAGAATCTTGTGTTGGAGCTCATGAGGTGTACCTAATGTTGTGTCCTTCACGCTGCGTCCTGCAGGAGCAGTTCTCTGAGGTTTTGGACGCCATGTTCGAGGTGCAGGTCAAAGCTCAAGAGCACATCATCGACCAGGGAGATGATGGAGACAATTTCTACATCATAGAGAAGTCAGTATTCTTTTTATCAAATTAAAAACAACGATAAATAAAGTAAAATGCTTCTAATGTGTGTGCGCGCTTCCTCGGCAGGGGTGTTTACGATATATTGGTGGAGAAGGAGGGAGTGAGCGTGCGCGTGGGAAAGTATGACAACAAGGGCAGTTTTGGCGAGCTGGCTCTCATGTACAACACGCCGCGAGCCGCCACCATCGTGGCGACGGAGGCTGGCGCCCTGTGGGGCCTGGTGGGTGACCTGCACGCGCCGTATGCAAGGGCGCCCTGAACGTGACTTCCTGTCTGCTCTTTCAGGACAGAGCCACCTTCCACAGGCTGATTGTGAAGAACAACGCCAAGAAGAGGAGGATGTACGAGGCCTTCGTTGAATGCGTTCCTCTTCTCAAGTGTCTGGAGGTTTCAGTTCTTGACATAGACTATGTATCACACACGCACCATATCTTTTTTTTCTAATTCTATACCAGTAACGTTCTGCTTCTCAAGGCCGATCATCGACTTTTTAAATTTCAGATTTATTTGTGCACACGTGGAGGTGAGAAGGACTGGAACAAATTAGGATTAGACCAACTGTACCTGTTGATTTGTCCTAATCCAATATCATGACATCACTACTATCAGGAGAACCAGAGTATAGAGGGGAAGGGAGCTACCTGGCGTGGCCCGGCAAGGTGCACTGTACTCGGGCACACGCTCCGAGCAGCTGGTGTGACCCCATGGAGGTCTCTGAAAAACCTTTTGCACTGTTCAAACACCGCCGCGCTGGCGTTTCAGGTGGCTGATATATGCTCGATGGGGTTTTTGTTCCCCTCAGTGCTGAGCATTTGGTACAACGTCCGTCCTCTTAAAGCGAGGGGAGGTTACGACAGGCCGTTAACGTCACAGGCAGGAGAAAAAATAAGCGCTTGATTTGCTCACCCGCACACGACGTGTAATCTCGCCTCATTACGGCATTTTTTTTTTTTAATTATTGGTTATCTGAGCTATTTTTCACGTTATCTGATTTAGCGTTGTAACGTCATAATTCCCTGATATCGGCCCAATGCTTATCGGCTCGTTCATTATTGTGCACGCCACTCCTGATTTTTCCGTTTTTGCTGTTTTTTTCCCACTTTTCTTTTGAAATTCTATTTTTAGAAAGTGCCGCGGGCCGAATAAAAAAAAAAAATCAGCTGTGGGCTGCAAATGGCCCCGGGGCCACACATTGGACACCCCGGGTCTCGTGGTGGGGATGAAAAGAGCGGCCAATATCAGCAGGCGTGTCTCCTCGCTCTGAGCTTTTTATGATTTTCATTTTCACTTCCCCGGTGATGGCTTTCCTTTTCTTTGGCGCACAGCCACTTGGGAATGCACAACATTTATTGACCAGAAATGACATTTTTCATCAATTAATGTTCTGAGCAGCCGGTGTGCCGCTACGGAGGTCAGGAGAACCGGAGTAGAGAGCAGGAGCAGACACCTGCTGTGGCCCAGCAGGGTGCACTGTATTCGGGCACACGCTCCGAGCAGCCGGTGTGACGCCACGGAGGTCTCTGGCAAACCTTTTCCACACAAACAACTTCTCAACATCTGCCGCTGTTTGTTATACTCTTTTTACATCTTTAGGAATATGTGAGTCAGGTCCCTAATCCAATGAAAGATCCGTCCAATAAAAAAGTCAATCTAATAAAGGATAAAATTGGAAAAAATGTGCGTGCTAAATACTTTTAGGGTAGGGCTAATCATTTGCCATGTTTATAGATCCATTTTTGGTGTGATTTAGAATATCTGACATTTTTAACAAACTCTCTTCAGCGCAATAGTCATTTATCGACGGTCCCTAGTATAAACAACCAGCGGTTAGAGCAGCACATCCCGTGCGAGCAGTGGCGGAGCCAGAAATGTTTCATTGGGGTGGCCAAGGTGAGACCATGACCCACATAGGGGTGGCAATAAGTTGATACCTGAACTGTCTAGATGGCCAGTGGGGGTGGCCACCACGTAGCTCCGCCACTGCGTGCGAGCTCACCACACCATGACGCAGCAGTCCGGGCACAGCGAGAGGGAACAATCACCGTAGCTACGGAGCCGAGCGTGAAACTAATAACTTCAGCACGGTACACCTCGGACACGTCTGCATGGTGGAGTTGCGATTTCTTCTTCTTGCGGGTGGCGGGAGTCCAGTGCCAACCAGCTTGAGGCGCACCTGCCGTGTCGGAGTGTGGCCCAGAGTTACGAATGTGATACGGCAACCGGATCGGCCCAATCTCGTGGCAGAAGCCGATCTTCAAAATACAGCGGATCGGAACGGGACATCCCTAATTTACATCCCTACTTATTATAGACGTAAACCTACTACTATCTGTGATTAAATGTGATTAATTATGAGTTAACTGTGGACAAAATGTGATGAATTGCTTTAAATATTTAAATCGATTGACAGCCCTATAAAATACAAACATTTGTTACCTGCAATATTGTATGTTAACCAAGTCATATGCAAACTGGGGCGTTTGCAAACCGAGGTTTGACTATTTTGAAACCAGTTTTCAATCCGAATAAATATAAATGCAAACTGTGGTTCTTGTTGAAATGTAAAAGAATTGCAAAGACGTATTTGTCCCACCCCCCACCCCCCCAGCTCTCAGAGAGGATGAAGATCGTGGACGTGTTGGGAGCACGAAGCTTCAAAGATGGAGAGCGCATCATAGCGCAGGTAAGACGCGAGTCTTCACGCCAACTTGGAAATGGACGCGGCGTGTCACGTCTTTGTGGTGTCGGCAGGGAGACACGGCCGACTGTTTCTTCATCGTGGAGTCGGGGCAAGTGAGGGTCACGATCGAAAGCAAAGTAAATCTCCTCTTACACTTTGCAGCCGTGTGTGTGGTCGTGTGTAATGTGTGTGTGTGTGTGTGTGCAGGCGAAGGCGGGCCAGCAGGACCACGCAGAGGTGGAGGTGGCTCGTTGTTCCCGAGGACAGTATTTTGGGGAGTTGGCTCTGGTCACCAACAAACCTCGTGCAGCTTCAGTCTACGCGGTTGGACTAACCAAATGTTTAGGTGATTTAAAATACTCCAAAATACAAACGTTCCCTTTGGAAATGATGTCAAGTGAATTAATCTGTTCCAGTGTCAAACTGTCCCCATCATGAGACCTTTATTACCTGCACTGGCGCTGTTTGAACCAATATTTATCCAACACTATACTCATGAATTACAACACAAGAGCCGTGTCCACACAAATCAAAGATCGTCTATACAACAGGAGTGCCCTGTTGTTTTTAAGGACATGCTGCAAAAAAAAAAAAAATGTTGGGCAAAGATCCTTTATATTAAGAGAATCACACTGTTTTTAAGACCGTAATGCGAAATTGCTCGTCAAAGATCCTCTTTATAAGGAGCACTTTGCTGTTTGTAAAGGGCTACTGCAAAATGGTAGTCATAGATCCTTCGTATGACAGAAGCACACTTGTTTTGAAGGACGTAATGCAAAAAGGCTAGTCAAAGATCCTCAAAATTAGAGGAGAAAACTGCACTTTTTGGGGGGGAATTTTGCCCATCCCCCTTATTCCACATATAAATCCTGCTATTAAAACATCAAGGTTTTATATCCATGCTGTCACCATCTAGTAACAGGCACATTCAGCGTTAACTTTGCCAAACTCAAACACAAAAACAGCAGCAGCAGTGGCGGCAGGTCCAATATGTAGCGTTACCTTTCGCTAGTGGCCTGAGGCACTGAGAGCGAGTGTGTGGTGAAGCTAGTTGCAGCTAGCCGGTGTGGCGAGGTGTCACTACGCAAGTAACGTAGTTCTTTGGCATAACAATGTTAATGACAATGTCGCTGTAGCTTGGTTAATATGCAGGTCACATTATGTAAAAACGAAAGTTTTGGGTGCTTTTTGGGGGTTTTTTCCAGAAGGCTTTATAGGCGTGTCCCATTATGTGCATTCTTAGCTGCCTCTTTTGAGCTGTTTTCATATCTTTAGAATGTACAGAAAAGAGAAAGATGTGTGTTCATGTCTCAAATGAGGTTTGTAGATGACGGGCAACATTCCAGAAAAAGTGCAGGGTTTTTTTTTCTTTAAGAAGCGACTGCAAAAACACTAGTCAAAGATCCTCTATATGAGAGTTCTATGTTTGTCAGGTGGTACTGCAAAAATGCCGGTCAAAGAACCTCTATATAAACAGGAACGCTCTGTTGCTTTTAAACTACTGCAAAAACACAAGTCAAAGATCCTCTATGACAGGAGTGCTGTGGTGTTTTTAAGGTCCTACTGTAAAAACACTTGTCAAAGATCCTCTATATGACAGGAGCGCTCTACTGCAAAAACGCTAGTCAAAGATCCTCTATATGACAGGCACTGTGGTGTTTTTAAGGACCAACTGCAAAAACACTAGTCAAAAATCCTCTACAGGATCTTGTCAGAACTGTGGTGTTTTTAAGGCGCTACTGTAAAAACGCTAGTCAAAGATCCTCTATACGACAGGAAAAATACACCACACTGAAAAAACTCGTTGCTCTGATTGTGTTTCAGTGATTGACATCCAGGCGTTTGAGCGGCTGCTGGGTCCGTGTAAGGAGATCATGAAGAGGAACATTTCTCAATACGAGGAGCAGCGTGTGGCTTTGTTTGGGTCCAGTATGGATTTGAAACACTAGCACTCTAAAACTCCATGTTTCATGTCAAAATCACATGACTTAGTTCCTAAAAGCTGGCTGTTTTATATAAATTGGCCAGGGTATAAACCATTTAGGCTTAAGTGTATTTTGTTGACAGTAAATTCCATTAGAATTACAGACTGGCTGAAATAAAAGATTTCGGCTTGTGTGCCACATTCAATAATAAAAGCATTTGAGCTAAATATGCCAAGTTTGCTGTAGATTTTTTTTTTTATTTGAGTTACAAAATATGAAGTGCCATCAGCAGACTCCACAGGAGAGTTTGCTAACCTTCTTGTGTTACAAGTATTTACACCCAAGAACAAAACAAACAAAGCAAGAAGTGAAGAATATCCATCTGTATCCACACTTTCTGGTACAATCCCAGACTTCAAGTCTCTGCCAGGTTTTCCAAGTTCCATTATCAAAGTTTAAATATTTAAAATATTTACAAAGTCCTGTATTCCAAAACCGTCCCAAAGCAAACTGTAGCATGGTCAATGAAAATGTAGGAGCCAGATGTGTAAACTGTTTCAGTAGTGTGGAAAACAAAACCAACCAAGCTGGTGGAATTAAAATGTGGTCCTCTGCAGGGTCTCTGTTTATTCCTCCATCTCCTCCGAAAGAAAGCGGTCTGTACATTTTTAAAATTACGTAATGAAATTGTCTTTTCTTTCCATCCTCCTCTTATGGAAACAACAAAAATCAATAAAAAGACCATCCAGGCAGTCAGTCATTCTTCCTCATCAAGAATCCTGATGTTTTTTTTTTCTTGAGAGTAAACTCCAATAAATAGAAATACAGCAGAAATGGTCAAAAACAAAAAAAAATGATTCTGGTTTGGTCCATCCCTGAGTTCTTTTGAGAAGGACAAAAAACACCAGATAGAAATGACAAAAGGGAGGAAAAGGAGGAGGAGGAAGAAGAAAAAGTGATATATTCCTCTGGTTTCCTGAGGCTCATGTGTGAACATCCATCCAGGAGAGAGTCCCTCCACCCCATCCCCACCCCCATCCCCCTTCACAGTGACGATTACACGGACGTGATGACGATCATGAGGTGAGGAGATATACTGGAGATCCTGTTGAGAAGGTCGGGGGCCAACTGAGATAAGTGGCTCTCGGAAAATTCACATGGGGGGAAGATTTGGAGCACGTACGCCGGCTGGGGGGAAAACAACAAAGACAAATCAGTCACTAAAATGTATATATAACAACACATTTATTACAAGTAACAACCACAAGAAATAGAGCTAGCATTGATGGATTTTTACAATACATTGGTATTTATCGACCTAAATTACAAAGCGGATGGGAGTGGAGAGGCTTTATGTTGCACAACAGAGCATTGATAGCGTGGATGAGTTCCTTGTGTACAGCAGGTAACACATGACTTCCACACCAACAGCTCAGCAGCAACATTTTAAGGCGCATGCAGAGATAGATAAAGCTGGTGGATGCTAACCACTCATACACTTCAAATGGAGTTAATAAAAAGTACATCACGATGTTTGACCTGGCGCTAATTATAAGACCCTGGTGGTTAATTTGGCACCCGGCGCCTATGGGAAACTTTGCAGTGAACAGCATAAAAGTGTTAATACGGAGCTTTTCTGCTAACAAAACAAACAAGGCTTCTTCACCTGATTGGAACCTGGATTGGGGATGTTAATGATACCAGCAGCCAACTTTGCCTGCAGGTAGTTGATGAAGGCGGCCTTAAGAGCTTGAGTCTGGTTCAGAACGTCGTCTTGATCCCGTCCACACGGCAGTGCCAGCAAAAGGCAGAAGTCGCACTCCCCCTGCAGCGACACAAATCCATCGGAAGAATAAAAACGACAGGAAAAGACGAGTCGGACCTCGCGGCGAGCCGGTTGCTGCGTACCGTCATTCTTCTGGCGACGCTCTCCAGTTGCGAGGCCTCCAGCCTCATTCTCTGGACGATTCTGAGCAAGGCGCCGCCTTCCTGGTGGGGTAGGGACCGATGAGCCAAAGCTTTGTTGCCGCACACAAAGTGCAACTGGACTGCCGCCGTGTCGTTTTTCAGTGCGAGGAGACCTTGCCACACGATGGGGTATTTCTGCAGAGACAAGCATGCGTATGTTAAAACAACAACTTACCCAAAAATATATTTTTCTAATGTCCTACCGTGAGCAACTGCACCATGTTAACAGGCTGTGCAATCTTCCCATCCGGTTTAGCCTGGAGGTCAGCGCCCTATGGATACGTGGGGAAAGCAACATGTCAAAAATGCAAAAATGACACTTCCACTACCCTGCAAAAAGCACAGCACTAACATTAGCTACAGTTAGCTTAGCAAACAACCAAAGAAAAGTGGAATTGCAGTCAACTCACCATGGTTGGAGTGACATTCAGCGGGGGCTGACCGTGTCCAACATGAGTGGCATCAGGCATCTGAGAATGGATGCTTCTTGGGTTTGAGTACATCCCAGCGTAATCCGGGAAGGCGCCACTTGGTCCCGGTGGCATGAGTGGAACTCTCTGAGGAGATGCCATTGCAGGCCCAGGGTGCCGGATGGCCATTATTCCATCTTTCGCAAGAGGGGAGTGGGGCCTTTTCGCCTCCAGAGGCTTGGCTAGATCTTTCTCAGACACGCCTTTAGGTAGAACATGTGCCCTTGGAGACAGCGACATGGGTAAGCTGGATGGTGCAGAGGTGGGAGGATGAGTCTCCTGAAGGTGCGCTGAATGAGGGTCTGTGGAAGTGCGCTCTCCTTGCTGGTGCAAGAGTGCGCGCATCTCCCTCTGCGCTATATACGCTTCCATTGACACGTTGCTACGAAAACCCCCTCGAGCATCCGACTGCATCGTCTCTGGTTTTAACTGTGTGGCGGCCTGTCGTCCCTGCTGGTGGAAGCGTCTCGATTCTTCAGGGTCTACATCATGAGGCCTTAAAGAACCCGGGTTCACCTTGAGAACCTTCTCTCTGCCAACAGTCTGAGGCGACGGTGGGCGTTGCTGCATGGAACCGGACCAGGGAGATGTGAGAGAATCACTGTGCATCCCATAGCTCACTACAGAGAGAGGCGGAGTATTGACTCGAACGTCTCCCTGAACAAGATGCCCCACTGGAATGGACTGCGTAGCACGGTGAGGAGACATACGGCCTAAGCCTCCAGGCACGCTGTGAGGTGGCATGATGACAGACTGCTCTGGGTGATGCACGCCTGTGATAAACTGCTGCATGGCGGGATGGCCAGTGGGCAACATTACTGGAATGCTTTTAGGCGATGACGAGCCAATGGGGGAGGGGACCTTGGTAAACGGAGAGTGTGGATGACCTGACTTGCGTGGGGATCGTGGTTCCTGTTTGATCCCACTAAGATGCGAAGGAGGTCGATCTCCAGCAGTGGTAACAAAGCCTACATGGTTTCCAGGGGGGGAGGGCAAATGGGGGCTTATTGCAGGACTTATAGCAGAGGTCCACGGTGCCTTAGCGCCATCTGCACTATGTGGATCTCCGCAGTCGATTTTCTTAGGATGTTTTGACGACAGGTAATCTTGATGGTACATTGGGCTGATGACTTGATTACTAACCCCCTGTGTGAGACGCTTCACTACTCCTTGAGGTCCAGAGTGATAGGAAGGCTCCATTTTTTCCAAACTAGCGCCTTCTTGTTTAATGGCAGACTGTGTCTTACCAGGATACCCGTGATCTGCCTGCATAGACCCCTTCTGAGCATGACTATACATTTCCTGTTTAATTTGGGGCATTGATACCAGCTGCTGAGATTCCATGTCACCTGGTGTCGCTTGTGGAATCTGACTTATTTTTGCACTTATCCGTTGTGGTCCCTCGGTTTTTTGTCCCGAGTGGCTCAGTACCACCACTCCTTCGGACGTATTCACCCGAAGGCCTGGGCAAGATCCTGTACCATGAGTGGAACTCTCGACAATAAAGCGTGTGATACTTCCCCCTTCATCACCAATAATCGGCCCATGGTATGAGCCAATATCGTCTTTGCTGGGCCTATAATTGGGTTTGGGTAGGCTCATGTCTGCACCCTGGTTCCCAATATTTAGGTTGACTTTGTCTTCATGCTCAGGAGGGTTGCATACTCGACTAATGACAGAGGTTGCAGTGGAAGCAATGACTGAGATCACAGACTTGGTCTCAGGAGACGGCAGTGGAGCTGGTGGTCGTACGGACTGAGAAAGCATTCTGCCATCGGGTAGTGGTGACTTACTAGGCATAACTGCTACTGGAGTATTACGTTCGGGAAGATTCTGATCTTGGGCCGTGGGCAGATTCGCAGGAACGTAACTACTGCCTGGCAGAGGAATATTTTTGTGTTTCAAAAGAATTTGCCTTAGATCGCTTGTGCCGCGATCAATATCCATGTTTTCAGAGTCAGGTGAAGGTTGGCTTTCCCTGGGTGCTGGAGGCAAGGCTTGTAAAGCTGGAACCCCAGTATCTACAGACTGGTGGAACCAATCTGGTGGAGAAACAGGAGCTCTGCTGTTTTGAATGGGTCTAATATTTGGTCTGTTTGCTAATGGTGACAGGGAAGAAGGGGATTTGCAGTCGGGTGGCATCTGTTGGGGCTTTGCACACGCTGGACTGTTGGACAGGGGGTAAGAAGATTTGAGATGTTGAACCTTCTCTTCAGTGGATGACTCTGTCTCGATTTTGGCATCTGCAGACTTGAAAGGTGAAGGCTCTTCCGGCTTCCATGTAGTGGGAGTAATAACTGCAGCAGCAGCTGAAGATGGAATAATGTCTGGGACAATCTTTACACCAGACACTGTGCTTTGAGCTACAACAGTTTGTGTCTCTTCATTTAATGGAGGATCTTCTTTTGAATCCTTCCGCACTTGCTTTTGGCCTTTAGGGCGTTTGGGTGTTTTAGGTCTTCCCTTAGTGGCCTTTTTGGGTGTGGCTGGTAAGAGAGGCTCCTCCTGGATGGCAACAGTATTCATTTCAGACGCCTCTTCCTTGGCTGGCTGAATAGAGTCTTGTATCTCTGGTTCTGAACCTACATCAACGCCTATAGGTGTTGCTTGAGTTAAAGAGACAGCTGCATCCTCAGCAGTGATGGAGTCAATAGCAGCAATGAGTTCTGTCTCACTGGCTGGATTAGGTTTTTCTTCCTCCGAGTAACCTTTTAAGTCTGTGAGCGGGCCGGTTGACGTTTGAGGTTCTGTTGGAAAAGCTGGATCTGTGAGCTTGGCAATGTTCTCCACAGCCTGCTCCAATTCCATTTCATGTGAACTCAGACTTTTTGATGTTTCCAGATGTTGCTTTTTTTCCACAGAAGCGTCATTTTCATCAATGTTCCCCCCTCTGCTGGTGCACTTGGAAACATGATCTTTCACCTCTTTGACATTTAGCCTGATTTTAAGGTTTTTGAGAACAGGAGACTTTGGGGTCCTGGGTAACTTGCCTTTGCCTTTACCTATCTTTTCTGAGGTGCTTTTTTCGTCTAATACGAGGGAGTCTTCCTCTTTTCCATTGGCTTTACCTTCACAGGTCTTTTCATTGATTACCTCTTTGTCTTTGACCATTTCTCTTTTGTGTTTGTCTTTCTCCTCTTTCTTTTGGTCCACTTTAGGTGGTGGCTCTTCTTTAGATGTACATGAGTCTAGCAAATCCAAAGCACGGTCATTTGTGCCATCCATTTCTTGATCGATGCACTCGGTCAACATTGATCTTTCTCCTTTCCTTGTTGGACCACATACCTGAGCTGCAGACAGCTGACCTGATGAACCTTTAGTGGCACCGGGGGAGGATTTCCCCTTGAAAATTTTAGGGATCTTCTCAAAACTCTCAGCTTCATTTGATTCTATGTCTTTGGTTTCCGTTTTCATTTTGTCTGTTTTAACTGTTGAAGAATCCTCACCTTGCCTACGATTCTTTGGAGGTCGGCCCCGTTTAGTTGCAGGAGCTGGAGCAGGTGAATCGTGTTCAATATTGTGTTGCTGTGTTGGCTCTTTGTCTGTGGCACGTTTTCTTGCCGCACGTGGGGACTCTTGAACATCCTTTACAGCACGACAGGGGATATCATCTTCAACGGGGGTCGCATACACAGATCTCACATTCCGACGTCTTGCTCTGCCTGATGATATGCTCTGCTCTGAAACATCGGCATCTGATCCATGTACAGGAGATTTGCTTGTAGATTTAGATTCTGCTCTTGGAGAGGATCCACGTTTCAGCTTCTCTTTGTCAATGCGCTCACTCTTGCGTGTTGCTTGTTTTTCAGGCGCAGATGCACAAACAGCTACAGGTGGAGGAGCTTCAGCCAGGGATTGTTTACACTTTTTATTTTTCATTTCTTTTGATTTATACTCCTTATGGGCAGAAGGGTTTGACTCACTGTTTGATTCATCGACAGGCATTTGAATAACTTTTACAATTTTTTCTTCTTCAGGCTCTGAAGCGGTGTTATATACATCTTTTTTGACTAAATCCAAGTCCTCTTCATGACTTGGTCGTGTCGGACTTGTGGCACGAGACACTTGTGGCTGTACTGCCTCAAGTTTAAGATCTGGTTCTGAACTACTGGCAAACTCATGAGAATTGCTATGTTCTTCTGCTTCAGCTTTGGCATCTTCTGTAACCTCATCCAGCTTAATTTCAGATGGAGAAAGTTCACAACTATCCTTTAAATGACTGAATTCTTGTTTGACAGGTGGAGCTTCCAAATGAGGGATCTCAGGGGTCTCTGTTGGCGGATAATCCACAGGTTCAAGTTTAATTTCTTTTTCCTGTTTAATGAAATGTGCAGTAGGCGGTGGCTCAATGGGTAACTGACATGTCTCTTCTGTAGGAGGAAAGTCTTTCAGTACTGACTGGGAGATAGGGGGTGTTGCACGGGGTTCAGGCACCAACTCTTCAGCTGGACTGATGGGCTTAATTTCTGGCTCGGTGATAGATTCTTTAGTTTCAGGTGATTGTGGTTCTTCAGGAGGATCTCTTTCAACTTTAATTTCATCTGTTGGCAAGTTTTCTTTAGTTTCTGGCACCTGGGTTTTATTCTTCTGTTGTAGTCTTGTGAACTCCAAAAAACGACTATGGAAAAGGACCACGGGGCCCGACTCGAGTTCACCGTCTCCAGTTACCTGCTGGCTATTTTGTTGGTTATGAACAGACTCAGATTCTTCATATTTTCGCTCCAGATGCTGAAGACGTCTAGAGTCCAACTCAAAAACCGGACTGTGAAGGAAGCGGGAGGCAAATAGCTCCCTTCGTTCTTGTTCCTCTGGTTTTGGCTCCTCTTTCCTATCATCAAGTTTGTCCTCAGACCCACTTCGGATCTTTTTCTTTTTCATGTACCAGGATGGTGTAGGCCGTGGTGTTGATTCTATCTTCTCTGTATCCTTCCGGTTGCGGAAACTTGCAAAGTCAGAGTCGTAGTCTAAGAAAGACCAGTTATCTTCTCTGGAAGATGACAGGGATTTTGCACGTTCAAGCAGAGCCTTAGTATCAGGTGTAATGGTATGGTCAAGTGCAAAGGAGTAGAATTTATTTCTTTCTAGATGTGCTGTTTTAGGGTCTGAAAACCTCTCACCCCTTGGTCTCTCTGAAAAAGAATTTGATGTTGATGCCATAGGAGAACGCGGTTTGGCTTCTCGATCCTCTTCAGAGTCTGATCTTACTTCACCTGGCTCTATATCGTGCCAAAGGCCATATTCCAAACGTTTGCGGTTGTGGACATTTTTATTTAGACTTCTGGAGAAGTTTAGGTCAGGAAGCAAATCTTGCTTCACTCTGTTCTCCCATCTCTTTTGTTGTTCCTCTTCTGCACTAAGTAAAAGAGTGTTGGATTTGTCTTTGTGTGCATTATGTGTCCTTTTCACAAGCAGCTCCAAACCTGGGTTATGTTTTTCATTTCTGGCTGTCTCTTTCTGAGAATGATCAAACCCCTCGTCTGTGTGGTGAGAAAATTGGTGCCCTGGAGAAGAAGTGTGGTTCCATTCAGGATCTTCACTTTTCTGTCTAAAGCTCCTGTAAACACGCTCCCTCTTGATTCCTGAATCAGCGTCAAATGGGTCTAGTTTCTTAAGTTTGTGAGATGGAAAATTATCCGTGACATCCTCAGGTGGTTTGCCAACCTCATGCACAAGACTACGGTGTTCCAAATCCTCACTTTCATTTTCTTGAGGACTGCCTGGTTTGTCACGTTTGCCAAGTTTGTCCGACTCTCGATGTTGCTGCTGGTGCAACCGTCTATTTTGCTCCATTTGTTTACGGTAACTCTGAGACAAGTCAATGTCAACGTGCTCTTCCTTATGTTTAGCGCTTTTGGGGGTTTCAGCAGCCTGGCCACTAAATTTGAAAATGGCACTGTGTTCATGTTCTCTCGTAGTGCCTTGGTCTGCATTTCCCTCGTGTGACATCCTTCGAAATGAAGTGTGACCAGGAAAGCGTTTGGACACTGAAGGGTCCAACAATCCCTCAGATTTCTCTCTTGGTCCTCTAATGTCCTCTTGAGCATCCTTCTGAGTTCCACTTTTGTCCATTTTGAATCTTGAATCTCTGCGTTGGGCATCTTTGTGTTTATCAGAGTCAATTTCCTTATCATATGCTGCAGCAGCACTAAGGTCTTGGGATTGATTACAATCGTCTTCGTCAAGCCTGCTTCGTTTTTGATTAATTGTCCTTCCACTTGAATCAGCAAAACGTCTTTTTCTTGCAGCAAGGCGATCTGAATCCACTGCCTCTTTCCCCTCATTTCCTGTCTCAGATTTGAGCTGTTTCTTTACTCGACTTTTTCCATCCATATCAGGATTATCAACTTTACCCGTTTCAGATCTTTCACTTTTCAGGGAGTCATGGTGAGCAGCTGAGAATTGACAGTCATTGTCCACCTTATATTTCTGCCTCTCATGGGTGTCGTGTTCTGATCCCTTTCCTCTTCCCGTTGCTGCTTCAGGAGCAGTATCAAGCTCCGTGTCTGGTAGTGGATTGGATGGAGATTGCCCCTTTGCTTTCCTTGATTTGACCCGCTCGGCTTTGTCTTTCTCGCCTTTCTCTTTTCGTTTTGTCCGTTTGGTTTTCTCGGAGCCCACCGCTCTTTCTGGTTGACTGCTCTTTTCACTCTTGTCACTCTTTGAGGGAAGTTCCAGCAAGCTTGTCTTTTCAGACTTTTCAAAGTGTGGCGGTGAGAGTGAGCTCACACTTCCGCTTCTCTCAGATGACTGGCTATAAACCCGTCGCTCCGATTCTCTGGGAGCACGTTCAGACGGTGATGGCGACACTGTTGGGGTAATAGGTCGCCGTGGATGAGAGGGGCTCCATCTGTTACGGTCCGCTTCAAAACGTTCCCGCTCTCTTTGAATATATGTATATTTTCGAATGTCTTGCTCAAAAGGATCTCTGTAATCCCTGTAATCCCGTGGATCTTCATGGTAACGTGGGTCAAAATGATCCCCTTGAAAATGTTCCAACTCAGGGAAACGGTCCCTGCTGCGGGCAGCATACTCTCTCCGGGCATCTTCTGTATAAAGGCCCGATGTGCGTAAATTGTCGTAGTAAGCCCTCTCCGCTGTAAATTCATGGTAAGGGGGCCTGCGATCCTCCCTGTTGCATGGACAGGGGATAGAAGGAAGAGGAATTCACATGTTAGCCAACCAATTTGGAAGGCAATGGATTCCGGTTGAAATTCTTCAACTTTGAACAATGTAGTCAATTTACCGTCGTTCCGGGGGAATTTCATAAAAGTCTCTGATGTCTTGACCAGATGCCTGCATAGATCTGTAAAATGCCACCTGACTCTCTTGACTTGCAAAGTCCACCTACAAAAATAAAATGATCAATGATGAAATGTGATAATGTCACGTATTTTGCTTAAGACACAAAATTAAAGGTTTGTTTTTTTGGTGTTTTTTTAAACGCCAAATTCAACAAAATTCTTCACCTTAATTTTGCTGCCTCCAATCTTCCAGCCTTTGGTCTCTCTCACAGCTGTCTGAGCAAAATCTGTGTTGTTGTAGAAGATGAGGGCCATCCCTTTCATTCGGTCTAACAAAACCTTTAAACAAAAGCATCACAGCTGCTTAGTGCCGTTCGAGTAATAACAAAATTTTTACCAGGTAAAACAACTTAGCAACCCCTTACCTTAACAACATGCCCGTAGCGACAGAAATGCCGTGTGAGGTATTGCTCTGTGATATTGGTTGCCAACCCATCAAGCCAAACACATGTTGTGGGCATACTTTTCCCGAAACCAAGCTTTTAAGAAAATGACATGGCAAATTAGTCAAAAAGAACACAGTTGACTGAACAACACAAAATATTTAACTGTTTTGTTGGTAAACGCTACCTTTAGTCTGTTACTGCCAAGATACTCGCCGTCCATCTTCTTAATGGCTTTGCACACACTGGCAATATCAGAATACTGCACAAACGCATACTGTGGAACTCCATTGACTTTCTTGATGTCAATGTCCTTGAGCAGAATAGAGCAAACATTTACAGACCAAACACAAACGCACAGCAAACAAATGCTCAGATGTCATCTTACCACAATTTCTCCAAAGCGCTGGAAAATATCAAGAAGTTGCTGATAACTGGTTGTCTTCTCGAGATTGCCAATAAACAACGTCCTAGTGGCTTTTGGGTGGAATTCATCTATCCTGCCATCCAAGGGCCGGAACTCATTTTCACTCTCAGTTTCTAAGAGCAACATTATATAGTTAGTATTCCATACATGTAGCTCAGCCCAGAAAATTAACCTATGATATTACTAATCTCGCGTTTTTGGACATTGACATGCATTGATATCATCCGAGCCATACCACACAAAAAGTATTATTGTAAGGAAAAAAACAACGGGTCTTATATTTGGGTCTACAGATTTATACATATAGGCCAACAGTTGTCCCTCGTTTATTGTGGTTAATTGGTTCCAAACATGACCGCTATAAGTAAAGTAGGATTCAATATTAATAAATAGAATATTTTCATAGTTGGAGCATTGAAAATCTGTTTGATTTTCTAAATACAATATTTACGATTATTAAGAGCCCTGTAAACATGAAACAACACCCCTATAGTAACCTTACACTCCTATTATTCTTTGTTTACACCATATTGCTCAACTGTAAGGCACAGGCTACGGGATCACTGCGGGGAAACAAGGGTCGGCAAGAGACAGTTAGCCTCCCATTTATTTACTATATTCTAAAGTTACGAAAGGATTTAAAACAGAGTGGGGAAGGACAAAGATGGCAAAAACGTACCACTTGCACACTGAATGGGAGAACTTCTTTTCATTCTATCGTGTCAGACATGCCATGGCTGACTTCACGCAGTGTGATGGTAACCTAATGTCATGTCTCAATAATGGAACATCACTGACGCCTAGTGGCCAGAATTCTACATATACCTTTGTCTTTCAACCTGTTTTGACTAATAACATGCCATAGTCAACCACAAAACAGCGATCACTTTTTAATTCATTTTTGTAAAAAGCGCAATAGGGCGGCGGAGCGATAAACTGCTATATTGCGAGGGATGACCGTATACCAGTTGTGGCTGGGGGCATCTTTTATTCAGGTCAAATGATTACATATTCGGGTCAAATTATTACAAGAGTTGTCATTCGTAGAGATGTTACAACTTACCAGGACCATTCCACGCTGTGACTTCAATCAGCATGCCAAAGAACAGTTTTCCCTTGGAAACGGTAAGTGCTTTCTCTTGATCCTCTTGTTGTCTGAAGAACACCAAACCATAGCGGTCCTCTGACGCTCCATGGATTTGCACTGAAGTCACTTTACCATGTTTCTTGAATTCATGGAAGAGTCCGTCTTTTAAACTTGTGTCTGAAGAGAAAGCGGCAGCTTAGTCATATAATACAAAAAAACTGGCCTACAGCTAATCCTACTATGACAATGGTATACATCTCTTCTCACATTAACATGAGCAGCATAAGGGCTCACCTGTCGAACGCACTGGTAGGTTTTGCACTTTAATCCCAAAGCTTCTGCGTGGCTCGTCCGAGTCGAGCACCATTGATGACTGAGGTGGTGCGTGTGCAGCTGACGACTGAACAGAACGTGCTCGAGACCCATCGCTCGAACTGCTGTTGGAATCACTGTAGTCAAAAGAGTAAATGGTCACACAAAGAAAATGAAACATTTTCCTCAATACGTTAGTGGTATCATCAGGCAGTGGGATTTAATAATGAAAAGTACAATACCAACAAAAATATCTCACCTGCCGCTGCCTGTACTACTAGCACTGCTCACGGAATCCGAGCTTGATGATCTGCTGCGGGATTGAGATCGTGGGCCTCTGCCAGGGGACAGAGGAGCTCTTTTCGGGGAATGAGCACTTTTGGAGGTCTGTCCTGTCCGTTGGGGCGAAGGGTGTCGAGACTGAGAGGAATGGGATGATCGGCTCCGGCGGTGATGGTACGTCCTGTCAACACGTCGTCCTCTGTCATCTCTGTAGAGGTCGCGGCGCGACGCACTCGCGAGAGAGAAGGGGTCTCGAATTCTAGAGTCAAAATGAGGGTCTGACGCCTCAAAGCTCCCCCCGATGGCACTGCTCCCCGGACCGGCAGCGGCAAACAAAGAACGCTCCCTGTAATAGTCTGCGTTGTAGTGGCGCTGCCTGTCGAAAGTGCCACTGCGCTCGTGGTGTCCATATGGGCTGTGGTCATATGCACGCTCACGGCTTTCTGAGCTACTGTGGAATGACAAGAGGATAGAGAAGGGCGCGTGTTAGCAGGATTCGTGTGCAGAATGGCTTTCTGCAAAGAGTGACTCTCTAATGAAAACAGTACAGTCGCAAATGTAGTTCTTTAATCTGCATAACGAAAAATCCTGTATGTTTCAGATGAGATCATTTGACACGCATGTTACTTGTTGGACAGCGACGACATTACATAAGCTTAAGAAAAAGACCAGTAGTCTGTAAAATACACAGTTGCAGCCAATTTCTTGGGCTCTTATTTCTGACAGAAAAGGCTGCGGCTGTCGCATTTATGACATACTGTACTTCAAAAAGCAGCAAAAATGTTACGTTTTATTCAGTATTCGTAATTTAACTTTTACTGAAAAGGAATCAAAACAATGATTGGTCAGCCCAGATAATGTATTCCATGTGAGATTAACTTTGAAACAATCAAATCACATATAATACTAACAAGGTGTCCATATACTCTCTTTAGAATTCTAATTGTATTACAAAAGCAAGTGAATTGACAAGTCTGTGAACGTTATTACAAATTGAGTCACTGAAGTTTTTGCCTCATTTAATACACCACTATCTGGGCACACAACGCACATCAGGAGTCAGTAATCGCTGATGCAAGATATCTTCAATGTATCTATAACCCCAAGAAAAAAATCCAGGGGTGTGAACAAAGTGGCCACGAAGTTGAGCAATCACTTTCAATATCAGCAGTTGCTTTTTTAATACATTTTTAAATTTTGTGGACACCCTGTGGTGATCAAGTAAGCTCCTGATCAAAACTTTAAAGACCAGGTGAAAAATTGCAAGAATGTACAGTTTTCAGTGTTGGATCTTAAGTAGGTTCGAAGTAGAGCTTCAAAATGTAAAAAGAAGAAATGTGAGTGAGACAAAAATTTTTTTTTTTGCAATTTATTGCAAACGAGCATTAAAGTGAAACAGGCTGTTAATCAGTTGATCAAAAGTTTAAGTCCACAGCCTTTAAAAGTCAAAATCTTGGCAAAAATGTGGATTCAGTGTCATTTTCTGTCAGGTATTCACATTGTCATGATCTCTTGATGGCAAAGGCAAAAAGGCTTTCTCTCTTTGAACGTGTTGGAATTGTTGAGCTGCATGAGCAAGGCCTCTCGCAGCGTGCCATTGCTGCCGAGGTTGGATGCCGTAAGACAGTCATTTGAAACTTCTTCAAAGATCCTGAAGCTCACAGAACAAAAAAGTCAAGTGGTAGACCCAAACAAATGTTACTGGCCTTGAGTCAGAGGATCCCATGGGCTGTCCGTCAAGACATAAAGGTTGTTACTGGTGCTGAGTGCAGTCCAATAACCATCAGACTCCTCCTACTAGGGAAGGCTTTAAAGAAGAAAAAAGGTTTTCAAAGGCTTGTCTCCTTTGACACCACAAAATTGCCTGTTTGGAATTTGCAGGAGAGCACCAAACACGGGACATACAGTATAGAGGTGGAAGAAAGTTTTATTCTCTGATGAGAAAAATGTAGCCTTGACAGTCCTGATGGCTTCCAACGTTACCAGCATGACAAGGAGATCCCAGCTGAGCTGTGTACCACACGGCATAGTGGAGGGGGCGCCATCATGATCCTTCAATGGAACAATGAAGCTTCAGGTTGTGCAGGGGCGTCAAACGGCAGTTGGCTACTGGAGATGTTTCAAGGGGCATCCCTCATGACTGAAGGCCCTCATCTGTGTGGTAATGACTGGCTTTTTCAACAGGACAACGCTGCACTTCACAAAGGACTTCTTCCAGAGGAATAAGCTCACTCTTTTGGACCATCCTGCGTGTTCCCCTTATCTAAATCCAACTGAGGACATTTGGGGATGGATCGCAAGGGAAGTCTACAAAAATGGACATCAGTTCCAGACAGTGGATGCCCTCTGTGAAGCCATCTTCACCACCTGGAGCAACATTCCCACTTGCCTCCTGGAAAAACTGGCATCAAGCATGCCCAAACCCATTTTTCAGCTGATTAACAAAAATGGTGGCGCTACTCATTACCGACTCCTTTTTTCAACATTTTATTTCTATTTTAGGAGGGTTTGGGCATTTTTTTTTTTAGCTATGGTCCTAAACTTTTGATCAACTGATGAACAGCCTACTTCACTTTAATGTTTGTTTGCAATAAATTGCTTTCTCAATTTTTTTCCTCCTCACTCGCATTTCTTCTTTTTGCATTCTGAAAAAAGATGCTCTACCGAGAACCTCCTTAAGATCCAGTAGTGTGACATGTAAATTCTAGCGATTTTTCAATTGGTCTTAAAATCTTTATCAAGAGTGTATACAAGCATTTTCCTAACAGGTGCAACACTAACATTTAGCTAAAAGTGATGCAATATAAGAAACACTATTGGTGATAAGTATACAGACAGAGGACATAGAAATACCAACCTGTTGTGAAAGAAGTTACTGAAACTAATCCAAATAAAATCTAGGTGGTCGGAATGCGAGAGCCGGAATGAAAAAGCAACCAGGAAAAATCTTGTAAATTCTAAATGTGCCAAAAAACGGTTCTCTTCAATCATGTAATCTTCAATTATTGTGGAGTACACGGCCAGCAGATAATCCACTGTTAGGCTACTGAATTCTCTTCACTGGGTTGGGGCGGGGGGGAAGAAAATAATTACAGAAATGAACTGCTTAATGGATTTCTGAGGATGTAGAGCAGGAAAATAAAACAAAAGAAAACATAAAGCTCTTAAAAAAAATAAGATGATGAACCTCAGGATGATGCGGCTAAACAGTAACGACGCTAAAAAATATATATATTTATCCAAATGGACCATCCAAGCAAAAAGGTAGTTTCCATAAATTTTGCTTGAAAAGTTATTAAAAATATATTCCTGGGATCATTCATAGAAAAAAAAAAAAAAAAAAAAAAAGGTAGACACTTTGTAGGCAATTTACTTTAAAATCCCATTTGCTGGTTATGACATAAATCCACACTCCATGGATCGTATCCGATCTTGATTTTTTTTTGGCTATTACTTTGGAAAAGTTGCCTTCGGATGTCAGTACATTTTAGGGGCTGCTCCAGAAACCTCACACCGCGACATCCACACATAAGTAATCCAAATGAAAGGCAGCTACACCTATCCATACTAGGAATGGAGTATATCCAACATACATCCAGGAGGGCATGTCCCAATCATGCCGTCTTCTTGTGTCTTCATGGCCATCACTCCAAACAAGAATAGCTCCATAAAACTTCCAGGGCTGGTTGTTGGGATCCTCAGTGCTCCTGTCAAGTCTTCTTGGTAGAGCGTCTGTATTATTATATTACTCATGCTAAAATTAGGGTCAAATAAAAAAATAAAAAAAAAGTCGCTAAATATGATGGTGTGTAACGCTTAAGTTCCTGATCCAGAACAGCCTGTATCCATGGATGCAAAAATAGGTTGTGGGGGTGGGAAAAAAAAGTAATCCAGCTATCAACAGATGCCGAGATGGACAAAAGGATAACCAGATGCTGGTAGTCCTGAAAAGATTACAATAGAATACCCAATACCTGTGTATCCGTCATGGTGGAGATTTACTTCCAGTTTCCAAAGTCAAAATAAAAAAAGTTAGATCCCATGTTCTGGAGGAAAAAATGGGTTTAAAGATCCAAAAGCTCCCGGGGGTAATTTCCAACAAAATAAATCCAGAACGTACCAGGATATTCCTCTCTCGGCTGGTAATATCCGTAAAGACCTTGAATTAATGTAACCGTAAGAAATCATAATGGTGTGGTTAATCTGTTTAATCCCATGGGCATGACAAGTCAATTATGATGACAAGTGGAACGATCCCTAGATTACCTTTGTGTGACCCCCATGAGGTATACATCCCTCCGGAATAAACCCAACTATGTGATGAGGTGTTACACCTATCTCATACAGAGATTTCCACCGATTGGGAGACCATGTCCACTTACCCATCTATTCTCCGTTCATAACGTCCCTCTCTGGTGTGCAGGGACACAGGTGGGCCAAACACCGGTCCAACTGTGCCCCTAGAGAATCCCGTAACGTCTCGACTGCTCGAGGGGGAGCTGTCGTCAAGGCCCCGAACGGCACTTGGGACTGACCCGGGTTCGTTGTAGTCAGTCCGAAGGTCCCTGTCTCCCATCTTGTTGACGGCATTGTGAGCCTTCTGAGCACTTTTGATATCCACAAAATCCACAAAGGCTGCCACGCCACCCTCGGAGCCCCGTTTCCGCAGGACCTTAACGCTCTCCACACGTCCATACCTGGGAGAATGGATGAAATCAAATACAATTTACATTATAAGCTTAAGAAAAGGAACAATGGCGTCCGTTAAATACGCGTTATTGGCAATCTCAGTCATTTTCTTAGCCTCTTATTTCCGACAGAAAAAGGCTGTGGCAGACACATTTACAACATTATGTACTTCAAAAAGCTGTGATAATTTGAAGTTTTATTCAGTCACAGATGTATTTTCTCATACTGTAATTTCAGGCTGCTCAGTCTTTTTGGTACGGGTAGCGTTCAAGGCTGTTCAACAGCGCGCTATGGTATAGTTTACAAGTTTTTGGTGAAATCTGAGTTAGTAAAAACAGCTAAATATGAAATAACGTATTCAACCCTGCAGACAGCATTTTGTTCTGGAATATTTCAAGAGTTTTGTCACGCAATGAGCCCAATCATGTCCTTACTTATGTTTTTACTGCGCAACCGGATGACATGATTTGGAAATACGCAGACTGAACCAAAATCTGCAAAAAGTACTCAGCTCTTTAAAAAAAATAATATAATATTTTTGTCTTAAACATATCTTAAATATGCAGTATGATGCTTATTCACTTATGAGCCCACAATGACTCTAAATTAAAATGACATGTGCTTTAATTCTACCAATAGTGTGGTAAAACACATCATGTTGCGGTAGCTTCTGCTTCGTGCTGATAATGTTTGTTTGTGTTGCAGACGCTGTTCGTTAACGAGTTCCTCAAGTGGCCCTTGACTTTCCCAAGATTGTCCAACCTTAAGAATATAAGACAATGCTGTGTAGCTCTCCTCGTTTTAGTGCATAAAAGGCTTAGAATGGAGAACTTTGATAAATGTGCGGTTAACAGCTCGGTAATATTTGACGATGGGCCCAGTTTGCTCGCTCTTCTGTCGTAGATTTGAATGTTTCTCACGCAAGACAATGGTTGAAGAATGTGACGACTAAATCAATTACGGTGCATTGCAACATAATGTTATGTGAATTGTTGGCCATTTAAGGCTTGCAATGGTTTGTGTGGCGGCGATAAGGAAAACGTCCCGACTTGACACAAAATGGTTGGCTGGGTGCTAGCTTTGGCGGCTAGCGACTCGCCTCTTGGCATTAGCAAAAAAAAAAAGTTGACTAATTCGGCAAATCTCGTCAACGGTAGCGTCGGTTGAGTCTTCTTTGGGCGACGCGGTGTTTTCAACGGCGATGTTGTGTAGTCAAACAAAAAAAATACACTCCTTCGCTTCGTTAAAACTTTACACACGCTAACGTTAGCAGCGTTAGCTTTCATGCTCGGCTAGCCGCGGACAGCTAGGTGTTGTATATGGCGCGCTACTCCGCCAACACAGAAGCCCCTCTTGCGTAACCTACCGTTTAAAATGCTCCACGATTTTCTCCTCTCGGACGTGTTCGGGTAAATTCCCCACCCAAAGGTGTCTGGTTTCCCGAACCATCTTGAGCTATTCTTTCCCCCTTTACACACATATGCTCCGACACGTTTTCTAATCCCAGCTGGCCGGAGGTCCGTCGGAACAAAATGAACGACGATGTATTCCGAGGAGACGCGGGCCTGCTCGCCCGCTGCTAGCGTAGTTGTGGTTTAGCTGTAGTGTAGCTTTAGCAGCTGCGTCCTCCACACAGGCACGGGCGCGCGCGTCGCAGGTGCGAGCGGGGCGCGCGTTCACTGAATGCGCGCGCCACTTAGGGGGAGGGAAGACTTGATTTCACCAACTGTTGTTGAGTTGAACTAGTAGTAGTACAGCAGTAGGTCGGGTTACTCTGAGACTGCGTTCACACTTGTGGTGCGGTACTCTGACCTCGACCAAAAAAATCATAGACAAAATTGGTCTTTTTAACATTTCATAACAGATCAATTTCAATAGTCAAAATAATCAAAAACTCAAGTGATTCAAAGAATCGCCTCAAAGAATCACTTGAGTCAGTGCAAATCAATTACCGTATTGGCCTGAATATAAGACCACACTGAATATAAGGTTGGCACGTATAAACCTCCAGTCCTTGAAAAAATAAAGTCTTATAATTTGCTCAATATGGTATACGTTTACCAAAATCAAAATGTCTTCATTGTAGAACAACAGGCAAATAGAACCAATGGCAAATAACAAATCACCATCATAATATTCATTCATTCATTTTCTATGCAGCTTGTCCTAACTAGGGTCCCGGAGGGTTGCTAGAGCCTAACCCAGCTGACTAAAAAATGCTGGACGGTGGCCAAGTGGTTCGCATGTTGGCCATACAGTCAGGAGAAGATCTTGGTTCGAATCTCCGTTGGATATCTCTGTGTGGAGTTGGCATGCATGTTCTCCCCGTGCAGTTGTGAGTTTTCTCTGGTACTCCATCCAGCCATCCATTTTTTTTACGCTCTTCCAGGGCTGTGTCGTGGGGGCAGCAGTCTCAGTAGGGAAGTCCAGACTTTCCGGTCTCCATCCACCTCTTCCTGTGAGACGTAATCCCTCCAGCGTGTCCTGACTCTACCCCGAGGCCTTCTCCCGGCTGGGCATGCCCGGAACACTTCACCAGGGAGGCGTCCGGGAGGCATCCGGACTAGATGCCCGAGCCACCTCAGCTGGCTCCTCTCGATATGAAGGAGCAACAGCTCTACTCTGAGCCCCTCCCGGATGACCGAGCTCCTCACCCTATCTCTTAGGGTGAGTCCAGCCACTCTATGAAAGAAACTCATTTCCGCCGCTTGTATCCGCGATCTCGTTCTTTTGGTCACGACCCGAAGCTCATGATCATAGTTGAGTGTGGGAACATAGATCGACCGGTAAATTGAGAGCTTTGCCTTCCGGCTCAGCTCTCTCTTCACCACGACGGACGCTGTGCCAATCCGCCTGTCGACCTCACGCTCCAACCTTCGTTCACTCATGAACAGAGCCCGAGATACTCAAACTCCTCCGCCTGGGGCAAGACCTCACTCCCAACTCCGGTTTCCAGTTAGGTTAACTGGTGATTCTAAATTGTCCATAGGTATGAATGTGAGTGTAAAAAGTTGTTTGTCTATATGTGCCCTGCGATTGGCTGGCGACCAGTCCAGCCTGTAACCCCGCAGACGTTTCAAGCAGGAATGAACCCACACAAACACGGATATTCTCAATACTGCATGTCCACATAAAAACACATTCACCTGTTCCCATGCACATTTTGCCCCAGCCTGATAACGCAACCACAGCTGCCTGGCACATTATATTGGTCCGCAAAGTTGGTATGTTCCAATACAGCGGAACCGGGATAAAAGGTATGTAGGCTGCTAGCTTATCTATTGGACATTTTCTCCAAATCTGACCAAACAAAATACTATTTACATGCGTGTGCTATATTCATTCATCAATTAAGTTGGATAAAAAGCAGGGCTGTCAAATGATTACAATTTGTAATCAGCAAAGTCCGTGAATGCATCTCGCGGTAGTAACAACGAGGAAGTGTTTAGTGTTAGCGAGTTGGAGTTACATTTATGGTGTTGGAATTGCACTGCTGTTGATGTGTTCAGGTCAGAATAAAGTTATAAAAGTGTGTCAGACTCTGTGGGGATGCTAGCTGTGCCTCCGTCTGCAGTCAGTCTTTGTTATGCATAACAAAGAGGCGTGGCTTGCCATGATGCTTAGGCTAAAAAATGTAAGGTAACCAATGAAATACATTAGTTACCGCCTTTAACGCGCCATTTTCGACAGCCCTAATAAAAAGACAAGATGAAACTTCTGACTCACGATTCCTGATTCAGTACGATTCGGATCGCCAACTAGTGACCAGAAATTTGAATGAGGCCAACAGCATACAGTACAAAACAGCATGTTGCACTGGGTGCTTTTTTTTAAAATGGATTTTAGGGCCACACTGGAAAGAAATGTACGTATGTCAGTTGTACATGCTTCATGTACAGTAGGTGGAGGATTTTATGTCAGGAACAGCTGCAGTCTTCTACTATATGTGTGGATCAGCAGAAAGTCTGTTACACACTAGCACTCTGTGTGCACCCAATATCAGATTTGTCATATTGCGTAAGGACATAAAGGACACAGTGACTTTGGCATAGAATTGTTTTAATACACGCATGTCATTAAAAATACAAGTCTGATCAACACTTTACTGTGAAAAGTCATATTAGTGAGTGAAAAAAAAACATTATGGGCATAAAAACACAATTTGGCATTACATGCAATTGTTTGTGAGACACAAACTCGAATGAATTTCAGCTTGAGTTTTATAGCCGACACCCGGACAGTGGGACAAAAATGGTGATTTTGTGATGTGGTGGATTGATTTCATCGATACACGAGCGTCCAATCTCAATATAAGCACTTCATAACAACTTTGACCTTTTAATTAGTGATTTAGGCTGGTATCAGCGATACTGAGGCCTGTCACGATAACAAATTTTAGTGGTCAAAACCACTAAATGGTACTCAAGTACAGTATACGGTGTACCTGTGTGAGACATTAGCTTGACACAGAAGTCGCCTGTACGTATGTTTTTGCAATGTAGCCAGCGACACTGTGAGCGTGCACCATTTTCCACTGTTTTGTTTATATTTACTTCGCCGACCAAACGCCTCAGTAAGCATTGACTGTCGGGACGAAGGCTGTGCTGCCTGTGGCATGTTGAGAGAACTGTCCGTGTCGGTCATCGGTGTTCATGCGCCGACCATGTTCATTCTGTTTAAAACCAAAATATTCCCACGCTGTGGCGCTCGTCTTAGAAACTATCGCTTTTGTGCCGTCATTCATGTTGGCATGCTAACTTGCTACTACACTTGTGAGGGGAGGAGACGACAGGAGGGTTCACTCTCTCCGTTCATTCCACTGTAGCATCAACGCGCACAGGCAGCTGCAGAGTGAACCCTCGTCATCCAGCCTGAAAGAGAGACGAGGAATACAAACACAATGCACGCACATGTCACTTTACGGAGGCCGACAAAAATGACAGGCGTTTTTTTTTTTTTTTTTAATCGTTCGATTAATTGATTTATGGATTATCGTGACAGGCCGAGCGATACCGATCCGATAGCAATACTTTGTGCAAATTTTAAAAAGTGGTGTATTTCATATCATAGCATAAAGAATACAAGACATTTAATTAATTTATGAATTCAAGAAGTTATAAATTTAAATAAATTAATTCATTTAAACAAAAATAATTAAAATACATAAATCAAATAATGAACAATGTAATTAATTCATCATTTAAATTCACAATTAATTGAGGTAATTTATTTATTTATTTCAAACACTGAAGTATATTGAGGTAGCGGGGTGATTCACAATATAGCCAAGCTAATATACTGTACAACAAAAAACAGACGGCAGAATCATTTAAAATGTGAAAATGTTATTTTAAACAACAAAAAAAGAAAATAAGTAAAATAATAAAACCATTAAAATAAATGACGCCATAGCAGGGCGTCAATCAAGCCAGAACCGCCACTGCATGTTGGATATTCGGCTCCGTATCTAGAGCGGTAGTTCCTCCTCACTGTGCGTGGACTGCTGGGTCATGGTACGGGGAAGTCACAAGGGAAGTGCCGCTGTAACCGACGGTTGTTTATACTAGGGACCGTCAATAAATTGCTATTGCGTTGAAGAGAGTTTGTTAAAAAAAAAAAAATCATATATTGTAAATCACACCACAAATGGATCTATAACCATGTCAAATGATTAGCCCTAAAAGTATTTTGCACGCCCATATTTTCCAATTCATGGATGGACTTTTACTGGATTAAGGACCTGACTCACAAAGGTTTGTTTCCAAAGCCAAACAATATTGTTGGTCATGCTGTGTAATAAGAAAGCAAATTTAGCGATACTTTGGTTGCATTATTTGTAATGCCTTGAAAGAGCTATTTTCATAACCATATTTATTCCACAAATTCATGTTTGTCAACAGTACCGGATCGGATTGGCAATACTATAAAAAAATCTTTTTTAAAAATCTGATCGTATGCCAAAAAATGTGGATCGGCACACCCCTTGTAAAAATCATACTTAGAAAGTCATAAACAGGTTTTCTATGATCTGACTACAAAAAATACTGCTTTTACTAATAGTATGACGAGGGATAAACGGGGATGACTGAATACAGTAAATGCGAAAAACAGTGGATGATTCTTAATCATTATGTCATCAGTTTTAGCGACTCTGCATCCTTCGATTGCAACTGAGGCAAAGTCTTTTGCCATTCAAAGAATAGCAGCCATATTCCCCCTTCTCAGAATCGAGCTTGAAGCCACAGACCTGCAGGGAATATGAGAGTAATTAGAACTAAGAAAGACAGTAATCACACTCTTTGTATGAAATTCAGTATCTCCAAGAATGCCGATACCTCACATCTGAAGCACTCGTGATGGAAGGGGCGTCCGTCATGTTTAATGTACTGGAGAAGGCTTCCATCAGTGTCTATCATTGGCTTCTGACAGACACTGCACTTCTCAGCGTGCTTCCTTAACACATTACAAGAAACATTTGACAAGGTATCATCATTATATCAAATTAATAACAATCAACAATCTTGATCATATTGACCTCAATATAAGACGAAGATTGTTTTCCCCTAGAAAAAAAAATTCGGCAAGACATGTTGTCTTCAAGGAAAAGTGCACTTTTTTGGAATTTTACCCATCATCCACAATCCCTTTGTGAGACATGAACACACATGTCTTTCTCTTTTCTGTGTGTTCTAAAGAAAAACAGATAAAAAAGAGGCAGCTTAGAATGCACGTAATGGGACGCACCTAAAAAACCCCTCCAAAAAGCGCCAACAAGGCTCCATTTACGTAATATGACCTCTATATTAACCAAGCTACAGCGACATTGTTATTACTATTGTTATTAACATTGTTACGCCCAAGAAC
The DNA here is from genome assembly GCF_027744805.1 of Dunckerocampus dactyliophorus. Classification (NCBI taxonomy): domain Eukaryota; kingdom Metazoa; phylum Chordata; class Actinopteri; order Syngnathiformes; family Syngnathidae; genus Dunckerocampus; species Dunckerocampus dactyliophorus. Next base: position 27,860,200 of record NC_072826.1, read on the forward strand.
CACGTTACAGGCGTAGTGACACCTCGCCACACCACACCGGCTAGCTACTAGCCGGCTAGCGACTAGCTTCATCACACACTGCCACGCTCACAACGCCTCAGGCCACTTGCGAGATAACGCAACACATTGGAGCTGCCGCCACTGATGTTGTGCTTTTTTTTTGAGTTTGGAAAAGTTAGTGCTAGTTGTAGCGTTGCTTTCTATGTCGCTATGTGAAATCAATGCACCCAGGAAGGAAGTTCCGCTAATGCTTAAAACGACCAAAATAGGGCAAAATACTGTAAATATTCCACGTTATCATGAATGTACCTGTTGCTACATGCTCACAGCATGGATATAAAACCATAAAACCTTGTTGGAGGTGTTTTAATAGCGGGCTTTCTCGGCGGTATAGGTGTGTCCCATTACGTGCCCCTGCCTCTGTTTTTATATCACATTTATACACACAGAAAAGAGAAAGACACGTGTGTTCATGTCCCACATAAGGACTGCGGCTGATGGGCAAAAATAAAAAAAAAAAGTGCAGTTTTCCTTGAAGTTCTAGAGATTTACAGTATAGATGAAAACCCACAGGTGATGCCAAACCACTTTTCCCCCCAAGCATCAGAGCTTTTCTTCCTATCACTCTCTCTCACACACAAACACTCACGCACACACACATAATGAATTAAAAATAATGGGGATCAAGATTTTAAAAATATATTTTTCCCAAAAACGTCTTGAAAAAGCAATGTTGTCAGGTTTGTCTTATATTCAAGTCATATATTATTTATAATTATTTTTTTAAAAAACAAAAAAAAACATGTCCTTCATACCTGTTGTAGTCCAGACAACAATACACTTCTCCAGTATCTGCCTGGATAAAGCTTTCAAGCGGCCGTTTGCACGTCACGCAGGTAAAACAAGCAGGATGGTACGCTCGATTGAGTGCTCGCACTAGTTTGGCTTTGATGCGATAGCCACATGACCAGCAAATCTCAAGACTGGCCTGCAACAGTGGAGAGACAAGTTGCGTTTAATGACCTCAGTTGATTTCTACATCAATACAAATCACGGGATTTTATTTGATCGGACAAATCTTAAGTCAAGTTGAGCAAATGTAGAGTACCATTTGGGAAAATAGACATCTCAAGTACATCTGTAGCCCGCAGCTCATTTTTTAATTGGCTCGCGGCATGTTTTAAAAATACTGTCCTGGCTGCTCAGTACAATATCCACCTTTTAAAGTTGGACTCTGTGGAAGACGTTCTGTTTACCTCATGACACTTCTCACATTTAGGGATCTCCGCCTCGTGGTAGAAGTGTTTTCCAGCCAGAGGGCTGTAACAAGACCTGCACCTGAAGCAGTCTTGGTGGTAAAGCTTCTGCAGGGCGGTTACCGCCCCTTCAGAAAACAGGATGGGCTTCCGACAGAAAGCACAGACACCTGCACATTGGCACAAAAATGAAAGACTAGGTTATAATTAATAATAAAGGTTATAATACACAGAGTACATGCATCGACAGTACATGACAAATGTTAAAAGAGGTCAGGTTACCTCGACTCTTCTCACTGGGGTTATCTTTCTCGATCCCGTTTGACTGTTCTTTTGGAGTAGTTCCAATAGAGGGTGCTGTTTTTTCCTTCAATGTGAAGCACAGGCCACAGCATGAGATACAGGTCATACACTGTGTAAAAACACACATAACATTATTTTTTCCTATCTGAAATTAAATCAGACTAAACCTTTCCAGTTTGAGATCAGTTAGGATTACCAATATTATTTCTATTTGATGAATGCTGCAATTACAACTATTTGAGAGTTTATTACTTTCAAACAATGTGGGCAATTCTAAGGAAATGTATGTAAACTTTTAACTTTGAAGAAAGTCATAAACAAACCTCACAAACCTCTCTAAAATATTCGCTCTCTCATAAATACCCTAAATTCCGGTGTATGAGCCGCTACTTTTGTCTTAAACTTTGAACCCTGCAGCTTATACAGCGGTGCGGCTAATTTATGTCAAAATTCTAATCTCGTGACACCTCCTATACTTCGGAACTACTAATAATTGTTATTATATACTGTGCTGCTTGCGAGTCGGTGAGGAAACGGTAGCTCTTTCTTTGGCAGGAGCCAATCACGAGCTATCAGCGAGCTTGTCAACACAATGGAAATCGCAGAAGGCCGTTATATACCTGTATAACAGAATAAGAACATAACAGTATGACTCCCGGTGTCATCTTTCAAAGAATACTTTACTAACAACACTAAATTCATGACAAAGCAACTTAACACTCAAAGGGTGTACCTGACAAATATACAAACATGTATCAATATGAGTTTAAAGTGGGAAAAAAAAAACAACGTTTTAAAGTTTTTCCATAAGGCACTGAGTCTGAGCAACACATGACGTCAGCCTCCCGCTGGGCTTTGGGCTCCGAGTCCTCTGGCTGCAACGCCATTGCAACGCCATCCACCATTTTCTGTGCTTTCTATGCTCCTCGAAATGAAATGGTTTTCTCAAACGAAATGCATTAAGTGAAAACTCTAAAATGGTGGGGTTTTTCATTTTAAACTCGGATTGGAACATGTTTGTATATTTCTGAGGTATAACGTTTGAGTGTTAAGTTGCTGTGTGATGAGTTTAATGTTGTTTGTAAGATGAAACAGTAAGTCAGACTGTTACATTGAGTAATGACCTCCTGCAATTTCCAATGTATTGACAAGCTTGTCATGATTTTTTTCATAGCTTATGGTTGGCTCCTGTCAAATAAAGACCTGACTGGTCCTCACAAACTCGTATGCCATTTTTTGGTGTAGACACATGTGGCTTATACACCGGTGCGGCTTATACAATCGGAATTTACGTTACATCATTAATCAAATTGAAAAAATTTTGTCAACTCTAACGGGCCTAAAACAGGAGACATTTAGTCCAACCTAATTTCAGACAGTAAGAAGAAAAGTCTCCCTTGCAATATCGCAGTTCGATTATCACTCCCTCACTCTGTTTTTTCAAAAATTTATTAATTAATGAGCGTTTTTTTTTTGGTTGACTATGATGTATTTAGTCAAAATACTGTATATTGAAAGAAAGGTATATGTACTATTCTGGCCACTAGGCGTCAGTAATGTTCGATTATTACTAATGATAAGGGTTGACTTATTTTGAACATGCATACATGTAGCATTGGAATACAAAACAATTCCACATGTCCAAAAAGAGGTAGGAAGACGCAACGCTTATTTAATCCTGTCCCCTCTCCGTTTCACAGTAAATATATTGGAGGCTAGCTAGTTAGCCCTCTAGCTTGCTAATGTTTAATGTTTCTCTTATGTCCCTGCAGTGATCCCATAGCCTGCGCAATGTGATGTAAACAAAGACTATTAAGAGTGTAAAAGTGACTATAGGGGTGTTATTTCATGTCTACAGGGCCCTAATAATGGTAAAGATTGTATTTCCAAAGTCATAAAAAGGGTTTTCTACAATCTAACTATGAAAATATTAATACTTTGTGGAAATTCAACAAACGAGGGATCACCATGTCTTTTCACATAGTGTACGTGCATTTCCGGTTTCAACTGTGTATCAGCAAAGGATCATGCAGGACCCCATTGTTCTTTGGTTATTCAACTGCAACACACTTTTGTAGAGATCATTGTATTTTCAAAAATAACCTTTGGAAAATGACTTAAAAAAAAAAAACATCTGCATGCTCACACAACACTAAAAACCTCTAGCATATCAATATGTGGAGTTTAAGTCAAACAATGTACCAGCATGAGCCAGTTTAAGAAACATTACAGTATTATATGGATCCAAATTTGCAGAATTTGCACCGTAGTCGTACGCCGTGACTTGACCATCTGACACCATCATTCATTAGTAACGAGTACCTAAAACGTGTTTTAATAAGTGTGTGAGGTATATTTAGGGCTTAAACCAGGATTGTGTCAGAAGTGAACAATGGCAATTGAAGAAAGAAGGGGAGGGCTCTGGAGCTAAATGTCATAATTACAACAGACATACAACGGACATAAGGAAGCATTGAGAAACACTGTTCTCAGTGCTTTTGCCCACTTTAGCCTTGTCGTCACTGTGTTGACCCTTCTTATCTCATTCTTCTGTATTATATGTGCAGTTTACAACACAATGCAGCACATTACACAATAACAATTTAGTGCCTACCTCTTTTTTGGAATGTGGCGGTGCCTGCGAGGTCACTGGACTTTGTTTCTGGACAGGGAAAGGTGGAGGTGGTGGGGTTACTGGATCTGGGGAGTATGAAGGCATCTCAGCAGCAGCAGGAGGAGGAGGAGGAAGAGGGGGAGAGGCAGATGGAGAAACAGGAGAGAAGACATCTGTTTGACCTGAAAAAGAAAAAAATAAGAAACTTTTTAGGTTTGCAGAAAACTACGCTCATGCTTTCTTTTTATCTGAGCACGAGTGATCTTCCTTCGGCTGCCTCAGCAAGGCGCTTGTCACCTTTGAGGTGTATTCGGGCTCCTTCTCATGCTGGAAAACTGCCACACGGCTCAATTTTCCATCATGCTCTGCTTCACAATGTCACAGTACATGTTTTGGAATTTGTTTTTCCCCTCAGTGAACCGCAGCTCCCCAGTGCCAGTAGCACTCACGCCCCACCATGCCCGAATGCAGGCAAGACACAGTTACTGTATTTTACTACTCACTTGGGTTGCCGGCAATTTAGACAATCATGGCTGCATGCTCATTGGATAGTACATCTATACAGTACGCCTATACAAGCTTTACACTGACTACTCTAAAGTATATCCAAGTATACTTTGTGTAGTATCGTCCTATGACAGGGGTGTGCAGTGTTTTTCCAGCGAGTGCCACATAGTGAAAAATGAAAGGATGCCACTTTGATATTTTGAAAAGCAACACATGCAGATATGGTAAGGCGTTTTATATATTTTTTAAAAAATTGCATCCCAGTTTTGTCATATCGGTGAAAAAGCATATTATTACTATCAACTTAGCTTTTTGTTGTTTTTTTTCCCCATTTTTGCTGTTTTTTTCAACTTTTGTCATAATCTTTGTAAATGTTCTTGTCATATTATGACTTTATTCCTAAAATATTTTTACTTTATTACCATATTAGAATTTTTTTTCCCTAACCCAATTTTCCAAACACGACAACTTTGTTCATTGTTTTGTTTGTCTCTTGTAATATTGCAATTTTTTTAAGTCTTTTTTTCTTTTCAACTCTATGCTACTAAATTGAAATTATTTTTACTCACACTAGGAGTTTATTTCAAATAAAATTGCTTTTTTTTTTGTTAGAGTACAACTTTTTTTTCTTTTAATATTTTGACATTTTCGTAAAATTACAGCTGCTTTTTTTAATTAATGCTGTTGTTTTTTACTTTATTTTCCAACTATTTCAACCTTTTCTGGTAAATTTTCCTTTTGTAATTCTGACTATTTCCATAATATTTTGACTTTATTCTCGTAATATTATAAACCTTTTCCCCAACAACTTTATTTGTTGTTTTGTTTTTCATATTAAGACTTTAAAAAAAAAAATCTTTTACTATTTAAAGTTCATGCTACTAAAATGAGATTATTTTTCTTCACAATATTACAACTTTTTCCTTTTAAAATTACGACTTTTTCTCGTATATATTAATATAATATTTATATTTTATATTTAATATTTAGTAATATTTTCACTCTGTCATAAAATTACAGCGTTTTCAACTTTCTTCTTGTAAATGTTCTTTCCGTCTTTATGACTTTATTCCCATAATATTTTGACTTTATTCTCATATTATTAAATTTTTCCGTAACCTAATTGTCCAAAAATTACATCTTTATTCGTTGTTTTCTTTGTTTTTCATATTACGACGTAAAAAAAAAAGGTTTCTCTACTATTTCAACTTCATACTACTAAAATGATGTTATTTTTCCTCATCAAATTGTTTTTCTTGTACAATTACAACTTTTTCCTCATAAAATGATCACTTTTTTTCTCTAAACATTTTGACTCTATTCTTGTAAAATTACAACTGTTTTTTTCTTTTATGCTGTTTTCCACTTTCCAACTATTTCAATTTTCTTCTTGTAAATTTAGTTTTTGTAATTCTTTATAGCCACAACATTTTGACTTTATTCTCGTAATATTCGAACTTTCCCCCAACCCTAATTCCGAATATTACAACTTGATTTGTTGTTTTGTTAATCATATTACAACATCATATTACAACAAACAACAGTTTTTTTAGTATTTCAACTTCATGCTACTAAAATGACATTTTTCCTCATATGATGTTTTTCTTGAAAAATGATGCCTTCTTTTCTCTTAATATTTTGACTTGTTGTCTTGTTAAATTCTATTTTCAGAATGTGCTGTGGGCTACAAATGGCCCCCGGGCCACACTTTGGACCCCCCCAATTTAGGCTTTTTCTACGTTACAGCCAAGGTTTATCACCTGGGGTTAATTCGGTGCATAAAATAATTACGGTCAAACATTAACATGAGTAAAGAAGGGAGCAAGACCTCAGAAGAGGAAGCAAATGTTACAATAAACAAATGACACATTCATACATTTCTAATCAACTCAATTCATCAATCTATTTGACTTTGAATCCAAGAGAAAACATCTTGTCATACCTGCAGCATCCCTTCTGTTGTTTTCCCATGCAATTCCTGACTGGACAGGTGCAGGGTTCTCAGACTCCGAAGCCCTGTGGGAAGGCCTTGTAGGTGCAAGGTTTGCAGGGTTCTCAGACCCCGAAGCCCTGTGGGAAGGCCTTGTAGGTGCAAGGTTTGCAGGGTTCTCAGACCCTGAAGCCCTGTGAGAAGGCTTCGTAGGTACAGGGTTCTGAGACAACGAGGGCCTTGGGGAAGGCCCAGCATGAACCCAACCTTTTTTGGGTCCACGTTGCTGCTCGATGTTAGTTTGGTGGGGACGTGACAGGGTGATGAAGACGGAGGACACCTTCTTGTTTGATTCTTCCGAGGCCATGCCTATGGAAAAGCACACTTTTCTTACTGTGAAGAGAGGACACGTCTTTCCAAATGGTTTTCCTGTTTATAAAAGGGATCCTCTTTAAATATGGAGCCAGAACACTGCCATTAAATTTGGGCATTGACAAAAAATGCTGACAGAAAAGGATTCACACTGAAAAATAAAACCCGCACATTAAAAAAATGCAATACTTTGTGTTGTTTGCGTCTTTGTCTGGGGGAGCTTGAGAGCAGGGTCGAGGAGCTGACGACTGGTCTGACAGCTCCAGGTGAACTTGTGGCTTAGCGGCGGTTCAGGGGCTCCTAGCCCCTCCCCTCAAACCCTCCCACTCCACACCAAAACACTGACATTATTGAAAGTGGAAAAATTACAGTAAATTGAAAGTGAAAACTAAAAACACTGTGAGACGCTGAAAAAACTGTCTCAAAACATGTGAATTCAACCTAAATTGCGTGGTGTCTTTAAACGCAACCCTTCATGATGCATAATACAGTAATCCCTCTTTTATCGTGGTTAATTGGTTCCAGACCTGACGACGATAAGTGAATTTTTTACGAGGTTGGATTAAATATGAACAAATGGAATATTTTTGTAGTTATGGCATAGAAAACCTGTTTACGATCTTCTAAATACAGTTTTCAACATTATTAGAGCCACCAAGACATGGAATAACACTCTTATAAACACCTTTACAGTTTTATTACCAAATATAGTAGATATAATCAGAGAAAATAAGACATATTAGACAAATGATAAGACTGACACCTTAGCAGTTCCTTGTTTTTCTCAAGACAGCGTGCTTCCTGTGTACTTGTGGCTTTAAACGGCTTTACACTCCTTATTTACACTCATATTACCTAATATAGTAGAGAGAATAAGAGTCAATAAGCCATGTAAGACGTAAATAAATCTCCTGCAAAAGCAGTGTCACAGTAAATGTGTTCCCCAGGGAACCTTAGTGACAGTCTAGTGCCTGTAGATGTAGAATGTTAGCTCATTTTGGCTCCAGCATACCCGCGTCCCTAATGTGGATAAGCGGCATGGAAGATAGATAGATGGATGGACTTAGCTCATTTAGCCATTTTTATGCTTGAAATTGCTCAATTTAGGCCAAAAATAAGTACAATTTGCTTCAATGTGCATTTTTTTAACTAACAGGCCGTATTCAACCACAAAACAGTGATTATTTTAATTAATTTGAAATAAAAACGTGATATAGTGAGGGAGCGATAATGAAATGTAATTATCGCGAGGGACGACCGCAATGCGGTTAAAATGGGATTAAAATGTTCTGCTACGATTAAAGCGAGACAAATAGGCGAATACATTATCAGACGAGTGGTATCTTTCAGCTTGATTTAAATTTTCAGTTCATTTGGAGCTGTTAATACATACAAATATATGTAACTATAATATATGTTACTGATTAATCTGAATTAATTTGATAAGGGTGATTACAATTTATAATCATTTGACTATGAAAATATCCAAATAAATAGTTTTTAATGTCCACGTTGGATCTTTCGTGTCAATACAGCTTTTTCTACAATGCTAACATTTATTTTCAATATGAAAACTTAATGGCAGTGTTCCGCCTCTCTGCCATTTTATGAAAAAAAAAAAATACTGCGGCTACAACACGGGAAACCTACATGACACTATCTTACTGTATGTTGTGCAGACGACAAAAATATTTGCAGTAAAATTTAACTTAAATGATATTTTAACTATGTAAAAAGGTCATTTTGTTTTTCCTGGTCAACATCACACATTTTCATGGCTCCATCGAGCTAAATCGTAAGTGTCATACCACGCAATGCATACACAATTGAATCCCTGCTCTGTATTGAATATAAATACATCATGCAAAGACACAAAGTGGTAATTCATTGTTAAGGATGGTATCCTATCACTGGTATCTCAACGGTACTACCTGAGCGATGAAGTAGTTGTCGTCCTTTCTGTCGGCGTTACTTCTCAATTTTTCTTCTGCCCGCAAGAGTGGACTTTACGCTGTACGCCGAGGAGGGTGATTTATATCTGCAGGAGGCCACTCCTTGTGCGACTCCAGCAAGAGGAGTACCACCTCCACCCCAAGCCATAAAAGGCCAATAGGTAGGATTTACAGGAAAAGCCAGCAGAAATATGACGTACCTGTCCCTCCATCGATACTTCACGGGGGAGTTGGGGCTTATGACAGCTGACTTTGGGCAAGAGGTGATGTAGTATTTGTAGGTACTGTTGTATGATCCTCTATAAATTTCATCATAGCATGGTTATGCATGATACAAGTATGGTGTGATATACAGCTGTACTACCGTGGAAGTACACGTGGAGCATTTTCTTGCTTCAGCTGGACCGATGGGATTCCAGGAATCAAACCTGCCTGAACCACGTTACCTCCTAAAGAGAAAGTGACGCGATGCTTGCGCAATAATACACACATCAGGTTTTTTTTTGATGAGTATACGATAAGCTTTCCTCCCGGAAGGCCTAACATTTACAAAGCCACCACCCAATGTTATCTTTGGAAATGATGCCTCCAACAACTCTTGTTATTTCCCGGCATTCTGCCTAGTCCCCTTCCTTTATTGCAAAATATTGTTGGCTTGACATGGTATCGGCATACGTCTCATACTTTGTGCAGAGATACAGTAATTACAATGTACAGCTGTCAATCAATTAAAACATTTAATCGCGATAATCGCATCTTGTCCATAGTTAACGCATAATTGATCGCAATATATTACTCTTTTGAACGCATATTGTTCTGAGAAGCAAAACTCTTTACTTAAGTGGCCCCACCAACTAACCGGAACTAGGTTCCTCATCACCGAAATCAGACCTTACATCCATAACACCCATTTCTGGTTCCAACAACAAAATGTAAGCATTCAACAAAACTAACTAAAAGGTTCATGTTCAGTTGTCCATTCATTTGTTGTCATTTATGCTAAACACCACAGAAAGTGTGCAGCTGCACTATTTATGGACCTCTCAAAAGCGTTTGGTACAATTAATTACAACATCTTAACAACAAAATTAGAAAGGTACGGAATCACAGAATTAGTTTTGAATTGGGTTAAAAGCTACCTGGCAAACAGGAAGCAATATGTAAAGCTAGGAGAACATGCATCTGCGAATTTAAATATTACATGTGGAGTACCCCAGGGGTCAATATTAGGACCAAAACTGTTCAACTTGTATATCAATGACATCTTTTAAAGTTCCCCACATTACTCACCGAGTTAACCAGGGTGTTATTATGTTGTTGGTTTTATGACAGCAACGGTGATATCAGCAGTATGATTATATATTTTTTTTTTTTTACAATGATGTGCATTACAGTAATTATCATTCTGTTCACTATCATAATCATTTCATGACTGCTATTATGTGTGACTGTTTCAATGCAGTATTGTCATTGTGATCACTATCATAGTTCATCATTTCATGACTACTATTATGTGTGATTGTCACTGACAGCGTTGTCATTGTGGTTGTTGATATTGTTTTGTCCTTTGTCTTTATGTCCTTGTTCGTCTTTATATGTCACAGACATTTATTTGCTGATGTTGTTCTGTATGTTTCTGTTGTTCTGTTCTTGTTGACACAATTGTTGTTGTTGCTGCTGTTGTCCTTGTCTCCTGTCTCTCTTTTTTTTTTGTCCCCCCCGTTTCCTTTTCTCTTCTTCTCTGTCACCTCCTGCTCCGGTCCCTTCGCTCCAAATTTGCTTAATAACCAGCATCAAAGTCAAATAAATTCTGTATAACAGGGGAATTGTATATCACACTTCTCCCTGGCAGAGTAAATCTGTTGAGCACTTGACGGCATTTAATCTGCTTTAAAGGCTGGACAGGACAGGGGTAAAATAAATAAATAAATAAATAAAGTGACGAAAGACTTAAAGTTGGTATCATTTGCGGATGATACTACTGCCTTTTGTTCTCGAGAAAGCACACATGAGCTAATTTAAAAAAGTCACGGAGGAAATGGCCATATTAAAAAGATGTTTTGATAAAAATAGATTATCCTCGACTTACGTAAAACTCAAATAATACTATTTGGTAATCACAGAAAGGACACGTACGACCAAATACAAATAAACGGAGTGGACATTGAAAGGGTGAATGAAAACAAATTTCTGGGGATCATAATAGATGGAAAAAATGAGCTGGAAATCTCACATCAAAAATATACAACATAAGGTGGCGAGAAATACTTAAATATTAAATAAAGCAAGATTTTTTCTTGATCAAACATCACTCCACACTCTTTACTGTTCTCTGGTATTACCAGAACTAACTTATTGTGTGGAGATATGGGGTAAACACTATAAACGCAATCTTCACCCGCTAAATGTACTACAAAAAAGATCAGTGAGGATAATCCATAATGCTGCGTATAGAGAATATACAAATGTATTTTTATAAATCACAAATATAAAAATTCGCTGATTTAGTACATTTTCAAACAGCAAAAATAATGCATAAAGCTAACAATAACCTACGACTCAAAAACATCATGCAATACTTTTCTACAAGAGAGGAGAAATACGATCTTAGGGAAAAGCTAAACTTGAAACAATTATATGCGAGAACAACGCTAAAAACCCACAGCATTCCACTATGTGGAATTAAATTATTGAACGGATTGAGTAAAGAACTCAAACAATGCACCAAGATGAGTGAATTCAAGAAAAAATATAAGCAGTTGATGTTTGCAAAATACAGTAGTACCTCGCATAACGTAAACCTCTTTTTACGTAAATTCCACTGAACGTAAAGAATTTATGTAAAATTTTTGCATCGTATTACGTAAGAAATTCCATATAACGTAAAGCGTCAAGTCGGTGCAAGTTCAGAAATTCAATTTGAATAGCTCGCGCGACAGAGAGAGGGAAACATTTTCCATGACTAACAGAGTACACTTGCTGACACCTTCTGACACTACATGCTCTCATTGGCTGATTAGCTGGGCACCGCCTACGCTCTCATCTCATTGGCTGATTATCGGGGCACCGCCTACGCTCTCATCTCATTGGCTGACTTGTACAGCGCGTACGTGAGTTTGTGTGAGAGACCGGCTTCTCCCTTCAACCTCCCTTCCTCATCGTAGTCGCCCTTAAACTAGTTGATTGTTTTTGTTTTTCAGTTTTATTCATTACAGTAATCTTATTTATTACCTTATTTTATATTGGAATGTTACTCTACTATGTTTATGCTAACGTTTTCTTATATTTTCCCACCATATTTGGTGGACTTTGAATATTTTGAAGGGCTAGAGGGGTGAGTTTGGGAAGATCTTGGAACGGATTAGGCTATTTACATGTATTTTACGCTTCGTATAACGTAAAAACCCTATAACGTAAACATTCTCGGAACGGATTATTTACGTTGTAGGGGCATCTACTGTACAAGGAAGAAGAGTATTGAACTTGTTTTGTTACGCTTTTCTCTATTATTACACTGATTATTATATGATTCATATTTATTGTGAAAAACCTTAATTACATCATCATATTGTTACATTACCTTATCATTCTTCTATGTATTCAGAAATCACATGAAATACAGGAGGTGAATAAATGTACTGTAAAAGATGTGGAACGGATAGAGGGTAGGATTAAATAAGCTTAGATTCATCCTACTCCTTTTGGACATGTGGAACTGTGAATTGAATTATGTGATGTATTCCATTGTAACTTGCATGCCTGTTCAAATAAAACAAAACCATTATCTTTTCTGCATGTAAAACTTTAATTATTGCCTATAAAATGTGTTTACATTTTTGGGTGTCTGGAACGGAATCAATGGATTTACGTTATTTTACGTACGGGAAAATTTGCTTGGGTTGATTTTGGTTTGAGTCGGACCTTCTGGAGCGGATTAATGATGTTAACAAGACGCCACCGTACTTGTCTCATTCTCAGAACTTTCAGCCATGCCTGCATGCAAGCATGTCTTCCAAGGCATTTTGAGCACAACCCGTAGGGGGCGCCACAAATGTAATTTCCAGTCATGAATAAATTAGGACACCCCATGGGGTATCATGCTTTCCCGCTGTTGGAAATCAATCACAATTCATTAAAAAATATATCAAACATGAGTATATTTATTAACATTGTATTGGAGGGAGACTTCAGCTGTTTTTTGATAGTGTTTTACTTGTGTAGTCCCTTTTTCTGTAGCTTTGTCCATATTTTCTCATGTGGGTCTCTTGTTCTTCTTCTTCTTCTTCCTAAATGGGAAGTAATGGATTAGTGATAGATCAAATTTTTTTTTTTGTGAATATTATTTGAACTCATTCATTACCAAAGACGAATGTATATGTTTTTATAAACCCGAATGCCCGATCCTAACAATGTATTTATACGTCTTTTCCATTTTTTTGCGCGAGAGGCAAAATGAGGTGATGATGCAACTCCACACTAATGCACTTTACTTTCAGAGCAATTTTAAGCCATAAAAATGGCCACAGGGTGGCAGAAGTGCATTTGATAAGAGCTCGTCATGGATCATGTAGATGTAAAAATCACACGACAGGAAGGAGGAGTGAGAGCGTGTGGAAGAGTGTAGCGTGCAGAAGCTTACGCATTGTATTTTAACGCATGCGCGCGCACAAACATGCACACACAATTCAGTTCCAAATGTGAAAATTGTAAACAGTTCATGGTGTTATATTTGTAAATATATTGTTATTTTGATGTAAAACAACCCCTTTTTGTTTTGTTTATGTTGTGGTATAGTTGTTTAGATATTTGAGCTGTCACAAAAGCAAAAAATATTTGTGTCAAAGTGAAAGTCATGCTTGAAATATATCTTTTTGCAAAAAGCTGTTGTTCTCCCCCTTTTTTTTTTTTAAGTCAGGAAGTGATATTTTCCTGAAACTTACCTATGTTCTACTGCTGATTACTAAAGAACGGAAAACAATAGAAACAACAAAAAAAAAAGACGAGAGTCTAACCTGTCTTTTGGTAGGTTCCATGTTTATATATGCATAGAACACAATATTCTGTGCACCTTGAAACATCAGTCAAAATTGTCTAAAACGGCCGGTACTGAAGGGGTTGTCTTTTGTAAAATGGCTGGGATTGAAATGTTAACGTGAATGGAGTGGGTGAATCGCTCTATGAATGTTCTGAACTCCTGTTTCCATTCCTTTGCCCCGATGCTGATGTTGCAGAAATGACAAACGAAGCCTTTTCGGCACAGACCTTTAAGACGATCTGTAGCAGGTCCTGCGAGGACCACAGGCAGACAGCTTCCCCCAGGAAAGTGACGAGGACATGGAGTACATCAGACCAGTTCCCCACAGTCAGCATCAGAACCAGCAAGGCCCCGAGTCGCACCACCACAGTGTGCAGCAGGGCCTCTGCACCCGTCTGACGTTGTTGATCCTCTGGATGAAACCAAAGAAAACACCGTTAAACATCCCCCATTATGCAAAAGTAAACTTTTTTTTGAATGAGTAATTCAAGCATCAAACAACATTTTGGACGACACACTTCCAATACACTATCGTGGCACCTCAGAGACTTACTTTTCATTCACTCATAAAGTCCTAAAGCCTTGTGACTCATCCCCACCTTGATTATACACCACCAGCATTGAGTAACAAAGTGTGAGCGGTGTCCAAAACTTGAGCGCCTCCTTCTGGGACAGGAAGTGGTCATAAACTGTGGCAAGGGAGGCCACGGCCGCCACCGCAAAGACTAAAACAACCAGTCTTTTTAGCGAGGCCAGCAGGGTGTGTCCTGAGGCCAGCAGGGTGATGCACTTCCCACAGTAGCGCTCCGTGCTGTGCAGAGGGTACAGTCGGCCCACGTGACTCCACAGGGAGCTGCAGAAGCCCGACAACGCCCAACTGAGAGCGGCAGCCAGGAACAAGCTGAGGGAGCTGTGTGGCGCTCCCTGATGGAGGAAGTACAGCGTACAAGTGATGCTGCACCCGAGCGAGAAGTGGCTCTGGATGAGGAGAAATTGAACGCCCCTGCCACCAGAATCCTGAAACATCAGAAAGCACGCTTATAATAAAGACAAAAATATATTGACTTTTCTGTGTGGACTCACCGGTCGGGTAGACACAAAGGCAGAGACGGCCCGCAGGGAAAACTCCAGAACAATCAGAGATGAAACACGCGAGCCAACCAAAGACAGGAGGCCTGTCAAAGCCCAGAAGTGGACTAAAAATCTCCAGTGTGCTGTGAATGGACTTCTTGCTGAAGGTGTCTTCTCATTGCTCTCAGTTTTACTGCTCAGAGAAATGGAAAAATATGTTTGCTGTATCAGACAAGAAATGTATGAGACCAGGGGTGTCCAATATGTGACCTGGGGGCCATTTTTGTTATTACATCAGCCCTCTGCATTTAAAAAAAAATAAACATTTATTCATTTTTAATGAGAAACATGCCTGATCAAAATGTTAAGACCAGTTGGAAGATTGCAAGAATTTACATCCACTGATGTCAAGGAGGTTCTAAGTAGAGCTTCAAAATGCAAAAAGAAAAAATGGGAGTGAGACAAAAAAAACATTTCGAGTAAGAAATTTATTGCAAACAAGCATTGAAGTGAAACAGGCTGTTCATCAGCTGATCAAACGTTTAAGAGCACAGCCTTTAAAAAGGAAAAATGTTTTTGCAAAAATGTGGATTGGATGTGATTTAGTGTTTAATGTCAGGTATTCACACTGTCATGATCTCTTGATGGCAAAGGCAAAAAAGCTTTCTCTCTTTGAACGTTGTGGGATTGTTGAGCTGCATAAGCAAGGCCTCTCGCAGCGCACCATTGCTGCTGAGGTTGGACGCTGTAAGACCGCCATTTGAAACTTCTTCAAACCTGAGGCTCATGGAACAAAAAAAGTGTTCGACCAAAAAAAATAAAAAACAACCCCAAGCCAGAGGATCCCATTGGCTCAAAACACATGACCATCCTTGGCCCAAATGAAGGTTGTTACTGGTGCCGAGTGCAGTCCAATAACCATCAGACGAGATGAGACAAGGGTTTTAGGAAGAAAAAAATATCTTCAAAAGCCTCGTCTGCTTCAAGGCCACAAAATTGGCCATTTGGAAATTGCACTAGAGCACCAAACGTGGGACATTGAAAGGTAGAAGAAAATGTTAGAGAAAAAATATATATGAGAAAAAAATGTAACCTCGACGGTCCTGATGGCTTCCAACGTTACTGGCATGACAAGGAGATCCCACCTGAGATGTTTTCCACACGGCAAGGTGGAGGGGGCGCCATCATGATCCTTCAATGGAAAAATGGAGCTTCAGGTTGTGCAGGAGCGTCAAACGGCAGCCAGCTATGTGGAGATGTTGCAGGAGGCATCCCTCATGACTGAAGGCCCTCGTCTGTGTGGTAATGACTGACTTTTTCAACAGGACAACGCTGCACTTCACAAAGGACTTCTCACAGAGGAATAAGCTCACTCTTTTAGACCATCCTGCGTGTTCCCCTGATCTAAATCCAATGGAGAACATTTGAGAATGGATGGCAAGGGAGGTTTACAAAAATGGACATCAGTTCCAAACAATGGATGCTCTCTGTGAAGCCATCTTTACCACCTGGAGCAACATTCCCACTAGCCTCCTGGAAACACTGGCATCAAGCATGCCCAAACCCATTTTTAAGGTGATTAACAAGACTGGAGCAGCTACTCATTACTGACTCCCTTTTTCAACATTTTATTTTTATTTTAGGGGCGTTTCAGCGTATATTTTAGCTAAGGTGTTAAACTTTTGATCAGCTGATGAAGAGCCTATTTCACTTTAATACCTGTTTGCAATAAATTGCTTACTCCAAAATGTTTGTCTCACTCACATTTCTTCTATTTGCATTTTTAAGATCTACTTAAGATCTCCTTAAGATCAGAAGAACAGTGAAAAATGTACATTGTGGCAATTTTCCAACTGGTCTTAAACTTTTGATCTGGAGTGCTTATTAATCAATATCACATCTTTAATGTACAGATATGCATCTGTGTGGCCCCCCACCTGCATCCTTCAACTTTTTTCTCTGTGGCCCTCAGTGGAAAAAAATCAGACAGCCCTGGTTTAAGCTGTTTTTAAAAACCTCACCTGCACATTTGGGTGAAGTAGTACACTCTCGTCAGACTGCACAGCACTGATACTCCACATGCGCCGACAATTCCTTGAAAACGCAATCAGAATCATTGCAAAACTTCTCAATTAGCATCAACTCACCTTGAAAAAAGCAGTCAACTGGATTAGACTCAAATGGCAACAGCGCCAAGATCCAAGAGAAAGGGAAAACCATGTTTTTTTGTGTATTAGTATTGCAACAAAGACATCAAGCTAAGAAACCTCACACTTGTTTATGGGTAATTTCCTTAAGCCAAGCCTCTGGCTAAAGATTGATCATTGCTGATCATTGTCAACACTCTTTGACACTAAAAGATCCAAAGGTCAGAAGTGATCTCACTGTGATTGTCAGTCCACTCAGTGCATGATGAAAGAGTCTGGAAAAAGTCCTCCCAAATAAAACCAAGCAATCAAACGTATTAGAAAGGTCGCCTTGATTGAACCGATCAAAGAGTCTCCCATTGGATAATTACTGCACACGTGATTATGTTTTAACTACGTCAGGCCAAAGCGATATTTCCCTAGCTTGTTTTACATGAATTAATTCAAGACGTACAATAACAACTGTTAAATTGTAATATTTGACACCTTATTAAATAATTTGAATTGTTAAATTGGATTAAAATGTGATTTTCATGGCAAAAAATAAGCTTTTGGAAATGAGCTAGTGTACCTTACCAGACACACCTCCATTTTGGGGAAGCCAGGACAGTCACGAGAGGTGGGCGGCAGTGTTGCCAGGTGTCGCGAGAGAAGCAAGCGGCGAGCTCTCTGAAAACAAGCTCAAAAGGACATGGAATTTGGGAATATGCAAGCGACTTTACCAATAAAAAAATAAGACCAAAACAACATGGAACTTTGGAATTTGCGAACAAGTTTACAAAAAGAAACAAGACCAAGTAGCTTAACCGAGCGAACCTCGTAACGCGAGTGGGCGGATCGATTCAAATATCGATCGTGTTTGAGTGACCGATACTACCGTGACAAATGTGATATTTTTCAGTTCCCTTCCATGTTTATTGTCACATTATCTGTGTCTTTTGTTGTATTGTTCAACTATAATGTTATATTGTCTACAAACACAGGATGGATTTAATTAAATGAGAACCAATAGTAGTTTTTGTTTTTTTTTTTACTTTAGACTTTATTTTGCTCAAACAATTGGGTGTAACAAAAGGAGATGCATGTATTATTTTGTTGATATTGTTATACTGTCTATTCACAAAAACTTATAAAATACAAACTTAGCACATTTTTTTGCCCCAAATCTTTGTCCTGTGTTTTATTTGATTATAATCAACAAATTAAACTCCAAATCACAAAATTATTGAAGGGTCTTGAAAAGTCTCAAACCAAAAGTGTCCGTATCAGAAGTACCACCCCTGCCTGTACTTGGTGTCGCACTGGTACCAAAATTTGCAGTATCACCCAACCCTATTAGTCACATGACTGTCACCACTCCAAAAATGTTTCTTATGGAGAAGGAGAAGGGGTCAGGGGGAGGGCTAAGGGGCCCTACATGAGTTCAAAGTATGGGGCCCATTTTAGGACACGGCTTCTTAAGGGTTTTAAGTATCTAACAGGATCTAATACAAGAGCTGTATGTGTCAACAAAGATAAAAATGAGATGTACTGATATGGCAGCACACTTCTCAGTATGATGAAGTGCAGTTCCTAACCACCGCAAACAAAATGATACGTTTGTCATCATCCAGGCACACATGAAAGTTATTGCTAATAAATATACAATTGGAGGTATTCAAGTAAAATCATCACACTTCATGCATTTGACAGTAGCTTCTCAAACCCCAGCAGGATCCATTGTTGGTCAAGAAAGTTCTTTGTTCCTTCTGTCCTCCCCGACTTAGTCTTTTACAGCGTTGTGATGTCGTATTTGGGTCCATTCATCCCCGTCCAGGGACCTGCGTGCCCTCCACCGCCTGCTGCCTCATCACGTCCCAGAAGAGCATGCTGAGAACCGTGTGCGGAGCCAAGCGCAGGAACACGGGGCCCATGCCTTTGTACAGACCCAGCAGGCCTTCAGCTTGGCACACCTTCAGCAGACAGTCCCAAAAGCCTCTGTAGAGGCGGCCCTAAGAAGAGCATCCAGAGAACGAGCACTCGTCAGAGCTTTTGTCTGAGCAGGATGCGTGCGCAAAGTGGACCATCCAAAGTAAAAGGAGGGCACCGCCGATGGTAAAGAGGAATAGTGTGACGATAACCGCAGAAGCGGCAATGGAACAAACTGCGAGGCTGGAGAAAGCGGTATCATCATCAACATCTCTGTCCTGGTTGCTCAGCACTATATACATCCTATTTTCCGCCTCATTTAATTATGATTTTAGTCTGATTATATGGCGGTTGGCTTCTTTTTACACTTGTATGGCAGTTTTAAAATGCACAATACATGATAGATACCACCTTCTGCCACATTTCATTATATTTTACTTTAATTATACAACGCTTGGCTTCTTTTTACACTTGTATGGCAGTTTTAAAATGCACCATACATGATTGATACCACCTTCTGCCACATTTCATTATATTTTACTGTAATTATATGGCGCTTGGCTTCTTTTTACACTTGTATGGCAGTTTTAAAATGCACCATACATGATAGATACCACCTTCTGCCACATTTCATTATATTTTACTGTAATTATATGGCGCTTGGCTTCTTTTTACACTTGTATGGCAGTTTTAAAATGCACCATACATGATAGATACCACCTTCTGCCACATTTACTTTAATTATACAGCGCTTAGCTTCTTTTTACACCTGTATGGCAGTTTCAAAATGCACCATACATGATAGATACTACTTTCGGCCACATTTAATTATATTTTACTGTAATTATACGGCGCTTGACTTCTTTTTATACTTGTATGGCAGTTTTTAAACGCACCATACATGACAAATTCCACTTTTTGCCTCATTTAATTGTTATTTCAGTTTAATCATACGGCGGTTGGCTTCTTTTTACACTTGTATGGCAGTTTTATAATGCACAATACATAATGGTTACCACTTTCCACCTCATTTAATTATTATTTTTGCTTAATTATAGGGCGGTAAGCTTCTTTTTACACTTGTATGGCAGTTTTAAAATGCACCATACATGATACAAACAAGTTGGGGGTTCAGGAGTTCCCCAGTAAAGCTCCAAACCCACCCTTTGAAACTCATCCACCGGCTGATTGTAGAGTCGTGTGCTGATGACGTCAAAGGGTGTCATGGTGACGGCCACGGCGACCCCGCTGATGCTGGCCGCTACCAAAGCCGTGAGCCAGCTGCCCGGGCTGAACCGCTGCGAGGGCAAAGGGAGGAAGATCTGTGGCAGCTGCTCCGTCACGTGCACTCCAAAAATGGCCGCCGTTAATCCCCCACGCCTACCTGGGAATGTGACACCCACTCCTTGGCCGAGGTGAAGGTTGCCAGTTGAGCAGCCGAGCCGACCATGACTCGAGGCACGGCCCCGTTCACGCCCCTCCACAGTCCGATGAAACCGTCTTTTCTGTAGATGCTAACAAAGGCATCGCACACTCCCTGCAATGTGACAAAACCAGCATCAGATGTCTCAATACATTCTACATTCTTTACGTCTACGATAGCTGACGGTTGGCTCCATCTTACAGGAACATAACCTTTCTTAATAACAGCGGAGGATTCCCAAAAACAGCAAAGCATTCCTGTCATATAGAGGATCTTTAATGAGTGTTTGTAAAAACAGCCAAGGCATTAAACCAGGGGTCATCAACACAGTGTCCGCGGGCACCAGGTAGCCCCCCCACGGCCACATGACGCGCCCGCAAGCCTTCTTTTCTTTCAGGTTTTCAGTTAATAATGTGAGAACACTAGAAAGAAAAGTATTCGGAAACACAAAATGTGAGTTGTGGATACCAGCATTTTGTTAATGTTTTGGTAAAACAAGCATATTTGATTTGTTTGGGTTGAAATAAGGTGTGAAAATCTATCCATCCATCCATTTTCTATACCACTTCTCCTCATTAGGGTCGCGGGGCATGCTGGAGCCTATCCCAGCTGACTTCGGGCGACAGGCAGGGTACACCCTGGACTGGTCGCCAGCCAATCGCAGGGCACACATACATACTCACATTCATATCTATGGACAATTTAGAGTCGCCAATTAACCTAACATGCATGTTATTGGAATGTGGGAGGAAGCCGGAGTACCCGGAGAAAACCCACACACACGGGAAGAACATGCAAACTCCACACAGAAATGCCCAAGCGGAGAATCGAACGCAGGTCTTCCCAATCTCCAGGCTGTTACTGTGTTGGCCAACATGCTAACCACTAGACCACCGTGCAGCGGTATGAAAATCATTTCTACAAAAATGAGTAGCTCGTGGCCATTTTCATTTTCTAAAAGTAGCTCTCGCAAGAAAAAACATTGGACCCCTGCTTTAAACCATCATAAAAGACTTTTGACGAGCGCTTTTGCAGTATGCACAAAAAAAACAAAACAAAGCCTTCCTGTAGGGGATCTTTGATGGGCATTTCTTCCAGTAGATTCCAAAAAAACAGCAAAGCACTCTCATTGTATTGAAGATTTTTGACTAGTAGGTCCTTAAAAACAGCAGATGGATCCTGTAATATAGGAAAATGCAAAGCATTTTTACAGAAAATCCTTAAAAACAGCAGTGTGGGCCACCCTTAGCAGCAACAACTGCAATCAAGCGTTTGTGATAACTTGCAATGAGTCTCTTACAGCGCTGGGGAGGAATTTTGGCCCACTCATCTTTGCAGAATTGTTGTCATTCAGCCACATTGGAGGGTTTTCCAGCATGAAGCGCCTTTTTAAGGTCATGCCACAGCATCTCAATAGGATTCAGGTCAGGACACGGACTAGGCCACTCCAAAGTCTTCATTTTGTTTTTCTTCATCCATTCAGAGGTGGACTTGCTGGTGTGTTTTGGATCATTGTCCTGCTGCACAACCCAAGTTGCTTTCAGCTTGAGGTCACCAACAGATGGCTGGACATTCTCCTTTAGCAGAATTCATGGTTCCATTTATCCCAGCAAGTCTTCCAGGTCCTGAAGAAGCAAAATAGCCCCACACCATCACACTACCACCACCATATTTTAATGTTGGTATGGTGTTCTTTTTCGGAAATGTGGCGTTACTTTTACAGCAGATGTAATGGGACACACACCTTCCAAAAAGGTGCTCAACTTTTGTCTGGTCAGACCACAGAGTATTTTCCCAAAGGTCTTCGGGATCATCAAGATGATTTCTGACAAAATTGAGATGAGCCGCAAAGTTATTTTTGCTCAGCAGTGATTTTGGTCTTGGAACTCTGCCATGCAGGCCGTTTTTGCCCAGTGTCTTTCTTATGGTGGAGTCATGAACACTGACCTTAACTAAGGCAAGTGAGGCCTGCCGTTCTTTGGATGTTGTTGTGGGGTCTTTTGTGACCTCTTGGATGAGTCGTCACTGTGCTCTTGGGATCATTTTGGTTGGCCGGCCACTCCTGGGAAGGTTCACCACTGTTCCATGTTTTCGGCATTTTTGTAGAATGGCTCTCACTGTGGTTCGCTGGAGTCCCAAAGCTTTAGAAATGACTTCATAACCTTTTCCAGAGTGATAGATCTCAAATAATCTCATTTCTGCTTTAACGAGGGGGGCAATCACTTTTCCACAAAGGGCCATGTGGGTTTGGATTTTTTTTTCTCCCTTAGTAATAAAATGTTTCATTTAAAAACTGCATTTTGTGTTCAGTTGTGTTGTCATTGACTAATATTTACATTTGTTTGGTAATCTGAAACATTAAAGTGTCACAAACATGCAAAAACATGAAAAATCAGGAAGGGGGCAAACACTTTTACACATAACTGCGTCTATACATCTTCATAGAAATAATTTGTATTATTATTATTATTATTATTATGATTATTATTATTATTTTTAGCGATACCCTCACAGTGTCTGCCGAAAAAAGTTCTGTCCCTTGGACAAATGTAATTGAGGACCACTAGTCTTACCAGATGGTTATGCTGATGGCCCACTGCTATGGCTTCCACTGTTTGAGCCTGCAGATGCGTCTTCACCTGCCAATCAGACAACATTAGGAATGGCAGCAAAAGAAGTTAGAAACAGGATGGCATTGCATATTATGCAAACTGAATCACTTACATGCAAATGCATAAATGCGCTGACCACATTATTAGGTACACCTGCACAAACTAAAATCGATAGAGAGGCTTCATTCTTGTTGCATCTGCAGCATATTGTTGTAATGAACATATTGACTTTTCAAACGAGTAAAAGCGAGTAAAACAAAAGATATGAATCCCTTTTATCAACTTTTTGACCAAATTTTTACAGTCAGTGGATCCAAGAAATACAAGAAATGTAAAATAATATAAAAAAAAACATTTTCACAGCAGTTAGAGGCATTTCATGAACTGCCAGGTGCTGCACATTTGCCATGTGTGGTGTGTCTACAGGGGACGTCCCAAGTGCATTTACGACCCACAGCAGATTTTTTTATTGGCCTTGGCACGTTCTAAAAATACAATTAAACAAGAAAAAAAAAAATGAAAAAAAAGCAGTAATTTTACAAGAATAAAGATGAAATATTATGGGAGTAAAGACTTAATGGTATGAGAAAAAATTAAAAAGGTAAATAATTGAAGGAGAAAAATAATATGAGAAACAAACAAAACAAAGAACAAATTGCAGTTCTGGGAAAATAAAGTTGCGAAAAGTTATAATATTATGATAAAAATTTTAATTTTATGGGAAAAAAAACTCTTATGAGAATAAAATCATAATATTAACACGAAGAAAGATGTTATTTTATAAGCATAAAGTTGAAATATAAAAAAAA
This sequence comes from Dunckerocampus dactyliophorus, assembly GCF_027744805.1. Taxonomy (NCBI): domain Eukaryota; kingdom Metazoa; phylum Chordata; class Actinopteri; order Syngnathiformes; family Syngnathidae; genus Dunckerocampus; species Dunckerocampus dactyliophorus. The sequence continues at coordinate 27,884,139 of NC_072826.1, forward strand.
GGATGTTCGTTTTAGTCTCTAAAGTCATCATATTTTGAAAAAACAAAATAAAGAATGAAGTTGCAAATTTTGGATAATTAGGTTGGGGAAAATTTATGATATTAGGAGAATAACTTCAGAATATTACAAGAAAAAAATGGTCGTCTTACGGGGAAAAAGTGAGAATTTTACAAAAGTAAAATCATAATATTCATAGGAAAAAACATGTCATTTTTAGAAGCATAAATTTGAAATATTAAAGAAAAAGGATGTTATATATATATATATATATATATAAAATATATATTTATAATATATATTATATATATATTTTATATTAAGTCATAATATTTTGAAAGAAAAAAAAAAAGAATGAAGTTGCAAATTTTGGAAAATTAGGTTGGGAAAAAGTTATGATATTAGGAGAATGAAGTCATAATATTACGAGAAAATGGTCATCTTATGGAAAAAGACTTTTCCAAGAATAAAATCATAATATTAATAGAAAAAAACATGTCATTTTTAGGAGCATAAAGTTGAAATATTAAAGGAAAAAAAGTGATTTATCTAGTGTCATAACATTATGAAAAACAAAACAAAGAATGAGGTTGAACATTTTGGAAAATTAGGTTGGGAAAAAGCTATGATATTAGGAGAATAAAGTAATAACATTACAGGGAAAAAAATGGTCATCTTATGGGAAAAAAGTCAACATTTTACAGGAATAAAGTCATAATATTATGAGGAAAAACATGTACTTTTTAGTTATTATGATAGTAAAGTCAAAATATTCTGAGAATAAAATCATAATATAAGAATGAGATGTACAAGAAGAAAGTTTAAATATTTGAAAAATTTTTTTTTAAAGTGTAATGTAAAGAGAAAAAGTTCATACTAAGTAATACTTTGTCACAGATAACACAAAGCTGATGTTGCAGGTGTTTTTTCTGGAAATATATATAAAAAAAACTCAAACACAAACTGGTTTAAAAAATGTAAAAGTGGCCCCCGCATCCTTTCATTTCTCAGGATGAAGTTTGGACACCCCTGGTCTATGTATATAGATGGTTGTTATTCATATATAGTGAGGTGAAAAAGTGTTGGCCCCTTCCTGAGTTCTTATTCTTTTGCATGTTTGTTACACTTACATGTTTCAGACCATCATACAAATTTTAAATATTAGTCAATGACAACACAACTGAACACAAAATGCAGTTTTTACATTAAACTTTTATTATTAATGGAGAAAAAAAATCCAATCCTACATGGTGCTGTGTGAAAAAGTGATTGCCCCTTCTGTTAAAAAATAACTTGAGTGAGATTAATTGAGATCTATCAGTCTGGAAAAGGTTAAAAAGCCATTTCTAAAGCTTTGGGACTCCAGTGAACCACAGTGAGAGCCATTATCCACAAATGGCAAAAACGTGGAACAGTGTTGAATCTTGCCAGGAGTGGCCGGCCAACCAAAATCACCCCAAGAGCGCAGCAACGACTCATCCAAGAGGTCACAAAAGACCCCAAAACAACATCCAAAGAACTGCAGGCCTCACTGGCATCAGTTAAGGCCAGTGTTCATGACTCCACCATGAGAAAGACACTGGGCAAAAATGGAGTTCCAAGACCAAAACCACTGTGGTAGTGTGATGGTCTGGAGCTGTTTTGCTGCTTCACGACCTGGAAGACTTGCTGTGATAAATGGAAGCATGAATTCTGCTGAAGGAGAATGTCCGGCCATCTGTTGGTGACCTCAAGCTGAAAGCAACTTGGGTTGTGCAGCAGGACAATGATCCAAAACACACCAGCAAGTCCACCTCTGAATGGCTGAAGAACAACAAAATGAAGACTTTGGAGTGGCCTAGTCCAAGTCCTGACCTGAATCCTATTGAGATGCTGTGGCATGACCTTAAAAAGGTGCTTCATGCTGGAAAACCCTCCAATGTGGCTGAATGATAACAATTCTGCAAAGATGAGTGGGCCAAAATTCCTCCCCAGCGCTGTAAGAGACTCATTGCAAGTTATCACAAACGCTTGATTGCAGTTGTTGCTGCTAAGGGGGGCCCAACCACTTATTAGGTTTAGGGGGCAATCACTTTTTCACACGGCCATGTAGCTTTGGATTGTTTTTCTCCCTTAATAATAAAAAGTTTCACTTAAAAACTGTATTTTGTGTTTAGTTGTGTTGTCATTGACTAATATTTAATTTTGTTTGATGATCTGAAACATTTAAGTGCAACAAAGACGGAAAAAGAAATAAGAAGGCGGCAAACACTTTCCACGCCACTGTATATACCTGTATATAGTACATGTACATAGAGTATATAGTGTATATATGAATAACAACCGTTATATAGCAACATGTCATCACACAGGATTGTCTTTCCATGACATTGAAAATTGTGCTGTTTAAACTCATTGTGTAAAAGTAGTACTACCAATGCTGTGACATGCACTTATACTGCTTTTGTCGCATGTGTTCATTCACTGCATTTGACCCACTTTTGGCCTCTCAGGGCGTCCTATATGGCCTAATCATGTCGCTGCATGAACACGACGGGCTTTGCCGTGATGCTTTCAAGGAAGTGTGGTCAGTGTGCATGAGGAGTCCACTGAAACCTCCTGCATAATGCAGTATATATATCCTCTCTTGCCACAGAATACCTATCATCTTCCATGGGGGGTCATGGAGGACAATCATGTTTTCTCTACACTGTTATCCTGACTTAGGTCGACGGTTGCAGTGAGTGGGGATTGATCCCACGCCAGCTGCACAAATGTCAGCTAAGTGAATGACTAAACATCTTGTACAGCGTCTGATAAGTACACGTAGAGAACTGAGAGAAAAGATAACTTACCAGGTAAGCAGGAGAGGCAATAAAAGCCCCAAGGGCCCCTGCCCCGGCCCCCGATAGAACACTTCCTCCATGGTATGAGGTGATGCCCAGAGCTTCACAGTAAGAATAGGACCCCAGCCTCACCCCGTTCATCACCCCCTGGTAGACCAACCCCACAGAGAGCCCCTTCTGCAGACCCCGGAGCCCGTCAGTGCGCCCCACCACCCAAAGAGCCTGGAGGACTCCGCGATAGTGCCTCTGGTAGGTTCCCCGCGCCCGCAGCTCGCCCTGAAGCTGCAGACGCGTCTTCACCACCTCCAGAGGGTTGGTGAAGACGCAAGCGGCGCAGCAAGCCAAAGCACCCAGGGCAAAGTCCAGAGGAGGCCAGACGGCCGGGCGTGGTGGCAACGGCGGGGCGAAAATGCCGCGAGGTACAGGCGACACCGTGGATGCCATGGTGTGACGGAAGGCCTAAGAAATCAGGAGAGGGCTTCTTGTCATCTCACACAGGTCACACTTTGTCCTCCTGGAGATAAGGCAGCGTTGTTTGTATGGCGAAAAGGTGAAAAGGAATGCTGTCAATCTCTCGGCATGTCTGACGTGTCACATTCCAGCCTGCTTTGTCTCCGGAGCGCCTTTCACCTTCGCCTTCCTCTTCCTCTATCAAGGCAGGCATCACCTGCAAGACAAGGACGGCCGCGCTTCAGTCGTGCACAAAAACATAATAATGATAGAACAACGGCGTTCCATAGAACAACAACATGAACGGAGTGAGACCTCTTGTTAGTCATCCAGCAGCGTTGTTTCTGTGGGGGAAGGCACACGCCAAAAAAGTGGAGCTTCGTGAGGAGCGATGCAAGGTAGCAGAAATTAGGAGGGAAAAAGATGAGCGCAAAGTCAAGTGCCACGGCCTCCGTGTGGGAATATTAATAATGAGCAAGGTAAGCTCATCAACACGAGCGAGCCTGGATGCCGAATTTGTTCCAAAGTGGTGGCAACATAAACAAAACGAACTTGCACGCCGCAAAAATATCCACTCGACCCAGTTTTCCCGTCTGGGGATAAAAAAATCTACACACCGACAGTCAACACTCAGCGAGACATTTGATCGGTAAAGTAAACAGAAACGGGGTAGAGCAAAATGGTGTGCGTAGTTTAATACATCGGCAAAAATATGCTGCTCTTTAATACAGTTGAAAAGCCAGCATTTCCAGAAATGCTGCAAACGTTTGACATCCAAACACCAATTCCACAACAGTTAAGGATGACGTATTAATAGAAATATTGCACTATTATGATTAGGGATGTCTGATAATATCGGCCCACCGAGATTATGCCTCACAGCTGGCCTGAGAACGCCTTGGTATCTTCCCGGTGGAAATGGATGGCGTATTTGGCCCACAGACTGCATGATTTGGCCATTATAACATCATTTTGAGAGCAAAATTTGCTGATGTTGTGGAAAACACTGTATTCCCGCGCACAATTCATTCATTCATATGTCTATGGGGTAGCGGGAATGTATAAAAAAACGCAGAAATATGAAAAAAAACACAAAATATGTAAAAAAAAAAAAATTATGAGTTGCAAACTGTAATATTTGCGGTTATTCAAGCCATGTAGGACAAGAATTAATTGAAAATTAATTCAAATGAAGTTACACTCTTTACCCCCATGTGCCACAATGGCCCCTCTCATAAAAGTCTAATAAAAATGTTTCACCATTTCAAATTATTCAACAATTTTAAACCAGGCCAGAGATATATATTTTTAAATATATTTGTATGTGTTTCTACGCTCTTTTTTCATAAGAACCTCTGATTTTTTTAATGAGAAAACAAAAAATATGCATTATTTGGGATGAGGTTATTACAGCCTTGGTGAGGGCAAGAACTGATTCATACTGAATTCAGATTAAGTTTTTACCCTTTGGTCCCAAAACGCCCCGTCTCATAAAAGTGTAATAAAAAATCTAACGGCATCAAGTTTTTTCAACAACTTCTGACATACTTTTTAAAAAATGCTTTTCTATATTTTCACGCCCTTTTTGTCTTATGAACGCCTGAGTTTTTTTTTTTTTAATGGGAAAAATGGGGTGCCAAGTGGAATATTTGGGATGGGAAGTTGAGAATTTGTGATGGTGTTATTACATCCTTGACAAGGTCAATACTTGATAGCCACAAAGATTTTGAGTCATTGTTATTTTTGCCGCAGAAAGCTTTTTAAGTTGCAAAATGTCCACTTTCATAAAAGACTTAAAAATATACAGAGGTCCCTTTATTTTGAAGGTAGAGCCATAGACGTATTAGGTTTTTGTGTGAAAAGCAACCCAATATGTCAGCATTATATTACGGCATAGAAAAATTTAGACTTACAATGGATAATGGATGTGCAAATCTTCTTCTAAACACCTTGCAATTCAAGGATGAAAAAAGAAATAAAAACAAATCTTAGCCAAGTTTCATACAATTAACCTTTAAAAAATAAGCAGAAAGTGCCTCTGGGGGTCGAGCATGAAATGGCATTAGCAGTAAATAGACATTCAAACTAGCAAACAACCAATTAAAAAGCGGTCACATGATAAAATACACTCTTCTCGATGCTTACTTGGAGATCATGTCCATTCTTCATCTGCAATGTAAACATGTGGCCACCTCCACAGTCATTGTCAGTGGCTCCGCCCACTGCCCCTTTGCAGCAACCAATAGGCATGCAGCCCTGTCTGCCACCTCACCAGTTCATGAATTTGAGCCAATCGTTTGGCTGGCTGCTCCGACTAGACCGCCCCTCCCTCTCTGGGTAAAAGGTTACCGTTGGTTCAGAGTGGGGGTGTGAGTCTATGGGGTGCAACGATCTGATGAGTCCCACCAAAGATTATAGGAACACAGAGGCTACTATACATTTTTAACATATAAGTCAAATATATGGACAGTTTCTAAAAGTCATAATGCCCTTAATTAAAAATGTTACTAGAGCTCATGCATTTAATAGTGTGGACATTTTAAGCCGCTAGAGGGCGATGTTTCACAAGGCTTCAACTACATATACTGAACTGTATAGTTGTACATTTTAATTATTGTATTTTATTAAGTAAGGCAGTAATTCACACAGTATTTTAGTTAATTTTAGTGGTTACATTTTTTTACTCCACTATTTCAGTTCAATAAATCAATATATATTCCTCAATAAAAATAAGCAGGGATGTTTTATTTTACAGTATTACAATAATACACCGTAGTGTGAGTCCATTATCAAAATCAGTATTAGTGTAGCTGCTATCATTTTATTTACTTTTTTCTAATAAAAAAAAATCACATATAATTAACATTGTAATTTTAATTGAAAATTATTTCATAGCATGGTAGCAAATATTCAGACTTCAAATTATATTAAGTGTTTTGATTAGGTACTTTTTCAAATTTCTATTAACTATGAACTATTCGTATAATTCAATATCACGGTAGCAACTATTATTGATTTATTAAATTAATAAATGTTATGGCAATGACTTACTGTATTCAATCAATGTTAACGACTATATTACATTAATGAAATTAAATAAATCAATATTACAGTCGTCCCTCGTTTATAGTGGGTAGTTGGTTCAAGACCCTACTGCGTTAAATTAATTTCCGCAATATAGCATTCAGTTAATAAATGGAATATCATTGCGGGAGCATAGAAAAACTGTCTAGGACTTTCTAAATACGATTTTTAACATTTAACACCACTACAGCCACCTTTACACTCCTGTAATTCATAGTTTACGCCACATTGCTACTCTTGCAGGAACTAGCAAGCTAGCGAGCTAACCAGTTAGCCTCGAATTTATTTCTTCTAAACTCAGAAAGCCAAAAAACTTAACACTTCCGCACAGGCTGAGAGAATAACTTTTTTCCACTCTATCATGTCGGATATGCGATGGCTGACTTCACGACTTCATGCAGTGTTAAGGCAATGTAATGTAAAGTCGTGCCGTGTCTTATCAATGTTTTGTGTCGTGGTGTAGTTACTGCTGACCAGAATCACAGTTGGCTGTCCTACAAACCACTAGATGACGCCATCTAGCCATGCATATTATTTGCATATGTTGTAATAGATACTATGTGTAGGAAAAACGCAGAACCTCATAGGAGAGATGTTTATGTTTACAACTAGAAATAAACTTGATCCTTAGTTCACTTCATCAATATAAAATAACTAATATTTTATCTCGGTTACCGCCTCTCAAGAGTCTAGAAAACGTAATAATTACTTCCGGACCCCTTTGATCTTGTAGTTAGGGCTACTTGTTTAACTTATCGCACATTATTCTCCCATGACACGTTCTGACACACTGACAGGCAGGCAGTGTCCCAATGAGGCATGACTGTAATGAATTGTAATTTAATGAAGATTAAGAAACATTTGTTTTACATCCTGCTCTGTAAAACAGGGCGAAATCCACCCCGGTGACATCGTGCCTCAAGCATGTGTGGATCTACACTATGCTATGTGTACAGCGGGAGCTGACAGTGCACGGGCCGTTTGTGACTGCTTTGGGGGCGGGGCAGACGTCTCAGCAGCATCCGCTGCTGCTCAGAGAGAACAGAAACTGCAGATCACTACGCGCTTTCACTTTTACGTCCCCAAATATCAGGAAACTCTCCAACGGCGCCAGACAAAGTAGCTACATTTGTCACGAGTAAATTTTGAGAGAATACGTTGCCCAGGGACTTTGGAATGTCGCCAAATTAAGCGACAAAGTTGCCAAGTTGGCAACAGTGACCAGAATACCACACGTCACTTGTATTTCAATATGTTTTGACTAATAGCCTATAGTCTACCACAAAACAGTGGTAGACTAACAGTAATTCATTTCTGAAAAACCGCGATATAGCAAGGGAGTGATAATCAAACCGCCATATTGCAAGTGACAACTGTATAGAATGTTCTTGATTTATTATTAAACAAAAAAAAAGACGTGGAGGCCTTTTATTGTTTTACTATGTTTATAGTATAGTGCCACATCTCTCACAACTTTTAACCACCACTGTGCATAAAGACGCGCGCACAATGTCTCTTTCTTTCTCACTCACACACTCTCACACACACACACACACACACTTGATGTAAACATTGCAGGCTTTAAGAGTGATACCAAAAGCAAGGTAGTTGTCAGCCATTTCCGTCAACAGCATCCATTGTCAAGAGTCCATAAGATGATGACAGAATCAGCAGAAATGTTATGGTTTTGTTCATCAGCCTATCAGGGGCTAATCAATAATGTCCTGTTGGATCAGTTAAAAACATCTCCTCGCATCAGGTTTTTTTTTTCTTAATATCAAACTGTGGCTAAAAGGTTTTACTTTGCAGAAGCCATATTGGGGGTGTGTGTGGAGGGGTGTTATGAAGTGGAACATCTAATAAAGATTCCCCAAGAATCCTTCCTACGAGAAAAAGGCCTTGTGTGTCAATTCCCTTGTTTGGTCACGGGGCTGAGCACCTATCACTCCAACCCGGCTCCATTACCTTTTTGCACGGACAAAGTACAAGGCGTTGGTTTTAGGGTAGTACTTCACGTTCTGTTTTTTGTCCATGAGACCCCCGAATATAATAAGCTCTCCCCTGCCCTGTACCACAGTGTGGAGGCTGGTCTCCGGAGGCCCCGGAACTGCAGCCGGAGTCCCGTTTCCATATACTCTCCAAGACACAGTGCCGGCGGTTTTGGCGCGGGACACATCCAACACGTACATCTGCATCGGCTTGCAATTGAGCGACTGATACAGAGGTTTACCCACGTTCAGACTCTGAGGAGGATGGTGACCGAGGCGCCTCGCAATCGGGGGGATGGCGTGTCCGTCTGCTCCCGCGGCCTGCGGCGGGCTGGAGGACGACGACGGTGGGGTCCCAGGGGGGCCCGCTCCTGCTCCAACACTTCCTCCTCCGGGAGACGCTCCCTGCGTTTGAAGGGAAGGCGACGATAATGAAGATGGTAAGGATGAGGGAGATGTGTTTTTGACCGCCTCCAGGCCTCGTCGTAAGGCAGCGGGGGACACGGCCCCCGGTGGAGTGCGCGGCGATCCCGCAGGGGGGGTGTCCAGGCCGTTAGTGCTGGGCACTTCTGGGTGGTGAGTGGCTGAAGGGGTGGACTCCCAGCCATAGTCTGTAGAAGCAGGCGGATGGGGGCGAAGGGGTGGAGATGCAGTCTGCGCAGGACTGGTCCGCGGCGAAGGGGAGGAGCCATTCAGTAAGGGCGGATGCGGAGGCAGAGGGGGGCTGTCGGGGCATTGTGAAGGTGACGGCTGCGGAGAGGAGGATGGGCTCCCATCTCTGGCACCGACTCTGGCTGAAGGTCGGGGTCTCAAAGTGCCCCATCGACCGTTAACACATGGAGCCTCTTCGATCGCTCCTAGAACGACGCCGGCTGCCCCGCTGCGAACGGGAGACTGGGAGCGCAAAGAAGGCGGTTCCGGGCCCAGAGGGGCAGGTATGGCACTTATGGGCGAGGGCCGGGAGTTAAGACTTGGACTGAGTGGTGCGCGGCCGGATGGAGCCTGGGAGAACACCACCACACACTGTCCCACCTTGAGGGAGAGGTGAAGAGAGGTGAAGTTGGTGAGATACTGTTGATGTAGTTAGCCTAAAAGCCAACTTACCCGACAAGCTGGGTGGCACCAAAGCTCCGGTGCACCGTGATCCTCATTTTCTACCTGCAGCTGCTGCCACCTCCAGGTGGGTGCGTCCATGTGAAGTAGCCAGGCATCTTTGAGGAGCTGGTACACCAAACAATCACAATGTAGCCCGCCGGATATCATAAATACACTCCTGATCAAAATTTTAAGAGCAGTTGAAAAATTGCAACAATGTACATTTTGCACTGTTGGATCTTAAGGAAGTTCTCAGTAGGGCTTCAAAATGAAAAAAGAATAAATAAGAGCAAGAAAGATTTTTTTTTTGAGTAAGCAATTTATTGCAAACAAGCATTAAAGTGAAATAGGCTGTTCATCAGCTGATCAAATGTTTGAGAGCACGGTCTTTAAAAGCCAAAATGTTGGGAAAAATGTGGATTGAATGTGATTTAATGTCAGGTTTTCACACTGTCATGATCTCTTGATGGCAAAGGCAAAAAAGCTTTCTCTGTTTGAACGCGGTGGAATAAGCAAGGCCTCTCGAGCTCGCCATTGCTGCTGAGGTTTGATGCAGTAAGACAGTCATTTGAAACTTTTGGCATCCTGAGGCTCATGGAACAAAAAAAAAAAAAAAAAAAAGGAGCCGCAGGATCCCACTGGCTGTCAGTCAAGACACGGGGCCATCCTCAGCCCAAACGAAGGTTGTTACTGGTGCAGAGTGCAGTCCAATAACCATCAGACATCATCTGTGAGAGAAGGCTTTTAAGAAGAAACATCTTCAAAGGACTCGTCTCCTTCAACGGCACAAAATTGGCAATTTGGAATTTGCAGGACAGCACCAAACATGGGACACTAAAAGGTGGAAGAAAGTTTTATTCTCCCTCGACGGTCCTGATGGCTTCCAACGTTACCTGAGATGTTTTCCACACGGCACAGTGGAGGGGGCGCCATCATGATCCTTCATTGGAACAATGGAGCTTCAGGTTGTGCAGGGGTGTCAAACGGCAGATGGCTATGTGGAGATGTTGCAGGGGGCATCCCTCATGACTCGTCTGTGTGGTAATGATTGGCTTTTTCAACAGGACAACGCTGCACTTCACAAAGGACTTCTTACAGAGGAATAAGCTCACTCTTTTGGACCATCCTACATGTTCCCCTGATCTAAATCCAATTGAGAACATTTGGGGATGGATGGCAAGGACACTTTACAAAAACGGACATCAGTGCCAGTTCCACGCATGCCCAAACCCATTTTTCATCTGATTAATAAGAATGGCGCAGCTACTCATTACTGACTCCTTTTTTTCAACATTTTATTTCTATTTGAGTCGGGGTTCTGTATTTTTTTTTTTTTTTTTTTTTTTTTAGCTATGGTTGTAAACTTTTGATCAGCCTATTTCACTTTAATGCTTGTACTTAGAACCTCCTTAAGATCCAACAGTGCAAAATGTACATTCTTGCAATTTTTCAACTGGTCTTAAAATTTTGTTCAGGAGTGTATATCATACACAGTTGATCCCAAAATGATTCATACCCTAGATCTTATTGGACAGATTTGTGGAATATATTATAGTAACATTATACTTAGGGCATTGTCCTTTTGTCACTTTCTTGTGTTATGTCCAGGTAAATGCCAAAAATGGGCGACAATGAAAAGTATGGGTTACTTACAGCATTCGGGCCTCCACACCCTCCCAAGATGAGTAACGTCTGATCATCAATCACAATCTGGTAAGGAAATGTGACGTCAGACATAAGTTACATTACCAGTCAATCACACCTTGATGAAGACTTTTGGTCCTGTGCCTGTCCCTGTTCAGCCCACGTCAGCTTAATTGAATTGGAAAATAAAATTCACATAGGTTTACTTCATGCATTTATTGTGAAGTTCAATGATGGACTGCTAAGTTTTTTGTGAAATTAGAGGTAGAGCTGTCAGTACAGAGAAATTCGAAAACCAGGTTAATTTGTTCAAGTCAATTGCCACAAAGTAGGATTCAATATTAATAAATAGAATATTTTCATAGTTATGGCGCAGGTAACGTGTTTACGATCTTCTAAACACGGTTTTTAACATTATTAGAGCTCTCTAGAGATGAAATAACATCCCCATAGTCACTTTTACATTTGTAAAACTTAATGTAGTATATGTAATGAGAGAAAAATAAGACATATTAGACATAAATAAGATAACACACTCATACGTTAGCGGCTCCTTGTCTTTTGCTGGACAGCTACTTCATGCGGTGGCTATTGTCTCATCAATGCATTGTAATGGTGCCTTTAAATGGCTTCACACTCATATTACCCAATATAGTAGACATCATAAGAATAAATCAGCCATCTAATACATAAATACAACTCTCGCTTGTGTGTGTCACAGTTGAGTTTTATCCTGTCGTGGGTTATTATGATTATTATGTTACTATTATTGTGCCTGTTGTGAGATCATTTAAACCTGCGAAAAATGCCTGTTCTGGTGCATGTCTCTACTGACACCTAGTGGCCAATGTAGAATACCACATTCACAATTAGAACGCTTCTTCTGTCTTGTATTTTACTTCATTTAGTTAGTTCATTAAGCCATTTTTATGTTTGTAAGTGCTTAATTTAGGCCAATAGTAAACACAATTTCCTTAAATACACATTTATTTATTCTTTACTAATAATAGGCTTTATTCAACCACAAAAAAGTGATCATTTATTCATTTTTGAAAAACCATGACAAGAGTGAGGGCGCAATGTTCGAACCGCGATATAGCGAGGGACGACTATATACTTCTTTTGCCCAGCACATATTACTGATGCCGGTATCAAGTGATAAATATAGGGAGCAGTTCTTCCCTCAAACTAATGTCACATGTTGACATGTATTTATTAGAAGAAGCAGCCTTACTCCCCCTTCCTATAACCAGCACATTCATTGCAAATTGCATATTTTCTATCCAAAGGCCAAACTTGGCATTAGTCCCACACCGCAGACACTGTGGGGAACACGGCATCACAGGTGCTTCACAGAAAAAAAAGATACCGATATGAACTGATGCCAATATTATCGAACATCACTAATATTACCGTAAAGCACCGTGTGTAAACCGCACCCGTGTATTAACCGCACCCCCATTTTCAGGCTCATGGCGGGGAAAACAAAATTTTTAGTTCATAAATACTTGCCAACTCTTTCATCTCAAATCAACATGCAGGTATTAAACAACAGGTATTAAACAATTTCAAAAAGAAGAATAAAGGAGAAATCTGAACCTCGGCATCTGGATCTTTAATATTATGGCTACGTACAGATTAATAATAATAATAATAATAATAATAATAATAATAATAATAATAATTTAATAAAAATCCAAATAAAGAAATTTGCAATTTTCAGAGATGTTTTGATATCTTATCTTTCACTGCTTCTCTTTTTCTCTATTATTATTTTATTGCATTGCTTCAGTGTGAATTTGAATAAACTCCAACGTTGTATTGTATTTTACAATGGAAGCTTAGGTTAGCTTCAGTGTATCTAGAGATGGTTTCACTGTGTGAAAATACAGACAGCCGTCAGATAAGTTTCAGCAACTGTACAGCAGAGGGCGGTAAAGTCAAAGCAACTGTCTGACCCACAGACGGCTATTGTAAAATGGGCTTCTCGTCAATTTCTGCATCTGGTCACAGACCTGTCATCGTGTATAAACCGCACCCCGATTTTTTGCGTCTCACCAGTGGAAAAAAAGTGCGGTTTATACACGGTGCTTTACGGTACGCTTATTTGTTGGCCTGGCCCTACACAATGTTTTCTGTTTATCATGTGGCCCCTAAAAGGATTCACTTTATTTAGCTGAGGTTGTCTTACCTGTGACTGACCGCCTCGTGGGTGTGGAGATGGGCCAGATATGGCTGGTTTGGACCAGGACCACTGTTCCAGATCCAGGACCCAGACCTCATTACTCCTAAAGAACAAAAAATGTGGGTGTGAGGTGTGAATTGTGTGCACAAGATAAGAAGTGCATACATTTGCCGCGCTCCTAACGAGCCCCCAAAGACCACCATGACGTTTCCAATGACAGATGAGGAGTGGCCTGCCATGGGCGGCGGGCCGTGTGTGGTTACTATGCAGTTCCACCTAGGACAGCAGCGATGCAGATAAACCAAAGGAGAAATGTCAAATATGCCTCATTGCACACGTTTCGCTTTCACTTCAAGCTCACCAGTTCTTTGACGGAGAGTAGGTGTGGATTTCATCGAAAAACCTTTCCGGTTGGTGCAGTGGGTACGGGCTGGGGCGGGTCCAGCCTCCAAACAGCACTAACAGATCTTTGTGCATCACGAGGGTTGCTCCAGCTTTAGGGGAAGGATAAGAGCCTATAGAAAGGAGAATCCTTCCACGGTTATTCACATTTGAATGTAAAAAAAATCAAGGCCCAGCGTAGACGACAGCAGTGGATGGTATATCAATGTGTAATACAAGGTCATGATGTTTCACCCCGGCTTACCAGCGTCGGAAAACATCACATGAATTTCATCTTAACGATCTTAAAATAGGCAACGGTAATGCATGCGTCACACTTAAGAACCAAAGGCAGGAATGCATGGCCCGTGATTCTGACTACCGCTCAAAACATGCAAGCTGCGATGGTGACTGATGATATGCAAATTGATACTGCCATGCATTGCTTCAACTCCAGGCAGCAGAGAAAATGTATTTCTCGCAAATGAGAGCATTGTTTGTTACGGGGTGAAACAAAATTTCCTCCATTTGGACTCCCCAGAGCAGGGGTCGGGAACCTTTTTTGGCCAAGAGAGCCATGAAAGCCACATACCAGTATTTTAAAATACATTTCCATCGGAGCCATGTAATATTGTTTTAACACTCAATACAACTGCATTTTCAAGCAAGACCAACAATTTTAGACTATCTGAACTACCGGTAGTCTCTGAATTTATTCTTTTTAATAACGTTGTTACACTGAAGCTAAGCAATAATAAAATACTCCATACACGCACGATACTCCTCATCTTTCTCTTTTTCCCCATCTTCTTCGTCAAAAGGGTTTGCGCTACAGGATTAGCTAGCTGATTATTTGAATAACGGAGGGAAGTGTCCTTTTTGACCTCTCAATGACCTGGGTAGGCTCGTGCATTATCCAATTATAATCAAGTTTTGGTGTCCGACCCGGGAAATAACCTGACAGCTGGCATTGACTCTGGCCACCCGCATTGCGCTGGAAAATGGATGAATTAAAATTTGTTGTATAAATATTTAATTGTGGTTAATTGCATTTTGTCCATAGTTAAGTCATAATTCATCACACTCTATCGGAGATTGAAATAAGTTATCTACCATAAATAGGGATGTAAATCTCTTTGTGGTAACGATTCATTCGGCAACTACAACGATAACAACAGAAAATTTTATGTAAACGGATATCAATTTTGGACATATGGGCCATTATTATATTGAAAAAGTAATATACAGTTAGAAAACTTGCCCTAATTAAAATGCATAATAATGTTTTATATTTTGAACGTTATTTTTAACACTGTGACATTTCACTTTAAAATGTCAGTGGAAAAAAATGAAAATAAATCAATTTTATCGTGTTGAAAAATGTCTGAGAGCCAGATGCAGTCATCAAAAGAGCCACATCTGGCTCGCGAGCCGTTGGTTCCATACCCTTGCTCCAGAGGGGAAAAAAAAAAAAAAAAAAATCTAAAAAAGATTCAGTATCCGCACCTGTGGTAGTCATACCTGAGGCTAGCGGGCGGATCCACTCTTTGCTGTTCAGGTCTAGTCTCCATAAATCATTAAAGGCAGCGTTGCAGCTACTCTGGGTGCAACCCCCAAACACATACATGGACTGGTTGGAGTCGTAATAACAAGCACCTGTAGAAAGACAGAACAGTAGAAAGAGAACGAGAGAATAAAGAATAGTTAATGTTTTCTTGCTTAGAATTGAGATTGTGATTCTTAGGGAAGCACCATGTTCAGTGTAACCCTAAATAAAAATTCAGACCTGCAAACGCTTAGATAGTGTGATGTCGTTTTTTTATTTTGTAAAAAAAGGCTTAAAGGACGACATATACAGTAATCCCTCGCTATATTGTGCTTCGGATATTGTGGTTTTCCGAAAATTAATTAATTAATCAATGATTGCTGTTTCATGGTTGACTATGGCCTATTATTAGTCAAAAATATTGAAAGACAAGTTATATGTAGTACTGTGGTCACTAGGCACCAGTAATGTTATGAGACATGACGTTAGAGTACCTTTCACGCTGCATGGAGACTGGCTACTGAGCCAGCATAGCTGAGTCGACATGCTATGGCTGACATAGACTGGAAAAAAGGTTATCCTCTCAATCTGTGTGGAAGTGGTAAGTTTGTGGCTTCCTGGTCCTTCTTCCCCACGCCGTTTGAAACACTTTAAGTTTAGAATAAATACATTGGAGAGGCTAACTAGTTAGCTCGGTAGCTTGCTATGCTGGTAGCAGCAGTCTTCTGTCCCTGCAGGGATCCTGTAGCCTGCACAATGTGATGTAAACAAAGAATAATAGGAGTGTAAAAGTGAATAGAGGGGTGTTACTTCATGCCTACAGGGCTCTAATAATGTTAAAATACATATTTCGGAAGTCATAAACAGGTTTTCTATGCTCTAATTACGAAAATATTCATTTTATGAATAAGGGATCCTACTTTGTGGAAATTCACCGATCGTGGTTGGGTCTGGAACCAATTAACGGTGATAAACAAGGGCTTATATTTAAAGACAAAGCTTTGTGTTATTACTACGAGAACAGGCTTTTATTGTCACTGCACCGTTTGAACCGTCCATTTGATGAAATGACACTTGTGGATTGTCATGAAATCTTTCTATTGATTTCTCTTATGAAAGTTTGCAAAATTTAATTGTGGAGTGCAGTACAGTTGGCTACGCTGCGTCATCCCAATCCCCCCCACCATCCCTCACCCACAAATATGCCTCACATGTAACAGCAGAGGAGTGATCGGATTGTAGGTGTCAATGCGCATTTGTGTTGATGTGAGTGTCTTGTCACATTCACATGAACGCACAGGCAACAGTGCACAGGAATACGGCGGGAGACAAATATATAACGCCAAGTGTTTTGTGAGGTCTGATTTTTTTGAGAAGGCATTTTTGTGATGCAAATGTGTTAGTCTTTTGAACGCATATTGTTTTGAGAAGCCAAACTCGACTTAATTGTCCCCAGCAACTAAGTGGAACTACCTTCTTCATCACAGAAATCTGACCAGAAATGGATTTAGGAGACCAAGTTGGGGGTAAGTCGCTGTTATTGGACTACAACACTGATGGGGATGTCATACAACTTCATGCCAAAAAATCCGAACTATCACCTTATCGCTGCATGAAGTCATGAACTTAGCCATGGCATGGCCCACATGATAAAGTGAAAAAAAAACCCTCTCCTCCCATTCCGTGTGGAAGTGGTAAGTTTTTGGCTTCTTAAGTTTAGAAGAAATAAATTCGATATTAGCTGGTTAGCTCCGCTAGCTTGCAGCCGTCTCAAATCCCTGCAGTGTAACAGTTGCAATGTGATGTAAACAATGAATAGGAGTGTAAAGGTGACTGTAGGGGTGTTATTTCATGACTACAGGGCTTTAATAATGGTAAAAATCGTATTTATAAAGTCATAAACAGTTTTTACATGCTCTAACTACAAAAATATTCCATTTATTAACATTGAATCCTTTATCATGGAAATTCATTTATTGTGATCGGGTCTGGAACCAATTAACTGTGATAAACGAGGGATTACTGTAGACTGACTCAACGTATTTTTTCACACTTCTATGACATGTTAAAATGTTACTTTAAAATGCCTGCACCACTGATAAAGGTCATGACAAGTTGACCCTGGAACTGATTCATTCACATTACAGTAATTAGACAAATCAGGTCAAGCGGAACCCCAGAAAGGAATGTGCTTGACCTTTCCAAATGCTGGTAGCTGTGACGCTTTGTAAAGGTTATCGTGCGTGTATACTGACTGTGTGAAAAGCGCTGAGTGATGGGAGTTCCGGGATATGGGTATGTCCGACTTTCCCATTGGATGTTTCCCTCCTGGACGGCCCTCAGAAAGCCATGGTAGCACTGATAGGCAACACCTGGTTAAAGGAGAAAAAAAACACAGTTAAAAGGATACACCGCAATGCTTTATCATGTACAGTACGACTAAACGAGTAGCTACCTTTAATGAGGCGATACCACTGCTTGCACACAAGCGCTGCTGTCTTGTGCTCCTGGTAAGGTGACAGAAAGGACAAAATGTACTCCAGAACTTCCTCTGGCAGCTCCACCATGGTTCTCCCTCCAGCTTTGGCACAAGTGTCCATGTTCCCTTCTCCTCCGTAGGACCCCATCTTTGCCTCGGCCACCTCTGTTATTCCGGCAGGATCAGTGGCATTGTCTTCCGTATCCATGGCAACAAAACATCCATCGTCATGGTCAGTTGTATGGGACATTATTGTTATCTGTTGGGACAGGAGACACGACGGTGATACAGTGGAACCTGCTTATGTCGACGCTGACATCGTCGTAGCCGAAACCGAAACCAATGCAAATCATTGCTTGCGCATTTACTTGTGAGTTAGGACAGGGACATAAGAAGAATGGGTGATAAAGGATTTTTCCACCTAGATTCTTGTGATTTCATATAATATTGTAGCAAAGGGAGCAGTATGGCGGTTTGATTATCGTTCACTTGGGATTTCCAAAAATTAATTAATGATCACTGGTTGACCATGGTGTATTATTAGCTAAACACATTTAAAGCCAGAGGTATACGTAGTATTCAGTAATATTCCATTACTGAGACATGACATTAGATTACCGTTACACTGCATGGAGTCGGCCACGGTATATCAGACATGTTCTCCTCGCATTCCATGTGGAAGTGGTACGTTTCTGGCTTTTTTTGTCCTTCTTCCCCACTCCGTTTTAAACCCTTTCTTACATTTAGAAGACACTAAATACATTGGAGGCTAACTTAGCTCGCGAGCTTGCTATTGGTTGAAGCCATGGCTGTCTGTGTCCTGTAGTAATCCCGTAGCCTGCGGATTCCAGTTGCGCAATGTGGGTAATGGTAAAGATTGCATTCAGAAGGTCACAAACAGGTTTTCTATGCTCCAACTAAAAAAATGTTCCATTTATTAACACTCAATCCTACTTCTCAGAAATTCACTTATAGCGGTTGGGTCTGGAACCAATTGACTGTCTTGTGTATGGTTCTGAGCTGTGATTCAACGGTTGGGCTATAGGGGGCAGTGTCATTTGCCTGCTATTTAAAGGAAAACTGCACTGTTTTTATACCTTATCTAACTCACAGAAAAGAGAAAGACGTGTGTGTTCATGTCCCACATAGGGATTGTGGATGATGGGCAAAATTCCCCAAAACGTGCAGTTTTCCTTTAAAGCCAGACCCAAAAGGAGAAGAGTTGCCCAGCCGAGTTGGCTGCATTGAAGTGTGGAGTGCGTCTTGCCGTAAGGTATCTAGTGCCGTTTCGTAGATGCCAATAAAGAGCTGATTTGTGCACAGTCATCCTGCCTTGTCATTCTGCTGACATTACAATATTTTACACGCTTATCAAAACAGAGCTGCTGCACTACTACTTTTGTTGTATGTCTTGACCACACTGAAAATAAAGCTTCTGTATATGTGCAAATCTTTCGGTGGCTAACAATCTAAAGAAAATTATACAGTGGAAGCTTGGTTAGCATCACTAAGCCGCTCAAACCAAGCCAATTTTTCCCATAAGAAATAATGTCAATTCAATTAATCCGTTCCAGAAAGACAAAAATGTTAACACAAAACACATTTTTATAGTTTTACAATTGGAAATGGATTTAAATACATGTAAATGATGAACAAAAGGGACAAATTAACATCCAAGGTTACTTTTACCTTTGTTGAAGACGTGATACTTGACGCAAGTGTTCCCAAAGACACCAAGTAGTAGTGATATCAACACGGACACCACCTTCCTGTTTTGTCATGAGTTCTTTTTTAAAATTCAATAGTGTTTCTCACCTCAGTAACCCAAAATGGAGGCAAACAAAGTTGCAGGTGCCAGCTTTTGATAAAAGTGAGAAACACTATTGAATTAAAAAATAACTCATGGCAAAACAGGAAGGTGGCGTCCCATGTTGATCTCGCTGCCGCATTGTGTCTCTGGAACAGTCACATCTTCAGTGAAGGTAAAAGTAACCTTAAATGTTCATTTAGCCCTTTCATTAGTCATTTATACACATTTGCAATTGTTTTGTGCATGCAGAACTATAAAATTATGTATTGTGTAAACTGCGCTCTTTTGGAATTTTGCCCATCATCCACAATCCTTATGTGAGACATAAACACAAGTCTTTGTCTTTTTCGCATGTAATAAAAACATCAACTCAAAGTGAATCATTATGGGTTGTGTGCTACAACGCTGCCTGCAGCTGCATGACTGAAGCCAGCACTGGTACAACTACTGCAAACCATTTTTAGGTTTATATCATGCCACTGCAATGGCATGTTGAATGTGTATTACATTGCATTCAATACATGGCATTGAATGGCAGCAAACACTGCAACCATTTTGGACTTTGGTGCACCTTTCGCTCAGCCCTTCGGACGTCTTAATTGTTTTCATTGTTCGAAACGCCCTTTCTTCTCCCTTCCACATCCATCCCACTTTATCGTTAGCCGCATTAGCCTAGCCATCATCATAACGGAAACGTTGGGGTGCTCCTGGCATTGATCAAAGAAAGGCGGCTTGTTAGCACAATCCGCTAATGTTGTGGGTTTGCGGTTACTCGCGAAACAGTGTGACAAAAAGCGGCGTTCAATTACGATTTTTTTTAGACGCCCGAGCCTCACAAGTGTTATGCTAATGTTGCTGGCTAGCCTGACACTAGCATTTTAACGGACACCCGGGAATACATTTACGGTGCAAACAACGTGATCGATTCTAAATATAAATTTTTAATCAGTTAATAAAGCAATGTTCTAACCACTCGAGAGTATCGATGACATGGCAGTGTCTAACGAGCGTGTCAACAGATGCTCACGTCCTTCCTTCCTGGCTGGCTGCTAATCTGGGCTAACGCTAGCTACTAATTAGCTCGCACATATTTAGCCGAGCTTTCACGGAATGACGTTGTCACTTTCAGGCCCCTTTTACCGTCGGAGCGTCGACAGATCCGCCGTTTAAGACGTTGCTCCTCCGTGGCTGCGTGTTAAGGGTCCGCTCGTCCACGGTTATCAGCTCCGGTGGGTCCTCAGCAGCCGCCGAGCAGTCGCCATCTTGCGCTCTGCAAATGCGCGTCCCTCCGCAGCACAGCGACGGCTCCTCAAGCGGCAGACGCGGCAGCCGGGCGGGTATGTGGGTGGGCACTGGGCCGGCCCCATCACTGGAAGGGTGGGTCCTCCTTCGCCTGGGACCTCTCGGGGGGATGTGTGAAAGTCACCTTTTTACTACTTTGTAAAATAATACTAAACACTGCATTTTTCACTTTGTCATTTGTGTTTATTGATTTAGTGTACTGCGTTTAGACAAGTATATCACCGTTTACATATTTACAACAACAATAAAACGCATCATTAATTTTTAAAAATCAGCAAAGAGAACTGAAAATGTTGATCAAACTCATATTAATCTAATGCTAACACTACCAATAGTATCGACGCTATCAAGAATTTGATCCATCCGCCCAACCATACTATGTTACTCAAGAGGTGGGCGATACTGCAAAATGTGGTATCGATGCGATAGCAAGCAAATACCGGGAAGTAGTGCGGATACTGATACTTTAAAATACCCGAAGGTCGTTTGATTATTTTGCCTTAAATTTGTTGAGCATAAATCATAAATTAATACACTCATTTGTGAACAATTTAACAACATATTCATGCAACACGAGCAACAATATAATCAAATCATTCTCTTTAATTACGTACGGGTGTTTAAGCAAAATAAAGTCAAATCAGTGCAAAATAAATAAAACCGAAGTAAAACATTCAGATCCTTTGGGTTTTTGCCCTCAAAGTCCTCCTGTGTCCATAAATTCCTTGACTTTGTAAACAATATAGCAATACATTTAATAAAAATACAACAACACTGCAAAAACACATATTTGTGAAATTAAACATTACAAACAATATGACAATACATTTGAACAACAGTGCAAAAAGCAGATATTTGTGAAAATAAACGTCAGTGTAAAATATCGATCTCATAACGCCTAGTAAACTCCTGGTATCGATAATATCAATACTTGGATCGACCTGCCCCCTCTCTGTTCACCACCACCACAACAAGGAAGGATTAAGCTAGCAGGCTAACACGCGGCCAAAAAAATTGCTAACCACACCGGGAAGTCCAGCATCCGGAGAGCGGGAAAACTAGCAAAATATCCTCATCAGTATCAAGCGAATAGACGCTGCTTCCCAGCCCGTAGCCTCTGTGCGGATGGGAAACAGTTAGCTGGTTTGGAGCCGAACAGGGAAGCAGGCGACGGTGTGTTAAAATGGAGGATGAGGAGGTTGCAGAGAGCTGGGAAGAAGCGGCGGACAGCGGGGTAAAAACCACCAACACAACAGACTGTACTCTAAAATGTTTCCCTACCTTATTTTAGGTACATGCATTTAAGTCAGATGCATTGTTTAGTTTCGTACAATCTGACTTATTTTGCTATTGCAACCAGCCGGGCTCCCCAGAAGGCCCAATTTACAACGTGCCATGTACATGGGTGATTTTCATTGATGCAAGTTTTTTTTTTTTCACTTTCAATTGGAATGAAATTAATTTGAAGTTGATCGTCGTGGTAGTGACGGGCTGCATTGCATTGGAGCGTCACGGCACGGCAGTGTGTTGTGGTTAGGACAAAATACGGACTATAATTAGTCATAGCTGCTTTTATTAAAAATATGTTGGAATATTATCCACTGTGTGCTACAGTAGCAGTGTATATACTCAAAGGACTAACGGCCCTGGGAGAAATGTATAGGTTTTGTTTTACCTCGAAAGTATGAATGCGCCGCTGTGAGTGACGTCACTTCCGTGTTTCCCCTAGTTGCTGTTCGCTCGTCGGAAATCCAAGATGGACGCCCCCGATTTAATGTTTGTGTTTTTAATTCAGGAGTCAAATACAGACGTAAGCGTGGTTCTGCCACTTCGAAGGAGTCTGGCTAATCAAATCGAACTTTATTTAAATAACACTTTTGGTTCGATAAAAATGCAGCACAAAGTGCTTTACATTAAAATCATTCCTGGCATGCACGCACAGACGCATTAAACATGGAGACATAATACACACATAAGGAAGTTTTAAACCAGGGGGACTTAAGAAGTAGAAAAAAACACAAGTATCTCTAGGGGTAAATAATATTAGAGCAGTACATTAGTACAGGAAATTAGTTGAAAGGGCTCTGAAGATCAGTGACACAATGTGAAGGTTTAAGATCTTGTAGTCCTGGTTGATCAGCAGTAAATTCACCACCGTCTGTGATTGATATCTACAATACACTTCAAAAGGGAATCAATTATGTATAATAAATGCTTACAAGGGGGACAAAACATTAGAAACATCTTTCAGATTAAAAAAAAAATCTTTCAGATTCAATGCACCGCTGCAAATTCTAACCACAATAATGAACACTTTGTTGAATGAATACCTCTCTGACAGTGTCATTCAAACCAGAGCATTCGTAAAGGCAGTGTTTTTCAACACAGCTCATGAATGTGACTATGATGGTGTAGCTAACCAAGTACTCATGAGTACCTGTATCTTTGAAAAGATTTCTTTGAAGACTTGCAACAAATACAGCATGTCTCCCCCAGGAAATAGAGAGAAGACTTGAGGCAAAGCTGAAAATAAATCAGGAGGCAAAGTAAGTAAAATATCGAAGTATTGAAAAATAAAAACCCGCACATTTATTTCATTTAAAAAAAATCTGAAACCTCATCTGTGCAGGAAGTCCAGTTCAAGTTCGCCAGTGAGAACTGCCATTGTAATCCAGGACGAATCTCTTCCTGCAGCACCGCCGCCGCAAATTCGAATTTTAAAGCGTCCGTCAAACAACGGCACTGCGGGGAATGCCGCGTCGTCATCTCGACCTTCCCAGCAGATGAAGTCTTTGGCGCAACGTGAGGCAGAGTACGCTGAGGCCCGGCGGAGGATTCTGGGTAGCGCTTCATCAGAGGATACCCCTCAGGACAACCCATGCCAAGACAGGTGAAATCAGGACACTTCTTCCCTATTTCTCTTGCTGCCCCATCGCGATAATGCAGGTTGATGACGCAGTCTAGCAAAGCGTCGTCAACATAATAAGTCGGGGGTGGCCAAACTTTTCCCAGCGAGGGCTGCGTACGGTAAAATCTAAGGATATGGGGGCGACATGACTGTGGTGCGTTCAAGGACTGTCGAACAAAGTGGGGCAGGTTGCAGCTTGCAACAAACAACATAAACATGCAAAGACTGTGGGATTTCTAACTGTATATTGTTTTTTAAATAAAATAATGTCCCGTATTTCCTGCGATTGGCTGGCGACCAGTCCCGGGTGTACCCCGCCTGTCACCCGAAGTCAGCTGGGATAGGCTCCAGCATGCCCCCGCGACCCTAATGAGGAGAACCGGCATAGAAAATGGATGGATGGATGTCTCATGTTTCCAAATTTGTTATGCATTTGCATAAAATTTGCTGTAGTTTTTTTTTTTTTCTTTTTCCCCATTGTGCTCGAAAGTTTCCCGTGGCCCAGTTCGGCCCCACCCACGCACTGGTACTGGTTGGCGACCCATTATTGGTGACGGTGTATTATTACTATGAACCTTTTCTTCACTGCTTGTTTTCCCATTTAGGCAGTTGGGTTTTTTTTTCGTTTTTACAGATATTTGTACTTTCTTCTTGTGATATTTTTCATAACATTGTGACGTCATTCCCATAACATTTTGATTTTGTTTTGGTAGTACAGTATTTAAATTTTCTTCTCAACTTAATTTTCTAAAAATTGCGGCTTTCTTTTTTGTTTCTAATATTATGTCTTTCAAATTAGTTTGCTATTTCAACTTTATGCTTAAAAAAAGCCACATCCTAAAAATATAATTTAACAAGCAAACTAAACTAAACAAAAAAAAAACAACAGCAATAGCAAAAATGGAAAAATCAGTAGTAATTTTACAAGAATAAAGTCAAAATTTTAAGAGAAAAAAAGTTGTAATCTAACAAGAAAAGTCGTAATATTATGAGGGGAAAAGTAACATAATTTTACTAGCATTTTGGAGAGGAGTGTATAAAAGAAAGACCTTATTGTTTTAAAGTCCTACAACTATGAAAAACAAACAAAACAATGAATAAATTTGTAATTTTGGGAAAATCAGGTTGCAGAAAAAGTTATGTTATGAGAATAAAGTCATAATTACAAGAAGAAAACTGGAATAGGAAAAAAAAAACAGCAGAAATTGAAAAAAAACCCACTAATGTTATGAGAATAATTTCAAGCTATTAAGAGGAAAAAAGCTGTATTCTAACAAGAAAATAAGCGCAATTTTATGAGAATAAACTTGTAATATTATGAAGAAAAATTGTCATTTTTGTAGCATAGAGTTGAAATATTAAAGAAAAAAATACAATTAAAAAAAGTTACATTATGAGAAGCAAACAAAACAAAATCAAGCAAAACATTTTTAAAGAGTAAAAAAAAAAAATGTTGCTTTAATTGAAAAAGAGCACAGCACCAAACGTTGCAGGCTATGTTTTTATTTCAAGTATCTGTACGTGTGAAGAATTTTCTTTTTTGAAAGTAGCCTTGCCTATTACTTAGTATTTACCTAATTCACAGTATTTGTTCCTTTTATTAACAAGACACCCGTTTTTCCTCTATCTTTTGGTGTCATCATGGACTACAACTAGCTGGCTGTAGTGCCTTTTGCACTCAAAAGCATGACATGCTCGCTCACTTGACAGTACATTCATGTACGTAATAAAGAATACAAAATTTGCTCGGCTGACGGGATGCTCGGAATAGGGCTGTTTTAGTGGGTGTTTTAGAGTGCTGTCATTCTGGATCCTTGGAGTATTATGATCTTAAGACCCCTAAAAAGTGTTTTGTTCTAATCTTTGTCTTTTATTCCTCTAGGTCAGTTCGTATGACTACACAGCAAGCGTCGGAAGCAGCTCGTCCCAACAATCATGTGATCCGCCAGCCCGCCGGGCCTGACGGCACCACCGGCTTTCGACTTTGCAGATAAAACGGAGCCGCCTGCTTTTAAGCGGTCAAACGAAGAGAAGTGAAAAGGGGGTGAAGAGCAGAGTGGCGTAGTAACATTTGCAACGTGAAGATATATACAATGAACTTGTCCACCTGCTCTGTGCTCAGCTGGCATGGTGTTTGCCTTCTGCCTCGTCTTATCCCTCTATGGAACGATGAGAGGGACTGGCAGAGATTAGCTGGGTCCCCCATCAAACACCCCCCCAGTCTGTTCCACACTGTGAAGGAGGCTTTTTTTTGCCTAACATCCCTAAACACTGTGATACTTTGCTATACCACGAGGTGCCCTTTGAATCTTACTCCCATTGAGAGATGAGTGTGCGGGGCCGTCGGGCGTCAGTCCCTTCAAGGTCAATTCAGTGAGTCGGGGAACATCCCCGGAGAGAGCGT
Source organism: Dunckerocampus dactyliophorus (assembly GCF_027744805.1). Taxonomy (NCBI): domain Eukaryota; kingdom Metazoa; phylum Chordata; class Actinopteri; order Syngnathiformes; family Syngnathidae; genus Dunckerocampus; species Dunckerocampus dactyliophorus. The sequence continues at coordinate 27,910,237 of NC_072826.1, forward strand.
CGGAGCTGGGCTTCCCGCCGAACACGCAAGTTGAAAGGAGTCGGTCACGGCTGCGCGCCCTCCGGTAAGACGGCAGTGTTTGTGTTCAGTAACTGGAGGATAAGGCGGCAGACGGAAGGTCATCCTGGTGTCACCCTTTGAGGCGTCATTCTAAAACGGGAGGGGCCAAAACCAGTGCTCCACAGCCTGCAGGCCTCCACTGGGTGCTGGTGGCTGCCTAAATGTCACTGCAGCCGCTGGCCAAAGATAAAAGATGGGAAGGATAGAGTTTCATTAATATTCAAGCAATAACAAATGTATTTCACACCCCCCCCCCCCCCCCCTTTTTTTTTTTTAATCACCCCATTTTCTGTTGTCTGTGTTCAAATGTGGGCTTTTAAAAAAAAAAAAAAAAAAAAAAAAAAAACCTTTTGTGTTTTGGAGGACTCTTGCAAGGTAGTCCAGGTAGTCAATTTAATAGCTAATACTGTAGACACTAAATTACATAGCGTGCATTTTGAACCGGGGAATTCTTGTGTCAAAATTGTTATGGACTTTTAAATGAATTGAAAGCCTAATTGCGAAACTGAAGTGCGTTGTGTTTGCTTTCTCAGCATAGAGTTGGAAGTTGTCATTGATTCTTTTTTTTTTTTTTTTCCAGTCAATGACCATTAGGGTTGGGCATCGAGCATCGATGAGAACCAGGTCTAACATTCCCGTTTAAACCTTTCGATTCGTAGTTTTGATGCCTTGTCCGCCAACTGGAAGAAGTAGCAGCGAGCACCAACGAAGAATAAGTGGCTACAAAGTTCGGCTTGACTTCATAAAAAAAAAAGGAAAGAAAAGTGGTCTGCTCAGTGCAACATTTGCAACACAATGATATCATGCACCCATGATTAAACACCTCCAGATTCATGCTGTAGGAATAACAGCGTTCCCTGTCTTTGATGCACTACGTCAGGCTTCCTCTAATCAGTAAGAATCACGGACGTCAAAGAATAAATGATGTCTGTCTCATGCCAGTGTAACTAAGGGTTTCAGGGTGTAAATAAAGCACAGGAACTACGGCTGTAGGATGCAAGTTTAGTCATATTAAGTCAAGAGACCTTCTTGACCCACACAACACCCTTCTGGCCTTTGCACTACATCTTGTTTACTTGTGCTAACAAAATAAGTGTGTCATAAAAATAACTTACACCACCACTGAGGCAGCAAAGTATAATAGTGCTAATATGGTCGCTCATAGACAAACCTTTTACAAGTTGTTTGATATTTTCCGCCCAGCTTAGTGCATGTTTAAAGGGTCCCTGACATGATTTGTCAACTTAGCTTAAATGTGTTGAATATTGTTTGTAATTATGTTCTAGATTGTTCAATTTTTGAAAGTGAACGTTAAATTAATGGCGCCAGCCATGACGAGCTCGCTCTCGCTGTTCAGTCTTTCCAGAAGTGATGTCATCGGGTGACGCCTCTCGGCATAGCGGTGTACGAGACAGAGGATGTTTACAGTGATTACAGCCGAGATTTGAGCGATGTCTGTAGCTTTTGAGGACAAAAGAAGGGAGGAAAATGTGGAGATGAAATAGAGAATTTGCAGGACATGGAGATGAAGATTAGTCGCCTTCAAAAACACAGAATGGTTAGTGTAAATTACTCTGGAGTTGCTTATCCTTCAGTTACTGTCTGAAATCGGCTTATTAATGAGAGTAAAGGGGTCTTTATAGCCTGATTAAGTTTAGATTTCGTCGCGTCCCAGCCCCCCGCAGTAAACCTGTGAAAAGATGTTTGTTTAACATGCATAATGCTTTACAGCCTTGTCGCTATCATGGAATAGTGTTTAGAAGATATTATGTAAACAAGATGTCGTTCTTCTTGTCCCCCCCCCCCCCCCCCCCCCCCTCCTCTGTGTACCGGTGGAATAGCATCTCTTTTCAAAAATGTCAAGCCGAATGCTTCTTGTAAAGGTGTTCCTTCGTAGCGGTCATCAGTGACGATCACCGCACAGAGCGGAACGTCATCCTTCCTCTTTTGGAAAAGAAAACAGAATCAATTGCAGAACATCCAGCAGAAACACAATTTTTTGGCATGACTACTATTTTGATGAAAAATTACATGAACCAAGTCGACGATCTACCTTGAGAAGCATTTGAAGAACTACCAATGTACATAATTCCAAACAATATATGACATACTTAAGCAAAGTTGATGAATCTTGACAGGAACCCTTTAAGTGCCTGCAGCATCACACACTAACACACAAACTACCGCAGAATGTTTTTTTCCTGAGCCTTTCAAAAGTAAACATCAGACATTTCATCTAAAAAAAAAAAAAGAACACCCTCATTTAAACAGTGCAGACTTTTGTGACCTCGCATCTTAAAGGAAAACTGCCCTTGTTGGGCGGGAATTTTGCCCATCATCCACAATCCTTCTGTGAGATATGAACACACGTCTTTCTCTTTTCTTTGCGTTCTAAAGACTTACGGTAAGACAGCTCAATGCTGCCTACAAATCCCGCTATTAAAACACCGCCAAAAAGCTTTTATGGTTTTCTATCCATGCTGTGACCATGTAGTAACAGGCACATTAGTGATAACATGTAATACGTACAGTTTTTTGCTTTAAGACTTCTTTCCTGGGTGCAGTGATTTCACATAGCAACACAGAAAGGAACACTGCAACTCGCGTTAACTTTTCCAAACTCGAAAACAAAAACCGCAGCATAGCAGCAGCTCCAATAAGTAGCGTTACTTTTTGGTAGTGGCCTGAGGTACTGTGACGCGCTGCGGGCGAGTGTGTGGTGAAGATAGTCGCTAGCCGGCTATTAGCTGGCCGGTGTGGTGTGGCGAGGTGTCACTACAGCAGTAGCATAGTTTGATCGGTGTAACAATGTCTCTATAGCTGGGTTAATATGCACGCCACATTATATGTAAGTGGTGCGTTTTTGGCGCTTTATGGAGTCTTTCAGAATGCTTTATAGGTGGAATAAGTGTTTCCCCTTTCGGGCATTCATAGTGTATTTTTAGCTGTTCCAGAACGCACAGAAAAAAGAAAAACATATGTGTTTGTGTCTCACATAAGGGTAATTGTTAGGGACCGGCATCGTTCAAATTCTCAAACGATTTCCAACTCTAATGCCCATGCACCAGCTGGCAAATGAGTGAAAAAGTGACTTTTTGCTGCCTAAACAATGCAAGAAAGGAGGATATCGTAGAGAAAAATGTATTGGCATTTTGTGGCTTTCGGAATATAGTCAAATCTAACTGCTTTGTTTGGTTGGGGTTTTTTTTTTCTCACTACTACACCATTTTACACTTACACTGATCAGCTAGTCATTCAGAGCATTAAAATGACATAATGCAGCATTTTTTTTTAAACTTTCAACCCATATTTGCCTTAAATCCCAATTGACAAACATTCATTGATGTGGTATGGCTCCTGTTTATGAATGAACATGGTTTTAAATAATTCCAAAACCACACAAACGTGTTTTTTTTGTTTTGTTTGTTTTTTTAAAGAAGCACGTGGTGATAATGCTTGTCTTTGAAAACATTACTATACTGTAAGTGCTTATATTAAATAGTAAATTCTATCATTGCTAAAACAGTCTCTGAGAGTCCAGTAGTTGGAGTAAACCACCCAGTTTGTCGATCCCAATCATATCCTGTTGATTTGGTTATTTCACACAAATTATTCATGAAATAAATGTCACACTAAAAGAAATGAATGCTGGGATCTTCAAATTAAAATCACACCTGGTAAATCTGTACTTCCGTGTTATTTGTATTTTATTTAAGATGCTATTTGCTGCACTGTGTGTACATGGAACACCTTCCTGTATGCATGGTTTTAGCTATATAGCAGAGACACACAAACCTGGGAAAGGTTATCGCATATGCTACTGAGGCTCTGTTGCGATTTAAAAAGAAAAAAACAAAACAACTCAGGGTAGCGTATTCATGACTACTATTCCTTGCATGTAAACATTCAACTTTCAATAGGGGCACGGATAACCTCGTGCAATGACACGGAATTCAATCAATGAACTTCAATCAAGAGTATCGACCACACGCATAAATATTGTGTAGCTATTTGATCTGCTCATGATGCTCACTTTTTGCGCCTCCCGCAGTAGTTTGGGGCTTGCTTGATGTCATATTTAGAATCACGAAGAAGCTGATGGAAAAAAAGACAATTCCCTTTAATAAAACTACCATGAAATTACGTGTTTTGTGTTTTTGATCTTTTGAAATGAAAAATTGACATGGAGGCAGTTCATTCGGTACACCTGCGCCCTCCAAAATCCTATCTTTGTTTTAATTTGTTTCTGTGTATTTTATACAGTGTTCCCTCACTCTATCGCAGATTCGCTGTTTCGCAGATTTTTATGGCGCTTTTCTTTTTTAATTACAGTATGAAAGCTTTTACAGGTTGAGCCTGGGCCTTTAAGAAGAATTGCATTGTGGGAGTTGAGTGTCTATCTCGTCCCTCTCTCGCCTGTCTGCACCGCCCATTGTTTTGTGCTTCCTGATTGGCTGTAGACCATTGTCAATCAATCTCCTTCTGCCTGCCTGCCATGTCTCCTGTGTCATCGCTAGCTTGCTTGCTTGCTAGCTTGTGAGTGAATCCTAGGTTCGTCTGCAGCAATATTTTTTAACAAGGAGGATTTGAGGATTTTTGCACGTCCTGTCGTAGTGAAAGTGTTCCAGATTTGGTAAGTTTTTGAGTATGTTAAAGCCCTCAAAAAGGGTGATTTAGTTGCCAGATTAATTGTAATAATAATAATAATAATAATAATAATAAAGAAGAAGAAATTAACCATTTCAAGATGGTCCCTTTTTTGTCAGCTTAATGCCATTGTGGAAAGTTCCGGATAGTTCCTGTTGACTTCATCCAAAATGATGGCACAGCAAACATTTCTAGCTTGCCCGGAAGTGACAAAACCATATTTAAGGACGCTACTGGCCTAATTTCAATTGAATTCTGCTTTTGAATTCTTAATTTTGCATCGTAGCCTTCAAATTTCTATGGAATCCCGTTTCCGCCACTGAAAGAAAAAAAATCCCAATGGAAAGTCGTAATTATGAGATAAAAATCGAAATTATAAGATAAGGAAGTCATAATTGTGAGGTAAAAAGTTGACATTATGAGACTGACACATGCGCAATTTCTACCTCAATGTTGTTTTATCTCATAATTATGACTTTTTATCTCATAATTATAACTTTCTACTTCATAATTTTGACTATCTTGTCATTTTGCCTTTTTTATCTCAAAATTATGACCCCTCATAAGTATGCCTTTTCATCTCATAATTTCAACTTTTTTATTCAATTAAATTCAAGAGTTTTATTGTTATATGCACAGTAAAACAGGTAGTTATACTAGGCAATGAAATTCTTATTTGGTTTTACCTCACATTTATGACTTTATCTTGTCATTTTTTTATTTTTTAATCTCCAAATTATGATTCATCTCATTATTATTAGTTTTTATTTCATAGTTATGACTTTTATCTCATAATTTTGACTTTTTACCTCATAATTATGACCTTATCTTGTAATTTCTGACTTTTTAATCTCAAAATTATGACTTATCTCATGATTCTGACTTTTTATTTCATAGTTATGACTGTTTACCTTATAATTATGACTATCTTGTAGTTTTGTACCTTTTAATCTCAAAATTAATTCTGACTTTTTTTTGTCACTTGAAATTTTATTGACCATAATTATGACTTTTTATTTCATAGTTTTGACTTTTTATCTCACAATTTTTACATTTTACCAAATAATTATGACTCTATTTTCAATTTTGACTTTTTTAATCACAAAATGTTGACTTACTTCATAATTATGACTTTTTAGCCCATAATTTTGACTTTTAATCTTATAATTATATGGAAACCTGTTTGCGCCACTGAAAGAAAACAAATATCCCAATGATAAATCGTAATTATGAGATGAAAATTCGAAATTATCAGTTAAAAATTTAAATTACGAGATGAAAAGTCACGATTATGAGATAGAAAAGTCCAAATTATGAGATAAAACTTAATAATTATGGGCTAAAAAGTCGAAATTATGAGATAAAGTCATAAATATGCAATAAGAAAGTCATATTTTTGAGCTAAAAAGTCGAAATTATGAGATAAAAAGTCCAAATTACGAGATAAAAAGTCATAATTATGAAATTAAAAGTCACCACCGAAAGTGACCACCCTGATTTTATGACGATAATCATGTTTTCTAAACTTTTTTTTCTATACATTTTTTTCCACTCAGTAGCACTTTGACTTTGCCAAAATTTAAAGTGCAATACAAATAAAATGTATTATTATTGTAATTATTAAAATGTATTATTATTATTATTATGTGATAAAAAGTCATAAGAAATCAAAAGCGCACATTGTATCGTATAATGTCGACTTTTATCTCATAATCTCGATTTTTTACTTTAGTATTATGACTTTATCTTGTAATTTCGACTTTTTATCGCACAATTATGTCTCTTATGTCATTGTCACGACTTTTTATCTCATAATTTTGACTTTTTATCTCAGGATTATGACTTTCTTATGTCATTATTACGACTTTTTATCTCGTAATTTCGATTTGTCATAGTTTTCCTTCATGCCCGAGAGAACAGTCCGTAGGTGCATTAACCCTCCTGAACAGAGGGGGCGCGGAAGAAAACACGCAGCATCTCCTTCGAGGTTCGTTTCCTGTGTGGCTTCAACGGCGGCCGAGGTGTTCAGTGAAAAGTCGGAAGTTGGGAGTTTCGCCAAGTGACACTTGACAAAATGGCAGAAGATAACAGTTACGAATCTATGCTCTGTGTTAAACCGGAGGTCCACGTCTACCGGATCCCCCCACGGGCGTCGAACCGCGGATATCGGTAAGAAATTGGTCGCTTTCACGAATAGGTCCGGAACTGTCAAGTTGCTAGCTTTAAGTTGCTAGTAGACCTATTATCGGACACTTAGTTCGCGTCAACTATTTATTATTTGTTGTATGTTTTTTTTGTCCGATTTTTCACTCACAACGCTTTGAAGCATTAATAACTTTGATTCACAACCCCAAACTGTATCAACAAGCACTTTACTTTTTTTTCTTCTCTCAAACCCGTCATTTTACACACCGTGGCAACTTTTGTGACTATTTATATCAGGTGCGGTCATCTGTTTTTTATGTCCTAAACGCTTCGTGATTAGTTGGTGCATTTTTCAGGTCAGTTGATGAAGCTTCCCTTTTTATATAAAGGTTTCTCTAGTAGGCACGAAAGTACAAGATTACCTTGTCTGTTCTGCCTTTTCAAAAACCTTTGACTTCCTCTTGTTGTGAAACTGGACAGTTGACATCTGTTTGTACGAACTAGTATGCTAAATAAACTCTCCTTGGGTGCTTTCCTCTGCATGCAGATTCCTCATGCTTGCATGCTATGTTATCACTTGGCAAGGGACTCGCACCCACTAGTGGCCCTGCAAGTGTTATCAGTGCAGAACCCAGAATATCCTTTAATGGCTGCCACAGGATAACTTAAAATGATAACTGGGAGGTTTTTCTGAGGACTGGAACTGCACAGATGGCATTATAGGATGGACGGCACTTTCATGCTGATTTTTGTCCTCTGTAGTGCAGCCGACTGGAAGCTGGACGAGCCTGCATGGAGTGGGAGAATGAAAATCACCGCAAAGGGCAAGATGGCCTTCATCAAGTTGGAGGACAAAAACACAGGTAAACAAAGAAAATGCATCCTGTTCAGGGTTATGTCAGTCAAAGGGAACATATAGACATACAAGCATTCACACCTTGTATGTATAGTCTAAAGTTTCTATTTAACCTAACAACCGTGACTTGTGATGGTTATTTCTTTTGCGTTCTCTCTTAAAATCACACATATTGAACTATGTTGCATATTGAACAGAGAATGTTCCAAATTGTATGACTTTGTGTTTCAGTTTTGAGGTACCACTATGTGTGTTTTGCAGGAGAGCTTTTTGCCCAAGCTCCAGTTGATCAGTATCCAGGGAGTGCAGTTGAAGCCGTCACAGACTCCAGCAGGTATTTTGTCATCCGGATAGAGGATGGAAATGGTAAGACATCTTCATGTATAGCATAATACAGTATAATTACAAAGTTTTATAATGGTGCACTTCGCAAAAGTGCAGTCTGGAACAGGGGTGTCCAAAGTGCTTTCCGAGAGTCATTTGCGGCCCACGGCTGTTTTTTTTTTTTTTTTTTTTTTTTTTACTGGCCCTGCGGCACATTCTAAAAATCAAATTTAACACGAAAACTTAAGAAAAAAAAAAACAGGAAAGAATGGAAAAATCATCAGGAACTTTACAAGAATAAAGAAAAAAAAAGAGAAAATAGTTGTCACATAACGAGAAAAAGTCATAATTTTATGAGACACTGTAATATTATAAGGGAGAATAATGTCATTTTAGTAGCATAAAGTCATTTTTTGAAGTTGTAATATTTTTCTTATATAAAACAACGAATGAAGTTATATTTTCTGGAAAACACGGTTGCTGAAAAAGTTATGTTACCAGACTAAAGTCAAAATACGAGAATAAAGTCATAATTACAGAAAATTTACCAGAAGAAAGTTGAAATGGTGGTGGGGGTGGGGAGTGTTGGCTTTAATTTAAAGAGTAAAGAGTCAAATGGCTTATATATAAAATATGTAGGGGAAAAAAAGGCACAATTTTACAAGAAAAAAATATATATCATAATTATATTATGAGGAAAAATCATGTCATTTTATTAACAGAGTTTAAATATTAAATTAAATTAAATGTTATTTTAGGAAAATTAGGTTGGGGAAAAAGTTATAATAATAAGAATGAAGTTGAACTATTATTGGACTAAAGTCATAATATTGCAAGAAGAAAATTTATGAATAACTTCCTAGCATATCTACATGTGTTGCTTTACAAAATATCAAAGTGGCCCTTGCATCCTTTCTTGTTTCACTATGTGGCCCCCCCTGGAAAAGGTTTGGACACCCCTGATCTAATCTAGGGCCTTAGACCGCACATTCCAAACCACTAGGGGGCACCATATTATGAAGGAATGAGTAATATGATCCGATGTTACATAAAATACACGTGTAGCTTGTCAAATACGTGATTTACAAGTGTTGCTCTGTCTGCAATGTTTTTGTAAAAGGCCGCCACGCTTTTATTGGGCTGGGATTTGCTGATCGTGGAGACTCCTTTGACTTCAACGTAGCTTTACAAGACCATTTTAAGTAAGTTATGCCTCTGTGTAAAAGATGCTGTTGTTTCCAGTCAGTGTGTCTGCCATGGTCGTTTTGTCTGGCTTGTTCTGCACTGTAAAACTTAGGGTTGTGAACGATAAACTGATGCGACCGAATATCAGGTTTGACAAGCGAGAAATGCGGCTGCATCTGGCCTCCTGGCCTCCTGGCTCGTTAAGAATCAGCCATAAATTGTTAGATTAATCGATTGTAGAGGCATGCACCGGGTATCGTAGGATTAGCAACGACGCAAGGGTGTAGGCTTCCGGGGAAACGATTGTCGTGCGTGCTCCTAGCTTAAGGATGGCCCTGTAAATAGCATTAGCAGTGCTAGCATTGGCAGCATGTGAGCTAGTCACCGGGAAAGATTTTCAACACATCAGAAAAACATACGTGCATTATAGCGATGTAATCTATCTCATTTATTGTGTAAAACTAAGACAGGAACAACATCAAATGAAAAGCGCTAGATGAATACAGAGCCACCATCCAGCAGTACGAGCCTGTACGAGCCAGTACGAACCCAATAATGTCATCAAATCTTTCCTTTATGTGCTCCCACATAGTATAAGCATTTGGGAGCACATAGTGTATGAGGTGAAAGAACAAGGGGAAAATACAGTATAGTAGTCCATCTGTGCAGTGTGGGAGAAAGTTAGGTTGTGCGTTCAAGGGCCGTCGCCGCTCGCAACAAACAACGTACACATGCTGCAAAAACTGGATTAAAATTTTTTTTTTTATTAAGTAACAGCCCACATTTCCAAAATTGATATCAATTTGAAAATTTTAATGAAGTTATTTACAAATTGTTATAAGTTTTTAAAGTGTTTTTTTCAAATTTGTTTATTATTGCACCGGAATGTTTCCTGCAGAAATACTGTAGGAATGCCACTTTTGTAGAATTGGCTTATAATGTGAAATTAATGTCTACATCAACAAATGTAACCCTATAATCGTATCAAATCGTATCATTTGTTCACTGTATCGTATGAAATTGTTCAGTTTTTAAACTGTATTGTGTTTTTAATCGTATCTTAACCCCTATATCTTGATTAGAGGCAGACCAGTAAGGGAGTTTTGGGGCAGATACCAATACTAATATTGGGGGCTCAAGAAAGCCGATATATTTGCCGATATCCGATATACAGTAGCAGCCGATACATGAAATAAGAGCATTGCTATACACAGGATATATACTGTATATGAGCATAAAGTGAGTGAGGCAGGAAGAATGCTGCTCTGTATGTGATGGGGCCTCAGAGGCATTTGACTCCAGCAGTGACACTGTACTTATATTGTCACACTCTTCTTTCTAAAGGTGGGTAAAGCAAGAAGGTGAGCTGGCCAAAATGGAGGCATCCCAGAGCGCTGAACCGAAGCTTGACCTGAGCTTCAAGGAGGGGCAGACCATCAAGATCAGCATCGGGGTCAGTATGTTCCCTAATATCCTAGTCACATTAGAGGTAGATTGAGCCAGAATGCCATTGGAATGAAAATTTGTGGTTTATTCCTGGATATTCTAAGTGCATTCTCAAAATTCTGACTGCATTCTGAGTGCATTCCAAATAATAGGGCCCAGTCTTGTGGCCAGGCCGAATGTTTTATGTATGCTAAAAACTTTCGAGGTGGATTCGAAGGGGAAAAACATCAAACATTCCAAAGGTATTCTAACAGCATTCTAAACATTTTGATCGAATTAAAAAAAAATAAAAATAAGCCATTTGTCGCTGAAACGTCGCTATGATGCGTCGCCATATTCACATCACTTCATATGCCAAGGGAAAAAAGGAGCCAAGGTAACTCCACCAGCGGTTGCCAGCGTTGACAGTGCAGAGGTGCTGAAAAGAGATGCTGAAACGCCACTTTCCATTAAAGCGTTGCCACTTCACATTACGTCATGCCGACAAGGAAAAAAGGAGCTAAGCTCCACCACCGTCACATCACGTCATGCTTCTATGGGGAAAAAAGGAGCTAAGCTCCACCACCGGCACATCACGTCATGCCACCAAGGAAATACGGAGCCAACCTCCACCACCGACACATCACGCCGCCAAGGAAAAAAGGAGCCAAGCTCCACCACCGGGACATCACACCGCCAAGGAAAAAAGGAGCCAAGCTCCACCACCGGGACATCACATCATCCCGCCAACTAAGGAAAAAAGGAACCAATATTACGAATTTCAAATCCACTCCTGAATGTGGTGCGAATTTTGAAACGTTTTAATTCCGGCTGGTTCTGCTTGATTCATGCTTAGTGTGACGGAGGCTTAAGCATAACAGTTAATTGGGTGGATGACAATAAATTGATTAGCAGTGTATTAATGTTAGGAAAATGTTATAATTCTTTGTGGCAGAACATCAAGAAGAAGGATGCATCTAGTGCTAAGCCCCGGCCCGCGACTGGAGGTTTGCTCCCACCACCGCCAGGAGTCAAGGCTGGAGGCACCATCCCACTGCCAGCACAAACAAACACAGGTGATTGACTTTCTGTTCTTCTACTACAAAAATTGTGGGGGTTTTTTGGTCATGAGCGCAAATGTATACCCGCTGAGAACTGTAGTCAAGTTAGACTTTACTAAAAATTTGACAGATAATAAAATAGTTGTCGTGTAGTCAACACCATCAGGAGTTTCATGTGATTGTGTCTGTTCCTGAGAAAGAACCACACCAGTGTTTCCCCATACGTTCATATATTTCTTGCGGCCCGACACAATTAAATTTGGGCCTGACGCAGAAAGATTTTGCACAATCCTCATATTTATTTACATATGGCACTTATTTGCTCACATTCACATTACAATAAGACTGCTGTCTGCTTCAACCATATGTCTTTTCTTTGCTATGTATTGTTCGATCAGCAAGAATAATGATGTCAGACATTGCACTCACACTAAGGGCATTACACAGGCTGTAGAAAGTCATGGCGTATAATGAATATTTTTGCAAGCATTCTACATTGGAACCTTGTTTTGCATCATTAATTTGTTCCAGAAGGTCCGATTCTAACTGAAACTCAGTTTTTCCCGGGAAGCCAAAAATGTTAACATAAAACACTTTTTTAAAGTTAAGACAACTATAGTTTTACATGCAGGAAGCAATTCCAATGCATATAGATGCATATCAATGATGAATTAAAGGGATAAATTACTATTTAAGGTTACTTTTGCCTTCATAGAAGACGTGATTCTTGATGTAATTGTCTCCAAAGACACAATGTGGCAGTGAGACACCACCACATGGACACCACCTTCCTGTTTTGCCATGAGTTATTTCTTGAATTCAATAGTTGTCATCTCAATAACTCAAAATAGGGCCACAGAAAGATTAAATTGCCATCATTTTGATAAAGAGGGTGAAAAACACTGTTGAACTCATGACAAAACAGGAAGGTGGTGTCCATGTTGTCTCGCCGCCACACTGTGTCTTTGGGAACACTCTCATCAAGAATCCCGTCTTCAGTGAAGGCAAAAGTAACCTTTTAATGTTGATTTATCCCTTTTCATTTGTCATTTCTATGCATCTAGAATTGTTTTATGCATGTAAAACTATAAAAACGTGTTTTGTGTTAACATTTTTGAGTCAACTGCTGATGACATCATAGACGGATGACGTAACTGACTTTCGCTTCCGGTTACCATTTTGTAACTTAGCAAACTAGCTTCTTTGTTAGAAGCTAAGGACATTTTGTGGTTTAAAAAAAAAAAAAACTATTAACAACACAGTTGGACTCGTGTATCAATAATATGACAAGACGCATGCCGCATTGTACGATTTTTTTTTACCTTAACCGAAAAACACGCCAACCGGGGTGAACGCTAACTGAGGTTCCCACTCTGTTGGCGACATGCTGAGTTCAGAAACGGGCCACCCAGTTTGTTTAGGATTGTGCAATGAGTGAAGCTCATATAGCCGCTGCTTCACTTCTGGTTTCTGCCTGATATTTGGTCGGGAAATGCACAAATTCTGCGATTTTTACTTAACAAAATGATTACAAATGATTGAAATCATAGAGAAAAATATTAACAATACCTGACAAGCAGTATAGAAAATGGATGAATATACATAAGGCCCTATGATTTCCGCGTTGATGGAATCTACTGTTAAACACAGAATCCTGCGGAAATTGCCGTGAATGAAATGCTGTCATTGTGACGAGAAGAAACGTTTGTGTGGGGAAGTATTCTTTCCGGGCGTACCGCTCAATCGCTCAAAAGCTCAAACGCTAACCCCCCTTGCGAAGTAAACATGTTGTTACGGTGGCCTGAAACTCAGAAAGTTGGAGGAAAAACTCCTCTTACGGAGCGTGAATGGAAGCTAGTTCGTTTAGCTTAGTTTAACAGAGCATGCTAGTGTGGCTGTGTGTGTGCGCGACTCGGGCTCTACGAGTGTGTTTACACCGGGTTGACTTCTACCGCTTGTTAATGTAAGCGAGCGTTTTACGATGCCCGCTGACACTGTGCAAGTTTTGAGTGAAATAAGGCGAGAGGCACGTCTATTCTTGCTCCCATCTCATCTTAGCCATCAACTGACATTCTCAACATACACAATACACTTCCGGCCTTCAAAATAAGAGCGCCACATCCTGTTTAATTGTCCAAACAAAATACAATTGGATTTGCATTGTCTTCCTTAAAGAGTCCCTGACATGATTTATCAACTTAAATACAGCATGGTATATAATGTTGGTAAATATGTTCTACATTGTTCAGTTTTTGAAAGCGAACGGTAAATTTTCAAAAATTCCATTTATAGTTCATGGCGCCAGCCATGACGAGCTAGCTCTCGCTGTTCAGTCTCATTTCCGAAAGTGACGCGATCGGAGTACTATCACTCAGCTGTATAAATGTAGCGGTGTATGAGACGGAGGATGTTTACAGTTATTATAGCGAAGATTAGAGCAATGTGTCAATAGTGTCCGACGAGAAAAAAAGGAAGAAACATTTGGAGATGAAATAGAGAATTTGCAGAACATGGACGTAAGCCTTATGACATGGAGATGAAGATTGGTCCCCTTCAAAACACAGAATGGTAAGTGTAAATTACTCAGGAGTTGCTTATCCTTCAATTATTGTTTGAAATCGGCTTATTAATGAGCGTAAAGGGGTCTTTATAGCCTGACTTAGTTTACATTATGTTGCGTCCCTGCCCCCCACAGTAAACATCACTGTGAAAAGATGTTTATATAACATGTATAATGCTTTACAGCCTTGTTGCTATCATACCTGTAAAGGTGTTCCTTCATAGCAGTCATCAGTGAAATGATCACTGCAAAGAACAGAACTCTAGGTGGGCGTCTGTCGGTCTCTCGTTCACTACACGTGCTTCATCCATTGTTGTTTTAAACCTTCCTCTTTTGGAAAAGAAAACAAACTTACAGCATCACTCGCCATGATGTTTGGCATGACTACTATTTTGATGAAAAATATATTGAACCAATTTTACGGTTTACCTCGAGAAGCATTTCTTTACTCTGCTTTAGCCGAGAGGCTCACTTCCGGAAACAAGACTGAACAGCAAGAGCTAGCTCGTTATGGTGACGCCATGAACTATAAACGTAATTTTTGCGAATTTACTCTTCGTTTTCAAAAATCGAACAATGTAGAACGTAATTACAAACAATACATAACAAACAGTCATGGAAAAAATGATTAAACCACCCTTGTTTCTTCAGTTTCTTGTTCATTATAATGCCTGATACAACTAAAGGTACCTTTGTTTGGACAAATGTAACAATGACAACAAAAATAGCTCATAAGAGTTAATTTTTTTTGGCAGTACAGTGCTATAGCTATTCATATAAGAACTTACCGTATTTTCGCGACCAGGCGTTTTCCCACTTTGTGTCTTGTTTTCTACACAGTTCAATAATTGATGACATGTTTGGATTACGACTGCAACACGCACGTTGACGTTTGTGATGATTTTGCCACACATTCTGTTTGGATACCTGAAGGAGAGAGTGTACTGCAACAACCCACAGACCACTGAGGCCCTGAAGACCAACATCCAGCCAGGAAATTCGGAGAATCCCTCTTGAGATGTGTGGCAATGTCATCACAAACTTCAATGTGCGTATTGCAGCTGTAATCCACAGAAGAGGAGCGTGGATTGAACATGTCATCATTATTGAACTGTGTAGAACTGTGGTCTCAAACTCGTGGCCCGTGGGCTACTTGCGGCCCGCCAAGTCACATTTTGCGGCCCGTGACTTGTCTTCAAAGATTATGCACACATAAGCCTACACTAAACTAAGAGTGAGTGAGTCACTTAAAAAATGTGGTGAAAAAATTCCACCCATTTTCTATCCCGCTTGTCTTCATTAGGGTCACGGGTAAGCTGGAGCCTATCCCAGCTGAATGCAGCAAAATATAAACTGTGAAATTATTTATTTATTTGATTCACCCTATTACTGTATCAAGCTATTGTTATCGTGAGCCATGTATCGCGTGTCGTATTGTGAGGTAATCGAGATTCTCAGCCCTACTCCCAATACTTGATGCGGCCCAGCCTCACTCAGACTCTACCTGCAGCGCTCCCCAGGTAAATTGTGTTTGAGACCCCTGGTGTAGAACAAGAGACAAAGTGGGAAACCTTTGGTATCAAATGTTAATTTAATGATTCTGTTAAAAATCTGTAAATAGAATTTTTGAATAAGTTCTCATTTCAAAAACTTGTGTATGATTTAAAAAGTGCTAACATTTTATTGGCCCACCCTGTACAGCAGCCACACTCACACGATCCACCCTTATTCCTCCCAAATTCAGCCCCTCTTTTAGACTTCGGGTCTTCCAGCTCTGAAACCCAACCCAACTCTGACTTGTGGGGAGATTTCACGTCGGCGGGTTCCAGGCAAGTACCACAGCACCACTGGATCACCTTATCCATCCTGTTTTGTTTCCTGTCACGCTCCTGTTTGCCTTTCCTCCACAGCTCCAGTACAGATGCTGTCAAATCGGGATGGGTGCAGTTTAGCTGAGTGTGGGGGAGGAAAAGCGCACGCAGCCACTTGGTTGCATACATTCCATGGACGGAGATGATTTTTTCGGGGGGAAGAAAAAAACGTGGGAACTGGTTCAACTCCCTCGCAGCACCCAGCCAGCGAGGATCACATAAAACCTAGCTTGCTCTCTAGGGGAAACACATGGTCATATGTAAATATATACATTATACACCTTTACACTCTATGCAGGAAGAGCACTCTGTGATTTTAGTAGCACGGTAACCATCAAATCTCTGGAGTTGCTTCCCTCCCTGGCCTTAAATCAAACATCTCCTCGTTTCATTTCTGGGACTGTCACACTGAATCCCTGACTGGGATCTGTGCAGAATCGGATGAAATCATTTCATTGTCATCGTTTTCTTCCTCCATTCATCGCATAGATGCCCTATTGCAGTTTGTGTGTGTTCAATAACTATTCCCATTCTTAGTTTTGTTTTAGGAGGTCCTGCGATACTGAGCTTGGTAGTAATTTTTTTTTGTTGTTGTTGTTTTTTTGTTTTTTTTTTTAAAGCTGTTTAAATTTTATTGAAAGAGCTGTCGGTCTCTGATGAATTTAATTTCATGTTTTCATGTCGTTTATTTCTTTGATTTCTGTTTTAATGTTTTTAATGTGCCTTTTACCAAAAAGAAATTTCCTTTAATCTTATTCAAAAGTTGCACTAAGTATTTGATTAAGTGCCTCTCAGAAAAAAAAACCCCGCAAATTGTACAAAATTTAAACATCTATGTAAATAAACAATATATAAAATTTCCTTTTATTTTTTTATTTCTTTTAAATCTGTTTATTAGGTGTTAATTAGTTGTAAATTAGCACATTTTTAAAGCACACATTTTGCAATAAAAGCAGCCGTGTGTGTATACATGTATGTGTGTATATATACCGGTGTGTCTCAATAAGTTAGAATATCTTTAAAAAGTAAATTTGTCATTTGTTCAATTAACATGTTGAAACTTTTCTTTGTGTGAAATATTTTAAGAATGTATTTCTTAATAATTATGATTATACCTTACAGTTAATTTTAAAAAATACAAATTCAGCAACTCATAGAATGTGCATGAATTGTTAAAATGTCCAAAAAGCAACGCCGCTGTCATTTATTTAATTCAGGCCTTTTCAAAACGTGTGGCGAGTCCACAAAATACTTTGGGGGAGGTGCGGCAGCTTGAGCAAAACAAGGAAAATAATTTTACAAACCTGCTAAACTCTACTTCTGCAAAAGTCAATTAATAATCCACAACATATGCTCCAGAAAACCAGTTTTTCAGGGAGTCAGGAGTCACCCCAATTATATTGTTTTCAGACAGGAGGTAGAATACCCCAGATTTATTGATATTATATAGAAAATCTATTGCATGTTTAGGACTGATCGGAGCTGTGCTGTACTGCATAAGATAGCCTCTTCAGATCGTCATTGCAATGCCATTAAACATTTTTTGCAGTGCAAAAACTTTGTATATCACTAACTTCCATGCAAACAGCTTGTGATGACTGTGTCCCATGACTTCATGTATCCTTGTGTGTGTGTGCGCGTTTGCTCGTGCATGCTGGAAGTCCCTCCCCGGAAGAAAAAGCGTGGGGGTAAATTCGGAAGAAGGCGATGCTGCAGTGGCTAATGTGTCGCGATGCTAACTGGGTGTGATTTGCTGCCCAAAGAAACGCAGTAGAACGACGTTAAAACGTTAGCGATCCACAGAGGTGAGTAACAATAACGACGATGGCTGTACTTTACGCACATGCGCATTAGCGAGCACGAATAGCCCGCGCTTACGTTTCACTTGTTAGCTGTCAAGTTTCTTAATTCGTCATCACTTTAGCCTGGGTGGATGCTGTACTTGTTGGACTGATTATTGAATAAGTGTCAATACGTAGTATAGTTAAACCCATAGTGTAGCTCCCCATTTTCGGTACGAAGGAATTGAAAATGCTGCATTTGTAGGAGTGATGTGTATTTAAAGTGGAAGTGTGTAGAAATCAGCAGTAGTGAATGAATCGGCTCTCAGAGCCGGCTGCTTGAAATGAACCACAGGAGCCGGTTGGCGTCGTTGGGAGCAATTTAGGAGCCGATAATTTTTTTCCTCGTCTTTTTTATGTTAAACGCGAATGTCATTGGTCAAGATGTGTGGCGGTGTCTCGGTGTCCACACTGAGCAGTGGGAGGGTTGAGGTTAAACACGCTGTAGTGCTCTTAGAGCCGATTCGTTCGTAAGAAATTTGCATGAAGAGATTTGACCTATTTTTACCAAATTTGTCTGTTGAGATGGGTAATGCTCTGAGATCGATTATAATCGATAATAATCGATAATAATAATAATAATGCGAGTCCACCTTATCAAAAGCAAAAAATTATAATTTCTCAAGAGTATTTAACATTATAATTAGAATATCAAGAGCTTTTAAATACAAATAAATGAAACACGTGCGTGATGTAAACATGATGTAAAACAATAGCTCAATCAAAGTGTATTGATTAGAAAAAAATAGATCAGTAGAAAACCGTAACGTAACGCGTACCATAGACACTACGCCATATTTCTGATTTTGAATCAGTGTCACTTTCATTATTTTCCAAATATTGACAAAAAAAAAAGAGAAATAACCTGGAAATACTTAAGTTTACATTGCGAGTCAATTCAGACGACAGCTCATTTGCGTATACACTTCTGTATGGAATACGCTGTTTATGTTTAATGGGGTGTAATGTTTTGTCAGTCTGGTCAAAGGACATAGTTTGGATGTAGCAAAATGTGTTTGGTGCGCAACGAGGTGTTGTCCTAAAAGTGCAGGTAGAGTGATGTACGCAGAGCTTCAAAATGCAAAAAGAAGAAATAGGAGTGAGGCAAAAAACATTTTGAGTAATCAATTTATTGCAAGCATTAGAGTGAAATAGGCTGATCAAAAGTAAAAAATAAAAAAAGCCATAAATCCCACTAAAATAGAAATAAAATGTTTTTTTTGTTTGTTTTTTTTTTAAAAGGAGTGAGTAATGAGTAGCTGTGCCATTCTTGTTAATGAGGTGAAAAATGGGTTTGGGCATGCTTGATGCTAGTGTTCCCAGGAGGCTAGTGGGAATGTTGCTCCAGGTGGTGAAGATGTCTTCACGGAGGGCATCCACTGTTTGGAGCTGATGTCCGTTTTTGTAAACCTCCCTTGCCATCCATGTCCAAATGTTCTCCACTGGATTTAGATCAGGGGAACACGCAGGATGATCCAAAAGAGTGAGCTTATTCCTCTGGAAGAAGTCCTTTGTGAAGTGCAGCGTTGTCCTGTTGAAAACGGCAGTCATTACCACACAGACGAGGGCCTTTGGTCATGAGGGATGCCCCCTGCAACATCTCCACATAGCCGGCTGCCATTTGCCGCCCCTGCACAACCCGAAGCGCCATTGTTCCATTGAAGGGTAGTGCCGTGTGGAAAACATCTCAGGTGGGATCTCCTTGTCATGCCAGTAACATTGGGAGCCATCAGGACCGTCAAGGGAGAATAAAACTTCCTTCCACCTTTCAATGTCCCATGTTTAGTGCTCTCCTGCAAATTCCAAATGGGCAATTTTGTGGCGTAGAAGGAAGCGAGGCCTTTGAAGACCTAAGAGCCTTCACTGGCAGATGGCGTCTGATGGTTATTGGACTGCACTCGGCACCAGTAACAACCTTCATTTGGGCCGAGGATGGTCCCGTGTCTTGACGGACAGCCAATGAGATCCTCCAGCTCATTTTTTTTGAGTCTACCACTTGACTTTTTTGTTCCATAACCCTCAGAATGTTTGGAGATTCATATGAGCTCAACAATCCCACCGCGTTCAAAGAGAGAAAGCTTTTTTGCTTTTGCCATCAAGAGATCATGACAGTGTGAATACCTGACACTAAATCACATTCAATCCACATTTTTGCCAAGAGTTTGCCTTTTAAAGGTTGTCCTTTTAAACTTTTGATCAGCTGACGAACAGCCTATTTCACTTTAATGCTTGTTTGCAATAAATTGCTTACTTCAAACATTTCTTCTTTTGGCATTTTGAAGCTCTACATCCAACAATGCAAAACGTACATTCTTGCAATTTTTCAACAGGTCTTAAAATTTCAATCAGGAGTTTATGTTAGCAGTATAAATGTTTAAAATGATAAATTAATGTTTTTGAATCACTGTGTTTTAAGACAGCAAGTTCAGCGTCTTGTGTTTTTGTTTCGTGGGTCTGTGGGCTGGCCCGTGCGTGGGAGTGGGGTGGAACTGGGAGGCGGCTGAGAAGGAGGAGGGCTGTGCTTCTTTTCTTTTTAAACCTGCTAATCCTGCTGCTGCCCTCAATCTCTGTGAGGAGGAGGTGAGCAAGGACGCATACTCTGTAGCTCCTTTATTAGTATATCGGCTTCAGAAGGTGTTTTTTTTTTTAATGCTTTTGATGGTTGAAATATGTCTGCGACAACCAGTGCCGCTGAACACCAGGAAAGCGACTCCAACAAACTGGAGTCTGTGATACAGGTGAGCGCCACCTGCTTCCCCACCTTACTTGCTAGTGTGTGCGTGACTGACTTTGTTTGCTTTCCACTGTCATCATCACTTTTGTGTCTCTGTGTTGCCCCGAGCTGCACAGCACATTGTCACGTCCCCAAAAAAATGTCCCGTTCTGTTCGTCAGAGACTGGAGGAGAGTGTTTTATCTGAGGAGAAGAAGCTGACCGTGCGGGGACCCTCGCCGGATGCTCCCCCTACGTGTCTACCAGCAAGAGTTCGGGAGATTGTCACAAAGAACCTCAAGGAAAGCCGTGAGTGCGCTCAAATTGTTGAATAATGGTATATATCTTTTCGTTTAACGCCCGAGTCCTCGTCTCTTTCAGCTCCGGCGGCAATGTCCTCGCTCATGTCCCTCCAGGAGGAGAACCGGGTTCTGCAGGGAGAGTTGGTCAAGCTGGAAGACCTGCTGGCCCACAGCAGAGCGGACCGGGATGAGCTGGCCATCAAGTACGGTGCAATCAGCGAGAGGGTAAGACACAAGATGGTCCGTCATGTGAAAATAACATTCAGCCAAATGAGGCATTTGGTATTTTTTGGCTCTTTGTCTGAGATTTACTGGTCTCCCAGGTGATGGGGCCTGGAATGAACTGAAGTGGAATGTTGCCATGGCGTCTGTTGCCCTGGGCGACTCCAAACAGGGGCTTCAAGTCATTTAGATGAGGGTCTCTTGGTGGGAAAGCTACTACATACAGTGTAGAGTTAAACATCGCCAAAGGGAGCATTCCAGCTATACGTCCAAACATACCAAGTCTTGAGGGACATTAAGTACGCCTGCACATGCTAATCAAATCATTCACATCAAAAATAATAATGTTTTTGTTGACACTGTCAGAGAGGTATTGGTTCAACAATAAGTTTATAATTCTGCTTGTAGTTTGCGGTATTTTGGTCTCCTTATTTAGCTACACCAGAGGGCCAAAATATTACAAATGGGCATAAAATTTGACATAACTGTAAACTACAATAATAAACACTGTTAGATAAATCTGGCAATGTCAATCAATAGGTCTGTCACGGTAACAAATTTTGCTGGACGATAATTGTCCTACAAATTACTGCCGATAAACAATATTATTGTCAACATTATTTTGAGACCATTTTTTCTATAATAATAATATATAGTGGTGTGAAAAAAAAGTTCCCCCTTCCCGATTTCTTTTTTTTTTGCGTGTTTGTCACACTTAAATGTTTCACATCATCAAATAAATGTAAATATTAGTCAATGACAACACAACTGAACTCAAAATGCAGTTTTTAAATGAAACTTTTTATTATTAAGGGAGAATAAAAATCCTAACCCACATGGCCCTGTGTGAAATAGTGATTCCACCCCAGAAAGAAAGTGATGAGATCTATCTGTCTGGAAAAGGTTATAAAGCCATTTCTAAAGCGTTGGAACTTCAGCGAACCACAGTGAGAGCCATTATACACAAATGGGGAAAACATGGAACAGTGGTGAACCTTCCCAGGAGTGACCGACCAACCAAAATTACCCCAAGAGCGCAGCGACGACTCCAAGACCTCGAAGAGGTCACAAAAGACCCCACAACAACATCCAAAGAACTGCAGGCCTCACTTGCCTCATTTCAGGTCAGTGTCCATGAATCCACCATAAGAAGGACACTGGGCAAAAACAGCCTGCATGGCAGATTTCCAAGACGAAAACCGCTGCTGAACAAAAAGAACATTAAGGCTCGTCTCAATTTTGCCAGAAACATTTTCATGATCCCCAAGACCTTTGGGAAAATACTCTGTGGTCCGACAAGACAAAAGTTTAACCTTTTGGAAGGTGTGTGTCCCATTACATCTGGCGTAAAAGTAACACTGCATTTCAGAAAAAACATCATAGCAACATTAAAATATGGTGGTGGTAGTGTGATGGTCTGGGGCTGTTTTGCTGCTTCAGGACCTGGAAGATTTGCTGTGATAAATGGAACCACGAATTCTGCTGAAGGAGAATGTCCGGCCATATGTTGGAGACCTCAAGCTGAAAGCAACTTGGGTTGTGCAGCAGGACAATGATCCAAAACATACCAGCAAGTCCACCTCTGAATGGCTGAAGACAAACAAAATGAAGACTTTGGAGTGGCCTAGTCCAAGTCCTGACCTGAATCCTATTGAGATGCTGTGGCATGACCTTAAAAAGGCGCTTCATGCTGGAAAACCCTCCAATGTGGCTGAATGACAACAATTCTGCAAAGATGAGTGGGCCAAAATTCCTCATTGCAAGACTCATTGCAAGTTATGGCAAACGCTTGCTTGCAGTTGTTGCTGCTAAGGGTGGCCCAACCAGTTATTAGGTTTAGGAGGCAATCACTTTTTCACACAGGGCCCTGTAGCGTTGGATTTTTTATCCCTTTATAACTGCATAACTAAATTTTGTGTTCAGTTGTGTTGCCATTGACTAATATTTAAACTTGTTTGATGATTTGAAACATTCAAGAATGACAAACAAGCAAAAAAATAGAAATCAGAAGGGGGCAAACACTTTCTCACACCACTGTCTGGCATAATAATGCGAGTCCACCTTATCAAAAGCAAAAAATTATAATTTCTCAAGAGTATTTAACATTATAATTAGAATATCAAGAGCTTTTAAATACAAATAAATGAAACACGTGCGTGATGTAAACATGATGTAAAACAATAGCTCAATCAAAGTGTATTGATTAGAAAAAAATAGATCAGTAGAAAACCGTAACGTAACGCGTACCATAGACACTACGCCATATTTCTGATTTTGAATCAGTGTCACTTTCATTATTTTCCAAATATTGACAAAAAAAAAGAGAAATAACCTGGAAATACTTAAGTTTACATTGCGAGTCAATTCAGACGACAGCTCATTTGCGTATACACTTCTGTATGGAATACGCTGTTTATGTTTAATGGGGTGTAATGTTTTGTCAGTCTGGTCAAAGGACATAGTTTGGATGTAGCAAAATGTGTTTGGTGCGCAACGAGGTGTTGTCCTAAAAGTGCAGGTAGAGTGATGTATTTCCAGTTGGGCAAGGGCACATTAAAATTTCTTTGGAAGCACCTTATAATAATTGGAGCAAGTGCCACCAGCCTGTAGTCATTCGAGCGGACAGGGATAATGATTGTGGACTCGAAGCAGGTGGGGACAATGTTCTGGCAGAGGGACAGGTTGAGGATGGAGGTAAGAAAGAACACGAGCTAGCCTAGTAGTACACGCTCAGAGGGCCTGTCGCAGGATGTTGTGCAGATTCATAAATTTATTAGTGAATAATACAGGGATCATAATAATAAAAAAAAGTTCAGGCACATGCAGGAGTTGGCTATCTGTGGAGATGTACATTGTGGTGCATTTGCCTTAGTGGAGGTCTACTCTCAATTATTTTTGCAATAACGTCCCTATTGGATGCTATTGGTTTGTGCACGTGTACCTAATGAAGTGTCCAATGACTTCCTCCTCACTATATACAGTTGGAGCAGGCCCTACGGTTCGACTCGGGAGACGGCGACCGTGATTCACCAGAATCTCGCAGCCTGGCTCAGCAGAACGTGGATCTCCGCAGGCGGCTGGATGAGGAGCAGGCGGCCTACAAGAGAAAGCTCACTGCCTATCAGGAGGGCCAGCAGAGGCAGGCGCAGCTAGTGCAGAAGTTGCAGGCTAAGGTTTGTATACTGTTATTTTGTATTTTTTTTGTGATGCAGCCTTTAGAGCTGAGTGTTTCTGTAGGTGCTGCAGTATAAGAAGCGGTGTGGAGATCTGGAGCAGATGCTGCAGCAGAAGTCGTCAGAGTTTGAGAAACCCAGGCTGAGTGTAAGCAGTGAGCCCAAACAAAAAGTTGCCAGTACAGATGAGAGCACAAGTACAAGTAGAATCATGTTTCACAATCAGGATTCCAGTGAAGCATCTAATGGTCGCCATCAAGACGAATCGAGCAGCAACCTGGAGGACGCTTTAATCCGTCTAGAAGAAGAGCAACAGAGGTAGGTGTTGATTTGAAACTCACTTTAGACATTTTCTCTCATGTATTGTTATGTTCTGTTTTCAGGAGTAGCAGTTTGTCTGCGGTGAACGCCATGCTGAGGGAGCAGCTGGAGCAGGCCGGTTTGGCCAACGAGGCTCTCAGCCAGGACATCCGCAGGCTCACTGCTGACTGGACCAAAGCCCGAGAAGAGCTGGAGCAGAAGGAGTCGGACTGGAGGAGAGAGGAAGAGGTGTGTGTTTTGGCTTTGGAAATAAGCGACACATAAGCCATTGATTTATCTGTGATTGTCCTCTCAGTCTTTCCATAGCTACTTTAGCAGTGAGCACAGCCGCCTGCTCACTCTGTGGCGACAAGTGGTCGGCTTCCGTCGGCACATCTGTGAGCTGAAGAGTGCCACTGAAAGGTAATTTAGATGCACTGGAGGATGGATAGATGTACTGTTGCATGGCTAGATCAACACAAGCGCTGATTGATTCATCATTGCTAGATGGGTGGATTGGTAAATAAATGACTGAACGGGTAGCTTGATGGATCATCGATGTTGACAGATGGATGGATGTGCTGGTGGTTGGATGCATCTGCTGCTGGAGGGATGCGTGGAGGCATGAATGGGCACATGCCTTGATTAATGCATGGCTTGACAAGTCTGCTGATGGATGGATTGATAGATAGATGGAGGGATAGACCTGTGTTGATGGAAGAATGGATGGCTAGATGGATGGATTGATGATGCATCTGCTGATGGATGGATGGGTAGATGGCTGGTTGGTTGCATCTGCTAATAGATGAATGAATGATGCATCTGCTGATGGATGGATGGGTGGATGGTCATGTGTTAATGGATGGTCGGGCATATCTGTTGATGGATGGATGGATGGACATGTGTTGGTAGATGTTCGGATGTACTGTATGTGTTGATGGATGGATGGACTCTTTTCCTGATGGATGAATACATGGATAGATGGATGGGCGGACGGATACGTGTTGATGGAATGCATCTGTGGATGGATGGGTATTTCATTAGCACATGTTGAGTAAATGACAGCCTCTCCTCCGTGTCCATGTCGAATCGTGTCGTGTCCTCCCTTCCCACAGAGACTTGTCAGACATGCGTAACGACCTGGCCCGAACGTCACACTCCGCTCAGGTGTCGTGCACATCTCTGTGCGCGACAATGCACAATCGAGAGGGCGGAGCGGCGCTGGCCCTGGAGCGCGAGAAGGCTCTGCGGGTCCAACTGGAGCAGCAACTTAGAGAACGGGTGGCCGAGATGATGAGCCTTCAGTCCAGAACTGACACCGAGAGAAGCGAGCTCAACATCAGGTCAGAGGCCTGCTCTGCAGCGCCCCCAACAGTGGATGTCTTGTCAATTCATATAAAATGACATGACTGATGACTTTATTCTACGCCCACAACAACAGGCTGTCTGACTCAGTGCGGGATGCAGAAAGGCTGAAGGACAAAATTGAGGAGAAAGAGCGAGGACTTGTGCTCCTGTCCAGGAGACTGGAGGTGAGAGGCCAATCACGATTAATGTAATTATATATACAATAATCCCTCGTTTATCACGGTTTAGTGGTTCCAGACTCGACCGCGACCAGTGAATTTCCATCCAGTAGGATTCCTTCTTTATAAATGGAATATTTTTGTAGTTATGGCATAGAAAACCTGTTTACGATCATCTAAATATTTTTTTAAACATTATTAGAGCCATCTAGACATGAAATAATACCCATATAGTCACCTTTATACTCCTATTACCAATATAGGAGATACAGTATAATCAGAGAAAATAAGCCATTTAAAATTCTTTACCTTGTCGGGGAGCAGAATTGATGGCGGACAGGAAGTGACATAGAGTTGAGTTTTAGCTTATTGTGGGCTATGGCTGCAACAGTAACCCGTGTTATTATTATGTTGCTATTATTGTGCTTGTTGTGAGATCATTTAAACCTGCAATAAAAGCCGTTGTTCTAGTGTGGTGGTGGTCTCACCGAGCAGTTGCTGACACCTAGTGACCAATGTACTGTAGAATGCAGAGTGTAGAAAAATGGAGCCTTGTGAGGAGCAATGCAGGGTAATGTTGTACAAATTAAATTAGTTGATTTCAATAAATTTTCATTGTGCTTTTCTTAAAAGTAATGTTAAAATCTGGTCTTGTCTCGTTCTTGTAGACCCAATCTTGTGTATTGTCTCGTCTCGTGACACCCCTATTCATTTGGGCAAAAAATATGTACAATTTGCTTAAATGTGCATATTTTTTGACTAATAATAGGCCGTAGTCAACAAGGAAACAGCGATAATTTATTAATTAATGTTTGAAAAAACGCTATAGAGTGAGGAAGCGATGTTGAAACCACGATGTACTGTAGCGCGGTTCGACTGTATAATATAATTATATGGCGAGAGTTCCAGCATTGTGTGATTGCCTCCTCACTCTCTGTTTTGTGATGCCTGTGTTTTTTTGGGGTTTTTTGCCTTCAGGAGCAGAGCAGCAATGACGGGAGTGACATGCAGCTGATGAGAGCTCACACTGAGACGCTATTGGACACACTGCGGGACATAGCGCAGGTGAACCCACGCTAGGGCCGTTCACAGATAAATTGAAGGATGCAGGGGGTCCACATTGATAGATTTTGTAGAGCAAAACATCAACGTATTAGCCAAAGGCCAATCAAAAAACAAGCTGTGTGCAGAAAATGGTCCCCGGGCTGCAATTGGACACCCCTGTGCTACACATATGATCACACCATTATGATGAAGCCTAATCATGCTGATCGGCCCTTGTTTATGTTTTTTTAAGACGGTACTGTCAGATGCAGAGTCGTCGTCGGAGGCAGACCAGGACAACGCTATGGCTCCGCTGCTGGCCTTCATCCACAGCTCGTCCCCTAGCGCTGCTCCTCGGAGGTCATCCTCCCCCTCGAGGCTCACCTCACTGTCTGCTCTCCCGGAGGCAACCCTGTCAGCGCTACGCTTGGCAGTCACAAACAAGACGCTCCAGCTGCAGGTGACGTGGCGGCATACACTCACTGGCCACAACATTAGGTACACATTAGGCACAATTTAATGCCATCCCCTGCAAAACTCTATCAAAAAAATCTGCATTTTCACCAAGTCAGTTTTGAATGCTTATTATTAAAAATATGGTGTTGAAGGGCATTATTATCTTTGCAAAGGCAACATTGTATTGGATGTACCTAATGTAGCGGCTTCTTAGGGTTTATGGACATACTGTATGCATGCAGATAAGATGCATGGGATTTCATTGGCTCTTTTAACATGTTGTGCCGTGTGTCTTGTTCACCTGGTAGGATGCTCGGGGGCGTTTGCTGTCTGCTCAGTCCTCCATACAGCAGTTACGAAAGCAGCTCGCTGAGGCCGATTCAGCCAAAAGGGAAGCGGACCAATGCAATCAGACACTACAGAGAGAGCGGGATGCCGCCCAGAGGGACAGGGAGACCACGCAGCGAGAAAGGGATCGCCTGCGGCAGGAGAGAGACACGCTGGCCAGGTTGACATATTTTGTTTCTTACCTTATTCGGTTTGAATTATACTGGTTGGTCCACACATCCTTATCCGCGTCACCACACATGTTTCTCGTTAATATTGAGAGTTTTACGTATTATTGTGGATTTTTTGTACAAAATTTCCTATTCACCTGCAGCAAATTAATTTAATTTTACTTTACTTTCAATGTATTTCATTGTTTTTTATTCAAATGTATTTAAAGTACATTTATTTACATTATTTTATTTGTAATTTTTTAAATTTTATTTCAATGTATCAAAATGTATTTAATGTAAATGTATTTATTTTTTACTATTATATAGCATTATCTATTCTATTTTTTTCTATTTCATAGCAATTATTAATTAAAATGTATTTCATTAACATTTATTTAATTTAATAATGTATTTGTTTTTAAAATATTTTATTTCATTTAAAATTATGTATATTTCATTTTTAAAATATTTTATTTCATTTAATTTCCATTTATTTTACTAAAATTGTTATTAAATTCAGTTCCGTTCCCGCATTTCTATAACTCTTCACTGTGTCCCTCCACATTCTCATTGCTCTCGCAGTGAGAAAGTGAGCCTGGAGAAGAGCGTGCAGGTAGCACAGAGCGGAAAGCAGACTCTTCGGATGGACTGTGAGAAGCTGCAGCTGGCTCTGACGTCCACGCAGAGGGAGAAGGACCACCAGAGGGAGGAGAAGGAGGCCGCCATCCAGGAGAGGGACCGGGCCAAGGCCGAAGTTCAGAGGATGTAAGTAGGCTAATTGACAGTGAGTAAGCGAGGGCCATGTGTACACACTAATCCACAAAGTCTTCATCCAGCTGATACACACACACACACACACACACACACACACAAGCTCACACGAAGCCATTCAGGAGTTTTAAGTGATCCTCTTGACCTGTCATGACTGTGTCAGCTTACAGGGCATCTTGTGACATGCATGACACGTAAAGAAGGTCCTATGCATGAAAACCCGACAAAGATTGTTTAGTAAACTGTGCGTTATGTATGCTATTAGTCAGAAACAGTGGGACCAGAGCGAGAGCCGAGCCTCAGCCCAGCGTGGCGAGCTGTCTGCAGTGAGAGAGACTCACCAGCAGGGGGAGATTGAGAGGCAGCTGCTGGAGAGGGAGAAAACCCAACTTTCTGAAGCACTCACTCGGGTAAGAAGATGAGTAAATGAACTTACTATGAAGTTTATTGAGCTTAATTTTGACCGTCATTCTTTGCCCCCACCCCTTCCAGGCTGAGAGCAGTAATGCAGAACTCTCTCTACTGGTCAATAAACTCCAGTCTGAGGATGCCGCTCTCAGGGACTCTTTAGCCAAAATGGGTAGCATGAATGAGGCGCTGTCCCAAGACAAGGTCGACCTTAACAGCTACATCCTGCAGGTAAATCATGCTGTATTTGCATCTCTTCTTTCCCATCTGGAGCGTCACTATTCAACTGTTTGAAAGCTGGAGGAGGAGAAGGCCCTCCTGCACGCTCAGAAACGCGAGGCTGAGCAGGAGAAGCTGACCATCAGGGATGAGCTGGTGCGCTTGGAGCAGGACCGGATGGAGCTGGACTCTGCCCGTATCACGCTGCACCAGTCCCTGCAGGACACGGAGCTGAGCCGCGTGGGGATAGAGGCGGAGCTGCAAGGTCTCAGAACAGAGAGGCTGCAGCTGCAAGGGCGAGTCACGCAGGTACCAGCTCTGGCAAGATCATCTTTATGAGGCTGTGTCTCAGTTCACACACTTCCAAGTAAGTGCGTTCACTTAGGCCAGGGGTGTCCAAACCTTTTCCAATGAGGACCACATACTGAAAAATAAAAGGATGCAAGTACCACTTTGATGTTTTGTCAGGCAACACATGTAGATATATTTTTAGGCCTGTCACGATAATCACAAAATCGATTGATTGAACGATAGAAAAAAAGGAAGTTGGTAATTTTTCCGGCCTCAATAAATTGACATGTGCATGCATGCGTGTTTGTTTTCCCTCGTCTCTCGTTACCACACAGGCTGGATGACAAGAGGGTTCACTCTGTATGTGTCTGTGCACATTGGTTCTATAGTGGAATGAACGGAGAGAGTGAACCCTCCTGTCAGCCATTCACCCTCTTTGTCCCAGTACGTGGAGGTGGAGCTCTGTATATCCACTAGTGGATATACAGAGCTAGCAGCAAGTTAGTAAGCAAATGCTAATATGAATGAAGGCGCAAAAGCGACTGCCGATTGCCGACTGCCACAGACCCAGTGTGGAGGTGCAGCAGAGCCTTCGTCCAGACAGTCAACACTTACTGAGGTATTTGTTCGGCAAAGTAAATGTAAAACCTTGCAAAATGGACAGATCACAGACAGTGTCGCTCGCTACATTGCCAAAGAAATGGCAACATTTTGGGAAATGTTAGAAGTCTTTGACAGACAGTACGAATTGCCTGGGGGAATGTACATGCGCATGTCACAAACATCAATTCTTGAACTGTGTAACCAAGTGAAAGAAAACAAGTTGGAAAAACATCAGAAACATTGCATTTTACTCCGCCACCACAGATATGTGGTCTAGCTCAAATATGACCCCTACATTAGTTTAACAATACCCTACATAACTGTGAGTGTGTGCTCGCACGTCTGTGTGTGTGTGGAGACAGAGACAGGGTCTATTTTTTATTAATAGGTTGTTATTTTTATTTAAGCGCAATTTTTGCTCAAAGAGACTGAGAGTCCATTTTATTTTCATTAATATTTTTTTGTCTTTTTTGTTTGTTGAATTTATTGAAAAGCTCTTGACATTACAATTACAATGTTAAATACTCTTGAGAAAGTCTCATTATTATGCCATATAATTAATGAAATGAAATGGTCTCAAAAAATGTCCATAATATCAATAATCGACAATAATTTGTGAGACAGTTATCGTCCAGCAAAATTTGTTATCATGACAGGCCTAGATGAAAACGGCTTTTATTAGTATCAATTTCGGGCTTTGCTCTTTTGTTCCCATTTTACTGTTCATTTTTTTTCAACTTTCTTCTTTTTTTCTTCAGCATTATAGTTCCAGCTTGTAGCCCTGTTCCTCATCTCTCTCTTTGTCCGTTTACATATTTCACTGGGAAGGGCCAAGTGTTCCCAAACGCAAAAGCTCGAGTAGATGCGTGACTATATTGCGACACAGTTACACTCCCTGTCCCTCACTGCTGCACTGAAAATGCATGTACCGCTACACCGCTGCTATATATTTATTAGGATGATGTCATCTTTCATCTGCTTGGCAGCTGTGTGCTGAGGTGGCCTCCCTGGGTTCCGAGTTAAGCCTCGCCAGAGGAGAGGGCCAACGCAACGAAGCGGCCTTGGAGGAGGTCGGCCGCGGACGGGCGGAACTGGCCCGAGACAAAGCATCACTTCTCGTCCAGCTGACGGCATCCGAGAGAGACAACAGCACGCTGTCGGAGGAATTGGCTGCTTACAGGTGCTTCTTTAGGCGGCATGTAAAATCATTTTCCCTTGTTGTCTGTCTTTTATTTTTTTGTTTATGTGTTTGGGTTAACTGCTGCAGGTCTGAACGCGAGTCTCTGGAGAGCAGCCTGTTTGAGGTGCAGCAGCAACTCGCTCAGGCGGAGTCTCGCAGGGAGCAGCTGGAATCAGACAACCAAAAACTGAGAGTGTGCTGTGACACGGCAACAGGTGAAGGATGGAACGGGAATGGATATTGAGAATATAAACTCCGGTCGTTCCATGTGGCGTTTCCATGTTCTTCCTGTGTTTGAGTGGGTTTCCTGCAGGTACCTGCTCCCACATCCCCAAAAAATTCATGTTACATTACATTAATTGGAGACTCTAAATCAGGGATGCTCCCACTTTGTCAGTGAGCTACTTTTAAAATGTCCAAGTCTCAAAGATCTACCTCCTTCTATAAACAGAAAATATATTTATAAATACAGATACAGATACAGTGGTGTGAGAAAGTGTTTGCCCCGTTCCTGATTTCCTATTCTTTTGCATGTTTGTCACACTTAAATGTTTCAGATCATCAAACTAATTTAAATATTAGTCAATGACAACACCAGAAAACCAGAAACTCGGTGAGACAAAAGTTTAACTTTTTCTAAGGTGTGTCCCATTACATCTGGCGTAAAAGTGACGCCGTATTTCAGAAAAAGAACATTATACCAACAGTAAAATATGGTGGTGGTAGTGTGATGGTCTGGGGCTGCTTTGCTGCTTCAGGACCTGGAAGACTGTGATAAATGGAACCATTAATTCTGCTGTCTACCAAAAAATCCTGAAGGAGAAAGTCTGGCCATCTGTTGGTGACCTCAAGCTGAAAGCAACTTAGGTTCTGCAACAGGACAATGATCTAAAACACACCAGCAAGTCCACCTCTGAATGGCTGAAGAAAAACAAAATGAAGACTTTGGAGTGGCCTAGTCCAAGTCCTGACCTGAATCCTATTGAGATGCTGTGGCATGACCTTAAAAAGGTGCTTCATGCTGAAAAACCCTCCAATGTGGCTAAATGAAAACAATTCTGCAAAGATGAGTGGGCCAAAATTCCTCCACAGCGCTGTAAGAAACTCATTGCAACTTATCACAAATGCTTGATTGCAGTTGTTGCTGCTAAGGGGGGCCCAACCAGTTATTAGGTTTAGGGGGCAAACACTTTTTCACACAGGGACATGTAGCTTTGGATTTCTTTTCTCCCATAATAATAACAAGTTTCATTTAAAAACTGCATTGTGTGTTCAGTTGTGTTGTCACTGACTAATATTTACATTTGTTTGATGATCTGAAACATTTAAGTGTCACAAACTAAATGATAATTACTGTTTCACATTCAAAGTTTAAAAGTTTGCAGGTAATCAAAGTAGTTGATATCATTCAATAAGTCACAATTCAATTCAAAGTGGCAATAAAGATAATTAACGAGGGAAAGGCTTCTTGAGACGTCATCTGTACTTCTGTGAAGAATGTGTCGGACGTTTCGCTCCTCATCCGAAGAGCTTCGTCAGCGAACTAACAAGTGCTGGTAGCCTAGGCCTTAAACACAGTATGAGTGGGCGGAATTGGTGTGCCAATGCCCTCCTCCTATTGGTTCCTTACACTAAGACTGGGAGGAGTGGTGGTCTAATCCTCTCCTCCCATTCCTTTCCCTCGTTGGACAACTCCTGTACGACTGAGAGCCTACACAGATGCAAATAAAGATAATTGCACATAATTCCTCGATAGTTGTGTACATAACCTTAGTAGTCTGTCACTCAAAATATCTATGTAGCATTGATTAGACACACAGTTCATTGATTAAGTCCAGTTAGCATTTGCTGTCAAACATTAGTGATATACAAGAAATGAAAATGATGACACAAAAGACAATGCAGCCCAAGTCAAGGCAACATATTAAAAAGGTCTCAGTAATGGGCACATTTTCCATGTAATCATGAAAATAATAGTTTAACAGGTGGAAGTGTAGAAAACACACATTTCTATAGTGGAGTTCAGGACGCGAAGCAGAGCCATCAAACAATTCCCTTTTCTTCTGCATAACTAGCTGCTACAAATAAACGGATAACTTTTGTTACAGATATACGCATCTTGCATCTTGAGTTAGTTTACTCGTAATCGGAATAATAAAGATAAAAGTTAGATCTGTGTGTGTAGCATAAGACGTCTGTTTGCCACTTAATCTTAACTGGGAGCACCAGTAAATCAGGAGGGGAGCTTAATGTCAGCGGACTGATGTCATATGACATTTTATGTGATTGACCCACGCTACCTTTGTCATCGAGCGGTAGATCGGGATCGACATAATGGGCACCCCTGCTCTAAATTGTCCATAGGTGTGAATGGTTGTTGGTATACAGTACATGTGTGCTGTGATTGGCTGATGACTAGTCCAAGGACCATAATGAGGACAAGCGGTATAGAAAATGAGTGGATGGATGCTCTTCTTGTCTGATTTTTGGACCTTATTTCCTTACAGTGGTAAGTCATACTGTAAAAGTTAACCTAACTGACAAACATTTTTCTTTCCTTGAATGTGATTTTCAGCTGATCTGCGGCGTGCTCGCGCTGAGGTGGAGAGCGCGTTGGCCCAGGCTGATAAGGAGAAACAAGCTCTGACTCAGACCCTGAATGCAGCACAGTTGGAGGCCCAGCAGGCTTTGCGCAAGGCCGTCTGTGAACATCAAGAGGAGTTGGAGAAGCTTGTCTCGGAAAAGGTGAGGTGGTAACAATACTTCTTCCGCGTTGTCTATTTTATTCTATTGGCAAGCCTTAAAATGATGCCACACTGTGCAAAATTTCCCCTGCCTGTGCCAATTGATCTTACATTTGGGGTTTTCCACCGGATTCGCCCACAGGAGGACCTGCGGCAGAGTCTCACAGCATCCCATGGCGGTGCTCTGCGGAAACTGAGGCAGGAGGTCGAGGATGAGCTGCACAAAGCACAGAGAGAGAGGGAAGACCTACAGAGTGAACTGAGGACGCTGCAGCATGACCGAGATCAGAGTCTGCTGCAGGCCGAAACGGAGAAGCAACAGGTTAGAGACACGATATTCCCAGCAAGATGTTGGAGTGTGTCTGCGGGAATTTGGTATCCATTATTTTTCTGTCCTTTTGCATGTTTTCTGCTACGTTTTCATGTTTCCAGGCTCTGTCCCTGAAGGAGGCGGAGAAAGCGGTGCTGTGCGACAGAGTGTCCAATCTGCAGGCTGAGCTGTCAGCTGCAGCCCTCGAGGTTGAGCGCAAAACCAGAGCGGCGGCTCTTTGCAAAGAGCAGGAGGAGGTCAAACAAAAGACACAACCACCTGATGTTCTTTTTTTTTCAGTCGACTTCACAAGATGGCAGTACAGTCGTCCCTCGCTACATCACGCTTCAAACATCGCTCCCTCAATCTATCGCAGCTTTTCAAAAATTAATAAATTAATTAATAAGTGCTGTTTCGTGGTTGACTACAGCCTATTATTAGTAAAAAAAATAAATTTGCATATTTAAGCAAATTGTATTTATTTTTGCCCAAATTAAGCATTTTCAAGCATAAAAAGTGGTTAAATGAAGTAAAATACAAATACAGTATAAGCCATTAAGACCACCATTCAACTTGTGAATGTAATATTCTATATTGGTCACTAGGTGTCGGTGAGACAAGCACCAGACTTGATGGCCGGAACAACAGGCTTTTATTGCAGGTTTAAATGATCTCAAAACAGGCACAATAATAATAACAATAATACTGTAATTTCTGGTGTATAAGCCGTTGCTTTTTTCTTAAACTTTGAACTCTGCGGCTTATGCAGCGGTGCGGCTCATTTATGGCTAAGACATCTCCTTTACTTCAGAACTACTACATTGTTTTTGGACAGTAAAAAAATGCAGGGGACCAAAACCAAAGAAAGCACCCTACGCATTGTTGACTCATTGTCCGAGCGTATTTTAAATTTAATTGAGTGCGACTGCTAAATAACTCGCCACGGGACCAAAGAAAGTTGCGAGTGCCAGCAATTTGTTAAAGAAAGTGAGAAAAACTATTGCATTCAATCTCGCCATCTTTGCATTCAATCTTCGCATCAACAATAAGTTTCATCCAGTCGTCATTTATAATTATGTTTCATTGTTTTCTAAATGTGCAAAAAAACTATAAATATTATCTATAAAATGTTTTTATTTTAATATTTTTAGGTGTCTGGACGGGATGAATTGCATTTACAAGATTTCCTATGGGAAAAATTGCCCCGTTTTTTTGTACTTTCCGGT
Organism: Dunckerocampus dactyliophorus; assembly: GCF_027744805.1. NCBI lineage: Eukaryota > Metazoa > Chordata > Actinopteri > Syngnathiformes > Syngnathidae > Dunckerocampus > Dunckerocampus dactyliophorus. The sequence goes on from NC_072826.1 coordinate 27,946,199, forward strand.
TTTCGTCTACAAAATTCTGTTCACTTCTTGCAGGCCAGAGTTGGAGCTCTCACCAGCGAGCTGCAGGAGCTTCGCTCTCAGCTTGAGGATGCTTCCTCTCTTCGTGAAAGGGAGCTTCAGAGTCTGCGAGAGAGTCTTAGCGACTTTGAGTCACGTGCTGACAGTGCCGTAAAAGAGGTACATCAATATGCACACATTTCTACCAAATGTACTAAAGAATGGTAACAAAGGGAGCATCTGTTTAATATATCAGTTGTTTGTGCTGTCTCTTCAGCTGGACAAGTGCAGAGCTTCTCTTGCCGTCAGCGCGGAGAGCCGAGATCAGCTCAGGCGAGACATCCTGGAGGCCGAGCGCCGTCTCAACCAAGCTCAGGACGAGGCGGAAAACTACCGGAGGGAAGGGACGGAACTGCGCCGCAGCCTGAGTGACGTCTCCAAGGAGAGAGACGCCCTCAGCCTGTCCAACTCCCAACTCAGGGAGAGTCTTCGAGGGGCGGAGACTGAGAGAATCAGGTGAGCGGTCTGGTGACGGTAATGAAGGTGCAGGTTCAGGATGTCCTCACTTGGGATGTGTGTGTCGGTCAGTGTGAAGCGACAGTGCGAGGAGAAGGACCAGAGGCTGACTGTGCTGCAGGAGAATTTCTCCTCCGCCCAGAAGGAGGTGGCAGAGCTGCGCAGCTGCCTGAGGGAGGTAGAAAGATCACGACTGGAGGCACGACGAGAGCTCCAGGAGCTGCGGAGACAGGTGAGACAACTTTTCTTTTTTTGTAATTTGACCGGAACAAAAACCAAATATGAACGATTCGTGATGTTTCCAGTTGAAGGTTCTGGATGGAGAGAAGGAGCAGAAAGGGAGGGAGGTCGCAGAGCTGCAGACTCGCTTGTCCCTGGAGGAGCAGAGAGAGGAGGAGCGAGGGAAGGAGCTTTTTACCTTCAAGCAGAAGTTCACCGAAGCTGAGACAGCGCGAGACACACTCAAAAGAGAGGTGAGGATGCGGGAGACATTTGAAGAAATTTTGACTGGTGTTGTGTTCCGGTGATTATGCTTTCAAGTGCACTACGCAATTCAGGCCTAAATCTTGAACCTGACACAAACTGAACACCACAAAATGCATACCTGGAGCGCAACAACGCGTACAATCGTATTTAAGGGTCAAAATGTGTGCCAGGTACGAAAAATGCTGGTAGTCGTCCCTACATCACTCTACCGCATTTTTTCAAACATTAATTAATTTAATTTGTGGTTGAATATTATTATTCGGAAAGAAAATGCAAATTTAAACAAATTGTAGTATTCTTGGCCTAAATTATGCATTTTCAAGCATAAAAATGTCTCAGTGAACTATCTAAAATACAAACAGAAGGCAGAAGAAGCAGTCTAATTGTGAATGTAGTATTCTACATTGGCCACTAGGTGTCAGTAATTGTTCCGTATATGTGCTCCCTAGAGAACACATATACTCTGAGTTTTATTATCTTAAATGGCTTATTTACTCCTGTTTTGTCTACTATATTGGGTAATGCGAGTGTAAAGCCATTTAACCTGCCATTACAATATATTGATGTATTGTATTGGATGCTGTCCAGAAAAAAAACAACAAGAACTGCTAACGTGTGAGTCTACACTATGTTACCTTATTTATGTCTAATGTCTTATTTTCTCTGATTATGTCTAATATATTGGGTAATACAAATGTAAAGGTGACCATAAGGGTGTTATGTCATGTATTGAGGGCTCTAATAATGTTAAAAAATGCATTTAGAAGATTGTAAACAGGTTTTCTATGCCATAGCTATGAATATATTCAATTTATTAATATTGACTCTTACTTCACGGACATTCACTTATCACGGTTGGGTCTGGACCCAGTTAACCACGAGAAATGAGGGACGACTGTACATTTATTTCTTCCTTCTTTCGTTGTAGCTCTGCCTCGTTCAGAAGCGCCTGACTGAGTCCGAGTCCGGCTGGCGGCTCTGCGAGAGAGAACTGACGGCTCAGCTTCAGGAGGCACGAGGCTGCGAGAAGAAGCTGCAGGACGAAGCCAAGAACTTGGCCCTGCGCACTCAGGCCGCCCAGGACTCGGCTGGCGTGTACAGCCTGCAGCTGAGTGAGGCGCAGGGCCGCCTGGCAGCCACGGAGGCCGAGCTTGCGCGGGCCGAGGCCTGCAAGAGGGATCTGGAGTTTCGTCTGAGCGGCCTCCAGTCGACACTGACCAGGACGCTAGGTATTGGAGTGAGAGGGGTCAGGGGGCGGAGCCCGGGAGGGAGCTCTGCATCGCCTGGCCCCATGTCACGCCATCACAGCATCTCACCCCTACGCTCCTCTTTGTCACCACCTAAAGGTAACTGTTCATTGTGCAGCAGGAAATGACACTTTTACATTTTTTGATGATGGCTCGCAGTTGCATGAATGCAATACATGCCTACCTCTCTCAGAATTCCACACCAGCACCCCTGACAACACTTTGGGCTCCAGAGCTGTGTCTCCAGAGAGAGGGGACACGCCTCTCCCTCTCTCACCCCCTCAGCTAGAGCTGGACACTGACGCTCTACGAAGTGGTCTCAAGGATTTCCTCCAGGAGCTTCGTGATACACACAGAGAGCGGGTAACACGAAGAACTGAATCTTGCATGAGTTTAAGAAGATTTGTCAGTGTTGAAATACAAGATGTGTCCTATGAAGGATGACGCCTTGTGCCAGTTGGGGGCTCTGCAGCGTGAGGTGGACCAGCTGAGGGTGGATGGAGATTTGGCGCAGAGCCGCCTCACTCAGCTGCAGAAGACCTTACAAGAATACCAAGAAGGTGTGCGTCTCTTTTTCACGTCCGCTGCTCACAAGCACACGAGCAAACGTGTCACGGGTGCGTTCGCAGGTAAACGAGGCCTGGACGAGCGCCTGACGCACTCTCAGCTTCAGCTCCATCAGCAGGAGGAGGCGGCCAGGAGAGGCGACAGAGACAGGCGGGCCCTCGTCGACCGGGTGAAGGAGCTGGAGCGTATGCTGCAGGCCTGTGAGATGGAGAAGCAACACATACAGGTACACACGATTGTGCGTCACGGAACACTACGTGACATTCAACTGTGTGACAATAACAGAGGATGGTAATAAAATAGCAGCAGATGGGCTTTCGCTGCTTGTGGCGTCTCATGCCAGCGCGCCTTATGTTCCAACCTTTCACAATCGTTCTGCATCATAGACACTGACAGAATATTATGTATGCATGCTTATTTCCTGATTGGGTTGCAACTTGTTCCACGGTGCTGGAATGTATTTTACTTCCTTTGATCTCCGCAGGATCAGCTGGACAAGCAGCGAGCCGCAGAGGTGCGTCTGGAGGCCGAGAGAAGGCGCTTGCGGGAGGCGCTGGAGGTGGCCGAAGCACGGGCCACCAGGGTGGATGTGGGCAGGCGGAGTCTGGAGGGGGAGCTGCAGAGACTCAGACTGAGCATGGGGGACCGGGAGGCCGAGAGCCAGGCCTCACACGATCGCCATGACACTCTGCTCAAACAGGTACGGCATGGTTTGTTTGTTTCAGACATGCTTGACAAGTCAAGGTTAATAAAAGAGAAAGTTAAATAGAAAATAAGAGAGAATGAGCAGCAATGGCCAGTGATGAAGGAAAAAAAAGAAGGAATAAGTGTTGATTGATTAATAATATTTAATAAAATTAATCTACCATCTACTTTAAGACAAAAACACAAGCATTTTTTTATATGCATCTATGTATATACATCTATGTAGGCGTTAAGGTGTTAAAAGAAAGGATAACTTACTAACAACTTGAAAATGAAATGGTAGAACTAAAGATGTTATAATAAGGACAAAATCAAATAAAAGTGTCATAAGTGTAAATACAATGACAATAAATGTCATGAATGATCAATTATTAAGAATAAGTGAATAATATGAATAAATAAATAATTATGAATATATAACCAGTTTAATTAGTGAAGGAAGAAAGAAAAGAATGGAAATGTGTTTAAAAAATATATTAATAAGCAAATATGAGTAAAAAAATAATGAAAAAGCTGACAGTATACAGCTTGTGCAATGTTAAAGGAAAACGAAGAAATAAATATGTTTAAATCCAGGTCAAAATGAAATCAAAACATAATAAGAGTAAATAATAGAGATGCACAATATCTTTTTCCAAACCGATACCGATAATGTTCTGCTTCTTGAGACTTTTTTATAGCTACTTTTTTAAAATTTAGATTTAACTTAAGTTTGTGCACACCTGGCGGTAAGAAGGAATGAAACAAATTAGGATTTGACCAACTGTACCTGTTGATTTGTCCTCATCAAATATCATGACATTACTACTACCACATTAGTACTATCCAGATCAGGAGAACCAGAGTATAGAACGGGAGGAGCCACCTGGCGTGGCCCAGCAATGTGCACTGTATTCGAGCACACGCTGCGAGCATCCGGTGTGACACCACAGAGGTCTCTGGCAAACCTTTTGCACGTTTCAAATGCTGTGGCACAGGTGTTCCTGGTGTTTTTTTGTGTGCTTGATGGGTTTTTTGTCCCCTCATCGCAGGGCATTTGGTACAACTTGCACACAAAATGTCTTCCTCTGACAGTGTTTGTTTACAAGTGAGCTCAGGGGAAGTTACGAGAGTGGCGTTAACGTCACAGGCAGGAAAAAAAGGAGTGCTTGATTTGCTCACCCCCACAGTACGCGTAATCTCGCCTCATTGGAGCGTTTTTCAGTTATCGCCGTTATCGGATTTATCGGTATGACATCAGAATTCCCTCATGTTGGCCCGATAATTCTCTGGACAGATAATTATCATGCACCCCGGTAAATAAAATAGAATTAATAACCGACAATAAAAGAAGTTAAAAAGAGTACAGATAATAAGGATAAATTAATAAATAAATTGATGTTGAAATCAAATGTGCACAGAAATACACAATTCGTAAATAAATGGTGGATATCAATGAAGCAATGATGAAGGAAATAAAAGAAATGAAAGGTGTTGAAAAAAATTAAATAGCAATCATGAAGGAGACATAATAATAAAAGCAGCAAGCAAGAACCTTTTTGGTGCCAAAGCTGAGCGTTTTGATCCTTGAAAAAACAGAATTTGTCATAGTCTCCTGCTGCTCAAATTGCAGGTAGCAGACGGAGAATCCCGAGTGTCTCTGCTTCAGCGGGAGGTGGACCGATTGAGTCAGGCTCTCCTGAAAGCCGAAGAAAACGAAGCTCTGCTGCGAGAGAAGACGATCTCCCTCAACCAGACCCTGCAGGAGGTGGCGGCTGCTCATGGCAACACTCAGAGTCGCCTGACTTCTCTGCAGAACACTTTGAGCATGACCGAGCAGGAGAAACAACACCTCCAAGTAGGAGATGGGGGGAAAAAAGGCAGTGCGTGCAAAAGGAAAATGGGCTGATGTGTGCTTGTTCCGTCAGGAGAGGATCGACGAGTCGCAGGCGTCGTTAACCGAAGCGAGGCGCAGCATGGCCGCCCTCAACGAGCACATGCACGACCTGCAGAGCGAGCTGCATCACAGTGAGCTGCAACGCGAGGAACTGGCGACCGAGGTCACCAAGACCCAAGAGGTGGTGATAACAGAGAAAGATATCACATATTCATTTGATGTGTGGCCTCCTGTTGCTAGGCAGAATTTGCACATATTCTTGTCCTTGTTCCTTGTCTACCAACGACGCCTTGTCGCTCATTGCGCGGCAGGCTCTGCGTCAGCGTACGGCCACTCTGGCTGAGGCCCAGCATGGCGCCCAGACATCTCAGATGGAGCGGGCCGCTGTGGAGGAGCGTCTGCGGGCGCTGCAGAGGGCGGTGGCCCTGCTGGAGACGGAGAAGAAAGATGCCGAGAGGCAGGCTGTGAGGCTGGAGAAGGATAAAAATGCCCTGAGGAACACGCTGGATAAGGTGACGGGAATCATTTCCGTGCAAGAGCTAAACAGTAACTCACACCACTAATAGTGAACCGCGTGTTAAATGGTATATGGTTTCAGAGCCAACATTTCAACTTCTATGGCACTGATCGAAATCACGGTGGAAATTACTACTGCTATAGACAACAGAAGATGCGCAGCAGCTGTATTCATGGATTTGACAAAAGCTTTCGATACAATTAACCACAATATCTTAATTTCAAAATTAGAAAGGTACGGAATTAGAGGATTAGTTTTGAATTGGGTTAAAAGCTACCTAGCAAAAAGGAAACAATTTGTAAAGCTAGGAGAATACACATCTGGGAGTTTACACACCATGTGTGGAGTACCCCAAGGGTCCATACTGGGACCAAAACTATTTAATTTGTATATCAACAACATTTGTAAAGTAACTAAGGACTCAAAATTGGTCTTATTCGCGGATGATACCACCGCTTTCTGTTCTGGTGAAAGCACACAAGAACTCATTAAAAAGGTCAAGGATGAAATGGTCATATTAAAATCATGGTTTTACAGGAACAGATTATCCCTGAACATAAGTAAAACTAAAATAATGCTATTTGGAAATAGCAGAAGGGAGATGTACGAGCAAATACAAATTAATGGAGTGGATATTGAAAAAGTGGAAGAATATAAATTCCTTGGGGTTGTAATAGATGAAAAAATGAGTTGGAAATCTCATATTAAATATGTACTGTACAACAAAAGGTGGCGAGAAATATCTCTATATTGAATAAAGCAAAATATGTCCTTGATCAAAAATCACTCCACACTCTGTACTGTTCCTTAGTATTACCATATTTAACGTACTGTGTGGAGATATGGGGTAATAATTACAAAGTAATCTTCACTCACTCACTGTATTGCAAAATAGATCGGTGAGGATTATTCATAATGCCAAGTATAGAGAACATACAAACCCTTTATTTTTAAAATCACAGATTTTAAAATTTGCAGATTTAGTTTCAAACCGCTAGAATAATGCAGAAAGTTAATAATAACTCATTACCCAAAAACCTCATACAGTATTTCTCAATCAGAGAGGAGAAATATGATCTTAAAGGAAAACAAAACTTAAAACACTTATATGCGAGAACTACGCTGAAAACCCACAGCATTTCCGTGTGTGGAATTAAACTATGGAATGGATTGAGTAAGGAACTCAAACAATGTACAGAGATGAGCACATTCAAAAAACAATACAAGCAGTTGGTGTTTGCTAAATACAAGGCAGAAGAGTCTTGATCATCACAATGATGTTCTGTCACGTTTGCTATTTCTTGTTTTGTTTTGTTTAAAGAAAAAAAAATTCTTTACTCATATTTATCTAATTATTTATTTATTATCACTTATTATTACTATTATTACTTAGTTACTTATTTTTGGGACTTACTGATATGGATTATGTATTATTCTGACTATCACAGAAAACATGATATGGAATGCAGTAAGTACTGTATGTAACAGTATGTACTGTACTAGATGTAGAATAGATTGGGGGGTAGGATTAAATAAGCTCTGCTTCTTCCTACTCCTTTTGCACATGTGGAACTGTGAAAATGATTCATGAGATGTATTCCATTATCACCTTCAAGTTCAAATAAACTAAACTAAACTAAAAATGTACGTCTCTCCTGTCAGGTGGAGCGTCAGAAGCTAAAGAGTGAAGAGGGCAGCATGCGTCTTTCCGCCGAGAGAAAGCGCTTGGATCGCTCGCTGAACACGGCTGAACAAGAGCTGCAGGAAGCCCAGCAGCAGATACTCATGCTGCAGGTAATTCACACAGCTATTGGAAGCCACGTGCGGTAGTGCGTGTGTGTGTGTGTGTGTGTGTGTGTGTGTGTGTGTGTGTGTGTGAGTGATGGGAAGAAAAGCTCTGGCTCGCTCTGGTTGGTTTGCAAAGAAAAGAAGATTGGCCTTTTTGAGACATTTTTCAAGGGAAAAAAGTATTATATCTATATACATATAATGATGTAGGTGCATTTTAGAAAAAGTACTTGTATACAGTATTCTATAGATTCACAACACACTGAGTGGAGTATTTCAAGACTGTATGGATAATTTTTAAAAACAGTTTGTTATAAAAAAAACAAAAAACAAACAAATTCAGTCCACACATTTAAATAATGTAAAAATATATATGTATAGATATTTTAAAAATATTAAATACACAGTCTTCCCTCGTTTATCGCGGTTAATTGGTTCCAGACTTCACTGCAATGAGTGAATTTCTGCAAAGTAGGATTCAATTTTAATAAATGGAATATTTTTGTAGTTATGGCATATAAAACCTGTTTATGATCTTCTAAATAGGGATTTTTAACATTATTAGAGCCCTCTAGACATTAAATAACACCCCTATAGTCACCTCTACATTTGTATTACCCAATATAGTAGATATAATCAGAAAACAGTAGCCCATGTTGTTATTATTATGATTATTGTGCCTGTTGTTAGATCACCTTGCAATACGTCTGCGATCACTTCTGGCCTAGTAGCCAATGTAGAATACTACATTAACAATTAGAATGCTTCTTCTGCCTTGTATTTGTATTTTGGTTCATCCATTTTCTATACCACTTCTCCTCATTAGGGTCGCGGGGGTATGCTGGAGTCTATCCCAGCTGACTTTGGGCGAGAGGCGGGGTACACCCTGGACTGGACAGCACAATGGCAGGGCACATATAGACAAACAACCATGCACACTCACATTCATACCTATGGACAATTTAGAGTCACCAATTAACCTAACATGCATGTTTTTGGAATGTGGGAGGAAACCGGAGTACCCGGAGAAAACCCACGCATGCACGGGGAGAACATGCAAACTCCACAAGAAATGCCCCAGGGGAGGTCCTCCCGATCTCCAGACTGTGACTGTGTAGCCAATGTGTTAACCACTAGACCACCGTGCGGCCCTATTTTGGTTCATTTAGTTAGTTTATTTGTCCATTTTTATGCATGGAAATGCTTCATTTATGACAAGAATACATAGTTGTTTAAAGGAAAAACACTTTTTTTTTTTTTTTTTTAATTTTGCCCATCATCCGCAATCCTTATGTGAGACATGAACCCACAGAAGAAGTTTAAAATAAAAAAAGTTAAAAATAAAAAACTAAACAAAACAGAAATGACCAAAAACAAAGTTGTATTCTAACGAGAAAAAAGCTGCAATTTTATGACAATACTCTTAATATTGTGAGGAAAAGTGATGTCATTTTCATAGTGTAGAGTTGCAATATTAAAAAAAATAAGGTTTTTTTTAAATTTAATTTTAAAAGTTTTTAAAATAAACAAAACAAAATAAAGTTATAGTATATATATTTTTAATTATGTTAAATTATGAGAATAAAGCCATAATATTACGAGAAGAAAAACAACAATGAACTGCTAACGTGTGAGTCGACATGTATGTTGTCTTATTTATGTCCAATATGTCTTATTTTCTCTGACTACATCTACTTTATTGGGTAATGCTAGGGATGCTCCAATCAGGTTTTTATGCTGTTTTATTGTGCTTCTAGTTTGCAGTGGTACATACGTAAATGCCCTGCATCAAACTGAGAGCTATTTGTAATGTTTTGGCCCTCTCACGTTGCTAAATAAAACATCCTTTTGTCTATTTTATTTATGTGTTTTGAGTAGACGCAGATGGCTGACATGGAGCAGTCGCACAGTGTGTGTGAGAGTTTCGCCAGGCAGCGTGATGATGCTCAGCAGGAGGCCGAGAGGCTGAGAGCCAGCTTCAGGGACCTGGAGAGGACTCTGGGCTCCAGGGAGCGCACGCACAGGCAGAGGGTCAAAGGTCTGGAGGAGCAGGTATACCCGTCTATGAATTATTGGGGCTGATGTCTTTTGTGAGTGCTTGGCATGCAACTTTATGAAGTTCATTTGAAATTGTGTCAGTCGTGTCTTGGAGTAATTGAGTTGCTCTGCAGCCAGCAGAGGCGCTGTACATTCTGTCTCAGTTATGCTATGTGTTACATAGCATTTCATGTGGAATTGTTTCAAAATGTGTTGTTTGGTTTGGTTTTGGTTTTGGTTTTGGTCTGGTTTAATTTTAGTTGAACATGCATGCAAGTTATAATGGAATACATCACATGATTCATTTCACAGTTCCACAAGAAGCAAAGCTTATTTAATCCTACCTCCCATCCATTCTACATCTTGTGCAGTACATATTATTCACTAATATGGTAATACCAAAGAACAGTAAAGAATGTGGAGTCATTTTTAACAAGAACAAATTTTGCTTTATTCGATATTTAAGTATTTCTCGCCACCTTTTGTTGTATATTTTTGATGTGAGATGTCCAGCTCATTTTTTCATCCATGAACCCCAGAAGTGTATTTTCATTCACTCTTTCAATGTCCACTCCGTCCATTTGTATTTGGTCGTACGTGTCCTTTCTGCTATTGCCAAATAGTATTATTTTAGTTCAAGGATAATCTGTTTTTATCAAACCATGTCTTTAATATGACCATTTCATCCTTGACTTTTTTGATTACTTCTTGCGTTTTTTCCTCAGAACAAAAGGCATTCCGCAAATAAGACCAACTTTAAGTCCTGTGTCACTTTACAGAAACTTTGTCGAAACACACTTTTATTCAAATTCTACGCCAGCAAATAATATGTAAGGATTTTAAATAAAAATGCCAATCTTTGGATGAGTGGACCGTCAATTGGTCAATAGTACAAAAAATGAGGACTGTCAAAGTTAACACGTTATTAACGCGTTAACAGAAGGTTCCTTGAACTGCACTATTTTTTTTGCCACGGCATTAACATGCGCACTTCCTGTTTGACCCACACCGTAGTTTGGAGAAATGCAGTGGTGGACGTGGAGCCACAAGCGGGAACAAATATTGAGCAGAATTGGTAATGGTAATGGCAATGGTAATGGTTTAATTTATTTGAACATGCATACAAGTTACATTGGAGTACAGTGTTCCCTTGTTTAACGCGGGGGTTAGGTTCCAAAAAAATACCAGTGTTAAGTGAAATTAGTGTACTGTAGTAGAAATATTTTTTGTTTTTTTTGTTCATTATATATTTTTTGTTTACGGGATATGTTTTTGTGTTTACAGGATATGTTTTTTCATTTATTATAGTATGTTATTTTTTGTTTACAGTGCATTTTTTTGTGTTTACAGGATATGTTTGTTTATGTATGCCTCTGCCCCGGCATCTGCAAAGGCGCCCTCTCTGTGGTTTTGTTGCGGACAGTTAAAGCCCTTTTTGCATCCTTGTAAAAATGTATTGCTGCTGTCGTCCTTATGTTATTTTCCTTCTTCTTTATGGTACGAACCGAAGATTCATTTATTCCATAATGGCGCCCTACAGCTGCGTAAGTTCTACCTTCCTACAGCATGTCCAGAATTCCAACTTTCTGGGCATCTTCCTCTGCCTTTTGGGTGCAACTGTTGGTGCCTTTGTCGGTGCAGAGCGTTTAGTCGACATTGTGAGTTTTGTCGGGGAGTAAACATACTGCACTAAAGAGCCACACTGCTAGCGATCAAACAATTATGCAAATGAGGCAAGCTGAACGCATTCTGTACTGTACAGGACACATGGCATGGAGGAGATTGATTGATGGACTACAGTCCCTGAGCCAATCAGGACGCAGAAGGCAATGCAGTGCAATGCAATGAAGTTGAACAACTTCAAATTAAAAGCACAAAATGAATACAGAGCCACCATCCACCAGTACGAGCCTGGATTTTGTTTTTCAGAGTGGTGCACCACATAAATATGCACATTAGCACCCAATAAGGTCATCAAATCTTACCTTTAGGCATTCCCACATAGTATCAGCATTTGTGTGCAGATATGAGGTGAAAGAAAAAGGGTAAAAATACAGGATAGTAGTCTATCTGTGCAGCGTGGGACAAAGTTAGAAAGTGTATTCAAGGACCGTCAAACAAAGTGGGACAAAATCACCGCTTGCGTTAAACATGCAAAAACTGTGGGATTTCTAACTGTAAATTATTTTTTGAATAAAATAATGGCCCATATTTCCAAAATTGACATCCGTTTACATCAAATTTGATGTAGTTTTCGTTGTAGTTGCGTATCGAATCGTTTACAACAAAGACTTTTACATCCCTACTTATTATAGGTAAATTAAGGATTAATTATGGTAAAACTAATACAAAAATATCAAAATAAAATGAATATTTTTATTTGAAATTTTAATTTAAAATTTTCCCATTTTTGATAGATAATTTTCAGGATTTGCATTACTTTCAAAATCGTTGGAAGACTTTTGTTTTTCCTATTAAAAAAAAACAACCTTTTTTTAATTTGCCTGTTTTTTTCTACTCTTTCATTCATACACTATAAAAGGATTATGACTTTTTCCAAAAAATACAGTATATACAGCATGTTGGTATTTTAATTTACTCTGATTTAATTTGAATTTGTATTTATTGACTAATTCATTAATTAAAATAAAAATTGCACATTTCAATTTTTGTAATTAAACTTTAGGTCGAGACACTTTTACACTTTTACAGCTTATGAATAAAAAAGTTGAACAAAATTGGCAAATAAACAAAATCAATTAAAATTACAGTGTTTTAAATAATTAATTAACAAATTAATTGAAATATTTTATGTTGAATGATATATATTTTTCTATTAAAAAAAAAAGTAGAACAAAAGTCTTGCAGTATATCAGTCGTCCAAGGATTTGGACGTACGTTAAATCCTGAATCTGTTTGTCTACTAGTATTTATCGATCTATACCGTACATCCGTATTGTCGAATTGTCTTCAATTTCATCATTGTGTCCTCCGTGCAGGTGTCCACCTTGAAGGAGCAGCTGCAGCAGGAGATGAAACGACGACAGCCTTCACTTTCCTCCTCCTTTCTGTCCACGGCCAGCTGAGAGATGACCGCCAAGAAGGCCAAACGTCCTGACAGCGTCACGTCTGCACTGTAATTCTATGAATATTCAATACTAAGCATGTGTACATCCGCACAGTCCAGTGAGCTATATTCACCGTTCTGTGTTTACAAAGATGATAATGCTCATTTTTGCGCATTTGGAGTTGTTTTGTGATTTACAGGAAGCGGTCAAAATATTTAAAACAGCTCAGTATGACTTAGGCATGTGCAGATGTACCTAATCAAGTGGCCACTGTAAACATATATGTATTATGTCCGGCTTTTGAACATTTTTTAAAACTTTTTTTGTTCTTTTGAACGTTAAATACCGTCTTGACCCAAATATAAGATGTCAATCTTTACCTTGAAAAAAGTCTGCAAAACACAAGAATATTTATATACATCAGAAATGACAACAAAACAACAGCTGTAATTTTATGAGAATAAAGTCAATATATTAAGAGAAAAATGGTGCAATTTCACGAGAATAAACTCGTAATATTGTGAAGAAAAACAATTTTGTTTTAGTAGTAGAAATATAAATAGTTTAAATATTAAAGAAAAATAAATTTGTATTTTTTAACTCGTTTTTTAAAGAAACAAAACAAAATAAGTACATTTTTTGGAAAATTATGTTGGGAAAAAGTTAGAATTTTATGAGAAAAAGTGACAAGAGTATGACAATAAAGTCATAATACTACAAGAAGAAAATTTACAAAGATTATTTAAAGAAGAAGGTTGAAATAAATACAGTTTAAAATCAATTTGAAAAAATCTGAAATAACAAAAACAAGCAGCTGTAATTTTCCGAGAATAAAGTCAATATATGAAGAGAAAAAAGTTGTTTTCCAACAAGAAAAAAGCTGCAATTTTACGAAAATAAACTTGTAATATTGTGAGGAAAAATAATTTTATTTTATTAGCGTAGAGTTGAAGTATTACCAAAAAATAAATTTTTTTAAAAGTCATTTTTTAGAACTTTTTTAAAGAAACAAAACAAAATAAAGTTGTAATTTTTGGAAAATTATGTCGAAGAAAGTGATAATTTTATGAGAAAAAGTGAAAATAGTATGAGAATGAAGTCATAATATTACAATTATTATACAATTATTAAAATTGCAATTATTGTTGGAAAGTTGGAAAAAAAAAAAGTATAAAATAAAAAAAAAAAGTCAGAATGACAAAAAAAAAACGTCTGTCATTTTACGAGAATAAACTATATATACTATATAGTATAGAAAAATGATGTCATTTAGTAGTTTACAAAATATCAGGGTGGCCCTTGCATCCTATCATTTTTCAGTCCGGGGCCCTCACCGGAAAAAACTTTGGATCCCCCTGGTCTACCAGCTAAAAAATGTGATATCCTTTTCTTTTGTTGCAATCTAACACTGGCGACTTAAAAAAAAACAAAAAAGGATCTCTTTTTGTCTTAAAAAAAGAAATGTGGTCTTATAGTCGGGTCAGTACGGGATACAGTCGTCCCTCTCAATATTGCGGTTCAATTATCGCTCCCTCACTGTATCGCGCTTTTTCAGAACTGAATGAATTAATAAATGATGGCTGTTTGGAGGTAGACTTTGGTCTATTATTATTATCAAAACATATGGAAATACAAGTGATATGTAGTATTCCGATCACTAGGCGGCGGTAATAACACAAAACATTGCGACATTAGCTTACATTACATTACCTTAACACTACATGAAGTCATGAAGTCAGCCATGGCATGTCACACATGATAGCATAAAAAAAAAAAGTTATACTCCCATGCCGTGTGGAAGTGGTAAGTTTTTGGCTTCTTAAGTTTAGAAGAAATACTTTTGAGGCTGACAGGTTAGCTCCCTCGTTTGCTTGCTAGTCACTGCAGCATACGAGTTGAGCAATGTGTTGTAAACAAAGAATAATAGGAGTGTCAAAGTGACAGTATTGGTGTTTTTTCATGACTACAGGGCTCTAATAATGGCAAAGGTTGTATTTAGAAAGTCATAAACAGGTTTTCGATGCTCTAACTATGAAAATATTCCATGTAGTAACGTTGAATCCTATATTGCGGAAATTCATTTATCGCGGTCGGGTCAGGAACCAATTACCCGCTATAAAAGGGGGACGACTGTATCATGCTGCTTGTCATCCACTTTATAACTTTACACAAGAAGGCTACACGCTGCATGTAGATATGGTGTTATGTAAATGAGACAGTATTTTGTTACTAACCTTAAAAAGTCAAAAAGTGCTTTCATGTGAATTTAAAGTACTATTTTTTAAATTATTATTTGATGTTTTTGCTCACTGTGTGAATTGCTGCCATTTGTGTACTTTTTAAAATTTTTTATTAATATTTAGCTTAGGACCGAAGCTCATCCTATATTGCCGCAACATGGACACATACTGTAAATAAACCAATGACAAAAACACAAGAAACATGAATCAAAACGCACTTTGCCAAGAAAATGACGTGCCTACTTCAGTGTTTCCCAGACCTTCATTTATTTGTAGCGGGTCGCCACACATACTGTAAATTTGGCGCTACCTGCTTCATTGGCACTTATAAACACATTATAATGCACTTGGTCTGCCAGAGTGGGGATATTATTATTATTATTATTATTATTATTATTATTATCAGTGTTGCCAACTGAGCGAGCAATCAGACCCCTCTAGATAATCGCTTGCATGTATTGCTCTTCTCAACGAGCAGCAGGTGCTTTTTTGTTTTGCTTTTCATGTGTTTTACTTACTTTTTGCAAATGCGGCATAGCCAATTATGCACACAGAGATTGCAGGCTGGGGAAACACTGCGCTTGATGATCAGAAGGTGAAGAAACCCTGTGTTAGATGACCAACAGTGATACATGTTTGTTTGTAACGTACAACAAAAACACACACAACCACAGATAAAAAAAAACAATTAGGACACAAAAAGTTGAAATGATGAGATAAATAGTTGAAATGATGAGATAAAAAGTGGCCGGACGATGGCCGAGTGGTTAGCATGTCAGGAGATTGGGAAGACCTGGGTTCATCTCTGTGTGGACTTTGCCTGTTCTCCCCGTGGGTGTGTGGGTTTTCTCCGGGTACTCCGGTTTCCTCCCACATTCCAAAAACATGCATGTTAGGTTCATTGGAGACTCTAAATTGTCCATAGGTATGAATGTGAGTGTGAATGCTTGTTTGTCTATATGTGCCCTGCCATTGGCTGGCGACCAGTCCAGGGTGTACCCCGCCTCTGGCCCCCAGGTCAGCTGGGATAGGCTCCAGCATGCCTGCGACCATGAGGATAAGCGGCATAGAATGTGGATGGATGGATGGAGATAAAAAGTCATAATTGTGAGATAAAAAGTCATAATTATGAGATAAAAACTAGAAATTATGAGATAAAAAGTCATAATTATGACGTAAAAAGTCGAAATTGCGAGATAAAAAGTCATAATTATTAGATACAGGTCATAATTATGACATAAAATCTTTTCTTGGGAGAATGAACAGAATAAGATTTTCATTGCATAGTATAACTGCTGTTGTACTATGCACATGACAATAAAACTCTCTTGAATCTTGAATAAAAAGTCAAAATTACAAGATATTTATAATTATGAGATAAAAAGTTGAAATTGTGAGATAAAAATTTATAATTATCAGATAAAAAGTCATAATTATGAAATAAAGTCAAAATTACGAGAGAAAGTCATATTTATGAGATAAAGTTCTAATTTTGAGACAGGAAAGTTGAAGTTATGAGATAAAAAGTTGAAATTCCAAGATAAAAAGTCATAATTAGGATATAAAAAGTCAGCATTATGAGACACAAACTGTGCACATGCCGCCTTCTTCACTGGAGCCTTTGTCACATACCGCATGCACAGCTTGTATCTCAGAATTACGACTTTTTATCCCGTAATTTAGACATTTTATCTCATAATTATGACTTTCCTATCTCATAAGCCTGACTTTTTATCTCATAATTTTGACTTTTAATCTGTCTATCAATTTTAAAATTATGACTTTCTCATAATAATGACTTTTTATCCTGTCATTTCAACATTTTGTCTCACAATTTTGACTTTTTTTTATCTCCTGAGTTGGACTTTTACAATAAACACACATAACGAAAAGCTGTAATTAAAAAAAAACAAAACAAACAACTTTATTATCACCTCAGTCTTACTGGTGAGACTTTAACAAAGCAGTAGTAGCGCTTGTGAGAAGCCTTCTCAAAGCATTTTGGTAGAAAAAGCTGAGGTCATCTTCTTGGCTGCTTGGACTGCTTTTTGGAAAAGTACACCACAGTACAAGAAGTACAGTACAAGTAAAAAGCGGTTAATACGGTGACGGTATGCAAAAGAAAAGTGGGAGTCTGCGCAGCTCGTGGCGTGTGGAATACGCAGCACCAGTGTGATGGTTGTTAGCACCAGTGATTTATACAATCATCAAGCTTCTTTGGAGTATAGGCAAACATACACACCGGCTCATACGCCGCACAGGTACAGGACATTATACGACACAACCAGGAGCAGAGATACACGGCTGGTGGATGAGTGGGAGCGCCGCCGTCAACATCATCAGCACCCGCCGCCGCAGCTCTTCCCGCAGCTTCCTCCCACCGACCCGCAGTGGCCGCTCACCGCCGCCACGCCACAGCGGGAGAACTGGTCCCGACACAGGTCCGCTAAACACAGTCAGAGCACATGTTGTCCCAAAAACCGCTTTTCAACTTCTACCCAAAATGTATCTTTCAAACATTCATCAGATTTTCTTTTTTAACCCTTAAAAGACCATGTTCACATAACCACTGTTTTTGTTGAGGAAAAAAACAAAGATAGTTTCCATAAATACATTTCAAGGAGTATTTGCTGGTTGTTATCATCACCCGGCCCTGAAACGAGTCAACGTTTGGCAGCAATATTGATTTTTTTTTTTAAATTATAGTTCAGTTGCAAAAAAACCCATCCAATGTCCTGAGGACAAAAAAAATGTCCACTTCCCAAAAACTGCTGTAAAAATATTATATATTATTTTTTCCACTGTTAAAAATTATTTCACACTAAAATATTTTTTAAAATATATTTCATTATTATTATTATTATTATTATTATTATTATTATTATTATTATTATTGTTATTATTATTAATAATATTTTACTATTACTATTATTATTATTATTATTATTATTATTATTGTTAGGCCCTTAGTTGGGTCAGTGATTGCAGCAACACTGATTTTCATGCATTATTTTTTTTCTACAGTGTCAGATTTTAAAAAAAAATCACACTGTAGTTCCTGATGACAAAAAATGTCCACTTCCCAAAAAACTGCTGTAAAAAATTATGTATTATTTTTTTCCACTGTTAAAAATTATTTCAAACTAAAATATATTTTTTTGAAATATATGTGAAATCTTCATTATTTTTTTAACCCTTTAAATGCCACATCTTAACAGATTTTCGCCCCCATAAAATACATTTATATTTTAATATTTTACTATTACTATTATTATTATTATTATTATTATTATTATTATTATTATTATTATTGTTAGGCCCTTAGTTGGGTCAGTGATTGCAGCAACACTGATTTTCATGCATTAATTTTTTTCTACAGTGTCAGATTTTTAAAAAAATCACACTGTAGTTCCTGATGGCAAGAAATGTCCACTTCCCAAAAACTGCTGTAAAAATATTATCTATTATTTTTTTCCACTGTTAAAAATGATTTCAAACTAAAATATATTTTTTTGAAATATATTTGAAATCTTCATTATTTTTTAACCCTTTAAATGCCACATTTTAACAGATTTTTCCCCCCATAAAATACATTTATATTTTAATATTTTACTACTACTATTATTATTATTATTATTATTATTATTATTATTATTATTATTATTATTATTATTAGGCCCTTTAGTTGGGTCAGTGATTGGCAGCAACACTGATTTTCATGCATTAATTTTTTTCTACAGTGTCAGATTTTTAAAAAATCACAAATTTCTCAATGACAAAAAATGTCTGCTCCCCAAAAACTGCTGTATCCATATATTTTTTCTACTTTAAACGAGTCAATCTTTTTCAACAGTGGTGAGGCATCCTTGCAGAAAACGGTGTAAGATGTAAAATGTTGCTGCATGCTTTGAGCGGGAATAAAGTATAAAATATTCAAATTTAAAATCGAAAGTCAGTCGCCCAAATAGAAACGTTAACATGTTGCATCGGTTAAATAAAATGAGTAAAATTGACATTTTCAATGGGACGTTTTTGGTGGTGAGGAACACATTTCAAAAGGTTCGGGCTGTGTTGCAGAAATATTGCGGGATGTTGGGACTGTTGTGCACCCACCTCTGAGCAGCTCCTCGTGCGCACACACAGTCCTCACACACACCTCCCTGTTGACGACGTACACCCGCCTCAAACTGCAAGACAACATGGAAAGGCCATAAAGCAGCACTCACCTCCAATTCATAAAAAACAAAATGACAACAAAAAAACAACAAAAAAAAAAGTTTGCCCTGTGCTGTATTGTTCCTCGGAATGGAGTGCTCAAACAAAGCTGACTCACTGTTTGCGTATTTTTGTTTACTGAGTGTGACTAGTGAATAACCCGCCATGGGGCCAAAGAATGCTGCGAGTGCCGGCAAAAAAAAAAACAAGTGAGAAACACTGTTGAATTCTATGGATGCCACCGAAAGAAAAAAATATCCCAATGGTAAGTCGTAAGTATCAGATAAAAAGTCGAAATTATGAGATAAAAAGTTGAAATTAGGGGATAAAAAGTCAAAATGACGAGATAAAAAGTCATCACTAGAAAAGCAATCGGAGAGCGCCATATTTCCATATTTCATATTTAATGCCTGATACAACTAAAGGTACCTTTGTTTGGACAAATATAACAATGATAACAAAAATAGCTCATAAAAGTTACATTTTTTGGCAGTACAATGCTATAGCTATTCATGTAAGAACTTAAGTTCATGTAAGAATTAAGTTAACTTGTTTTCCTGTGAGGAAAATTCCAAAGGTCCCCTATTTTTTATAGTATCTGGAATGATCCCATTACCTGGATCAGTCTTTGATATTTTGTAGACCCTTTTGGAAACTTGTCCTGTATTTTTATTACAAGTGCTCTGGCCATTTTTTGTGGAGTTATATGCACGAATCCCGAAAATGGTCCTATCTCGCAACGTTAAAGGATCCTTTAAAAAATGCCTGGATCCAGAAAGTGATCCGGATCACCCCCAAAATTTTATCAAGTTCTTCCATATTCCATTTCCGACAATTCCTGAAAATTTCATCCAAATACATCCCTAATTATGAGATAAAAGGTCGAAATTATGAGAGAAAATGTTGAAATCGTGAGATAAAATGTCATAATTTATGACATAAAACATTTATGACATAAAAAAGTCAGAATTATGAGATAAAATGTCGAAATTACATGATAAAAAGTCATAATTATGAGATAGGTAAGTCATAATTATGAGGTAAAAACTCAAAATTCTGAGATAAAATGTGACAATGATGAGACAGGATAATTATGAGATAAAAAGCCGAAATTATGAGATACAAACTGCGCACTTGGAGCACTTTGTCACATGGCATTCGGTACATGCGCAGTTTGTATTTCATAATTTCGACGTTTTCGCTCATACTTATCACTTTTTACCTCGTAATTTAGACTTTTTACCTCATAATTATGACTTTCCTATCTCATAATTGTGACTTTTTATCATGTAATTTCGACTTAATAACTCCTAATTCTGACTTTTTATTTCATAATTTCAACATTTTATCTCATTATTCTGACTTTTTATCTCGTAATTTTGACTTTATCTTCAAATGTATCTCCCAATTTCAACATTTTATCTCATAATTTCCACCTTTTATCTCATAATTATGACTTTCCGATCTCATAATTCTGAGTTTTGATCATGTAATTTCGACTTATTACCTCATATTCTGACTTTTTATTTCATAGTTTTGACATTTTATCTAATAATTATGACTTTTTATCTCGCAATTTCGACTTTTTACGTCATAATTATGACTTTTTATCTCATAATTTTTTAGTTTTTATCTCATAATTGTGACTTTATCTCAAACTTCAACTTATCTCATAATTTCAACTTTTTAGCTCATAATTATAACTTTCCTGTCTCATAATTATGACTTTTCATTTCATAACTTCCACATTTTATCTCATTATTATGACTTGATCTCATAATTAGGACTTTTTATTTCAAAACTTCCACATTTTGTCTCATTATTTTGACTTTTTACCTCATAATTGTGACTGACCATTGGGATATTTTTTTTCTTTCAGTGGTGGAAACGGGCCTCCATAGGATTCAATATTTTGGTTATGGAAAAAAAATGTGCTAACAACATTTGCGACGCTTTTTTGAGACGTGGGTCACTGTGTCACCAGGTTACTGCTGTGTGTGAGCGACAGGAAGAAAAGCACTGCTTGGGGAGAAGTCGTTTGGCGCCACCTGTTGGTTCATACATATAAATGCACGTCCTTTTCCGAACTTTTTCGAGGGAACAAAGACTTCTTGGAGTGTGTGGTCTTATTGTGGGGTGAGTACGGTAAGTCTGATGTCTCATGTTTGTGCATCTGTGAGGACTTAGTGAAGTCCTTGAGGCGATGTTGGTTGATTAAGCCCAGATGGGCTTTGTGGCCAATAAAGAGATAATGGAACGGCGTAGTCAAGTACATCATCTAAGTGCTTGCAGGTGGAGCCCACCTGTAAAAGCAGAGCGTGTTGAGGCACTGCTTGCACGGCTTGTGCACAGAATAGAGTCTGGTGCACGGGTACTGCTCCTCTCTGCAATCTGCAAATCACACATTTCCACTCAATCAGCGCCGCTCCTTTGTCTCCGTCCTCTTGTCTCCAGACGATGCTTACCGAGAGGGCCGGGCTCCGTGGGCTCCGTCTCCAAGCCGGCGTCTGACGTGAAAGAAAAGACAACTTTGATGCGTTCTCCAGATGGAAACAAAACGACAGACGAAAAGTTGAGCAGACATACCTGGTTTTTCTGGACGAATCACAGGGTCGATTAGAACCTGCTGCTGGAAGTTTTCAGGAAGAGAATCTGCATTTTCCGACTCTGGAAAAGTAAAATTTAGTCTTCACAAAGATTGCTGTTAACTTACTGCAACTATACGGTTATTATTGTGTGTGTCAATCAAAACTGAGCATTGTTTGAAAACAATTTGATTGTATATTTGCAAACAAGCATTAAAGTGCAAAAGGCTGTTCATCAGCTGATCAAAGGTTTAAGCTAAAAAATAAAAACCTGAACCTGAAAGAGAAGTAAAATGTTGAAAAAAGGAGTGCGTAATGAGTAGTTGCACCGTTCTTGTTAATGAAATGAAAAATGGGTTTGGGCACGCTTGATGCCAGTGTTTCCAGTGAAGATGGCTTCATGGAGGGCATCCACTCTCTGATGTCCATTTTTGTAAACCTCCCTTGCCATCCATCCCCAAATGTTCTCCATTGGATTTAGATGAGGGGAACACGCAGGATGGTCCAAAAGAGTGAGCTTATTCCTCTGGAAGAAGTCCTTTGTGAAGGGCAGCGTTGTCCTGTTGAAAAAGCCAATCATTACCACACAGACGAGGGCCTTCAGTCATGAGGGATGCCCCCTGCAACATCTCCACATAGCCGGCTGCCGTTTGACACCCCTGCACAACCTGAAGCTCCATTGTTCCATTGAAGGATCATGATGCCGCCCCCTCCACTGTGCCGTGTGGAAAACATCTCAGGTGGGATCTGCTTTTCATGCCAGTAACGTTGGAAGCCTTCAGGACCGTCAAGGGAAAATAAAACTTTCTTCCACCTTTCAATGTCCCATGTTTGGTGCTCTCGTGCAAATTCCAAATGGGCAATTTTGTGGCGTTGAAGGAGGCGAGGCCTTTGAAGACCTAAAATCCTTCTCTGGCAGATGGCGTTTGATGGTTATTGGACTGCACTCGGCACCAGTAACAACCTTCATTTGGGCCGAGGATGGTCCCGTGTCTTGACGGACAGCCAATGGGATCCTCCGGCTCATTTTTTTTAGGTCTACCACTTGACTTTTTGTTCCATAACCCTCAGAATGTTTGAATGATTCAAATGACTGTCTTACTGCGTCCAACCTCAGCAGCAAAGGTGCGCTGCAAGAAGCCTTGCTTACGCAGCGCAACGATCCCACCGCGTTCAAAGAGAGAAAGCTTTTTTGCCTTTGCCATCAAGAGATCATGACAGTGTGAATACCTGACACTAAATCACATTCAATCCACATTTTTGCCAACATTTTGGCTTTTAAAGGCTGTGGTCTTAAACCTTTGATGAGCCTATTTCACTTTAATGCTTGTTAGCTTACCCAAATTTTCGTCTCACTTCCATTTCTTCTGTTTGTATTTTGTAGCTCTACTTAGAACCTCCTTAAGATCCAACAGTGAAAAATGTACATTCTTGCCATTTTTCAACATTTTGATCAGGAGTGTAGCTACTCTTTTATGTCGATATTATGCAAAGTACACACATATATACAGTATCTATTACTGACAGTATCGGCTGATACACAACACTGCAGTACTGTATCGGACATGAAAAAGTGGTATCGGGCCATCCCTGGTACAACAAGGTACATGTAACAAGGAAAAAAGAAGATACAAATAAGAGTTGGGGGGTTAACAATTTGCCATCATCATGGTTCGGTATGTACAGTACCTCGCTTTTGGTTTTGGTTGGGTTCATTTTGGGTAGACTAAGTACAAAATCAAAACGTAAAGCGGCTTAGCTTTTATATAAACAACTTAAATGAAACATAAAAAACTGCTAGCATGTCATTCTCCAATGATTGTATTTATAAATATAGATATTTTATGCCTATTGGCATAATGCGAACACTGTGCCGATGTACCGTAGGAATACATGTATTGTTACACCCCTGTTAATATTATATTATAATAAACAACAAGCTGCTGTTTGTTAAATATTTATAACAATTCATATGTAATTCAATATTAATAAATCTAATAACATAAGTAATACAGTCGTCCCGTGCAATATCGCAGTTTGATTATCATGTTTTTTTTTCCAACATTAATGAATTAATAAAAGATCCTGTTTTGTGGTTGACTATGGCGTATTATTAGTCCAAAAACATTGAAAGAAAAAGGTATATATAATATTCTGGCCACTAGGTGTCAGTAATGTTTCGTGGAGTCAGCCATGGCAGGTCTGAGTGAAAAGAAGGGCTCCTCCTGTTCCGTGCGGAAGTGGTAAGTTTTTGGCTTCATTGTCCTTTTTCCCCACTCCATTTTAAACCCTTTCTTAAGTTTAGAATACAATAAATTACCTAGTTAGCTCACTAGCTTGCTAATGGTTCAAGCCATTGTGTCCCCGCAGTGATCCTGCAGCCTGCACATTGCAGTTGAGTAATGTGGTGTAAACAAAGAATAATAGGAGTGTAAAGGTGACCATAGGGGTGTTATTTCGTGTCAACAGGGCTCAAATAATTATAAAGATTGTATTTGAGGAAGTCATCATCAGGTTTTCTATGAAAAATATACTGAAATATAATATAAAGTATCAAAATTCATCATGGAAAAAGTACACATCATATGGATAGACTGAACAAAATGTGCTTTATTTTTTTTTTACCTGGGAAATAATCGGGTTCGTAGTCCCCTGGAGAAGAACAACAAGATGGATAATGAACATTGTCAAGAGTCACATGACGCACAGTCAGTAATCATGCATAGAAAGATGTCGTATAGAATTCTCAGCCAGTTGAACTCACCCAGGAAAGGAAAAGGTTCCTGGTACGGAACCTGGGCGAGCAGCACGACTGTTGATGACAAATGATGTGATCGTCTACAACCACACTTCAATGAGAACAAATCTGCCTTTGAAAAGATCATAATATTCATTTATCACGTAGCGGTAGGCACGATTTAATCACGTTTTTGAGGGCCTTCACATGCATGAAGACTCACCAAACCTTGCAAGTGCATCAGGTCCGGCGAAAATGTTCATATTTCATGGGTCTCAAACACGAGCCCCCAAAACTCACTCAGTAGCCCCCTTTACATTTTGAAAAAAATTAGCCCCCGCCACCAGATTCACCGATCGTCACGACATTTGGTGGGGACGTCAATCATGACGGGACGCATGAAAAAGTCTCAAGAACTCATGTTCCAAAATACACAGGAAGTTGGCCATTTTGGTTTCCGGGAGTCATTTTGGGGCGAAAACACGGGTTTTCGTCTTCGGCACTTTGACCAAATACTAGGCAGACGGGCAATGTTATATCCCGATGGAAGAAGCTGTGGGCGGGGCATGGCAAAAACAAACTGAACTGTAAACATGAACTCATTCAATACCAAAGACGTATTTATACGTTTTTATAGTCCCGAACGCCCGATTCCCGACGACGTATTTGTACGTCTTTTATGTAGGTAATGATGCAAGTAACATTTCAGAGCACTTTTAAGCCATAAAAATGGCCACAAGGTGGCAGAAGTGCATTTGATAAGAGCTCAGCAGCGTCATTCCAACGGAAGAATCACACACGACAGGGAGGAGGAAGTGAGAGAGCGTGGAGGAGTGTAGCGTGCACGAGGTTACGCTTTGTGGGAAATTTTAACGCGTACGCACGCGCGCGCACGCATGCACACACATAGTTCAGTTCCAAATGTGAAACTTGTAGATAGTTGATGGTGTTATATTTGTAAATAAATTGTTATTTTGATGGAAAACAACCCCTTTTTTGTGTTGTTTATGTTGTGGTATCGTTGTTTCGATATTTGAGCTGTCACTAAAGCAAAAAGTATTTGTGTCAGAGTGAAAGTTGCGCTTGAAATGACACACAAAAAGCTGGTTTTCTCCCTTTTTTAGTCGGGAACTGATATTTTCCTGAAACTTACCTATGTTCTACCGCGGATCACTAAAGAACGGAAAAAGGTAGAATACAAGCTTTTTTTTCTGATGAAAGACGAGAGTGTAATCTTTCTTTTGGTGGGTTCCGTGTTGATGTAGCCGTAGAACACAATATTCTGCGTGCCTTGAAAGATCAAATCGTCTACAATGGCTGGGATTGGATGAGTTGAAAAACAAGTGAAAACAACACCCTGAAGCGATGCATAGGTCACTTCCTGAATTTGTCTCAGCGCCACCCTGTGGCAACAGCAAATGGAGTGACTTACGTGAACCCTGCGAGGTCCGAGGGCCCGATCAGCGCTGCTCGCAGCTTTAATTATCATTGTTGTCCTTTGCAGCCGTCTACCGAGTCAACAGCTGTTTCTAATATTTTAGTGATCTTACCAAAGTGTTTTTTTGCATTATGATCTTTGTAAAGGCAGACTTTTTGCCACTTTACGCGGGCGGTGGTGCAGTTACCTGGCATGCAGATGAAGAGGAGGACTCTCATGGTGTCTGAGGGAGGTAGTGTGACGCTCACTGGGAAGAAAGATCAGGAAGGTAAGGTGAGTGGAATCAAGTGTTTTCTCTGCCTCGCTTTTCTCTCCCTCTCTCAATCCCCCCCGACACACACACTCCCCTGCTGGCCCCCGCTAACGGGGGCTGGGGGGGTGGACATGAAAAGTATGACAGCAAGAATGTGGAAGGTTTGTCCTTGCTAAGAACAATCACTTCTTCTTTTCCTTCTTCTCACACTGCATTCCAGGAAAACAAATGGCGGACCCCAGCACTCTCTCTCCTTCATCCCTCCTCTTCCTCCGTCTGCCCGTCTGTCTCCACATCCCTCATTTGCCTTCTACCCCCCCCCCCCCCCCCCCCCCCACCCCCGTCCCTTTTGTCCCCCTTTTTTCTTCTAAACAGTCTCTACTCGGGGTTGGGATAAAAGAGAGAGAAAAAACACCAGCCAAAACTTTTTTTTTCGTCTAAATGACCATCTGCTGTTTTTAAAGACCGACTGTAGAAACACTGGTCAAAGATTTTCTCTATTGCACAGGAGCGCTCTGCTGTTTTTAAGGACCTCCTGCTAGCCATAGATGCTATACAGTGTACCACAGAGGCACTCTGCTGTTTTTGGAACCCACTGCAAAAAAAATGATACTGAAAGATGTTGGAGAGCGCTGCTGTTTGTGATGACAGACTGAAAAACTACGAGTCAAAGAGCCCCTGCATGCCAGAGGCATGCTGCTCTTTTTGAGGACTTCATGCCAAAAATGCTAGTCAAAGATCCTATATTTGACAGGAGCACTCTGCTGTTTTTTTTTTAGGAACCTACTGCAAAAAAAACCCAAAAAAACGTGCTACTCAAAGATCCTCTATATGACAGGAGAGCTCTGCTGTTTATAATGAAAGAACAGACAAAACACAAGTCAAAGATCCTCTATATAGCAGAGGCGTGATGCTCTTCCTATATTTGACAGGAGCACTGTTTTTGAGGACCTACTGCCAAAACAACAAAAAAAAGCTACTCAAAGATCTTTTATACGACAGGAGCGCTGTGCTGTTTAAAACGATGGACTGAAAAAAATGTTACTCAAAGATACTCTTTGGAAAGAGCGCTCGGCTGTTTTTCGGAACCTACTGTGCTGCAAAAAAACAAATATGCCACTCATAGATCCTCTATGTGACAGGAGTGTGCTGCTTTTTTAGAAAACTACTGCAAAAAATACGAGATGGGAGCGCTCTGCTGTTTGTAATGACAGACTGAAAAAAATAGCTTGTCAAAGATCCTCTAGACAACAGGAGTGCGCTGCTGTTTTTGAACGCTGCTGCTCATTTTTGAGGAGCTTCTGCCAAAAATGCTGGTCAAAGATGCTATCTACGAGAAGAGCACTCTGCTGTTTGTAGAAGCCTACGGCAAGAAAAATAAGTTACTCGAAGATCCTCTACATCACAGGAGCGCTCTGCTGTTTTGCAGGACCTACTGCAAAAATGTGAGTCAAAGATCCTCAATGTAACAGGATTTCTGCTGTTTTTAAGGGTCTGGTGAAAACCTTAGTCAAAGATCATCTCTGACAGAAGAGCTCTGTTGTTCAAAGTCTACTGCAAAAACGCTAGTTTATACGACAGGAGCGTATAGATGATCTTTGACTCGTATTTTTTCCCCATAAATGATCAATGCACAGATTTTAAAATCTTTGTAGTTGTGTCGTTTGTGTACTTTGTACGTACAGGTCCTCCACTTTACACGCAAAGTGAAGCAGTGGTGTGTATTTGGGCATTTTTTACGACTTCTTTGTGCGGTGATGACAAGTTTTGTGATGCGAAACACAAACAAGATGATGTTTTTTTTTTTGCTGTGTCCCCACGCGTTAGGTCAAATCATTTGGAAACACACAAAAACACACACACACACATTCCAATGGTGCATCACAGTGGCATCAAAGGCCATATGTTTTCACAGCACACATCTGGGAGCTATTAGCCCCCGCTTTCCTCCTTCCCCACCAATACACACACACACACGCACGCGCACGTATATATACTGTATATGTGAAGTAGTTTGACAAGACATAAGCAATATAAACGCGTTTTCATTTTTGGTTTAATCCAGCAATGACTTCATCTCCTTTTGCCCCCATCGACCCTCATTTGTCTGCTACCACCCACCCCCAGCCCATTCTTGCAGGAGATTAACTATAGCCCCCTCCCCAATGAAAACACATGACCACATGTCAGCTTCCATAGATTGTTCACGCCAAGACTTCACACTCCCGCATGCAAATCCATGCACACAATCAAGTTTGTTTTCTCGGCACGAAAATGAAGTTTATAGTCTTCATTCGTCGTGAAACGAAAAGTAGAAGCTGGAAGGGGGGAGAAATCTTACCAAAGTTTGGATAAAAGTATTGCGACTGTCCTCCAGCCTTCATGCGCCCCGTGAGTGCAGCAGGACTCCACAGCCTCACTTTGCACCACCCAGCACGGCTTTAGTCTCCACCCACTCCAGCCTCCAGAACCGCGATGCACGCTGCACGAGGATGCGACAAATGCTGCACCTGAACTGGATTATCGCTCCCTCACCTTGTAGCGTTTTTTTTCAGAAATTAATTAAATGATAAATGATAGCTGTTTCGTGGTAGACTATGGTCTATTATTAGTCAAAACATATTGAAATACAAGTGACATGTAGTATTGTGGTCACTAGGCAGCAGTAATGACACTAATAAATTCGAGGCTAACGGCGCCAGGACGAGGAGTGAAATATGTGTGAGTGACTTCATAATTTCTTGTGTTGATCATTAAAATTCAAACGAAGGTTTGAACTTTCTTGATAGTGTTTAAACAAGAGAGAAATGTGAGAAAATGTTATTGCCTGGCTGTGAAAAGTGTATAAAGTGTATGGTGAGGGGTTTTACAGCCTTAAAACATATACAGTATAATCATTGTAAAAAAAAAGAAGAAAAAAAGACGTCGGTTACTTTGCGGATTTCACTTATTGCAGGCTATATTTGTAACCTATCCTCCGCGATAAATATATACGTATATATACACTCCTGATCAAAATCGTAAGACCAGTTGAAAAATTGCTAGAATTTGCATTTTGCACATTTAAATCTTAATGAAGTTGTAAGTAGAGCTACAATATGCAAAAGCAAGAAGGGGGAGTGAGACAAAAATCATTTTGAAAAAGTAATTTATTGAAAAGAACAATTAAACTGAAATAGGCTGTTTAACAGCTGATCAAAAGTTTAAGACCACAGGCTACAAAAGCCAAAATCTGCTCAAAATGTTCATTTTCTGTCAGGCATTCCCACGGTCATGCCCTCCTGATGGCTAAAGCTAAGAAGCTTTTTCTTTTTGAACGTGGTGGGATTGTGGAGCTGCATTAGCAAGGCCTCTCGCAGCGTGCCATTGCTGCTGAGGTTGGGTGCAGTAAATCAGTCAATCAAAATTTTTTGAAAGATCCTGAGCATTATGGAACAAAAAAGTCAAGTGGTAGACCCAAAAAAATCACACCTGCACTGAGCCGGAGGATCCGATTGGCTGTCCATCAAGACACAGGGCGGTCTTCCACCCACATGAAGGCCCTTACTGGTGCCGATTGCAGCGCAATAACCATCAGACGCCATCTGCTGGGAAAGGGTTTAAAAAACAAAAAAAGAATTCAAAGACCTCGTCTCCTTCAACGCCACAAAACTGCCAGTTTAGACTTTGCCAGGGAGCATCAAACATGGGACATTGAAAGGTGGAAAAAGTTTTATTCTCTGATGAGAAAAAATGTAACCTTGATGGTCCAGATGGCTTCCAACGTTACTGGCATGACAAGGAGATCCCACCTGAGATGTTTTCTACCGAGTACAGTGGAGGGGGGTCCATCATGATCTGGGGTGCTTTTTCATTCAGTGGAACACCGGAGCTTCAGGTGGTGCAGGGTCGTCAAACGGCGTATGCTTACG
The DNA here is from genome assembly GCF_027744805.1 of Dunckerocampus dactyliophorus. Taxonomy (NCBI): domain Eukaryota; kingdom Metazoa; phylum Chordata; class Actinopteri; order Syngnathiformes; family Syngnathidae; genus Dunckerocampus; species Dunckerocampus dactyliophorus. The sequence goes on from NC_072826.1 coordinate 27,976,382, forward strand.
TGCAGATGTTGCAGCGGGCATCCCTCATGACTGAGAGCCCTCGTCTGTGTGGTACCAGCTGGGTTCTTCAACAGGACAACGCTGCAGTTCACAACGCTCGCTTGACCAAGGACTTCTTCAGGAAGAACAACATCACTCTTTTGGACCATCCTGCATGTTCCCCTCATTTACATCCCATAGAGAACATTTGGGGATGGATGGCAAGGGAAGTTTATAAAAATGGCCATCAGTTCCAGACAGTTGATGCCCTTGGTGAAGCCATCTTCACCACTTGGAGCAATGTTCCCACTAGCCTCCTGGAAACACTCGCATCAAGCATGCCCAAAGCCATTTTTGAAGTGATGAACAAGAACGGTGGAGCTTCTCATTACTGAGTCCTACTGAGAACATTTTTTGTTCTGGTTTGGAGAGTTTGTTGTTATTTTTGTGCGATGGTCTTAAACTTTTGATCAGCTGACAAACAGCCTATTTCACTTGAATTGTTTTCAATAAATTACTTTTTCAAAATGCTTTTTGTCTGACTCCCCCTTCTTGTTTTTTCATATTGTAGCTCTACTTGAAACCTCATTAAGAGCCAAATGTGCAAAATGCAAATTCTAGCAATTTTTCAACTGGTTTAAGATTTTGAGTATTAGAAGGTTTAACACACAGAAGGGCACTAAACTGCCAGTTTGTTAATGGGAAAAGCAAAAAGTGTGCGTGTGCGCCCCATAGAGGACATATTGAGGGCTAACAGAGTCAATGTTTTATTCCCAGCAAAGCACACCAGTCAGCTGCACACTGAAAAGGCTGAGAGATAAAAACATTCCAGAAAAAAATACCATGTACCATGCACTATTTACCAAGTGCACATAAATACACACAATGGTTTTGAATACACGGCAAGAAAAACATGTTATGGTACACACAAATCAGTATGTACATGTGCAAGTCCTCAGACGTGATTCACATACACACACATTTATTTATGATGGTGTGTGTGTGTGACGTGTACAAGTCCATCAGCGCTGAAGAAGCATTGTTTAGAATGAATATATAATTTAATCATAGGTTGTAGAGAAGACATCTACTGGTCGCTCAAACAGCAGCTGCTTTCTTGTCCTTGTAGGTGGCCATCATCTTCTTGATCTCTGCGATGGCTTTTCCAGGGTTCAGACCCTGTCGGGATGAAGCGTCATGTTCAAGTCATGAATTCAAACACAAATGCGATGTTCTACACCAGTTAATAATTCTACATGACAGGCTATGGTTACACTAGTAATGACAGGAGTGCTGTGCTGCTTTTAAGGATCTACTGCAAAAACGCAGATTAAAGATTCTTTATATGACACGAGGGCCTTGCTATTTTTCAGGAACCCTAGTCAAAGATCCTCTATATCAGGGGTCACCAACATGGTGCCCGCGGGCACCAGGTAGCCCCCCACGACCACATGAGGTGCCCGCAAGCCTGCTTTTCATTCATGTTTTCAGTTAATAATGAAAGAACAGTAGAAAGAAATGCATGCTGAAATACACAATGTGAGTTGTGGACACCAGCATTTTGTTAATGTTTGGTAAAACAAGCATATTCGCTTTGTTTGGGTTTAAAATAAGCTCTGAAAATAAATGTTACAAAATGAGTAGCTCTTGGCCATTTTCATTTTGTAAAAGTAACTCTCACAAGGAAAAACGTTGGTGACCCCCGCTCTACAGTATATGATAGGAGGGTTCTGCTGTTTATAAGAACTCACTGGGAAAAACCCTGCAAAAACAAAAAAGTTAAAGATCCACAATATGACAGGAGCAGGCTTCTAATTTTAAGGACAAAAACGTCAAAGATCCTCATATCGCAGAAGCGTGCTGCTCTTGTTGAGGACTTGTTGAAGGACTTGCTGCAAAAACGCTAGTTAAAGATCCTCTATATCAGTGGTCCCCAACCCCCCGGCCGTGGGTCATTTGGTACCGGGCCGCACAGAAAGAAAAAATAATTTCCATTATTTAATTTTTTTTAATGTTTTATTTGGAAAAGTGGCCGGATTGTCTCTGTTACATCCGTCTCACTTGAAGCATGTCCGTGGTGCGTGTGCTAACTTTCTCTCATGCCGCACAGATAGACTACTACTGTATTTTTACCATTTTTCTTTCACCTCATATTTGGTGTCAAATGCTGATACTATGTGGGAATGCATAAAGGTAAGTTTTGATGACTTATTGAGTGCTAATGTGCACTAGCACACTGCCACACATGTCAAACAGCCATGTAATCATCTCTCTGGAAAAACTTGGCTGGAACTTGAACTGGTGGGTGGTGGGTCGGCATTCATTTTGTGCTTTTAATTTGATGTCATTCATGTCTTAGTTTTACACAATACATAACAAATAAGATAAATTAGATCGCTGTATGACATTAACTGGGACTGGGGAGTGGGGGGGTGCATGTTTACCTTGGGACAGGTCTTGGTACAGTTCATGATGGTGTGGCAGCGGTACAGAGAGAAAGGGTCCTGCAGTTTGGACAGACGCTCCTCCGTGAACTCGTCTCGCGAGTCGATCATCCAGCGATACGCCTGAAGGACAACAGGAAGTAGACACGTCCTTCACTACCTGCTCCTGTCTTTTATTGATTGATTGATTTCTTCTTCCAGCTCGCACCTGCATGAGCACGGCAGGTCCCAGGTATTTGTCTCCGTTCCACCAGTAGCTGGGGCAGCTGGTGCTGCAGCAGGCGCACAGGATGCACTCGTACAGGCCGTCCTAAACAGGAAGTGATGACATCCAGATGGTCATGTGACTTGGGAGTGTGTAAAACGGCCGTGTGTGTGTGGCGAGGGACGTGCCAGTTTCTGTCTGTCGTCCACTGTCTGCAGGTACTGCTCCTTTCCCTCCTGGGACTCATCCTTCTTCTTCAGGTAGGGCTCAATGGACTTGTACTGGGCGTAGAAGTTGCTCATGTCCTGTGGAGCACAAGCACAACCTTCCTACTGATTTGCATGGGATGCGGGGATTGCTATGATATGCTGTCATGTAGAAGAATGGCGTAAAATAAGGAGGTCAAGCACAACCTTCATCTTAAGTCACTGAAAACTCGTGCATGACGTCACACCAGACCTCATTTGGTACATACAGCATAGCATGCATGACATTTACCTTTTTCTTTTGCTTTTTGGAAAAGTCACCTGTCAACATCAACTTTAGAGTGTTTCACTTCTTTTTACACTTGTATGCCAACCAAAATTGTTAAAAATGAGGTACATTAGGTTAAGAATTGTTTTAAAATGTTTTTACGTCCTCATGTCACAACAGTGCTGAACTTCTTTTTACACTTGAAGGTTAATTAAAAATATTAAAAATGGGGGCATTAGGTTAAGAGGCTTTTAAAAATTGTTTTTACGTCCTCTTTTAACAGAGGTTATCTTCTTTTTACACTTGTATGACAGTTAAGAATGTTAAAAACAAGGTGCGTTATGTTTTTAACATTGCTTTTATGTCCTAACTTTAGCAGTGGTTAACTTCTTTTTACACTTGTAGGTTAATTAAAAATGAGGTGCATTTGGTTAAGAGTTTAAAAAAAAAACTGTTTTTACATCCTCGTTTAACAGTGGTTAACTTCCTTTTACACTTGTACGACAATTGAGACTGTAAAAAATGAGGTGCATTGAACTAAGAGGGTTTTTTAACGTCCATGTTTTAAGAGTGGTTAACTTATTTTTACACTTGTATGACAGTTAATGTTAAAAATGAGATGCATTATGTTAAGGCTGTTCTACTTCTTCGACCACCTTTTCTTTTTCGGTGGCATCAAGCAGATCAACCACATCTCCCAGCATTTTTTACCTGTCCAAGCAGTTTGCTGCCGTTGTGATGCGACTCCCACTAAAGATGAGGACGTGGAGGGCAGAGGTCACTCACCGGCACGAGGTCTTTGACCACATACATATGTGGGAGGGGGTAAATCTTGGTGGCTTTGCTGGTGTTTTCATCAATCTTGTTGAGGCAGGCCAGCGTGTTTCCACCGTTGATGTTCATGGCGCAGGATCCACAAATCCCTGTGTTTGTGGAAGGACGTGAGAAATGTTGGCTCCGACGTCAAACTTGCACTTTGAGGCTACCTTCTCTGCAGGAGCGGCGGAACGTCAGTGTGGGGTCCATCTCATTTTTGATCTTGATGAGAGCATCCAGGACCATTGGGCCACACCTGCAGGAAGGATATGGCAACGTGTCAGGCATATTTTACCAGACTGTTCTCGGGCATTTGGCCTCCATTGGCAAGATCTGAAGAGGATTTAAAGAGCAGATGATGGATAAGGATCAGAAAGAAGACACAGTCGGAGCATCCTGCGCTCAAACCACATCAAGGCCGTTCTAAGCCCATTAAAGCGAACATGTGTTTACATGGCAAACTACTTTGAAAAGCTCTGAGCAGTAAACAAGAAGACAAGAAGACAAGCCCTGGACAAAAGGCAGCAGTGTTCACGATAAGCGACAACAGAGGACTTGACTGTTAATGTTTTACCTGCAAGATTTTCCCATCATCGTCTCATCTTTTAGCTTACTTTAGCCACAATTTAACCTCTAAGGTGCACCGTGGTGGATTCTACCTCAGATTTGTTCATATTTAGAGACAATGTTCCCCATCTGCAATAATATAAATTCTGTCTGAAATTCTGCCCAAAAACAAAAAAAGTCTGAAAAAAATGGGCTGTCTTATATTCGGGGTGTAGAGAATTTATACATGTACACCGGTAATTTTACGTCATAGAAAACAACAAATACTGTATTGACCCTTACATGAGACAGCAGCCCCCAGCAGAAGGCAGCACCACTGTGTATCATATTCAGAAACTATTTTCCCGACAGAAAATAACAGAAATAGCAGGCCTGTCACGATAACTAATTTTGCTGGTCGATAATTGTGCTACAAATTATCGACAACATTTTTTGAGACCATTTTTTCATTATTGTCATGAGAAGTGTAATTCACATTTGAACCACTAGGTGGTACTCCAGTATAGTGTACCTAGGTGAGGCACATAGCTTGACACAGACGTTGCCTTTACGTATGTTGTTTAAAATTTGTGCCACATAACCGTACTGAATGGTTTCATTTCTTTTGCAGTGTAACGAGCAACGCTCTCTATGAGCGTGCACCATTTTGCACTGTTTTGTTTATATTTGCCAACCAAACGCCTCAGTAAGCGTCGATTGTCGGGGCGAAGGCTCCGCTGCCCGAGGCACGTCCATCGGTAGTTTTTTCCCCCACTTGAGAAAACTGTCCGTATGGGTCATCAGTGTTCATGCGCTCACCTTGTTCATTCTGTTTAAAACCGAAATATTCCCACGTGCCTTCATTCATATTACCGTACGATGCCTCACGAAGCTAACTGCTAACCCTCTGTATTCACTCACTAGTAGCCCCGCCTCCACAAAGAGCCTGAATGAGATGAGGGCTCACTTTCTCCGTTCATTCCAGTATAGAACCAATTATGCGCAGACAGATGCAGAGTGAACCATCTTGTCATCCAGTCTGTGTGGCACAGCGAGACGAGCAAATGATACACACATGCACATGTCAGTTTATGGAGGGCGTCATTTTCCCCCCAGAAAATATTGGGTTGCTAAATATTCAGGGTCTACAGGTTTATACATGCAAACCAGAAGGTGGTGCCATAATTGTTCATAGTTATAAACAATTTTCTCCATCGCAAATAACAGCAACACCCTACTGACCCAAATATAAGCCGGTATTTTACCCACAGAAAAAAAGTAAAAAAAAACAGGTTGTCTTATATTCAGTGTCTACAGGTTTATGCAAGTGGAACCAACTTTGTTCATACTGTATTTAGAAACAATTTTCCCCATTGTACATAATAGAAACACCATATTGACCCGAATATAAGACAGTATTTTTTTTGCCAGAGAAAAAGATGGGGCGTCTTATATTCAGGGTGGTCTTTTATATTGCGGAAATTTAACTAATCACTTCCAGAGTCAAGCTGTTCCCCTTATATTATAGTTCATGTATAAAAAATAGGCAATATTTAAAGTAACAACTTTAACTTCCCTACAAGTGTAAAAAAAAGTCAACTTTATTGAAACGCCGCTAACTTTGTTGACTACAGTCCAATCTTTTATTATATATTGCACTGAGCGGCCAGGTTCTATAATCATCATATTTCTCCTCTTGTCTATCACCAAAAAAGCCACAGAAAAAGCAAAACAACACATGGACAGTCTTGCAGTTGAATTTCTGGACTTTTGTATCACTTTAGAGACAATCTTTGGCTTTTTTAGGTCAAATTTGAGGCATTCCGAGGCCCCACTGTATTTAGGACAGCACTTAATGCCTAGCAGCTGTCACAGGCTCATTGCGGCCAATCCATGTCACTTACGTGTTTAGGTCGATCTCGAAGGTCTGCATGCGAGGTTTGTCTCCTGGAGTGTCTGGGTCCCACCTGTATACCTGGAACTTCTTAATCCTGGGCTGTGCGGCTGGAGCGGCTGCTGTCTGCGCATACCGCACTGCCTGCCACAACATACAACAACAGCCAGTCAAATAAAAACAGACGCTATGGCTCTTAACTCACTCATTCTCAAACCGCGGTGTGAGTACCATTGGTGGTACATGGTTACATCTACGGTACTTGGAACTCAGGAACACCATTCACATTGTTTTGGGGAGAATTTAAAAAAAAATTATTCATAACTCATTTTTAACATTAGAAATCCTTGCTAACAAAACCGTTTACATTCTATACTAGGTGTATGTCACTAAATGGACCTAAGGGAAAAGAAGTTTTAAAAAAAAGAAACACAAACAATACCATGCTAGTTAGCTAATAGCTAACCTGTCGGGCTATTATGTAATCGGGATTTCATGGTATAGATGGGACCATCGGTTGTCATGCTGAGCTGCACAAACACACGGCGACATGATATGATCATGTCTTAAAGCCTGATGATAGTCCAGTGATAAATATTCACATACCACCAGGCCGGCTGAGGGGCGCAGCGCCAAAACACCGCAGCGGCTCAAGGACGTCAAGCTAGCAACAGACATGTTGTTGCCGTTTCTCTACTGACCTCCACTTCCGCCCTCTCTGTCCCAGCAACCACCACGGCGGCGTCGCTGCATAAGAGAAGCGCTTGTTTTGGTTAATAGCATTGTCCGGATGGTACAAAGTCGCTCAATAAAACTGGGTCTGTTAATATACGTCTGGGGTTTACAACTATGTTATCATCACAATTTGAACAACAATTCCGTTTTATATACTCTATACCGTTATTTTTCAATTTCTTCTGTTCCTTCTTGAAGTAAACCCATTAACACAATAGTGCATAAATCGGATTCCCGGCATTCAGAAACAAGCGAACCCATCGTGCCTCTGCCACTTTGCAACTTGACTCGGTAACAGAAGGAACGTGTGGCTCATGTGGAGCCGGTGTAAGGTCACACAGAACACTGCACTCTTTTTGCGAAAGTGAAGCTCCGAGATGGTGTTCTTGACCGCCCCGCTTTGGATTAGGTGCCGCGGACCGGACAGATACTGGAAGGTTCAAGAACTCCTCAAGCATGCACGGGTAAGGACCAGGCTATTAACTGGAGCGTGACGACATACTTTCTGTACTCTAATGACATAGTCTTTTGTTGAGAAATGACACCATGACGCTAAAGTGCATTGCAAATGACGACGTGATCATCATTTTTGACTCTTTCAGCACTTTAGAGGGAGAAAGAATCGCTGTTATAGTCTGGCTGTGCGGGCGGTGAGGAGGGCTTTCGTCTACGCCACTAAAGGTCGCAAGCTGAAGAAACGCAACATTAGAACGGTGAGATATTTAGATTTCAGCAGTGGAGCACGTGCAAGAATCTGTATGAGTAGGAAAAACCTAGTGATGATTGCACTGCATTATAAAGAGAGGTGTCTCTGGAGTGCCTTTGCCACTATATATATCTTTTTGAGAGTCTCTCCGTTTTGGTCTCCAAAAGTCTCTTGACTAGATTTGTCGCTAGTCGCATTTTTGAAAGAGTATCTGACTACTCGGTAAATATGGCGACAAATCTATATTGTTGCTATATGCTGATCCCTGTTGCCACATCTTCTTATTCTCTGGGAGACCAGTTGTGTATGAGGTGTGTGAACGAGTAGAGTTACACAGACAGTCCCATTTATGTTGTGTATATGAGCAAGAGCAAACAGGTAGCACCAAAACATTGATTTGTGTTATATATCATTCACGTTTTCTTTGTAATATTCCAGCTTTGGATCACACGTATAGCAGCAGCATCCCGAGAGCACGGCATGAAGTATCCCGCCTTCATGAGCAACCTAACAAAGGTCAGTCCATTCCGAGTTGTGCTGCCTGTCAATCTCCCCTTGTATTGGATCCTTATTAGATTGTGTACTAATGGTAATGTCTGTCATTTTGCTCTACAGAGCAGCGTGCAGCTCAATCGAAGGGTTATCAGTGAGCTGGCCATCACAGAACCACGGTCGTTCCTCTCCCTCGCCAAGCTGGCCAGGGCCCGGCAACAAGAAGGCTTCTGCGTGGCGTTGGGTGACGGCAAAGAACCTCCTGGTGTCTTCTCCCGTGTGGTTGTGCAGCAGTAGTGGCTTAGATGGTGGAGGTGTTTATTAAACAACACAGTGGACACATACAATTTTTTTTTTACCGTTTGTCTTCTGCAGTGTAAAGTTTTGTGTTGTCATGTGATTTTATTATTTACAAATGAAAATATTACTTGGCAGAGTGGGTTTTCTTCACTCTTCTCATCCTTTTTTGTTTGTGACCTGGTGAAGCCGTCACTCTGAGGATATTCAATGACCTTACAATTGTGTCAGAAACTCCCCTGCTGCAATTTAAATTGAACATTTCTCATATTTTCTGATATAATGTGAATGAATGGTCACAATTTTCCCCCTTGTAAATATTTATTTCTCATTGTGTGCTTGTCCTCTGAATGTTTAGTCAATTAAACATTTTGATACCCAGTACATGCATAGAGTGTTGTTACTATTATAAAAAACAAACTGATCTAAATGCGTTTCCAATTGTGCATCTGTCTACACACTTATATTATAAACAATATATATGTAGTCATGTGTCACATCAATTACTGTTTACACACAATTACTATTTAATTATGTTAGGATGGCTGCGTGGGGACCTGTGGTTAGCATGGCAACCTCATAGTCAGGAAAAATGTTCTACATTTTAGGTTTCATTTGAGACTTACCTTGTCCACAGGTGTGAATGGTCCTTTATTTTATATGTGTCCTGTGACTGACTGGTGACCATTCCAGGGTGTACTCCGCCTCTCTTCCAAAACTCAGCTGGGATAGGTTCCAGCTCAACCATGACCCTAATGATAGCAAGCGTTATAGAAAATGGATGGGTGGATGCTTTATGTGATTCGTTTATATAACAGAGATACATAAACATATAAATTAATATGGTTCTTTTTCCCAGTTCAGAGCTAACTAAGGGCATCCAGCAAAGTCAAACCTGACGCAATAAAACCGACATGTCCTTTAAAGAGAGTAGTATACATTTTGTCACTTCACAGCTACCATATCCTGTCTGGGTGGGGTTCATACGAATGACCTCTGCAGTCACGTTAGCCAATGAAAAGAAAGAATACTCACTCAGGGCCAATCGTCGTTGTTGTCCCTCAGCCATACCGGTCCTTTGTGCTGCGCATGCGCAGAGCTCTGCCGAGTGGCACGCGCGTGCAGGAAGTGCAGTGACAGATCCTAGGCACATTCCTCCATCTCTTCCATAACTGCCTAAATTACACTCTTTTTAGTCCCGAAAATGTCGTGGCTCTTCGGCCTAAACAAGGGACAACCTGAGCCTCCCCCTGGCCTGCCGCTTCAGCCTCCACCGCCGCCGCCTGCCGGAGGGTCCAGTGGCGGTGGAGATAAACCCAAGGACAAATGGAGCAATTTCGACCCCACCGGGCTGGAGAGGGCTGCTCAGGCGGCCAAGGAGCTCGACAAATCCCGTAAGTGTTCAGACAGAGAATAGGTGGGGGCTGTATGCTCTTTTTGGAACGGCTTGGCCATAACACACAACTGCCTTTTGGTTCATACTTTCGGAACGACCCTCAAAGATTCGGAACGACCCTCATAGAAACCTACCAGTCCTCCCACAAGTGTACATTATTATTCCATGCTAACAGCTACTAGCAATGTTAATCAATAGCAATCATTTCACTGTGTTTAATTCAAAATGACAGGGTTAAAGGGTTAAAGGGCGTCCCTTCCCTTCAAAATAAAGGTCATGGCTTGTGAAGCATTAACAGGTTGCAATTGCTAAACTAAGGTAAGCTAAGCTACACTATTATGCTGATGTCTGTCTCTGTCACATCCATGCAGGACATGCCAAAGAAGCGCTGGAATTGGCTCGCATGCAGGAGCAGACCACCCAGATGGAGCATCAGAGCAAAATGAAGGTACAGTAAGGTTCATGGCTTGAATTGTAATGGTCTGAATGCATGAAATGCATGCTTCTCACATGCGGTGTGCGATGTAATATACAGGTCCATCTCAATAAATTAGAACACCATGCCGCAAGTTATTTGGTTTGCGGAGTTCTTTCAAACTAAGGGTGCGTTCACGTGTATCATTTTTGGTCTGATTAAAATGGGTGCCTGGCCATTTCTTCAGCGTTGTCCTCTGAAAAGATATCATAAAATAGCTGTAGAAATGTGAGGTACTGAACCTTTAATTCATGAGTACCTAAAACTCAAAGCAAGCGCACACAGCCAGAAAAACGTGCTAACAAACTTTGCTGTAAACGCAACTTTAGCGTTCCTACTTTAACGTTCCTATATGCTATTTTCCGCCATGACAGGAGTACGAAGCAGCGGTGGAACAGCTGAAAGGCGACCAGATACGAGTGCAGGGAGAAGAGAGGAGGAAAACTCTGAATGAGGAGACCAAGCAGCATCAAGCAGTAAAGTTTTTTTCTGTTCAACACGCTTCCTCTTTTATTGTGAAGTTGATGCTTATCCTTCCTGTCTCACCAGAGAGCTCAGTACCAGGACAAGCTGGCCAGGCAGCGTTACGAGGACCAACTGAGACAACAGGTGAGGTGGGGTTAAAGCAAAGACGCCAAACAGTACAGGCATTTGCGGTGTTTCCCCACAGTACTGCAATCTATCTGTGCAGGGGGGGGTTATGTTAATGTTAATGAGTGTTTCTTCCCTCAGCAAATGCTGAATGAGGACAACCTTCGCAAGCAGGAAGAGTCTGTCCAGAAACAGGAAGCCATGCGGAAAGGTACGAGCGTGACGGATTCATTGATGGCAGGTGTGTCTCTGAAGGCTGACGACGTCTTCCTTCCACGACAGCCACCATCGAGCATGAGATGGAGCTGAGGCACAAGAACGAGATGCTGCGCATCGAGGCCGAGTCTAAGGCGCGAGCGCGCGTGGAGAGAGAGAACGCCGACATCATACGCGAGCAAATCCGCCTGAAGGCTGCGGAGCACCGACAGACGGTCCTGGAGTCCATCAAGTAAGACAGGGCGGTTTAGACCGTGGGGTTTTCAACCGCTGGCCTGCGGACCAAATCCTGCAAATGTCATCAGACCCACCCAACGACACACAGCTCAGTTCAAAAACGTACACTTAGTTTTTGCTGCAGATTCGGAAAACACCAGGGCACTCTGATCAAATAGAGGATCTTTGACTAGTGTTGTTGCAGTAGTTCCTAAATGCTGTCATATAGAGGATCTTTGACTGGTGTTTTTGCGGTAGAGCCTTTAAAACAGCAGTGCTCCTCTGTTATATAGACGATCTTTGACTGTCTAGTGTTTTTGCAGCAGGCCCTCAAAGTCAGCAGAATGCTTCTGTCGTAAAAAGGATCTTTGAATAGCATTGTTGCTGCAGGTCCATAAACAGCTGTGTGGTCCTGCCATATAGAGGATCTTTGACTTGAGTAGTGTTTTTGCAGTAGGTCCGCAAAGTCAGCAGAGCGCGTCTGTCATATAGAGGATCTTTGGTTAGGGTTGTTGCATTAGATCCTTAAAAACAGCAGTGCTCTTCTGTAATACAGAGAGTCTTTAATTTGCGAGTGTTTTTGCAGTAGGTCCTCAAAGTCAGCAGAGCGCTCCTGGCATATAGAGGATCTTTGACAAGCGTTTTTGGATTAGGTCCTGAAAGACAGCAGAGCGCTTGTGTCGTATAGAGGGTCTTTGATGAGTGGATTTGCATCCTAGTAACAGGAGAGCGCTCTTGACATTTAGGTGATCTGTGATTAACGCTTTTGCTGTAGGTCCTTGAAAACAGCAAAGTTCTTCAGGCAAATAGAGGATCTTTGAGTGTTTTTGCAGTAGATCCTTAAAAAGGGCAGATCCTTAAAAACATCTTTTCTGTAGATTTTCTGTGGATCTTTGGCTAGTGTTTTTGCTGTTTTATAGATGATCTTTGACCAGCGTAGTCATATTAAGTTATGATGATATTAATATTGAAGTTATGATATTGATGCTTTTTACATCATAAGAATGCAAGTGAAGGGTCTGTAGTTTTAATAAGTGCCCCCCTCCCCCAGAAAACTTTAGTTGAATATCCCTGGTGAGGACGCTCAGGCCACAACATTAGGTACAGCTGCAAACTGATGCCTCATAAAATGTCTTGCTGTTGTCATGCAGACGTTAACGTACATGCCTACCGCTTTTAGGACGGCAGGCGCCGTGTTTGGAGAAGGATTCCGAGCCTTTGTGTCCGACTGGGACAAAGTCACCGCCACCGTAAGTCATCCGCTTCTTTTCAGTTCACTGACTCTTTGACCTGTGATGTGGAAAGATGACGTGAGAAACGGAAAACAGGCCTGTCAAGTCACAGCGAGCATGAAAGATCTGGATCTGGATGTTCATGTGCGCTTTAGTTGCGAAGCGTGAGAGTGTAACTGAGGGGTATCGTGACAAGGAATCGTCGCAGTAACATCGGACCATCTGTCCTCACGCTGACCAGGTGGCTGGACTGACGCTTTTAGCAGTGGGGGTGTACTCAGCCCGCAACGCCACCGGAGTGGCGGGTCGTTACATCGAGGCCAGGCTGGGGAAGCCATCTTTGGTGCGAGAGACGTCCAGATTCACTGTGGGGGAGGCGATGAAGCACCCGGTCAAGGTAGTGTTTCAATTCACGCAGACGTGTTTTGTTTTATTCAAAGTTTCTTTTGACTGAAATGTTTCTTTTTAGACGGCCAAGCGGCTGAAGAGCAAACCTCAAGATGCTCTTGAAGGAGTTGTTCTCAACGTAAGCACATCACACCACAAACGTACAATCAAATATTGATTACGAGAGGGTTTTTTTTTTTTTTTAACCCTTCTAGCCTACCCTGGAGGAGCGCGTGCGTGACATCGCCATAGCAACAAGAAACACCAGGCAGAACAACGGCCTGTACAGGAACATCCTGATGTACGGCCCCCCAGGCACCGGCAAGACCCTGTTTGCTAAGGTACGCCGTCTCTGACAAAGCAATGCACCTCCATCAGCTTCAGCTGGAACACGCGTGTCTTTCTGGAGCAGAAGCTGGCAATGCATTCTGGGATGGACTATGCAATTATGACGGGCGGCGACGTGGCGCCCATGGGCCGCGACGGTGTGACCGCCATGCACAAAGTCTTTGACTGGGCCAACACCAGCCGACGCGGGTAAGCGACCTCACCTAAATAAATAATATTAATAAAATAAATACATTAATTATATAATGCAAAATGAATAATAATAATAATAAAATGAGACTTTTTAAAGAAAATAAATCAATTATATAAATAAATAATAATAATGAAAGTAAGAAAAAGTAAAGTAAAAGTTAAAAAAAATTGTAGAAAATAAGTGTAAAAAAGGTACTTAACATTGTTTTAATTGAATAAATAAATTAAAATTATCTAAAAATCAATTAAAATTAAAAAAATATATATACATTATCTATATATATATATATATATATATATATATGTGTGTGTGTAATTTTTAAAACCAAAATATTTATTTTTAAAATTAATAAGGTTAAGTGGCCTTTTTAAATGACTAGTTTTCTATCGTTTGTTTGCTTTTTGAAATAAAAAAGGCTAAAAATCTTTTTAAAATAAAATATTGATTTATTAATATGTTTTTTTTATTTAAAACGAGTATTTTATTATATATATTTTATAATAAAATATATACATTTATACATATATCTAAAAAACAATTAAAATGTAAAACGCATTTTATAATAAAAGATATATTTTTTTAAATTAAAAATGTTGTTTACTTTTTTTAATGGAAAAAAGGTTAAGCATCTTTTTGTTTATTTCATTTATTAATGTTCTTAAATATTATTTATAATCATTTGTTAAAAAAAAGTAAAACGAGAAAGTATTTTCTTTTATATGTCATATTTTTATATATATATATATATATATATATATATATATATATATATATATATATATATACGCGCACACACACACTTTTTTTTAAAATTTTTTATGTATAATTAAAAAACCTGCACGAATTTAGCAAAGAAGAAAGTAAAATGGAGTGAAATACTTGTTAGAATACTGATTTGCCTTGAAAGGCAAGTGGGCTCCTGAGAGTTAATGATGATTACTGGTACGGGAGTTACTTAAGAAATGTTTACTGTGTTCCAGCCTGCTGTTGTTTGTAGATGAAGCTGACGCATTCCTTCGCAAGAGATCCACCGTAAGTTGTCACAGTTTTATGTCTATTTCCTTTTTTTCTTTTTTTTTATGCAACATTTGCGCTCCAAACTAACCCGACCCGACATAACTTGTCGTCTTTTGTGGGTGCTGTCTGCAGGAGAAGATCAGTGAAGATCTCCGAGCCACTTTGAACGCCTTCTTGTATCGTACCGGAGAACAGAGCAACAGGTGACGTTCTCCTCCGCCCGGCTCTACAACACGTAAGCGCCCTTCACATCTCTTAAGTATTTGGTTGCTTCTTTCCCCATCAAGGTTCATGCTGGTGTTGGCCAGTAACCAACCCGAGCAGTTTGACTGGGCCATCAACGACCGTATCGATGAAATAGTCAACTTCGCTCTGCCAGGGCTGGAGGAGCGAGAGAGGCTGGTCCGCTTGTACTTTGACAGATATGTGCTCGAGCCCGCCACCGGAGGGAGACAGTGAGTACAATTTTCATTAAAAAGGGCAGACTGTGTCCCTGCAGTGTTTTGTTTTTGTTTTGTTTTTTTCAATCTGTCGGTCACATAATGCTACTTAAGCTTGTAATATCTTGTCTTCTCGCAGGAGGATGAAGCTAGCACAGTTCGATTACGGTAAAAAATGCTCCGAGATAGCCAAGCGGGCAGAAGGCATGTCCGGCAGAGAGATCTCCAAGTTGGGGGTGGCCTGGCAGGTAGAGTACTGTATGTCCTCCAAAGATGGCATCAAGCGCCGTGGTCTGACAAGTTTGCCTGATATCAGAAGTGTTCACACTTTTCCCACTGTGGGCCGCATCCAGAAAAATGAAAGGATGCGGGGGCCGCTTTTAATGGTCTTCTTTTTTTTTTTTATTCATCACCAATTAAAACCAATCAAATGTAGGCCAAGACTAAAATAAAGACCAATACATTTTTGTATTTTTAGAATGACATATATCTAATTCTGCAATTATCACACATGATTTGGGTATTGATATTAATAACCATTTTTAATAATTTTTTTAAGTAGACTTTTTTTTTATTGTCTTTGACATTTGAAATTAATGAGTAAATTACTCCTGAGTATCCAAATAGCACAGAAATACTAACTAGAACAGTGCATTTTTCACTGCTATTTAAAAAAAAAATACATTTTTCACAAAATAAAAATACATTAAAATAAAAACAATTATAATTTACCAGTCAAGTTTTTCAATCTGATTTTAATTGTAAACAAGAAAAATGAGATAATATACAGAGAATTTCTGATTAATTTTTAAAATAATAAGCCATTAAATTATGATTTTAATGACGGGCTGCTATTTTTTTTTTAACAATAACTTTTTTTGTCTAACATTTTTTTCTGTGGCATTAATCATTCTTTGCAATGATCTGATGGATGGTATGTTAATTTAATTTTTTTTAAGGGCCCACAAAGGGCCCATGGTCTGGACTTAGCACACTTTTATGTGATTTATTTTTTATTTTTAAAGAATTCCCACACCACAGCACTGAGTGCTACCATATTGCATTGCAGTGATATCAGTCTTGGCACTGACAAATTGTGCTGCGTTGAAGTCAGAAATATCCCAGTTGAAAGTAAACAAAAAAGCCTGGCTGACGACCCCCCTGATGTCTCATCACAGGCAGCGGCTTATTCCTCTGAGGACGGCGTTCTGACGGAGGCCATGATCGACGCCCGCGTGGATGACGCCGTCAAGCAGCACCAGCAGAAGATGGACTGGCTGCGTGCCGAAGAGGAGGCTCAGACCAAGACCCTCACTCCCCCGCCAGCAGGGGGCGCCGGCGGAAGTAAAATGGGCTTCAATCTGCCCCTCAGCGAGACGCCTCAGGCGCAGGAGGTGATCACGCCGCTCCTCCAAGGTGACAGTCTACCTCAACAGAGGACAGCACAGCCTCAAAGCTCTTCTTCCCCAGTCGGAGCGGGCTGTGAAGAAGCTGTCAAAGCTGGTTTCAACCGGCCTGCCCCTGGCAGTGAAGGCGTCATGGACAGAGGGGACAAGGCCGGCTCTCCTCCAAAAGATGGAACTCCGGTTTGATTTGTGGATGAAATATGTGAATCATCAATCTTGAACGAGTCATTGTCATTGTGTCCTAAGACATGTTGGGGACTCTCCTTGACTGGCTCATATGATTGTGTTGTGGGAGGAAACTAACCTTGCCTGTCTGTAACCTCATAGAAAATGTGCACAATGGAGAGAAGAATGATTAAAGTGATGTTTTTTAGAACCACTATAACCGTTCATCTGTTTCATCAGGGGTGCCCGAAGTAGCCCAATTATAAAATTATTTCACAACAAAGTAAAAATGGAAACAGCAGTTTTACAAAAATAACATCCAAATATTACGAAAAAAAGTTGTAATCTAACGAGAAAAAGTAAAATTTTATGAGAATAACAATGAGGAAAAATGTCATTTTAGTAGCATAAAGTATAAATATTCCTTTTTTTTTTTTTAGTAAGAGTTGTAATTTTTGGAAAATTAACCAAATTGTGGAAAAGGTTATGAGAAGTCAAAATGAGGGATTAAAGCTAATTACAAGAAGAAAATGTACAAAAAGAAACTTGAAATAGTTGGAAAATTGAAAAAAAAAAAACCCCTGCAGAATATGGAAAAAACAGCTGTAACTTTACAAGAATAAAGTCAAACGATTAAGAAAAAGTTGTATTCTAACGTGAAGAAAAGTAGCAATTTTACAAGAATAAGCTCGTAACGAAAAATGTTTTAACAGCATCGAATTGAACTATTACAGAAAGTGTTTTTTCAAAGTTGTAATATGAGGAACAAAATATTTTTTGGAAAATTAAATAGGGGAAAAAAGTTACATTATTATAGGAACAAAGCCAAAATTTTTGGCAAAGTCATAAAAAAAATGTACAAAGTTGAAACGTTTGGGAAATTAAGAACAGCAAAAAAGAGAAAAAGAGTAAAGAGTGACATTCATACTAATAGGCATATATCAGACAAAATTCCTTTCTCACTATGTGGCCCTCACTGGAAAGTTTGGACAGCCCTGACGTACGACATTGAAATGACGTTTGTGGCAGCTGCAGTTACCACAGAAAACAGGCTATTTTTTTTTTTTTAAGTGCCTCAATTGAAGTACTGCTGAAATTAAAATAACGATCAAATGGTGGCAAGAGTCCATTCCCTGGAAATCAACATGAGCTGCTGCATTCCTGATTATCGGGGATAAAAGACTAACATGCATGCACTAAGATGTGGATGAAAATACATGTAGACTATTCCTACTTCATTGTTTTCCACACGACAGCTGGCACCAATCTATCTGTGGCGCTCCAAATGTGTCTGTGGTGGGCCACTGCATTTAGACTTAGGATTAGATGAGCACAATTTGCTGGCCTGAATGCAAAGCGTTTCATGCAACAAGGGTGAAGCCGTCACAGGACACGCTCATGTGACCAGGATCCTACAGAAACAACAATTGAGCCACAAATGATTCTTAGATTCTTTTAGTAGATTCCTATGTACAAATCAGGCACTCTGAGCTGACAATGCATCATTTTCTTATATAAGAACATATACAAAAGAAAAAAAAGAAAGAAAGAGGTACGCCCTGAAAGACAGCATCATCATTTGAATATCAAAATACACTCGGGGAGGACGTCGAGGTTTGGTTATTCATCAGCTCGAATTTTTAACGGAACTAATCCACAACACAAACATTTCTTTCAGTTCATTGTCCATCCTGCATGGCTCAATAAAACATTTACAGAGGTGCAGGAGCCCACTAAAATAGCAATCACCACTAGAGATCACAAAAAAAAAAGCATAATTACGATGCACTGGAGCAAATCAGAGCGTCAAATGTTGGGACTAGCCGTGACATCACGGCGCTCCCTGAGGGGGCGTGGTTTGACCTTGATGAGCAGGAGTAAAAGGCGAAAGGCAGCACCTCTGCATTGAGGCAAGCCGCACCGCTGCTTACACATCATACCTCAGCCAGGTCCTGTCACAAAGCTCTACGTGTGCACGTCACATGCGACGTGCGAGAGCGAGTGTTTGGGTGTGTGTGTGTGTGTGTGTGTGTGTGTGTGCTTATTGCAGGCCAGGTCAGTAGAAGCAGACCGTGTGAAGGAAAGGCCTGTTGCTCTTGTCCTCAAACTCTTGCAGCAGCTCGTCTATTTCATTCTCCATGTCGTCCGTGTGTTGGATCTGCACAACACAAAATGGGGGGGGGGGGACGGCCTCATCATTAGATTTGAAATTCAAAGAGAAAAGTGAATTGCTTTAGACAAAGTGCAGCCTATGGCACACTCTACAAATATAATAGAAAACTCAAAAGAAAAAAAAGCAGCAAAAATGTAAAATTCAGTAGTAATTTTACAAGAATACAGTGAAAATACAAAGGAAAAAAAATTACAATTTAACAAGAAAACGTCCTAATTTTACAAGAATGTCGTAACATTGTGAGGGAAAATTAGCGTCATTTTAGTAGTATAAAGTTGACATTAAAAAAAAGTTGTCATATGATGAAAAACTAAATAACGAAGTGGTAATTTTTTTTTTTAAGTGCTGTAAAGTTATGTTACGAGAATAAAGTCCAAATATTAAAAAAAGAACGTCATAAAAGAAAAAAACAAACACAAAACAAGTCATTATTTTTTGGAAAATTAAGTGGCTTTAGACACATGTGCTGGTGGGCCAATACCAGCATCAAACGTACCCTTTTAGAGTTCCACACTAACCGGACACCTCATTAGGTACACCTGCACCAGCCTTTCACCAAGACGTTAAGGCTCAGGTTTGATTGACACCGACAAAAAGATCTGAATTTAAATATGTTTATTATAGATGAAAATATCATTACACAATATCTTTATTTGTAAAATATAAAATATAATTCTATATACATTTTCCACTGGAAGCGGTGTAGTAGTGTTTAGACACACTTATGTAGAAAAAATGAGGACATGTAGAGTTAGGCTGTCTACTCCTAAAAGGCTGCACACAAAAGGGTGAAAATGCATCAAAACATGCATCCCTACTGTTTTGCCAGGTCTCAAATTTTCACTCCATAACTCAGATTGACATGATTGACCACAGCCGCCATCAAGCAAGACGCTTATTGTCCATAAGTCATTCACTGCTTGCCAAATGCTTATAAACCTTTGAGGATGCCTGCTAGCATGTTTCCTAAGCATTTGGAGCACAAGCCACAGGGGGCGCCACAAATGCTATTTCCAGCCCCCCCCCCCCAATGCAAATGACAAACCACAAAAATCAACATTGTCATCTTCTCATGCAGCCCTTGTACTGGTTGATGGTACGGGTGTACCTAATAAAAAGTACAGTGGAGGAGACATGTGCAGTGTGCTCCGTCTAGCCGACACTCACACATTGACACAGCTCACAGATGAGGAAGGCGCCCAGCGTTGCTTCCTCGTGGTTGTCCTGAATGTCTACGTTGATGACGTGTACGGGTTGCAGGGTCTCCTGCTCCCTCGAGTTGAGATCTGGTGAAAGAAAGGATGGACAAATGGTGAGCCGCAATTCGCCAGAAAGAAAAATAGAGTGGAGACAGGAAGGCCTCGCTCACCCTCCAGTACTTGGTCATACACACGCTCCTCGCAGGTGATGACCAGGTCAAACTTTTCCTTGCACTTCTGGAAGCGCTCCGGGTTGGACTTGATTCGCTTGTTGCGGTCAAGCATGTGTAGGATTCCATTCTGTGTGTATCTGCGGAGGGTGGGGGGTGTCAAGGAACATATGAAGGTGGTACAGTAAAGCCAAGTCACATTGGGAATGCACTAGTGCATGGGAACTGGTGCATTCTAGCATTTTTTGTGTTACAGGTTTGGATGCTTGGGCCTCTCATAGCAGCAGATGCAGCTTTGCAGTCAGCTTGACCTGAGCTGCAGCACCCTCTAGTGGTAGCCCTCGGGAACATGCATTAGTAGAGGACCAACGATTACGTAAGTCCATCGAAGAAAAAGGCATATTAGGTATATATTTTAACACATTAGTGCTATAAAGTCAATTCTGGGTTGCATCCTCAACTTTACTGCTATTCTATGTGGACTATTAGATATTCCAAGATTTGGGAATAAACAGATTTTGGTATTAAAATGCATCAAGAAACCCCCCTTTGGTTAAAACACTGACAGATGACTATACTTCTTTCTGGTGCACTTTGGGAAATTGTAGACACTTCACAAGGAACATCCACACACTCAGCATTTCTGCCTCAAATAAATTCACAAAATATAATAGTTACTGTCTTGGATCATGCAGATCTACCCAATGTTGCATCCGATTAGTATTTTTAAGTATGCATACAAAATATATATATATCTTCTCTGTAAGGGTTACATGTGAAAAATCAAAATTCTCCACATACTCTTATAAAATGGACCAAGTCAAAATACTTTCCGTTAAAATCACCCATTTGCAACCATACACGTTTTCCTATACATGCATTATGAGATACCAAATAGTAATTTTTTTTAAATTATTTTTAAGTATTAGTTTTATGGGACTGATCCTAATAAAGTTATGTGCCAAAAAAAGAGTTAAGCTTCACCATCTCCCATTAAATAAGCAAACTCATTAGCACCGGGCAACATGTGGACGTTAGCTTGATTTGGTTGCCTGATTTAATGACTATCACCCTTTATTTGCTGTCAGAAACGGAATAGATTCGACTCACGGTCACTCCTTTCTGAAACATCTCCATTATTTTAATTGTCGGTCATTTACTTCAACACAACTAGCATTTTGCAACATGTCTTTAAATGTCAAGAAAAGCTTTTACTAAAAAAAAAAAAAAAGGTTCCTGGCATGCAATTTACCAGTCAGCATCCACTTTCCTTGTGTCCATATTTGAATGACCTAAAAAAGATGTATGTACATGTTGATACTTATCCAGCTTGTGTCAGTGTGTGTGCGTGTGAGGGAGGGAGAAAGAGAGGTGGGGATACAGTTCCTTGTCCTTGCGGACCAAGTCGTTGTACATCTGTTCATATGTTGTTTTGAAGTCGTACACATTCGGCTTGTCTGGGGCAGGGCCAGGTAGCTTCACGTGAGTCCCAGTCCCAAATGAACGCACGTCAAATCCACGTTTACTGCAAGAGAGGAGTAAGCACAAATGTGGAAATTAGTTAACATTTCTTCAGACAGTTTGCAAGCGAGGTAACAAAACAGTCTTGGAAGCATGGCTGTAAAACTTGATTAACCTCTTGTCTCAAATACTAATATATAGATAGCACAATTAAATCTTGGTTTTATTTCAGCTGACTGTCACTGCAACGCCATTGAGACGCCTACAAAAACTCACAAGGTGCTTTCAAAAACTACACTGGGAAATAAACTCAAAATGTGAGTGACCACAGGGGGCAGCACTGCGCTGTTACGTCATGAAAAGCCGCTGGACTGCAGTTACCTCCTTCCGGAACTTTTCCACCTAGAGGGCGCGCTGTCAACATTAATGGTTATAAAAAATAATTAAAAAAAATTGCCCGACTATTGAAACAGTCTCGATTAAAAATGAAACTGTGTAGGGATTCTGCTATTTCAAAATGAGAAGCTTTTAAAATGACAGCTCAACAGCCGGCGTGACACTGCACTCAAAGAAGAGTCCATTGTTGGGACTGCGGAGGCCCGGCAAGTCTGCCATGTCGGCGACTGGTAACCTCTTCGCAACACAATTCGATAAAGGAACATTTTCGTTCATGTCGTCGTCGTCGTTTGGTCGTCTTCTTTCCCCGGCTGGCCCCTCTTTACCTGAGGATATTGTGCGCTTCCATACTGCGGTTCTGGTTGCTCGAGCACACAACCGCTACTCGCAGCGGGTGGCTCGGCATTGCGACTCTCCGGCTGAAAGTAAACTACTCGAACGGTTGGAAACCACTCGGAGTCGTTTGATTGTGTCCCCTTTCAGAAAAAAAGAAACAAAATCACCCCCTATGTTAAACGAAACGGTCGAGCGCTTCGAGTACTGTTCGAGTGATTTCTCTCCTCCTTTGAAAGCAGGAAGTTAAAATGGCGGAAGCTCTTGCTGAGAAAAGTACTTATCATCGTGACGTCAGCGGTGGGCGGCGTCATGTCGTGCATTGCTTATGCGACGTCAGCCTACGTTTTGAAGAACCTTTGCGTTTTGTAAAATAATAACAAAACTCACGAAGTATAGACTAGTTCAGAATTGAATTAAGTATTCTTTGACCGAGATTAAATACACACGGCATGGATCCTAAATATGATCATTACCTCCGCCAAACGCAAGCGCGGACGTTATGTTTTTGCCGGCGTTTACCTGTTTTGTTTGTCTGTTTGTGTTCAAAATAACGTGACAAGTTCTGAATGGATTTGGGTGAGATTTTTACGAATTGTCGGAAATGGGATATGGAAGAACTGATTACATTTTGGGGTTATCCGTCTTGATCCAGGAATGTTTGAAAGGATTCTTTAACATTGCGAGATAAGACCATTTTCGGCATTTGTGCATATAACTCCACAAAAAATGGCAAGCGCTCTTGGAATGTAGGTTTTTTATTTTGGTATGAATCACAATATGGGGGGAATTATGGTGCTTGAACAAAAAAAAGAACAAAGTGAAGTTGATAGTATGCTTTTTCACCTATGACAAAGCTGAGATGCAGTAATTCTTAGCATATGTACACAGTGGCCAAACATTTTTCATTGGGGTGGACAAGGTAGGACCGTTACTCTCACAGGAGTCGAGATAAGTTGATAACTGAACTGTCTAGATGGCCAATGGGGTGGCCGGAGAGCGATCACGGCCACCCAGTGACCACCACATAGCTCCGCCACTGTATGTACATGTACAAAATATCAAAATAGATCCTTTGGTGCAAGGATTGGTGTTTGCAGACATGTGACCATGATGCCAGTGGTTTGCTATAAAAGCAAGGCCACACACACCTCTCTGCGGGTGGGCTTGTGTGCAAACAAACCAAGATGCTTGAATACATGAATACGTGTTGTCGTGTATAGTAGACTCCAGCATCATGAAGTCCGTCCGGCTCACCTCAACTTCCGAAAGCTTGGATGGGGTAAATGTGATGGAAATGCTCCTTTTTTATGCTTCATTCATTTCTAGCCATACTCTAGGAGACTTATTTCCATACTCGTGTATTGAGTATATCGATCTTATTGATACCTGCACATTGTAAAACACCACAGCCCGTTTTAGTCTTGTCAAATCAATTAAGTCTGGTTAACTCAAAGAGCTCTGACAACCTCTTTTGGATTTTAAACTTTATTTATGTGTTGCGTTAACCTCGGTTGATCATGATGGGTTCTCTTAACTCGAATAAGTTAAACAAAAACAAAAGTTCTTCAGTAACTACTCTAAATGTGTTCCTCAGTAACTCTACTCTTTATTTCCTCATTAGTTCTTCATTACTTCTTCAGTAAGTACTGTAATTTTGTGTACCTTATTGTAAAGTGTGACCTCAACTTTTTGTGCGATGGTTAGCATCCTCCTCTGCCTTTTGGCTGCAGAACGTTTCATCGACATTGTGGGTTTTGTTGGGGAGAAAACTTGCAAACATACAGAGTTCAGAGTCACACTGCTAGCTGTTTGCTAGCAATCGAAAACACCAGGAGACATGGCACGGAGGAGATTGATTGACAATGGTCTACAGTCCATCCATCCATCTTCTTCCGCTTATCCGAGGTCAGGTCGCGAGGGCAGCGGCCTAAGCAGGGAAGCCCAGACGTCCATCTCCCTAGCTACTTCATCCAGCTCCTCCGGGCGGATACTTAAACTCCTCCGCTTGGGGCTCATCCCTAAACCGGAGATGGCACTCCACCCTTTTCCGAGCGAGAGTCATAGACTCGGACTTGGAGGTGCTGATTCTCATCCTGGCCGCTTCACACTCGGCTGCGAACCGATCCAGTGAGAGTAGAAGGTCACGGCTCGATGAAGCCAGCTGGACCACATCATCTGCAAAAAAGCAGAGATCTACCGTCCCTCAGCCAATCAGGACGCAACACAATGCGCGGGTTCCTCCTTAGCACAACGTGCACTCAGATGCTGTAAAAAAATAGCATGCACTAAAAAAATCAGCGAAAGAGCGAGGCTGCGAAAGGTGAACGGCGATGTAGCGAGGGACGACTTTCCATTGCGGATGGATAATATGAATCGCAGCCTGATGACAACCTGTGACTCGAGTATTTTTAATCATATAATATCCCGGATAAAATAGTTTTCATCAGTTTATGTAAAAGTACAACACTGTATGCCATATTGTAGCACTCTTCTTTAATCTCCCAATATACAATATCACATAAAATAAAAAAAAAAGGTACCATGGGGGACCCTTTAACTCTAGAACACTAACGTTGGGTGATTTTCATCCACGCAATTCTTGTCATGTGATTTTTTTTGTTGTGTTGCTGCTGTCTGAGTTGCATGTGTCCTTGGCTAGCTTCACGCTGCTCACTGATGTCATTAATGGTATGTTTGTTTCCCTCCTCCCGTTTGTTTTTTTTCAAGAGGCATGCGTTTGGGTGATGGAATTTACCCGATGTTAGTGTTAGTGTGTTTAAATGAGGCGCTCTTTGCACTTTTCAAGGGAAACAACATTCAGGTCGGCCAGATTCTCTGCCCCATTTCATCCACAGCTGTCATCCTGTCACAGTCTTGGTTACTCTGGCATGCTAACAAGCGAGTAACATGTAGCTAATGTTAATTTACAGAATACACACGCAGTCGTTAGCTATGCAGAGTTTCGACCAGGTGTGTGCTCGCCATTCCTCTCCTGCCTGTATACCGACTGCATGTAAGGCATAAGGTAAGTTAGTTGTCCCACAATTTGCATGTAATCCTTAATTAGTATCATGGCTATGAATAAACGTCACTTCATGGTAATTTCCAAGGAAATTCATATAGTCAAAAAAACGTGGTCATTTTTCCCCTCTAAAAAAAACTGCAATTTTTTGTCTATGGTTCCCACAGTTGACAGTGATGCAGGAAGACTGTGCCTTTAGTAGCCATGGCTCACGTGTCCCAGAAATGGGTGGACCGAAGAACAAGTTCCCAGCTCCATTATTTTCGTGGATTGGACATTTCTCATTAAGGATGGCCTGATTTTTCAGTAATTTTGCAGCCTTTAAAATGACGTTTATGTCTATCATAGCTTTAAATGACCTTTTGGCGGCTTTTTTTTTCGGTATGATGCGCGTGACACGTGTATCTATCTTGGCTTTAAATGACTGACGTTTTTTTTTTATGTGGGAATGATGCGGGTAGCACGTGTATCTAGAGCACGAGGCAAGCGGAAGAAGCCGTACAGAAGCAGAGAAGACCTGAGAGCCGACCGGTTAGTCCCGATGAACATTGCTTACACGGTATGCCGTAAGAAGGACAGGCCTTTATGACAAATAAGATGGCAAAAATAATTAATAGTATGGTTTTTAACGTACTGGATGTTATACTTCATCTTAGTGGACATCATAACAGCAGTATTCATTCCTCTTTTTGCAAATATGACGCGTCTATATGACACTTTCTATGTTTTTAAAGGAGCTGTGCAGTGCGAGACAACTGACACGTTTTTTTCCCCAACGACGGGTGCGCGTGTGTTAGTCACTAGATGGCGTTTGAACGCCTCGTGCTTTAACTGATAATCGAGATCCATAAGAACTTCCGAGTCCGTAAAAGGAATGAGTTTTCTCATTGAGGTTATTGCATTCAAATGGACAAGTATTTGACATTGAAATAGTCGTCATAGCAATGAATAGGTGCATTCACGTCATATTTATTCACGTTCAACTGTCGTTTCTCCTTTTCAATCAACATTGACTTGGGGCTGACCGCTTTCTTAAAGCAGGGGGGTCCAAACCTTTTCCACCAAGGGCCACATCCTGAAAAAAGAAAGGATGCAAGGGCCACTTTGAAGTTTTGTATGAGAAAAAAACTGCAGATAGATAAAAAAAAGCCAAATTGTAATATAAACTTCATTCAATCGCTTGCTCTTTCCCCCACATTTTTACTGTTTTTTCATTTTCCAAATATTTCAACTTTCATCTTAAATAGAGTTGGTAAATGTTCTCCTAATGTTATGACGTTCTCCCCAACTTTATACAGTTTATAAGAGTTTATTCTTGTAAAACTTGCACCTTTTTTCTCGTTAGAATTCAACTTTTTTCTAACTAATTCAACAGTAGGTAAATGTTCTTGTAATTATGACTTTATTCCCTTATTTGGACTATTCTCATCAGCTTTTTTTTTCCTGCAACCTAATTTTCCATATGTTGTTTTGTTTGTCATAATATTACAAGTTAAAAAACAATTTAAAATTAAACTTTATGCTTCTAAAGTGGCATTTTTTTCCTCAATATTACAACATTCATCTTGTAAAATTGCTACTTTTTGTCATTGGAGTAGAATTTTTTCTCTCTTCGCGTTATAAAATTTCAGATGTTTTTCCCATTTCTGCTGTTTTTTTTAAATTTCCAGCTATTCTTGTAATTTTTTAAAATATTCATATATTTTATGCTACTAAAATGATGTTTTTTCCGCATATTACGACTTTGTAAAATTATGACTTTTTCTCGTTAATTTTTAAATTATAAAATGACGATGATGATTTTTTTAATCAGTTGTGATGCAAGCCATATAAACTGCTGCTTTGGACACCCCTGCTCTTAAAGTGTGTTTGAGTTGTGTCGCCTCTTGTTCCCTCGTTTATCGCTGGGATAGGTTCCCAATAAGTGAAATTGGTGAAGTAGCCAACCAATTTTTTTACAATTATGTTTTAAGGCTGTAAACCCCCCCAGCATACACTTTATACACTTTCCTCAGACAGGCATTAACATTATATCACAATTCTCGTTTGAATTTTAATGATCCACCTATGAGGTGCAGAACATTGTGGGTTTTGTCGAGGAGAAAAGTTGTAAACATACAGAGTTCAGAGTTACTGTACACGGTTAGCTTCTATTTATTGGCGGTTAGCAAGCAGCTCACACCGTTAGCTAGTTTGCTCGCGATGACCACAACAGGAGACGGCACAAAGGAGATTGATTGACAATGGTCTACAGCCAATCAGGACGCAGGAGACAATAGGCGGTGCAAACAGAAGAGACATAGCCACCCCCCCCAGAGCACAGAACTACAACACTCAACTTCCCACAATGCAATGCTTCTTAAAGGGCCAGGCTCAGCCTGTAACAACGTTCATACGTGGTAAAAAAATACACTAAAATTGCACAAAAAAACCCGCGGAAGGTGAACTGTGATGGATCGTGGGAACACGGTAATTTGCAAAATAATAAATGTGAAACAAATTTGGAAGTCTTTTTCACTCTGGAATTTCGTGAATAAAAAAACTGCAAACTGCAAAAGGCATGCAATTAAATATGACGTCTTTTCTTCACCAGCAGTCCAATTCCCGTGTGGAGGACACCACACGTCCAGCAGGCATGGACGGCATTAAAGACCTGTGCCGAGCCATGGGCCTCTAATGGCACTTTGGACACGCCTGTCTTAAGGGCTAAACATATGTAATATAAGATGGGTGTACAAGTTTTACATTCCTGCTTATGTCAGCAAAAGGCAAACATTCATTTTCATAATTCAGACAAAAAGCACACCAATGTTTATTTTGTATGCCGTAGCAGTGTTTCGATTGCAGCGACACTGGATACAAACGCCACCAGCCTAATTAGATGATGCAGTGAAGCCTATTTTTGTATCGTGACACGTCCTTGTGGAGGTTCTTTTAGTGCTGTTTTGTACGTGTGAAGTTGAACACACGGCCACGCTCTCGGGCACACAAAAAAGCAACACGAGAAATAATCTCCGGATACTTTATTGTCTGACAGAAGGACACAAAGGTATTGTGATTCACGGTGTTTGGTAGAGTATTTGAAGATTGTATTGCCCTTCACAAAGTGGTACATTAGTGGAGACCTTAGTGGAAAATGCAGTCAGACGGACGTCTGATTCACGGGAGTGTCTTTACAGCGAGGACACAATTAATCTGGACACTTAAGAGGCGTAGCACACTGAGCAAACATCAGCTAATGGGGTTGTACTCCAAAGCATTTGGTTAATTATATTGCTGTATAATGCTGTCGGCGCACAGATGAACGCACTCCATTACGGACGACACTTGAATGCAACACAGATGGACTGAGTGGAGAGGACAGTGGAGCCTCCAGAGTCAAAACGCTGTGGAACCCAAGCTAAATTCTTTGGGGAAAATGCCTCTTATGACGACCACAAATGTCATTAGCCTTCACTAAAGGAGGAGAAATGTGATGAAGACCATAGAGCAGGTGTGAGGAATGCACTTTGATACATTTTGTACTTTTAAAGATGCTAAAAGCATAGTTTAGCGTCGTCTTATATTCAAAGCATATAGTTATTAGCATGATAATCCAATAATGTATGATAAAATCATATGAATGAATACGCAGAGCCACACTTTGGACACCACTGCCCCTTTGTCCTGGCTGCTCAGTACAATATGGCTCATCATTTTAAAAAACATACTAAAAGAAAATCAGCGGAAATAAAGTGCAATAAATAATAGCTGCTGGACATGATGTTAAAATCAGCATCATACACCCCTTGACACACTCCTCCGCGTGTGAGTGACAGGAAGAAAGGCTGACGTCCTTCACTGGGGTCAGTACGGTAATTGATCTGACGGTGTTGGACATTGGAGGTTCCGCTGCATCACAGAATTTGGTTTAGCGCTTGTTTGCTGAGGTGGATCAGTTAAAAAAAAACAACAAAACACACCTCCTGTGCTTTAAGTCACGTGTCCAGTACGTCAGGGGTGTCCAAGCAATAAAAACGAAAGGATGCGGGGCCGCTTCGATGCATTTTGTGAATTAAAGATGCTAAAAGCAATCCACTGTTGGTCAATTTAAGTGAAACTAGCCAAACCAAACATTGGAAAATATGCCGAGGGCCAATAAAAAGGAGCTGCAGGCCAAAACTGACCCCCGGGCCGCACTTTGGACACCCCTGCAGTACGCTGATGTGGTAAGTGGACAATGGGTGGCGGTGGCATCGCGCGGACGTCCGATGGCAGCAGCGCAAATGTTTGAGGTGACCCTCAGTGTCGCGAGCGCGTGCGGTAGGAGTACGTGTGCTGCGTGGAGGGGCTCATGATGTTCTCCGTGATGTACGCCACCAGCAAGCAGATGATGACCAACATCACGCAAATGGCGCCCCCGACCGTCGTCATGGCAATGACGATATCCTGCATCCCGGACGGCGGCAGGACGAACTCCACGCAGTCGCCGCGCTCGTCTCTCCGGGCCGGGGCCCTCAGGCAGACGCGGTAGGGGATGTTCTCGTGCAGCTCGCTCAGCAGGAAGTCCCTGCACCCGGCGCCCAGGTGGACCCCGGCGCACTCAAACTGGGTGTAGCTGCCGTTCCACCGGCAGCTCAACTCGTAGCCTCCACGTCGGTGGCGGCGCCCGGCGAAAAGACTGGATGGCGTGTGACCGGGTGACCCTCGGGCGTCTCCGTCTTGGCTCCACTGTAGCAGCACGCTGCCGTTGAGGAGGATGTTTGCCGCTAGCCTCCCCGAAGACACGGCTGACCTGCAGTCTGCCTTGTGACACGTGTAGCCCGACAGCGTGTGTCGAAAGCAGAGGGGGCCGCCGATGCCGCCCTCCATCACCTGGTAGGCGCACAGCGGCGGCGACTGTTCTGACATCACAGCGGATGCGTCGCCTGGGCTGCTGTTGAAGAAGCCGGACGTTGTGCCTTCAAGGCTGCTGTTGCCATGGCGCCACCTGCCCTGCATCCCAGAATCCTCCCTGCCTCTCAGCCCTGTTGGGGATGCTGAGCTGCCGCCGTGAGTCCTGTCCTGCGATGTGCAGAGCAGGAGTGCCGCCAAGGCGAGCACCGATGGCCGCTGCAGCTGGCTGCTCATCCTGCCCTCCGCTTTATAGCGTGCTGATGGCGGCCATAAATACCATCAGCTTCAGCATGCTGGCAGCGGAGAAGGAGGCATTATAAGCTCGTGCAGAAGCGACACTTCGGAAGAAGCGACACAATCAGGAATAATAAAAAAATGTCTTTCACGCAAAATCGTCACTTACTTCCTCGGTAACGGCGCCAGTGTGGCGTCTGCCGTCGTCTTCCTGGCGGGCTTGACGTAAGCGCTTTGATGTTCGACGTGGGCGGGAGGGCGCGCGCCGCACTGTGCACGGGTGCAAATTATTGTGCTCATAAACATTCGACGTAAGGTGACTCACAGGCACACGCAAGTAAGTGGCCACATCGTGGTGGCGGTGTGTGGGGGGTGTAGCTGTAACACACCAGCGCTTGAGGTGGGCGGATTTTAATACCGATTTTGCCGATACAGGTAGGCTATACTGTGTATATTTTTGAGTTCTCTTCTACCTGTATGTCTATTTTCACACATATCTTATATTTATATATGATATCATTTACAAACCCACGCCAGTGAATAAAAAAGGTAAAGGTTTTTAATAATAATGGATTAGATTTTACATAGCGCTTTTCAAGCTACCCAAAGCGCTTTACAATGGAATGAAGCCATTATTCATTCACTCCTCAGTCACTGGTACTCTACATCTGTATCCACAGCTGCCCTGGTGTAGTCTGACGGAAACGTGGCTGCCTACACGCCTACACGGCCTCTCCCGCCACCACCAAACATTCATTCACATTCATAGACCAGTGTGGGCGGCACTGGAGGCAAAGTGGGTGAAGTGTCTTGCCACGGACACAAGAACAGCGAGTGGGTGGAGGGAGCGAAATCCTTGTGCTGATACAGTCTTGTATTCATTTCTTCACAAATAAAGTGTGTTGATGCAGATATTTCTTTGTTGTCTACCGGGGTGGGGGCCGCACAGTGGCCCAGTGGTTCGGGTTAGCATGTTGGCCACACAGGCAGGACATCCGGAAGATCTGGATTCGAATCTCCGTGTGGAGTTTGCGTGTTCTCGCTTTGCGCTTGTAACGTTACAAACAAACGTAACTTTAAAGAATGGACGGTTAGGGTTCAACTTCATTGTAAACTCGAGCAGCAGGCACCTCCATCGTTACACACGCTGACCCGACTCACTAGCTGTAATGTTGTCTCCCTTAAACCGGTCCCCCTGCGAACCCGTGTTAACTAGGAACCTTTACATTACCAATCGTATTAACTGCCGCTTACATTGCTACGAGTTCTTTCTGGCAACTTTTTAGCAGCCGTACTTAAAAAAGGAATAAAAGCACAGATTCGTCTACGCACAGTGCGCTTGAACGCGTCATCGGTGAACGCCACAGTCTTTATGAAAAGAGAGAAAGGAGACAGATAGGAGTTGCTCATCGTTCCACGTGCATTCTATGAACAATGAACCCCCCCACCACACACACACACACACACAAATGATTAACTTGTTCAGTACCAAAGATGCAGTTGTACCTTTTTATAAACAGGAACGCCCCATCCCAACAACGTATTTATACGTCTTTTACGTTTGTTTTTTTTGCGTGAGAGGCTAAAGGAGGTGATGATGCAGCTCCTCACCAATGGATTAGAGTTGAGAGCATTTTAATGCCATAAAGGTGGCCACTAGGTGGCAGAAGTGCATGATGACAGGAAGGAGAAACACATGACAGGAAGAGGAATCCCTTGCATAAAGGCAGCTGCTACACTGCGGACCACAAACACAAAAAATTGTAGGGAAATTTTAACGCCAGCATGCGCACACACCTAGTTCAGTTCCAAGTGACATAGTTCATGGTGTTATATTTGTAAAAGAATTGTTATTTTGATGTAAACAACCTTTTTTTCCTGTGGTTTATGTCGGTATGGTTATTTATTTTGCAAAAAAGAGCAATAAGGGTAATTAGTAGAAAACAATACAGAGAGCCAACAAATCCATTATTTCTTCAGTTAAAACTATTGAAATTTCATGAATTAGTAGATTAGAATATATTGCAAATTATGCTGAAAGCTTATAAAAAAAACTTTGCCAATTAATCTTAATAAAAAGAGAAAGCCAGTATTTGTTAAAAGGCACAGTGATTTTCAAAAAAACAGAATTCAGGACTAAAATGATGGAACGTTGTGTTTCTGTAAAAGGAGTCAGTTTCTGGAACAATCTGAATGAAGAGACTAAAGAATCCAAGTCAGATATCATATTTTAAAAAATAGTTAAAATGAGTCTGTTGAGGAAATATGAAATATCTTAGTTATGATGGGCTGTCGTTTTATGGTTATTTTTATTGTGGGAAATGGCATTGGTTGAGTTGTAATCGAGGACATGTGTAACCATCTGCGTGAATGTCATATTGTTTTAATACTGTTTGTTTGTTTTCTTCTTTCTTGAATGAAATAAATGTTTCAAATCAAGTCAAATTTAGATATTTCAGCTCTCACAAAAAAGCTGTTTTTCTCCCTTTTCCAATTGGGAACTTGTATTTTCCTGAAACTCACCCATGTTCTACTGCGGATTACTAAAGAACGGAAAAAGGTAGAAAGAAACTTTTTTTTTCAGATGAAAGACAGGAGTCTAATCCTTGTTTTGGTAGGTTCCATGTTGATGTAGCCATACACCGCAACATTCTGTGTGCCTGGAAAGATCAGTCTAAAACGGCCGCGACTGAAGGGGTTGTCTTTTGAAAAATGGCTGGGATTGAATGAGTTAATAAAGGATTCCCTGGCCGGAATCTATCGTGTCTATCGTGTCCCAACTGTAAACGAGCGACTATCCATTCGTCACAGAAACTGAGTCACCAAAGTGTGGATTCTGTGTTTGGACACACGATTCCGGGGGACTAGTTTGTTAGACGCACTGTTTGCCTTTATGATTAGTGTGTGTGTGAAAGCCGAGACATATTTTTTTGCAATAATCTGCGTCGAAAACAGAACCCTACAATAAAAAAAGGGACGTAGGGAAACCAAGGTTCCACTGTGCTAATTACATTTTGGGAATTAACCCATTAATGGCCAGCATTTTATTTTATTTTATTTATTTACAGTGACACCTTTTTTTTTAATTGGACAAATCCAAAATAATTTCCATAAAATGTAGTTTAATATTTCCTTATTAGATGCTTATTGTCCTGAGGTGTGGTTGAGAGCATCATTGATTTTCATGCATAATTCTACAGCTTTGCAAGTGTTTAAAAAAGAAAACGGAAAACCTCGAGGTTCTCGTGACAAAGGCCGCTTCCCAAAAACTGCTGTAAAAATGTTAGATATTTTTTTAACACTTGGAATGAGTCAATGTTTGAATCCAATATGAACTTATATTATTGGAAGCATCACCCTTTAAAGTTCAGTATGTTAAAACACACTTATTTTTATCCAGTGCATAACAACTATTATCCAACATCAGTAGCAACACACACTTGTCATTTCAGTCAAATGAGTTTTCTGCATGCTTCCTCACGAATGTCTTATTCTTATTGACTGCTGACATCTCGTCACTTTTTGCTTAACAGCCTCCAAAACCCGTCCTGGCAAACCAGTTCTGGTCGCCACTGGGCTTCACAGAAAGTGGCGGCGTGCCCGTTTTGGCAAGCGGTCGCCACGAATGGACACCTCTCCCAGCTCCAAATTCTCACCGGAGGCGATTATTTTGCCGAGGAAGCGATCCAAGCCCCCGTGTGCCGGGGGTGGCTGGTTTAGGTGTGAACATGCAAATGATAGGTGTATGTGGCAGCCTTCTCTTTTCCCTTATGAGCAAAATCACATCATAAACTACCAGTCAGAAGTTTCAGGACGCCTTCTAAGACAACACCAGGAATAAAGTGTCATTATTATAATGCAATGGAGAATGTGTGACAAGTCAAAATGCCCCATTTTGCCTTTTGTCAAGCGTTTTACCGTTGAACTTTTTTGTGACAAGTGAGCATATGTGTCCCTTGTCCCTTTGTTTCGCTGTTTTTAACGTTTCACTACCGTTATTTTGCTGTGCAGTTATGTCATTTTCTGTTTTTTTCACCGTTTTTTGACACCATGACGGATGTAAAACAGATGTTTTACGCATACGTTTGCTTTTCTGCTTTTCAAACATAGCATATGCAAGACATTTCATGTTATTTGCGTTTCACACTGGTTAACTTACTTTTGACGAGTGGTTAACATCGCGATATAGGACCATTTTCGCCATTTGTGCATATAACTCCACGGAAAACAGAGCACTTGGAAACAATGCTGCCTGTGTCCATCAGAGGGAGCCAGAGGAGCCCAGATGGAGGCTGACATCCTTGCAGCGCCCCAGCAGGAATAAGCAATGAAATGCTTTGCTGGGACTAAATGCATTATGGGAAAAAGTTAAAACAGTTGTTTAATTTTAAACTCGTATTAGTACTTGTATTGTATATTTCTTAGGTACATTATGAGTGTTAAGTTGCTGTGTGATGATTTCAGCGTTCTTCGTAAGATGACAGTAAGGAGTAAGGACCTCCTACAATGGGTTGACAAGCTCGTGAGTTTTTTCATAGGTCATGAGTAGTTTTTTCATAGGTCATGAGTAGCTTTTTCATAGGTCATGAGTAGTTTTTTCATAGGTCATGAGTAGCTCCTGTGTCCTCACGGCCTCGTGTGCCACAATATGCCGTTTTATGACCAAGACATGTGTGGCTTGAGCAAATCTGTTTTTCTCTCTAAATTTAGTGTGTGCGGCTTGTACGCCGGAATTTACAGTAATTTGTATCAATTCTTTATGAGAATCATGGATACCGAATCGATACTCATGTGAGTATATCGATACCACGGTCTATACTAATGGTATTTAAAAAAATGTGTTTTAATAGTTCCTTTTTTCAGATAATTAAATTATTTAATATGTGTTATTAGCGTACGTCCTCATGCTTCTTGCTAGCTGTTAGCATGCTAGCTGTCAACATTGTTAGCGCTGCCATTTTGGGGGGATTTGGGTCAGATGTTAGCGAATCCTTCTGAAAAATGTCCACGTAAAAAGTTTCAGTATCAGCCATATTGGCCCTGTATTTACTTGATATCGGATGGATACCGAAATTTGTGGCGTCGCCAACCTCTAACTAGCACAGCACACACGGGGAAGCTTTTTTTTTTTTTTTTTAAGGAGATCCCGGGAGAGATACGTGGTAAAAGGCAGCAAACAATTAGCACCAAGAGACGACGGGATAAATTGCTGACGAATAAACGGAAAACTGCTCCTCAGCAGCAGTGGGTCACATGGGAGACCTCACGAGCTGCGGCTTCAGGGAGATATTAACCATGAAAAAAATGACCTCAGTGAACTTAACAGGGGATAAAGAAGGATAAGAGAAGGGTTACTTAATCAGTATGTTACTCTGTTGTAATTTGTATGAGCTCTTTAATTGGAGCAGGCAAAGTTACTAGTAAAAATGCGTGGTCTGTATTAGCCGGGGGTGTCCAAAGCGCGGCCCGGGGGCACGCGGCACATTCTAAACATAGAATTATACAAGCAAAAGCCGAAAAAAGACCAATGTAATGTAACAAGAAAAAGTGTGCAACGCTATGACTTTTACTTTCGCTTTTTTCCTCTGAAAATCAGCCGTTTCACATTCTCATTCACGCTAAGTTGGTAATCATTCATGATACGCATGATAACACAGGTCAAAAGTACACCACTGTTAAGCAAGCCCACCTTTTGTACGTGTTTATGTCTTTACGCTTCACTCATTATGCTCTTTTTGTGTTGAGATTTCGCACTTTGTTCGGCGGTCCTTGAACGCACCATAGTTGTTCACTGTGACTGCCTACATTCGATTCCATCTGTTCATCTTACATGATCATTTGTTAGTGGTGCGTACGTATACGTTTAACTATGAAAGTATTCCATTTAATATATATAAACAAGGGAGGAATGTGATTAAAACAGCCACTTTTATTGCCCCAGTTGATCCAGAATCAGAGGAGAACGCCAACCTCAATCTAGCAGGAGGGTTTGGAGGGGGAGGAGCGAGCCGTGTGTCAAAAGACAATAATAATAGACAATAGTCTGGGCGCATCGATTACTCCTTAGTTTTTCGTCATTCGCTGGGGGCCCCAGAAGACTGTATTCAACTATTTTGCCCATTTTATGAGACACTGAATTTGGATTTTTATTGTCTGTCAGCTATAAGCATCCAAATGGTTAAGGGAAAAGTTTGGACACCCTTGGTGTAATCTAACTCTTCTCCGGAGGGAACCGCTGCACACAAACGGCTAAAAATTTGCCAGAACGTGCGCCCCTACTGTGCTGCCTGTGTTGTTATTTTTCTGACAAATACACCACATGGTGGCGCTGTTTTTACGCCCCATAAGTGGAATGGACTTGACATTTCTCACACAGCTTAACACGCTCTACGAAACAACGTGCTGTAACTTTAGGGCTTTCAGCTGAATCGCCACAAAAATTGGTACACACCTTTAGGGGACTGACAAGCACATGTGTGTAAACTTTGAGCGAGATTGGTTGAAAAACATGGCCGCCATCAAGCAAAATGTCTTTGCAGGGGCATGGGCGGGAGTGTCACGAGACAAGACGGGTCTGCGAGATGAGATTTCGACTTCTAAGAAAAGTACAATGAAAAAATATCCAAAATATGACAATACATTGCCATCTACTCATTTCATTTCTACTACGTGACACTCTTCTGCACTCTGTGTGTATACTGGCGTCTCCGCCTCCACCCACCAAGACAAAGAGACTGTGTGACTGACAAAAGGGCTCACTCCGTTCATGCTGTTGTTCTATGGAACAAACGTGTCAAGGTGCTGAAACCAATGCACAGAGTGAACCCTCTTCCTGCCAGAAACGAGGAAAACAGCCATGCATGCACACGGCAATATATTGAGGCCGGCAAAATTATGGAGTTCATTTTCATTTAATGGGTGATAAATGAATGAATGAATTATCATCCCAGACCTCATGAGACCTGTCACGTTTTAATCTTGTGGCACTCCAGTCCATTAGTCACTGAGCATGTGTCTAATGATGACACAAATATGAGGATATCTGTATTACTTGTGTGCTAGCAAGTCTTCCAAAGCATTTTCACCACAACCCATAGGGGGCGCCACAATTGAGCTCCGACTGTAAGTCAAAGCTGCGATAGCTGATGACTGATGGGTGAGGCAGAGCGAGACGGTGGAAAATGTCTACCTCTGCCAAAAGTAATGAACCTTGAGGCTTGTCAGCGAGGATGAAATGATGTGTGCGCGTATAAAAGGACACCAGCTGCCTCCACGAGAGAACACAGCGAGCCAACAATGCCACCACGCACGTGAGGCCATGTCGGCCGCCCTCACCGTAGACGCCATTCTGTTTGGGCTGCTGGTGTTTTGTGGCATTCTGGGAAACATCCTGGTCATCTATGTGGTGAGAGACACATGAGCATCGTGTTGAGGTGAGTGGTTGTCCTGATCCTCCTCATCTTCCTCACAGGTGGTCCAGGCTTCCACCGAGAGTCCATCTAGGAGACTCCCCCCCTCGGACACGATCTTGGTGCATCTGTCACTGGCCAACCTCCTCACCTCGCTTTTCCGTACCGTGCCCATCTTCGTCTCCGACTTGGGCTTGGATGTGAGTCTGTCTCCGGGCTGGTGTCGGGTCTTCATGCTGCTGTGGGTGTGGTGGCGAGCGGTGGGTTGCTGGGTGACGCTGACGCTCAGCATCTTCCACTGCACCACCCTCAGGCGGCAGCACGTCACCTTCGGACCCCTGGCCCAGCAGCAGGAGAGGCGTCGAGTGTGGATCCTCCTGGGGGTGGTGTGGGGCGCCAACCTGGCTTTCTCTACCCCGGCTCTGGTCTACAGCACCCACGTGCACGGCAACGCCACCGTGGAACTGATGGTGATCAGCTGCACCACCCGGCCTCTGCTGGGCTGCATTTGGGAGTTCCCCTCCAGCCAGCAGGGGGCAGCGTTCGCCTCCGCCTCGCTGGCTCTGAATGAGGTGTTGCCCCTGCTGCTGATGGTGGGCACCAACTTGGCCACCCTCCACTCTCTGGCCAAGCACATCAGGGCGGTGACGGCGGCGGGGGAACACGGCGAGCTGGACAAGCATGTGTCCTCCGAGCGCAAGGCGGCTCACGTCATCATGCTGATGGTGTCGCTCTTTGTGGTCTGCTGGGTGCTGCAGGTGGCCGCCGTGACCTACTACAACCACGACGGAGGGCACCACGCCGAGGGCCTGCTGACCGTGGCCCACTTCTCCGCCTCACTTTTTGTGGGCTTCTGTCCCATGGTGGTGGCCCTGGGGCACAGCAAACTGAGGAAGAGGATCGGGGGCATGGTCATGGGCTGGTCCAAAGTTCTTCAGTGGCGCCGTGCAGACACTAAGTCACCACAGGCTGAAGGGAAGAAGGACAAACAGACCGTTTTTGTCGTTCACAAGCAGAGGAATCACAAAGACAGAAGAGAGAGTTAGAGCATTCTGGATCAAGTACACACTTTTAAATGGATCAATTGTAAATCTTTATCATGAAAAAAAGAAACTATTGGTCAAAATGTCCAATTCAGTGGCCTTGCTGGTGTTTTCAGAGAGAATTAAGTCAATTATGCAGCACTGATTGAAGCAATTGAGGCAACATGGAGCGCACTACTTGGCTGCAACCAGCAGGGGCGCTGTTGGTTCAGTCGCGATTGGTTTGCAGGCTAAAGAAGAGTAAAAAAAAAACATGTCAGCTACGGGACGGGACATATATGCACAATACAACGCTGGCATGGAAACAGGAGTTCAGAACATTCAGAAAAAATAACAATAAAAATGATTAATTAAGGGTAGCCAAATGCCCTTTAGTTTTTCAATTTTTAATTAATTTTGATGAAAATGAAATGAAATTGAACATTTATAATAAAAATGAGAAGTATAATAATACATTTTGATCAATAAATCACTTTTCAGGGTACTCAAAGACACTAATTTAATTTAATTTTATTTAATTACATTTTATTAAACTTTATAATTTCCTACAATCCCAAACCATCAGAAATCAGAATGAAATTTGCTATATACATATTTCTAATATTAATAAGTACAATACATAATAATCAATACAGAAATTAATAGCAAATAATAAAACAATACTCTTCAGCATAATTACTATTTATTATTGGTAATTAATAATAACCATTCATATTATAAATTAACATTAACAGCAATAATTAATAATTAATAACATAATAATAATTATTAATATTACTAATAATGAATAGGAATGAATAATAATAGGGGTGTTGCAACTTCCAATGCAAAGTCAACACTACACCAACAAAATTGATATCAGGGCTTCAACCTGAAGGCTGATGTGATGTGGGGCCACAATATTAGGTACACCTACTCCAGGAGCCAAGACAAGAGCTGCAAAAATTCAAAATCCTCAGTCTGCACTGACACTTTCAGAGAGGTATTTATTATATTTAATCATATTTTTATGCTGCACAAATATTTGTGCTCGCTGTAGTTTGCAGAAAACAAAGAAATAGTATAATAAATAAATGATGAAAATAAACAAATAAATACCTCTTTCACCAAAACTGAGCATGATTATCTTTGCAACTTTGGACTCTTGTATGGGAGGTGTACCTAATGTTGTGCCCAGTGATTGGCAGCATGCGGGCGAGGTGCACCTGCGGTTGTCCGTCAGTGAGAGAGCACAGACTTAATGAAGGAGCGCAGCCGGCGGTGGCCCACCGCCAGCACCATGGGCGACATGGCGATGAAGATGATGTTGGCAAAGCGAGCGATGACCAGGAGGAACTCTGCCGAGGAGCCGCGGTTGTAGTTGAAGTAGTTGACGGAGATGATGCTGGTGCCCCATGACACGATGAAGAGCATGATGAGGGCAAGGATCACCTGCACAGGAACATCCCAATGATTCAAGCCATAATAATGGCGCTGGTATACACGATATCAATGAATGTGTGTGGAGCCATGTATGGAGGCGCCTCGGGAACCTACGGTTGCTCGCTTTTTCTTGAAAATAGCAGCCAGAAAGTGTATTTTTGTTATGTAAGAATTATGAACAGTGGTGTGAAAAAGTGTTTGCCCAAGTCTCTTACAGCGCTGTGGAGGAATTTTGGCCCACTCATCTTTGCAGAATTGTTGTCATTCAGCCACATTGGAGGCTTTTCCAGCATGAAGCGCCTTTTTAAGGTCATGCCACAGCATCTCAATAGGATTCAGGTCAGGACTTGGACTAGGCCACTCCAAAGTCTTCAGCCATTCAGAGGTGGACGTGCTGGTGTGTTTTGGATCATTGTCCTGCTGCACAACCCAAGTTGCTTTCAGGTCACCAACAGATGGCCGGACATTCTCCTTCAGCAGAATTCATGCTTCCATTTATCACAGCAAGTCTTCCAGGTCCTGAAGCAGCAAAACAGCCCCAGGCCATCACACTACCACCACCATATTTTACTGTTGGTATGATGTTCTTTTTCTCAAGTGTTACCCCAGATGTAATGGGACACACAAAAAGTTCAACTTTTGTCTCGTCATTTTCCCAAAGGTCTTGGGGATCATCAAGATGTCTTCTGGCAAAACAGAGACGAGTCTTAATGTTCTTTTTGTTCAGCAGTGGTTTTGGTCTTGGAACTCTGCCATGCAGGCTGTTTGTGCCCAGTGTCTTTCTTATGGTGGAACCATGAACACTGAGCTTCTTAAGAAGTGTACTTAAGAAGGCGTGGGTTGGAAACTGCGCCACATTCACAACACGTTCTTAAGTAGGGATAATCGTTCGCACCGGTGTTCTTAGGTTGATGAATGCCAACTGCGATGCCCGTGCATGTGAGCCCTAAGTTGCATAGGTCACCGCCTATTATTTCCTATATAAGGTCAAAAATGTGCCGTGCGCAACAGGCAGCTGGAGGCGGAGATGGCAACGCGCAAGGGCAAGACTGAGGAGCAGCTGGACAACAAACGAAAAAAAGCTTCAATTCTACTGAAATAGAGGTGCTTTTACAAGGAGTGACCGAACACAAGACCACCTTATTTTCACGTGTATCCGCCGGTCATCAGGCCATCCAAAAAGAGTCGGCATGGAGCACCATTGCAGGAAACATAAATGCCGTTTCCACGGAGAAACGCACCACCGCAGAGGTTAAAAAGAAGTGTTTTGACTTAAAATCAGAGTAAAAAAAAAGATTGGACTGCACCGGAGGGATCTGGAGGAAACGGGAGGCGGGCCATCAATCAGAAACCAAACCATTTCGGAAACTCTAGAAAATATTTACACAATCATGATGGAAAAATAAAGTCAAAATACATAGTTTGTGTGTGACAATGTATTTTTTCTGTGGTTACATTTGATTAGACGCTGCCTAATTAATACAGCAGCCCCGTGCTCTGGCTCAAGACGTGGCTGGGGGCGCATGTCGTTATCTGGGGGTGCTACGTGTGCAATAGACACACCACGTTTCATTGTGATGTTATTCTGATGATCCTGCACACCTGCAAGAACAGAGAGGGAAGCCTGAAGCCTGAAGCGGGACATCAAATATTCGTGGCTTTCAGCAAATAAATCTACATGGTCCCTTTACATTCTCTCTCTGTGCAGCACACGTCCAGCCAGCTACTTTTTTTTTTGATGAACTGGGATTTGAATATACAGACCCTTTCCAAAAATTTAGAATGTCATGGAAAAGTTGTTTAATTTCCATAATTCCATTCAAAAAGTTAAACTTTCATAGATTATAGATTCAGAGCCACAATTTAAACGATTTCAAGTACTTATTTGTTTACTTTTACATTATTTGGGCTTCCAGCTCATTAAACCCACGAAAACAGGAATTCAAAAAATTAGAATACTGTGAAGAAATCAGCCCAAATTTTGCAGGGCATGAATGTTTTAAACTGAGTGTCACACACTAATCATCTACTAAAGTCAAATCACCTGCACAGGCTTCCCCAGGTGTCATTAAATTGCTTCAGTTTGGTTCAATTGTCTCAGTTGGGTTCAATATGGGGAAGACTGCAGACATGACAACTGGCCAGAAGACCATCATTGATACCCTCCATAGGATGGGTAAGCCACAAAAGTTCATAGCTAAGGAGGCTGGTTGTTCACAGAGTGCTGTGTCCAAGCATATCAATGGAAAGTCTAGAGGAAGGGCAAAATGTGGCAGGAGAAGATGCACCAGCAAAAGAGATGACCGTGGGCTTCAGCGGATTATCAAACAGGGAAGATTCAAGAATCTGGCAGAGATCCAGAAAGAGTGGAATGAGGCGGGAGTCACAGCTTCAAAAACCACCACATTCAGACGCATCCGGGAGATGGGCTACAACTGTGGGGTTCCTCGGGTCAAGCCACTTCTGAACCTGAGCCAACGTAGGAAGCGTCTCCACTGGGCCAAGGAGAAGAAGGACTGGACTGTTGGCCAGTGGTCCAAGGTCCTCTTTTCCGATGAAAGTAAAGTGTGCCTTTCATTTGGGAATCAAGGTCCAAGGGTTTGGAGGAAGACGGGTGAGGAACAGAACCCAAGCTGCCTGAGGTCCAGTGTGAAATATCCACAGTCCGTCATGATGTGGGGTGCAATGTCCGGTGCAGGTGTTGGTAAACTCTGCTTTCTTAAATCCAAGGTCACCGCTACAGTCTACCAGAATGTTTTAGAGGATCTGTATGGAGATGCAGATTTCATCTTCCAGCAGGACCTGGCCCCTGCCCATACTGCCAGAAGCACCAAAACCTGGTTTGATGCCCATGCCATCACAGTGCTTGACTGGCCAGCCAACTCAGCGGACCTAAACCCCATTGAGAATCTATGGGGTATTCTCAAGAGGAAAATGAGGGGCACCAGACCCAACAACAAAGAAGAGCTGACAGCAAGCATCAAGGAAATCTGGGCTTCCATAACTCCCAGGCAATGCCACAGGCTGATTGCTTCAATCCACGTGGCATCGAGGCAGTGATTAAGGCAAAGGGATTCCCAACCAAGTATTGAAGATTGACATATCGTTTTGAAAGTAACATATTTTGATTGGTTTGATGTAATCCTAATTTCTTTCTTTTTTTTCCTGCAAAAACTGAGAATTAAATGGTGATTTCTTCACAGTATTCAAATTTTTTGAATTCCTGTTTTAGTGGGTTTAATGAGCTGGAAGCCCAAATTACGTAAAAATAAACAAATAAACACTT
This sequence comes from Dunckerocampus dactyliophorus, assembly GCF_027744805.1. Lineage (NCBI taxonomy): Eukaryota > Metazoa > Chordata > Actinopteri > Syngnathiformes > Syngnathidae > Dunckerocampus > Dunckerocampus dactyliophorus. The sequence continues at coordinate 28,020,078 of NC_072826.1, forward strand.
GAAATCGTTTAAATTATGGGCCCTGAATCTATAATCTATGAAAGTTTGACTTTTTGAATGGAATTATGGAAATTAAACAACTTTTCCATGACATTCTAATTTTTTGGAAAGGCTCTGTATATTTATCCATGGAGTATATTTTAGTTGTTTTGATGATAAATAGTTGTTGGGATATTTTATTTGCACTACATTTTTTGGGATCAGGTTGCAAAATCCATCATGAGGGCGATTGCGCATTGAAAGTGCAAGCTTTGCTTGTGCGTAAGAGTCCTCCTGAGCGTTCGTAGAATTTGTTCTCAGATCTAAGAACTGTGAGTTAAGAACACGTTTCGTGAATGCCAAAAATCTTCGTAAGAAGGCTTTAAGAACACATTTGTGCGTAAGAACGTTTCGTGAATGAGGCCCCCTGACCTTAACTGAGGCAAGTGAGGCCTGCAGTTCTTTGGATGTTGTTGTGGGGTCTTTTGTGACCTCTTGGATGAGTCGTCGCTGCGCTCTTGAGGTCATTTTGGTTGGCCGGCCACTCCTGGGAAGGTTCACCACTGTTCCATGTTTTCGCCATTTGTGGATAATGGCTCTCACAGTGGTTTGCTAGAGTCCCAAAGCTTTAGAAATGGCTTTATAACCTTTTCCACACTGATAGATCTCAATTACTTTCTTTCTCATTTGTTCCTGAGTTTCTATCTAGTATCTATCTAGATCTCGGCATGATATCTAGCTTTTGAGGCTCTTTTGGTCTACTTCACTTTGTCTGGCAGGTCCTATTTAGGCCTGAGTGTGGCTCGAGAAATTTAACTCAGGTGTGATACACCACAGTTATGTTTTAACAGGGGGCAATCACTTTTTCACACAGGGCTTTTTTTCTACCTTAATAATAAAAAGTTTCATTTAAAAACTGCATGGCACACGACACAAAAAAAGGACATTTTGCACATTTTGACGGTAACAAAACGTACGAAAGACACACGTTGTCGGTACGGATGACGCACGAAGACGTACGAAGTCGAAAAGCCCCTGTAATGAACAGGATAGGACCCCTTTCAATACAGTCGTCCCTCGTTTATAGCGGTTAATTGGTTCCAGACCCGACTGCGATAAATGAATTTCCGCATTATCAATTCAATGTTAATAAGTTGAATATTTTTGTAGAGCATAGAAAACCTGCTACCTTCTAAATACGGTTTTTAACATTATTAGAGCCCCGTAGACATGAAATAACACCCCTGTAGTCACTTTTACACTCCTATTAATCATTGTTGACACCACATTAAGCAAGTCTTATGTCGCACGGACACGAGACGGCCGCGAGCTGGCAAGCTAGTGAGCTAACCAGTCAGCCTCAAATGTACTTCTTCTACACTTAAAAAAACCCAAAAACTTACCACTTACAATGGGAGGAGAACTTTTTTCACTCTATCATGTGTGACATGCCATGTTTGTTAAGGTAATGTCATGTAAGCTAATGTTGCAATGTTTTGTGTCATTACTGCCGCCTAGTGGCCAGAATACTACATATCACTTGTATTTACAGTACATATGTTTTGACTAATAATCATTTAATAATTCATTAATTTCTGGCCAAACGCTATATAGCGAGGGAGCGATAATCGAACCTCGATATTGCGAGGGACGACTGTAACTATCCAAAAAATATTTCTTACCTTTGCCGCTCGTCTCTCAGCCGGCACTCTCTTGATGACGGGGGCGTTCCGCACCGACGTGCGCACCCTGCCGTGTGTGTAGAGTGTGTAAAGGGAGCCCAGGTTGGTGAGGGCCATCAGGATGATGGGGATGGTCTCATGGATCACCATGGAGGTGGTGGCATAGGACAGGCCGCTGAAGGAAGACGGGAAGTTCCACACACAGCCCAGCAGGGGGCGTGTCGTGCTGCTCACCAGCATTAAGGTCTGGAATTGGAGACCAAGTACAGCAACCTTAGTGGTAAAGACGGGCAGTGTCGCACCAGATCCACTACATGTTGCTGTTTTTTCTTTTTAACTGTATTTTTATTAACAGTAGCCTGGCGACCAGTCCTGGGTGTACCCCGCCTGTCTCCCGAGGTCAGCTGGGATAGGCTCCAGCATACCCCCACGACCCTAATGAAGAGAAGCGGCATAGAAAATGGATGGATGGATGGATGGATAGCCTAAAATAGCAAAGACACACAAAAACTGACACATTTGTTACTCGTAACAAAAAAATGTCCCATTTGTCTCATATAGAAATGTCATTTTTGAGCCTAGTTTAATCTAAACATCAGCAAATACAATACATTACATGACACAATAATTACTTTCAATTTTTATTTTGTTTTTAAATTCGTCCACCATATAGCGCTGCTTTTTCGCCATTCAAAGCATGCAGCAAAAATGTACTTTTTTCTTTGGTGTGTACATTTGAGTGTATATGTAAAGACAAAAGTGATTTTACTTTACTTTTCGTTAAATGTATTTAAATATGTAAACATGCTGGCCTATAAAGACTTAAAAAAAAACATGAGTTATAGTTGATATATGTATAGTTCAGGCTGCGTTTGTTTTAAAAGCCTGACTTTTTAAGTGGAAAAAAATATTATATTTTTACAGCAGTTTTTGGGAAGATGGCACTTTTTGTCATCAGGACCTTTTCTATAAGAAAACAAAATGAAAATCAGTGTCACTGACCCATCTCAGGATCTCAAAACATTAATAAGCAAAGAGTACTTGAAACATTTTTTTTTTTTAATTATAAAACAATGAAAAATAAAGGGTAAAGATATGAAAATTATATGGTTAAAAAAAGGAAAAATATCAAAACAGTGTTACACAAGGGGAAAAGTTGAAAAGTTGACGCTAATAACACAACAAAATGGTTATAGGCAACAAAATGGCCGCCGCACCCGTTGATGTTTCAGTATGTAGCCCTGAACTCCGCTAGCTTAAAGGAAAACCAATGACGCAACTCTCCACTAATGCATTTCACTACAGAGCAATTTTAAGCCATAAAAATGGCCACGAGGTAGCAGAAGTGCATTCGATAACAGCTTGGCAGCTTGAACTGAAAAAACACACGTGACAGGAAGGAGGAAGTGAAAGAGCGTGGAGGAGTGTAGCGCACAGAAGGTTATTTGTATGTATGCACACGCACGCACACGCGAACACACACATGCACACGCATAGTTCAGTTGCAAATGTGAAAATTGTACATAGTTTATGGTGTTATATTTGTGAAGAAATTGTCATTTTGATGTAAAACAACCTCTTTTTTGTGTTGTTTTTTGTGTTTTGGTATAGTTGTTTAAATATCTGAGCTGTCATATTTGTGTCAAAGTGAAAGTTGCGCTTGAAATGCATGTTTTCACAAAAAGCTGTTTTTATCTCTTTTTTAGTTGTGAACTGATATTTTCCTGAAACTTACTTGTGTTCTACTGCTGATTACTGAAGAAGGGAAAAAGGTAGAAACAAACTTTTTTTTCCTGATGAAAGACGGGAGTCTAATCTGTCTTTTGGTGTGTTCCATGTTGATGTAGCCGTAGAACACAATATTCTGTGTGCCTTGAAAGTTGTAAACATCCAAGACCATGGACAAAGTGTGGGCGACAGGTAATTTATACAAGATTTTTTTTCCACATTTCGAGGACAAATAAGAATGTGTTTCTCCTAAAAGGTCTCACCTCCGTGCTGTTCATGTTGCCGTTGGTGGAGAAGATATAAGCAGGAATGGAGTAAACAAAGTTGAGCAGCCAGATGAAAGCCAGGTTAAGCAGGAGAACACTCGGGGCGCCTCGGGGCCCTCGAAGGGTAGCGATAGTCGGAGCCACCCGCCTTAAGGTCTGGAGGTGGAAGGCACTGAGGAAGAGCGTTGACCACACGTTGACCGAACGCAGCCACACCCACACGCCCATGAGGAACTGACACCACTCTTTGGACGAATACAACTAGGGAGGACACGGCACACGTTTACAGCACGATAGAGCGAAAACAGCCAAAACACGTCCGCCTACCTCCAGCCCCATGTCTGAGATGACCAGCAGCGTGTTCCTCATCACCGACACCAGCAGATTGGACAAGGCCATGTTGATGATGATGATGTCCGAGTTACGTCCCCGGCCGCGCTCCACGTACACGCTCTTGCCGATCACCCCGATCACAGTGGCGTTACCCAGGATGCCCAGCATCACCAGCAGGATGTAAAAAGCTATTTGGATGGGGGACACCGAGACACGAAGCCCCATCCCCACCAGCTCCATGTCCTCCTCCATGTAGCGTTCCATGATTTTTCGCCACAATTCCGTCTTACCAAGGCACAGGATGCTGCAGCTTCATTCCTGCATGGTGTTCACCGTGTGAATAAAAAACTGATATTCCTGCTACGGGCCGGCGAAGAAAGACGTGCTTGTTGTGCCATCAGGGCAACGATCAAACAAAGAAAAAATCCTAGTTAGGAGGTGAGAGTCAGGGGAGCTCAACTGCATGCTAATAATGAACCACAAGTGATTAATCAGCCTCTCTCGCAATGAAATGCTTCATGTGCAACATGACTGGCTGGTGTCACTGCTTCATCCTCAGGGAGGTGGAAGCAAGTTGCAAGAGCAAGAAAAATCACCTCAGCAAAAAGATTTAGCAGCGCAACACAAACAAAAGAGGTACACTCCTGATCCAAATGTTAAGGCCAGGTGAAGAGTTGCAAGAATTGACATTTTACACGGCAGGAGGGTCTAAGTCAGGGGCACCAAAAATATAATTTAACAAGAAAACGTGAAGAAAAATCCAACAACAAAAATGAAACAATCAGCAGGAATTTAACAAGAATAAATTCAAAATATTATAAAATATTATAAAAGGAGTCATTTTTACGAGAATAAAAAAAAAAATAAAAAAAAAAAAAAATAATGTCATTTTAGTAGCATAAAGTTGAAATATTACGGAAAGACGTTATTTTTTTAATGCTGTAATATTATGAAAAACAACAAATAAAGTTGTAATTTTTGGAATCTTTGATTGGAGAAAAAGTTATAATGTTATGAGAATAAAGTCATAATTAGGGGAAGAAAATTTAAAATCAAAATTTAATTTTTAAAATTTAATAAATAAATATAATTAAAAAAAAACAATCCAAACAAAATTTAAAAAATGTAATATTTAGAAAATTAGGCTGGGAAAAAATATTATGGGATTAAAGTCAAAATATTACAAAAAGAAACTTTACGAAAAATATTTAAGAAGAAATTTGAAATATTTGGAAAAAAAAACCCAGCAAAAATGTGAAAAAAGAGAAACGACCAAAGTTTTTATTAATAATACTCTTTTTCACCTAAATCACAAAGATGAGATTTAGTTTTTTCTTGAAATGTATATACTGTAACTTCTATAGCATATCTACACCAGTTCTCAGTAGAGCTTCAAAATGCAAAAAGAAGAAATGGGAGTGAGACAGAAAAAATGTTTAGAGTAAGCAATTTATTGCAAACCAGCATTGAAGTGAAATAAGCTGTTCATCAGCTGATCAAAAGTTTAAGAGCACAGCCTTTAAAAGGCAAAATCTTGGCTTGAATGTGATTTAGTGTCACGTATTCACGCAAAGCCTCTCGCAGCGCGCCATTGCTGCTGAGGACGCAGTAAGACAGTCATTTGAAACTTCCTCAAACATCCTGAGGCTCATGGAACAAAAAGTCAGGTGGTAGACCCAAAAAAATGTCACGTGCCGTGAGCCTGACCGTCAAGACACGGGACCATCCTCGGCCCAAATGAAGGTTGTTACTGGTGCCGAGTGCAGTCCAATAACCATAAGAGGTCATCTGCCAGAGAAGGCTTTGAAGAATGAAAAAAGTCTTCAAAGGCCTCGTCTTTTTCAACGCCACAAAGTTGCTTGTTGGGAATTTGCAGGAGAGCACCAAACATGGGACATTGAAAGGTGGAAGAAAGTTTTATTCTCCCTTGACGGTCCTGAAGGCTTCCAACGTTACTGGCATGACAAGGAGATCCCACCTGAGATGTTTTCCACACGGCACAGTGGAGGGGGCGCCATCATGATCCTTCATTGGAACAATGGAGCTTCAGGTTGTGCAGGGGTGTCAAACGGCAGCCGGCTATGTGGAGATGTTGCAGGGGGCATCCCTCATGACGGAAGGCCCTTGTTGTGTGGTAATGACTGGCTTTTTCAACAGGACCAATGTTGCACTTCACAAAGGACTTCTTCCAGAGGAATAAGCTCGTTCTTTTGGACCATCCTACTGTACATGTTCCCCTCATCTAAATCCAGTTGAGAACATTTGAGAACATGGCATGAGAATTTTACAAAAATGGACATGAGTTCCGGACAGTGGATGCCCTCCGTGAAGCCATCTTCACCACCTGGAGCAACATTCCCACTAGCCTCCTGGGAACACTGGCATCAAGCATGTCCAAACCCATTTTACAGCTGATTAACAAGAATGGTGCAGATACTCAATAAATTTCTTACTGAACAACATTTTTGTGTCACTCCCACACTCTCACTTGAAGCGCTACTTAGATTCCAACAGTGCCAAACGTGCCAGTGCCAATTTTTCAACTGGTCTTAAAATGTTTGCTTCGACTTTCATGACTTGGACTTTTGACTTGGACTTTCACGGCTTCCCTCTATCACGATTTATCCAAGTATCTTCATGAAAAAAAACAAGCTACGAGCTAAGAATGGCTTGCAGGTTACACTTTGGCTACACTGGTGTAACTTGACCCCTGTAATGTCTATCAACACCCACTAGATGGTGCCATAATCAACCAAACGCCAGAGCAATAACAGCAAAAAGCAATAATTCTTTTTCAAATTTTTATTAACTTTTGTCATCACTTTCCTTTTCCTTCATCGCTACATACGTGTAATATTATATTATACATAATATAATATATAATATTATAATAACACACCTAAACAAACTTTTAATGACAAATGTAAACAGGTAAATGATTGTAAGTGTTGTTATAAACAAAGCATGAATGAATGATCAGTAACAGCTGAGACATGGAGAAGGGGTAGGATGGAATACGATCCGCTTCTTCCTACTCCTTTTCGGGCATGTTGAATTGTGCAAGTGTAAACATGTGTAAACATGTGAAACAAACGTGTTCTCTTTTTACGTTTATGCTTTTGCTGCAGATAAAACTGATCGACCAAACACACGAAAATAAAAGAAAGGGAGCGATCGGGTACTGCTAACCTCTTTGGTTGTCTGTCGTGCAGCATACGCCCTCTCCTCGACCCCACCCGTACACTGGAGACACACACACTCGGCTGCTCGGCGCGAGGTGTGCCAGTCGCGTGGAACGAGAGGACGGCGGCAGGTACGTGGAAGAGACGCCGTCCCCGCTCTCCCAGTTAAGCCAGTAGCCTCTCACGCCCTGCTGGGGGGCCTTCCACTCTACCTGCACCTCCTGGTGCTCCAATGACGTCAGCTGAAGGTCGGCGAGGGCAGGAGGAGCTGCTGCTGCTGATGATACATGACTGACGTTATTCCAAAACCTGCACAAAGGCTAACTGAAGTGGTGATACTCAAGTCATGGGACAAGAAGATTAATTAATTTGATTAATTTGTTTCTTTACTACCAAAGAATTTTTAGACACTGAATTTAGGTAACTGATTTTTTTGCATTTTTATTTTTGTGAACTGAACTTTTTTTTTTTTGCATCAAATTGTACCAAAAACGTAACTGAAAATAAAAAATGTAATTAATCATGTTATAATAAATAATAAAAATAATATAGCTATTATAAGTCAAAAAATATGAATCAATTAATATATCTAAGTAAAAATAATAATAAACAAATTTCAAGTCAAGTTAATTAAAATTCATTTCAAATTTATAATTAAATGAATCTTAAAAATTCATAAACAAAATACGCGTGTTTAAAACTTAATTTAAAAAAAATACGGCGTTTAAAAATTCCGTTTATAAAACTAAGTTCATAAAAATTCAGTGTAAAAAAAGAGCCGGTGCACAGTATGTATGCTGTTTTCGGAACTGGGCTACTGGCTGGAGCTTGTGGGTTGCGTGCCTGGAGGGCGGCGAGGCGTACGGTCGTGTTCAGTGGTCAAAATGCGTGCTTGTTGGTCACTCTCCGGGAGGGGAGGGCACTGATGTAATAATATTTTTTTCTAATATTCTCGTGATAGACCAGCAAAGTCCCAAAGACTAGTGGCTCGCAATCGACGGCTTGGGGACCCCTGCTGTTGTTTAGTAAACTACATGTCAAAACACATGCATTTTGCTTACACACTTTTACTCAATAAAATTGTCAGCATAAAAAAATTAATTCACAAAATTCAAACAAAAAAAATTCAGTTCAATAAATCCAGTGTTGAAAAAATGTTGGTAATAAAAAAACAAATTCACCTTCATAACAAATTTACACACCTTCTTGAGTGCACGCTTTCACGGACATGGCTCTTTCTTTCCCGTCCTCGTACAAAGCACTGACTGTGACCAGGTACTGAGTCCCTGGCTCCAGGCCGGTAAGCACAGTCGAGTTCTGATGGCTCCGTAGCGTCACTCTTTGCACCGCTCCACTAGGAATGGCTCCGTATTCCACTGTGTACCTCTGGACCCGAGCTGGCTGCAGGGGACCCCAGCTCACTCGGGTCTGATGGGGGCCGGAGTCTGACACTGAGACCACAGCAGGGCTTAGAACATCTGGTGTAAAAAGAGGTGACGTGAAAGAACACCGCTGAATGAACCAGAACATCTCAAAGTAGAGTTTTTATGCCCCTTTATAAAAAAGTTTGGAAAGACAGCTTGTCTTATATTCAGGGTCTAAAGATTTATATTTGCAAAACAACAGGTGGCTCCCCAAGTGGGTCTGACCTTTACTTCCTGTCACTCACACACACAGCTGGAGATATGCAGCCTTGACACAGACACCAACCAAAAAGTGTCTTATAGGTTTTAGCAAGTTAACTAACAACAGAGGAAGAGTTATGATGCCAGTTTGAAGGTAATGGTGATCAATGATCTTTTTTTTTTTTTTTTTAGTACAATCTACCACTTCCTGTCACTCACACACACACACACACACACACACCCACACACGCACACACACACCAGTGACCTGGAGAGATGCAGCTGTGATACTGGGGCTGCACAAATACTGATCAATGAAACAGTGACATCCCTATTTCTGATATTGAAAAAGACATACCGTCGTCCCTCGTGATTCCAACATCACACACTCACTCTATTGCGATTTTGTCTAAAATTTATTAAATGATCGCTGGAATTAGTTTGAAAGTGGTGGCAACAAAACACACTTGCACACCTCAAACATAACCACCCGACCCAAAAAACTACACATCGGGATGCAGAGCTGAGACTGAGACGTTTGACTGGCAAAGTAAATACAAATGGAACAGAGCAAAAGAGCGTAATTCAACACATCGCTCAAGAAATGCTGATCTTTGATACCGTTGAAAAGCCAGCATTTCCAGAAATGCTGCAAACATTTGAAAGACAGTATGAATTGCCTGTGAGAAAATACATGTCAATTAAAAGAAATATTGCATGAAACATATTATATATTATCATAACATTAGAGGTTTATTTGGTCTCAGAAAATGTTGACAATATTATTGTTTACCGTCACTTTGTGGGACAGTAAACATTTGAAAATGCACCTGCCTCGTTTTCTGACTCGGTTAAATGAAAAAGTTTGTTTGCCGAGTCATATTCTTTCATTGAACTTTTCTTAGAATTCATGTAAAAATCGCGTCTCGTCTCGTGGACCCGATCTCGTGCACCGTCTCGTCTCGTGAGCTGGGCGTCTCATAATTACTGCAGAAATTGCATGTGAAACCGAATAAATGAATGGAGGACTATAGTGGCTATTAGTACATCCTAGCATGTGGTAGCAACTCCCAAATACGTCCCTCAAGACTGTGTGTTAGTATCACAGCTGATTGGATCTAATAAATTCTACAGCCTTTTTACATCATCTCACCAGGAAGCGTGGTGAAGATCACAGTGAGGGTGCTGAAAAGCCTCCGGTTGGACTCAGGCCGCAGGAAGGCGGAGTAGGTGGTCTCAGGCTGCAGGTCGGTGAGCTCCACCTGGCTTGATTCGCCCGAAAGGAAGCGTCTTGCCTCTGTTTGCGTATTCTCTTTGTCGTGATACCACAGCTCATAGAAACCGCTGTGACTGCTCAAAACAGGGCGCCACTGCAGCACGGCGCTGTGGGATGTGACACGAACCGCACGCAGTCGCTCTGCTCGAATGATTTCTACAAAGAAAACACACATGAGAATGAATGCCGAGGTTGGAAACTTCAACTATGGCGCTCACATACTGATGATGGCCTCCCGCAGGTCTTCTGTGATGATGTCCATGTTGTCTATGTCCACCGAGTACAGGTGGGACTCCACAGGAGGGGAAACCGCACGCTGCAACACATGGAAGTTGCCGTGCACCGTCGACACAATCAACACAAAAACCCCCCGCTCCTTCAGCTGGGCGATGGGCTCGTCCACCTCGCCCAGCTCCACGCCATCAGTCAGCCAGAGGAGAACCTTGGGCAAACGTGTGTCTGTCAGGACACGCTGAGCCACCCGCAGTGCCGCCTCGGTGTTGGTGTCCCCCTGCAGCTGTTTGACCCCCAGCAGAGCTTTCTGCAGACTTTCCTGTTTGCTGTGCACATCCAGGCCAAACTCCAGGTTTGGGTGGGTTCCCACCTGCAGAAGCCCCACTCTCACATGGTCACGACCCAGCGAGAAGGGGCGGAGGAGCTTGGCGGTGAAGCGCAGGAGACGTGAGAACTCGTAGTTGGCCACGCTGCCCGAAGAGTCCAGCAGCAGGAGAATGTCCCCCTCACAGCAGTGTAGCACTGGACACAAGACAGAAGAAAGGATCGTGTTTCTATCCCATACCAAGATGTACCGTCTCAATGGACAATAGCACACAAATGAAACTTGGATATACTTTAGAGTAGTCAGTGTACACTGCAAAAACAGCCACACTTGACAGAAGCCCAAATTATATTCAAATGAGATAATTTCTCTTATTTCAAGCAAAACACACTGGAGAAGGCAAAATGTGCTTGGCTAGAATTCTTAACTCTACAATACTTTTCTTGTGACTTTTAAGAATATAATCGGCAAGTTGTTCTTAATCACACAGCGAGATTTAAGTAAAAGTACAACATGGACAACTTCTAGAGTCTCAAATGAACCTATCATGCATTTTGGTGGAAGGTGGAAGGAAACCAGAGTACAGAGAGAACACCCACGCGGGGAGCGTGCAGGTTCCGCACAAAAAGGTGTTTTTGACGTTTCTCGCTGCCTCATCGCGAGGTCAGCATGCTATCCACTCGGCCACCGTGCAGCTAACATCTCTTCTTGTCGGCATGTTAGTGATGTTGGTTCCTTCCTCACCGGACTGAGCTTTTCAACAAGCATGAAGCAAATTACATGGTTGGAACTTTTTTTTTTTTTTTTTTTTAAGTGTGATTATATCTAAAATTCACTTAATTTAGGAAAACCAATTTTCATAAAACTCTTTTTTGGCATAATTTGCATGTAAATTCACTAGTTTTAAGATTTACAAACTAGATAAAAAGAGAGTAATATTTTCTTGAATGAACTGTAGTAATTTTACACATATGGTATACACAGATGTTATGACGAGATACTAAGATACAAAATCTTGGTACGCTCTATGAAATTGGCTGTGCAGCCTTCACATTGATCCGAAATCAGCAAATCTTTAAGAAATGGTTGCTTAAAATGGGACTTTTTCAAACACAATTATCTTACAAGTCACTTGTGTTGCCAGCGATTTAGACAATAATGGCTGTGATTGATTAAAAGTAAATTAAAAATGAAGCATTTTCAAGCATTAAAACGGCGAAATGAAATGAAATACAAATACAGTCGTCCCTCATTTATCTTGGTTAATTGGTTCCAGACCAGACCGTGATGAGCAAATTTCCAGATTACTTCTTCAAAAAAGAATCTTTTCATAGTTATGACATAAAAAACCTGTTTATGACTTTCTAAATATGGTTTTTAACATTATTAGAGCCCTCTAGATATGAAATAACACCCTATAATCACTTTTCCAGTCCTATTACCCATTAAAGTAGATATAATCAGAGAAAATAAGCCATTTAAGACGTAAATAAAACTTGTGCCCGCGTGTGTCACTGTAAATGTCTTCCCTAGAGCAGTGGCCTCCAACCTTTCTGGGCCCACGCACCGGAGGGGGTCGTACATTATAGCGACCTAATTTATCCATCTAAGACAGGAACAACATCAAATTAAAAGCAGAGAATGAAAAGAGACGCAGCATTTGGAACCAAATTGGAGGCGAAAGTAAAACAGGAAAAATGCAGTACTGTATAGTATCTGTGCAGCACAGGAGAAAGTTAGATGGTGCGTTCAAGGACTGTCGAACAAAGTGGGACGGGTTGGCCCTCACAACAAACAACATAAACATGCAAAACTGTCGGACATCTAACTGTACATTATTTTTGGAATAAATTAACGGCCCATATTTCCAAAATTGATGTGCATTTTCATCAAATGAAATGTCGTTATTTATGTATCCTTCAGATGCGTGGAGGCCAGGACGTGATGTTGAGGGTTATGGCCCCAGCAGTAACCCGTGTTATAATTATGACTATTATGTTATTATTATTGTGCCTGATGTGAGATCATTTAAACCTGCAATAAATGCCTGTTGTTCTGGCGATCAAGTCTGGAGCTTGTCTCTTCAAACAATTACTGACACCCAGTGACCAATGTAGAATACTACATTCACAATTACAATGCGTCATCTGCATTGTATTTGTATTTTACTTTATTTATTTAGTTAATTAGCCATAAATAGCTATTTTTATGCTTGAAAATGCTTAATTTAGGCAAAAAGTTGCTTAAATATGCATATATATATATATATATATATATATATATATACTGTATATACTGACTGTATAGTATACTGTATATACAGTATATATACAGTATATATACAGTATTTAAATATATACTGTATTACTGACTGTATAGGGCATTCAGAAGACGCGCTGAAAGATGTTGTGTTAATGTTGGGTGAAACACACAAGCACCAGAGTTGATTGCCGGGACAACAGGCATTTATTGCAGGTTTCAATGAGCTCAAGCGCAGGCACAATAATCCCTAACACGGGCTAATGTTGCGGCCGTAACCCACGACAAGCTAAAACCCAACTGTGAACCCCCTGTGGCACTTCCTGTCCACCCCCCACTCAGCTCCTCAAGTACCAGAACACATTTACAGCAATTATTTCCTCCTATTATGTCTACTATTTTGGATAATATGAGTGTAAAGGTGACTATAGGGGTGTTATTTCATGTCTAGAAGGCTCTAATCATGTCAAAAAATATTCCATTTATAAATTCACTTATCATGGAGATTCACTTATTCACTGGAACCAATTAACCGTGATAAATAAGGGATTACTGTATTGCCCTTGGAGAAGATATAATCAAATGGTGTAAAAATTGATCTCATACATTCACACTAACGATTTGTGGAATTCACATTTTCCAAAGTAAGGTCAAAATAGGATGGAAAGGAGGCAGAAGAGAGCTACCAAAGGAAGTAAGTGTCTTCCCCATGCACAAAATGCTGTTATATGTTGGACAGAAGCAGCTGAAGTGGGGTAAAAAAAAACAAAAAACAGAGCCCCAGACAAAACACATGAGAAACACAGATGAGGGTTGTTTAGAACAACTCCTCTTGGCTTGGCAGAGACGCGTGGACGGAATGTGGCATCTTTGCATTCATCCAAAATTGTGTTAGTGTGTCTTGATGAGAAGATGGATTACTCTCAAGAGAGAACGTTTGCTTGTCTTCCTCGCACAACAGCTGACCAGCAAGCTACAGACAAGAGAAGCAGGTGTGAGCAACAGCAGCGGACAGCCTCCCTCCACATGCATCAAAGCAAAAGCGCCGGAAAAGCAACTCATTATTTTAAGTGTCACGCTGCCATAAAAGGCCAAGTGTTTCTCTGTCGGGTGTTCAAAGATGTTTTTATTGAAAATATGACCTGAAATAAGAAAGAGCTGGGGTAGGATGCTGCAACACATCTAGTAGACTGGATTGATATGCAGTCAAACCTTGGTTCTCCTAGAAACATTACACCAGCCCTCTAGACATGAAATAACACCCCTAGAACATTATTAGAATAACCCATAATTAGGCATAATAAGCCATTTAAGACATAAATAAGACTCATGCTTGTGTGTGTTGCTGTTCATGTGTTCCTGTGATAGGGGAGCTGAGCAGGGGGTGGACAGGAAGTGACGTTGGGGGTTCAGAGTTGAGTTTTAGCTTGGCGTGGGTTATGGCGGTAACAATAGCCCGTGTTAGGGATTATCGTGCCTGTTGTGAAATCATTCAAACCTGCAGTAAATGTCTGGTGCTTGTGTGTCGCACCGAACACTACGGTAACATTACTGACACCTAGTGAGCAGCGTAGAATACTACATATGATCCACAACGTCTTTGAATGCGTTTTCTGAATGCCTTATATTTGTATTTGACTTCATTTAGTCATTTCTGGCAAAAAAAACATGTAAAATTTGCTTAAATAGGAATACAGTCAATATCTCGGTTCGATTATCGCTCTCTCACTATATCGCCATTTTTCAGAAATGAATGAATTAATAAATGATGGCTGTTTTATGGTAGAATATGGTCTATTATTAGTCAAAACATATGCAAATACAAGTGATATGTAGTATTCTGGCCACTAGGCGGCAGTGATGACACAAAATATTGAGACATTAGCTTACATTACATTACCTTAACACTGCATGAAGTCAGCCATGACATGATAGCGTGAAGAAATGTATGGTAAGTTTTTGGCTTCTTAAGTTTAGAAGAAATTAATTCGAGACTAGGAGGTTGGCTCGCTAGCTCCCTAGCTTGCTAGCTAGGGGCCGTCTCGAGTCCTTGCAGCATAAGAGTTGCAATGTGGTGTAAACAAAGAAGAACAAGAGTCTCTACAGGGCTCTAATAATGTTAAAAAGCATCTTTACAAAGTCATAAACACGATTCTAAATCCTGTATCGCTGAAATTCCTTTAACGGTCTGGAACCAATTAAAACACTATAAATGAAGGACGACTGTGTTTTTGTGTAATAATAGGCCGTATTCAACCACAAAACTACATGATTTATTAATGAATATATTTCTGAAAAAACATGACAAAGATGACTGTATTTACAATTCAGCATCCGCAACCCAGCACATTTGTGGATTTTTGAACAAAAATATATTTTGAAATTATTCTTTATTTAAGCGTATTTAATTATTATTTTTCATTATTATAATAATATTATTTATTTATGTATTTATTTGCAGCTTATCTTAAGTAGTTAATTATTTGGAAATATGCGATCATAAAGCATAAAATGTCAGCATAGTAGATAAACATGTAATAATACTGAAAATGTCACTTTTTGACTCGCTATTACTGTCTTCCAAAGTAATAGGTACACATAGGTACACAGCATAGGTACACCTGCACAGTCTAATAACATCCAGTACAAAAAACTGTACAAAAAAAACAACTGCGTCATTGTTTTGTATATTACTGTAATTCTATTATAGCTACTATTTTCTTATTTTGTCATGAAGCTAAATAACCTTAATGATACAAACGGTATTGTGCAGTGCAGTAGTACAACAGTACAGTACAGTAATAAACACATTGTTAGCGTGGGTGTCTGGATAGGGGCGTCTTCTCACCTGTGTCAGGTAACACAACAACCTGCAAGCCGCCCCGCTGCAGAAACATCGCCCACAGAAAAACAACACAACCGTGTAAAAAAATCCTCTTCATCCTCCCGCGGGGAAGCATTCAAAGACGCCACAACATGGTCAGAAGCTGCAAGACAAGAAAGTCAAACCACCAAACTGTTCTTGTTCATTTCTGTGCAAGCGTTGAACGCACGCAGTCATTTTACCTTCCTCATCCTCCTCCAACTCCTCCTCCTCCCCTCCTTCAGGCAATCAGGAGATCACATCATTGGTGTGATATCGGAGAACATTTGAAGGTGCTTCAACTTGTAACAAGCTCGCCACGGGTCATGACACACACGCACACACAAGCGCAGATTTCATTAGAATGTGTATTTGTCATACTTACAAAGTACTGTGGCGGCTCGTTAGTCATCCCCCGCCATCTAAAATGACAGAAAAGATTAGGACCATGCTGAGTGATGCTGTCACCACACTGGAATATCACCTTGAAAGCTTGTACTACTTGAAGTTTCTCCAAAATTTGCTGGAAAAATATGCATCAAAAGTCCCTCTAAAGGAGCCATTTCAGTGAAGTCATTGTTACTTATTGGGAGTCCAGGGTAGGATTTGCTGACTTTACATAGCTTTGTATTTATCTTTATATCTCCCTTTGTTTCCAGCACAACCTCGTGTGTGTGAGCGTACAGTTATTCGTTCATTTTGATATTGTGTGTTAACACACTGGACCTAAAATCATGCCTAAAATTTTGAAAAAGGTTCTCCTCCCATTCCGTGTGGAAGTGGTAAGTTTTTAGCCTAAGTTTAGAACAAATACATCTGAGGCTAGCTGGTTAGTGTGCTCACTTGTAGGCCTGTCACGATAACAAATTTTGCTGGTCGGTAATTGTGCTACAAATTATTGGCGATAAGCGATTTTATCAAAAAACTTTTTTAGACCATTTTTTCAATAATTGTCATGAGGTGTACTGCACATTTGAACCACTAGATGGTACTCAAGTATGGTGTACGGTGTGCCTGTGTGAGACATTAGCTTGACACAGAAGTTGCCTGTACCTATGTTTTTGCAATGTAGCCAGCGACACTGGTCGTGAGAGCGCACCATTTTGCACTGTTTTGTTTATATTTGCCCACCAAACGCCTCAGTAAGCGTTACTGTCGCCACAAAGTCATCGATATTTTGTCCGTGTCGGTCGTCTGTGTTCATGCGCTCACCGCGTTCATTCTGTTTAAAACCAAAATATTCCCACGTTGTGGCTGTCAGATGTGGCATTCGCCTCAAAAATGATCGCTTCTGCGCCTTCTTAATGTGAGCGTGTGCTGCCTCATGAAGCTAACTGCTAAACCCTCTGTATCCACTCACTAGTAGCCCCGCCTCCACAAAAAGGCTGAACGAGATGAGGGCTCACTCTCTGTGTTCATTCCACTATAGAACCAATGCACACAGACAGATGAAGCGTGAACCTCTGGTCATCCAGCCTGTGTGGCACAGAGAGACGAGCAGATGAAGCACACGCATACATACACATGTCAATTTATCGAGGGCGTCATAATTATCGACCTGTTTTTTTTTTTTTAATCGTTAGATTAATCGATTTATCGATTATCGTGACAGGCCTACTCGCTTGCTAGCTAGTCCCTGCAGCATAAGAGTTGAGCAATGTGTTGCAAATAAAGAATAATAGGAGTGTAAAAGTGACTGTGTGCCTGAAAGCATATTTAGAAAGTCATAAACTGGATTCCATTCCATTTATTAACATTGAATCCTATATTTCATTTCATATTTCCTATATTTGAATCTGTTTTCAGTGTCTTAAATCAACCACAAGAACGTCAGCGAAAAGCTCAAACAAGCCAATTTTAGACAAACAAATTACCATTCTAAGCACAATAACTTACCGTAAATGAGCAAACGTCAAAAACAAGAAAGCAGTCCTAGAGCGGTGTACGTCATTAAAAAAAACCCACCAGTGGGACAAACTTAGCACCGTTTGAAAGCTAACACTCTGTCCATCATTCCTCTACCACTACAACTCACTGAACAAGCAGCTTCATTTAGTATTCCTTAGAGTAAGTCTCACAGTCTCCCCAGGACCATCTACGTAACCCAGGCGCAGGCAAATTATCGCCGCATCAGGCCCGCCAAATGTCTTAATCCGGCCCACCGGGCATTTCCAAATGACTTTTTAAGAAACACTTAACATCAAAACTGTAGCTGGCAACACGACTTGCACTGCTACTGTGGCATGCGTGAGTCGCACAGGAAGTAGTGAGATGCAATCTGTAGCTTGTACAAAAAAGCACACACGTGACGCACAATGTAAACTACCTACTGCACCATGCGGGCATACGAATAAACGCACAAAATTACGCCCATATATTCCCGCTGCAAGGTATGCTGGGTAGCTTGTGGCACTCTCTCTCCCAACACGTCGGCGTGTTTGTCGAATTTACACACAGAGAGACGATCCAATGTTTTATCATTCTCAGTTCATACTGCTATTGCCACAGGACTAACCAGCATTCCTTGCGGGCTCTTGTGTGTAAATAACAGTTTTAGTTGCATGTTATGTTTAGTGCTTAGAGTAGTTGTTTATTACCCATGCAGTAGCAGTGGTTGATATGATGTTTGATGTTGATGTTATTTCGTTATACTGTAAGTATGTCGAATAAAGGCTTTAGGATTCACCGTCTATACAATAGCATGTGCAGCGCTGTTGTTGTTCTCCCTTCCTGATGCAGAGGAATGAAATGATAACGCATCAGGTCTCTTAAAGACGACACGTCTGCTGGAGTCTGCCTCTCCGCTGTGGTAAACAAACTCTTTTGCTTACATACCAGGCCTCTATGTTTTCTACTCACGTAAGCAACAGGTTCAATAATCTCAAAATCAATCCCGGGGTTTTCGGCGAGACATCAGTCGATAACATGTGCTGCTCAACTGGAAGATCTTGTCTTTTTTCCTCATGGTGGTTTTGAGATAATTCGAAGTGTTGTTTTGCATGTACCGTTCAGTATATGCAAAAGGGTTAAATAACCACTTGGAGATTGAGGTCCCTGTTGGAGACCGGCATTTGTTTTAAAGGTCTCCTATGATGCAAAGTTGGCTTTTTAATGATGATCTAGCAGTAATAATGTTTCCATAGAGTCTGCTTATGAGCACCAAACGTGATAAAATACGCCTTCTAAAAAAAAAAAAGATGCGTTTTGTGAGGTCAGATTTTTTTGAGAAGGCGTTTTTGTAATGGGAATGTATTAATCCTTTGAACGCATATTGTTTTGGGAAGCCAACCTCTTTACTTAAAAGACCCCAGCAGAAATCTGACCAGACCTGGACTTAGGAGACCAAGTGGGGCGGTAAGTCGCTGTTAGTCGCAGCACCGCATCATCTGCAAAAAGCAGAGGGCCCTAACATTTGTGTCCTCCTGTCCCACTCTTTCATGTTATGTTGTTGTATGTGCAAAGTGCACAGTAGCGTTTCTTGGAGACACACACACTGTCGGAGGCAGCCGTGGACAAACACAGCTCATTAGCATTGAAGCTACAGACACACTAAAAGCACATATAATGTCTAAAATCACCAGTAAACCAGAAATTATGCCAATTTCAGTGTAAAGTGTCTCAAAGCATGTGTCGCGTGGTGGCGCCCAGACTTCCAGGTGTGTGTTTGACTCTGGAGGCTGTAAAATACAGCTTCAGCTCCAGGTCCTACCGCTTCCGCTGTGTTCCACTTAGGGTGGTGCCATTGTAGACGAGCTTTCTCTCCAGTTGCAGTCGTCACTTCAATCGCTTATTTGTGATGTCAGCCATCAGCTCTAATTGTGCAGCATGTGTGCCAATGCTCCTTTTACAAGCTGTTAATAGCAGGGCTGTGAAAGGAACATTATACACATGTAGCCCCAAGACATAAAAACTATCAGCATAAACGATGCTTCACTGTGTGTAGGACGGATGAACACGCGTTAATGAGGCTGGCAAAGTGAACGTGCACACAAATATGTCAGCAACAACACTGATCATATATCATCTCCAGTAATACAGTAATACTACAGACTAGATATTACAGCATAGCAGCGGTTTTATCAGAACAATCAGCACAGTATTCCTCAATAAAAGAAGACAAAACATCTTTTAAAAAATTTTAGGCGGAACTCCTTCCACTGACACGAGTGTCCCATGGTTGACAACTCCTATTTTGTGATTGATTGCCTGAACTGTGACCCTTATCCAATATTGCTGTGCTTGCAATACTACTGAACAACACACAAAGTGACACCATTTTTTTGGTCTGAGCTCCTTAGAAAAGGGGTGTTTCACAAGTGACGTCGGCAAAGGCGCTAAACGCCTAGCAAACAAACCCTTCAAGAGGCAGCTCCTTGACTTTGTTCGGTATATTTTTCATCAAAATAGCAGGTATGCCAAAACGTTGTGTTGCCGCTGGCTGTTCACGGTGTCCGAGTGATACTGCAAGTTTGTTTTCTTTTCCAAAAGACGAAGGTTTAAGACTGCGGCGAATGAAGCAAGTACACAGACAAGGGACAACTGGACCGCCGCATCGCGTTCATTTCACTGACGACTGCTATGAAGGAACACCTTTACAAGAAGCATTTGGCTTGAAAGTGCGGCGTAAACGCATTTTGGATGCTAGGATGCTATTCCTGATGCTACGCTACGCAGGAAAAAGGAGGAGAAGGACGTCAAAGTTGCCACAGAACAGAGTAAGTCGTGTCTTATTTCCATCCAGTATTCTAAACACTATGCCACCATAGCCACAAGCATTCAAAGCATTATACATGTTAGAAAACATATTTTCACTGCGATATGTCCACGGTGGCGACAAACTACACGATAAAAAAGGCTCTAAAGACCCCTTTACGCTCATTAAGAAGCCGATTTAAAGGAATAATTGAAGGATAAGCAACTCCAAGGTAATTTACACTTGCATGTGTTTGTCATCGTACACCTCCACATCACACACTGTATAGTCCCATCGTCGGTGGTTTGAATAAATACGGCTTAATTGCTTCTGCAAGTTCTCCATTTTATCTCCAGATGTTTCTTCCACCTCAAAAACGATTGAAATAATCTTTGCTGTCATCACTGTAAACATCTTCTGTCTCGTCCATCCGCTCCTGTTAGTTTACTGTGCCTAAGATGACACTTCCGGAAAACAGCACTTTTCTGCGGCGGTCAGTGAACACTTCTCTCGCCACGTATTATAAATGTAATTTCTACGAATTTACCGTTTGCTTTCCAAAAACTAACAACGTAGAACATAATTACAAACAATATAGGACATATTTGAGCAAAGTTGATAAATCATGTCAGTGAACCTTTAAACATTACAGTGTTTAGGTTCACTCTTTGCATTGTTTAGGGCAGGGGTGTCCAAACTTTTTTCCAGCAGGGGCCACATAGTTTAGCCGGGTTTAGGGCTTTATGGTGCAAAGCAAGGTCCATAAAGACATGCTTGGATGATTTTGGTGTGGAGGAACTTACACAGAACCTTGATTAAAACGCCCTCTGGGGTGGACCGAACAGAGACGGTCAGCCAGACAGCCCTCACTCAGGTCCGACATCAGAATGAAAGCTTTCCTTCCACTTTCACTTCCTTTATGACCAAATACTTTTGTCTATTCAGTCATAGAGCCCAGTTTTCATCGTAAATTTTCACTCAAATTTGGCCTCGGCTTTTGTGCTGAAGCGCCCGAACAAAGCAGGTGCAGATTCATCGTCTGTGGCTTTTTTTTTGAGTGTGACTGCTAAATAACTCACCATGGGGCCAAAGAAACTTGCGTGTGCCAGCAATTTCATAAAGAAGGGGAGAAACTCTGGAATTCAAAGTCCAAGTCCATTCATAATTTGTAATTATTTTGCATTGTTTTCTGCATGTAAACCTAAACATAACCTAAACCAAATTATTCTACATCTATTCTATATTGTATTTTTGTTCACGTTTTTGTATTAATTGTATTTACATTATTTCCTACGGTAAAAATTGCCTCGGTTATCGTATGTTTCGGTTTCTGTCAAACCTTTTGGAACGATTTAATGACGGTAACCGAGGTGCCACTGTACAGTGCAGGGCTGTCCAAAGTGCAGCTCGGGGGGCCATTTACAGCCTGCGACTGTTTTTGTGTTGGCCCGGGGCACATTCTAAAACTGTTATTTAACAAGAAAACGAAAAAAACAACAGCAAAAATGGAAACATGAGGAGTAATTTTGCGAGTATAAAAATAAACAGTAAGAGAAAAAAGTTGTAATCTGGCGAGAAAAGGCATAATTTTACAAGAATAACATTGTAATATTATGAGGAAAAATGTCATTTTAGTAGCATTAAATAGACATTTTTTAAAATACTTTTCTTTTTTTAAGTGGTAATATGCAAAACAAAGAAAACAACAAATAAAATTTATTTTTTATTTTTTATTAGATTGCAGAAAAAGTTATATTATGGGAATAAAGCCCAAATTTTATGGGGAAAAAAGTCAGAATATTAAGAAAATAAATTTTCCGAAGATTATTCAAGAAGAAATTTTAAATATTTTAAAAATCTAAAAAGCAAAAATGGGCAAAAAGAGCGAAGTTTATACTAATAATAAGCTTTTTCACCTATATCACAAAACTGAGATGCAGGTTTTTCTTGTTTTTTGTTACTTCTTTGCATATCATAGATAGATAGGATAGATAAGACAAATCAAAGTGATCTTTGCATCCTTTCATTTGTTTGGATACGTCTGGTTTAGTGTATGATCAATGCCTGTTGCAACGCTAAGGATATGATGACAAGATGCAAACCCGAGGGCTACATGAAAGAAAAAAATGTGGAATTGAGTCACCGTGTAGCGTAAATCAAAATATAGCATTGGGCATACCAATTTACAGGAAACCCCCCTTGAAGAGAATGCTGTTATTACGCGCATATAGTCCGTGTTTAGTGTTTTCATTTCAAGTTTAAAGTCAAGGCTTGAGGAATACACACTTAAGATTAAGGTTTTAAGATTTATTGATGAGAGGTACTTACCAGTGTTTATACAGGCGGATACGGATGCAGCCTTCCTTCCGTATGTGTGTGCTGCATGTCTGGACCTGTGCTATCACAGCCCTACCTGCAAAACATAAATGTGGAATTTCCCGATGAGAAACTTTTTGGCAAAGTTTGTCTTATTCCTGTTGCAAGTCTGTTTTAGCACATACTAGATATATTTATGCAATGTGCATGCTTGCTGCTTCGTGTTCTGCCAACAAAACTGTACTGATGCAACCTATTCCAGTGTAGTTGCTCACAATGTGTTTTTGTCGCCCCCAAGTGGCCGATATTATAGTACAGGTATATACAGTACCTGTACAGTTGAGTGTTGGAAGTGCGTTGTCCAAAATCTAGCCCTGATGCTGGAATTTAGACAGATTAAAGGTGCTTTTAGGAAGCCCTAGCAGACTGATGGCGTACAGTCTTTACTATGACTTATTATTAGTTAAGTAAAATGCATATTGAAGCAAATTTTACGTATTATTGACGTAAATTAAGCATTCTAAACCATAAAAATGGCTAAAAAAAATGCTCACACAAATACAGTCGTCCCACGTTTATCGCGGTTAAAATAAGTGAATTTCCGCGAAGGAGTATTCAATATTATTAAATGGAATATTTTCTTAGTTAGAGCATAGAAGAAATGGTTATGACTTTTCAAAAACGGGTTTTAACATTATTAGAGCCCTCGGGATATAAAATAACAACCCTATAGTCACTTTTACGCTCCTATTATTTTTTGTTTACATCACATTGCGCAGGCCACGGGATCACTGCAGGGACATAACAGACGGCTCCCTGCTAGCATGGCAAGCTACTGAGCTTACTAGTTAGCTGCTCCAATTTACTTATTCTAAACTTAAGAAAGTGTTTCAAACGGACTGGGGAATAAGGACAAAGAAGCCAAAAACTTACCACTTCCACACAGAATGAGAGTAGAACCTTTTTTCCACTCGATCTCAGTCATGGCAGGTCCGTCTCAGCCATGGCATGTCGGCTCGGCTCTGCTGGCTCAGTAGCCAGTCGACATGCAGTCTGAAAGGTAATCTCACGTCACGTCTCATAACATACTACATATAACTTCAGGGGTGCTCACACTTTTTCAGCCTGCGAGCTCCATTTAAAATGACCAAGTCCCAAAGATCTACCTCCTACTATACAGTAAATATAGAAAATATATATATTTACAATATTTATGAAAAAAGTACGTATTTATGTATATCCGAGGTGCACGCACTTTTTCAGCATACACGTTACAAGTCAAAATGATCTACCTCTTTCTGTAAAACATAAAGTATATATAACATCTAACAGGTAAACATTGAAATACTACTGTAAATATTAATGATTAGCATTTTACATTCACATTTTCAAAGTTTACAGGTAATCAAAGTAGTTGATATCATAATTATATTCAATATGGCAATAAAGATAATGACACATAACTCCTCAATAGTTGTGTACAGTCAAAATAGGTACGTACGTGACGTTCACTAGGCGACACAGTTCATGTATTACATCCAGTTAGCATTGGCTGTCAAACATTAGCCATATACAAGAACTGAAATTGGTTATGCAAAAAGACAATGCAGCCGAAGTCAAGGTGACATATTAAAAAGGTTTCAGCAACGGGCACATTTTCCATTTCATCATGAAATAATAGTTGAAGAAGCGGACGTGTAGAAAACACTGATTTCTGTAGTGGAGTTCATGACGCCAAGCAAAGCCATCAATAATAAACTTTTTTTTCTACATAGCTGGCCGCTACAAGTGAACAGATAGCTTTTGTTGTAGATGTAAGCATGTTACTGCTGAGTTAGTTTATCCGTAATCAGAATAACAAAGATGAAAGTTGCATCTCCGTGTGTATCTTGAAACGCCGCGGGGGAGCAAGAGCGAACCAGGAGGGGAGCTTCATGTCAGCTGACTGATGTCATATGACATCCACAAAGTGACGTTTACGCGATCCACCCAAACTACCTTGGCGATATACCTGTAGCTCGCGATTGACGTAATGGGCACCCCGGTACGCATTAAAAGACATTGATTAAATGCAGTATTCCACACTGGCCACTAGGTGTCACTAGTAGCACACGGATCAGCCTTGAGCACGGAACGACACACTTTTATTGTAATTATCTCACAACAGGCATAACAATAATAAAAAGATTCAACACTGAACCCCTGATGTCACTTCCTGTCTACACATCTGGAAGACATTTATTGCAACACACACAAGCAAAAGTCTTATTTATGTCTTAAATAGCTCATTTTCTCTTATTATGTCTACTATATTGTGTAATAGGAGTGTAAATGTGACTAAAGGGGTGTTATTTCATGTCTAGAGGGCTTTAAAGATGTTAAAAACCTTATTTAGAAGGTCGTAAACAAGTTTTCTATGCTCCAACTACAAAAAAATTCAATTTATAGAAAAGTAATAAATACCAGTTTTGAACTTGAAAAGTGAGCATTTCTCAAAAGTGTAGCGGGATGATGGATTTTTCGCACTTTTGGTGCTCTGGGGACACATTTTACTGTCATTAAAAGATCAAGTTTGCATAATAATAGCTACTCTGTACTAGCTCATATACAGTCATATACATATACTCTCATATATAGTCATATACCCTCATATACAGTCATATACATATACTCTCATATATAGTCATATACCCTCATATACAGTCATATACATATACTCTCATATATAGTCATATACCCTCATATACAGTCATATACATATACTCTCATATATAGTCATATACCCTCATATACTGTCATATACATATACTCTCATATATAGTCATATACCCTCATATACTGTCATATACATATACTCTCATATGTAGTCATATACCCTCATATACAGTTATATACATATACTCTCATATGTAGTCATATACCCTCATATACAGTCATATACATATACTCTCATATATAGTCATATAACCTCATATACAGTCATATACATATACTCTCATATATAGTCATATACCCTCATATACAGTCATATACATATACTCTCATATATAGTCATATACCCTCATATACAGTCATATACATATACTCTCATATATAGTCATATACCCTCATATACAGTCATATACATATACTCTCATATATAGTCATATACCCTCATATACAGTCATATACATATACTCTCATATGTAGTCATATACTCTCATATACAGTCATATACATATACTCTCATATATAGTCATATACACTCATATACTGTCATATACATATACTCTCATATATAGTCATATACCCTCATATACAGTCATATACATATACTCTCGTATGTAGTCATATACCCTCATATACAGTCATATACATATACTCTCGTATGTAGTCATATACCCTCATATACAGTCATATACATATACACTCTCATATATAGTCATATACCCTCATATACAGTCATATACTGTACATATACTCTCATATTCATATTCTCATAGTCATGTACCCTCATATACTGTACAGTCGTCCCTCGCAATATTGTGGTTCCTTTATCGCTCCCTTGCTATATTGGTTTATCAGAAATTAATGTATTAATAAATGATGGCTGTTTTGTGGTAGAATATGGTCTTATTATTAGTCAAAACATGTAAATACAAGTGATATGTAGTATTCTGGTCACTAGGCGGCGGTAATGACACAAAACATTGAAACATTAACTTACATTACATTACCTTAACAATGCGTGAAAGTCATGAAGTCAGCCATGGCATCTCCTGTGGAAGTGGTCAGTTTTTGGTTTCTTAAGTTTAGAAGAAATAAAATTGAGGCTAACTGGATAGCTCGCTAGCTTGCTCAGCCATCTTGAGTCCCTGCAGCATAAGAGTTGCAATGTGGTGCAAACAATGAATAATAGGAGTGTAAAGGTGACTATAGGGGTGTTATTTCATGTCTATGGTGCTCTAATAATGTTTAAAAAAAACGTAATCAGCGTTTAAAAAAAAATCCCATTTATTAACATCGGGCCTCATTCACGAACATCTTCTTAAAAGTCTTCTTAAGAAGTGTACTTAAGAAGGCGTGGGTTGGAAACTGCGCCACATTCACGACACGTTCTTAAGTAGGGATAATCGTTCGCACCGGTGTTCTTAGGTTGATGAATGCCAACTGCGATGCCCGCGCATGTGAGCCCTAATTTGCATAGGTCACCGCCTATTATTTCCTATATAAGGTCAAAAATGTGCCGTGCGCAACAGGCAGCTGGAGGCGGAGATGGCAACGCGCAAGGGCAAGACTGAGGAGCAGCTGGACAACAAACAAACAAAAGCTTCAATTCTACTGAAATAGAGGTGCTTTTACAAGGAGTGAGCGAACACAAGACCACCTTATTTTCACGTGTATCCACCGGTCATCAGGCCATCCAAAAAGAGTCGGCATGGAGCACCATTGCAGGAAACATAAATGCCGTTTCCACGGAGAAACGCACCACCGCAGAGGTTAAAAAGAAGTGTTTTGACTTAAAATCAGAGTCAAAAAAAAGATTGGACTGCACCGGAGGGATCTGGAGGAAACGGGAGGCGGGCCATCAATCAGAAACCAAACCATTTTGGAAACTCTAGAAAATATTTACACGATCATGATGGAAAAATAAAGTCAAAATACATAGTTTGTGTGTGACAATTTATGTGGTTTCTGTGGTTACATTTGATTAGACGCTGCCTAATTAATACAGCAGCCCCGTGCTCTGGCTCAAGACGTGGCTGGGGGCGCATGTCGTTATCTGGGGGTGCTCCGTGCGCAATAGGCACACCACGTTTCATTGTGATGTTATTCTGATGATCCTGCACACCTGCAAGAACAGAGAGGGAAGCCTGAAGCCTGAAGCGGGACATCAAATATTCGTGGCTTTCAGCAAATAAATCTACATGGTCCCTTTACATTCTCTCTCTGTGCAGTGCACGTCCAGCCAGCTACTTTTTTTTTTGATGAATTGGGATTTGAATATATATTTATCCATGGAGTATATTTTAGTTGTTTTGATGATAAATAGTTGTTGGAATATTTTATTTGCACTACATTTTTTGGGATCAGGTTGCAAAATCCATCATGAGGGCGATTGCGCAAGTGCAAGCTTTGCTTGTGCGTAAGAGTCCTCCTGAGTGTTCGTAGAATTTGTTCTTAGATCTAAGAACTGTGAGTTAAGAACACGTTTCGTGAATGCCAAAAATCTTCGTAAGAAGGCTTTAAGAACACATTTGTGCGTAAGAACGTTCCGTGAATGAGGCCCATTGATTCCTATATCGCAGAAATTCATTTAACGTAGTCTGGTCTGGAACCAATTAAATGCCATAAATGAGGGATTACTGTTTACGCGGGGAGGGCTCATCTAGTTCAGGGACGGTCATCATGTCCATGAGGAAGGAGGTTTTGAACTTGAAAAGTGAGCATTTCTCAAAAGTGGAGCGGGTTGATGGATTTTTCTCACATTTGGTGCTCTGGAGACACGTTTTACTGTCATTAGAAGGTCAAGTTTGCATAATAGAGAAGTGGTGACATCAGCGTGGTACCTCCTCAAGCCCCCTTTGACTTTTCTACTCTGTACTAGCCTCTGTAGGCTACTATAGCCTCCTGGTATCTCATGCACACTCTCGACACAGCAAAACATCAGGCCATAGAGCGTTGTGTTGCAAGTTCCTAAATTGACTACTTTTCCCGAACAAGTCGCCAACTGGGGAGTCACAAAATAAATCAACGCCTTGCCCTCAAATTGCACCACTTATAAAGAGTGTAACATCAGCACAAACCCCGTGATCGATGGTGCTGCATTCTCATTCTGCGCAAACGCCACTGCATACATAAATAGGCCTCAAGCTGATTTCATATTAATACAGGGACCCAAGATACATGGCTGCCTGCAGGGGAAGGGGGGGGACACACATTCAAGTACCCACTTGAAGACGAACTACATACCTTATGAGCTATGCCCGCTTGCAGAACTTCAATTCTCCACCAGAGAGATGAATGAAAATGTTCCAGATGACGATGTGACCCTCGCCAGGCGCCACAGTGAACACTGAGGAGCACAGGCGTTGTTAAACATCACTGATATGTTTTGTGCTCGTGTACGTTGACCCGAAGGAAATATATCGTAGCAGCAGCGGCACGTACGTCCACGGTGACCTGTGACCAATCAATGCTGCTTTTCGGATGGCTCCACATCAATAAATCACATGACCTTGGTGGGACCGTAAGCGATGCTTTGCAAAACTGCTACTTACTTGACTGCTTGGTGTCCAACAGAACATCAGAGGGTTGTGATGTGGAGGACCAACCTGGTGGACAATTTAGCAGGTGTCAGTGAGGACAAAAGCAATGTTATTATGTATGAATGTAATAAATATGTTTAAGTAAAGAAAAACAAGAGTGTTCAGTAAATACTTACATGCGTGTGGAGACATACGGGAAGGGTGTTCAAAAATTTTGACACACTTTGTCATTCAATAACATGGGAAAGTGTCTCCAAACTTTTGACTGGTGTTGTATGCATGAGGCCCATATTTGGCCTTGTTGGAAGTCTGTGCTCTATTGATGTGTTTTCATCTTATCAAGGCTGAGTCATGAAGGTCTTTTGGTCCGTCTCGTCCATTTACTGTCGCCTTTCAACCAACCGTCTGCTCACTTTCATAACGCAAGCATTTATCTCTTTTAGCGCCCATAAAGAGTAGTAAGTGTTTTCATGCACACGTCGCTGTTTGTGCTTTTATTCCTCATCTTTTTTTTTTTTTATCACTGCAAGACAAAAACTGAAAGAGTCAATACAGTGAGTGGTACCTCATTTTCGTTATTAATTTGTTTCAAAAGGGCAAATGAAAACCGAAACATACAAATAGAAACATTATTTTCCCATAGAAAATAATGTAAATCCAATAAATCCTTTTCTAATTCTAATTCAATTGTGTTTTTCACCTTCTTTATCAAATTGCTGGCACTCACAACTTTGTTTGGCCCCATGGCGGGTTATTTAGTCGCACTCAATTAAAAAATGCACAAACAGTGAGTCAGAAACGTGTAGGGTGCTTTGTTTGGGCACTCAGTTTCGAGGAACGATATACTGCAGGGCAAACAGACTAGTTTGTTACGTGCAATAGTGTACAAAAATCAAGTCAAAATTTTGGTATTACAATTTTCCAATAAAAACCCAATCATACAAAAACTGGGGCATGCAAAAACCAAAGTTTGACTGTAGTTTGTTACAAAGAATAGTGTACAAAAATCGAGGCAAAATTTGGCCAACATTTTTGACAAAAAAACAAATCATGTGAAAACTGCGGCGTACGAAAATCAAGGTTTGACTGGAATTTGTTACATGCAGTATTGTACAATTTTGATGAAAAACCGAATCATACCAAAACTGGGTTATACAAAAACTGAGGTTTGACTGCAGTTTGTTAGGCGTAACATTGTACAAAAACTGAGACAGTGTACTCAAACGAAGGCAAAAGTTTAGTGAACATTTTCAACAGACACCCAATCATACGAAAACTGGGGCGTGCAATAAAGGAGGTTTGACTGGAATTTGTTACGTGCAATATTGTACAAAACTGATGCAAAAAGAAACATTTTCTACAGAAAACAAATCATACCATAAGTGGGCCGTGCAAAAAATCAGGTTTTTACTGCAATTTGCTACATGCAATACTGTATGAAAGGTGCAATATTGCACAAAAATGGAGTGTACAAAAACAGAGGCAAACTTTTGCCAATTTTTTTTTACGAAAACCGGATCATACAAAACCAGGGGTGTCCAAAAAAACAAGGTATGACTGGTTTTAATTACATGCAATATGGTACAAAAACCAAGGAAAAATTTTGGCAAAAATGTTCAACAAAAAAACAAATCATACCAAAACTGGGGCATACGAAAACAGAGGTTTGAGTGTAGTTTGTCAAGTGCATTATTATACAAAAACCTGGGTAAAAATTTACATTGAAAAACAAATCATAATAAAACTGGAACGTAAAATAAAATTGTTTTGACTGTTTTTTCTTTCACGCACTATTACACAAAAAGTGAGGCAAAATTTTGATAAAAAAAATAAATCATACCAAAACTGGGTCGTACAGAAAACAAGGTTTGACCAGAATTTGTTGCGTGCATTAGTGTACAAAAACCAAGGCAGGATTTTTTCCAAAAATTTTCGATGGAATTTGTTTTGTGCAATATTGTACGAAAACCGAGGCAAAATTTTGGTGAACACTTTCAACAACAAAAAAAAATCACACAACAGGGACGTATGAAAACTGAGGTTCGATGGGTTTGTTATTAGCAACAGCATACGAAAACCGAGGCAAAATCTTGGCAAAGGTTTTGACAAAAAACGAATCGTACAAAAACTGGGGCCAACCTTTAACACCTGCCAAAGTTGACAGAAACAAAACAGAAACATTGTTTTGTAATAAAGCAGTTGCGGGATATGTGATTTTTTCAAAACCTGCTTCTTGATGATGCTTGCTTGTAGAAGTGCATGTCACCACACTGACAGTTGTTTCTAACATCCCTCTAAAGTTTTTAAATAAAGTCATATTTGGCCATTAATATTTCTCAGCTTTCCTCTCGTCTGACCTTTCCCTCTTTCCTCTGAGGGCTTTGACTCTGCAGAGCCTCAGAGCAAAATGGAAGGGAGGAGGTCAGATTATTTATGAGCGCTTTTTTCTGTCGTGTGTCCTCGTTGGTTTCAGTTTTAGTCAACATATTGTTAAACGCACGCCCCTCTGACAGCGTCAATGAAAGGACAGCATCGTGATGCTATTTTACTGCTTAATGATGTTTATGCACGCGCATGATTCATAATTCTCTGTTGAAACTTTGATCCGGTGCTCCCTGATCACCTTTTCCAGCGTCCATTCTTCAACACATTCATTGTTATTCTGCACAGCGCCAACCGTGTGTGCTAGGGTCACTCCAAAGCTCGGCTCCTTGCCGGTCAGTCGGCTGATTTTCACCACTGCAGTCCAATCAGCTGACTTTGAGCCATTGATGAACGCAGTGGGGATACAGCAGCATATTTCCCCCCCCCCAAACGGTTTTGCTCAGTTTGCTGGACTTTGGAACACAGAAACACACACAAAAAACGCAAAATACACAAACAGAGTTAAAGGAAAACTGCACTTTTTTTTTTGTTTTTTTAGAATTTTGCCCATCATCCACAATCCTTACGTGAGACATGAACACACATGTCCTTCTCTTTCCTGTGTGTTCTGAAGACATAAAAAGAGCTGAAAAGAGGCAGCTAATTAATTCACGTAATGGGACACACCTAGGCCTCTATTAAAATGCCTCCAAAAACCTCCAACAAGGTTTTATGGTTTCATATCCATGCTGTGAGCATGTAGTACCAGGCACATTCATGATAACATGTAATATCTATCGGTCATTTTGAGCATTAGCGGAACTAACATTGATTTCACATAGCAACATAGAAAGGAACGCTACACCTAGCGTTAAAACAAAAACACAGCAGCAGTGGTGGCAGCTCCAATAGGTAGCGTTACCTTTCGCTAGTGGCCTGAGGCGCTGTGAGTGAGTGTGTGTTGAAGCTAATCACTAGCTGGCTAGTAGCTAGCCCGTGTGGTGTGGTGAGGTGTCACTACACCGTTAAAGTAGTTATTCGGTGTAACAATGTTAATAATAATAATAATGACAATGTCGCTGTGGCTTGGTTAATATGCAGGTCACATGATGTAAATGGAGCGCTTTTTGGAGGTTTTATAGGTGGAATAGGTGTGTCCCATTAGGTGCATTCTTAGCTGCCTCTTTTTAGCTACTTTTATATCTTTAGAAGGCACAGAAAAGAGAAAGACGTGTGTTCATGCCTCACACAAGGATTGTGGATGATGGGCAAAATTCCGACACCAAAAAAGAGCAGTCTTCCTTTAAATTTTGAGATGCTCATTGAACTGAAGTATTGCGTTACGAGAGGGGGGGTTGGCGTATTTTTCAAAAAAACAAGGCAAATTTTTCAGTTGTTTTGTCGAGGTTCCAGATTGGCAGTAGAGGCGAATCCGCCTCACTATTTCTTTAAAGATACAAGTTACAACTCTTGTTAGTAAGCCAAAGTTCAAAGCAAATGCCTAGCAACACAATGTCCCGGAACGTCTCAGCCCAGTGGAAGAATTCGAGGACGGGTCCCAGGAAAACGGAGGAAAGGGACAAGACGGCGATAAATATGAATGAGTGAGAGAAAGTGCCAGGATTGGGGATGATTAGATTAGATGAGATTAGATTAGACAGAATTGTATTGATCCCCTGGAAATTAAAGTTCCAGTAGCAGCAACACCCTACACAGTGTACAAGACGGTGGTAATGTATACAGTATGTACTGCTGGTAATGCATGTACAAAAATCTAAAGGAAAAACTCAGAATGGATGAGATGGAACAGAGCACACACACGAACAATCGTATTGTCACTGGGCTCAGCTCAGCATTACGCGCACTGAGAAGCGAGCTGAAAGGAGGAAGAAATGTCTCAATAAATGAGCATCTGATGAAACAATACGCTGGCATAGGCAAGAAAGCACGCGGCTTAAGGAAGCAGTGGAATATTCAAGGCGATTGGAGCGCCAACTGCGGAACCTCCGCCAAGTTAAATGGAGGACCAGAAGAAGCTGAACGGAGTTACAACACAAAGGACTGCTGAACAAGACCATCTGGAACTGGAAGTTCGGATGCCAATATCAGCTCAATCAAACAATACAATCCATGCACTGAACATTACAGTGAGTTATTTCTTCATTTATACCCCGCATATTTATATACTATTCTTATACACTAACCTGCATTTATTATTTATTGTTTGCTCTTTTATATTTCATCTCCTTGTTTAGTTACAGTATTTATTGTTCTACTTATTTATTATTCTGTTTCTTTGTTTTTCTTTTCCCTCGTCGTTGGTCACTGAATAATTTAGGCTACATATTGCCTACTTCGTTCTCTCCCTATTAGGAAATGGACACCTAAACACATTTTCGTTGCAAAACTGCAAAAACGTATGCTGGTGAGAATGAACGTTCACTAACAGACACGGAGAAGGGTCAGGATGAAATACTGGAAGATTGGCTTCTTCCTTCAACTCCCACTGGATCGGTTTGCAGCCGAGTGTGAAGCGGCTCGGGTTGACAATCAGCCCCTCCAAGTCGGAGTCCACGGTTCTCGCTCGGAAAAGGGTGGCGTGCCGTCTCCGGGTCAGTACCTGGAGTTTCAGAACCACGGGGTCTTGTTCACGAGTGAGGGAAGGATGGAACGCAAGATCAACAGGCAGATTGCATCTGGTGAAGAAGGAGCTGAGCCGAAAAGGCAGAGCTCTCAATTTACCGGTCCATCTACGTTCCCACCCTCACCTGTGATCATGAGCTTTGGGCAGTGACCAAAAGGACAAGATGGCGGGTACAAGCGGCCAAAACGAGTTTTCTCCATAGTGTGGCTGGGCTCTCCCTTAGAGAGAAGGTGAGAAGCACTGTCATCCGGGAGAAACTCAGAATAGAACCGCTGCTCCTCTGCTTTGAGAGGAGCCAGATGAGGTGGCTCGGGCATCTGGTCAGGATAGGTAGGAGGCCTTGGGGAAGACCCTAGGACGTGTTGGAGAGACTATGTCTCTCAACTGGCATGGGAACGCCTCGGGATCCTCGGGAGGCGCTGGACGAAGTAGCCGGGGAGAGGGAAGTTTGGTCTTCCCTGCTTGGATGGATGGATGGATGGTCTTGGATGGATGGATGGATGGTCTTAGATGGATGGATGGTCTTCTTCCCAGTGATTTTCAGATATGACGAATTGTGCAAGTATATAAGTCCACTCTATATAAGTCATATTTATCAAAATCGGCATCATAACTTCTCCTACTTTGTTTGCTAATTTAATAACAATAACAATCTTCGAGACATATTTTTCCTGGTGTGTGTGTGAGTGACTGGGAGAAAAGTTGTTGCCACCACTTGGTTAGCGGATGTAAATCTCTAGACCTTGAAAATATTTGCCTGCAAATCCATTTGCAAATCTATTTGCTTGCAAATCCATTACTTTTGTTTATAAATCTTTTTTAATGTTTGCAAATGTTTTTTTGCTTGCAAATCAATTTTTTTTGGTTCTCTAATGTTTTTTTTTGCAATTTTTTTTTCTTGTTTGCTAATCTTTTTTTTTGTTTGCTAATCTGTTTTTTGATTGCAAATCAGTTTTTTGTTTGCTAATCTTTTTTTCTTGTAAATCTATTGTTTTTATTTGCAAATCTTTTTTTGCTTACAAATACGTTATTTTTGTCTGCAAATCTTTTTTTTGCTTGCAAATAAATGTTTTTGTATGAAAATCTTTTTTTCACTTGCAAATACATTTTTTGTTTGCTAATCTTTTTTTGCTTGCATATCTTAATAATCTGATAATCTTTTTTTTGCTTTAAATTTTTTTTCTTGTTTGCTACTCTTTTTTGCTTGCAAATCTATTATTTTTATTTTCAAATAATTTTTTGCTTCCAAATCATTTTTTTTGGTTTTGCTAATGTTTTTTTTTTTGCTTGCAAATCCATTTTTTTGTTTCACAAATCCTCTTTTTCCTTACAAATACGTTATTTTTGTTTGCCAGTCTTTTTTGCTTGCAAATTCATTACTTTTGTTTGCTAATTATTTTTATTTGCTTGCAAATCCATTTTTCGTTTGGTAATATTTTTCCGCTTGCAAACACATTTTTTGTTTGCTAATCTCTTTTTTGCTCGCAAATAAAAAAAATGTTGTTTGCTAATCTTTTTTTACTTGCATATCCATTATTTTTCTTTGCTAATCTTTTTTTTTGCTTACAATTTATTTTCTTGTTTGTTGCATTTTTATTTAATCGGACAAAAAGACACAAATTTCTCTCCATAGAATGCAAGACAACACATCCTTTTGTTTACTAATCTTTTTTTTGGTTTGCAAATCAGTTTTTTGTTTTTGCTAATCTTTTTTGCTAACAAAGCTATTATTTTTATTTGCAAATGTTTTTTTGTTTGTAAATCTCTTTTTTGCTTGCAAATCCATTTTTTTGTTTGCAAATCTTTTGCTGTTTGCATTTGTTTTGCTTGCAAATCAATTTTTTGTTTGATTGGATAAAAAGACACAAATGTATCTCCTTAGAATACCAGACAGCGCACCTTTTCGGTGAAACAACATACAGTGTACATGTATAATTGTGTCAGTAGGGTATCATGTCTAAATGAGCCAATGTGCTTACCATGCTTTGCCTTCTTGAATGATGCTGCAGCAGAGGTCGGAAGCGGCGCTAATGAAAAGCCCGCCTTGATTCCCTCTTTTCATCTGAGAGACACACAGGCGACAGGCTGTAATGAGATCGGAATGGAACATGGAAAATGGATTTCAGATGTCTGAAAATAGGAAGGACGGAGAAGGGCGGCGGCATCCTGCATGGAGATAAAGTATTAAGCCATGGACTGGAGGGAGAGTAATGAGCCAACGGCTGGTGGAGAGGCAGGAGATGATGTGTCCTCATAGGAGCTCGCCTCCTCGTCTTCTTCTCGTTCCTGGTGAAAGATCATGAGATGTATCTGTGGTTAAACTGTACTTTATTTGGAAGAGAAGCCAAAACAAATAAAATCATAACACATCATGTAACTAAACTCAATCTTCATCAATCAGAGCAAAATGGGGTGCACTACTCGGCTGCAACCAACAGAGGCGCTGTTGACTCAGTCTCAACAAGTTTATTGTCTGAAGAAGAAGAATTGTTGCAAAGCATTTGGTTCAAAGTAGCATTTACTTATTTCTAATAAACAAGCAATTCGTTGATTAGTTGCTTGTTAGTCTGTTGTTTCCTTTCAATCTAAATGGGATATTCTGTTCATTCTCGGTAAATGCCCATTGCTACCGTGAAGTCAGCCCATCCTGTCAGTCCCTGGTGGTGTAATGGTGCAAAAAATCCATTCATTTGTTATTTTGCACAAAAAATATTTTTTTAGGTTAGGTTTTTGGGGGGCAATGTCATTTTTTTCATGGGGCCCAGAATTCCTGGCAGCTCGCTGTTTGCGATAGTAGCTAGCCGGTGTGGTGTGGCGAGGTGTCACTACACCATTAAAGTAGTTCTTGGGCGTAACAATGATAACTAGAAAAACACTCGGACAGCGCAGACCTCCGCCAAGTGCCATAGTTCCCCTCATGTTGTGATTCACGCCAAAATAATAATCCCA
Source organism: Dunckerocampus dactyliophorus (assembly GCF_027744805.1). Classification (NCBI taxonomy): domain Eukaryota; kingdom Metazoa; phylum Chordata; class Actinopteri; order Syngnathiformes; family Syngnathidae; genus Dunckerocampus; species Dunckerocampus dactyliophorus. The sequence goes on from NC_072826.1 coordinate 28,057,044, forward strand.
CATTTTTTGGACTAGTCTTTGATATTTTGTAGAACCTGTTGGAAACTTTTTTTTATAAGTGCTCTGACCTTTTTTGTGGAATTATTCCAAAAATGGTCCTATCTTGCGATGTTAAAGAACCGTTTAAAAAATTCCTGGATCCAGACTGTGATCTGGATCACCCCCAAAATGTAATAAATTCTTCCATATCCCATTTCCGACATTTCCTGAAAATTTCACCCAAATCCGTTCAGCACTTTTCAAATTATTTTCAACACAAACAAACAGATAAACGCCGGTAAAAAACATAACCTCTGGGCTGCGCGGAGTTAAAAACAATGTCGCTGTAGCTTGGTTAATATGCAGGTGGAACGTTGTTGATGCTTTTTGGAGTTTTTTTTCATGACGGCTTTATAGGCAGATTAGGTGCGTCCCATCGCGTGCATTAAATAGCTGCCTCTTTTTATCCGTGTTTATAGCTCTAGAACACACAGAAAAGAGAAAGACGTGTGATGACGTCTCTCGTAAGGATTGTGGATGACGGGCGACATTTTTTAAAAAAGTGCAGTTTTCCTTTAACATGTGAGCAGATCAATAGCAAATCAATCAAATATTTCTCCTGTCTGATAATGAAGCACAAAGAGGCTGTAAAAGGAAGGTATGGTGGTGTACAAGGACACATTATAGTGTCCGTAATAAACGCCTGGCTGTGTGTGTGAGAGACAATGAGTACACAGGAGGCAAATGAATAGAGAGTGCAGTAAAATGCCTTATAGATTCACCCCGAGTGCTTCATAAAGTGGCAGAGAACGAGAGCGCACAGACGAGACAATGTCGTCTGGATGCGTCTGTCTTTTTTGTGCGCAAGCCGTGTTTTTTCGTTTGTTTTACAGCCAGCTTGAAATGAACAAGGCAGAAGATGAGGAAGAAAAGCGCACCACTGTCAACACTCCTCCACTTCACTTTTCTACCGTGTGTTCAGGTGTTTCTCACCCGTATCGCCGACGAGCTTGCATGCACACGCACGCGTCTGTCTGTCCATTCACACGCACAAACAATGTTAACCTGTATGTCTGTTCACACACAAATATTTGTTCAAACTTCTCTCAAACCATCTGTCTGTCCAATCACGTACACACGTCATGCAAACAAGCGCTTGATCATTCTCATACAAGACGTAGAAAGGGGTTTGTACGTTCGCGTACAGCACAAACATGACGACAAAACCCGTCTGTCTATTCACAAACACACACCATGTAAACATCAGCTTGTTCATTTACATGCACACAACATGTACAGATGTAAAACGCAGTCTGTTAATTCACATACAGTACAAGCATGATGTAAACATCTGTCTATCCATTCACGTACACACATAATGTTGACATCCGGCATCTGCCTGTCCATTCGTATACAAACATGATGTAGACTGCCCAGTCACAAGCACGCATAATGTTAACATGTATGTCCATTCACACACATGCATACTGTGAATATCTGTATGTCCATTCACATGCAAACATAATGTTAACATGTCTGAACGTGTCTGTCCATTCACACACATGCATAATGTAAATATCTGTCTGTCCATTCACATCCACACATAATGTTAACATGTATGTCCATTCACACACATGCATACTGTGAATATCTGTATGTCCCTTCACATGCAAACATAATGTTAACATGTCTGAACCTGTTTGTCCATTCACACACATGCATAATGTAAATATCTGTCTGTCTATTCACATCCACACATAATGTTAACATGTATGTCCATTCACATCCACACATAATGTTAACATGTATGTCCATTCACACACATGCATAATGTAAATATCTGTTTATTCACATGCACAAATAATGTTAACATGTATGTCCATTCACACACATGCATACTGTGAATATCTGTATGTCCATTCACATGCAAACATAATGTTAACATGTCTGAATGTGTCTGTCCATTCACACACATGCATAATGTAAATATCTGTCTGTCCATTCACATCCACACATAATGTTAACATTTATGTCCATTCACGCATATGCATACTGTGAATATCTGTATGTCCCTTCACATGCAAACATAATGTTAACATGTCTGAACGTGTTTGTCCATTCACATCCACACATAATGTTAACATGTATGTCCATTCACGCACATGCATAATGTAAATATCTGTTTATTCACATGCACCAATAATGTTAACATGTATTTCCATTCATGCACATGCATAATGTAAATATCTGTTTATTCACATGCACAAATAATGTTAACATGTATGTCCATTCACACACATGCATACTGTAAATATCTGTCTGTCCAGTCACATGCACACATAATGTTAACATGTATGTCCATTCACACACATGAATACTGTGAATATCTGTATGTCCATTGACATGCAAACATAATGTTAACATGTCTGAACGTGTCTGTCCATTCACACACATGCATAATGTAAATATGTATATGTCCATTCACACACATGCATAATGTAAATATCTGTCTGTTCATTCACATCCACACATAATGTTAACATGTATGTCCATTCACGCACATGCATACTGTGAATATCTGTATGTCCATTCACATGCAAACATAATGTTAACATGGCTGAACGTGTCTGTCCATTCACGCACATGCATAATGTAAATATCGGTCTGTCCATTCACATCCACACATAATGTTAACATGTACAGTATGTCCATTCAGGCACATGCATAATGTAAATATCTGTTTATTCACATGCACAAATAATGTATGTCCATTCACACACATGCATACTGTAAATATCTGTCTGTCCAGTCACATGCACACATAATTTTAACATGTATGTCCATTCACACACATGCATACTGTGAATATCTGTATGTCCATTCACACGCACAAATAATGTTAACATGTCTGTCCATTCACACACATGCATAATGAAAATAGCTGTCTGTCCATTCACATGCACAATGTTAATGTTAATATATCTTGTTAATAATGTTAATATATGTCCATTCACATGCAAACATAATGTTAACATGTCTGAACCTGTTTGTCCATTCACACACATGCATAATGTAAATATCTGTCTGTCTATTCACATCCACACATAATGTTAACATGTATGTCCATTCACATCCACACATAATGTTAACATGTATGTCCATTCACACACATGCATAATGTAAATATCTGTTTATTCACATGCACAAATAATGTTAACATGTATGTCCATTCACACACATGCATACTGTGAATATCTGTATGTCCATTCACATGCAAACATAATGTTAACATGTCTGAATGTGTCTGTCCATTCACACACATGCATAATGTAAATATCTGTCTGTCCATTCACATCCACACATAATGTTAACATTTATGTCCATTCACGCATATGCATACTGTGAATATCTGTATGTCCCTTCACATGCAAACATAATGTTAACATGTCTGAACGTGTTTGTCCATTCACATCCACACATAATGTTAACATGTATGTCCATTCACGCACATGCATAATGTAAATATCTGTTTATTCACATGCACCAATAATGTTAACATGTATTTCCATTCATGCACATGCATAATGTAAATATCTGTTTATTCACATGCACAAATAATGTTAACATGTATGTCCATTCACACACATGCATACTGTAAATATCTGTCTGTCCAGTCACATGCACACATAATGTTAACATGTATGTCCATTCACACACATGAATACTGTGAATATCTGTATGTCCATTGACATGCAAACATAATGTTAACATGTCTGAACGTGTCTGTCCATTCACACACATGCATAATGTAAATATGTATATGTCCATTCACACACATGCATAATGTAAATATCTGTCTGTTCATTCACATCCACACATAATGTTAACATGTATGTCCATTCACGCACATGCATACTGTGAATATCTGTATGTCCATTCACATGCAAACATAATGTTAACATGGCTGAACGTGTCTGTCCATTCACGCACATGCATAATGTAAATATCGGTCTGTCCATTCACATCCACACATAATGTTAACATGTACAGTATGTCCATTCAGGCACATGCATAATGTAAATATCTGTTTATTCACATGCACAAATAATGTATGTCCATTCACACACATGCATACTGTAAATATCTGTCTGTCCAGTCACATGCACACATAATTTTAACATGTATGTCCATTCACACACATGCATACTGTGAATATCTGTATGTCCATTCACACGCACAAATAATGTTAACATGTCTGTCCATTCACACACATGCATAATGAAAATAGCTGTCTGTCCATTCACATGCACAATGTTAATGTTAATATATCTGTCCATTCACACATATGAATAATGTAGATATCTGTATATCCATTCACGTGCACAAAATAATGTTAACGTGTATTTCCATTCACACACATGCATACTGTAAATGTCTGTGACGGTTCTCATGCACAAATAATGATAACGGGTTTGTCCATTCACACACATACATCTGTCTATTCACATACAGACACAACATTTACATCTCCACATGTAAATGCCAGTTTGAGACGGGGATAGGATGTCACGCATGAGAGTTAGAAAGAAGGTGAGACAGACAGTCACTATTCCGTGAGTGTTGAGGTTGGACGCCGCCACTTCCTCCTTCTCTTGACATGACAGAGCCTAATTGGCTGAGTGTCTTTACATGGAGCATAAAAGAGGAGAGGTTCATTGCACTAATTAAAAGTCTCCACTTGTCTACGCCTCCAGCCTTCCCTGGAAGTGTTTCTCCTCAGCGAGCCATGCCTCACGGGCTGCTGGTAATTATGCACTTGAGTGCTTCATCACCCGCACTCGTTATTGTGCAGACAATGTGCAAATCACAAAGCGCGTTTGCCATTACTCCTGTTTTTAAACTTTGTTATCTGCTTGGCCGCTTCTGCCCAGAAGAGAGAGAGAGAGAGAGAGAGAGCGAGAGACACCCGCGCTTATTGGAAATTAATAGGCAAAAGCTCAACTTTATATTCCCTTCATAATTAGTCTGTTTTCTGTGCACGACATCCTGATGAATTATTATCCCGTTCATGTAGAATGGGATTTTTTTTCCACACACATCTACAAAATATCTCAATTTAAATGCTCTTCATCTGTTTTCATTTGAAAGTTAAATCCAGATGAATGTATTGACAGAGTGTAATTGCTTTTTGCTTTGTTTACATCAGACTAATCTACTTACCTTGGTTACACTAAGGCCCTGCCCAGACATTTTATTTATTTTTTTCGGTGGGTTGAAAAAAATCCGTGTCCACGCTGTGCCGGATTAGTAAATGGTTGCATCCAGACAGGAAGGGATCGCTGAGTAAAAACGATGTAATACACAAGACACACCTGCGTGTGGCGCTGTAAACAGACACGCAGACGAAACCACGACAACACCAAACCATCGAAGAAGAAATCGCGTGCTTATAAGTACGTCGTCTTCCGCTTTCCAAGGCTTATCTAGACTTCAATGATGGAAATTTCAGTTCTTTTTAGAGAGTCGGTTCTTATGGCTCAGCTCACTAAAAAGAACCGACTCTTTCGGCTCCCGAGTGGCTCCTCAGATTTTGTTGTTGTCTTATTTATCACAAAATGTGTATTGTGTAAAATGAATTACTAATGTAAAAAATACATATCAAATGTTTATTATTGAAATGGATTTATTTAAACCCCAACAAGCAGCTACAAAAATATATTATAAATAGAAAAGACAAAAACAGAGACCCATCTCAATAGACAAATGACGTCACAATAGGTCAGATCTCTTCATGCAAATTTCTCACGAACGAATCGGCTCTAAGAGCACCACGGTGTGTGTTTAACCCCGCCCCTCCCCCTGCTCAGTGTGGACACAGAGACGCCGCCACACATCTTGACCAACGACATTCGCCTTTAACAGAAAAAAAGGAAAAATCAAATCGGCGCCCAAGAACGCCAGCCAGCTCCTGTCGGTCATTTCAAAGAGCCGGCTCTTGCAGCCGATTAGTTTGTGACCGACACATCAAAACTAGACTTACAACAAAGTGGAATTACTTCTGCGAGTCTTTATGGAGTATAAGACAGCAAAATATCAGGAGGATGTCGACTGGGGTGAGTCATGCTTGTCGAACTATTCAGATATTATGTTGGCTTGTCATCAAAGCTCACTTCATGTGAAGGCGACGGGTGGCGTTGGGTCGGTGATGTCATTGTTTTTACAAAAATGACAAGCTGGCATTTTCAGATTTTCCCACTCTGGAAGCCGTTTTCAAAAATACCGTTTCGGGGCACCCAGACCGCTGTTTCCATGTGGACGAGATGCTGAAACGATCACATATTTTGCGGTTTTGACCTGAAAACGCTCCCGTGTGAATAGCCCCTAAGTGGTTGAAAAACACTTCAAACTGTGGATGGAACACTTGGCAGCAACAAGGACCTCGCTAGTTAGATTATGCATCAAAACCAAAAAAAACGGAATTGACCTTAATATTAAAACTTTAAGTCTTGGGTGCGCCCCGAGGGTGATTTGAAATAACATTACTGAGGTAATTAATAATAACAGAAAGCTCTGTTTTTAAATACTGTGTAATGTGTTGTTTTTAAGCCGTTTACAAAATTAAAAAACATAGAAAAATATCAAACCTTTGATTTTTCAGTATGCGGTCCTCGATGGAAAAAGTACACAAAACGCATCCGGTATACCAAAAAGAAGAAAATTAATCTTTAAGCGCTAACTGTAATAATAATTTAAAGGGATAGTTGGGATTTTTTGACAGGAAGTTGTATGACATCCCCATCAGCAGGACTACAGCCACAATGACTTACCCCCCCGCCCCATATACCAGCCTATCCCAGCTGACTTGGGGCGAACATACAGACCCTTTCCAAAAAATTAGAATGTCATGGAAAAGTTGTTTAATTTCTATAATTCCATTCAAAAAGTTAAACTTTCATAGATTATAGATTCAGGGCCCACAATTTAAACAATTTCAAGTATTTATTTGTTTATTTTTACATAATTTGGGCTTCCAGCTCATTAAACCCACGAAAACAGGAATTCAAAAAATTAGAATACTGTGAAGAAATCAGCCCAAATTTTGCAGGGCATGAATGTTTTAAACTGAGTGTCACACACTAATCATCTACTAAACTCAAATCACCTGCACAGGCTTCCCCAGGTGTCATTAAATTGCTTCAGTTTGGTTCAATTGTCTCAGTTGGGTTCAATATGGGGAAGACTGCAGACATGACAACTGGCCAGAAGACCATCATTGATACCCTCCATAGGATGGGTAAGCCACAAAAGTTCATAGCTAAGGAGGCTGGTTGTTCACAGAGTGCTGTGTCCAAGCATATCAATGGAAAGTCTAGAGGAAGGGCAAAATGTGGCAGGAGAAGATGCACCAGCAAAAGAAATGACCGTGGGCTTCAGCGGATTATCAAACAGGGAAGATTTCAAGAATCTGGCAGAGATCCAGAAAGAGTGGAAAGAGGCGGGAGTCACAGCTTCAAAAACCACCACATTCAGACGCATCCGGGAGATGGGCTACAACTGTCGCGTTCCTCGGGTCAAGCCACTTCTGAACCTGAGCCAACGTAGGAAGCGTCTCCACTGGGCCAAGGAGAAGAAGGACTGGACTGTTGGCCAGTGGTCCAAGGTCCTCTTTTCCGATGAAAGTAAAGTGTGCCTTTCATTTGGGAATCAAGGTCCAAGGGTTTGGAGGAAGACGGGTGAGGAACAGAACCCAAGCTGCCTGAGGTCCAGTGTGAAATATCCACAGTCCGTCATGATTTGGGGTGCAATGTCCGGTGCAGGTGTTGGTAAACTCTGCTTTCTTAAATCCAAGGTCACCGCAACAGTCTACCAGAATGTTTTAGAGGACTTCATGATTCCTTCTGCTGAGGATCTGTATGGAGATGCAGATTTCATCTTCCAGCAGGACCTGGCCCCTGCCCATACCGCCAGAAGCACCAAAACCTGGTTTGATGCCCATGCCATCACAGTGCTTGACTGGCCAGCCAACTCACCAGACCTAAACCCCATTGAGAATCTATGGGGTATTCTCAAGAGGAAAATGAGGGGCACCAGACCCAACAACAAAGAAGAGCTGACAGCAAGCATCAAGGAAATCTGGGCTTCCATAACTCCCAGGCAATGCCACAGGCTGATTGCTTCAATGCCACGTGGCATCGAGGCAGTGATTAAGGCAAAGCGATTCCCAAGTATTGAAGATTGACATATCGTTTTGAAAGTACCATATTTTGATTGGTTTGATGTAATCCTAATTTCTTTCTTTTTTTTCCTGCAAAAACTGAGAAGAAAATGGTGATTTCTTCACAGTATTCTAATTTTTTTAATTCCTGTTTTCGTGGGTTTTATGAGCTGGAAGCCCAAATTACGTAAAAAAAAAACCAAATAAACACTTGAAATCGTTTAAATTGTGGGCCCTGAATCTATAATCTATGAAAGTTTAACTTTTTGAATGGAATTATGGAAATTAAACAACTTTTCCATGACATTCAAATTTTTTGGAAATGGTCTGTATACTGTAGACAAATAACCATTCACATTCATACCTATGGACAATTTAGAGTCACCGGAGTACCCGGAGGAAACCCACGCACGCACGGGGAGAACATGCAAACTCCACACAGAGATGCTCAAACGGAGATTCAAAGCCAGATCTTCCAGATCTCCTGACTGTGTGGCCAACATGCTAACCACTCGGCCACCGTGCAGCTGAGAACAAAACAACTTATATAATAAGTGTACGTTTGTAGACACCTTCTCATTCAATGCGTTTTCTTTATTTTCATGACGATTTACATTGGAAATTCTCAAAACTATGAATGAATACACGTGGAAAAAAGTAAGAAATAACTCTAAATATGTCTTATATTTTAGACATATATATTTATGTCTTATAAGTTAACTAATAAACTAATAAAGTAAAGTTTTTTTGACAGCGCTGCAAAGGTGTTCTCTCAATGAGCTTCATGAGGTAGTCACCTGAAATGGTTTTTACTTTCACTGTATGTGTATGTACAGTATATGTGTGTTTGTATAGATGTATATATATATGTATATGTATGTAAATTTATATATATATATGTACATATATTAAAAATTAATTAATAAAAGTAATTAATAATTAATTTAATTAGTTGTTTGTTTTAATTATATTTATATTACATAATTAGATTATATTTATATTTATTATAATAATATGTACACATATATAAATACACACACATATAAAGATAAAATAACATTTAATAAAGAAATGTATTGATATATATTTTTTAATTAATTAAAAAAATCCATTCATTAATTAATAATTAAATTCATTAGTATTTTTTTATATAAGTAATTTTGTTTTAATTATATTAAATAAATAATATACAGGGTCAGGCAAACTGATCTGATACATTTGTAGGTTAAATAAAAGGCAAATAAAGTAAAGAAACAAAAAAGTGTTTCTATTTTCAAAAAGTACATACAATGCCATTTTGCTTTGTTTCTTTATAATGCCATTGTTTTTCGTTTCTTTTTCAGTTGCTGCCATGAATTGGACTGGTGAGCATCGCGCTTTCATTGTGGAAACGTTTATCAAAACAAACGAATCTGTAACTGCAACACAACGAGCGTTCCATTTGCACTTCAGTCTTGGTAGACATGATCCCTTAGCAGCTCCAAACACCATCTTGTTATGGTTACCAACTTCACAGCTACTGGATCTGCATTGAGTGTGTGGACAATAACGGATCCCATTTGACTGGTTTCATTTTTAAAACATAATGAAACAGAATGGGGTCTGCGCGGTGGTCTAGTGGTTAGCATGTTGGCCAACACAGGAACAGCCTGGAGATCGGGAAGACCTGGGTTTGATTCTCCCTTGGATGGAGTTTGCGTGTTCTCCCCGTGCGTGTGTGGGTTTTCTCCGGGTACTCCGGTTTCCTCCCACATTCCAAAAACATGCATGTTAGGTTAACTGGCGACTCTAAATTGTCCATAGGTATGAATGTGAGTGTGAATGGTTGTTTGTCTATATGTGCCCTGCCATTGGCTGGCGACCAGTCCGGGGTGTACCCCGCCTGTCGCCCGAAGTCAGCTCGGATAGGCTCCAGCATGCCCCCGCGACCCTAATGAGGAGAAGCGGCATAGAAAATGGATGGATGGATGGAAACAGAATGACATTACATGTACTTTTCGAAAATAAAAACACTTTCTTGTTTTCTTTACTTTATTTGCCTTTTATTGAACCTACAAATGTGTCAGATCATTTTGCCTGACCCTGTATTAGTATTTTTGTTCAATATAAATAATTTTGTTTTAATTATATTAAATAAATTATATATATATATATATATATATATACTGCTCAAAAAAATTAAAGGAACACTTCGAAAACACATCAGATAATACCCCTATAGGGTGATCATTTTCATTTCTATCAAATGATGTGGCATCATTTTGTTACTAATACATCACCCACTTATTATCAGGAAAGATATTCAAGATCATTCTTCCCCCAGTTTAGATCTGATGTGTTTTCGAAGTGTTCCTTTAATTTTTTTGAGCATTGTGTATTTATATATACAGTAGACGCCCCTATAACGTAAATAATCTGTTACGAGAACCTTTATGTTATAGGGTTTTTACGTTATACGAAGCGTAAAATACATGTAAATAGCCTAATCTGTGCCAAGATCTTCCCAAACTCCCCCCTTTGGCCCTTCAAAATATTCAAAGTCCACCAAATATGGTGGGAAAATATAAGAAAACGTTAGCATAAACATAGTAGAGTAACATTCCAATATAAAATAAGGTAATAAATAAGATTACTGTAAATGAATAAAACTGAAAAACAAAAACAATCCTACCGTTCACGAGATGTCTTGATCAGGAGCGCAAGTGGAGGCAGGAAGGAGGAGGAGGACTAGCCTGAGTCGAAACGCGACTCAAAGAGTCTAAGAGTCAGCTGGTGTCACAGACAAACGCACACGCACTACACGATAATGCTGTGTGCAAAATTTTAATTTGTAACTTAACTTAATTGTTTAAGTTAGTTTAAGGGCGACTACGAAGAGGAAGGAGTTTGAAGGGAGAATCCTGTCTCTCACACAAACTCACATACGTGCTGTATAACTCAGCCAATGAGATGAGAGCGTAGGCGGTGCCCCGAAAATCAGCCAATGAGAGCGTGATGCGTCAGAAGGCGTCACCAAGTGTTAGTCTGAACTTGCACCGAATTGAGGCATTAATAAAGTTGATTGAAAAAAAAAAAGACTTGCACTGACTTGACGCTTTATGTTATGTATATGTAATACGAAGCAAAAACTTTACATACATTCTTTATGTTCAGTGGAATTTATGGAAAAGGAGGTTTATGTTATGCGAGGTACTACTGTATATACTGTATATACACACACACATATATATCCATCCATCCATTTTCTATATCGCTTCATCCTCATTAGGGTCGCGGGGGCATGCTGGAGCCTATCCCAGCTGATTTAGGGCGAAAGGCCTTGGACTGGTCGCCAGCCAATCGCAGGGCACATATAGACAAACAACCATTCACACTCAAATTCATATCTATGGACAATTTAGAGTCGCCAATTAACCTCACCTGCATGTTTTTGGGAATGTGGGCGGAAGCCGGAGTACCCAGAGAAAAGCGCACACGAGGAGAACATGCAAACTCCAAACAGAAATGCCCAGGGGAGAATCGAACCCAGGTCTTCCCGATCTCCAGGATGTTCCTGTGTTGGCCAACGTGCTAACCACACATATATATATATACATTTCTTTATCAAATCTTATTTTGTCTTTATCTTTTCACACAGGAAGCGAGCAAATGTTACATGAGAAAATGTAAGCAAAGTAAATATTGTAAGTGTCAACCTACTGTAGATACGGTGCGAATGAATTATCAGGAATAGACATGGAGAAAGGGGAGGATTAAATAAGCTCCACTTCTTCCTACTCCTTTTCTGGGACACTGAATTTGAAATGTACCTTGTTAAGCACGTCTGAAACAAATAACTTGCACAGTTGGTTTCATACAATGCCACTTATTGGATATACAGGACACGGTGCGGTTGTGACCTTTTCCTGTGCTTTTGGACACACTTGACACACTCGTGCATACATAAGCATCCATTATCTAATCCACTTCCAGTTGCAGCATTCGCTGGTCTCGTGGAGATGTGTGGGCTGCTTGGAGCAGTCGGACGAACCCTCATGGATTCAATTTCGAGTTATGCTAAGAGCCTTGTATTCGGATTCACAGAGTGCTAATCTGCTATGATGTTGATGAAGGGGAAAAGCGGATGTTCAGTAGATGAAGCACGCTACATGAAATGTGCAAGGTTGCAGTTCAACGGTGTGATCTTTCTAAATGATGTGCTTGTCTATAAGCACGTTGCTCACCGGGATGAATCCAGGAGACTTTTCCCCTGATTAGGTGATTAACTGACTTGTTCTGCAGATGTGGGTGCATTGTTAATATTGATTAGCAAAATGAGGATGTATTAGGGTGGTTTGTCTTAAAATTGCAGCCTGCACCGTGTCCTTTGTGTGTGTGTGTGTGTGGGTGTGTGTGTGTGGCGTCTTTGTGTGAGTTGAATGTTAAATCTAATCTCGTTGTTAAAAAGGTCACATCACAAAAGAGATGCTGCAGTTCTCTTTTTATTGATAGGCGCTCTCAACATGGTATTGTGTGTTGTCTTTGTTTGCTACAAGCAAACACACACACACACACACACACACAGGAACACACAAAAAGCAAGAGTCTGTCACCATGGCTATCGCAGCTTTAACCAATGATTCTCAACTGGTGGGTTAGGTTTCAAAAGTGTGTCACTGGTCCATTGACAGGTTGTGATGAGTTACGTGAAATATGTAATACCACATGATTCCTGCATCACATTGACGAAGCACAGGAACTTTGGAAGTCCAATAACAATTGTTACCTTACATGTCCGCCGCCATCATGCTCGTTGATTAGCGTTTGGAAGCACCTTGAACGCCTTAATTATGAATACTTATATCTAAAAATCACGTGTGTGGTGTCCAGTCATCATGATTGTTATCACTAACATATTTCAAAGCACTCGACCTCCGCCAAGATCCCCCCATATTGTGATTCACACCAAAATAATAATCCTACATTCCAAGTGCTTTGACCCTTTTTTGTAGAGTTATATGCACAAATGCCCAAAATGGTCCTATTTTTCACACAAACAAACAAACAGATAAACACCAGCAAAAACTTATTACTTACTTAAAAACGTATTATTGCATTATGTGCAAGGTTTTATTTGCCACTATTTTTCATTAAGTTAACCGTGCACAGTTATTTTTACCTCCACCTTTTTTTTTGTTTGTTTGTGTTCAAAATAACTTGAAAGATTCTGAATGGATTTAGATGAAATTTTCAGGAATTGTCGGAAATGGGATGTGGAAGAACTGATTACATTTCGGGGGTGAAACAGGTCTGAACCGTCCGGATTCAGGAAATTTTTTTAAAGGATTCTATAACATTGCGAGATAGGACCATTTTCGGCATCTGTGCATATAACTCCACAAAAAAAAAAATAATACGGGACAAGTTTCCAACAGGTTCTACAAAATATCAAAGACTGATCCAGATAATGGAATCATTCCGGATGCAAGGATCCAGAATATGAAAAAATAGAGGACCTTTGGAATTTTCCTCATAGGAAGACACCAAATGAAGCTGCAAACATGCAACAAACACCATGACATATAGCCAAGACACTGTGGAACCTGGAGTGTGCCAACAGATTTGTTGTATCTTCAAAAGCTACAGTATGGAGCTTGATCCAGAAGAAAACCGCCATTACGGAAAATGCACTTTCTGTGAATAACAACTGAACTAATATTGATATCATTGTGAATCCAATAGCTAATGCTATGTTTTCATGGTCAAGGAATCTAAATATGTAGATCTAGAACTAATATTTACAGTATGGTGTAAATCACAATATGGGGGAATATGGCACTTGGCAGAGGTCTGCGCTCTCCAAGTGCTTTTCTAGTTTTACATGTTTTTTATGGAAAAGTAAGCAGGTTTTGAGCGCACCGCAACTTTAAATTTTGACTCCGTGGTCAGGTTTTTTTCTTCAACAGGTTTGAGGAAGGTGTCATGCACAGCTGAGTGAAATTAGTGAAATTTTGATATCTCATTTTAATAATGTACAGTAGAAACCTGGTTAGCGTCATTCATTTCTACCAGGAGCTCCGACTCGAACTGAAATGGATGGTAACCGAATCAGTTTTTCCTCATGAAAAATGAATCCACTTAGTCCATTCCAGAAAGCCCAAAATGTTAACACAAAACACGTTTTCATAGTTTTACAATTAAAGTCCCTCACTCTATCGCGGTTTTTCAAAAATTAATGAATTAACAAATGATTGCTGTTTTGGGAAGTGATGTGTGTGACGTCAGCTAGCTAGAGTTTACTGTTAGTGAGTGCTAGCAGCAGGTTAGCAGTATAGAGAGTGGCCGACAGCAGCTCCTGTGCGTTCTCTGCTTGTTAATAAAGCCATTGAAGTTCATTATGAGTCTCTCATTAACCATCTCTCCTTACACTGGCCTCTAAGTGTCCGTAACGTTACATTGATAAGACAATAGCCACCAGGAAGTACGCAGTCCATCCTACCGTGTGAGTCTATCTTGTCTTTATTTATGACTAATATGGCTTATTTTCTATTATTATGTCTACTATATTGGGTAACACAAGTGTAAAGGTGACTATAGGGGTGTTATTTAATGAACGGGATAAAAGAACATTTAAGGTTACGCTTACCTTCACTGAAGACGGGATTCTCGATGTGAGTGAAAACAGGAAGGTGGTGGTGGTTGATGTCGCTGCCCCGTCGCGTCTTTGGGAAAAGTCACGTATTCAGTGAAGGTAAAAGTAACCTTAAACATTTCACTCCTCATTTATATGTGTATATACATTTTTTATGCATGTAAAGTTATAAAAATGTGCTTTGTGTTGCCATTTTTAGCTTTCTGGAGAATGCACGCAAACCGAGGCAAAATTATGGCAAAAATTTCAAACGTTAACGGAAAAACGCGCTAACCATGGAGGAATCTAATCGATGTTCCACTATATTCCTTTTTGCATGTAGTTACCATCTTCCTCCTTCTTTCTTTAATAATGTGCTCTGAAATGTACGTTGCAAGGGTAATTATGTGTATTTATGTTTAAAAAGATGACATAAAAAACAGCTGGTTGTTTTGACTGCAATAAAAGTGGGTTGTGACTTAATGACCACAGAAAAAAGTGGGTCTCAGGGTAAGACCAGTTGAGAACCCCTGCCTTAATGTACAGTCAAGCCGCTGTATTATTCAAACCTCTGACAAATTTTGAGTTAAAGTGACTTATTACTAGTAAAGTGAGTATTTTTTAACTGGAAATCACACAACAATATGACAAAAGACAGAGAGGACTTGTGTTAAGAGATTTTTGTGAAAAATTGTATTGTTTTTTTACATTTTAGGAGTGATTGATATTACTGATCTTGTAGTTAAACTTGATAGTTTGCATTACATGTATTTAGAAAGGGATTATTTGGACATGGAACTTTATGTTAAAATCCAAAAACTAACATACTTTTTCCCCCAAATTATTGTCTCTTGTCTCTTCTAGTGTCATTCCCAGCTAAAATTTAATTCAACATATTGATAAATATACGTCTGCGCAACTCAAGTGAAGTTTTTGAAGGCATTCTCAATGACACCAATACAAAGCAAAGGCACACAGAAGGAGGAGGATGCTGGGCAAAATGACCCGGCGGCAAAAAGGCAGCACAATGAGCTAAAACAAACCCCCCCAAAAAGCCTGGCTCTCTTTCAACAGCCATGACTCTGCCATATTGCCATCTTCTGTTTTTCTAATGGCGTTTTTATGGTGCTATCTAGACACACTTAAATGCAACGTTTCATAACCTCCCGCCTACAAGACATGACTGCTAATAAGGCTACATGAGGTACAGTTGTACTATTTTTCCCATAGGAAGTAATGGAAATAAACATAATCCATCCCAGGCATCATGATGCCTTAAAGGGGTCCTATCCTGCTTGTTTCTGAGGTTTTGAAATAAGTCACTTTTAATAAAACGCTATATACGGTACATCTCAAGTTGTGTACAGGGTAAATCTGCATTCCTCTCCTCTTGGATTCCGCAGCCTCCTCCACCGACCACGCCTACTCTGTTGCCACCGTTTCAGAAGCGGCATAAACGTTTTGAAAACACACCAACCATGATGTGGCACCACGTTATGTAGAACCAGTGGTGTGCAGTTAGGGCCAGCAAAGCCTTCTCTGCTGGCCTAACCACTACCAGAAACACTGATCAAAATTCCAAGCTTCAACTTTAGAATTTGTTCAATTAATTTATATTAATTTATTCCCAACAGTCTATTATCTTCATTTTGTAGCATGTTTCTTGGCTGCCGTGCTTCCAGTATGCATCTTACTTTTTTTTGTCCAAGTTTGTGTTGCCATATCAATGTAATCTGCCCAGGGCCTTCAGAATCAAATTCCCAGACATCCTGATGAGGTCCTACACAGTAGCAATGGGGCTGTTTTTTTGTTTTCAGATTTCTGATTTGCCTCAAAGCCAGCTTGCAGGCCCCCAATTCTGACTGGTTGATCAGAGCAAAACTGTTCTACATGATAAGTTATGAAAAAATTCTTGCCGGCCCACCGACGGGCCAGGTCCCAAACGCAGCGCCCACCACTGTATGGAACAACATTTGAAATATATACGTATTGTACATGAGTTTGAAAAGTTGTACATTTAGGATAGGGCCCCTTTACAGGGGCTACAAAAGTAGATAGCATTTTCACATTCTTAACTCTCGACCTCTCAAAACGGACCTTCCTATTTTGTAAGATGCAGTGGCCAGTGAGTGTCGACAGTATATGACAGGGGTGTCCAAACTTTCCCCAGCGAGGGCTGCATACGGTCAGATCAAAGGATCCCGCGGCCACTTTGGTATTTGACATTTGATAAACTATGCCATGCAGACATGCTAACAAGTTTTATATATCTAACAAAAATACAGCCTCTGCATCTCAGCTTTGTGTTATGGTGTGACTAGGTGTATTGTTACTTTTTCTCCAATGCTCGTTTTTCCATTTTAATATATCGTTTTAATATACCGTTTTTTAATCGTATCTTTAACTGCATATCGAATCGTCTACCACAGAGATTGACATCCCTAGTACATGGCGTGATGCATGAAGACATAAAAGACGATGGAAAAGCACTGAAACCTTATTTTCAGCGTCAGACAGAATGAAAACAATGCTTCTAACATGTCTATTTGCGTCCTTACACCAAATAAGTCTGCATGAATCCATTCTTGTATGTGTCCTTTGTCGTTTCGCTGCACTGTTTGGCAAAAGTCTGAGCTCTATAGCCAAGTTGCAGCCGGATTTCACGCACTGTTTCCAGGCTGCTAGGAGCCCTGGACCGCACCACACTTCTCCGTGGAATATCGCTGGACATTCTTCCAGTGGAATTTACACCAGATTGCACAACTATTATGCTACAGGGACTCTAGCAGCTAGCACGCTAGTGAGCTAACCAGTTAGCCTTGACTTTATTTCTTCTAAACTTTAAGAAAGTGTTTCAAACGGAGTGGAGAAGGACAAAGTAAGAAGCCAAAAACTTACCATTTACACACGAAATGGGAGGAGAACCTTTTTCCATTGTGCATCCATGGCTGGCTACATCAAATGCAAGGTGTAATGTAATGTATGGATGTCTCATCCATGTAACATTACTGCTGCCATAATACTACATATCACTTGCTTTTGACTAATAATAGACAATAGTCTACTAGGAAACATTTAATAATTAATTTCTGAAAAAACACAATATATTGAGGGAGCGATAATCGAACTGCAATATTGTGAGGGACTGTATATTTTTTAATGGTATTTATTGAACAATTGGGCACTTATACAGTTGGGACATTTAGATGAAGCGGTATGAGGAAATGACGAATCTATAGATTTCTGTTATAAGGCAATTATTTCTGGATTTCACATTTTCGAGTTCCAATAATGAAATATAACTTAGATTTTAATATAAATTGTTTTCCCATTATGATGGACTATCTTATTAATAGTGTTTTCCGAAATACTTATTTGAACAATTTCCACGTGACAGCTGCACATTGTATGCGGCAATTTTACATGACTTCTAGTTATGAATACACTGATTTGCCCCCAATCTCTTTGAGGCAAGCCTGAAAACAACAGCATGTGACATCACGTGAAACCCAGAAATATTTTCACTTTACAGTAATCCCTCGCTATATCGTGGTTCGAATATCACTCCCTCACTATATTGCATTTTTTCAATAAATAATGACTTGATAAATGATCGCTGTTTCATGGTTGACTTTGGCCTATTATTAGTCAAAAAAATATTGAAAGACAGGTTATATGCAGTATTGTGGTCAGTAGGCATGTTATGAGACATGACGTTAGATTACATTAACTTTCACACTGCATGGCGACAGAGCCGAGCTCACATGCCATGGCTGAAAACGAGTGAAAGGAAGGTTCTCCACTCATTCAGTGTGGAAGTGGTCAATTTTGGCTTCTTTGTCCTTCTTCCCCACTTGGTTTTGTTACTAATGTTGCGAAAATTATTGTGCAAATTACATTTTTTTCCCATAGTATTACGATGTTATACTCGCAAAAGTTTTTGTTGTGATGTTACAATTTTTTATGTTAATATTATGACTTTATTCCAATATTTCTACATTATTGTCGTAAAATTACTGGTCTTTTCCCATTTGTTTTTGTTAGTTTTCTTGTTTCATTGTATTTTCAAAATGATAAAAATTGGCCATGTGCTGCAAATGGCTCCTCGGGCCACACTTTGGACACCCCTGTTATATGAGGTCAAAAAAAGCCACCTTAGACCCAACATGGTGTCTCATATTCGCCATCTTCATGTAATCAGACCCAAGCATGGACGCCGCCCACCCAGTCCATGAGCCGCCCCCGATACCGTGCACGGGTGATTGGCTGGATGAAAAGCAGCAGTCGAAACCTTCGCAGCAGCCCGCAGAAGACCGCCGCTGCCACGACCACAAGTGGCGACATCATCACAAAGCCGAGAATGATGAGGGCTGAGCTGCTGTTGTCGTCTAGGTAACGGCAGACGGTTGACGAGCCGTTCAGAATCTGTAAGGACACACAAAGGAGGGGTGTCGTAAGAGTCTGCACAGGGGCCTTGGAGGACGTGTGGAAGTGGGTGCCGTGTGTGTTTCATCGGGAGAGACATCATCGTGCGGGTAGTGAGGTGTGACGACAGCTGACAAAAAGTGTCTCAGAGTTGTCCGCAACTCTCTGAGCTGTCAATCATCACACACATCACACACCAGGGGTACACAATAAAAAAAAAATCTTCAATATGAGGTTATTCGAGCAGGGGAGCAGTCACGACAACTCGCCAATCGGCCCTCCAATTGTGGACGTATGCGTGTAGATGTGTGTCAAATCATGCTGCACTTTTCCTGCTCCAGTAGCTCACAGTAGAATCCAGAGTGTCAAAGTGGCTGCAAGCTGTGCAGAAGGATGCAGGAAGTCTCACCGCAATTAAAGCCATCACAGCTCACTCGCTTGCCAGCTCATTTCCAAGCAGTTTCGATTTTGTTTTACATTTGCAAAAGACAGGAACGTTGCAGTCATCCATCCATTTTCGAAAGCGCTCGTCCCCATTTGGGTCACTGTGCGAATGAAATGTTTAATCAAAATAAATAATTTTTGCTATTCGCTAGAAATTTTTAATACATTGTCAGTAGCAACCGTCAGGAAAATTGAACCAAACCCTTCAAGAGCACTATTTGGGGTTGCCCATGTTTCATCTCCCTTAAATCCAAAAAAGATCTTTTAGCGTTTGCAACTTTGTTGGCTCCAGGACTCATTGTGTTGAAGTGGAAAGCAAAGGCACCACCCTCCCACACCCGCTGGATGAAAGACATGCTCTTTTTTCTTCAAATACAGAAGATTAGGTTGTCGCTGCATGGCTGTTCTAGGAAATTAAGGGAAACATGGGGTCCTTGTGTTAAATTTGTTAATGAGACTGATCTCCAACTCACTCCTAAGTGGAAAAACTGTAGATTGACTTAGACTAGTCTTACTGAAATTGTGTCTTAAAACAAAAAAATATGAATACATTTCCCGTAAGACATCACAGTAAGACACTAAAGTCTTTTTTTTTTTAATCAGAAATGTTAAATCTCTTTGAATTGGCACTTCTTTGGTCTTGGGTCTTGCTGTGGGTTGTTGCACTCCTACCTACCTGTCTACCCTCGTATCTCTCCCACACTCAATGTGCCACCCTGGAGGAGATACACTACCTGAGCAACTTGTGCAGGCTGCAGACTGCGGCACAGGCTACCATTAGTAATGAGTGCGCTGAAAAAATACAAAATGATATGTATTTTATAGGAGCGGCTTTGCTAATTACCGCTTTTTCCCATATGCTGTCTTTTGCTGACTCACAATTGCTGCATCTTGATATCACAGATCTTTCAGAGTGTATCTTAGTGCCTCGCCTGTGTTTATTGCCGACTGAGCTGTCCATACCCCCACGCAACAGTGAAATATGTTGGCTTGATCAAAAACACAGCTGTAGATCTTCACAGGAGGATGTGCCACAAGACTCAGGTAGAACCAAATCTATTAGTCCCTGAGGTCTACACCGTCGGCTGTAAGCCAGACTGCATGATGTCAAACGGGTAGATCATTCTTTACTGACTGTTCACACTGCGCAATGGAACATACTGAATTATGGCTACCAGGCTTTAAACGTCATTCCATCATCAGTGCAGGCCGCATGTTGTTGTTGTTGTAGTGGTGAGCTGAATGTATGAAAATGATAACACAATATACCATATTGACCCGAATACAAGACGTCTTATGTCCAGGGTGTAGAGATTCATAGTTGTGTGCAAAAGTTTGGGCACCCCTGACAATTTCCATCATTTTCATGAATAAATCAGTGGGTATTTGGATCTATCATCTCATTTTGATATATCACAGAACTGATGGACAGAGTAGTATTTCAGAAGTAAATTGAGGTTTATTGAATTAACACAAGATATGCAATATGCATCAAAACAAAATTAAACAGGTGCAGAAATGTGAGCACCCCTGTCATTTTGTTGATTTGAATACCTCTGTCTATCTAGCATCGGTTAATTGGAGCACAAAAGATAGGTTTTGTAAGCTTATTAAGCCTTGAATTTCATAGATAGATGCATCCAATCATCTCATCAAAGGTATTTAAGGTGGCCAGCTGCAAGTTGGTTTTCTCTTTGAATCTCCTGTGAAGACGGGCAACATGGAGTCCTCAAAACAGCTGTCAAATGACCCGAAGATGAAGATTGTTCAACATCATGGTTTACACGCAGGCTACAAAAAGCTATCTCAGAGTTTCCACTGTGAGGAACATAATGAGGAAATGGAAGACCACAAAGACAGTTATTGTTAAGGCCAGAAGTGCTAGGCCAGGAAAAATATCAGAGGCAAAGGCGAAGGATGGTGAGAACTGTCGAAGACAACCCACAAACCACTTCCAAAGAACTATAACATCAACTTGTGGTTCATTGCTTTGAGGTATGCAAAAGAACATTTGGACAAGCAAGCCTAATTTTTTGAATAAAGTGCTGTGGTGATGCATATTGCACATCTTGTGTTAATCCAATAAATGTCATTTCACTCCTGAAATATTGCTCTGTCCATCAGTTATTTGATATATTACTTGTAAAATGAAACTGGAGATTTGTAACTCAATGTACCCAATGATGTATAAATGAAAATGAAGGATATTGTCAGGGGTGCCCAAACTTTTGCAAACTACTCTACCTGCAAACCAAGAGGTGGGGCCAACTGACTTATTGTACCAAGGGAGTCAGAGCTTCTCTTTCTGTCACTCTGATTTTGTCTGGAAAAACTATGATTAAAAAAGCTTGTAAAAAAAGATGAGTCGTTTTACAAACTCCTCATCACAATTTTAAGACCAGTTGAAAAATTGCAAGAAGTTACATTT
Source organism: Dunckerocampus dactyliophorus (assembly GCF_027744805.1). Lineage (NCBI taxonomy): Eukaryota > Metazoa > Chordata > Actinopteri > Syngnathiformes > Syngnathidae > Dunckerocampus > Dunckerocampus dactyliophorus. The sequence continues at coordinate 28,079,145 of NC_072826.1, forward strand.
TCCACTGTTGGATACAAGAGGTTCTAAGTACAACTTCAAAATGTAAAAAGAAGAAATGGGAGTGACACAAAAAAAAAATGTAGTGAGCAATTTAACATGTTAGACAAGTTTCATGCAGCACACCCGATATCCGTGGAACTATGTCGACACACAACTTTGGATTTATCCACTTGCCTTTGTCCATCCGTAACTTTAACAGGGAAGCCAAAGTGTTCCCAAACAGGAGACCGTAGTCAGATGGGAGGGTCTTCCAGGTCAGGCTTCCCGCTTCCATTTGCCATGACGCCATTTGTCACGCCTGCGAGCTAGCGTTCCTCCCCCTCAGTCTGTACTGTCCGACACTCAGAGGCGTCCATTCGGAAACTCGCCCAGGACTTTAGCTCCGCGTGAAGCGCTTAGATCACTCTAGTAATAAATTTAATGAGAAAAATAGCATAAAGTATAACCAAAATGGTTCAATACATCCATGTGAACCATTACACCCCTAGTTGTTACTGGTGCCGAGTGCAGTCCAATAACCATCAGACAGATGCCATCTGCCAGAGAAGGCTTTGAAGAATGAAAAAAGGTCTTCAAAGGCCTCGTCTTCTTCAGTGCCACAAAATTGCTCGTTTGGAATTTGCAGGAGAGCACCAAACATGGGACATTGAAAGGTGCAAGAAAGTTTTATTTTCCCTTGACGGTCCTCATGGCTTCCAACGTTACTGGCATGACAAGGAGATCCCAACTGAGATGTTTTCCACATGGCACAGTGGAGGGGGCGCCATCATGATCCTTCAATAGAACATTGGAGCTTCAGGTTGTGCAGGGGCGTCAAATGGCAACTGGCTATGCGGAGATGTTGCAGGGGGCATCCCCCATGCCTGAAGGCCCTTGTTGTGTGGTAATGACTGGATTTTTCAACAGGACAACGCTGCACTTCACAAAGGACTTCTTCCAGAGGAATAAGCTCACTCTTTTTTGACCATCCTACCATACATGTTCCCCTGATCTAAATCCAAATGTGAACATTTGAGAACATGGCACAAGAAGTTTACAAAAATGGACATCAGTTCCAGACAGTGGATGCCCTCCGTGAAGCCATCTTCACCACCTGGAACAACATTCCCACTAGTCTCCTGGAAACACTGGCATCAAGCATGCCCAAACCCATTTTTCAGCTGATTATCAAGAATGGCGCAGCTACTCATTACTGACTCCTTTTTCCAACATTTTATTGCTATTTTAGGGAGGTTTCGGGGTGGTTTGCAATAAATTGCTTACTCAATTTTTTTTTTTTGTCTCACTCCCATTTCTTCTTTCTGCATTTTGAAGCTCTACTTAGAACCCCCTTAAGATCCAACAGTGCAAAATGTACATTCTTGCAATTTCTTAACTGGTCTTAACATTTTGATCAGGAGTGTATAAGGAAAAATACAAAAGGAGGAAGGGGAAAGTGCATGATACAAGCCACAGTCTGCCTTTGGTCCCATGACACTTTTTGTATGAGATTTACGAGCTCTGTGTTTGAGCTACGACGACCAAATTTTGCTGTGACTACACTATCTATTGTCTGAGAGGTCAAAAATTGTAGTATTTACCTTGCTTTAAATAGGGCAATCTGTCCTCCAGAACGCCTACAATAGTTGTTTATACTAGCATTGTTGTACTGCACTAGCATTGCACCTGCAGCGATGTGTATACCAGAGGTTGTCACATCGTCTCAACCTGGGACCCACGTTTCAGTCACCACCTTTTTTATTTAAGTCAAACAGGCTCTGCAAAGAAGACAAAGATTAAAATTAAATATCAAAATTGCAGTAAATAAGACCACAAAATCAGATATCTCATTTATAACTGTGCAATGAATATATACCAAGGAGGAAGATGACTAAAATATTGTTTAATTTTACCTCTAGATTACAAAAACAAGTCAAATATCAGTTGTTTTTTTTTATATATTGTTATTTTTATTTGTATTTATTTTACAAAATGCCTCAGGCATTTTATAAGGCCTCCCGAACTCCTCTCTGGGGAGGTATTTAGGGCATGTCCGACCGGTAGGAGGCCTTTGGGAAGACCCAGGACATGTTGGCGAGACTATGTCTCTCAACGTTGCAGTTACACAACATTACACATCGTGTCAAAGCATCTTCCTGCTGGAAAATGTTGAGTGAATTGACTTGTGAGAGAGAGCCCTGTACTGGACCCCTTTCTATCTGAGTTACCGTTATTTTTTGTTTACAATTTAAAGCAGAGAAAAGAAATGTGTGAGTATACAGCAGGGGTGTCAAACTCGTGCCATGGAGGTCCGAGACACTGCAGGTTTTCTCTCAGGTGCAGGTGATTTAATTGATGAGCTCCTTCCCTCAAATTGAAGGTGCTGATCATTAAAATCACCTGCTTTAGTAACTGGCTGGTAAGAAAACCTGCAGCATCTCGGCCCTCCATGGCACAAGTTTGACACCCCTGGTATACAGAGTCATGAGCAGGGGTGCTGCTTTGCTGCCCTCTATCTGCTGTCTGTTGCAGCACACTGCTGACTGCTGTGGGAGGAGCTACCAGTACACACCTGCAGTCTATTACTCACCTGGACAACTTAAGCCGAGCTGTTTCACTTACCTGTTGCCCGATTGTTTCCTGATCCACACCTGCCTCGTGTAGTCTACCGTGAATTAGCTGTCTGGTCATACCTGCCTGTTTTGTGAGCACTAGTCATTTCCCTGCTCGGCTATCTCCAGCAGTGGCTTTTTGTTGTACTTTGGCTTTTGTACTTTTCCTGCTTGATTCTCAGCAGCTCCTTTTGTTAGTATTAGTGTTTTAACTGCTTGGTTCTCAGCAGTGCCTTTTGTTAGTATTGGTGTTTTTCCTGCTCGGTTCTCAGCTGTGGGTTTTCGTTAGTGTATATCTTTTGTCTCCTGCTATCCCCGTGTCTGGCATCGCTTTGTGTTTTAGGATTTTTGTTGTAGTTTTTTTTCCTGTGGCAAGGCCCGGTAGATTTGTATTGTACTTTTGCCCTTGGTGTTTTGCTTTGTGTTTTTTGGACTCTTGTTTGAACTCATTTTTGTAAATAAACTTCTGTTAAATGGACTGTCTCTTCTTTGCATCTTGGGTCGTATTACTGGCCTCGGCCACTCGTGACATACGGGAGAGGAAATGTAAAATTACATATTAATTTTTTTATGATTAAAAATCCAGAATATATTTTACAATAAAGTATAAAATACTGTGTGTGCCCAGAGGTGCTCATCACTCACCCTGGAATGGCACAGGAATCCAGCATAGAGCGGCAGCACAGCAGGCAGCAGCACCACAGAGAAAACCACAACCAGGAGCAGAGCGCCAGCGAGGACCATCATCATGTCCCAAAGGACCAGAGCTGCCCCGCATGCCAGGCAGCCACACCTTCCTCTCTGGCTGCCCCAGGCGGAACCTCCACTGTGAGCCACGGGAGGGGGCAGCATCTTGACTCGCTCACCCATCCACAACTCTTCCTCCTTGTCCTCGTCACCAGAGCCTCCATCGTCCAGGTCCACATCCATGCCACACATCCTGAGCGGCAGAAGTGCAAACTCAGCACTTGAAAAGACACAAGTAAACAGATTTTTTTAATGAAGACTGGTCAATCTCATCAGCAAATGTTGATCAGAAAGTCATTAGATTGTAAATCAGGACACACACACACACCATCTTATTGATCAGTGTTTAGTCACTGAAGGCACTAAAAGCATGTTGATACTGTACATCCATCTTATGATATCAACAATAAGGCTAGCAAACACAGTAACTAAATAGTCCACGTAGTCTTGACCTACCTGAAAGTCTATTCGAAATCCACTCTATCCTCTCACAAGTCTTCCCCGTGCGGCAAGCTTGCTCTCACTTCGAAAAGAAACACCAAGTAAAATACAAAATAATACCTATGTTATCAGTTTTTGAAAGGTTAACAAGAGCGGGAGGAAAACAATCACCTGCCAGTTGATGAGAGACGCGGCGCTGCGCGAGAGGGAAGAGAGAGAGGAGAGGCGCGTGCCAGCCCAGCCGCGTTCACGAGACGTCACGTGGTCACAGCCACGCTCTTTCACTTTTACCACAACCCCACTCCCTTTTTTTTTTTTACTTCTTGGCTAATTATTAGTTATTTTAACTTAACTTTCTAATTTAATAGCTCATTAATAAGAAAAGTTATAGCTTAATAATGTTGCACTGTTTACAATTTGCGCCTTTAATTTTTATCTAGCTTCCATTCTATTGAAAAAAACTTTATTTCTTCTCTTAGGTGTTCAAAGTACGGCACAGGGGGCATATGTGACCTGCGGGTGCTCTTTAATTGGCCTTTTCATTAATAAATACACAGTTAGGGCCGATGAAAAGACAACTAGAAGTCACAAGAAAGAGTTGATGTAAAAAAAAATGTGAAAAAAAATCGCTTATAACACACAGCTAAAAACTTTTTTCTCTCAGTATATTTAGCATCATTCACTGCTTAGCATATTTTGACCTACAATGGATTGGTTTCAGCACGGGGGTGTCCAAAGAATGGCCCTGGGGCCATTTGTGGCTGGCAAATGGTGATAATTGGCCCACCGCATATTCTAAAAACATTATGAAAAAGGATTAGTGCCATTGAAAAAAAAAGCTAATAAAGTTACAAGAAAAAGTAGACAAATATGCTAAAAAATGCAACTATAATTATCATAACTATTTGTTTTGTCACCTATGCTCCTGATCAAAATGAGAAGACCAGTTGAAAAATTGCAAGAATTTAAATTTTGCACTGTTGGAGCTTAGGGAGGTTCTAAGTTCAAAATGCAAAAAGAAGAAATGGGAGTGAGACAAAAAATGTTTTGAGCAAGCAATTTATTTCAAACAAGCATTACAGTGAAATAGGCTGATCAAATTTTAAAAGCACAACAAAAGGCAAAATTGAATGTGAATTGAATGTGATCCAGTGTCAGGCATTCACACTGTCACGATCTCTTTGATGGCAAAGGCAAAAAAGCTTTCCCTCTTTGATGGGATTGTTGAGCTGCATGAGCAAGGCCTCTCACAGCGCACCATTGCTGCTGAGGTTGGACGCAGTAAGACAGTCATTTGAATCTTCGAACCTCCTGAGGCTCATGGAACAAAAAAGTCAAGTTGTAGACCCAAAAAAATGTCACCGGCCCTGACTCGGAGGATCCAGTTGGCTGTCCTGTCAAGACACGGGACCATCCTCGGCCCAAATGAAAGTTGTTACTGCTGCTGAGTGCAGTCCAATAACCATAAGACGCCATTTGTGAGAGAAGGCTTTTAGGAAGAAAAAAGTTCTTCAAAGGCCTCATCTCCTTCAACGCCACAAAATTGCCTGTTTGGAATTTGCAGGAGAGCACCAAACATGGGACATTGAAAGGTGGAAGAAGGTTTTATTCTCTCTTGACGGTCCTGATGGCTTCCAACGTGTTTTCCACACGGCACAGTGGAGGGGGCGCCATCATGCTCCTTCAGTGGAACAATGGAGCTTCAGCTTGTGCAGGGGCGTCAAACGGCAGCTGGCTATGTGAAGATGTTGCAGGGGGCATCCCTCATGACTGAAGGCCCTCGTCTATGTCGTAATGACTGGCTTTTTCAACAGGACAACACTGCACTACACAAAGGACTTCTTCCAGAGGAATAAACTCACTCTTTTGGGCCGTCCTGCGTGTTCCCCTCATCTAAATCCAACTGGGAACATTTGGAAATGGATATAACACGCAAAGCTAAAGATGTAAGATTGTTTTTCTTTCAATATCTTGAACAGCTTGGCATATCTTGACCTAAATTGGGCTGTTTTTAGCACATATTTTATTTTATTTTTCTGTTCCCAGTCGTCACAGAATGATCACGAGCACACTGTAATGATCTGATGTTTATTCCAACCTTTGCGGCTCTTAGCGAATGACAAGATCCATGATGAAGAAAGTGCTTTAAAACAACATCAATCACTCTAATGGCTCGCTTGTTTCCACCTGTGTCCCTCTTCTTATCTTCCCAAATGGAACAGCCTCTGCCATGCAGGGTCGGGGTTCATCAATAAAAGCATGCTGTAGCATCAGACGGGACGACAGCATGCCGAGAAAATCCCAAACAAGAGCTATAAGTCTCCATCGCAAGGATTACCGTTGCCATGACGCCACTCACAAGAAGAACAGCGCGGGGAAAGGAAGGCGAGGCGTGGATATAATAATTCCGTGTGATGTGTGCAACAATGTCCGACTTTGACAAAGCTCGGTTGTGCGTCTGCGAGATAAGGAGAAGGCGATTGATTTGTTTTGCAGCACAGACGGAATCAGACGGAACAAAAGGGTACCAGATAGGATGCGGGGACGAGAGCAGATAAGACGCGGAAGGGATGATGGCTAAAGATGATTGATAGCGGCTAATTGATGTCTTCCAGCAGCGTGTTGCGCCTCCTGGTTTGGGCTCTGCGTTTGACACGAGCACCTGCTTGGTATAGAAGTCATGAATGTAATTGATTGTATTGCTCATGTTGTACTAAATAGCCCCACCCTTTCCCATTTGTGGTTCTGTGGGTATCGTCACACTTTTTCGGCATCCACAAATGCATTTTTGTTAGTAACTTAGAAAAAGGTAAACAGCCAGCAATGTCAGTTACTTATTAATACTACTAATAATCAGCCATTCCACCCAAGTGGTGCCCAGGAAGTATAAATGCACAATACATTTTTAAATGTCTTCAGGCAAATTGTCCCGCACATTGATATGATCGCATATTTCAGTCATAAAATTTTAAATATGAATTTTAACTCCCTTGAACACTGGAAAAACAAACATTTGTTGCCTGTCCCCAATTCCTCCATGTGAAATATAATCATTTAAATTCTTCAGAAATATTATCAACTTTTTTTTTTTTTTTACATATTTGTTTATTTTCTTGAATGATTTTACAGTACAAAATGAAGTAATAATGGCGTAAGACATTGTGGCTGTTGTTGTTATGGTTAATATTATTACTGCTCGTGATGTTTATAGTGATGATGAATATTGTTCGAATTTGTTTTGAATCGTTTTCTGCATGTCAAACTATAAAAATGTGTTATGTGTTGACATTTACATGATATCTTATGGGAAAAATGGGTTCAGTTAGCATCCGTTTTGGTTAGAGTCGGACCTTCAGGAACGAATTAATGACACTAACCAAGGTTCCACTGTATTTTAGTGGTGTGCGGATCGATACTGAAATATCGATGCTCCCGATACCAGCTCTTCCTGCTCAAAAATCGACTACCAAATCAAAATAACGATACTTTCGATATTTCAGTCATTTGAGGTAATGTTTGTCCTAAAATATTTATTATACTAGTTCTTAATCATCAATCATTTATTTTAATGGTTTTATTATTGTACAAATTTTCTTTTTTTTGCATATTTTATATGATGCTGTCCTCTGTTTTTTCTGTTGTTGCATATTAGCTTGGCAAAATCGTAAATCACCCCGCTGCCTCAATATACTTCAGGGTTTAAAATAAACAAATTACTTAAATTCATTTAAATTATTTATTTAAATTATTTTTATTTGTAAATTTTAAATAATGTATTGAAATTATTAATTAATTTATATAAATAATGTATTTAATAAATGAATTAATTAAATGTCTTGTGTTCTTTATGCTATTGGTTGAAATACACCACTAGTTTGAGAGAGTTACAACAAACAAAGAGCACCGGTTTGGTGGAATGGCCTTAATACTAAAATATTGATATTACTATTAGTATTAAACATGGTATTATTGTGTTTTTGGATGATTTCTGTGTTTGGAGCGTTGCTGTGCGTTCGCCCCTGTTGGCCACCGTAATGCGCAGCCTGCGGCGCCCTCTAGTGGTAAATGTATCACATTGTTCATCTTTCTTGTTAAATGTGGCCAACAAATGTACTGTGTTTTAATGGCGGCTGAATAACACAACGGCGGGATGGCTGTCAGCGTTTTATTTGCAGAAAACACAGCGCTGTCTTGCAGGCAGATGCTATGAACACACTTCAACACGCCCCAGTTCTCTTCTTCTACGGGCTCTAAAGCCGGCATGCAAAAAGTCACGTCCGTCTACAGCCAACACATTGAACAGCAGCCCGGAACTACATAATTGGTTCCGACCCGACCGTGTTAGTAAATGGAGTATTTTTGTAGTTAGAGCATAGAAAACCTGTTTATGATTTTTAAAATAAAATGTCAACCATTAGGGCATTGTAAACTTGAAATAACACCCCATAGTCACCTTGACAAATATTATTGTTTGTTTGCGACACACAGCTCGACTGTAATGCGCAGGCTACGGAATCACTGCACGGACACAAGTGACGGCCGCCGCTTCAAACAGGAGCATGCTAATTTGGTAGCCTCCCTAATTGACTTACTCTAAACATTAAAAAGTGTTTCAAACGGAGTGGAGAAGAAGGCCACTGTAAGAAACCAAAACCTTACTAAGTCCACACGGAATTGGAAACTAGGAGGTCTTTGTTTTCATGGTTTTATTTGACTTATTTTTGTTTTATTGTTTAAAATACCATTTTCACTTATAAAAACAGCTGGGATTGAAAGAGTTCATTCATTTTGGAAAAACGTGAAGGAGCGATACTGGAACCGCGATGCAGCGAGCGACGACTGCACCCCTGTCGCAACAACGTCATTACGTTATTGATATTCAACTTAAACATGCAGTATCATCACGCTGGGCCTGGTAATAAACGAAAGGAAACGGATCAAGTGCAGTCATTATAAGAACAGAATTTATTGCGGATTAAAAATGGTGAGACCACAGTTTCTGAACAGACCAGGGTGGCGTCTGGTGGATGCGCATGCAAACAAAGACAAAGCAGTGCATTTACAGTATAGGCTGGTGTGTTTATATTATATTATATTAACAATGCCGTTCCACTCAAGAAAACTCATTTAAACACACACGTGAAACCATACCATATGGTCAAAGTGCTTCTGCAACACTACACAATTAGCAAGGAGGAGAGTGCCTGCTGCTCGGAGGGGGTCGGGGGGGGGGTCAAAGGACCTACCCTCCGTCGGATGTATGTGGAAGTGGGTGGTGACGGTGTGCGTGACCGTGCTTGGGCTGGCTATCTGAACGGGGCGGAGGCGGGCGAGACTGAGCCTCGATGAGGGCGTCAGGTAAAGATGGAGGCTCCAGGCTGTTGTCTGTGGGATACAGCTGCATCGTCGCCCCCTCCTGGACACCTTCCTTACTGCAGGACTGGCAGCTGCAGTGGAAGATCCTTTCCACCAGCTTGTCCACACGGGGAGTCTCGTTATTACCCGGGCAGTCCAGAGTCACCTGTAGTTGGCAGAGCTGGATTTTAAGATGTGTGGTGAAGCCTTTTTTTTTTTCTATCAACATTTTTGTTCCCATCTTCACCAAAATGTGACGGTTTGTGGAAATCAGTGGTGTGTTTTTTGCGTAATTCCTTCCTGACTAAACACAGAAGCCAACCCAAACAAATGATCCCATACTTCATCATGGAAAGTCAATGCATTTATCCCATCATAAACAGATTATTTTAAAGCAGGCATGTCCAAAGTGCGACCCGGGGGCCATTTGTGGCCCGCAACAGGTTTTTTATTGATCCGCGTCACATTCTGTAACTATTATTTACAGCAAAAATGGAAACATCAGCAGTCGTTTTACAAGAATAACAACAAAATATTAAGAAAAAAGTTGTAATCTAATGAGAAAAGGTCGTAATTTTACAAGAATTTACAAAAATAGCATAATTTTAGTCGCTTAAAGTACAAATAGAAAACTTTTTTTGGTTGAAACAAACAAAAGAATGAATAAAGTTTTAGAAAATTAGGTCGTGGAAAAAGTTATAATGTTATGAGAATAAAGTAAAAATAATATGAGAATAAAGAGAATAAATAATTACGGGGGGGATTACAAAAAGAAAGTTGAAATAGTTGGAAGATGAAAATAAAAACAACAAATGAAAAGAAACAGCTGTAATTTTACCAGAATAAAGTCAAAATATTAAGAAAAAAGATGTATGCTAATGAGAAGAAAGTCACAATTTTACAACAAAAAAATCATAATATTATGAGAAAAATGATTTGTCATTTTAGGAGCATAAAGTATAAATATTTAAGAACAAAGACATTTTGTTTTTGTCGTAATATCATGAGAACCAAACAAAACAACAAATAAAGTTGTAACTTTAGTTGTAATTAGGTTGTGGAAAAAGTTCTAATGTTATGAGAATAAAGTCAAAATATTACAGCAATAAAGTCACAATTACGGGAAGAACATTTTTCAACAAGAAAGTTAAAACAGTTGGGGGGAAAAAGCAGAAATGGAAAAAAAACTGCTGTAATTTTACGAGAATATAGCCAAAATATTAATTTAAAAAGTTGTACTATAAAAGAAAAAGTTGTAATTTTACAAGAATAACGTAATATTATGAGGAAAAATAACGTCATTTTAGTAGCATAAAGTATAAATATTATAGAAAAATGACTTGTTTTGGTCATAATATTAGCAGCAACAAACAAAACCGTGAATAAAGTTGTAATCTTTGGAAAATTAGGTTGCGGAGAAAAAGGTGTTATGTTAGTGTTATGAGAATAAAGTCAAAATATTATGGGAATAAAATCATAATTACGGGACGAGCATTTACAAGAATAAAGCTGAAATAGTTGGCAGAAGAAATGGGAAAAACAGCTGCAATTTTATGAGACTAAAGTCAAAATATAAAAAAAAAAAAAAGTCATTCTAACAAGAAGAAAAGTCGTAATTTTACAAGAATAAACTAATATGAGGAAAAATAACGTTGTTTCAGTAGCATAGTTTAAATATTAAAGAAAAAATATGTTATTTTTTCAATGTTGCGATATTATTAGAAACAAACGCATTTTTGGAAAATTACACTGGGGACAAAGGGGACAAAATGTTATGGGAATGAAGTTAGAATATTAGGAAAATACATTTTAAAAGGTTATTAAAGAAGAAAGTTGAAATAGTTGGAAAATTGAAAAAAAAAAACCAGCAGAAATGGGAAAAAATATTAAGAAAAAAAGTTGGACTTTTACAAGAATAATGTAATATTATGAGGAAAAATAACCCCGTTTTAGTCGCATATAGTAGAAATATATATTTTTTTTAAAAGACAGTTTTTTTGGTTGTAATATGAGAAAAAAAAACAAATAAAGTTCTGGAAAATTAGGGTGGGTAAACAGTTATAATGTTCCGAGAATAAATTCAAAGTATTACAGGGAAAAAAGGTCCTAATTACGGAAAGAAAATATGCAAGAAGAAAGCTGATATAGTTGGAAAATTGGAAAAATAAAATATTATTAAAATATTATGGGAATAAAGTTATAATTTTAACGACATTTAAAACAAAAATTTTATTTAAAAAAGTATTTGGAGGAAAAAAACAACAGCAAAAACAAAAAAAAAAACAGCTGTAATTTTCCCAGAACAAACTTGTAATATGAGGAAAAAAACATGTCATTTTAGTTTAAATATTAAAAAAAAAAATAAATGCAATTTTTTTTATTTTTAACTTTGCAAACGTTAACAAACGAAACAAAATAAAGTTATTTATTTTTGGAAAATTAAGTTGGGGAAAAAGCTACCATGTTATGATAATAAAGCCAAAATATTATGGGAATCAGGGGCGGATCTAGCTTCTTTGAAAAGGGAGGGTGTGGCCGAGGCCGTAGGCTGAAGTGCCGGAAATGGAGCCGGGGGTCTGGTTGTACCGCCCCAGCAAAATGTTTAAAATTAGACCTCATTTCCTGCAATCTGGTGATACCTGAGGCCAATTTTATGTCCTTAATTTCAAGAGTTGATCTGTCTTGGTACTAGTAGCAGTGCTAACAATCAACGTGTACCGGTTTAGACATACATGTACCTTCACTGGGACTGGGTGACTGGAATCCAGGATGGTTTATCATTTTATTAGCTTTTATTGTGGCAAAAAAAAAATCGTGGGTGCCTCAAAACGGGGGGACACCCCCCTCTAAATCCGCGCCTGGGAATAAAGTTATAATAATGCAATACAATAAAACGACAGCGAAAAAGAGCGAAGTTGATACCAATAATAGGGTTTTTCATATACATCACAAAGCTCAGATGCATTATCTTCCTGAGATACTGTATATCCAGTATAACTTAGCATATCATAAATAGATGGCTAGGCTACATATCAAAGCGGCAAAGTTGCATCCTTTCATTTGTCAGGTGGGAAAAGTTTGGAAAAGGTGAACATTCTTAACTGTCATGAAAGTTCTATCAAACCAAAGTAGACATGTAATGGAGAATGCACAGAAAGGCGTTTGTGGAGCGATACTGCCACCTAGTGGCATGGTACAGGTACTGCTGGAATGATGCGTTTTATGTGTGTGTCAGCAGGCAGCGTAAGAACACATCCTCAGCTTTGTTGCTCACATGGTCTTATTTGGCTGGGACTTATTTTCCCCACAACATCTTGGTCCAAATTGCAAAAGCGCATCAATTCCAATCCGAGCTGTTGCCCAAGCTGAGCGGCGGGAGCTCCAGACCTCACACAACGTCCCCTTCGCTGTTTGCGTTGAAAGTGATCATTCAGCACTTTCATCAAGACCCTAGCAGCCCCGACTCGTATCGTCTTTCATGAGAACCCACTGTTATTTCCAGCCCCAGTTCAACTCATGCAACAATAATCAGAACCACCAACATAAACTTCCATTTGAAGCTAATTAAAAGAGAGTTGTGCTTGGATTCTCCGCCTCACACGCACACACACACACACGCTACACAAGAAGCACCGTGACTAATCTACCAGGTAACGGCTGTAATGTTTTCCACCAACACCAGGTGAGCCCACCTGCGCTCCATACATGGCCTTCCAAAGTAACTAGCCCTCGCCACAAGTCCTCGGGAACGAGAGCGCCCACCTATCCACGTCCGCGCCAAGCATTTTTGTGTGAGAGCAATAAACACGCTCGCCACCTTTCAAGTCCGGGACGTGGAATGCTTGCGCTGTGAGCTAACTTTGAACGTGCAATAACTCTTACCACTTCCCACTGAGTCTGTGCGGGCATGCAGGAGTCACAGTGCACCAGAGACTCGGTGGACTGTGGGAACGTGTTGGGGACGCTGTAGCTGAAACACTGGCCCAGACAAGCTCTGCAAGGAGGACACAGGACAGTTCATTCATGATTATTTCTTTGCTTTTGTAGACGCTTAACATTTATTCTAGAACATATTTCTGGAGTAATAATAATAATATTTTATTAGCCATTTTTCAAAAGACAAACCCTTCAGTAGCCGCCATTTTACACGATTTTGACTGATCTTTCAAGGCACACTGAATATTTTGGAACCTACCAAAGAAAGATGAGACTCCCGTCTTTCACCTGAAAAAAAAGCTTGTTTCTACCTTTTTCCGTTCTTTAGTAAACAGCAGTAGAACATTGGTAAGTTTCAGGAAAATATCAGTTCCCGACGAAAAAAACGAGAGAGAAAACCAGCTTTTTGTGAAAAGACACATTTCACACTTTGATGCAAACATGTTTTGCTTTTGTGACAGCTCAAATATCTAAACAACTATACCACAACATAAACAACACAAAAAAGACATCAAAATAACTACGGATGTCTGATATTGGATTTTTTGCTGAAAGCCGATATTGTCCAACTCTCAAATTCCGATTCCGATATCAACCGATACTGATATGTGTAACATCACATATGGACAGGACTGGACTTATTTATTACCTTATTATGTATTATTATTATTTATTATTGCACTAGAAATTTGACGTGATCTGTTCCTTATTTATTTATTTATTCTTATTCTATTTTCTTATTTTTCTTATCTCTCATGCCTTGCCTTGGTTGTTTTATTTTGTGATTAATTGATTAAGTTCATTATGCCATTTTTGCAGATATTGAAGTGAATTTCGTATCCTACATACCTTCTATCTTGTCCGAAAGCTCCGATCCATGAGTTTGAAAGGCTTAAAGTTGGGCTGAACATTAAAAACACTCGTATGAGCCGAGGTGGTTCAACACTCAGTAAAAATCCCATCCGAAATTGAAGAAGAAGAAGTAATCTACCTAACAAACACGCATACGAATGAAAATACAACCGATATCATAAGGAAAAGCAGCATTTTCACGGACGTCCCCACAGACTCTCCTAATCGAGCGTGCACATAACATTAACATTCCTACTAGTGAGGATAAGCGGCATAGAAATGGATGGAATGGAAGGAGCGTGCTAGCTTGCTAGCGACCCACGGTTGTTTACACGCTTGAGAGGAGGATTGATGAAGTCATCATTTGCGCACCGGAAAATACAGGAGCCCATAGGTCTATATACAGCATTATGTTTATTATGGGCTTCCATTATAGGGAAAATAGCGATATGCCAATATCAGGTACATCTGATAATATCAGTGGGCCGATATTATCGGACATCCCTAAAAATAACAATTTATTTACAAATATAATGCCATGCTAACTATTTCCAATTTCACGTTTGCAACTGAACTGTGTGCGTGCACATGCGTGTGTGCATGTGCATGCAAAATGTCCCTACAATGCGTAACCTCCTGCACGCTACACTCCTCCAAGCTCTCTTACTTCCTCCTTCCTGTCATGTGTGTTTTTTCCATTCAAATTCACATGCCGAGCACTTATAAAATGCACTACTGCCACCTTATGGCTGTTTCTATAGCTTAAAACACCTCTAAAAACGTATAAATACGTCTGTGAGATCGGGCGTTCGGGTTTATAAAAATGTATAAATACGTCTTTGTTATTGCATGAGTTAAATTTAATTAATGTTTTACATTAATTCAATTTATAAAAATATTTGTTCTTTTTTTATTATTATTATTATTGTTCTATGGATCTAAGAGCTGCTCATCTGATTTTGTTGCAATGTCCAATTAATTTCATTGTCAAAATATACATTTTATTCTATTCCTAAAACTAGAAACATAAAGGTATATTTTTTATTGGTCAGTATTTTTTATATAAATTCATGGAACTGACAAAGCTGCTTACCTCATTTTGATGCATTTGTTTCTGTACCGTATTTTCCGGACTATAAGTCGCACTTTTTTTCATGGTTTGGCTGGTCCTGCGACTTATACTCCGGAGCGAATTATTTATGTTTTTTTCCCACACTGGCAGCCACGAGAGGGCGCTCTGAGCTTGTGTGCCAGTATCTGCTACTCCTATCACTCCTGTACCACTGAAAATATATAACTTGCCTTTCAAGATGAAATGTCTGTTCTTGGTCTCTGATTTGATCAAATAAATTTCCCCCCAAAAATGCGACTTATAGTCCAGTGCGACTTATGTGTGTTTTAAACAATTAGAATTAGAAACGCACAAAACAACTCAAAATAATCCACTAAGTCAAGGCAACGTGATGCATAGTTAGCATTATTAGAAATAACCGCCACCTTGAGCAGTATAAGTAAACCCAAAATAATCCAAAAAGTTGAGAAAGCCGCAGAAATGCTTTGTTGCGTTACAGCCTGGTGGGCGGGGCTTACATGTGCTTTTTAGTTTTTCCATTAGCCTATGGCGCAGGTGTGATTGAGCCCTGTGAATGGCGGCCGGTGGCCAGGAAAAACAATTTGAGCAATTCTGTACAATTGTGCCATGTCTTCTACGTGTCAGTGATTCCTAACCAATGTGCCACGGTGCCTTTGTGTGACTCAGGAAATATCCACTTCCACTTCTTTGGTCTGAAAATGATACATTACTACAAATAATGTATCTTTATTTGTGGATCTACGTCAGCGATGCGTAGGGGCTGGCAGAACCATTAAATCAGGGGTGTCCGAAGTGCGGCCCGGGGGCCATTTGTGGCCCGCGGCACATTCTAAAAATGTAATTTAACAAAAAAAAAACTCAGCAAAAATGGGGGAAAAACAGTAGTAATTTTAAAAGAATAAAAGAAAAAAAAAACTGTAATCTAACAAGAAAAGGTTGTCATTTTACGAGAATAAAAATCTTATGAGGAAAAAAATAACATCATTTTAGCGGCATAAAATTGAAATGTTAAAGAAAAAAAAATTATGCGATACAAAGAAAACAAAATAAAGTCATAATTTTTGCAAAATTAGGCTGGGGAAAAGTTATAATACGACGAGGCTGAAGTCAAAATATTATGGAAGTACAGTCCTAATATTGTGAGAAAAAAATGTACAAGAAGAAAGTTGAAATAATTGGAACCCTACACCAAAAAACCCTGCATCCATTTTTTAAAAAGCTGTAATTTTTTCAAGAATAAAGTTATAATTTATATATTTTTAAAAGTCGTATCTAACAAGTTTATGAGAATTGACGCATAATATTATGAGGAAAAATAATGTCATTTTCTTGCATAGAGTTGTAATATTATATATTTCATATATATTTATCATATTTAATATATTATATATAATATATATATTTAATATCTATTTTTTGAAAGTCGTAACATGATGAGAAACAAAATAAAGTTGTCATTTTAGGAAATAATTACAAGAAGAAAATGAACAACAAGAAAGTTGAAATAGCTGCAAAAAAATTTTTTCAAATGCAGAAATTGAAAAAAACAGTTGTAAATTTATGAGAATAAAGTCAAAAGATTACAAGAAAAAAATCATATTCTAAAAAATCAAAACATGCAATTTTATGAGAATTTAATATTATGAGGCAAAATGTCATTTTAGTAGCATACAGTTGAAATATTAAACAAAAAATATGTTTGTTTTTTTTACGAAAGAAACAAACAAAATGAAATAAAGCTGTAATTTTATGAAAATTAGGTTGGGACATACAGTAAAATTATAATATTATGGGAATAAAATTATAATATTACGAGAAGAAAATGTACATTATGAACATAGAAAGTTGAAATTAAAAACTAATAATATGCCTTTTCACCAACATTACATCACAAAACTGAGATGCTGTTTTTTTCTTGAACTACACAGCGGTGAGAAAAAGTGTTTGCCCCTTTCCTGATTTCGTATTTGTTTGCCAGTTTGTCACACTTAAATGTTTCAGATCATCAAACAAATGTAAATATTAGTCAATGACAACACAACTCAACACAAAATGCAGTTTTTAAATGAAACTTTGTATTATTAAAGTAGAAAAAAATCCAAACCTAAATGGCCCTCTGTGAAAAAGTGACTGCCACCCCCTGTTAAAAAAGAAATGAGTGTTCCAGTGTGGAAAAGCTTATAAAGCCATTTCCATAGCTTTGGGACTCCAGCAAACCACAGTGAGAGCCATTTTCCACAAATGGTGAAAACATGGAACAGTGGTGAACCTTCCCAGGAGTGGCCGCCCGACCAAAATGACCCAAAGAGCGCAGCAACGACTCTTCCAAGAGGTCACAAAAGACCCCACAACAACATCCAAAGAACTGCAGGCCTCACCAACGCTGAAGGAAACTATGTGTGGGTAATAGGGAGCTGTTGGCCATCGTTCTTGTGCTGCAGGAGTGGAGGCATTGGCTGAAGGGCGCGACCCTTCCCTTTGTGGTGGTAACAGACCATAAGAACCTCGCCTATATCAGGACTGCTCAAAGACTTAATTCCCACCAGGCACATTGGTCCTTCTTCTTGACCACATTTCATTTCTCAATCACATTCAGACCCGGTTCACGGCACATCAATCCCAATGCCTTATCTAGAATTTTCGGTCCCGTTGAGGTGGATGGAGCTCGTACCTGTAGCCCAAGTGCTGGGGGCTCTCCAGTGGGAGGTGGAGACAAGGTTGTCGGAAGCAGCTGAGAGAGTGGAGTTACCGGAGGGGTGTCCTCCGAATAAGCTTCTCGTGCCAGCGGAAATAAGATCTCAGGCGCTTCAATGGGGGCACTCTTCCAAATTAGCCTGTGACCATTTTGGTGGCCCTCTATGTCTGCTGACGTGAAGGAGTTTGTCTCAGCCTGCTCCGTCTGCGCCAGAAGCAAGTCTTTGCATCGCCCGCCTGAGGGTCTCCTACAGCCGTTGCCACTCTCTTCCCGCCCAGTCACACATAGCATTGGACTTCATGACGGGTCTTCCGCCCTCTAGCGGCAACATGGTGATCCTCAATATAGTTGACCGCTTGTCCAAGATGGCCCAATTCATCGGCTTGCCGAAACTGCAGTCATCCCTGGAGACAGCTCGGATACTGGTGAGACATGTCTCCCACCTGCATGGTATACCTATGGACTATCTGACAGGGGCCCCCAGTTTGCTTCACGGGTGTGGAAGGCCTTCTGCAGGGCATTGGGAGCGTCGGCCAGCCACCGACCAACGGACAGACAGAGCAGGCCAACCAGGACTTGGAGGCGGCCCTGCGTTACGTCTGCCACCGGCAGACACCCTTCTCCGTGGTCTGGCCACATCCCGTGGGTGGAGTACGCCCACAACTCGCTCATCTTCTCGGTTACAGGAATGTCACCATTCAAGTCTGCTTTTGGTTACCAACCCCGCAGTTTCCCTCCCAGGAAGCTGACGTTCCGGTGCCGTCGGTCCAACTCCATCTCCGGCGGGCTCGGCGAGTGTAGCGGGAGACCCGGGCTGCGCTCTCTCGGACTGCGGCACGTAACCGCCAACTGGCAGACCGCCACAGTATTCTGTCGGCGGCTTACCAACCTGGTCAGGAGGTGTGGCTTTCCTCCCGGAACTTACCTTTGGCGGGTACCTGTAGGCTGGTGCCTAGGTTTGTGGGACCGTACGTCATCATCTCCGTCATCAGCACCTCTTCTGTCAAGCTCAAGTTGCCTCCTTCACTCAAGGTGCACCCGGTCTTCCATGTGTCCCGTCTCAAACCGGTGTCCACAAGCCCGCTGTGCCCGCCTGCTGACCCTCCTCCTCCGCCGCGCATGATCAATGGTCAGCCAGCTGACACGGTGAAAGCTACTTTGGACTCCTGACTGAGGCGTAGGGGGGTGCAGTATCTGGTTGACTGGTAGGGGTACGGTCCAGAGGAGCGCTCCTGGGTGTCCCGCTTTTGTATCCTCGACCCGTCAACTGTTGGGACCAAAGGAGCGAGCAATATTGGTGGGAATGTTCGCTTCCTCTTCCATGGTGATGGCTTTCCTTTTCTTTGGCGCACTGCCGCTTGGTAGACCTAATGAACTGTTTGTATATTTGGGTAACAGGGAGGAGTGTGAAGCTAAACTTTCATTTTTGTTTTGTTTCACTGCAGTTATTTTATCTGGAGATAATACTGTAGTTTCCCTGCTATGTTCTCATAAAAATCCAAGTGCTAAATGGATAACATATTAAAAATCTCCCATCTCCTCCATAGGATTTTTTACAGCACTTTTTACGGCAATAAAAATATGTTTAACATGCAAAAGTCATTAAAAAGAACATTTTTGCAATAGGCTGTCCTACAATGACAGAACGGAGAGATGGTGAGACACACAAAAAAGGGGGTGGGATACATTCCGACCTGTTTTGAATGGAGCGAGGCTGACATCCCGTGTGCCCGACTATCTGCGTGATGTTCTTGGCCTCGCACCAGGCGCTCTTGTCAGGGAACAGCGCCAGGCGGTTGATGTGTGCGGGCGGCGCCGCCGCTGCGTACAATCCAAACAGGGCGCAGCAAATGGGAAAGCTCTGCCACATGACTGCACCTTAAAGGGGCCACAACAACACAAGCTGGTCAGATCGTCCGCTCAGACGTGCAGACTTTCACCACTCTTCATCCTTTGCTGCGTGCTACATGCTAGCGCAAGGGGGTCCAAAATGAGGCGCGGGGCTGCGGCACATTCTAAAAATATAATTTAACAAAAACATTTTGGAAAAAAAAACCTACAGCAATGGAATAAACACAAATAAAGTAAAAATATGAAGAAAAAAACTGTAATCTAAACAAGAAAATTTCATAATTTTACAAGATTAATAATTTTTTAAAATCACATTTTAGTAGCAAAAAGTTGAAATATTAAAGAAAAAAGTCCTTATATTACAAGAAACAACACAAAATCAAGTCATCATTTTTTGAAAAATTAGGTTGGGGAAAAGTTATAATATTACCAGAATGAAGTCAAAATATTATGGGAATAAAATCAAAATATTAAGGAAAAAACTGTAATCGAGCAAGAAAATGTCATCATTTTAGGAGAATAACAGAATGTTTTGAGGAAAAAAAACATAATTTTAGGAGCATAAAGTTGAACTATTAAAGAAGAACATTTTTAAAGTTGGAATATGAGAAACAACACAAAATCAAGTTGTAATTTTTGGAAAATGAGGTTGGGGAAAAGTTATAATATTATGAGAATGGGGTCAAAATATTATGGGAATAAAGTCAAAATAATAAGGAAATAACTGTAATCTAACAAGAAAATGCAACAATTTTATAAGAATAACAGAATTTTATGAGTAAAAATAACATCATTTTAGTAGCGTAAATCTGGAATATCACAAAAAAATGACATTTAAAAAAAATAATAATAATATGAAAATCAAATCGTCATTTTCAGAAAATGAGGATGGGGAAAACTTATAATATTACGAGAATGAAGACAAAATATTATGAGATTTTCTCACATTTTAATGAGAAAAAAAATTGCAATTTTGTGAGAACTGACTTGTAATAAAAAATCATGTCATTTTAGTAGCATAAAGTTGGAATATTACAGAAAAAATACATTAAAAAAAAGTTGTAATATTATGAGAAACAAGGCAAAATCAAGTCGTCATTTTTAGAGAATGAGGATGGGCAAAACTTATAATACCACGGGAATGAAGACAAAATATTATGGGGGGAAAAGTCATAATATTACAAGAAGAAAGTTACGAGAACATATTATGAGAAACAATATCATATTGTAATGAGAAAAAAAGTTGCAATTTTATGAGGACTGTCTTATAATAAAAAAAATAATGTCATTTTACTAGCATAGGGTTGGAAATTATTTTTTTTAAAGTCATAATATGATCAGAAACAAACAAAACAAAATAAAGTTGCAATTATGGAAAAAAAAAAAGGAAAATTAGGTTGGGGGAAAGTATTACGAAACTATGGGAATGACATCAGAACATTACGAAACGAAACTTTACAAGAAGAGGGTAGAAATAGCTAGAAAATGGAATTAAAAAAACGTGCAGAAATGGAAAAATAAACAGCTGCAATTTTACGAGAATAAAGTCAAAATATAAAAAGAAAAAAAAGTCACATTCTAATGAGAAACAAGTTGAAGTTTTATGAGAATCGGCTTCGAATATTATGAGAAAAATGTCGAGAGTTTACGTAGAGTTGATATATTAAGGAAAAAAATGTTACTTTTTAAAAGTCATAACATGATGAGAAAAAGGAAACCAAATAAAGTTGCCATTTTAGCAAAATGAGGTTGGGGAAAATATATAGTATAATGAGAATGAAGTCCAAATATTACAGGAGTAAAGTCATAATATTACGAGAAGAAAATGTACAAGAAGAAAGTTGAGCTATCTGGAAAATAGAGGGGGAAAAATGCAGAAATTGAAGCTAAACAGCTGCAATTTTACAAGAATACAGTCCAAATATTATGGAAAAAAAGCTCATTCTAACGACAAAAAAGTTTAGATTTTTCGAGAATTGACTCGTAATGTCATTTTTCTAGCACAGAGTTGAAATATTAAAGAAAAATTTGTTTGTTTTTTTTTAAACTTGCAATATGATGACAAACCAACAAAACAAAATAAAGTTGTAATTTTACCAAAATTAGGTTGGGGAAAAAATTATAATATTAAAATAATAAAGCAAAAAAATATGATGGGAATCAAATGATAATATTACCAGAAGAAAATTCACAAAGATTATGTAAGTAGAAAGTTTAAATATTCGTAATTTTTTTTTTTAAAAAACCCAGCAAAAATGGGGGAATTTGATATTAATAATAGGCTTTTTCACCTATACCAGGAAGCTCGGATGCAGTTTTTTCTTGAAATACACAACATTCCCTCGTTTATCGCGGGGGATAGGTTCCCAAACTAATGAGTGAAAATCCAAGTAGTAGCCAACTTCATTTTTTTACAATGATTCTATTTGTTTAAAGGCTGTAAAACTCGCCGTACACTTTATACACTTTTCTCAGAGAGGCAATAGCATTTTCTCACATTTCTCTCTTGTTTAAACACTCACAAAAAAAGTTCAAACCTTTGTTTGAACTTCAATGATCAACACACGTTTTCTTCTCCTTGCCATCACCGGTGGTGCCCTTTTGCAGGAGCATCCCAAAAAGCCACAGAAAGAGCAAAACAGACTTAACACTTAAGATCGGGGGTGTCCTTTTCTTCCCATGTGGCGTCCATGTGGATATTTACTGTATTTCAACTTTTTTCACATGACTTTTTATTTTTTGGCCCTAATCGTTATTTGTAATGTTAAAGTGTGTTTAGAATAAGCCAGGGGACAATGAAAAAACAAACTGTGGGTTAAATATAACCACCCGGGCCAGACCTTGCTAAGCAGTTCAATATACTGAATGAAAATAAAAGCCTACGTTTTTAGCCTTGTGTTATATGCGACAAAGCAAATAGTTATTAGTGCAGTGTGTTATTATTCCTTCCAAAAAGTTCAGCGAAAACTGAAACGTACAAAAATCAAAGGCAATTTTCCCCACAGGAAATAATGTAAATCCAATGAATCCGTTCCAGACACCCAAAAATATTAAACAAATAAATAGTTTAGTGTTACAGTCGTCTTTTGCTTACAGTGGTTCATTGGTTCCAGACCCCACTGTGTTAAATGGATACAATTGGAACATTTTTGTAGTTAGAGCACAGAAAACCTGTTTAGGACTTTCTAAATACGGTCTTTAAGATTATTAGAGCCCTGTAAACATGAAATAACACCCCTATAGTCACCTTTACACCGCAGTTAATCATTGTTTACAACACATTGCAACCCTTGTGCTGCAGGGACTTGAGACGGCCGCTAGCAAGAAAGCTAACCAGTTAGCCTCGAATTTATTTCTTTTAAACCTGAAGGAAAAGTGCATTTTCGGGGCAGAATTTTGCCCATCATCCACAATCTTTATGTGCAACGAGAATCTTTCTTTTTTCTTTGCGTCCTAAAGATATTTTAAAAAACATGTAATACTTGTATTTTGCCATATTATAAGGATTAGCGGAACGTCCTTCCTGGGCGCATTGATTTACCATAGCAACATAGAAAGCAACGCTACACCTAGCGCTAACTTTTCCAAAAGAAAAACACAGCAGGGGGCAAAGTAAGTTGGGGGCAGCATCGTCACCTTTCGCTAGTGGCCTGAGGTTTTGTGAGTGCGGTGCTGACGTGCTGCGGGCGAGTGTGTGGTGAAGCTAGTCGCTAGCCGGCTAGTAGCTAGCCGGTGTGGTGTGGCGAGGTGTCACTACACCACTAAAGTAGTTTTTCAGCATAACAATAACAATAACAATGCCAATGCCGCTGTAGCTTGGTTAATATGCAGGTCACATTATGCAAAATGGAGCGTTGTTAGCGCTTTTTGGAGTTTTTTTCAGAAGGCTTTTTAAGGGGAATAGGGGCGTCCCATTACGTGCATTCTTAGCAGCTTCTTGTTATCCGTTCTTATAGGTTTAGAAAGACATGTCTCACATAAGGATTGTGAATGATGGGCAACATTTTTTAAAAAGTGCAATTTTCCTTAAACTTAAGAAGCCAAAAACTTACCACTTCCACACAAAATGGGAGGAGAACTTTTTTGACTCTATCATGTGGGACATGCCGTGGCTGACTTCATGCAGTGTTAAGGTAACGTAATGTAAGCTAATGTTTTGTGTCATTACTGCCACCTAGTGCCCAGGATACCACATATCACGTGTATTTCCATATGTTTTTATGAATAATAGACCCTAGTCTATCACGAAACAACCATCATTTGTTAATTAATTTCTGAGAACCTGATACAGCGAGAGAGGGATAATTGAACTGCGATAATGCGAGGGACGACTGTATTCAGGTACTGTTGTAACTTTTTAATTTTCTTTTGCATTTTTATACAATTTTCCCTCATAACTTGAACTATTCCGGTCTTTTCAGTGGCCCTAATCCGCTTTTGGGGTGCTCCAGAATATGTGCTTTGCGGGGGAGTACTGGTGTATTACTACATTGTCGGAGGGAAGGCTCACTGTGCCACACTTTGAAGACCGTCTCAGGTTTTTGTAACTATGCAGTGAGTCACTAAAAAACAGCCGGGGGACACCTTGAACACCCCTGCCCTCCATGAAGTCACTGGCGTGGGGAGGTTTTGAGGTTTATTTCCACAGAGAACGTTTGGTTGAACTTCTTTGGAAGGTTTACTTTTGGGGATTCTTTCGTCGCCTCAAGCAGCGCTTCATAGCGAAACATAACGTAAATAATAAATACATAAAATACACGAATTAGAACGTTCCTTGCGCGAATTAGAAGCTTACCGTTGCTGCGCCACCAAACTTGACACTTGTATTCCAAATTTGGAAAAAAAAAAAAAAAAAAAGAAGCAGAACTCGGACGGATCCGACGTGTTCAAACCCCAAAATAACAAGCGTTTCCGAATCCGTCGTGGTCCATGCGAGCCTGCCGTGTCATCGAGCGGTCACATCATCATCCAGCCCGGGCGAGGAAGGAGGAGGATGAGGAGATCTGCACGGAGAGCCTCCATCAGGACGGAGCGTCCCACCCCTTCTTTGCTTCTTCTTCCTTCCTCTCTTTCACTTTCCAAGCTTGTAAAAGTCTCGCATCCAATGCCGGCTTCCTGCTGCGCACCAGCAGGCTGGGAAGTCCAATTTGTAAAATGCGCCCCCCTCCCTCAAAAAAAAAAAAGTTGGGCCGAGGCGAGAAGTATAGATCAGATGGTGATAACACGGATTAGTCACACTTTTTTTTACACACACACACACACACGGCATGCATGCATTATGTATGTCAGGGGTGTCCAAAGTGAGGCCCCAGCGGGTGTTTTTTTTTTTTTATTGGCTCTTGGCACATTTGGCACATTGTAAAAGTATAACTTCACAAGAAAATGTGCAAAAACAACCCCAAAAATGTAATATTACAAGAATAACGATGAAATATTAAGAGACGAAATAGCACAGCGAGTCGACCATTTTTGACCGCGGACACGCTGGATAACAGCCAAACGTAACAGAATTAAAACAAACAAAAAACAACAAATGACTGTATTGTTGCAGCATGTAATTTAAATGAACATAAAACTCAACTACTTTTGGGTTTTGAAAAAAAGTGAGTTGACTTTAATATGTTCATTTTAAGTGTACCGTTTAATGTGGAATAATACTACGTCTGCTAGTAATAAGAATACACTAATACAAATATTACAGGAACTGCATAAAATAATAGTGGAAAGATAATAAATACACAATATGTTTATTACTGTGGTTGTAAAACTGCACTGCATCCTGCTGAGAGTTGTTTCTAACATTTTGCCTCGTCGGTCACCCAAAATATTAATAACGTCTGTCAGCGTGGCGCAGAAAAAGTTAAAAGCTAAAATAATACTTCATAGAGAGCATTGTTATGTTTGTAGCTCTTGTCTTGAAGCTCATTAGATGTGCACAACTAAAGTGTACTGGAACAAAGTGAGCCATACGGGCATGAAATGACCAGCAAAGACAGGAAGGTGACGCCTCATGCAGTGCAAACAAAAAAACAAAAAACCCAACCCTGGCTTTATGCGTTCACCTGACCTGTCACCAAGTTCTTGCACTGCACAGGTGTCGGGCCTGGCAGGAGTCCACCGGCGCCCTTATCTGTTTCACGAGCAAACACGTATTTCAATGAGCAGGGGATGAGCGACGGGCTCGCTTTCTGCCAGTCAAAGACCTTTGAACCCTCTCTTCTTTTGTCAACTGGAATGTCGACCAACTAAAACATGTCCTCCGTCATGTCTCCTTACACGAGAAAGTCTGCTCAGACATGCAAAAGTGTGGCGCTCACCTGTTAGCAATAAGACCCGAGTTACAGTCCAGAAATGGCCTTTGTCTGCATTCCAGGGATTCTGCTTCACCAGGGGGCTAAACGTGTACGAATGTCCACGCTAGCAATCGCTCCTCTTCCATCCGCACACAGGATGAAGCTGCCGGTGAGTACACGAGCCGCGTCGTCCTCATGACGCTCTGCTGAGAAAGCTTAAGTGCACGGGAAAAGAACGAGAGACCAGAGAAGGTGAAGTCAAGGTCGCAGTGGTTTGAATCTGTTGAGAAATGTGAACAAATGCCATTTATGACCATGGTGGGGGAAGGGGTCTGCTCCGGAATACTCTATGTGGAGTTGGGGGAAAACTGGGAATTTTTGGAAGGAGCTGAATGTTTTGACGTTGGACTGGTTTGAATCGTCTGAAAAATGTGGAAGAAAGGCGTAAGAAAAAATGTGGAATTTCAGGAAAAGCGGGAGTTGCAAAATTGTTAGCATGAATGTTTTCACGTCGGGATGGCTTCAATCGGTTGGGAAAAGCGGAAGCAGCGGGAATCAGAGGGGCGGGCTCCAGTCAGTTTTGATGACTTTGGACTCGACTTCACCAAAGACTTGCAACTCAACTTGGAGTCTAACATCAGTGACTTGGGACTTTGCTTGGACTTTAGTCTCACGACTTGAAAATCCGTAATACTTTTAATACTAAAATACTTTTTGTGTCCCCATTCAAAGTATTTCACGAAAGTGATCGTTGTAGCGTCCGTGTGACGTGCTGGTTTTTCGAGCGGCAGACTGCCCACAGAGGTTCTTTGTCAACAAACTCTTCTCAGGTTGCAAGACACACCTACGCACTTCTAAGTCTTGGTGCGTTGTCCGTACGGCCAACGTGTGTCTTTCTTACGTTTTGCTTTTTCAGATTTGGGCAAAATGTCAATTTATGTCGCTTTCGTATGTTTGCTGGTGTTAATATGGCCAACACGAGTTTGGATATTTCGTACGTCCTCCATGCGTGTCGAGTAAGTCGGTCGTGCGTTTCCCGTACACGAGAGTGCATCAATTTGACGTACGGTGATGTGCGGATCGATGCTGAAATATCGATACCAGCTCTTCATGCCGTTAGCATTGTGGCCACACAGTCAGGTGTTCTGGGGCATCTGGGTTTGAATCATCTCTGTGTGGAGTTTGCATGTTCTCCCCGTGTGTGCGTGGGTTTTCTCCTGGTACTGCGACTTTAAATTGTCCACAGGAAAGAATGTGAGTGTGAATGATTGTCTGTCTATATGTGCCCTGCCATTGGCTGGCGACCAGCTTGTTTTCTATTGGCTCTTGGCACATTGTCGAGATAAAATTAGTAAAAAAAAAACCCCCAAAAAAACAAAAACAAAAAAAACTGCAAAAATGGGAAAAATTTAGCATAAAGACAAAATGTAAAGAGAAGAAGCTGAAATGTTGACACTAATAACTAACAATAACAAAATGCGTTGTCTTTAAATATATACAAATAATGTAAAATGACATTAGTTGTTTTCATTATATAATTCATATGATTTTTTATTGATATAAATATACTCAAATTAAAATAAAACAGATTTTTCTGCCATTTTACAAAATATCAAAATAGATAAAAAATACGAAAGTACCCCCCCACCCCCCCTGCAGCTTTTGATTTTCAGTCTGCGGCCTTCGCTGGAAAAAGTTTGGACACCAATCGTGAATGCTGTGTCAGGGCTTTTTCTCTGCGACTGAGTCTTGGCACACTGATCTTGTTTTAGTCAAAAAAATAATCATAAAAAATTAAAAAAGACAATACAAAAATGTCATTTCATTTGGGAGATGCTGAATATTGTTCACAACTTGTGAGGACTCGAAAATTCCAAGCCTGTGACTTCGGACTTCAATTGACCTGTCTTATCTTGACTTCAGACCTGACTTGGACTTGCATGTCTTTACTTGAGGCTTGACTCGAGACTCAGCATGAAAGACTTCTGACGGTATGACAACCTTGGGCAAAAATATCACGCTTTGACAGTTTCAGGGTATTATGACAAAAATGTGTTATTTGGAAATATCTTTATTGAAAAGAGGAAAAAAGCCAAGTCAAAACAGTCATTTTGAAACCATAAAACACGATGGAAGCGGAACATATGTATTTCAAATAAATAACAAAAAAAGAATTATTTCTAAATAAATAATAAATAAATAAAATGCAGATCTCGATGCAGTGGGTTAGGTTGGGTTAGATTAGGGGTGGGTTAGGGTTAGGAGGGTTAGGCTTGGATTAGGGTTAAGGTTAGGAGGGTTAGGGTTAGAGTCAGGGTTAGAAGCTAATCCTGCAAATGAAGTACACTAATATTTTCTTTGTCAAGAAAACAAAGCAAAATGCAAATAAATGCAATCAAGTGGCTCAAGAAGGTCACACAATAAATCACTTTTTAAAAGCTCGTAATGTTAGATTATTATTTCACAGTGGCAGGTCACACTTTTCCACAAACGTCCATTTCGGGGTCACATGATTGTTGTTAGCCACTGAGATGTTGTCAAATGGCTGTTGCTTGTTGTTCAGTGGCGAATAAGCACTTTATGCCACTTCATCTCCACATCTGGTCACCCTCCACGTGAGAAACGTGTCCACCCGCAACGGCGACAAACGCGCGGCCGAACTGGCGCCGCTCAGTGCCGACAACTTTTGGCAACACATCGAAGCCCAGCTCCGACTGCGAGGAACAACACGGGACGTGGCAAAGTATTTTCCCGTAGTGGCCGTCACTTTCTCTCATATTGTAGCAACGCTATGGCGCACAGTTTTAGTGGTTTTGAAACAGATTTTTTCATACCGTGGCATGAAAAAGGGAAAAAGGGAATTGGTGTTATGAAAAATTTTGAATTTCAGGAAAAGTGGACATTTTGGAAATTCCAGGGATGTGAAAAAGAAGAAAGTCTGACTGAGCGGAAGGTTTGGACATTGGAATGGTTTGCATCTGTTGAGACATCATAGACCGAAATTAACCTGACGCAAGACGCTAAATGCGTGCAAAAACTGTCAAAATTGTTGACTAATTATTTTGCGTTTGATCGGGTCAGTTCGGTCACGAGAATAAGGGCACAATAGAATTTGCAAAAACCAAATTGCGCTGGAAAGTACGGTATTACGGTATTATGGCCATGGTGCGTATGAAAGCAGATCTCTGATTGGTCGTGAGACATATTCCCATCCAATCACGATCTGTGTTGCAGCAGATCGTCTGTTGCTGTTGGAAACAAATATGGTGGTCCTGCTGCTGTTTTAGCTGGCGATCTGCAGGCTGAACACAATGATTACTAAGTATTTTGCCAAGGCGGACCCATGTCACTTGGAGTGGGACAACAATAACAATAACAACACTCCGAAAAAACAAAAAACAACGGCCGATGACTTGGATAAGCCCGTGGTTTCTCAGTTGGCCTCAACCTTAGCAGGCCCCTCCAAAGGCACCAGTGACAGTTCCTGGACGCCGACGACGCCGACGGTGAGTGATGGGCGACAGCTGCCACCGAGACCTGGTGCATCTCATGTCGCCATAACCAGCTCGTTAAAAACAGTTCGGAAATGGATGAAAGAATTGAACACGGACATTGGTTATAAAGTCAAGGACGACGATTGTGTTTATGAAATTTGGTGTGAGGTGTGCAAGGAACATGGTACTGGTTCAGATCGTGGGTCGGCTCTTGTGACTGGTAGCAACAGGGTGAAAGAGGAGGCAATACAGCAACACATTAAATCAACACTTCACCAACGGTTGTTAGCAACCAGGCACGCCAAATATTTGGAAGCAAACAAGAAAGCAACTCCAGTTGAAGACGGCTTTAAAAGGGCTGATGAAAAAACATTGGAAAAAATGGACAATTTTTTTTGCCTGAAAATTGCTTCTTAGATGAGCAATTTGCTTGTAAAGTTAAAATCTACAAGCAACAAATTGCTTCCACTGGATTTTGTCAATTTCTACCCCTGGACATGTGGAAGTTCGGCCTGTCACGACAACAAATTTATTATTGTCCTACAAATGATTGCATGAATAAACAATATTATCGTCAACATTATTTTGAGACCAATTTTTAATGACTGTAATGACAACGGCTGGCATAATAATGCAAGTAGACCGTGTCAAAAGCAATATACTTTAATTTCTGAATAGTATTTAACATTGTAATCGGAATGTCAAGAGCTTTTAAATAAAATGAATTCAACAAACAAACAACATAATAAAATAAACAAAAAAAAAAACAAAAACACCAATGAAAAAAAGTGTCTCTTTCAGCAAAGATTGCAGTTAAATAAAAACCATAATCGATCACAATATTTCTGATTTTGAATCAGTGTCACTTTTGGTAATGTTTGAATATTGGAAAACAAAACACGGAGAAACAACCTGGAAATACTCTGAAGTTCACATTGTGTGTCAATGCAGGCGTCCGCTCCTTTGCACATCAAGTCCAATTGTGCGTGGAAGACGCCGTTTACGTTTCATGAGGTTTAATGACGTTTTGTCGTAGTTTGGTCAAAGTACATATTTTGGATGCAGCAAAATGCGTTTGGTGCGCAATGAGGTGTTATACTTCGGGTATCGCGGCAGCTGAAACGTAACTTCCACCGTTTTGTATGGTTTATTTCATTGTCTGTCACAAACTGTTTCATGTCCCAAAATGAGGGACATGCGGAAACGGGTTAAAATTGGCATCAGATGGTGTTTTATACACAACAGGCATAAAGTAAGCATTCCACTCTGTTTATTCAATACGGTGGCAGTATATTTTCTTCAAATCACTGTGGGCTGTGCGTCGTGACCCTCGAAAGTCACTGCACGGTCGCTAGTGCGCCTGTGAACACGTTCACTCGCTGGTAGACCTTTCAGGAGAATCACGCGCTTGTGTTTGCTTGCTTGTTACTCCTCAAGACGCTCACTTGCAGCACTCCGAGTGCAAACTCGCTTGCGCCTCACTAACGCCAACAAAAACGTCAATTTATCGCGGCCGGCAAAATTAGAGTTCCTTTTTATTTATTGTGCGGTCCATCAATTTATTGATTATCGTGACAGGCCTCGTGGAGTCGGAATCCTCAACCTCAAAAGGCAATCTGGGAAAAATGTGGGATTTCAGGAAAGGTGGACATTGTTGGATGTTAAAAAACGATTCCTGGACGTTGGAAGAGAAGTCTCAAGGTGAAGTGGAATTAGTGTTAAGGGAAATTTGGGGAAAGGTGGGACTTTTGGGGGAGTTGGAAAATTGTTAGTCTGAAAGTTTAGCAGTTGGAATCATTTGAAGTTGATGAGAAACCTGGGAAAATCCCATTGATTTCAAATGGGATTTTTTTTGGGGGGTGGGGGCGGGGAGAATTCCAGGAACAGTGTGAGTTTTTGGAATGTCCGAAATAATTAGCGTGAACGAGCTGAATGTTTTGGCAATCAAAGGGAATGTGGTATTTCATTTGATTCGGTAAGCATCCGTTTCGGTTCGAATCGGAACAAATTAACGATTCTAAGCAAGGTTCCACTGTAAATATTAATATTTATGAACGCTGACTACTCTAAAGTACATCCAAGTGTACTTTATATAGTACAGTCATTGCGGTTCGAACATCGCTCCTGCACTGTATTGTTTATTTCTTTCTTTTTTTATGTGGCCTATTATTAGTAAAACATTATGCATATTTAATCACATTGTACTTCTTCTTGGCCTAAACAAACAATTTTCAAGCATAAAAATGAAAAAGTGTAAAACAGTATGTGTGATTGTTGAGAGCGCCTTGAAGAATTGGGCCCAGGGAAGTGACGAGTGTGACAGCCGCTTGCTACAGTTCATGGCAGCTGAGCGCTAGCAGCAGGTTAGCAGTGTAAAGAGTGGCCAACAGCAGCCCCTCTGTGAATGGACACTGCTTGTGTGTTCTCCGCTTGTTAATAAACAGACTGAAGCACATCGTATCTCCTTACCCACAAACTGCGGCATACTGGTCCCGAGGTGTCAGTAACGTTACGTTGATGAGACATTAGCCACCGCAGGAGTTGTCAATGCTAATGTGTGAGTCTATCTTATCTTATTTACGTCTAAGAGGGCTTATTTTCTATTGCTATGTCTACTATATTGGGTAATACAAGTGTAAAGGTGACTATAGGGATGTTATGTCATGTTGACGGGGCTCTAATAATGGTAAAAACCGTATTTAGAAGGCCATAAAAAGGTTTTATATGCTCTAGCTACGAAAACATTCAAGTTTTACATTTACATACATGCATAAAACAATTCCGAGTGAATATCAATACATATAAATGATGAATGAAAGTGCTAAATGAACATTTAAGGTTACTTTTACCTTCACTGAAGACGTGATTCTTGACATGACTGAAAACAGGAAGGTGGTGGTGTTTAATCTGCTGCCACATCGGGTCTTTGGGAACAGTCATGCTAATGCTAATGATTTCATTCATTTTGAACATGCAGGAGTACATCACATAGTACAATTCACATGTCCAATAAGGAGCAGGAAGAAGCAAAGCTTATTTAATCCTACCCCTCATCGGTTTCACATCAGTTGCAATGCATTTGTTCACCTCCTGTATTCCAAATGTACCTTCGGCAAACCTAAGAAGGTCACGTTGCGTCTTCAATGAAGGAAAAATTAATTAAAAGTGCTCATGACACCAAAACACATTATTTCCGCCGTGCAAAGTAACACTGAAAGGCACATTTCCTGTCTTAGTGTGCTGAAATATTGAAATATTTACCATCAGAGCAAGTGACCGTCCCACCCAGATGTTCCTATTCGCTACAGTGCATTCCCTGGTATTACACTCCAGTTCTCTGTGAATTTATGTTGTATATAGTTTTATATTACGCCCGCTTGTTGTGTCAGAGGCTTTTGCCGGACGGCATACGCTTGTCCACATTCCTAAAAAGACGCCATTCGCCATGATCAGCAAACTTCGTGGGACAAATCAAAAACCCACAAGACGTTCGACCGTGGAAAAGCGTGCCAACGTGTCAGTAAGTGCGTCCCATTACGTGCATTCTTAGCTGCATCATTTTATCTGTTTTTATATCTTTGGAACGCACAAAAGGAAAACTGCACTTTTTTGGGAATTATGCCCATCATCCACAATCCTTATGAGACATGAACACGTGTCTCTCTTCTGTGCGTTCTAACCAGAGGATTTATGCGCACACCTATTCCACCTAGAAAGCTATAAAAACACCTCCAACAAGGTAGTCGCCTGAGGCGTTGTGAGATGCTGCGGACGAGTGTGTGGTGAAGCCAGTCGCTAGCCGGCTAGTGGCTAGCCTGTGTGGTGTGGCAAGGTGTCAATACGCCAGTAACGTAGCGCCATAGTTCCCCCCCATGTTGTGATTCACACCAAAACAATAATCCTACATTTTTTTGGACCAGTCTTTGATATTTTGTAGAACCTGTTGGAAACTTGTCCTGTATTTTTTGTGGACTTATATGCACAAATGGCGAAAACGGTCCTATCTCGCAATGTTAAAAAATCCTTTAAAAGAAAATCCTGGATCCAGACGGCAATGCGAACCACGCCCAAAATGTAATCAGTTCTTCCATATCCCGTTTACGACAATTCCTGAAAATGTCATCCAAATCCATTCAGAACTTTTCAAGTTATTTTGAACACAAACAGACAAACAGATTAACAGCGGCGAAAAGATAACCTCCGTGCTGCGCTTGGTGGAGCACGGAGGTTATCTTTTCGTAACAATGTTGCTGTAGCTTGGTTAATATGCACGTCACATTATATGGCGCTCCTTATATTGGTAGTTTTTTTTTCCAGAAGGCTTTATAGGTGGAATATGCGTATCCCATTCTTTGCGGCGTCTTTTTATCTGTTTTTTCTACCTTCAGAACGCACAGAAAAGAGAACGACATATATGTGTTCATGTCTCACATAAGGATTGTGGATGATGGGCAAAAGTTCCAAAAAAAAAGTGCAGTTCTCCTTTAAGAACACAGGTGAACTCACGCAGTGTATTAACAACAGGACGCTAACCGGCGAATGCATGCATACCGAGGGAAGATGGTGGCGTAAATTTTCGACGTGAACTGAAAAACACGCAAACCGGGTCGGCCGCTAACCGAGGTTCCACGGTGTTTTGACTTGATAACATGCTTGACAAATTGTGAGCTACTGTATGTAGGGTCAAATTTTGTTTTTTATGACATGGAAATGTCACAAAAACCTGAAAAAAGGACTAATTTGCCCTCATTCTAAAGGATGAGGATAACTAACGAAGAGCATTGTAACCACTATACACTGAGGCTGTTGGATGTTTCTGTTTCGAGAAGGGGCGTGGATAATGTTTTTTTTTGTTGAAGCAAGTATTTTTCTCTCCCTTTATTTCATAATATTCTCCTAAAGTCTTTCTCCTCCCACTCTCCAACAGGGCTGCAGATGCTGAACCTGGCCTCCATTCCAAAGCAGCAGGAGTTCAAGTCTCTGAGCTCATTAACACACAATATCACCTCCCACACCCAAACCACGTTGCATTGCTCTCAAAGAGACAGAGAGAGTCCTCCTCAGTCACTTTATTAAATATACATTGGCTGCCCTGAGCTGGGCAAGATTGGACGTAAAGTGGCGGGGCAAGGGAAAACAGATGCCTGTGCGGTGAATCCGCATCCTCGTTAATCCTTCACTGCTGGTCCTGAGAGGAAACAGAAATCATGTAGCCTGAGGTGTGCATGTGCAACAGCCCTACAACACGCACACTTCCCTCGCAGGCCCTGCCCCACGCTCACCTTCACCAAGCGTCCGGGAATCAAATACGGCGACTTGAAGTCATTCTGGCAGTTGGCGCAGGCCATGCCCAGACCCAAACCGGAGCCGAACGAGACGGGCCATGTGCGTCCTGCGGGGGAGAACAAAACACTCATTCATGAGGCAAACGAGGACAGCCTGCTTCTCCTTACAGCCGGGACTTACGTTTGAAGAAAAGGACAGAGAAGACGATGCCCACGCCGAGGCCAGTCACTGCAAAGAAGACGACGACAAACAGGGATGCTGTTTAAAAGTGGCGAGACGACCACTCGAGACGGCCGCTAGCTCAGCAAAATAGTTATGCAACGTGATGTAAACAATGAATAATGGGAGTGTAAAGGTGACTATAGCGGTGTTATTTCATGTCGAGAGGGCTCTAATCATGTTAAAAAAACATATTTAGAAAGTCAAACAGGTTTGCTATGCTCCAACTATGAAAATATTAAATTTATCAAATCCTACATCAGGGAAATTCATGTATCACGGTTGGGTCTGTAACCAATTACCCGCTATAAACGAGGGATGACTGCATTATGCCTAGCCTCCACTACATTGTGGCTAAAACTATCCCCCGCATGATGTGGAATTGATTACAAAAAGAAATTCATGTCAAATCATGGAACTTTTAATTAACATAAATAGGTTCAGCCAATGGAAAAGGAGGTTTTATACTAAATGTATCCATCCATCCATCTTCTATGCTGGTTATCCCTACTAGAGTCGCGGGTATGCTGGACCCTGTTTTCCTCATGCCTCCAAACAGGCTTCACTCTGTGCATTGGATTCAGGACCTTGGCGCATTTGTTCCATACAACAACGGCATTAACAGAGTGAGCCCTTTTGTCAGTCATACAGTCTCTTTGTCTTGGTGGGTGGAGGCGGGGCTGCTAGCATATACACACACACACACACACACACAGTGCAGAAGATTGTAACATACTAGTAATTAAATGAGTACATTGCCTTACATTGTAATATATTTGATTTATAGTTTTCATTGTTCTTTTCTTAAAAGTAATTTTATAATATCGTCTCGTTCTCGTAGGCCTAATCTCGTGTGTCGTCCCGTCTCGGGACACACCTATTTGCATACACAGCTTGGATCGACTTTCGCATCTTTAATGATCAAAATGTATCACAGTGGTGCCCAGCATCCTTCAGTTTTTCAGTATGCGGCCCTGGCTGGAAAAAGCGTGGATGCAGAAAGTGTAAAAGGTGCCAAAGTGGGGTAGGAGGTAAGGTAAGGGTGTCGATGCCATGCAAACAGTCGGGCAGTGGCACACAAATCACCAACGCTTGTTTTGTCTCCGTCTGGAGAGGACCTTGAGGAGGAATGTGTTTGTGCGCTAAGCTTCACCTCGCTGCAGGCCACACCGCACCCAAAGGCAGGCCAGCCAGCACAGAAAACATATAAAAACAGCCATTTGGGCCCCTCTTGACTCTTAATTGGATTCAGAGAGCTATGCAGCATGACCGATGTGCTTGAACCAGAACCCTCAGACTGTTTTCGATTACACAGCTTTTGAAAAGTCAAACACTACAAACTCATCTTCATTATCAGTCCAGATCGGCATTAAACCATATGCATTCGCTTTCATACAAATATTTTGCTCAACTTAAGACCCTATGTTTGTTTCGCTCTCGCTTTGCTCTTGTGCCAAGCACTGATTTTCATAGGCGGGAACACAGCAATACTCGTTGGAAAATATGAGAGCACATCAACATGTCCTTTTGAATCAGCTTGTCTTCGAGTGTGTATAATGAAAAGATTTGTATGGCAATAGAAAATCTACAAGCCGCAAGCATGAAAATCCTCGCCAGGTTCCCAGCGTCCGATTGTGGGATATTTGTTTATTCTCTCAATTCAATAATCACATGGATTCCAGGAACATGTAAGAAGCCCACCAGTGATTGTAGAACACTGCTGCAAGTAGTCATCATCAGACATTTATACTATTCTTTTCAAAAAAATGGTGGCAGGGTGGTGTCTGTTAAACAGCTCGACATAAGAATCACGCGTACGCACGCTTTAACCCTTGCCTTCAGCAGAACATATGCTGCAGAGCTGCTTCGGCCACGGGAGGCACTTCTGCACAGCTGGCAGTTTGCTAGACCGAGCTCAAAGACTGCAGATGTTTTCCTCCCGGCAAGAAGCACATTTTATTGTGCCGACGGTGGCGTCACGCAGAGTCAAGTGGATCGTCTGCCAGTCTAAGTATTTTGCCATTTTCCATTTGTCTCAGCTTGGATCACTTTTTGACTTTTTGTTCTCCCCCCACATCGCCCTCACGCTCCTCTCCGTTGTAGCTGGTCTTTGCCGCGGCGCTACGTGAGACTAGTTTGGCGTCGTTTACGGCTAAGACTGTTAAACAACAGGACGTCCAGGAGATACGACCCGTAGACATTTCTCAGGCCAAGAGTTTATAAAAGCACTTCTCATCCTGGAAGGATGGATGAATCATTCTTTGGATATTTATGTCAGACTCACATGTGGAAGAACTCCAAAGTACTGTACAGTAGATGAACTTAAATGGCGGGACCTCAAAGATGGTAATGGTTTCATTTTATTTGAACCCGCATACGTGTTACAATGGAATACATCACCTAGGATGGAACACAATGCCAGGCGGACTGCATTTACACGGACACTGAAGCCATCAAAACGACTTTATTAATAACTATAGAGTCAATTTTTTTCATACAAGTGTGAAAAGCAATATTCAGGGCTTGTTCGCTCTTCCTGGAGGAGCCCCTCCCTGGGTTCCTTTTATACTCTTTTCCAAGTCTTGACCATTTGCCACCAAATCGGTCAGTGGGTTCTGATATATTTATACAGGGTCAGGCAAAATGATCTGACATATTTGTAGGTTAAATAAAAGTCAAATAAAGTAAAAAAAAAAAAAAAGTGTTTTTATTTTCGAAAAGTACATATAATGCCATTTTTTTCATATAATGCCATTTTGCTTTGTTTCTTTATAATGCCATTGTTTTTTGTTTCTTTTTCATTTGGACTGGTGAGCATCGCGCTTTCATTGTGGAAACGTTTATCAAAACAAACGAATCTGTAACTGCAACACAACGAGCGTTCCGTTTGCCCTTCAATCTTGGTAGACATGATCCCGTAGCAGCTCCAAACACCATCTTGTTATGGTTACCAACTTCACAGCTACTGGATCTGCATTGAGTGTGTGGACAATAACGGATCCCATTTGACTGATTTCATTTTGAACATAATGAAACAGAACTTTTTGAAAATAAAAACACTTTCTTGTTTCTTTACTTTATTTGCCTTTTATTTAACCTACAAATGTGTCAGATCATTTTGCCTGACCCTGTACTTTGTTGCACTTTTCAAGGCACCCATCTGTAACCACAGCTGTCCAAGGGTAGTCTGATGGAAACGTGACTGTTTCCAATTTGCACCTAGGGCGTCTCCAACCACCACCGAACATTCATTCGCATGCATACACCAGTGTGGGCAGCACTGGAGACGAGGATCGAACGGCCAACCTTCCAGCTTCTGATCCCATTTGCGACAAAGAAACAGGCTAACACATTCAGATAAACAAATAAACATGGTAGGTGTGCAACAACAGTACCTTCATTTATTTAGTGACACGGCAAGGAAGGCTAGACAAAACCATTCGCAGGGATGTCACGATATGAAAATTTCATATCACCATTATTGTGACCAAAGTTATCATATAGCATTGCCTACATCAATCTGTATTCCTACGATTGAACTGCATCAATCTGAAAAAAACAACAACTTGCTGAAACTCCGCCTCATTTCTTGCCTTAAAATTCACTGTCGGGACAGAAAATGAAGTCGGCGTAACAGCCTTACCCATTTTAAATATGAGCCAGTGTGTCTTCTTCCTAGTGCAGCTAGCAGCTCCTCTGGATTGTGCCACTGAAGCGGATGATCTTATTAATGCGCGGTAAGTGTAGGTCAGCGGTAGGCAACCTGCGGCTCTGGAGCCTCCTTGTTGAGGCTCCTTTCAAAAAGGTTATTTATTAGTGTAATTATTATCTGTATATTATTTTACATCTTGGAGCTGAAAGTGAAACTTTAACATTGAATTTTTGAAAATATTAAGAAAGACTCAATTAAAATATACATCATATCCACATCTGTGGCTCTTGCGTTTAACTTTTTGCGTTTAACTTTTTTGAGCGTTCAATCCCCGTCGTAAGCTCACCATGAATGCATCAAAAAATAAATAATTCATCAATATAGTACTTTGTGAAGAGCTAAGTCATATGACTGCTCCGACATCGGGAAGATCAGCATTGAGCATCAGAAACACAAGTCCCTTTAAACAGATTTCAGAAAAAAAAACATTTATTATTTCAGACCCGTCAAGAACTGTTCCTCAGTTTAGGTTTACTTTTTTAAAACTGCCAAGCTGCAGCTATGTTTTTTTTTTTTTATATATTATATTCAAGGAGGCTTGGTCATAATTGACTTGGTTATGAACAATAACTGTGCACTTTCTTGTCGAGCTGCAACAATTAATCAACAAGTCGATGATGCATTTCATCGACATCAACTATTTTGATATTCAATTAAAGTTTTTTTATTTGAAAATGTAAATATCCTCTGATTTCAGCCTCTCAGATGAGAATATTTTTTGATTTCCTTTGTCATCCATGAAAGCAGACCTATTCTCTTCTGTGTTTTAGGCAAAACAAGATACTCACCGTGCTTTGGTATGTGTTCACACTTGTTTTTGTCAGCGGACCAAATAATGCTCTCAGTTTATCATATGTAAGATGGCAGAAAAGTGCAAAACACATGAACAAAAACCAAAGGAATGTACCAATTCCCCGGAGCTGATTGGTCCAAACGTCCTAGAACTGTGGGATTTGGTACATTCCCTTTCCGGGGGGTGTAGTTGTCATTTGATTTGTTTTTCATTGCACTTCTCGGCCACCGTACATATGCTTAAAGTCGCCCCTTTCAAGAATAGTAAAAGTGAATAGTGTACATAAAATGTTGCTCTCGAGAACGATGCAGACTTTAATTTAGACTTTTAATCTTTTTTAAAACACATCAGACGACTGTTGCAAGCTCATTAGTAATACACTTCCATTCATTTGACCTCAGTAAGGCGTCACACATACAGTACATAGTG
This sequence comes from Dunckerocampus dactyliophorus, assembly GCF_027744805.1. Taxonomy (NCBI): domain Eukaryota; kingdom Metazoa; phylum Chordata; class Actinopteri; order Syngnathiformes; family Syngnathidae; genus Dunckerocampus; species Dunckerocampus dactyliophorus. The sequence goes on from NC_072826.1 coordinate 28,118,932, forward strand.
ATCAAGTTCTCGTCCCGCTAAAACACATTGAACAAAGCATTGTCCTCAACCATATGCTATCTTGCCGATACGTAACACTAAATAGTTTTTCACTAATATCACGTTTAACTGTGCCACTATGACGTTTACCTGTTTTCACAGCGGTGTCTGCAAGGCAACGGTCCCACTTTCTCCCGTGTTCCTCCGCCATGTTTCCGGGTCTTCGAGATCATCCCAAGTATCGCGAGAGATTGATATCCCGTCAGCGTCTTTACTGTACTACTTGTACTTTAGCATGCACATTCGCTGTTCAACGCAACATTTGTTTGGTTTTGTTTCTTTAAACTTCATAATAAATTATAAAGTTATTAATTATAAATGTAAAAAACACAATATTAGACACAGTAATGGTCAAGTTAAATAAAAACTCAGCATATAGTTGCTCTTGAATATTATTTATTTTTTGCAGTTATGACTACTGGTGTACATTAGAGGTGGGCAGATCGATCAAAAATATTGATATTATCCATACCGCCATGAGATTTATATTTTTCAGTTCGCTTCTACGTTTATTTTTTACAAATATTTGTGGGTTTTTTTTGTGTTGTTCAAATATACTGTTATATTTATAGATTACTATAGTGTTCACAAACTCAGGGAATACGTTTTTGGACAAAGGAGGGCTTTGGGGCCAAATGTTGTTGATATTGTTACATTGTCTTATATTGTTGTATTTATATATTCTTCACAAATAATTGTGATGATACTAATATTGTTTTTGTTTGCCTAAAATTGTTGTCTGTTTTATCCATCCATCCATTTTCTATACCGCTTCTCCTCATTAGGGTCGCAGGGCATGCTGGAGCCTATCCCAGCTGACTTTGGCGGGGTACACCCTGGACTGGTCGCCAGCCAATCGCAGGGCACATATAGACAAACAACCATTCACACTCACATTCATACCTATGGACAATTTAGAGTCACCAATTAACCTAACATGCATGTTTTTGGAATGTGGGAGGAAACCGGAGTACCCGGAGAAAAGCCACACACGCACGGGGAGTACATGCAAACTCCACACAGAAATGGCCAAGGGAGAATCAAACCCAGGTCTTCCCGATCTCCAGACTGTTACTGTGTTGGCCAACATGCTAACCACTAGACCACCGTGCGGCCCTCCTCTGTTTTATACTGATTATAATTAAAATCAGCAAATTAAAGCCACAAATCACTAAATCATTCAATGATCTGGAAAAGTGTCCAAGTGAACCGCATTGGTAGCAGCAATAATGGCCCTTTATTTACTTGGTATCGAATAGATACCATAATTTGTAGTATTGATAGTGCATATATTCGTGCATGCCACTCAGAAAGTAGTGAAAGAAATCGTGTATAAAAAATTACAATCAGCAAAGCAACGCTCACAGGCTGCTGGAAGTGAAAAGAAAGTGCTGTTGATGTAGATAATCCAGAATATGCAGAAAAGATAGCGGTTTAAGGGTATAATACTGTACAGTATACAGTATGTATAGGAAAATATTGACTTTGGCGTAATGCCAAGTGTGACGATATCAAATACAGTCGCTCACTAGGCAACTTTAGAGTCAACATCTCCTTGTCAGTTAGTTCTCTGGTGAATCAAAACACTGAGATATTTTCTTTGCAGTTTGCAGCTCGAACAAGAAATATGATGGCTGAAATATGATGGCTTCAACGCTGCTCCATGTCAAATGAAGCTAATTTAGTAAAAATGACTTTAGATTTTTTTCCAATAATTCTAACAGAGATTACCATCCTGTACTTTGGTTGGAGTGCTTATGGCGCCCATAAATTTCATTCAAATGTTGTTTTTAACTTCTTATTACGGATGGGCACAGATATTGATGTGGTGTGAAAAAGTGTTTGCCCCCTTCCAGTGGTGGAGCTACGTGGAGACATTTCAGGTATCAACTTATTGCCACCCCTACACGAGTAATGGTCTCACCTTGGTCACCGCGATGAAAAATTTCTGGCTCCGCCCCTGCCTCCTTCCTGATTTCTTATTTTTTTTGCATGCTTGTCACACTTAAATGTTTCAGATCATCAAACAAATTTAAATATTAGTCAATGACAACACAACTGAACACAAAATGTAGTTTTTAAATTAAACTTTTTATTATTAGGGAGAAAAACAATCCAAACCTACATGGCCCTGTGTGAAAAGGTGATTGCCCCCCTGTTAAAACATAACTTAACTTAAATTAATGGAGATCTATCAGTGTGGAAAAGGTTATAAAGTCATTTCTAAAGCTTTGGGACTCCAGCAAACCACAGTGAGAGCCATTATCCACAAGTGGCAAAAACATGGAACAGTGGTGAACCTTCCCAGGAGTGGCCTGCCAACCAAAATTACCCCAAGAGCGCAGCGACGGCTCATCCAAGAAGTCACAAAAGACCCCACAACAACATCCAAAGAACTACAGGCCTCACTTGCCTCAGTTAAGGTCAGTGTTCATGACTCCACCATAAGAAAGACACTGGGAAAGAACAGTCTGCATGGCAGAGTTCCAAGACCAAAACCACTGCTGAACAAAAAGGACATTAAGGCTCGTCTCAATTTTGCCAGAAAACATCTTGATCCCCAAGACCTTTGGGAAAATATTCTGTGGCCTGACCAGACAAATGTTGATTTTGGAAGGTGTGTGTCCCATTACATCTAGCGTAAAAGTAACGCCATAACAGAAAAAGAACATCACACCAACAGTAAAATATGGTGGTGTTAGTGTCATGGTCTGGGGCTGTTTTGCTGCTTTGCGACCGGGAAGACTTGCTGTGATAAATGGAAGCATGAATTCTGCTGTGTTGTCACTTGACAAATAGTTAAATTTGTTTGATGATCTGAAACGTGGAATGTTGTGTGGAATGTTAGAAAAGGCTTGATCAAGTGATATTATTCAAACAGAACAATAATCAGCAGAAGGCGTTTAAGGCACTTCCCACGCTAATTAAGGACACAAAAGGTAAATGGAATTTCCAGAGTTCCTGTACTTAGTCAAGACTATCTGTGCAGCAGAAATTGTGTGCATATTTTGCAAACATCCCATCGATAATGGCTTCCAATGCAAATCATTTTACTGGATGCAATTACAGCTCATATCAGAGCGAAGAAGTTCAATATTCTAAACTGCCGGTTCACGCTCTAACCAGCAAATGAACTGTAAAAGGTTCCCGAGCCTTTTAACTGGTCTCTTAGTCTTAACTGAACTCTTGAAATGAAAAACAGTTTGCATGATATTCTCATTTATTCAGATAATCTCATTTATTGAGATGATCGAAAGTTGTGCTCAGTTTTAGTCCTGTGTGTATAATGTCAACATCAAAATGAAGCCACAAATGTAGTATTAAAGAGTACTGTTACACTTATTTCACGCCATGAGCGCATTTACTACGAAAGGATAGCGACGAAAAAGCCTTGAAGTTGCAAGAATAAAGCTCGTCTATTCCAGTAGGTGAAGAGCACCACTCCTCTCTTGCCATACTTGGCAATGCCTTTCTTGCTCCGTCGCTATTGGCTGGAGCGGAGGCGGCCCGGAGTGACCCGGACATGCTTGCCGAGGCCCGCTGCCTGACTGCAGCCTCTCCTTCCTGTAAGACCGGTTGAGGAAGTGAATTTCGCTGACAGGGCTGGGTTCACTGAGGGAGAGGCGAACAAAACATCTACCACAGGGGGGACTGACAACAAAACAAGAAAAAAAACACAACAAGCGGCGAGAGGAGCGGTTTGACAAACCATTCGAAGTCTATAAGGCGTACAGTCACCTGTGAAATCCATCTCCCCTGCCCCACTGAGATCGCCGCAGACATGGTAAGGGTCGCGCGGTTCGAGCCTGGGCGACTTTTGGTGGGCTAGCTAACGGCTACGGGTGCTAAGCTAAGCTAAGCTAGGCTAGGCTAGGCTAGCACTAGCTGGTAACCTGAGAGGAGCAACTGGAGGTGGTCCAATAGTTGACTGTTCATAAAGTATGCGTTTGTTACCTATAATTTTAACGTATGTTTGATTTTCAACAATTTAACTTAATTAGCGCCGAAGCAAGAAGCCGCTTCCTCCAGCTAGCTAGCCTGCTGTTAGCAAAGCTCGGCGCCTCGGTCGGCGTAAAGTTAGCACAGGATGTTTTGGATTTGACACAAGTTAGTGAGCAGTATGTGCGAGGGGTCCCAATATAACACGCACTTAAATGCAGCCCTCTGGTTGTGTACCGCTCAAGCACACGCAGGTTAAAATAGTCAAACGTGTGGCGTGTTGCTAAATTAAGACGTGACTGCTCCTCCTATTCCCTGCCATGACGAGCTGTCAGTGTCAATTGATCAGCGTCTCTGCCTTTGCACTTGGTGATTGTGACACTGTTTCGGCGCAATGACAAACCACATTTTTGCACGCCACCACGTATTTGTAATTTAATTAACTTGTGTCCATGTAAGCACACATTGGGGATTCAAATATACTATCACAAGGGAGCACCTTCACTGCTTATTGCACTGTTTGGAAATCCCTGCTCATTAATTTTCTATATCACGTGCTCTCTTTAGGGTCACAGGTGAGCTGGAGCCTATCCCAGCTGACTTTTATTGAGAGGCAGGGTACACCCTGGACAGGTCACAAGTCAGTCACAGGGCACCTACAGTATAGACAAACAACCATGTCACGTTTTGTTCCGGTTAAAGCAAACTCTAGTCCGTTTGCTCTGCAAGTACGGTTTGTTTCGACAAGCCAACGAAGCCAAACGAACAAGGCGACTTTAGTGCTCAGCGAGGCGACGCCAACCGCAACAATGCATCAAAACGTCGGACGTGACGTCACCAACTGCGAGCAAAACCAGGTGATGCAAAACCCGACAGAAAGCTGAATGAAAATGAGCAACTAAAATAAGAGTTATATATAAGCCAAATGTAAACATAGGCTTCGACAAAGAGGTGTGTTGTTTGTTAGATTTTGCATTGCTTTCTTTGTACACGTCACATACGCCGCTCAATTGAGGCTCGACTTTATGCGTATGCTTTATTGAGAGCGTTATTTGCTGTGCTGACACCAGTTACAAGTGTGAAAGCTGACTGAACCGCACTAAAGTGACCGTCACATCTTTTTTTTTAGTCTCCAATCAGCTAAACAAGTGTGTTTTTGCGGGGAGCCATTGTACCTGCATGGGGGGGGAGACCGTGCAAACTCCACACAGAGATGTTCCAACGGAGATTCAAGCTCAGATCCCCTGATTGTTCTAACCACTGCGCCACCACGCTGCTGCATGCACTTCCATGTAGCCTAAATTGCGTTATGCCCGATATGGGAAGAGCAGCTGTCCCGTCTCCCCAGTCGCCCGCTCTCCCCGCAGCCTCACCTCATCCATCCTGCTGGCTCAGCTCCCCCTCCAACCCCCCACCCGCCCCCCACGCCTCCCCAACACCAACACCACCAGCACTGACCCCAAAGTTGTTGGTGTGAGCCAGTGTTTACTGGGAGACGGGAGCGCTGCCAAACACAACGTCAAAGGAGCGCAGGTGTCTGCCGGGGCAGCCTGATTCATCGTCTGAGAGTGATTCAAAGACGGGCGAAGAGAAACATTGTAGATATGACATTGCTGTTTTGGTACGGGTCGACTTTGAGGAGTGGTGTTTACAGCCTGTGACATATTTGTCTGAATAAGTATGCTTAGTTTGCGGCACAAGATATTTCATCAACATGGACGCATGAGGTGTGTTTGACGGATTAAGTGCGTCCCTTTTTTTCCCAGGTCACGTGTCTCTATGAACCTTAAAGGAACAGGCACCATCAGATTTGTTAAATTAAATTAATTTGACTATATATAAATTAAATTCACTATATAGAGTATGGGCCCTATGAAATCCATTTTATTTTTTTCCAAAATAATTTTTTTCCCCTTTTAAATTGTGTAAATTCTGTTTTTTTAATCATTTGCACTTATTTTACCAGCGTAGAGTGTGTACGTTGGTGAATGTCTGTTAATTAAAAATGTCTGTTAATTAAATGCAAAAATCCTTACATTTATTGATGCAACAGAGCCAATTTCGCCAATTCACAAACAGATGTTGCTTGGCTAGCTAACTTTTCTAGTGCGATGGTAGCCTCTGCCCACATTGCTGCAAAATCCCCAACAAACTCGTCTTGGTGGTTAAGAAAGGCGCATTCAAATCCAATTGCGTTGTTAATGTAAGATATTTTTATATTAATTTTTTTGTCTATTTTTTGGTCATACAATATGCCACAATTTACTATACAGAGGTCTGCATTTATTTGTTTGACTAGCTGGATTATTTTGGATTCTTTGTATTGATTTATTTTATAAAATGTGACTGTTATCAATAGGGGTGTCCTGATATAGCCGACGCTGCCCTGAATATTGGCTGACACTGATATCAGTATGATATAGGGAATAATTGTCAGCAACAGTCGGTATGAGGAAAAACTGACCCATTTATTTCTTGATTCATCTGATGTATAGTGTTTAGGTGTGTCCCAATCTGATATTGATATCAGATATTGAGTCGATACCAGCAGAAAAACAAATATCGGATTATACTGGCCTGTAGGGGTGTCACAAGATCTTGCGAGATTAAAATGTGACAAGATTTCTCATTCAGAAAAAACTTGTCCTGTGGTCACTAGGCTATGAACTCGATCATTTTGCTGGCCTCAATATATTGCCATGCTCATCTGTCTGTACTTTTCTTAAAAGTAATGTTAAAATCTTGTCTCATGTCGTTCTCGTGTATCTTCTCGTCTCGGCCGTGTGTATTTTTTGTTAGTCGCAAAAGACGTTGCAGCAGAGTGCAAAACTTGTCATGCACAAGTCTCCCGTGGTGGCATAGCGCCAGGGGAAGTTTAGTACGAGTAAACTCCTCGTGCATATGAAGCTGCATCACACGGGAAACTCCCACCGGACGACATGAAGTCATTAGCGAGAACAAAAAAGATGAGCAGCTCCCTGTCGGTGGTGAGTAGAGTCATGTTTAAATGCTTCATTAAGCACCTCCAACTTGGCTATATTATGCCTAGCCATTGTGGATAAAACTACTGTATACCCCACATGCATAAACAAGTAAATGGGTCAGTTTTTCTCATAACTACTATACCTGCTGATTATTGTTCTGTTTGAATAATATCACTTGATCAAGCCTTTTCTAACATTCCACACAACATTCCACGTTTCAGATCATCAAACAAATTTAACTATCTGTCAAGTGACAACACAGCAGAATTCATGCTTCCATTTATCACAGCAAGTCTTCCCGGTCGCGAAGCAGCAAAACAGCCCCAGACCGTCACACTACCGCCACCATATTTTACTGTTGGTATGATGTTCTTTTTCTGAAATGCGTTACTTTTATGCCAGATCTAATGGGATACACACCTTTCAAAAAGTTCAACTTTTGTCTTGTCAGACTGCAGAGTATTTTCCCAAAGGTCTTGGGGATCATCAAGACATTTTTTGGCAAAATTGGTTTTCGTCTTGTTTTTGCCCAGTGTCTTTCTTATGGTGGAGTCATGAACACTGACCTTAACTGAGACAAGTGAGGCCTGCAGTTCTTTCGATGTAGTTGTGGGGTCTTTTGTGACCTCTTGGATGAGTCATCGCTGCGCTCTTGGGGTCATTTTGGTTGGACGGCCACTCCTGGGAAGGTTCACCACTGTTCCATGTTTTGGCCATTTGTGGATAATGGCTCTCACTGTGGTTTGCTGGATTCCCAAAGCTTTAGAAAAGACTTTATAACTTTTATAACTTTTCCAGATGGATAGATTTCAATTAATCTCAGTTAAGTTCTGTTTTAGCGAGGGGGGCGCGCAGTGACGTTTTCACACAGGGCCTTGTACGATTGGATTTTTTTTCTCCCTTAATAACAAAAACTTTAATTTAAAAATTTAAAAATTTAGTGTTCGGTTGTGTTGTCATTGACTAATATTTAAATTTGTTTGGTGATCTGAAACATTGAAGTGTGACAAACATGCAAAAAACAATAAGAACTCACGAAGGGGGCAAACACTTTTTCACACCACGAAGTCAAAAGTATGATTTGTGCTGGTATCAGATTGATATCTTTATCGGATTGGAAGTGAAAAAGTTGTATCGGGACACCCCTAGTGCTAGCAGATGCTGATGTTGTGATCATGTGGTTACTGCACTGAATAAAGGCGCTGCCGCTGGATAGAAGTGCTGGTTCAGAGTCTGAATGGGCTGCTTGTATCGCAGTGCCATTATCGGAGATTTTAAACGCAGGTCGATGTAAACCGATGGCTGATATTGGACCGATATCAATATCACATTGGGACACGCCTAGTTATCAGTTCAGTCGCATGCAAGTTATTTTATGACTCGTGTATGTTTTTGTCAAAATTGCCTCAAAGCTGTCACCCTAAGGGACACACTACATACACACTAGTTGTCAGCGTATCGGTTATTGTATATGGAACGCTTATTGTTGGCTGCTGGCCATCTTGTTTTTTGTTTTGTTTACTCCCGACTACAACACTTGAGAGCAGCTCTTTGGAAGCTCCAAGTGGAATATTTCCAGCAGTCTACAACGTTGCGTAATGTCTCAGTGTAGTCATTGACGTCATTGCAACACAGCACGGTGGCCCCTGGGGTTTGTTCTCTTTAAATATTACAAAAATCGAAAGATTATGTAGCTGAATGACAGAAATATCAAAATGATGACTTTATAATTCTAAAACATTGCAAAGTTGGGATGAGCATTTGATTACTAGTAAAATGAACCATCAACTGTAATTTTTTAAATTTATTAATGGGATAGATCGAAAAGCGCTTTCTGACTGTTCTGAACTCCTGTTTCCATCCTTGTGTGGTTTTAATGATTTGATTAGTAGGAGTGGAGGTCTGCAAGCGAGTGTGTTCCTCCTCGTTTCCGTGAGTTTCATGTTGTGGCTGGTCTCTCCCTGTTTTTCATTGCATGTTTAAGGGAGAAAACCCCTCAGGGGGAGGCTCTGCTCTGTGCTCCCCTCTACTTTCTCACTCTTAAGTCCCAGGAGACCTTTAAAAACCGGTCACACCACTTTGCTACTCCTCTGTCTGGTCACGCAGTTGGGCGTTAAGTTGGGCTGAGCAGTATTTGCCTACTAATACTAAAAAACAGTTAGCAAATATGGCTAACGCAAGGTTAAAGGCGTCACGTGAAGGGTGTATTGGATTGCCGTTGAAATGCGTTCATTTGAACACTTGAAAGGAGGGCGCTGGAAACCTGACTAGACCGTATAAACAGGAAAGATGACCTTTGGTTTATAAGAAGTCAACCACTTTATTCAGCATGTCCCCAAGTAACCAAACGCGTACAAAAACAAACCTCTACAAACAATTTGCAATGTGACCAAAAAAGGAATGAGATTTTGTATTCATTAAAATGGACTTGCCAAGTTTAATCAGTTCAGCTTTGCATCCTCAATTTAAAAACAAAAACCAAAAAAACAGCTAAAACCGCTCATTCCTCCATTATTTTTAAGTAACAACTTGCCATTTCATTTATTTACTTGGAAAATACTCACATGACACACTCACATGAGTGTAATGCAACACAAACACAACTTTGCCTGCAAGACTGTCAACACACAGTCTGATCTAATCCAAAATGATGATGAGGTTTTGCAGTTCCTTGCGCTCAAGGGGGAGGGATGGGCCTAATTGATGAATTTATCAGTAAGAATTGGGTCGATTGTGTGCAGTAGGCACGGGCTGGTCACCGGTTTCAAGGTACACCGCAGTATGAAAAAGTCACGGTTTCAAAACCGCTCAAATTTTGCATCATACTGCTTCTACGATATGAGAGAAAGTGGACGTCCAGCGCAGACACTACACTGGAAATACTTTGTCACGTCCTGTGTTACAAACGGGGCTTCGATGTGTTGAAACCACAGGCGTGTGCTGTGGTGCCATTCGTCGGGCGTAGATAGCAGTGGCGTTATGCATTGAGCAGCTTACTCTCCACTGAAGAACAAGCAACAACCACTTAACAACGTCTCAGTTGCTAACAGCAATCACATGACCCACAAACAGAAGTTTGTGAAAAAGTGTGACCTGCCACTATGAAATAACGTAACATTATGAGTTAAAATAAAAAATAAAATGTTGTGACCTTCTGGGCCCACGTGATTGCATTTATTTGCGTTTTGCTTAAAAAAAAAATTGTTAATAAAATATTTGTGTTTTAGGATTAGCTACAGTAGACTACAACGGAATATTAGGGCCATATTGGAGAAAAAAAAAGGAAAATAAAGAATAAAGTCAATCTAATTTTGACATTTTTATGTATTTTATTTTGTTTTCAGGTTTTCTTATTGTTTTTAAGTTTTAATTGCTCTTCTACTTTTTCTTATTTTTTGTTCTCTTTTAATACTTGTCACATGTTGTCTATTTTATTTAAAAAAAATAGCATTTTTTTTTATTTGTACAGCACTTCGGGGCAGCATGATTTGTTTTCAAATGTGCTTTATAAATAAACCGTGACCTTGTAAATTTACGGGAATAAAGTCGTAAATTTCAGATTTTTTTTTTTTATGTGGCACTAATACTCTGTCGTAGAAGACCAGATTGAGAACTGCATTTTATTTTATTTTTTTTATTTATTTGGAAAGAATTTAGTTATTTTTATATATAATAAGTGTTCCACTTTCATCATGTTATTTTGTATGGTTTAAAAATGACTGTTTTGACTTGATTTTTTTCTCTTTTCAATAAAGATGTTTAAAATGAACACATTTTAGAGTAGTTATCATAGTCACATCATAGTCATCATACTGTCAGAATCTCATACCAGCCTATGCCTGGTGTGCAGTTTGCGTGTCTTGAAGCAGTCCAGGCAAAATGGAGTGCACTACTTGGCTGCAGCCAGTAGAGGCGCTGCTGCTTCAGTCTCAACTACACAGTTTTTTTTTAAATGGCCTGAATTTTGACTGGACAAGTCTGTCACATATGTATATATATATATGTGTGTGTGTGTGTGTATTTCAGAGTGAACAGCAGTTGGACTGTGCCCTGGACCTGATGAGGCGTCTGCCTCCTCAGCAGATCGAGAAGAACCTCAGTGACCTCATTGACCTGGTGAGTTACAGTCCGTTTGTGGTCGTCTCGTCAGATGTCACGCTTGTGCAGTTTGCTGATCTCATTGCTTCCACGACGTTTCGGAACAAGTAATTCCCAACAGTCCCATGGTGGAGTCATTTGCATTGGTGACAGGTCATCACGGGAACTGGGGGCTCCGTATCCGCGAAACTTGGCCTCTATTATTTCCGCGTTAACGGAACTGCGGAATTGGCCAATAAAAATGGGAATTGTGGAAATTGACATAGTGTGAATGAAATGCTGTCAGCACGAGGAGAAGGAAGGTTTGTGTGGGGAAATATTTCCCCAGCGGACCTAAACAAACACTACCACCACATGAATGTGCCTTGCAGAATACCCCTAGTATCGTATCGCAATGGTGGGTGTGTGTGATCCAAGATGGCTGAGTAAACAAGCAATGCTGGGAGTAGTGAATTTCTCTTGGAGATGAATAAAGTATCTATCTAGTCCACACACATTTTTAATAAAACCACAAGATTCAACGTGCCTAAAGGTATAGTACAGTTTGTTACGCGCAATATTTTACGATAACCGAGGCAGTTTACGTTTCTGTTTTTAGGACTCTACATGTTCTAATAGAATGAGCGAAAAGAATGAAAAATTGTGTACCTTATGCAGTGATGAAAGAAAGAAAGAAGGAGCAAAGCAGTGTTCCAAGTTAAAAAAAAACAAAAAACTAAGGATAAATACGGATAAATGAATAATAAGAGTGAATAAAACCAAAATAAAAATGAAAAATACAAATTTAATATATGTTGAATATAAAAAATAAATGAATGTAAAATAAGGCATAACAATAAATGAGATTAAAGATTTTTTTTTTTCCCCACACGCCTTAAAACCTGTGGCTTAAATAATGATGCAGCTAATTGATGGATTAAAGAACTACAGTTCCCATGAGTGCAGATTCAGGAAGTAGCGAAGTGGATGCTAATGTCACGTTTTGAAGTCTTATGCAGTGTTTTTTTTCTCTCTCTTAAGTTTGGTAGGTGAGCTCAATAATCTGAAATTTACAGTAATTAGAAAATAAAATAAATTTAAGAGATTAAAAAAATCGAACCCAATGTCTTCCACCGCTGACAAAGGCTGGTCATCTCGTCCGATGAATTCATAAATTTTTCGGGTTATTTGCTTGGCCTTCTGACTGTCACACACATACGGGCGAGTTTTGTCTCTTGAAATGTTAAAGCTTTTTATCGTGCCACCCCCGCGAGATATTTTTCCTGGCATGTGTTGGCAGGTAAGTTCCACACGGCAGACATGTTTGTTTTGTTTTGGCACACCTGCGCAGTGTGAAGGACAGTGGGACACTACGCTGCACGCCGGGTCTTTGCAGGCTGCAATAGTACGAGCCACAGGTGATCAGCTTTTGTAATCGCCGTTGAAAGGCATTTATCGGCTTACGCCAATCACGCGCTTTCTCAATGAAATTGTCTGATACTGATCGTTGGCCGATCGATCAGAGCATCCCTAATAACTGCGGTAGTAAAGCACTGAATGAAACATTGTATGATGCATTAATACATGCAGGGTTTGGATTAAAGATAGTTTATGGCATTGAATTCCTTAATTTGTTTTCTCTAAATTGACTTAGAAACAAACTTTTATTTATTTACTGTGGCTAAAAGACAAAAAAACCCCCAAATCTACAGTTTTACCATTATTTATTGAAAGTGCTTGGTGCATTTAACCAGAGCACTTCACAAACAAATGTAAATGAAGCACTCGTACTTGTGTGTGGTTCCACCCATGCCCCACCTGCTCACCTTCCACCTCTCTCCCCCTGGGCATCAGCATTTCCTCGCCCATTTCCTGTGTGTACGATAGTTAGTGGTTATTACCGTTGCTGTCAATCACTTGTGTGTGCCAACATAGCTGCCTGGCACCATCCTGGCTCCATCTCTTCATATCACCTGAAATCACCTTGCCTTTCTGTGCACCCTCTCTTTTCACTCCCCTTTTCTAGTCCCACTCAGACTGCTGCCAGGTGTGTGTGTGTGCGCGTGCACAGTGAGGGAATGTGGGATCCTTTTTAAGGAAAACAGGGCCTCTTTTGTGTTTGTGCAACGATGCAGTGAACATAGCGGGCCCATGTCAGTCTGTGAGAAGTCATTTGTACCCCCTTATCCTCAACATATAAAGTTTCCTACTGGTATTTTATTCCTCCTTTGCTTATTAAGGCATGCTGGAATGTCAGCCTTAAATGGAGGCATTCTTTTCTGCGCTCTGTGTAATCTTGTTGCTGTTGCTTGAGTTTGTTTTCATAACCATCAGTTTGTCTTTGTGACAAACAAAAACACTGCTGAGGGTTTCCCTCCCTGTCTCTGCGTCCAGGTTCCCAGTCTGTGTGAGGACCTTCTCTCCTCTGTGGACCAGCCCCTGAAGATTGCCCGGGACAAGGCAGTGGGGAAAGACTATCTGCTCTGTGATTACAATCGGGATGGTGACTCCTACAGGTATGGTGTAGAACTGCGACCCGGGTCATGAGTCAAACAAGACCACCCAGAGTGCAAAAGAACATTAAAATGTTTGACGTCTAAAATCTTGGTTTCTTAGAGATGTAATTTAATTTCTCATCAATCAAAATTGAATCTGGATCGGATCTGAATGTGTACCATGTGACATTGCAGCTTTCCCTGCATACACATAATAAATCTAGTGCATATCACATTTACAGTAAATAATAGGGGTGCACGATAATTACCGTGATGATATGAGGGAATTATGATGTCATACCGATAAAGCCAATAACATTAAAAATAGCTCTGATAACTGATAATTTAGAAAAACACTCCAATGAGGCAAGATTACCCATACTGTGCGGGTCCTTTCTTCTCCTGCCTGTGATGTTAATGGCCTGTCGTAACTAACATTTGAGCTCACTTGTAAACAAACATTCACTTTCCGAGGAGGACATTTTGTGTGCTAAAAAACAGACCACACAAAAAACCTTATCAGCCACTTGAAACGCCAGCGCCGCTGTGTTTCAAAAGTGCAAAAGCATTGCCAGAGACCCCCATGGCAGCACATCGGCTGCTCGGAGCATATGTCTGAATATAGTGCATTTTGCTGGGCCACAGCAGGTGGCTCCCTCCCCTTTAGTCTGGCTCTCCTGATAGTAGTGATGTGGTGGTAGTAATGTCATGACACTTAATGAAGGACAAATCAACAGGTACAAGTGGTCAAATCCAACTTTGTTTGAGTCCTTCATACCTCCAGGTATGCACAAACTAAATCAAAATTTTTAAAAAGCGGATAAAAAAAGTTAAGTTTGTACCATATCAGTCCTGAGAAGCAGAAAGTAATCGGTATCTGTTTGGGGAAATACAACAAGATATAGTGTATCTCTAATATTAAAAAAATATATATACATACAGGGTATATGAAATAACATCCCTATAGTCACCCTTTCTTCTAAACTTAAGCCAAAAACGTACCACTTCCACATGGGATTGGAGGAGAGCTTCATGAGTTCATGCAATGTTAAAGTAATGTAATGTAAACTAATGTTGTGTCATTACTGCCACCTAGTGACCAGATTAATACATATTACTTGTATTTCAATATGTTTTGATGCTACAGTCTACCACAAAACAGCCATCATTTATTAATTAATTTCTGAAAACCCTTGATATTTAATGAGGGAGTGATAATCGAACCAATTTCAATTGTTTTGAATCAATATACCCTATGTTCTTTCAGTCGACTTAATGTACATGTGTGGTACCAAGCAAGTGGCATGTTGAGTTATTGTAAAATAAGGAGTACATTTATACAATGTAAAATATATCTAACATCACTCATCGTTGACATGCACTAGTAGCAGTTTAGAAGAAAAAACATCATGCATGTGTTCCTCTTGGTCACCCTCTGGGTTTGGGTTTATATGGGAATATAATGGCAAATGAACATGAACATTTTGTCACAAGCAACCAAGCTCGTAAAAAAAAGCAACAATTTTTGATTCGCACATTTTGTAAATAGAGCTTTGATCAGCTTCTTCCATTGAACAAACCAGAACAAAAACAAAGAGATTGACTTTGGTGCCACCTGCCAGTTTTAACTGCATCTCAGTTCCCTTCCATAGGCTAATCTGCACTTCTGCAAATTTCCATTTTATTCCATCCATCTATTCATCTTCTATGCTGCTTATCCTCACTAGGTCCGCGGGTATGCTGGAGACTATCCCAGCTGACTTCGAGCGAGAGGCGGGGTACATCATGGACTGGTCGCCAATCAATTGCGGGCACATATAGACAAACATTCACTCTCACATTCATTCCTATGGACATTTTAGAGTCGCAGATTTAACCTTATATGCATGTTTTTGGAATGTGGGATGAAACCGGAGTACCCGGAGAAAATCCACGCACGCACGGGGAGAACATGCAAACTCCACACAGAGATGCCCAATGGAGATTCGGACCCAGATTTTCCCGATCTCCTGACTGTGTGGCCAACATGCCAGCCACGCAGCCTTCCATTTTATTCCTGCCTCTAAATTCCCAATAATTCCCACAGAACATCCAAAAGTAACCAAAATTAACAAAACAAAAGTTGCTAGAGATCGCATAAGAAGTGGCCATTTTTTTTAAAGTACAGAACAGTTGTCGTGTTTTCATGTTTGTAATATTTAACTGCCAAATATGGGAGCTATATAAATATGTTTGTAACAGCGCTTTACACATGTTGCACTTCCTGACACTTCAGATCCCCATGGAGCAATAAGTACGACCCGCCCATTGATGACGGCGCCATGCCTTCAGTTCGCTTGAGGAAACTGGAGATCGAAGCCAATAACGCCTTCGACCAGTACAGAGACCTGTGAGTGCCCCTGAAGCAGTCTCACACACACACAGACACTCACACACACACACACACACACACACACACACACACACACAGGAACACGCCCTCAGTGTGACTCCTGATTTGTTGTTTTTAGGTACTTTGAGGGTGGCGTGTCGTCAGTGTACCTCTGGGATTTGGACCATGGCTTTGCTGGAGTCATTCTAATCAAAAAGGCCGGGGATGGATCTAAAAAGATCAAAGGGTGCTGGGACTCCATCCACGTGGTGGAGGTGCAGGTGGGTCCACTAAAAATGCTTTGCTCTCTTTTGAATTTTCCCCAAAACACCCAGAACAACCCGATTGAAGAGCAATCATACATCTGTCAGAGATGCATCCTTTATCGCATTCATGCCTGCAGGAGAAGTCCAGCGGACGAACTGCTCACTACAAACTCACCTCCACCGTCATGTTGTGGCTGCAGACAACCAAGAGCGACTCTGGCACCATGAACCTGGGGGGCAGCCTCACAAGACAAGTAAGTACAGCGTCAAACTTCAGCCGGTCGATCTGCTTGGTCTGATGCCGCCACGCATCAACTGGCTTTGCTTCTTTCCCCTTCACAGACGGAGAAAGATGAGACAGTTGGAGAGTCCTCGCCCCACATCGCCAACATCGGCCGCCTTGTAGAGGTCAGTCGAGCTTTTCTAGCAAGGCCGACGAGTTGGCTTTTCTTTTAAAACTCCTGCTAAGTGTTGGATGGTCTTGTTGCAGGATATGGAGAACAAGATTCGCTCCACGCTGAATGAAATCTACTTTGGGAAGACCAAGGACATTGTCAACGGACTTAGGTAAGGAGCCATAAGGGCATGTGTGTGCTCTTGTTTGCATTTAAGAGCTTCAATAGCATTTCCTATCGAGTATCCTGCTTATACTTGCATTTATTTATTATCTTTTCACTTATTTATTTTGTGTGTACACAGCATATCTCCTGTCCCATTCTCCTCCACCCTTCCTGTCTTATTTTCTATATAAATTGCTTTTCAACCTTCATCACCTGTCCATGCTGTCACCCCACCTCCTCTTTTTTGTGCTCTAGATCTATTGAGTCTTTGCCTGATAACCAAAAGTACCGGCAGCTCCAGAAGGAGCTGTCGCAGGTCCTCACCCAGCGTCAGATCTTCATTGACTAGGGTCGCAGGTACAGCCTGTGGCATGGGCAGTGTTGCACGCGTGTGGAAAAATGTACAAACAGGAGTAACTTGCGCAGACGGATATTGTTCCTGTTCAAAATCTCACTCAAGTGGAAATCACTGATGGCGCCTGTGAGGAAGCAAATGTCACTAACCATGTCTGATTATTCAAAGCAGACCAGCCTGATGTTTATTAGCAGTTTTTTTGTCTGTGTTTGTGTATGTGTTAAGCACTTTACTAACTTCTTATTTGAGCAAAATGGTTCAAAAGTTGCACAACATGTTGAGCTCCGGAAAACAGAAGGCAAGCTTTTTTTCATTAATGAGTGTTTGTTCGCAGTAAAAAAAAAAAAAATTAAAAAAAAAATCATTTGTAGACTGATTTAGTGCAACTGCGCTGCAAAGACCTGGATCAAATAAAGAAACAGCAGGCTCATATCCAGTGGGTTATGTTGGAAGGGATACTTACGTTCATATAAGTGCATTATATATCTCATTTTTCAATGTAAATAATAATTAGGGGTGCATGAGAAAGTGGAAAGGAAAACGTAGCTTTTACCACATGGTCATTCATGAACAAATATGTTGCACACACTGCAGCAACATGTTACAAGAGCGTAAAGGAGCAAACTGCTCACACCAACGGGTGAGTGGTGTAATGGACCTTGTAACGCGCATGCAGAGGCAGACATGTTTACGAATGCTTAAAGGAAAACTGCACTTTTTGGGGGGGAAAAGGTCATTCCGCCTGAATCATTTTTTTATGAACTTTTGAAAAACTGCGAGGGCGCGATGTTCAAACCACGACGTAGCGAAGGACTGCTGTATTCTTCCACAGATTGCCGTCTTCTTCCCTCGTCTTGTTTTGGCACACACTGACTGTTTGTCCTGTTTGTCTCTGTCGCCCTCACAGGAGTGTTCAAGGTCTGGCCGACATGTCAAAGCAGGAGGCTTTGCAAAAAGAACTGTTCAAGGCGCTCAAACAGAAAAACCAAAGCTAGAGATGCTACTGTCGTGTCCGTTTCTCATCCGCCACTTCCTCTTCTTGTTTCTTTCCGTCTCTCCCCTCTCCCTCCATGCCTCCTCGGTGCGGCCCGCACTCTTGTTTCTTCGTGGGGGGGGAAAAAACAACAACAAAAAGGAGAAGATGCTTAGCTTTTCTCTCTCTTTCTCTGCTGTCAACTTTAGTTGTTTTCATGTATCTCACATGTTCTGAAGCCATTCGCTCACACTCCCTTTCCCCTTCCTCTCCATTTCATGAATTTAACGACGGTTAACAGTCACCTTGCAGCGTGAGGGTCGGTGTCGTACTTATCCTAGCCCCTCCCCCTGCCTCTCTCAGTCGGATGCGAGCGATCTGTATTTCCTGTCCTGCTCTCTCCTCTCTGACGAGGACAGGTGACGTCGCCCCTCCCTCACCTTAGGTTTATTTGTCCCTTTTATTTCTTGCCAACACGCGGGCGGCTTTTTGGCTTGCGCGGGAACACTTGTACTCGTCATCTCTCCGCATGCATGCGAGCCTGCGCGGGAGCCGCTGTCAAGTCCATGGAATTCAAGAATGACCCCGCCTCCTAATCACACTGTGTATAACATAACAGTTTACCCCCCCCCAAGCCTCTGTTTTACCTCCATCTCTTGTCTCTTGCTCACCTTCTACGTCTTTGTTGGGGGTCACAGTTTTGTCTTTGTGTCAGTGGAAACCTTTGACCGTTTCCATTTTGGAGGGGAATCTTTGTATTTTGTTTTTGTTTTTATTTTGTAATGCTTATGATTCATATTGTATTAGAGCCTCCAGCAACAATAAAAATGGGAAAAAGCTATTGTTGTTCTGCTTGTTTTTGGGACTTTGTCCAGTAGCGGTGGGTGTTGTGTGGATTATTGGTTGATTGAGGCAAAATGAGGCGCACTGCAACCAGGAGGTGCTGTTGTCTTTCAGGCTATGTGCGCACCAATACGGATGTTCTTCAAAGCTGTATTTCTCTGTGTGTTTAGCCAGTTGCAGGTTTAGGCCTTTTTGGAAAACTCGGGCCAGGGGAAAGACTGGGGAAAAAAAAAGACTCCGGCCTGAGCATCTGTATAAAACACAACTTTTTGGCTTGTGTCTTATGTGCAATATTATGTAGTGTTATTGAAACATAACAGAACGCGAAGCACTTGTACAACTTGTAATAAAACAAATGTTTCCAGGCATCTCCTTTTAAAAATATACATATTATTGTACATTTTGTATATCACTATATTAATGAACAAGATTCATTATAATGCATGACAGCCAGTGAAAGCGTGTTTTCTGTGGACGCTTTTTTTTTTTAATGGCCACGTGCAGTTTTGTGATTGGCAAAACAAATGGCATTTACGTACAGCTTAATTTGACTTCCTATATGATTGAAACATTCAATGCACATATTTAAGCATGTCTTATGTGTGTTGGGTGATGAAAACATGCTGCGTTAGGCCCTTTTCAAGTTTTTAGAACCACAGCAATCGATTTTAGTGGCATCAAAAACTGTAAATATTTGTTGAATGTGCTCTTAACCAATCATATTTCTCATATAGCCTATGTTTTGACATTTATTCTGCACTTGTTTGGTAAGTAATAATGCTGTTATGTTGTATGGAACCGGTTATGTACGAATGTAAGCTAACTCTTCATTTGCAGATTTGTTGATGCACACTACATCTGGTAAGTAACTCATTCCTTGTGGCGTTTCTGGAGATTTGTGTACTTCCATTCAGTCATGCAACAATCGTTTGCATTTTTATACTTTAAAATAAGAAATGCACACACAGTAAAGCCGTGGAACATGGAGGAGCAGCCTGGCTGTGTAAGTGCAGGGTGTCCGCTAGATGGCAGTGACACACCGATAGAATACAGTTTCGTGTGTTTTCCACCTCGTTTAGATACTACACAAAAAAGAAAATACTTAAAAATTCTAATTATAATTAGAAAGATATTATTTTTCAAAATGTAATTGCATAAAAATAAAACTAAAATCGAAAAAATATTTTATTAAAAATGTTTTAGTACAGCAAATACTAATATATACTTAAAAAAATAAAGTCTTAAGAATATTCAAATTAATGCAACAGAAAAAAAAATATATATATATATATAGAAAAAATACTACAATGAAAATATTTGTACATTTAATAGAAACTAAACAATACTTGAATAAAAGGAAAATTGAAATGAATACAAAAAACTAAAATGTTATAGTAAAAAAAATAAAATAAATAGATACTTAAAAACAATAATACTTTATCGAACAGAAAAAAATACTTTATACAAAGCAATCTAATAGACAAACAAAATACTAATACAGTATCAACAAATGAATAAATATGTATTGTAAATCAATCTAACATAACGCTGAGAAAAATGCTATAAAAACATACTTCAGAGTAAGTAAGTAATAAGTAAATGCTATTATATACTTAATAATAACGAAAATACGTCTAATATAAAAACATTTTAAAAAATAATTGTAATAATTACAAAAAAATTGAATAGAAAATAAACATTAAATTAAAAAAATATATATGTAAAAAAATTTAGCGGAAAAACCCTTCAAAATATACTTCAAAATAAAAAATCGAATCAATCTAATAAAAAGATACTCCATAATTACAAGAAAATGATACGTACATCTCATAGTAAAATGGCAACAATGATTTGATGTAAAATAGTGAAGTGAAATGACCTTGCCATGCTATGTCAAGCGAATCGCTGCGAAGCCAAACTTCGAGGAATGTTTTTTTCTGTTCTATTAATGAGTAAACCCCTGTAGGGGTGTCAGTCACACAAGTTGGTCACTTATTTCTTCTTTTTTGGCAGCGCTGGGCTTCCATCTGAAACAAAAAGAAAAGAAGCCTGCAAAGTTGGTCGTTATTAGTCAAAGTTACATAAGAGAATGAGTGAAAGTGATGACACTTTCCAGTGTTGTCGTTTAATAAATGAAGCTCCGGTGGAAGTCTTCATTTATTTCCACTGGCAGCCTGCGTTTGTGGAGCTCTTCATACACACACACACACTTGCATACACACACGCACGCTCACGCAGGCAGGGTTTATGTTAATGAGCCGCTGTGCGCTCGGAGCCATTTTCACCATTCAAGCAGAGTTCGGCGGACAGAGAGGATGTGTGGTTGTGCTTGTCTACGTGTGTGCATGTGTTAGTGTGTGTTCGCGTGTGTGTGTTTGTGTGACAAAGCTCGCTGCGGATATACCTTCCTTGCAAACACAAAAACTAGCTCAGAGAAGTGCGTCCGCCGGGAGAGAGCATGGCTCCTCTGCAACAAAGAGAAAGTCTCCGGTGGAAAGTTTAAGGAGCTCCTCTCTTCTCTTCAAACTTTGGACGCACATCGAAGAGCCATGCACTTCCTTCAACTGGATTACCTTTTTCTTTTCCTGTGGTGGGAAGTGGCCGCGCCGGTGTCCAGCTACGCGGTTCACCTCAGCGAGGACGCCCGGCCGAGGACGGTGTTGGCCGGCGTGGAGCAGCGCGCGCGGTGCGCTCTGGATCAGGTGCTCGCTCCGAGACCCGCTGAGCGCTTCTTGGACTCGGACCCCGCAGCGGGAACGGTGTTTCTGTCACACTGGATAAAGTGCGGCTCTCTACGCTCCAACCCGTTCACACTGTACACCGTGTCCGACTGTGTGGACTCCGTGGGTTCCGGCTACCGACACCTCATCACCAGCCGCTATGACGTGCACATCCACGGGGGGAACTGCTCCAAAAAGCGCGCACTGAAAGCAGAATGGGACATGGAGGTGCTTAGTTTGTTGAGCCCACGCAGCCATAAGCCGGCACAGTGCCACAGAGCAGGCTCTGCTTTATTTCCAGTAGGGGGGCTGCTACCTGGAAAGCCCACACGCTGCAGAGTCACCCCTGGAGGTCACTTCTACTTCTCAGAGGGGAACTTGTTTGTGTCTGAGACTCTATGCTGGACCCAGGACACCCTCCTGGAGCTGGACTTGCTCTGCGACGTCCTGGTAGGAGATGGCTCTACCAGAGTGAACCCCGTCTTTGTCCACTGGCGTGTTGGACGGGGTCCTTTTACTCAGAAACACATCAGCAAGCTGTTAGAAAAGGCAGCTCTGTCCAACACTGGGATGGTGGGCAGAAGGAGGAGAAGCATAAACAGCAGCCCCCAGTTTCAGCCCCCGATGTACCAGGTGTCTGTTGCGGAAAACAAGCCAGCTGGGACGTCTGTTGTTGCTTTGAAAGCGGTGGACATGGACGAGGGTGAAGCAGGCCGGCTGGAGTATTTCATCGAGGCTCTCTTTGACAGCCGCTCAAACAACCTTTTTGCAGTGGATCCAGCCAGCGGCCTCGTCTCCACGGTGGAGGTTTTGGACCGTGAGACCAAACAGACTCACGTGTTTCGCGTGACGGCGGTGGACCATGGCGCGCCTCGCCGCACGGCTATGGCGACCCTCACTGTCACGGTCAGCGACGCTAACGACCACGACCCCGTTTTCGAGCAGCAAGACTATAAGGAGAGCATTCGGGAGAATCTAGAGATTGGATACGAGGTGTTAACGGTGAGGGCTACGGATGGTGACGCACCAGTTAACGGTAACATCCTTTACCACATCCTGAACAGTAACGGCTCCAGTGACGTGTTTGAGATTGATTCAAGGTCTGGCGTCATTCGCACCAAAGGTCTCGTAGACAGGGAGGCGGTAGAGGCATATATGTTGTTAGTCGAGGCAAACGACCAGGGTCGTGATCCTGGGCCTCGTAGCGCAACAGCTACCGTTTACATTGTGGTGGAGGATGACAACGATAACGCCCCGCAGTTTAGTGAGAAGCGCTACGTGGTCCAAGTACCAGAGGACTTGGCCCCTAATACTGAGATCCTGCAGGTGACTGCCACAGACCAGGACAGGGGGAGCAACGCCATGGTCCACTTCAGCATCATGAGTGGCAACTCCAGGGGACAGTTTTACATCGACGCTCAGACGGGTAAAATGGACCTGGTAAGTCACTTGGATTACGAGGCAAACAAAGAATACACCCTAAGAATCCGAGCTCAGGACGGTGGGCGCCCCCCTCTGTCCAACATCAGCGGCCTGGTGACGGTGCAGGTGCTGGATGTTAATGACAACGCCCCCATTTTTGTCAGCACCCCCTTCCAAGCCACGGTGTTGGAGAACGTGCCACTCGGCTATTCCATCATCCACATCCAAGCCGTGGATGCAGACTCCGGGGACAACTCCAGGCTGGATTATCGTCTCACTGAAACTATGCCGAACTTCCCCTTCAGCATCAACAACAGCACAGGGTGGATTGTGGTGGCTGCCGAGTTGGACAGAGAGAGTGTGGACTTTTACAACTTTGGAGTGGAGGCCCGAGATCACGGCTACCCCGTCATGTCCTCCTCGGCTAGCATTAGCATGACCATCCTCGACGTCAACGACAACAACCCGGAGTTCACCCAGAAGGCGTACTACATGCGACTGAATGAGGATGCCGCCGTGGGGACGAGCGTGGTGACTGTATCCGCCGTAGACCAGGACATAAACAGTGTGGTGACTTATCAGATATCTAGCGGAAACACTCGCAACCGGTTCTCCATCACGAGTCAGAGTGGAGGGGGACTCATCACTCTGGCGCTGCCCCTGGACTACAAACTGGAACGGCAGTACGTCCTGACCGTGACGGCGAGTGACGGGACGCTCTTTGACACAGCGAAGGTGTTTGTAAACGTCACTGACGCCAACACGCACCGGCCCGTGTTCCAGAGCTCACACTACACGGTGAACATTAACGAGGACCGACCTGTCGGCACCACCGTTGTCGTCATAAGCGCCACAGATGAAGACACAGGGGAGAACGCCCGCATCACGTACTTTATGGACGACAGCATCCCTCAGTTCGACATTGATCCGGACACAGGTGCCGTCACCACGCATATGGAGCTGGACTACGAGGACCAGGTGTCCTACACGCTGGCCATCACCGCCCGCGACAACGGGATCCCGCAGAAGTCGGACACCACCTACCTGGAGATACTGGTGAACGACGTCAACGACAACTCGCCGCGCTTCCTCAGGGACCACTACGTGGGCTCTGTGATGGAGGATGTGCCCGTGTTCACCAGCGTGGTCCAGGTGTCCGCCACCGATCGAGACTCTGGCCTCAACGGGAGGGTCTTCTACACCTTCCAAGGCGGGGAGGATGGCGATGGAGACTTTATAATAGAATCCACCTCTGGTATTGTCCGTACGCTGCGTAGGTTAGACAGAGAGAACGTGCCTGTTTACAGCCTGCAGGCTTTTGCTGTGGATAAAGGCGTTCCCGCTTTGAAAACTCCCATCAACATCCAAGTGACCATCCTGGACGTGAACGACAATCCTCCAGTGTTTGAGAAAGATGAGTTTGACATCATGGTGGAAGAAAACAGTCCCATTGGTGTGGTGGTAGCACTTATATTAGCGACAGACCCGGACGAAGGCAGCAATGCACAGATCATGTACCAAATCGTGGAGGGAAACATACCTGAGATGTTCCAGCTGGATATCTTCTCCGGAGAATTGACGTCGCTCATAGACCTGGACTACGAGAGCACTTCTGAGTACGTCATCGTGGTCCAAGCCACCTCTGCCCCTCTGGTCAGCAGGGCCACAGTCCACATCAGACTGGTGGACAAGAACGATAACGTACCCCTTCTCAAGAACTTCCAGATTATCTTCAACAACTACGTGACAGACAAATCCAGCAGCTTCCCGGCGGGAGTGATCGGCCGCATCCCCGCGCACGACCCGGACGTCTCTGACCAGCTGCACTACAAGTTTGAGGTGGGAAACGAGCTGAATCTGGTGCTCCTCAACCAAACGACAGGGGAGATTCAGTTGAGCCAGGCTCTGGATAACAACCGGCCCCTGGAGGCCTCCATGAGGATCTCGGTGTCAGGTAAGACTGTCTATGCAGATAACACCTTAAGTATGGCTTCCTGTGCTTACAGAGTGATTTCCAATGCTGTAGAAATATTCATGAGGGGGATTAACATTCTCTGCAGGACACCGTAGAAATCTCAACAAGCATTCAGATTCAGTGTTGGATTGAAATTGTTTATTTGATGAGTATGTGGGGGGATTCTGTAATTACACGGACCGTCATTAAGGAACTGGCTTTATTTATATGAGCTTGATTTGCAGACGTCCATTGTGGAGATTTAAATAGCTGCCAGACAGAGCTTGTCTGTATCCTGTGGGATTCACACTCCAGCGGGCACACTGATCTTGCACCATAATAGCCCATTACAAGCCCCCCCCCTTCGCCTAAAATACAGCGAAAGACCTAATTGAATTATGGCAGCTTGTTTACACTGGGAGCTGTTGGTGTGTTTGGTTAAAAAAAAAAGCAATTGTGGTCTCACGTTGGCAGACGGTGCTTCCCTTTTAGGTTATCACTGCAGAAGAAATTGATCTACAACATTCCACGTTTAACAGTAGATTCCGATTTTTATCGGCCAATTCCGTGATTGTGTCTGCAATTTCTGTTGGAAATCATAGGCTCGAGTAAATAGAAGTTCCTTATTGGCTGAAGTGCTGCGTTAATAGGTCCAGCTTGTAACCCATTCCACATCTCTACTGAACAATGGCGGCCCATTGCTTTTGTCTTATCCACTTGTCTTTGTCCGTTTACGCATTTCACCGGGAAGGCCAAGTGTTCCCAAACAGGAGACTTTGAGGCTATCCACACGTAAACTTTTTCATGTCAAAACAGCAAAGTATTTGATCATTTCAGCCTTTCATCCACACGGAAACGGCGTTCTGGGTGAGCTGAAGCTGTGTTTTTTGAAAACTGCTTCCAGAGTGGGAAAATCTGAAAATGCCAGCTTGTCGTTCTCGTACAGGCGGCCGATCCGCTGTTTTACAGAAACGTCACGTGACCACAAATGAGCTTTGACGATAAGCCAACATAAAATGTGATTATTTTGACAGACATGACTCACCCCAGTCGACATTCTCCTGATATTTTGTTGTCTTATTCTCTGAAGTGAATCGTAGAAGTAATTCCACTTCGTCGTACGTCTAGATGAGCCTTGGAAAGCGGAAGAAGACACACTTATGCGCATGCATTCTTTCTTTGATGTGTCACGTGGATCTGTCTGCGTGTCTGTTTACAGCGCCACATGGAGGTGTGCCTTGTGTATTACATCCTTTTCACCCAGTGATCCGTTCCCGTCCGGATGCAACTATTTACTTATGGTGTGGACGTGAATTTTTTTGAACGCGGCCAAAAAAAAGCCAGAGAACGTTGCTGTGTGGACCGGGCCTTTAACGACAAAGAGGGTTTTCAAGCGCTATCGTGAGGCTGCTACACTTCCTGTCCCTCACCCAAAGTGTTTTGTGCGGGAACTCGGTACACCTCTGTACCGTGTTGAATGTTCTGTAGCAAAACAATACATGTACAATTACAGTGTTCCCTCGTTTATCGTGGGGTAGAGGTTCCCACAATATTTTTACAATTATTATATATGTTTTAAAGCTGTAAAGCCCCTCACCATACACTTTATACACTTTTCTCAGACAGGCAATAACATTCTCTCACATTTCCTTCTTGTTTAAACACTCCTCAAAAGAGTTCAAACCTTTTTTTTATTTTAATGATGAACCTTAATGATCAAAACAAGAAATTATGAATTCACTCACGCATATTTCACTCCTGTGAGCGCGCCTTTTTGTCCTGGCGCCGTTGCGCTGTACTGTAGCGTTTTTGTATCCTTGCTAAAACATAATCCTGCGGACGAACGGAAGATTCATTTACAAGCTAGCAAGCAAGCGAGCTAGTGATGACACAGGAGACACGGCAGGATGGCATGAAGGAGATTGATTGACAGTGGTCTACAGCCAATCAGGACGCAGGAAACAATGGCCCGTGCAGACAGACGAGAGAGGGAAGAGATAGACACTCAACTTCCCACAATGCAATGTGCCAGGCCAGGCTCGGCCTGTAACGTCGTTCATATGCTGTAATTTAAAAAAAAAAACACCAAAAAAATCTGCGAAACAGCGAATCCGTGAAAGGTGAACCACGATAGAGCGAGGGAACACAGAACAACCCCAACTATGACACGTTCTTTATTCTATAACCTTCTTAAAAATGTGAAGAAACTAACTGCATTCTTCCTACGTCTTTTCAGACATGTTGAATTGTGTCAAGTGTTCCTCGATGTGTGCTGTTGTCTTGTGTGTCCAGTACGGACAAGGTGATGGATGCGTGTCTTTACTACTAGTGATAAATTTTGCATGTCAGCACAAATTGCAGAGTTTTCCTCTTTCGGAAAACGCGAGGGAGCATGAATTACACCCACAGCGAGTGCTGCAGTGGGCGCTGCTGTAAATCTGCCTTCTCTTTGACCTTGGCACATGCTGAGAGAAAACACTCAATTAAGAGATTGGACATGAAGGTTAGATATAAACAGGAACAGCGTGGATTAAAGATGATGAGCACCTTGGGATTTGATTGACAGCAACGTGACGCTCTCCTATTGGCTCACGTCTTGACAGTGTATGGTGAGCACGACTCGTCGATAGCATTGATTGGAGCCTGTTTTGTCTCTCCGGACATACAATAGTCAGTTGTCGATTCACAGGCAGGCACTAGAAGTCATACCGGGCTGCGACAGCTGTGACTCCACCGCCAGCCAATTAGAGTGCCTGTCTCCCCGCGGGTCCCGCACCTGCTGGAGTATATATATGTCAAAAAGGGTGGGGATTAAGTGGTGGAAGCTGATGGTAATGGTTCCGTTTATTTCCAGCATGCTTAACAGAGTTAGAATATAGAACATTATTTGGATGTATAGCGTGCACACAATAGGGTTGGGTATTGTTTTCGTATTATCTGATACCGGTGCCACATTGGTACTTTTGAAACGATGCCGATGCTGAAACGGTAAACCTTTGTGACAGAAGTTGAACAGAATGATAATTTAGAATACTTTAATAACATAAATAAAATGATAACTAAGTAAGGGTGCACCCATTTTTTCACTTCCCACCCGAACAAAACAACAAAACAAAACAGATTACTGTCGGCCACAACGGCGCCAAAAGAATATCAGCAAACGTCACCGTCTCCACACATGCACTGCAGGCGCCCTCCTCTCTCCGCACACACACACACACACACACACACACACACACACACACACACAAGCGCTCAGCCTGACGTGTTCACGGTTTCACAGACATCATTGGACAACACAGAGCTTTTAACATCACACGTTAACTTCCGGGTCGCTACATTATTTTGTGTGGCGTTCAGGGTTTGTGGTGTCTGACTGTTTGTGTGGCACGACAAACACTTGTTGCAGGTGGCTGAGTCTCCATTCATTTAGCATCGAAATGAGGCACCGCTAGCTACTTTTTTCGCGGTTCGGTTGCAACCGTACGTCGGCGCCGGTGCTATTACGATGCCAAGTTTTGGTCTGCATCCCGAGTAAACAAGCAGCAAGGAAAATATGTCAGTGTGCTAGGAAGATGAGCTCCTCCTTTAGATGAAGTTGACCCCAATTTTCAAAGCCTCCGCACACCCGCCCCCCCTTCAGGGACCTCCCAAGCTTCCGCCATTGTCTTCCTCTTCATGCTGCTGTTGAAGAGGCCCCTTATGATAGACGATGTGCGATGGACTCTTTTGTTTGTAGTTGGACTGTGATTAACAGTCTGCTCTCCAGCAGGGAAATGGTTTGAATGAAACTTCACTCGGCTAATAAGCCTCTTAAAGTCAACTTTGCCGTTTTGTCATTTTCACCTTGTGATTAAAGCCCGTGAATGATTTAAAATGGAACATCTCATTTACATACAATTGTGAATGATGGTGATTTTAATTTTTCCATTCAGCAAATGGATATACAGTGGAACCTTGGTTAGCGTCCGCCCCGGTTAGCATGTTTTTCAGTTAACGTCAAAAATGTACACCACATTTTGATCACGAAAAAAAATCTAAGAAAAATCTATCATCATCTCCCTCGCCTATGGCCGAACCGATTACTCCATTAACTGAAACAACAAGCTTTCAGATTAATCGACTAAGAAAATGATCATGATTGTATTTTTGTGTACATTTCTTGTTTTGCTGAAGCTATTTGACAAACATTTAGATTTTTTGTATTATTTAACATTATTTTAACACAACTTTCAAGCGGCAACCTGGTGTTCGTGCACTCATTTGCTCTGTCAGTTCAAATCTTCTATTTCTGAATAAAGAGGCGGAAATTAAAAATGTGTTTTAAAAAAAAAAAAATTCGATTCATCGAATAATCAAAAAAAATAATTGACTGATGAATCGGTTATTAAAATAATCGGTAGTGCAGCCCTAGCTGAGATGCAATTTTTTCCTAAGAAATCTATTTATCTTCTTAGCATGGCTACATGTGCTGCTTTACAAAATATCAAAGTGGCAAAGTTGCATCCTTTCATTTTTCACTATGTGGCCCTGGCTGGAAAAAGTTTGGACACCCCTGGCCTAGAGTGAGTGTTGTAACGTTTGAATGATGTCTTGAACGGCCCCACCCCCTCAAGTAATGTAGCATAAATTAGCCAGAAGAGAGGATTTATTGAGTTTATTTGGACTTGTGATTATGTTTCATATCCAAAAAACAATGATGCGGTGCTCGTTATGTGAACAAGCAGAGGAAAAACGACAAACAAGATGAGTAGAAAGCCGTAATGGGATCACCGTCTTTGTCATCAACACAATTTGTGCTGCTTTAGCGCTGTGAGGCGTCATAAATTAGTGATCAGCGTATAATTAAGTCAGGCTGCGGCGGTGTGTGTGTGTGTGTGTGTGTGTGTGCGTGTGTGTGTGTGTGTTTGTGTGTGAGTTGTCATGTGGAATGGAAGTCAAAGTCTATCAAATAAATCCGCTCATTTCTTCTTTTGTGTTTGACAGCAAGAGAATTCCGGTCACACCGCCACAGGCCGAGAGGCGGGTTGTCATCCGCCGGATTAAATTTGCCGCATCTCTTTTGCCGGGATGTGTTGGATCAGCGTCGGGGTACTCCGGGCTCAGCTGCCGTTCCCGAGCCCGCGTGCGGCTGCATTAATAAGTGTTTGCATTAGACGCCAGAGAATGTCCTCCCCTTGCAGCCTTTATTATCCCTGCTCATTTCCCTATCTTAGCGTTATCATTCTTGGGTCGCACGTAGCGACACATAAATAATTTATACATTAGCTCGAATGTGCAACAAGGACACTTTGTCCTCTGTTTTAATCCTATTCAGAGGACATATTGTTGAAAATGCCACTGCAGATATTTGGCAAAAACGCCTCATCACTTCCAGTAGCGGCAGGGATTGTTTTGCACACTTGAAAGTGGATGCAGACTCAAATGCTTCCTTTTCCAGGCAAGGTTAGGCACACCTTGTACAGGCGGGCCTCAGTTTACGACGTGCTGTGCCTCCTGGTTACGAACGTGCTCCCCTAAATTGATTAAAAAAAAACGCAATTTTGGTCCATAAACTTACATAAATGAGTTAACGTTTTTCACTCCCAGTGGCTGTGCGCCAAAGAAAAGGAAAGCCATCACCGTGGAAGTGAAAGTGAACATCATAGGAGGCGCGCCCACCAATATTGGCAGCTCTTCTCCTCCCAAAAACTAGACCAGTGGTGTCCAAAGTGTGGCCCGAGGGCCATTTGCGGCCCGCAGCTGTGTTTTTATTGGCCCCGTGGCACATAGAATTTCACAGGAAAAGTGAAAAAAAAAAACACAACAGCAAAAACTGACAAATCTGTATGAGGGGACGATATCGGGGAATTATGACGTCATACCGATAAATCCGATAACATTAAAAAGAGCTCTGATAACCAAGAATTAAAAAAAAAGACTCCGATGAGGCGATACTACCCATACTGTGCGGGTGAGCAAATCAAGCGCTCCTTATTTCTCCAGCCTGTCGTCGACTTCCCCTGACTTCCCTAACTTCACTTGTAAACAAACATTCACTTTAAGAGGAAAGCCTTATGCCGCGGCCTTTGAAAATTGCAAAAGGTCTGCCAGAGACCTCCGTGACACCGGCTGCTTGGAGCGTGTGGCCGAATACAGTGCACCTTGCTGGGCCACGACAGGTGGCTCCTTTCGCCCATTACTCTGGTTCTCCTGATACTGTAGTAGGGACGTGGTAGTAGTCATGTCGTGATATTTGATTAGGACGAATCGACAGGTACAGCTGGTCAAATCCTAATTTGTTCCTCCAGATGTGCACAAACTGCAGTTAAATTTAGATTTAGAAAGTAGATCTAAAAAAGTTATCGGTTATCGGTACCATATCGGTCTTCAGAAGCAGAAAGTTACCTGTATCGGTATCTGTTTGCAAAGTAAGTTTTACGAGAATATCATCGTGGAATTGTGAGGAAATTATGAGGGAAGATATTAGTAGCATTAGTAGTCATTTTAGTAGCAGAAAGCTGAAATATTCAAGAAAAGTCAGAATTTTATGAGGGAAAAAAAACAAACAAATAAAGTTGTCATTATTGGAAAAAAAAGGCATAATATTATGGGAATAAAGAAATTATATTAAAAGAAGTAAATTTGCAAAGATTATTTAAAAAGAAAGCCGAAATATGTTTTAAAATAAAATTTAAAAAAAAATCATTGTTTTTTTCTTGTAACATTTTGACTTCATTCACATATGATAACTTTACCCCCAACCTAATCTAAAAAATGACAATTTATTTAGTTGTGTTTATTTCTCATAATATTCCAAACGTTTTTCTTTAATATTTCAACTCTATGCTACTTAAATGACATCATTTTTTCTCATAATATTACAAGTTTCCTCTCTTAAAATTGCTACTTCTTTCTCGTTAGAATATAAATATTTTGACTTTATTCTCATACAATTATAGCTGGGGTTTTTTTTACATTTCTGCTGTTGTATTTTGTTTATTTTATGACTTTATTCCCACAATATTATATCCCATAATAACTTAACTAACTTACATAATAACTTTTCCCCAACCTAATTTTCCAAAAGTTACAACTTTATTTTGTTTTCTCAGTTTTTTATAATATTATGACTTTAAAAAATAACTTTTTTCATTAATATTTCAACTCTATCATACTAAAATGAATTTTTTTTTCTCATAATTGCGCTCATAAAATTGCAACTTTTTTCTT
This sequence comes from Dunckerocampus dactyliophorus, assembly GCF_027744805.1. Taxonomy (NCBI): domain Eukaryota; kingdom Metazoa; phylum Chordata; class Actinopteri; order Syngnathiformes; family Syngnathidae; genus Dunckerocampus; species Dunckerocampus dactyliophorus. The sequence continues at coordinate 28,151,142 of NC_072826.1, forward strand.
GATAGAATACGACTTTTTTTCTCTTAATATTTTGACTTTATTCTCGTAGAAATTACAGCTGTTTCTTCCATTCCCACTGTTTTTTACAAGTTTATTTTATGACTTTATTCCCAGAATATTTTGACTTTATTCTCAGAATATTAGAACTTTTTTCCCAAACAAATTTTTCAAAAATGACAACTTTAATATGTTTGATGTGTTTTTTATATAATATTCTGATAATATTTTTGATATTATATATATATATTTTATTATAATATTATTATTATAATATTACGACGTAAAAACATAACTTTTTTGTTTAATATTTCAACCGTATGCTACTAAAATGATATTAATTTTTTCTCATAATACCTAGCAAAACTACCATAATACCAAAGTTTGCTCTTAATATTTTTTCTTTTTAAAATACAACTTTTTTTCTCTTAATATTGTGACTTTATTCTCGTAAAAATATAACTGTTTTTATCCATATCTGCTGTGTTTTTATTTTATGACTTAGAATATTTTGACCTTATTCCCATACGATTCTAACTTATTCCCCAACCTTTCAAAATGTTCAAAAAATTGTTTTGTTGTTGTTTTTGTTTTGTTTGTTTCTTATAATATTCCGGCTTAAAAAAACCCATCTTTTTTCTTTACTATTTCTATTTTATGCTACTGAAATGATTTCTTCAGAATATTACAACGTTATTCTTGTAAAATTACGACTTTTTCTCTGTTAGATTACAGCATTTTTCTCTTAATATTTTGACTTTATCATTGTAAAATCACCGCTGATTTTTTCATTTTGCTGTAGTTTTTTAAATTTCTTTATTTCTTTTTTTTTCTTGTGAAATGACTGTATATATTTTTAGAATATTTTTGACACCCCCGACCTCACATGACAACATCCCGAGCAGTCGTCGTCTTAACACAGCCACACATGTATTATTTCTAATATTTCAGCTTTATTCCCTCAGTACTTGCATTTTGTTCCCATTCGACTCCTGTGTATCATCCCCATACTGCATATACAGAATACTCCTTTCCGTACGTACTTAATGCTTTTGCTTGTTGTACAGCCAAGATGCACCTGGCAGGTGTTTTGTTCAGCAAAAAGAGACTTGTGTTACTTTAAATATTCAGATGCTGTTTTCTCCCCACCTTGTCGTAGGAACGAGATGTTGTTATCCTCATGTAAGACAGTGCAGCGTGGCTGGAATTCCAATGGGAACACGCTGTGCACAGCATGAGTGTCATTTCATTACGATCCATCCAAACTTTTGAAGCTGCCTGTGACGGGACTTTCTTTCTCCTGGTGTGACTCCTCGCCGTCATATAATGACGCCATATAATGGAGTCGTGCACTGATTGATTTACTCTATTCTCCAGTGTGAATGTGATCGTTCATTCCCTGCCAGTAGTCACTGTCATGAGCCCGTTTATGTTGATGTTTACTGCAGATATTCACATTATGTAATACAAGGGGTGTCACGCCAGTCTGGGGTGTACCCCGCCGAGGCAAGCTTTTAACAAACATTTTTAGAAAACGAAAAAATATGACCGGATAAAGAAACTTTTTTATTGAACTGCATCACAAAGCAAATGTTTGTTGGAAATGTTTATTGTCCCACAAACTGAGGCTAAACTATGTTATTTTTTTGGCGTAATTTTAGTGCTTTTTTGTTTTCTTTCAGCGTATGAACGCTGTTACAAGAAAAATTGCATTGTGAGAAGTTGAGTGTTGCTGTTCTACATGGATGCTTTAGCACGAGGAGGCGGTGTCTCGCTCTCTCTTCTGTCTGCACCGCCCATGGTGTTCTGCGTCCTGATTGGCTGCAGAGCATTCGTGCCGTCTCCTGTTGTGGCCATCGCTGGCAAACTAGCTAACCGTATGAGCAGCTTGCTAACCGCCAATGAACAATAGAAGAAGACTCTGAACGCTGTATGGTTGCACGTTTTTTCCCCCACCGACAAAACCCACAATGTCGATGAAACGTTCTGCACCCAAGAGGCAGAGGGAACCAGCTATTGCACAAAAAGTTGGCCTTCTGGACATGCTGAAGGAAGGTAGAAGTTGTGACTGTAGGGCAGCATTTTGGAATAAATGAATCTTTGGTTCATGGAGTCGGATGAGGAGGAGGAAAATACGACGGCAGGAGCAATATGTTTTGTCTCACACTTTACAATAAGTTACACAAAAATACAGTTGTTACTGAGGAACTAATGTGAACTAATGAGGAACTAATAACTAAGGCACATAAATTTAGACTAGTTATTGAGGAACTAATGAGTAGAGTAGTTACTGAGGAACCAAGGTACATAAATTTAGAGTCGATACTGAGGAACTAATGAAGAACTAATGAGGAACTAATGACTAAGGCACATAAATTTAGACTAGTTATTGAGGAACTAATGATTAGAGTAGTTACTGAGTAACCAAGGCACATACATTTGGAGTACTTACTGAGGAACTAATGCGGAACTAATGAACTAATGAGGAACTAATGACTAAGGCACATAAATTTAGACTAGTTATTGAGGAACTAATGAGTAGAGTAGTTACTGAGGAACCAAGGCACATAAATTTGGAGTAGTTACTGAGGAACTAATGCTGAACTAATGGACTAATGAGGAACTAATGACTAAGGCACATCAATTTAGAATAGTTATTGAGGAACTAATGAAGAACTAATGAAGAACTAATGAGTAGAGTAGTTACTGAGGAACTAAGGCACATACATTTAGAGTAGTTACTGAGGAACTAATGAGTAGTGGTTGGGGTTAGGTGGGTTCATTCCTCATTAACTACTGTAATTTTTTCTGTTTACCGTTTTTTTCTACTGAATTAAGGGTGTGATACACAATGTGAACTATGAACGCTAAAACATTGACTATTAAAAAATATGTGAACGTCCCTCCTTTTTTACTTTCCGGACGGTGCAGTGGGGACGTTAAGTTGTGTGTCACATATTTGTTGACTGGTGTTTGTTTGGCACCGTGAGTGAGGTCGTTGTTGGGATCGCTGCATGTGAAAAGCTATTTAAATCATCCAAAAGTTGTCTCAGCTTGACTGACTCTGACTACCTGCAAGTCATGTCGCCAGCTTGTATGTTTAAGGTTTAAATACTTTGGAAGCAACTGGCGGGCCGGATTCAAACGCTTGGCGGGCCGCATGTGGCCCCCGGGCCGTAGTTTGCCCATCTCCTGGTCTAGGTGCTGAACCGGTGCACAGAGTGAACTCTCTTCCTTACTGAAGGTGAGAGGTGAGCAAAACAGACACCCAAGCGCACGGCGATATATGGAGGCTGGCAAAATGATCATTTCATTTTCATTTGATTACCGGATTTATTTATTATTGCGAAACGGGTTTTTTCTGAACGAGAAATGTTGTCAGGTTTTAATCACCCCTATATAATATGCGTGTTAAAGTTCCCAAATGATAATATTTTGTGAGAGGTCCCACAATAGTGTGTTGCAAATGTGTGGTCCAAAATGTAGCCCGGATGCCAGAACACTCGGTTTTGTGTGTCTGTAGCTTTAATGCTGATGAGCTGTGTTGGGCCACGCCTGCCTCCAAGAAGCGATGTTGTGCACTTTATCCACTTTTTACATTACACGGATATTTTGCAGAGCTGCAGGCTGCATTTTAAGATGCATAGTGAAGCCTGAAGCCGTATACGGTGGCATTAAGGAGCGATTACATTTACGTCACAATTTAACAGCGACATCGTTTATTTGAAGATGTGTAGCGAAGCCTGTATTTGGACAAAGCTTTCTTCTGTAAAGTGGTGGGCGTGTCCATGGGGGCGTGACCAATTGAGGCCCTTTTCTCTCAAAAGTGGAGCAAACAAGTGACGGAGATGATATACTAAATATACAGTATATTACTTTTCATGTTTGGTGCTATAGACATCACGTTACATTCTTTGAGTCAAAATATTGATATCACGGTATCGATACCGCTGGAGATCAGTACTGAGTGATGACCATTTAATGGCATGTGCAGCACATGATGTATGACAGGGGTGTCCAAACTTTTTCCAGCGAGGGCCACATCGTGAAAAACGAAAGGATGCAACTTTGCCACTTTGATATTTTGTAAAGATACCATGAGAAGTTGAAAAAGTCTATTATTCGTATCAACTTTGCTCTTTGTACCATTTTTGCTGTTGCTGTTTTTTTTTTAGGATTTTCCAGTCTTTCATTTTCTTTTTGTAATATTTTGACTTGAATTTTTTCCATAATATTATACCCTTTTTCCCTAACATGATTTTTCAAAAATTACAACTTTATTTTGTTTGTTTCTTATAATATTACGACCTTTAAAGACAACATCTTTTTTCTTTAATATGTCAACTCTATGCTATTAAAATTACATTATTTTCCCCCATAATGTAACAAATTTGTTCCCAGGAAATTTAGTTTTTTTCTCATTAGAGTACAACTTTTTTTCCTCTTAATATTTAGTTTTCTTTGCTTCTCATAATGTTCCGATTAAAAAGACCTTTTTCTTTAACCTTATTGCAACTTTATGTTACTAAAATGTTATTTTTCCTCTCAATATTTCAATGTTTTTTTTTGTAATATTTTGACTTTATTCTTCTAAAATCACGACTGAGTTTTCCATTTTCTTTTCATAATATTATGACTTTATTCCCATAATATTATAACTTTTTCCCTAACCATATTTTACAAAAAAATTACGACTTTGTTGTTATAATATTATGACTTTTAAAAAACAACACATTTTTCCTTTTAATATTTCAACTCTTTTTTTGTGTTAAAATTTTGAACATTTCCGCTGTTTTTTTTTTAAACTTTCCAACTATTGCAACTTTCTTCTTCTCGTAATTATGATTTATGAATCACAACATTTTCCGTAATCTAATAAAAAAAATGATAGCTTAATTTGTTGTATGTTGGCTTCTCATAATATTATGACTTTTACAAAACAACCAATTTTTCCTTGAATATTTCAAGTCTCTGCTACTAAAATGACATTATTTTCCTCATATTATTAAAAATTTATTCTCATGAATTCTCATTTTTTATTCTAATTTTTCTGTTAATATTTTGAAAATTACAGCTCTTTTAAAAAAAAAATCCAACTATTTAAACTTTCTTCTTCTTGTAATTCTTACTTATGAATTATTACACATTTTCCGCAACCTATTTCTCCAAAAGTTATAACTTTATTTGTTGTTATGTTTGTCTCTCATAATATTCCGATTGAATTATTTTTTTTCTTTAACCTTATTTGAACTTTATGCTACTAAAATGATGTTGTTTTTCCTCGTAATATTTCTACGTTATTCTCGTAAAATATGAACTTTTTTTCGTAAAATTTTGACTTTATTCTTGTAAAATTACCACAGATTTTTTCCATTTTTGCTGCTGGTGATGTTAGTTACTGAGGAACCAAGGTTCATAAGTTTGGAGTCGATACTGAGGAACTAATGCTGAACTAATGAAGAACTAATGAGGAACTAATGACTAAGGCACATAAATTTCGACTAGTTATTGAGGAACTAATGATTAGAGTAGTTACTGAGTAACCAAGGCACATACATTTGGAGTACTTACTGAGGAACTAATGCGGAACTACAGTAATGAACTAGTTAGTTTTTAGTTACTTTTTTTTTTTTTGTTAAATTATATTTTTGCAATGTGCTGCAGGCCAATGAAAACACAGCCGCAAGCCACAAATGGCCCCCGGGCCACACTTTGGACACCCCTGATGTGTGCTCCCCCCCCGTGTATTGATATGACATAATGTCTGAATGATGATATTATGCTTCTGTATAGTCATTTAACTTCTGTGTTGCTATCTGGCTGCATAAAATGACTCTCACCCTTGCAACCTCCACTGTTCCCTCCCATCATTTCCCAGCGTCCCTCCCGCCCTTGTCTCCTCTGCGTCTTTTTTGACTGTTGTCCCCCCGCCCTGCCCCGGACCCTCCATCTCCACCCTCCCTGTCCTGTGAAAGGACGAATGCCTAAGAGAAATGCTTTGTTAAGCGCCTAGTTGTCATGGTGAAGCCAGCAATGCCTGAGAAATTCCTGGTGGGTGGGGATGAGGGTTAGGGTACCCCCCCTGCCCCCCACCCTTTTGTGGAGCCAAGATGCGGGGGGAGGGGAGGCACATAAAGTTCTAAAGAGCAACTGTCCCCATCTCGTTCATTGGCAGTCAAGCATGTCAGGTTTCCTTTCGGACCCGCGCTGCTCCGGGACACGACTTTTTTATTAGGGCGTGCGGCGAGGCGGGCGTCACCTGACTGCCGGGTATAAACCATCTCCAGCGGTAACAGTTTAGACTTCAGAGGCCTCTGTAAAGCACCTCTGACCTTCAAGCTCCTGTGCTGCGGCCTTTTGAAGCACTCGCGGGGTATCCCCTTTCTTGCCCCCGGCTTGTTTCTCACTAGCGGGACATCCGCTCGCTTCTCTGCGCTTGGCTGCCTCACGCGGGTCCTGAGGGAGGTGGCGGTTATGACATCACCTATATAGGCCGTGTGCGTTGTCCCGCATAGGCCTCATCCTCCTAGCAGACAAAGGGAGTGGCCTCCGTGACTGTCTGGGGCGGCACCCTGGCACCCTCCTGTCTTTGTGTCCACTTGTTGCACCACTGCTATTGACTGGACAGTCTAATGGCTGCACTGTGCTGTGTTTTTACAACATTTAAATAGTCCACGTTGTCGCCCTCAGTCTCCTCTTGGACTCCTTAGAGCAGGGGTGTCCAAACTTTTTCCAGCGAGGGCCACGTAGTGAAAAATGAAAGGATGCAACACATTTAGATATGCCAAGACGTTCTATATATTTCCAGAATAAACTGCATCACTTTGCTCTTTTGCCCTTTTTCCCCCCCATTTTTGCAGTGTTTTTTTTTTTTTCCCAAATATTGCAACTTTCTTCTTAATCTTATAAATTGTACAGTAATTGTAATTGTAAATTGAATTCTCATAATGTTATGACTTTATTCCCATAATATTTTCACAGTAGTTCCATAATATTATAACTTTTTCCCCAAGCTAATTTTTCAAAAATGACAACATTATTTAGTTTTGGTTGTTTCTCATAATAGTACGACTTAAAAATATAGCATTTTTTCCCAATAGTTCAACTCTATGCTACTGAAGTGACATTATTTTTCCTCTTTCTTGTTAGAATACACCTTTTTTCTTTTAATAGTTAGACTTTATACTCATATAATTACAGCTGTTTTTCTCTTTTCTGCTGTTTTTTTTTTAATTTTCTGATCATTTTATTCCCATAATATTTTGTCTACATTCTCCTAACATTACAACTTTTTCTGCAACATAATTTTCCAAAAATTGCAACTTTATTTGTTGTAAAAAAAAAAAACGTCTTTAATATTTCAACTGTATGTGACTAAAATGCCTCATAACATTATGACGTTATTCTCCTGAACTTTCTTCTGAACTTTCTTCAACTTTTTTTCTTTTAAAATTTGGATTTAACTCTTTAAATTATTGCAGATTTTTTTTTTTTCCATTTTTGCTTCTTTTTTTCTTCTAAATTACATTTTTAGAATGTGCCTCGGGCCAATAAAAAAACTGCCGCGGGCCGCACTTTGGACACCGCCGCCTCAGATGCAAGGGCCACTTTGATATTTTGTGTATATTTTGCTGAGAAGTTGTTTATATTTCAAGACAAAAAATGCATCTCAGCTTTGTGGAAATAGGTTTAAAAAAGATGCTTATTATTATTATTATTATTATTATTGATTATTTATTTTCCAAATATTTCAACAATATTTTCAAATAATGTTTGTAAACTTTCTTCTCATAATATTATGACTTCATTCCCATAATATTATAACTTTTTCCCCAGCGTCATTTTCCAAAAATGTACTTATATATATAATTTATTATATATTTATTATTAATATTTAATCTCCTAATATAACGACTTAGAAAAAACAGAAATCTTTTTTATAGCGCAGTCAAAAATAGCACCTTAAAGGCGTTAACTCATTTATTTCATGAATTACGTCACATTTTTTAGCGTAATTAACGCACACGAGTCACAGCAAGCCACGGCTCTCTGTCACGACGACAGACGGCGGTGCAGTGAAGCTCCGCACAGACTCACACAGACTCTGACGCTCTTTTCTAACTTTATTCTGACCTGAACGCATCAACAGCAGTGCAATTGCCACACCATAAATGTAACTCCAACTCACAAACAAACACGTCTCGTCCATTCGTCATTGCAACAACACTTCCTCGTTGTCACTAGACAGACAGCGAGATGCATTCATGGACACTCCGAATATCACAGATACATCTTTATTATGTGTGTATGTGTGGTCTGAATAAACAGAAACACAAAGAAGATCAATCAGTGGGTATTCTGATCGCTCACTTTCTAATGCGGAAGTGAAATCTGCTGCATTCAAGTAAGCTCGGAATTCTCAGGAAATTCACTCAAAACATGTGAATTCAACTTAAATGACGTGGTGTCTTTGAACGCAACTCCTCATTGCTCATAACAACACAGTTATTCAAATGTTCTGCTACGAAAGAAACCAGCTGGGTAAATCGATTTTCAGACATGTTTGCCTTGTCTTCACTTGATTAAAATTATCAGTTAATTTGGCGCTGTTACATACAAATGTGTATATTCCCGCCCTGTTATTTACCTTTCTTTCCATAAAATACAGTAAAAAGTGGCATATTTCAGACATGGTGATTAATCACGATTAAGTAATTTGCAAACCGCGATTAATCGGACAAAAAATTGTAATCATTTAACAGTCCTAATTTTTTTATATTTCATCTATATGCAACTAAAATGACGTTTTTTTCCCTCATAATATTAAGGTTTTTTTCTTGTTAGAATATGACTTTTTCCTCTTCATATCCTGGCTTTGTTCTCGTAAAATTACAGCTGTTCTTTTCCATTTCTGCTGTTGTTCTTCTTCTTCCTGTGATTCTTTTTCTCGTAATGTTATCACTTTATTCCCATAATGTTTTCGCCTTATTCCCATAATACTGTAACTTTTCCCCCAAGCTAACTTTCCAAAATTGCAGCTTTGTTTTGTTTTGTTCGGTTCTCATAATATTACAACTGAAAAAAACTCTGTTTTTTTTCCTTTAATATTTCAACTTGAATGATATTATTTTCCCTCATAATATTACAACGTTATTCTCATAAAATTACGACTTCTTCTCTTTTTTATCTTAATATTTTGACTTAATTCTTGTAAAATTACTGCAGATTTTTCTTTTTCTTTCTTTTAGAATGTGCTGCAGGCCCCAGCTGCAGGCCATAAATGGCTCCCTGGCACCCCTGGCATGTAGTCAACGATACGTTTTTAAATAAGTTGAATTTGGATTTTCTCCTCAATTTATCCAGAGCGAAAATGATAGAGCCAAATGGTGACTGCTGCCCTCTTTAGTGCGACATCAGTGCGTAGAAAAAACAAAAATAAACACAACTGTTTTGTGTATTTGGACAGGACAGTGACAAAATGGTACAAACAGGCTGAAATATGAACACACCGTCATGTAATAACTGCTCCCGAAAGGACCGGAATGTCTTTTTTTCCTGGCAAGGCCAAGCCCTGTTGACTTTTCGTGACTGCAGCCGGTAGTTTCTGTTTGGCAGCATCCGAAAATTTGTTTCTGTACCTTGTAATCAATCAGTTAATTAGCATTTGGGCTAGACTAGACTAGATTTACTTCCTCTTGAGTGTTAATTTTGGATCATTCCAAGCTTGTAATTATATGGGAACAGTCTGAGGATGGAAGAAGACCCTCAAAGACATTTGGGATGAACTAGAAGAGAAGAATGGCGTCTTGTAGAGTGGAGCTGCAAAGGAACGTACCGAGTCCACATTTTCTTCAATTCCTCACTTGTGTGTTGTCCCAAAACTTTTGTCCACACGGTGTTATTTCCCCGCAGTCCCCAGCTGAACTCAGGCAGTCACCGTGGCAAGTAAACGCATCCCAACACCCTGAACGTGACAGCGTCTGATTATTTAACGGACGGTTAGCTTCACGCTGCATTGCTCCCATTTAGCGTGGAACCAGATTGAGATTTCACAGTGACCTGGTTCCGTGTGCTCGCAGCTCTGCGGTGTGAGCTGTCAACTTGTTAGACGGCGTGAGGTGTGAGCGCACGCTAGCCGCGGCGATCTCTTGACCTGGACGGAGGGAGGGCCTCGCATTGATGGTGACGGGAGGACGTCACAGTCGTCCAAACAGATGGTCGCTTGGGGTTTCACAGTTTGCCGTCTCCACTTCTGTGTGTGGATGCAGGTTGTACTTTTCACTTGTAGTACATTTGGCAGAGACAATGAAAGAAAACTACACTACAAGTACATGCTGGCTCAGTACAAGTATCACTACTACTTCTATCATGCTGTATCAAAATGCCACAACGAAGGTCTCTGGCAAACCTTTACAGTACAGTCATCCCTTGTGTATCGCGGGTAAATTGGTTCCAGACCTGACAGTGATAAGTGAATTTCTTCAAAGTAGGAGTCCTTTTTAAAAATTTAATATTTTTGTAGTTAGAGCAAAAAAAAACAGTTTACGACCTTCTAAATATGGGTTTTAACATGATTAGAGCCCTCTAGACGTGAAATAACACCCCTATAGTCACCTTTACACTCCATTACCCATTATAGTAGACAAAATTAGAGAAAAAAAGACAGAAATAAGAGTTGTGCTTATGTGTATTGCTGTAAATGTGTTCCGGTGCTAGGGGAGCTGAGTAAAGGGGGCAGACAGGAAGTGACATCAAGGGTGCAGAGTTGAGTTTTATCTTGGCGTGGGTTGCGTAGCCCGTGGGTTGCGTAACAGTAGCCCCTGTTAGAGATTATTACGCCTGTTGTGAGATCATTCAAGCCTGCAGTTAAAAGCCTGTTGTTCTGTCGATCAAGTCTGGTGCTTGTGTGTCTCACTCGTGATCACAGTAACATTACTGACACCTAGTGACCAGTATCGAATACCACATATTAAGGGTGTCACAAGATCTTTCGATGTGTCTGCAATAATAATTAACAAATTAATCGCACAATAAATGAAAATGAACCTAATCATTTTGCCGGCCTCCATATATTTGCACGTGCATGCGCGTCTTGTTTTCCTCGTCTCTCGCCTCCAAACAGTCAGGAAGAGAGTTCACTCATTGCATTGGTTCAGCACCGAGACGCTTCATAGAACAATAGCGTTCCATAGACCAGCGGAGTGAGACCTCTCGTGACTCATACACTTCCTTTGTCTCTGTGGGGGGAGGCGGGGCCGCTAGCATACACACATACACAGTGCAGCAAGGGAGCCTCCCGAGGAGCAACGCAAGATAGTCTACTAGAAAGAAGGGGGAAAAAAGATGATTGCAAAGCCGCACGCCGCAGCCCCCGTATGGGAATAATGATACTGAGCAAAGTGAGCACTCAGCTTTTTCTGAAAAGTACCCAACTTCCGATGGCTACAAGGGAGCGATTTCGGAACTATACGGAAGGTTGAGTAGAGCAAACATACTTTCAAGTTGATGAAGGCTGAACTACAAACTGAACGACAGCTGCTAGCGTCGTAGATAACTCGCTGCACTGGACAGCGAAAGGAGGAAGCCGTTCTCAGGTGGGGATTACATGAAAGAGTCGTTCATACAAATATCACAGCATCTATACAGCATCTAGGGAGCGTTCGGGTTTAAAAAAACGAAAAAAAAACGTCTTTGGTATTGAACGAGTAATAATAAGCCATATTAATTTTAAAAAAGCATATTTAAGCACGTATCTTTTTTTAAAAATACTAATAATAGGTCGTATTGGTGGACTCTATGTTGGTCCGTTGTGCTGAAGAGGGTACTGAGCCTCTAGGCAAAGCTCCCACCTATGGTCATCAGCTTTGGGTAGTGACCGAAAGGACAAGATGGCCGGTACAGGCGGCCGAAATGAGTTTTCTCCGTAGGGTGACTGGGGTCTCCCTTAGAGATAAGGTGAGAAGCATCATCATCCGGGAGAAACTCGGCGTAGAACCGCTGCTCCTCCGCATTGAGAGGAGCCAGACGAGGTGGCTCGGGCATCTGGTCAGGAGGTCCCTGGGGAGGCAGACAGACAGTCCCACTATAATGTGTTTAAGAGCAACGGCAAACAAATGTATGATAAGAGCGAATGGAAACACTGCAGATGGCCATCGGTTTGAACCTCATGCTCGGCCACGTCCCCTGCATTCTAATAGTGTCTCTTCGCTATTGCGCTGCCAGCGGTTTTGTTTGATATGCAAATGTTTCGATTGCGAGAGTCCACATGGCTTTCTGGGGTGGGGGTGCACAGCAAAAAAAAAAATTAAAAAAAATCTGTGGAATCTGTGTTATTTTCCCCGACTCTGCAGGAAAGCGTCACCGGGGGATGGCGAGGACGGCTCAGCAAATGAGTACGAATGGCCAAGAAAGTCAGCTGGGGGGGGAGCAGTGGGGGAGTGGATGGGAATCCTTGACGTGACATTGAGCTGCGACTGTCAGCATTGACTCTGCTTTAGGCTTTATTTGTCTGCAGAGGCAGATAAAAGCCACCAAACAAGGTTGGACACAAATGGATGTTATTTGAACCACATTGCAGCACAAACAAGTGCGTGTGCGTATGTGTGTGTGTGTGTGTGTGTGTGTGTGTGTGTGTGTGTTGATGGCACATCCAGGCTCAGATGGAGACAACAGCAAATGTTCTGTGTAGGAGTTGGAACATGCCGTCTGCTTCCCCTCCTGAGGATAAGAGTGTTTTTGTTTCACCTGAGCTGTCGGCGTGAGCGTGAACTCGGTGGATGTCGGCCAACAGCGAGTAGCAAATGTTGTTGCCGCATCTTTTCAACATTTCCAACCCGCTAAGTGGCGGTTTTAGATGTCAAAGCACGTGCCTCAGCACCAAACCCTCCCGTGTTCCTGTGAATAACCAAAGTGAGTCGTTGGAAAATGAATACAGAGTCGGATTGACTGACTCACAACAACGTGAGCGCTTGTCGACGTGGTTTTCCTCCATTTGTACATATTTTTATTCTGATTCTTGTGTTTTTATATGATTATTTTGTACGCTCATCTGACAGGTACTGCGTTCATTTCATTCTTAAAGTTTTGTACACGCGCAAATCTTTCTTGCGGCGGTTAGCAATCGAAAAAAATCAAATGAAACGGGTGCATTTTGCTAGTGGTTGCGGTAGAACCCAGGTCAATCCTGCCGTGCTTTTTAGCTCGATGCTTGCTTTGCACTGAACAGGAAGTCACTGTGTGCACATTGTAAAGCTGTGGAACGATACTCATGAGCAGGGACCAGTTGAAAAATTTCAAGAAGGTTCTTAACTCATTCAAACCAAAGACGTGTTTGTCCGCTTTTATAAACCCGGACGCCATACATACGTGGCAGCAAGGAGGAAGTGGAAGAGCGTGGAGGAGTGTAGCGTGCAGAAGGTTACGCATTTTGGTTTGGTTTGGTTTGGTTTGGTTTCGTTTATTTGAACATGAAGGTTACAATGGAATACATCTCGTGAATCATTCTTTGACAGTTCCACATGTCCAAAAGGAGTAGGAAGAAGCAAAGCTTATTTAATCCTACCCCCCCATCCATTCTACATCTAGTACAGTACATGTAGTTCACTTCCTGGATTCCATGTCATGTTTTCAGTGATAGTCAGGATAACACATAATAGATAACGGTGAGATAGCCCTCCCCCCCCCCAAAAAAAGAGAGAACATTCATAATAATGATAATAATGATGACAATACTAAATAAATAAATAAATAAATAAGAACAAAGCTTTTTTTTTTTTTTTTTTTAAACACAACAAGGAAAATTATATATTTAAAAAAAATAAATAAATAAATGAAAATAAATAAATAAAAATAAAATTTAAATAAACAAAAAATAAAATAAAATAAAATAAAATAGAAAATAAAAAAAATAAATAAAATAAAATAACAAACCTGACAGAACAATCAGGACTCTTCTGCCTTGTATTTAGCAAACATCAACTGCTTGTATTGTTTTTTGAATTTGCTCATCTCTGTACATTGTTTGAGTTCTTTACTCAATCCGTTCCATAATTTAATTCCACACACGGAAATGCTGTGGGTTTTCAGCGTTGTTCTCGCATATAAATGTTTTAGGTTTAATTTTCCTCTAAGATCATATTTCTCCTCTCTGATTGAGAAATACTTGATTAGATTTTTGGGTAACGAGTTATTATTAACTTTATACATTATTCTAGCGGTTTGAAAGTGTACTAAATCTGCGAATTTTAATATCTGTGATTTTAAAAATAAAGGGTTTGTATGTTCTCTATACTTGGCATTATGAATTATCCTCACCAATCTTTTTTGCAATACAGTGAGTGAGTGAAGATTGCTTTTGTAATTATTTCCCCATACCTCCACACAATACGTTAGATATGGTAATACTAAGGAACAGTACAGAGTGTGGAGTGATTTTTGATCAAGAAGATATTTTGCTTTATTCAATATAGAGATATTTCTCGCCACCTTTTGTTGTATATATTTAATATGAGATTTCCAACTCATTTTTTCATCTATTATAACCCCAAGGAATTTATATTCTTCCACTTTTTCAATATCCGTTCCATTAATTTGTATTTGGTCGTACGTGTCCTTTCTACTATTACCAAATAACATTATTTTAGTTTTACTTAAATTCAGAGATAATCTATTCTTGTCAAACCATGACTTTAATATGACCATTTCATCCTTGACCTTTTTAATGAGTTCTTGTGTGCTTTCACCAGAACAGAAAGCAGTGGTATCATTGGCGAATAAGACCAATTTTAAGTTGTTAGTTACTTTGCAAATGTCGTTAATGTACAAGTTAAACAGTTTTGGTCCCAGTATGGACCCCTGTGGTACTCCACACGTATTGTGTAGACTCCCAGATGTATATTCTCCTAGCTTTACAAATTGTTTCCTGTTTTAGGGACATTTGAACGCATGCACACAGTTCAGTTCCAAATGTGAAAATTGTAAATAGTTCATGGTGTTACGTTTGTAAATAAATTGTTATTTTGATATCAAACAACCCCTTTTTGTGTTGTTTATGTTGGTATAGTTGTTTAGATATTTGAGCTGTCACAACAGCAAAAAAGTGTTTGTGTCAAAGTGAAAGTTATGCTTGAAGTGTATCTTTTCATAAAAAGCTGTTTTTCTCCCTTTTTTTAGTCGGGAACTGATATTTTCCTGAAACTTACCTATGTTCTCCTGTTGATTACTAAAGAACGGAAAAAGGGAGAAACAAACTTATTTTTCTGATGAAAGACGAGAGTCTAATCCTTCTTTTGGTAGGTTCCATGTTTATATAGCCATACAACACAATATTCTGTGTGCCTTGAAAGATCAGTCAAAATCATGACCGGTACTGAAGGGGTTGTCTTTTGAAAAATGTCTGGGATTGAATGAGTTAAGAACGTTCTAAGTAGAGCTTCAAAATGCAAAAAGAAGAAATGGGAGTGAGACAAAACATTTTTTGAGGAAGCAATTTATTACAAACAAGCATTAAAGTGAAGTAGGCTGTTCATCAACTGATCAAACGTTTAAGACCATAGCTAAAAAAAAAAAGTCCTGAACCCCTCCAAAACAGAAATAAAATGTATAAAAAAGGAGTGAGTAATGAGTAGCTGTGCCATTCTTTTTAATCAGATGAAAAATGGTTTTGGACATGCTTGAGGCCAGTGTTTCCAGGAGGCTAGTGGGAATGTTGCTCCAGGTGGGGAACATGGCTTCATGGAGTGCATCCACTGTCTGGAACTTATGTCTATTTTTGTAAACTTCCCTTGTCATCCATCCCCAAATGTTCTCCATTGGATTTAGATGAGGGGAACACGCAGGATGGTCCAAAAGAGTGAGCTTATTCCTCTGGAAGAAGTCCTTTTTGAAGTGCAGCGTTGTCCTGTTGAAAAGCCAGTCATTACCACACAGACGAGGGTCTTCAGTCATGAGAGATGCCTCCTGCAACATCTCCACATAGCCGGCTGCCGTTTGACGCCCCTGCACAACCTGAAGCTCCATCGTCCCATTGAAGGATCATTATGGCGCCCCCTCCATGGCGCCGAGGATGGTCCCATGTCTTGACGGACAGCCAATGGGATCCTCCAGCTGAGGGCCGGTGACATTTTTTTGGGTCTACCGCTTGACTTTTTTGTTCCATGAGCCTCAGGATGTTTGAAGACGTTTCAAATGACTGTCTTGCTGCGTCCAACCTCAGCAGCAAAGGCGCGCTGCCAGAGGCCTTGCTTATGCAGCTCAACAATCCCACCACGTTCAAAGAGAGAAAGCTTTTTTGCTTTTGCCATCAACAGATCATGACAGTGTGAACACCTGACATTAAATCACATTTACTCCACATTTTTGCCAACATTTTGCCTTTTAAAGGCTGTGCTCTTAAACGTTTGATCAAATGATGAACAGCCTATTTCACTTTTATGCTTGTTTGCAATAAATTGCTTACTCTAAACATTTTTTTCTGTCTCACTCCCATTTCTTCTTTTTGCATTTTGAAGCTCTACTTAGAACCTACTTAAGATCCAACAGAGCAAAATGTACATTCTTGCAACATAATGGAGTCGGACTTTCTGGAATGAATTCATGTCGCTAACGAAGGTTCCAATGTATTTTTAATCGTAGGGTCTTTTGACACTTTCATTTCGGGCTTAGTTGTACATATTTTATGGCAGTGATACAAAAAAGGTCTCAACTTTTGCACTTCTTGTCCACCTGCGCTCAATGCGATGAAATGAAATATGATTTAGGCATCTAACCAATGAATCCTGACCAGTATAACAGGATTTAACAAACAACTACACTTGACTGGAAACCTGTGAGTCATTTCATTAGGCTAAAACGCTCCCAAAAGAGTACTACTGATACTAATACTTGTACTTTCTGTGCACAGCAGTTGTATGGTGGGTGGTGGTGGTGGGCTGCCAGCCGTTGCTGTTCGAGTCAGGGGGTCAGGAAGAGGGTTGCAGAGGGGGGCGGGGTACAAGTAGTGTAATGAGATGAAAAAAACTAAAAACCTGCCTCCACCCACGTTTATGGCCCCCCCTCCCCGGCAGCCCTTCATTCACCTTTCAGCACGGTTCATTCACGCAGCAACATTTCTTTTCACAGCACAGATTCAGCTGCTAAAGTTAGGTGTCATTTTGAACTAAACGCGGATAAAAGAATGTGCAGAGCTTTGAAAAACGGTGTCAAAGTGCAGCTTTTTAAACGCAAGCACCTCCACCACAGAGGCAGTTCCAACCGGAAACGGGATATTGAAGAACCGGTGAAAGTTTGCGGATGATCCGGACCACCATCTGGATTCTTCATTAAATTCTTGATCTGCATATTACCTGTGGTTTTATTTTCATAGCCTGTACATATGCCTTCAATTCCTGGCCGTCTGCAGTTACGGTAGGCTTGTTGCATCGCACAGTAGAATAAACACTAGGTTTGATTGGGATCGGGACTTTGCTCTGTCTTCTCCACCTCTCGTGGTTCACCTTGCACTTTTTCCCACCATATTTCTTTCATATTGAAGAACTTTTCTGCAGCTTTGACAATCATTTTTTATTTTTTCAGTCTTATTTTTTGCTTGTTGTTGTGCAATTGATAACATATGCAAGGAAAACTGTGTGTATACATATATATATATATATATACATATATATACATATGTATATGTATATATATGTGTATATATATATATATATGTATATACACATAGGACTTTATGTGTATATATATATATATATATATATATATGTATATATATATATATATATATATATATATTTACGACTTTATTCTCGTAATATTCTGTTTTTTTTTCTTGTAAATATCACAAGGTTTTTTTTGTACATTTACAACTTTATTCTCGTAATATATTCGATGTTTTCTCTCATAAATTTAGGACTTTATTCTTGTAATATTGAGAGTTTTTTTCCCGTCAATTTACAACTTTTTCTTGTAAGTTTTGACGTTTTTCCTCAATATGCGTTTTTTCAAATACATTTACGACTTTATACTCGTTAATTTATGACTTTATTCTTATAATACTACGACTTTATTCTCAAAATATTAAGATTTTTTTTCTCGTAATTTTATGACTTTATTTTCATAATGTTCAGAGTTTTTTCTCGTAAATTTAGGACTATTCTCATAATACGTTTTTCTTGTAAATTTACGACTTTATTCTCATTTATTTTCTCGTACATGTACATCTTTTTTGTGAATTTACGACTTTATTCTCGTAATATTACGAGTTTTTTATTATTTTGGTGTGAATCACAATATGGGAGGAGCTATGGCGCTTGGCGGAGGTCTGCATTCTCCGAGTGCTTCCGTAGTTTACTCTTATTATTTACGTAACCATTTTTCATTTTGATCTTGATTTTTTTTCAGCACTTTTTATTATTCTGTTTAAAATGGTCACTTGGCAAAATAGCATTTTATTCAATTCAAGCCATTTGTCAAGTCTTGTTCACTTGTTAAAATAAGCACATTGGTCTAAAATAGTAAGAAAAAAAACACTTTGTTAGCACCGTTCTGCAAAGAATGCAAATCCCCATTTTCACACACACACACTTTTAAAGAAATAACACTTTTTCTCATTATTGTAATGATTTTTAATAGACTCCTCATTGTCTTATTCTGCTTTCAAGAATCCTTCTATGATCCTTCTGTCCTTCTTCATGGGAGGTCCCAGTTGACATTCATGCACGTCATAATTAATAACAATTAGGGTCGGGCGATAATTTTAATGTACCGGTACAAATTCTTCCAATGATAAGAAAATGACTTATACGGGTAGAAATGGTCATTTAAAACGGAAAAAAGTAGAGTTGATGACTGAGAACTGATGAACTAAACATGTTGAAATGGCGATAAACACCGGCGAAAGTCTCACGGAGCATGACTGGAAGCTGGACGGGTTAGCTTAGGTACGTCGGTAATATGGACGTGGTTTGGTTTTGATAGAGCAGAGGTGGAGCAAGAGACCATAACATGCAAAGTTTGCAAAGCAACGGTGACGGCAAAATGTGGGAACACGACAAATTTGTTCTACCGTCTACAGAGATGAGTACGAAGAGCGTGTCGTGGAGCGTCTACACTTACCCAGTCAAAAATACAAAACCTTTATTTTGATAGACACTAACTGCACTTGCTGTATTGCACAGTTTGTTACCAATAAATCAAAAAACGTGCTTTACAATTCGACACAAGTGTATTTAATTACATGGGTTAAGGTTTGTGGCTTTTTACACAAGACACCGCTGAATTTAATTATCCCAAAAATATCGTGATACATGCTAAGGTCCATATCGGCAAACCCTAATAATAATAATAATAAATAATAATAAATGATTTAAGTTAATACAAATAAAATAATAATAATAAATAAATAAATACATAATAATAAAATAATACTGATAATTAATAATAATAATAAATAATAATACATGATTAAGTTAATACAAATAAAATAATAATAATGATAAATAAATAAATACATAATAATAAAAATAATACTGATAATTAATAATAATATGAAATAATAATAAATGATTCAGTTAATACAAATAAAATAATGATAAATAAATAAATACATAATAATAAAAATAATACTGATAATTAATAATAATATTAAATAATAATAAATGATTCAGTTAATACAAATAAAATAATAATAATAAAATAAATACATAGTGATAAAAAATAATTGTGATAATTAATAATAATAATAAATAAAAAAGGCAAGTCCTGTGAGCTGATGAATGATAGCCACCGAGCCGAGCCGAGCCAGGGCGAGTCGACCCTGCTGCTCTGGTCGGCGGGGCTCATGGGGGGGACTGGGAGGGCGAGGGGGAAGTGTCAGCCGAGTCGTTTCTGACCTCGCGCTTCGCCGTCACTGTCTTGACTGTAATGCACGGCCTCGTTATTATCTAGAGCGGAACAGCAACACAATCATTTTCCAAAGTTCTGAGCTCCAGAAACAC
This sequence comes from Dunckerocampus dactyliophorus, assembly GCF_027744805.1. Lineage (NCBI taxonomy): Eukaryota > Metazoa > Chordata > Actinopteri > Syngnathiformes > Syngnathidae > Dunckerocampus > Dunckerocampus dactyliophorus. The sequence goes on from NC_072826.1 coordinate 28,171,127, forward strand.
GGTTGTGGTGAAAGCGAGCCGCCAAAGCCAAGTGTGGTTTTGTGTGGTTGTGTGTGGTTGCGGGTTTTCAGGTAAAAGCAACAGAAACATCGCGCTGGTCTTGGACAGGTTCCGTCTTGAACCCGCATCTGCACCCATTAGTGACGGTTCACAGCGGAAATGTTCTCTCCTCCACTGTCTGGTTTTTAATTGAACATCCGCTTGCCGGCTGCGTGTGAAGGTGAGGATTAGCGCGGCCGTGCTTCTGCTGCAGGCTGGATCCATAATTGACTTCATTCCCGTGAAATCAGCCATCATGATTTCAAGGCACACTAGCGAGAGCGGAATTCTTTCTTTTATTTTTTTGATAGCGTGCCCCAAGGATTTGCTTATGATAGGCATGTCGGCCATTTTCTGATGATAAAAACATGTTTGAGCAGCCCTCTTTTCAGTTCAGCTTCTCCCTTCATTTTCTTATTGAATATATAATGTCCTATCTTACAACCAAGTGTAGTCACCTACTGCAAAAGCGCCAGTCAAAGATCCTCTACATGACAGGAGCACTTTGCTATTTTATAGGACCCCATGCAAAGTGCCAGTCAAAGATTCTCTCTGTAACAGGAGCACACTGCTGCTTTTAAGAAGCAACTGCACAAACACCAGTCAAAGATCCTAGTCACGACAGGAGTGCTCTGCTCTTTTTAAGGACCTACAGCAAAAATGGCTGTCAAGGAGCCTCTATATCATGTCAGCGCTTTGCTGAAATCAGAGATCCTCTAGATGACAGGAGCGCTGCTGTTTCATCCTTTATAGAACAGGAACCCTGTGCTGTTTTTAAGAACCTACTGCAGAAATGCTAGTCAAAGATTCCATTTATAACAGGAGCACTCTGCTGTTTTTAAGCACCTACTGGTGAAATGCTACAGTGAAAGATTGTGTATATGACAGGAGTGCTATGCTGTTTTTAAGATCTACTGCAAAATCGCCAGTCAAAGACCCTTTATATGGTGCGTTTTGCTGTTTTTAAGCACCTACTGCAGAAACGCTAGTCAAAGATTGTGTATATGACAGGAATGTGCTGCTATTTTTAAGCGCATACTGCAAAAACAGAAGTCAAAGATCCTCTATATAACAGGAGCACTTCGCTGTTTTTTAGCACCTACTGCAGAAACGCTTGTCAATGGTTCTGTATACGACAGGAATGTGCTGCTATTTTTAAGGACCAAATGCAAAAATTCCAAGCAAAGACCCTGTATATGGTGCATTTTGCTGTTTTTAAGCACCTACTGCAGAAATAGTAGTTAAAAATTCTGTATATGACAAGAGCGCTCTGCTATTTTTAAGGACCTCCTGCAAAAAAATAGTCAAAGATCCTCTATATGACTAGAGTTCTCTGCTGTTTTTAGGAATCTTCTGTAAAAACGGTAGTTTCTGGTGGTGGACACCAACGCGCCGCCAGTTGACATACAACCATTGCTCCCAGTAAAAGGGCAGCGTTGAGAGTTTCCCAGCGTAGTGGGCTCCAGCGCCTGCAAGGTTTAGTCTCTGAGCAGCCATAAACGTGTCACGACGGTGCTGTCCATCAAGAGAGCAGACATGGAAGCCACGCAGTCAGTCATAAAATGTGATTAGAGGCTCCAAGGGCAGACTACTGACTTGTCGTCCAATGGAAAAGCCCACAGGGAGCGTCCTGGCTGCTCAGCTTGATTGCGTGTTTGATTGGCGTGTGTGTGCCACAGATGTGCTTTCTAAGCATCAGCGTCATGCTAACATTAGCGGTAGTTCGCTCCTTTGCTGTGATCAAACTCAGACGTCATCGTTGCTGTCACCGTGCCGCGTTCGTACAACACAAGCCTCATTGGCGTCTCACCTGGAGGTTTCCTCAGCGTGTGAGACGGAGCGCATGCTGCTGTCTTCAGTCACGTTCCAAGTCACATCTTCACCATCAGCCGTATGCGCCACGCTCACTTTAGAGAGCTGCGTTCGCACTTGTAGTTTGTTGCAGTGAGCTTCGTGTCTGGTGAGGATGTACATGTACGCCCCCTTCAGGTGCGGCAAAGTACCCTCTGCAGTTTACTCTTCATTCGCATGAAAGACGTTACAGAAGCTGTAGAAAGAACAAATCTTTCCGCACGCGTTATTTTGACGACATGCTGACAAATGCCACCCATCCATTTTCTATACCGCTTCTCCTCATTAGGGTCGCGGGGGCATGCTGGAGCCTATCCCAGCTGACTTCGGGCGACAGACGGGGTACACCCTGGACTGGTATGCTGACAAATGTTACGATGTTTTGTGATTCTGTGTTTTGTGCTACATTTCAAGTTACGCCGTTTCGTGTCGCTGCTTTTTGTGTTACGGCGTTTCACATTGCGACGTTTTGTGTTACAACATTCCGTGTTACGAAGTTTAGTGTTGCAATTTGTTGTGTTGCAACAAGTCGTGAAAAACAATGTTTTTTGGGATAAGTTTTCAGGTTATGACATTTCGTGTTACACCGTTGTGTGTTACGACGTTTTGTGTTGCAGCGTTTTGTGTTATGCCGTTTTGTGTTACGTTTCCTGTTATGTGTCGGTTTGCGACGTTTTGTATAGCGACGTTTCGTGTTGCAACATTTTGTGTTACGGCATTTCAGGTTACAACTGTTGGGGTTACAACATTTCATGATACGTTTCATGTTATGACGTTTTGTGTTGCAACATTTCGTGGTACGACATTTCAGATTACAACCGCTTGGGTTACAACGTTTCGAGTTACATTTAGTGATACGTTTTGTGATACAATGTTTCACGTTACGTTTCATGTTAAGACATTCTGTGTTGCGATGTTTCTTGTTGCAACATTTTGTGTTACAATATTTAGTGTTTTCGGGTTACAACCGCTCAGGTTACAACATTTTGTGGTATGTTTCATGTTAGAATTTTTATGTTATAACGTTCTGTGTTCCAACATTTCAGGTTACAACCACTGAGGTTACAAAATTTTGGGTTTTGGGTTCATGTTACGACGTTTCGTGTCACAACGTTCTGTTTCAACATTTCAGGTTCCAATGTTTCATGATACAACATTTCGTGATGCACCATTTTGTGATGCAACGTTTTGCGTTACGTTTCATGTTATGACATTTTGTGTTGCGTGTTGCAATGTTTCGTGCTACGGATCTTTGCGTTACGTTTCATGTTACAACCTTGCTGCGATTTGTCGCGTTGCATCGTTTTGTGTTGCAAGGTTTGGTGTTACGTCATTTAGTGTCTCAACATTTTGTGGATGTTTTTATTATTTATTATTTTACGAGTGGTGGATTCAATAAATGACATCAGTGGATTTAGTCTGATCCCGTCATGTGACTGCTTTGTTCCATTACCTGCCTGCGTTACACGTCGAGCATTTTGCTAGCCTTCACAACCATGAAAAACTGTCAAGTTGAGCAAATGATGGACATGATATCGGAATGTTTGAGTGGAAAAAGGGAAGCTCTAAAAGAAGGCTGCTGATGTCCGTGTCCTCGGCAATTTGCTTCGCTCTTTCTCCAACCGTGACTTCGCTGACATTTTCTGGGAATCCACAGGGAGATTGGACGGTGACTTTGTGGTCTAATTAGGCCGCTTTTCCCGATTTGTTGTCTCTCTGTCTCTCTCCCTGCCCGTCCCTCGGCAGACAATTATCACAACCATTAAGAGCTGCAGACTGTATAATGTATGGATTAATAAGACACTGTGCAAAGGTTACACTGCAACGTGAAATATCAGCAGCACATGTATTTATTTCATCAGTTCCGGCAGCACTCATGCAGCCCCCACCACCACGCTTGACTGTGGGCAAGGAACAATGGTTTTGGTACTCACTTGTGTTCCCAGCTACATTTTGCTGATATTGGCCGTGTGATGACTGTAACTTTCATAGCCAATAGCGAGCAACTTGACGCACACACTGGGTTCTGTGTGCCGCCGCCGCCCAACCTGGAATCGCAGCGTGTTTCATCTCTTCCCTGGCGCCACTTCCTAGCCGAGAGGCTCCCAGAGGCCCACAAGGGTCCAAAGTGAAAGCGGCGTCACACTCCAGGTCTGGGACCTAAATGTCCTGCTTTTAGGTCCATAATGCCCTTGTCCCCCCCACCCACCCGCTCCCTTTTCCTGAGCGGAGAATCCTTTCCATGGAGAATGACCCATTTGAAGGATGGTCTGGTGCCTTTCAGAAGAGATTCTCCTCGTGCTCACTTTCCCAGCGCTGCATCCATGCCTTGGAGCGCTGCCCTAGCCCACGTCCAAGAATGCCAGTTGGCAGAGGACCTCATTAAGGCCACGTCTGTGCTCGTACTCGGGCGACCCTTTAAGAGCGCCTCTTTGCTGAGAGCTGTTTATCTGGCGACTGTTGCTGCAGAGCCTCGGCTAGAATGGACGTGAATGGACGAGGGGAACGCCGGCGCCGGCGGTTAAGCTGCTCTTGTTGCTTTGCTTCGTGTCCATGACTGATGTTACGTGGGACTCACAACACTGTGGCTCTGCGATAACCACAGTAAGCATCACGGGTTCGGCACCGAACATTTGGTGCAACACAAAGACGCACTGGTTGCACACATACAACACATTGTTTGAGGGTTTGGGAAGTGGAACGGCCTACTCGGTAAACAGATACGGTTGTCCCTCGTTGATCGCGGATAATCGGTGCCTGTCACGGTAATCAATAAGTCAATTAATCGCACGATAAATAAAAATGAAGTCGATAATTTTGCCGGCCTTGATAAATTCACGCGGAATCTCAAAATGCGTTATGGCCCCAACCCAACCCATGTTATTATTAATGACCATGTTCAGGTGAAATGTTGTTGTTATTGTCTTACTGAACAACGACACCTAGTGGCCAATGGAGAATAGTACATTCACAATTAGAATGCTTCTTCTGCCTTGTCTTTGTATTTTAGCTCATTTGGTTAGTTCGTTTAGCCATTTTTATGCTTGAAAATGCATAATTTAGGCCAAAAATAAGTACTATTTGCATTTTTTTAAACTAAGTATAGGCCATATTCAAACACGAAACAGAGATAATTTATTCATTAATAACTTTTTAAAAAACTGTGATAGAGTGAGTGCGCGATGTTCAAACTGCGATGTAGCGAGGGCCGACCGTACAGTTTTTTTGTACTTCCCTGTTTTCGTTTGACTTGTTTTTTGTCAAATGTTTTTGCTAAAATTTTCCCTCGGTTTTTGCACAGTTGTGTTGCACTTAACAAACTAGTCCGTTTGCCTTGCGCTGTTTCGTTTTGTGCATTTTTCATTGCGTACGACTGCTGGATAACCTGCCATGGGGCCAAAAAAAGTTGCCAGCGCCAGCAATTTGCTAAAAAGGTGGAAAACACTAATGAATTCAACCAGGCTGGATGTGTGGGAAGTATGCATTTGTCATTTATCATTATTTTTATTGTTTTCTGCATATAAAACTATTATTATTCTTTATAAAATGTATGTTAGCTTAATTGGTGACTCAAAATTGTCCATAGGTATGAGTGTGAACGGTTGTTTGTCTATGTGTGCCCTGCGATTGGCTGCCGAGCAGGTAACGATGAAATCAGCTGGGATAGGCTCCAGCATAAAGTCTGGAATGGATGAATTGGATTTACATTGTTTCCTATCACAAACATTTGCCTTGGTTTTTGTACGTGTGGGTTTTTGTTGGACCTTCTGGAACAAACTAATGACGAAAACCAAAGTTTTTGGCCTGCGATATAGCGCCAAAGAGAAGCCGCAGCTTGAAAACCCTCTTCCGTTGTTAATCCCGTACGCAAACGGACAAAGACAAGTGGAGAAGACGACAGCAGCGTGCCGCCGTTGTTCAGTAGAGTTGGGGGACGGGGCTCCAAGCTGGAACTATCAATGCTGCACTTGGCAGATTTAACAATCAATTGATTAGACAGGTCGCTAAAATTGCTCGTTTATTCAGTATTGTGTTGTTGTATCAGCTTCTCTCGTGCACACAGGTGTGTGTGTGTGTGTGTGTGTGTGTGTGTGTGTGTGTGTGTTGATAGTACAGTGTGAATTAGACCCGCTTGCTTCTGTACTTCCTTCCACTCGGGTCATGTATTATCACCGTGTCCGAGTCGCTTGACTGACAACAGAGGGATTAGAACCGTGTCAAACATGCTTGTGTCTCGCTTCCTCTATGACCCCCACCCCCACCCCGTTCCTCCTCTTCTTCCTCCGCACTCCCCCCCCCATCCTTGGCACCCTGCGTTTAAACTCGCCCTGTGCCAAACGGTGATCTGGTAACTTTTTGTTGTTTGTTCAGTTCTGCGCACAGGTTCTGCCCTCTGGCCGGCGTCCAGACCACGCAAACAAAGCGTCCCATTGATTATTTTGGAGGTGGGGAGGCGGCGGGTCGGTTTTCACCACACGTTTGAGCTGATTGAGTTGGTTTTGTGCATTTGACGCTATAATTAGACATTTAAGACATCTTTAATTTAAATCTTTCTGCAAACATTATTTTGGTGACAAACAGAAACGGGCACCCTGTGTTTCAATGTGCAAATCCAATCGTTAAAAATGTTAAAAATGATTGGAATCGTACAGAAAATGCATTGATTGTGCAGACCAGTGGGTAAATATGAGTACAGCCGGGCCTCATGGTACAACGTTTTATGTTCCGATGTTTCATGTTTCAAAGTTTTGTGCTGCATTTGAAGTTACGGCGTGTAGTGTTGCGAAGTTTTGTGTTGCAACATTCCGTGTTACAACATTTCGTGTTAAGTTTCATGTTCCGCTGCTTTTTGTTGCGATGTTTCGTGTTCGTGTAGCGGCCTCTTGTGTTGCACTCTTATGTGTTCCGGCGTTTTAGTGCTGCAACGTTTTGTGTTACAACATTTTGGGTTACAACCGTTCGGGTTGCAACGTTTTGTGATTTACCGTTTCACTTTACGATGTTTTGTGTTGCGACGTTTCGTGTTGCAGTGTTTTGTGGTATGGCTTTTTGTGTTACATTTCCTGTTACAAAGTGTTGTGTTGCACTGTTTTGTGTCACGACGGTTTGTGTAGTGGCGTTTTGTGTTACGCTGTTATGTTGTCCGGCGTTTCGTGTTAGGATGCTTGGTGCTGCAGCGTTTTATGTTACAGCAATTTGTGGCCCAATGTTTCGTGATACGTTTCATGTTACCACGTTTCACGTTGCAACGTTTTGTTACAGCATTTTGGGTTACAACCGTTTGGGTTACAACGTTTTGTAATATACAGTTCTGTGTTACAACGTTTTGTGTTACGACGTTTTGTGTTACAACGTTTTGTGTTGCGACGTTTTGTATTGGAACATTTTCTATTGCGACATTTCGTGTTGCAATGATTTGTGTGAAAACATTTTGGGTTGCAACTGTTCAGGTTACAACGTTTTGTGATAGACCGTTTTGTGTTTTGTGGTACGGCTTTTTGTGTTACATTTCCTGTTACAACATGTTGTGTAGCGACGTTTTGTATTGGGACATTTCATGTTGCAACATTTCATAATACAACATTCTGTTACAACGTTTCGTGTAAAGTTTTATGTTTCGCTGTTTTGTGTAGCAGCATCTTGTGTTACACTGTTATGTGTTTTGGCGTTTTGCGTTGCGACGTTTTGTGTTGCAATGTTTCGGGTTGCAACTGTTCAGGCTACAAAGTTTTGTGATACACCGTTTTGTGTTGTAACGTTTCGTGTCGCTGTTTTTAGTGTTTTGTGGTATGGCTTTTTGTGTTACTTTTCCGGTTACGTGTTGTGTTGCAACGTTTTGTGTTGTGATGTTTTGTATTGTGACATTTTGTATTGCGACATTTCGTGTTGCGACATTTTGTGTTACAACATTCCGTGTTACAACATTTTGTGTAAAGTTTTTTGTTTCACTGTTTTGTGTAGCGGCGTTTTGTGTTACAACAATTTGTGGTACCATTTTTCGTCATGCGTTTCATGCTATGACGTTTTGCGTTGCAACGTTTTGTGTAACAACATTTCAGGTCGCAACTGTTCAGGTTACATTTTGTGATACACCGTTTTGTGTTACGATGTTTCGTGTTGCAGCGTTTTGTGGTACGGCTTTTTGTGTTACATTTCCTGTTACAACATGTTGTGTAGCGACGTTTTGTATTGGGACATTTCATGTTGCAACATTTCATAATACAACATTCTGTTACAACGTTTCGTGTAAAGTTTTATGTTTCGCTGTTTTGTGTAGCAGCATCTTGTGTTACACTGTTATGTGTTTTGGCGTTTTGCGTTGCGACGTTTTGTGTTGCAATGTTTCGGGTTGCAACTGTTCAGGCTACAAAGTTTTGTGATACACCGTTTTGTGTTGTAACGTTTCGTGTCGCTGTTTTTAGTGTTTTGTGGTATGGCTTTTTGTGTTACTTTTCCGGTTACGTGTTGTGTTGCAACGTTTTGTGTTGTGATGTTTTGTATTGTGACATTTTGTATTGCGACATTTCGTGTTGCGACATTTTGTGTTACAACATTCCGTGTTACAACATTTTGTGTAAAGTTTTTTGTTTCACTGTTTTGTGTAGCGGCGTTTTGTGTTACAACAATTTGTGGTACCATTTTTCGTCATGCGTTTCATGCTATGACGTTTTGCGTTGCAACGTTTTGTGTAACAACATTTCAGGTCGCAACTGTTCAGGTTACATTTTGTGATACACCGTTTTGTGTTACGATGTTTCGTGTTGCAGCGTTTTGTGGTACGGCTTTTTGTGTTACATTTCCTGTTACAACATGTTGTGTAGCGACGTTTTGTATTGGGACATTTCATGTTGCAACATTTCATAATACAACATTCTGTTACAACGTTTCGTGTAAAGTTTTATGTTTCGCTGTTTTGTGTAGCAGCATCTTGTGTTACACTGTTATGTGTTTTGGCGTTTTGCGTTGCGACATTTTGTGTTGCAATGTTTCGGGTTGCAACTGTTCAGGCTACAAAGTTTTGTGATACACCGTTTTGTGTTGTAACGTTTCGTGTCGCTGTTTTTAGTGTTTTGTGGTATGGCTTTTTGTGTTACTTTTCCGGTTACGTGTTGTGTTGCAACGTTTTGTGTTGTGATGTTTTGTATTGTGACATTTTGTATTGCGACATTTCGTGTTGCGACATTTTGTGTTACAACATTCCGTGTTACAACATTTTGTGTAAAGTTTTTTGTTTCACTGTTTTGTGTAGCGGCGTTTTGTGTTACAACAATTTGTGGTACCATTTTTCGTCATGCGTTTCATGCTATGACGTTTTGCGTTGCAACGTTTTGTGTAACAACATTTCAGGTCGCAACTGTTCAGGTTACATTTTGTGATACACCGTTTTGTGTTACGATGTTTCGTGTTGCAGCGTTTTGTGGTACGGCTTTTTGTGTTACATTTCCTGTTACAACATGTTGTGTAGCGACGTTTTGTATTGGGACATTTCATGTTGCAACATTTCATAATACAACATTCTGTTACAACGTTTCGTGTAAAGTTTTATGTTTCGCTGTTTTGTGTAGCAGCATCTTGTGTTACACTGTTATGTGTTTTGGCGTTTTGCGTTGCGACGTTTTGTGTTGCAATGTTTCGGGTTGCAACTGTTCAGGCTACAAAGTTTTGTGATACACCGTTTTGTGTTGTAACGTTTCGTGTCGCTGTTTTTAGTGTTTTGTGGTATGGCTTTTTGTGTTACTTTTCCGGTTACGTGTTGTGTTGCAACGTTTTGTGTTGTGATGTTTTGTATTGTGACATTTTGTATTGCGACATTTCGTGTTGCGACATTTTGTGTTACAACATTCCGTGTTACAACATTTTGTGTAAAGTTTTTTGTTTCACTGTTTTGTGTAGCGGCGTTTTGTGTTACAACAATTTGTGGTACCATTTTTCGTCATGCGTTTCATGCTATGACGTTTTGCGTTGCAACGTTTTGTGTAACAACATTTCAGGTCGCAACTGTTCAGGTTACATTTTGTGATACACCGTTTTGTGTTACGATGTTTCGTGTTGCAGCGTTTTGTGGTACGGCTTTTTGTGTTACATTTCCTGTTACAACGTATTGTGTAGCGATGTTTTGTATTGAGACTTTTTGTGTAACACCATTCCATGTTACAAAATGTAGTGTTAAGTTTGTGTTGCGATGTTTTGTGTTACAACGTTATGTGTAGCGGCGTATTGTGCCGCACTGTTATGTGTTCCGGCGTTTTGCGTTACGATGTTTGGTGCTGCAACGTTTTGTGCTACAACAATTCGTGGTGGAATGTTTCGTGATACGTTTCATGTTTCAGGTTTCGTGTTGCGCCGTTTTGTCTTACAACATTTTGGGTTACAATCGTTTGGGTTACAACGTGTTCGGGTTACAATCGTTTGGGTTACAACGGGTTCGGGTTACAATCGTTTGGGTTACAACGTGTTCGGGTTACAATCGTTTGGGTTACAACGGGTTCGGGTTACAATCGTTTGGGTTACAACGGGCTCGGGTTACAATCGTTTGGGTTACAACGGGTTCGGGTTACGCCTATTTCACTTTAATGCGTGTTTGCCATAAATTGCTTACTCAAAACTGTTTTTGTCTCACTCCAATTTCTTCTTTTTACATTTTGAAGCTCTGCTTAGAATCTCCTGAAGATCCAACAGCGCAAAATGCACATTCTTGCAATTTTTCAACTGGTCTTAAAATTTTGATCAGGCGTGTATGCCAACTATTTCCAACATTGAAAAAAAATCAATCATTTTTCAACAAGACATAAGAAAGAAATGATCCAGTAATGAGTCGTGATGTTGTGCAGCATTTCAATCAAATCAAATAAAACAAATAAAAATAACATACTGCACATCATTTCACTCTTCCCGTCCAAGACTTTTTAACTGTATGAGCAAAAGGGGTGGCGAGTGGCTGTGGAGTCTTGAAGCAAACAATTGAAGGTATTGAAGGTGAGCGTTTACACGACCTGCTATGGGAACGAGAGCCCGCAATGCAAGTGATTATCTGCACTGAGAAAAAGTTCAACTGTTGAACCACAGACTTGGCGTGTAAGAAATAAAGAACCATTTCTGCTTCCGGGCACCAAGAAAGAAGAAGTTTACAGTGAATGCAGGCGTAGAAATTCCTGATTAGGATCTTGGAAGGTATTGAAAGGAAACATGAGCGTTCATTCTTTCTTTGGCCTGGCCTGGCGTACATCTGTTATCTTTTGTACAACAAATAGCCTTCTGATGAGGAAAGTGTTTCATATAAGCGTCCTCCTATTTAGGCAGCTTGGCAGGTTTGCTTTACTCGAATGGTGCAGCTCCTTTGGTCATGTGTGCTCCAGTGTGAACGCTGCATGAACCAGCAGCAGGAAGGGAAAGCACACGTTTTAGAACAAGAAAGATAAGCGCCTCTCTGTGGGCAATGTGCATTTCAATGACGTTACTGCAAGTACAGTGGTACCTCGGTACCCTGGTTTTTGCAGGATTCTTTTTTCGACGAAAAATATTGCCGTAAATATGTCTTGCGTTCTTTTCTGCATATGTGTTTTGTGTTCATATTGGAATGGATTGGATGTGCATTATTTCTTATGGAAAAAAATGGTTTTCCTTAGGATGCTATAACACAGGCCCGCCAAAGCACGCTTGTTTGTTTTTTTTATTGGCCCGAGGCACATTCTAAGAATAGAATTTTTTTTTTAACTACAAAAAAAAAAAACACAACTACAACAGGAAAAAAATTAAAATCAGCAGTAATTTTATAGGAATAAAATCCAAATTTTAAAGAGAAAAAAAGTTGTAATTTTATGAGGAAATGTTGCAGTACTATAAATTTGAAATAATAAAGACAAAAGGCCTGATTTTTTAAAAAGTTGTAATATTTTGAAAAACAAACAAAACAACAAATAATTTTGTAATTTTGAAGTCAAAATACTATGAGAATAAAGTCATAATATTATGGGAATAAAGTCATAATATTATAGGAATAAAGTCATAATATTATAGGAATAAAGTCATAATTAGTGAAGAAAATTACCAAGAAACTTGAAATAGTCGACCAAAAAAAAACCCAGCAAAAATGAAAAAAACCCAGTCATTTTACCAGAATAAAGTCATAATATTGTGGGAATAAATCCATAATTGTGAGAAAAAAAATACAACAAAGGTGAAATAGTTGACCAAAGTAAACCAAGCAAAAATGGAAAAAATCATTTTACAAGAATAAAATCAAAATATTATGGTAATAAAGTCATGATATTGTGGGAATAAAGTTGGAATTGTGAGAAAAAAAATTACCAATAAAAATGTACATAGTTGGTGAAAAAAAACAGCAAAAGTGAAAAAAACAGCAGTAATTTTACAAGAGTCAAAAGTCACAATATTAAGTGAAAAAAAGTTGTACCTTAACAACAAAAAGTTGAAATTTTATGAGAATCATAATATTATGAGGAAAAATGACATCATTTTAAATAGCATAAAGTTGAAATATTAAATAAAAAATATGTTATTGTTTAAAAGTCATAATTTTATGAGAAACAAACAAAACAAAATAAAGTTGTAATTTTTGGAAAATTTGGTTGGGGAAAAAGTTTAAATATTATGGGAATAAAGTCAAAATATTGAAAGAAGAACATTTATGAAGATTATTTAAGAAGAAAGTTGAAATATTTGGGGGGAAAAACAGCAAAAATGGGGGAAAAAAAGAGCAAAGTTGATACTAATAATATACTTTTTGACCTGTATCACAAGCTGAGATGCATTTTTGTCTTGAAATATATATAACTTCTTAACATATCTACATATGTTGCTTTAGAAAATATCAAAGCGGCCCTGATATCCTATCATTTTTCAGTATGTGGCTCGCAGTAGAAAAGGTTTGGACACCCCTGCTATAAGATAACAAGAAAACAGAACTAAAGTACCCGTGCAGCCCGGTAAGATTTGATCAAGTTCCAACCAGCTAGTGAGGCGCTGCTCATCTCCGGCTGCAGCCAGTCTGTCCTGGGAGGGGCGGTCGAGCGTGAAGAGTGAATACATCAGTAGTTACCCAATGAGGATGTTCCTTCAGCACGAGTACGGATAATGACGAGCTGTACTCGTTTCATGCTCGTACTCTGCAAAAATGCATTATCTGTAATGGATGGTCTAAAATGAGTATCTGGGTGAGCCCTAGTCTTAAGTATGGTCTGAGTGACTAATAACTATGTATAACTAATTGCTTTTTTACAGTAATTTACCCAACACTGATCATGACTGGTCATGACATTTGTGCGCCCCCATTTGTTAAAAAATGCATTGGAAGACATGCTAGCAGACAAGTAGTACAGATATCCTCAAAACGTTATAATCGTTTGACACATGGTCAATGATTTATGGACAATTAGTTGCGAAGTCTCACCCGTGCGCAGACGTTTTGCTTCATGGCAGCCATGTTTTTTAACCAATCTTGCTCGAATTTTGCACACATGTGCTTGTCAGTCCCCTAAAAGTGTGTACCAAATTTGTTGGTGTTTGGACTAAACACCCTAGAGTTATTTGTTTGTATGAATCATTTCAAGTCAATCCGACTTATGGGGTCAAATTTTGGGGGTTTAATAACAGCTCCGCCATGTGGTGTATTTGTCAGAAAAGTAATAGCACAGGCAACACAGAAGGGGTGCGCACGTTGCCAAATTTTCACGGTTTTGTGTGCAGCGGCTCAGGAGTAGAAGGGTGGTGTGTGCGTGAATGCTCACTAAAGCAGGACATTGAACATTGTCGCTGACAAACATGTGTTCCTCTCTGTGTGTGCAGATGGCATCCACTCGGTGTCGGCCCAGTGCCTCCTTCAGGTCACCATCATCACAGATGAGATGTTGTCCAACAGCATCACGCTGAGGCTGGCCAACACCTCCCAGGAGCACTTCCTCTCCCTGCTGCTCACCCAGTTCCTGGACGGCGTGGCCCGCGTCCTCTCGGCGGCGCCCGAAGACGTTGTCATCTTCAACATCCAGGACGACACCGACGTGAGCGCCCGCATCCTCAACGTCAGCCTCTCCGTGGCCGTGCCGGGTGACGCCCCCCAGCGACCGCCGGGCCTGGGTGATCCGGGAGAGGACGGCGCCAGGAGAGGCGCGGAAGGCGGCGGTGCGGAGTTTTTCGGGTCTGAGGAGCTCCAGGAGAGGCTGTACCTGAACCGCAGCCTGCTGGCTCAGATCTCCTCCCAGGAAGTCCTGCCGTTCGACGACAACATCTGCCTGCGCGAGCCCTGTGAGAACTACATGAAGTGCGTGTCCGTGCTCAAGTTTGACAGTTTGGCGCCCTTTGTGGCGTCCGACACCATCCTGTTTCGGCCCATCCACCCCATCGCCGGCCTGCGCTGCCGCTGTCCTGCCGGCTTCACGGGAGACTACTGCGAGACCGAGATCGACCTGTGCTACTCCAAGCCCTGCGGAGCTCATGGCGTGTGTCGCAGCAGAGAGGGAGGCTTCACCTGCGAGTGCATGGAGGACTACACAGGTGAGGATTGCCAACCCAGTAAATCACGGAGTGTCTCACGAAAGTGCAACCCTCACACTTCAGCAACCATTTATCGTACTACAGTGGTACCTCAGTTGTTGCAATGAATTCATTCCAATCGGTCCATCTTCATTCCGCTTATCCGAGGTCGGGTCTCGGGGGCAGCAGCCTAAGCAGGGAAGCCCAGATTTCCCTCTCCCCAGCTACTTTGTCCAGCTCCTCCCGGCGGATCCCAGGCCAGTTGAGAGACATGGTCTCTCCAATGTGTCCTGGGTCTTCCCCGAGGCCTCCTACCGTTCGGACATGCCCGGAACACCTCGCCAGGCAGGCGTCCGGGAGGCACCCTGCCTGACCAGATGCCCGAGCCACCTCACCTGGCTCCTCTCAATGCGGAGGACATTGCTTCTGACCTTATCTGTAAGAAAGAGCCAAGCCACGTTACGGAGAAAACTCATTTCGGCCGCTTGTACCCGCAATCTTGTCCTTCCGGTCACTACCCAAAGCTCATGACCATAGGTTCATTCCAAAAGGTTCCTCGACAACAATTTTTCATATTCAATATTAACAAAAAATACATATTATAGAGAATAATTATAGTTTTACATGCAGAAAACTGTGAAATAATGATAAATGACGAATGAATGAGAGTTATCGTTGGTGTGGAGACCCCCCCCCCCGTACATCCTGCTCAAATTGAATTCAGTGGTGTTTCTCACCTTTAGCAAATTGCTGGCACTGCAGTCACACGCAATAAAAAAAAATGCACGGCTGGTGAGTCAGCAACGTGCAGGGTGCTCTGTTCGGGTACTGGATTTGGCTGAGCGATACAGTACGATACAGAACAGATACAGAACTGATACAGAACGATACAGTACAGGGCAAACGTGTTAATTTGCTACCCGCAATATTGTACAAAAAACAAGGCAAAATTTAGGCAACCATTTTAGAGGAAAACCAATTCATATGAAAATTGGGGCGTACAAAAACCGAGGATTGACTGGGTTTGGCAAAATGTATATACAGCCATCCATTATCGATCCCTCGCGATATCGAGTTTTTCCAGAAATTAATGAATTTTTAAATGATGGCTGTTTCGTGGTAGACTATGCTCTATTATTAGTCAAAACATTTGGAAATACAAATGATATATAGTCTCCTGGCCACTAGGTGGCAGTAATGACACAAAACATTGAGACATTAGCTTACGTTACATTACATTACCTTAACACTGCATGAAGTCATGAAGTCAGCCATGGCATGTCCGACACGATAGAGTGAAAAAAATCTCTCCTCCCATTCTGTGTGGAAGTGGTATGTTTTTGGCTTCTTAAGTTTAGAAGAAATAATTTCAAGGCTAACTGGTTAGCTCGCGTGCTAGCTTGTTAACTTGCTAGCTGGCTAGCGGTTTGCCTCGAGTCCCTGCAACATAAGAATTGCGCAATGTAGTGTAAACAATGAATAATAGGAGTGTGAAAGTGTCTATGGGGCTCTAATAATGTTAAAAACCTTATTTAGAAAGTCATGAACAGGTTTTCTATGCTCAAATTACAAAAATATTCTATTTATTATCAATCATATGCAGTGGAAATTCATTGATCACGGTTGGGTCTGGAACCAACTCACCGCAATGAACGAGGGACGACTGTAGAGTAGTCATTGTGCAGCTTGCATGGCAGTACGGTGGATCACTGCATATTCTCAATTCAACGTTCATGTACTCGCAAATTCAGTTTTTTGGTTTTAAAAAAGTTACTTGTGGGAAAATCTGCCCAATCGTGTCTTTTGCTGTCCAAAATGATGCACTTTTTTTGCGGAAAACACATCTCATTCACCTTTAAAGGAAAGCTGCATTTTTGGAGGGAATTTTGCCCATCAACTACAATCCTGATGTGAGACATGAACACACGTCTTTGTCTTTTCCCGTGCGTTTTAAAGACATAAAAACTGCTGAAAAGAGGCAGTTCATGATGCACGTAATGGGGCACATCTATTCTGCCTACAAAACACAGCAGCATTGGCGGCAGCTGCAACATGTGGCGTTACCTTTCGCTAGTGGCCTGAGGCGCTGTGAGCGAGTGTGTGGTGAAGCTAGTTACAAGTAGTGGTGTGGCGAGGTGTCACTACGCCAGAACAGTAGTTCTTCGGCATGAGCGCCTACAATAACTACAGTATGTAGCTTGGTTAATATGCAGGTCACATTATGTAAATGGAGCGTTGTTGGAGCGTTTTGGACGTTTTTTCACAAGGTTTTATAGGCAGAATTGGTGCGTCCCATTATGTGTTGTTAGCTGCCTCTTTTTAGCTGTTTTTATATCTTTAGAATGCCCAGAAAGACGAAAGACGAGTGTGTTCATGTCTCACATAAGGTTTGTGAATGACGGGCAAATTCCAAAAAAAGGGCAGTTTTCCTTTCAGGTTTATGGCAGAATTATGCTTCTATGCATTTAGCATGTTACCTTCTTTTGCCACGAGTGAACAACGGCAATTAAAGAGAGACAGAGCTGAATCTCAGTCACTTTTATGGCAAATCAGAGGAGAACGTCAACGTTAAGCCAGCAGGAAGGTTTGAAGGGGGAAGAGTGAGCCGGCGTAGCAGCACAATCCAGGCTTTATTAAAGCAGTGGTGTTCAAACTGCGGCCCAAGGGCCATCTGCGGCCCACAGCTTGTTTTATATTAGCTCTCGTTACATAGCAGAAATACAATTTTGCCCCAAAAAATTCAGAAAAGAACAATGTGAAGTCATCACACAGCCGTTATTAAATACCAAAATAATTGTGTCTTGCCTACAGTCGTGGGGGGCTGCATGAGTGCCGCCTCGATGGAGCGGCTGGGGTTCATTGAGGGAACCGACTGCGCATCATGATTTTCTGCACTTCTTCCTCAAAAAAACCTCAAAACAAAACACGTTTAAAATGGAATTGGATCTGAATCCGAGCATTTTCCGTCGGCAGCAAACAAGTCTGCTTGCTTCCTGCAGCTGTGTTGCCCACTTGCGTGCCAGCACGTCTATAAATAAGTTGCGCAGGCTTCACCTGCAAAGGTGTTCACTCCCACACTTGAGCGTCTATCCTGAGCCGCGGCAGAAACGCGCTCCTGTGAGGTCCTGGCTGTTAAATGCGCGGCGTATAAACCGTATGCCGAGACGGCAGCTTCCGTTAGGAGTGCGATAATGTGGGAATAATTTATTACTCTTGGCAGCAGCACTGCTGAACAGCTGCAGGAATATGCAGTCCAACCTTTTCAGGGTTAAAGACGTACATATTAAGAGAAGCCCAAAGAGTTTTAGCAGGAAGAGACGCAATATATGCTAATCAGGACATTATGCACATCAAGGGAGTCCGCCTCTTCCTGTTTACTGGAAGGTTAAGTTGGTCAAAACCTGACTTGTACCCTTTGAAGCACGGTGCTAATTGCTTTATTACATATGAGCTATGTTTATTTACCCCGTTTGAATTTACATAATGATACATATACATCGTCTAAGAACTCCGATGCGAGAGATGCATGAAAGCGTCTGTCTTCACTGTTAAGATAATTGAATCCATTTTCTCCACTGCAATGGATGCCATATGTCAATTAATTGGCAGGCGAGTGTGTTAATGTAATCCATCCAGTCCGACAAATCCAACCACTGTTCACGGCCACGTGTCCCGCGTTTTGGCTAGTTAACCTGCCCCCCAAATGCCACACCAAACTATAGGAAGAGTTAGCAGCTGTGGAATGGGCAGATTACGCCTTTCCCAGCATGCTTTGCTGTAGTCGAAGTGATCATTTTTGACTGGCTTATGCCTCTTTAAGGTGTTATTTTGTGCAGACAAGGTGTAAAAGTTAAAGTGATGCCGTTTTTAGTCATGTACAGTTAAATTATTTTGACTTTTGGTCTGAATCTGGCACCCTTTTTAAGAATGGTTGTGATTTTTGTGCTATATACAATATTGTTTCCACTTTTAAATGAAACTGCCAGAGGAGTAGTTTGCACCGGAGGAATGGTTTAATAACGCAGGTCACTATAAGGACTTTGTTTGATAAGGTCCAACTCAGGGCTAGTTTGCGGGCTGGATGAAATTGCAGCGTGGGCCGGATTTGGCCCCCAGGCCTGAGTTTGACACGTACTACAGTGAATGACTTTAATTTCAATACTGTTGGTAACCAAAACAGCAGCACCCACCTAGCCTACAGTAAGGGTAGCTTAGGTTGCCTTCACACTTGGTGTTCTGACCAAAAATGTTTAAAAGAAAGGTACTTGATGTGCATTTGATTGTGGTTTGCTTAGCAAGCTGGTATTTTTCTCATGAGAGCAAAGGCGGTGCAGTAAAGAACATTTGCATGAAATAAGGACTGGATTAGGCAGTTTTCCTGACATATTACGTGATGTTATTCAATTACAGTATTACAGTCATTGCAGATTGCATATTTACAATCTAAAGGCAAAACCTGGAAATAATTCCAGACTGTGGACACACACTTATTCCTTGTTTATTGCTCCGGACGCAACCATAATATGTCCTGATATATAAATGGAATATTTTTGTAATTTAAGCATAGAGAACCTTCTAAATACGTTTTTTAACATTATCAGAGCCCTCTAGACATGAAATAACACCCCTGTAGTCACATTTACACTCCTAATACCCAATATAGTAGACATAATAAGAGAAAATAAGTCATCTAGGACATAAATAAGATTTGTGCTCATGTGTGTTGCTGTAAATGTGTTCCGGTGCTATGGAAGCTGAGTGGGGGGCGGACAGGAAGTGATGTTGGGAGGCCATGGTTGAGATTTAGCTTGGCGTGGATTATGGTCGTACGGAGCCCTGTGGGGACGTGGGAGAAAATCATTTTGGGTTAAAAAAAAAAAGAGATTTCACAAAAGTATTGCGACTTATTACGACATACAGTACATCACTGCAGGACGTCGTGCTCCAAGTTGTTACACCAGCGACATCATTTCTCAGATTCAGCTGTTAAACCTCAAAGGTGACACTTTGATCGGGAATTAGCTGAGAAGCTATGACATTTAGGAGGCACAAAGTCCAAACTGTGATTGAAATGCTGCTGTGTCAACGTCAGCTAGTAGCGGATGTTTGCGTTGAATCTTCAAATTAGGAGCAGCACATTCTTTGAGTTTCCGACATGCACACAAGCAGTGCACGCAAGTGGAAATGTTATGGCAAATGTTGAACCGAAATCGGAGGAGAACGTCAACGTCAAGCTAGCAGGAGGGTTTACAAGTTACGGTATTACCGTATACCTCTACAATTGTGCAGTAAGGGTTGCGCAAAAGCTGACGATGGAAATTAAGTGATGCATTTGCAACCGATTTTCGCTGTGTGAAGGCAAGCTGTAGTGCAGCTTCACATACTTTAGAAAGTCTTGCGAGATAACTCAAAGTTTTGCGAGAGCTTGCCAAAAGTTGTCTTCCACCATGTCCCCTAGTGGGCTCCGTGTGGCTGCAACAGTAGCCCGTGTTGGGGATTATTGTGCCTGTTGTCAGATAATTCAAACCTGCAATAAAAGCTTGCTGTTCTGGCGATCAAGTCTGGTGCTTGTGTGTCTCACCCAACATTACAGCAACGTTACTGACACCTACAGTAGTGACCAGTGTAGAATACTACATTATTCATCCTCTGAATGCCTTATATGTGTATTTTAGTTCATTTAGCCATTTTTATGCTTGAAAAGGCTTCATTTAGGCAAAAAATACGTACAGTTTATATGCATTTGTTTGGACTAAAGCACAAAACAACATGATGTATTCATTCATATATTTTAGAAAAACCATGGTAGAGCGAAGCCGTGAATTTGAAGCTCAGCCTTGCTGTGTGGAGGACGGTGCAGTTTAATGAGGTGTCACTCACACCCCGATATCATTATGGGCAGAAAAAACAATATAGTCATGATCTGAAATCTCATTTTCATGCCATTGTTGGCCGATAATATTGGTGGGCTCATATTATGGGACTTCCTTGATGAAATAAATGATTACTGCTGCTCTGATTCCTCCTCAAACAGATTTAGTTTCACCTGCTGCAGGTTTCCATCACCTGAAATAGCGTCCGAGTGTGTGTGGGAGGGGCCCTGTCACCAGGTTGAGTGGCACTTACATGTTCGCGTGCACGGCTGTGGGTGCCGGAGCTGAACTGTGGGTGCTTTCAACAGGAGGGAGGAGGGGAAAAGCGTGAAATGTGTGAGTGGGTGAAAGTGGGCGGATTTTTTTTCCCCAGTGAAAGCAGCAGTGTTGCAGGCTATATTCACCCATTAGTGGGGTGTGGAAGCTGTCATCCTGCCACGCTCGCTCATGCGGCTTTATTCCTCGTATTATTTCAGCTTGTGTTGGATTCCATCAAAGCGCTCACCTTGCGTCTTTCGGCGAGATAAGTGCAGCAGTTAAAGTTGGACAAACAATCAGAGGAATAATTCTGCAGTAATGGTGCTTGGATGTGTAAGTGTGTAGGCGTTGCCAGATGGTACCAGGCAGAAAAAAACGGCACAAGAAGAAATTGTCATGTTCACCACTTTTTCAGAAGCACAGAGTGAAATATTTTTGCTGGGCTGAGTCATTCTGTAGCTGCTGAACAACATGGGGAATCCTGCTTTTTATTACTTCTTTGTGGTTCTTTTATATTTACTGTATACATCCATCCTTCCATTTTCTATGCCCCTCATCCTCATTAGGGTCGCGGGTATGCTGGAGCCTATCCCAGCTGACTTCGGGCGAGAGGCGGGGTACACCCTGGACTGGCCACCAGCCAATCGCAAGGCACATATAGACAAACAACCATTCACACTCACATTCATACCTATGGACAATTTAGAGTCTCCAATTAACCTAACATGCACGTTTTTGGAATGTGGGAGGAAACCAGAGTACCGGAAACCGGTGTGAAAAATGTTTTTCCTCCTTCCTGATTTCTTATTTTTTTGCATGTTTGTCACACTTACATGTTTCAGATCATCAAACAAATGTAAATATTAGTCAATGACAACACAACTGAACACAAAATGCAGTTTTTAAATGAAACTTTTTATTATTAAGAGAGAAAAAAAATCCATCCCTACATGGTCCTGTGTGAAAAAGTGATTGCCCCCTAAACCTAATAAGTGGTTGGGCCCCCCTTAGCAGCAACAACTGCAATCAAGCGTTTGTGATAACTTGCAATGAGTCTCTTACAGCGCTGTGGAGGAATTTTGGCCCACTCATCTTTGCAGAATTGTTATCATTCAGCCACATTGGAGGCTTTTCCAGCATGAAGCGCCCTTTTAAGGTCATGCCACAGCATCTCAATAGGATTCAGGTCAGGACTTGGACTAGGCCACTCCAAAGTCTTCATTTTGTTGTTCTTCAGCCATTCAGAGGTGGACTTGCTGGTGTGTTTTGGATCATTGTCCTGCTGCACAACCCAAGTTGCTTTCAGCTTGAGGTCTCCAACAGATGGCCGGACATTCTCCTTCAGCAGAATTTATGGTTCCATTTATTACAGCAAGTCTTCCAGGTCCTGAAGCAGCAAAACAGCCCCAAACCATCACACTACCACCACCGTATTTTACTGTTGCTATGATGTTCTTTTTCTGAAATGTGGCGCTCCTTTTACCCCAGATGTAATTGGACACAACCCTTCCAAAAAGTTCAACTTTTCAACTCTGTCAGACCACAGAGTATTTTCCCAAAGGTCTTGGGGATCATCAAGATGTTTTCTGGCAAAATTGAGACAAGTCTTAATGTTGTTTTTGTTCAGCAGTGGGTTTGGTCTTGGAACTCTGCCATGCAGGCCGTTTTTGCCCAGTGTCTTTCTTATGGTGGAGTCATGAACACTGAACTTAACTGAGGCAAGTGAGGCCTGTAGTTCTTTGGATGTTGTTTTGGGGTCTTTTGTGACATCTTGGATGAGTTGTCGCTGCGCTCTTGGGGTCATTTTGGTTGGCCAACCACTCCTGGGAAGGTTCACCACTGTTCCATGTTTTGGCCATTTGTGGATAATGGCTCTCACTGTGGTTTGCTGAAGTCCCAAAGCTTTAGAAATGGCTTTATAACCTTTTTACTTTTCCACACAGGGCCATGTTGATTTGTATTTTTTTTTCTCCCTTAATAGTAAAAATTTTCATTTAAAAATTGCATTTTGTGTTCAGTTGTGTTGTCATTGACTAATATTTAAATTTGTCTGATGATCTGAAACATGTAAGTGTGACAAACATGCACAAAAAAAAGAAATCAGGAAGGGAGCAAACACTTTTTCACACTACTGTAATTAGACAACAATGTCTGTGTTGACTCGTTTTCAGCGGATAGTAAATCTAAACTGCTATACAAGCTGTACACTGACTACTCTAAAGTATATCCATACCCCTTAAGGGGATATAATAAAATGCTTGCTGAAATGTGAGGGCTATACCAACATGAAGTACCTCATTAATGTGGTTGTAGTTTGCAGTGTTGTCCAACTGCACTAAGCTGTTTCTAATGTTTCAGGAAAATGCAAAATCCTCCACCTAAACAGTTCTAAGCTGCATTGGCTCAAGCTCTATAAGCACACTGACCACATCCTTTCATGATGACAGCCTGTGTTTGAACTGCTGTAATTAAAGTTCAGCTTCTTGTGAGTCCAAAGGGGATGAGCTCCTGCGTTACCTAGCAGCCCGACAGCGCCCTTGTAGGTTGTGGTTTTCCCGGAGGAAATGTCGATTTCTGCAACGCATCGACTGTTTTACTTCCTGCTGCACTGTGAGGCTTTAATTTATGATGCATAAATCCTGACTCTCAATGTTTCATGAGGTTGTTTCCCGTCTTTAATATTCTCGCGTTTGTGAAGCTTTGAGCGAGTAACAAAACGGCATTTGACTGACGTCTTTTTAAATCCATAATTTAATGCATTTGCATTGATCACGCATGCATGCATGCATCAAACAAACATCCACCAGCCCAGCGCAACTTCTGCACAATTTGCCGCCTTGATGATTCACGCCCGGCAGCAAACATCCCCGGCGTATGTTGACTCGTTTGAATTATTGATCAGGAGATGTGTGTGCGCATTTGTCACACCGTTGCCACACTCACCTGGCAACAGCAGCTTAGCGGCCCACGGGGCGGAGACGTCCCACAGGTGGGACGTAAAATCTATTTTAGCAGTATCCTTTCCAGGAATTCCTTCACAATATCACAGTAGATGTGTGCAGCCCCGGCCGATGACGGAGTTTCATGTGGATTCACGTCCACTAACTGGATGCGCAGTCCAGCAGCTCTGAAACAAACATTCAGTGGTTAAAAGTGCCCCCTAAAGCAGGGGCGTCCAACTGTGGGCCACATCGCAGTTATGGTTACCCTCGGAGGGCCATTTGATTTATTTTCATGTTAAATTATATTTTTACAATGTGCCGTGGGCCAATGAAAAAACAGCCACGGGGTCGCAAATGGTCCTCCGGGCCGCACTTTGGACACCCCTGCCATATATAACGCTCCCTTCCTCCATCTGTGTCCTAGGAGAGCGCTGCGATCTGTCGTCCCGCTCGGGCCGCTGTGCTCCAGGCGTCTGCAAGAACGCCGGCGTGTGCGTGAACCTCCTGGTCGGCGGCTTCAAATGCGAGTGTCCAGCCGGTGGCTATGAGAGACCTTACTGCGAGATGACCACACGCAACTTCCCCCCGCACTCCTTCCTCACCTTCAAGGGCCTCCGTCAACGCTTCCACTTCACCGTCTCGCTCACGTAAGCTCGTCCATATCACCTGTATCGTCTGTGTGGCCTATATCACATACATGCACATCATCTAGATGAATTGTTCAGATGGGGTGCATCACTTCCATCAGCTACATTTCCTGTACCACCTGTATATCATCACCTGTATCGCTATCACGTACGTATATCACAAACTACACATCACCTGTATCTCTAGCATGTTGTGCATCATCACCTGTATCACGACATTGACATCACTCGCATCAACCGTATCGTTTTCAGTAAATCAGCTGTAAATTCACCTACATCACGCGTGCCACCTGTATCACCTGCCTGTTTCCGCGGCTCTTTGCAGAGTGATTCATCCACCTCCACACGCCTCTCAGTATCGCTTCTTCTGTAGGGCCGCTTCTATGTCACATTCTAGAACCCGGCCTGAAAATAGCAGCAGAACCCGCGCTAAGCTACAGTAAGGAGTGCAGTAGAGTTGAAGTGCCGCGTGTTGGCTGCATTGCCGCGTCCTCGGAAGAAGAAGATGAGGTTTTCCTGCTTGAAAAGTTGCCAGATGCTGAGCGGAAGAGCCATCTTTCATGTGAAGCCATGTAGTGGCTGATAAAAGCTCAACAGGCGTCATCAAGCGTGTCAGATGGCATCACTGGGAACATGACAACTACGATCTACGAACTATGATCTCCTCACCTGTCAGGCAGTAGTTGACCCCGGCATCGTCTGCAGGTGGATCTAATGTCCCCCTCGTGAGCTCTAGGGACTCGGCCTTCCTTTAGGCCTGGCTCGGATGACCGTCGTTTTTGTTTTTTTTGATGAACAACTGCTCCGACCAGTTTTGAAAGTGCTCTACATTTCAGCGGCGGGTCAGGGAAGCAGCAAAGCAAAAGGTGCCGATACCGAGAGCCCCGAGGCGGTAGCCGTGTCACTTGAACCGCTGCCGATCAGGTTTCGCCTGGGAACACGCTCGTGTTATGATGGACAGATGAGAATGCGCACGCTGTTTACACGCAGACACAGTTTGCCGTGCGTTTTGTTTGGTCAAGGCTGAGTTTTGACTGCATGCATCACAGCGTAGCATAGCATTAGGCGTGCACCATTCCGCAAAACAACGTCAATCAAGATTTTTAATATAACTATATACAGTGTATAAATCTTCTTCCAGATCTCCTGACGGTGTGGCCAACATGCTAACTAGGCCAGAACAGGAAGTAAAAAAAAAACAACAACAAGGAACTCACCCCATGCTAACATGAGATATTATGTCTTATTTATGTCTAATATGTCTTATTTTCTCGTATTATGTCTACTATATTGGGTAATGGGAGTGTAACGGTAAATATAGGGGTGTTACTTCATGTCTGGAGGGCTCTAATTATGTTACATATTATATTTAGGAGGTCATAAACAGGTTTTCTATGCTCTCACTACGAAAATATCTCATTTGGGAATCCTACCTTACCACGGTCGGGTCTGGTACCAATCAAATGCTTGGAGACACCTTCTCATTTAAGAACATGAGCAAGTCTAAGCTTTTGAGTGTTCTGTTTTTTATAATAAAAAATAAAGAAAATGGCAGAAATAACGCAGCTAATGTCATCGTAACATCCGATCCACTTTTTTTTAAGCACATTTTAAAAACAATTTATGTTTCACAAAATGCTACATAGTAGCTAAAATACAAATAAAAACACAAGATCAACCTAAACACAATTCAAATCAAAATTCAAATAAAATAAATAAAAATAAAAACAGAGACCACACGACGCTCATGCTGGGTTAAAAGCCAAAGCATAAAAAATATTAAAAGTAACAAAAACAACAATAATAATAATATTACAAGGTATACCCTATACAGCACAAACGCATGAAGGTCGCGTCTTCTTTCCCCCCCGCTGCACACGTCTTCCTGCGTGTTAGCATAGCGTGACACGGTTCCCCACATACGGGCAGACTGGTTGTTTTTTTTACTGATGGCAGCCTAATGCGACGCACAGCCATGCCAGATGAGTGCGTGGTTACTTTCAGCTGATTACCCCCATAGTTCCCAGGGCCTGGAGGGGGGCAAGGTATAGTGCTGCCTTTTAAATGGACATGTCAAAGACTGGATAGGATGCCGCAGAGGAGGAAGGATCGTTATTTTAGCATTGTGCATTTTCTTTTCTGACTGCAGAGGTCATTTGAGAGCATTTTTAACCTTCCACGGCATCTCCTCCGAGGTGCCGATTTGGGCTTTTCTGAGTAAGCAGTCCATCAGTGGAGCGCCCCGCGGCTCCTCCCCGCTTTAAGAATGCTGCACCCATAGCATCGCGTACTTGTACAGTACATGGATATAGACGGTGCAGCATCACACCCCCTGGGGACTTCAAGAGGGGGCAGGCAGCTGCTCATGTTGTCTGGGAGCTTGCATTGAAACTTGCTAATGCTAATGGATTTATTTGTTTCACACATGCTAAAAGAAAGAGAAAAAAGTCAGTAAATAACAAATAAATCACATTTTAATACAAATGTATTTTTTTTAAAAAGAAAAAAATCTATAAAAAATAATAATATTTAATATGAGTGATAAACAGTAGTAAAGAACTTTAGAATAATAAATAAAAATGTAATAATAAATGAAATGATGTCATAATAAATGGGTACTACTAAAAAATGCATGTCAAATAAATAAATAAATATAAATGAAAATATCATTAAAGTAAATAAATAGAGGATGTGTAGCAATAGATAGATAGCTCATTCAGTGATGAAAGGAAAAACAGAGTGGTGAATAATAAATGAATAATATATGAATAAAAATAAATAAGTAACAAGTGCAAAATAGAATCAAGTAAATACAAATATTTATAATACTAATAATATTTATAAATCTTTATAAAACATGTAATAATAAATATATATATATATATATATATATATATATATATATATATATATATATATATACACACAGTATATATATATATTAAATAAATAAATATATCAAATAAATACGTACCAAATCAATTAAATGAAGGTAAATACAAATATTTTAGATGAATGAATACACAAATTTTAATGTCACCATTTTCTAATTGGGAGAGAAAAAGTAGAGGATGTGTGACAATAGATCGCTAGCTTAGTCAGCGATGAAAAGAAGGGGAGGGAGAAAAAAATTATTCAAATGAATAAATAATTTAAAAAAAAAGATAACTAAATAAATACTTGGAAAATAAAATGAATAAAGAGATGAAAGATAAATGAATCATAAGTTGTGAATGAGTGCAGCTGTACAAAGCGTGTTTGTTACCGTGGTTTGAGTGTTTCAGATGTATGGGTTCCCTTACATAGCGATATGAGACCATGTGAGAATGAGTATGATAAGAAATATCAGCATTATTCATTGCTTCACACATCCCAGATAGACAGCGATGCAGTGAAGCTGCACGCTCGTTTCCTCCCCTTGTGCACTAGTACACCCCCCCACACACACACACACACACTTATTCACCATCACCTCCCACCCACTCTGCAACGTTGACGTCGTCCTAGTTTCTCATCTGTGTGTTGTTTAACGTGCCAATCATTATTCATGGCAGACAGATGTCTTCATCTTCATCCCGTCTTGTCCTGCACATCTCTCTCTCTCTCTCTCTGTTTTAAACTTGTCCTCCAGCTGCCTGCGGGATCTTCATTTGTGCTGTCATCTGTTATCATCTCTGTTAAAGCTGACGGGGCTTTCATCTTGAGCGTCATCATCGCGCTCTAAGCCAGGGTTGTCCACAATACGACCCACAGCTTGGTTTTTCTTTTGATGTATTGTGTACGAGGTATAAGGTGAATTGTGCCTTTAGCAACATAATAATGATCATTTTGGACTGACGTGATATGTTTATTATTGCGGCTGGAGCGTCCATCCTTGTTTCTTCAGTTTATTGATCCATTTTAATGCCCGATACGACTAAAGGTACATTTGTTTGAACAAATAATAATAGTGTAATGATGATAACAAATATGGCTGATGTCTTGATAACAACCAAAATCACTGAAGTTTAGCACTGTACTGACAAAACATGTAACTCTTAAGAGGTATTTTTGTTGTCATTGTTCTATTTGTCCAAACAAAAGGTACGTTTAGTTGCATCAGGCATTCAAATGAACAAGACAGTGAAGAAACAAGGGTGCTGTAATCATTGTTTCCATGATGGACATCCAGTGCAGAGAGCTCTTGCTAATATTTTGGAGCCCACAAGATTGTGCAGGTGGAACCAATGTTGCGCCCAACGGGTGTTTAGTCTTTAGAAACCCGCCGGGAAAAGGTGTTGCAGTACATGAGTGGAACTCGAACTAACTTGGCAAACACACAAGATACCAAATATCTTTTTTTTTTAATTATGTTGTATGTTTTATTTTATTGTATAATTTTTAGGGCTGTCGATTGATTAAAATATTTTTGCCCATAGTTAACGCATAGTTAATTGCACTTAATGGCAGATAGAAGTAAGTTTTTGTCCCCACTAAGTATGGATGTAAATGTTTGTGGTAAACGATAACTACATGAAATTTGATGTAAAGGGGATATCAATGTTGGAAATATGGGCCATTATTTTATTCTAAAAAATTATAAACATTTAAAAATCCCCCAGTTTTTGCATGTTTAACACCACCGGCGTTTTGTCCCACTTTGCTTGATGGTCCTTTAACGCACCTTCTAACTTTGTCCCACACTGCACAGATAGACTACTATACTGTATTTTTACCCTTTTTCTTTCACCTCATATTTGCTCCCAAATGCTAATACCATGTGGGAATTCATAAAAGTAAGATTCGATGACCTTATTGAGAGCTAATGTGCATATTTGTATGGTGCAAATATTATTATACTTTATTAATCTATTTAATATATTAATTGAGTAATATATAAAACTCAACAATTGTTAGCAAATAATTACAAATTAATCAAATGTATCAAAAATTATAAACAAAAATTATTAAATATTTTTTTTTAATTCTAAATAATTGTATTTTTTTATTTGATTAAAATAATTATTTTCAAAAATATGGCCAACATGCTAACCACTAGGCTACCGTGTGGCCCTATATATGTATATATATTATAATAAATAAAATAATTATACTATATTATATTTTAAATATTAGAGTAAAATAATAAATACAATAAATACATATATTATATATACATATTATATATTTAGATATTATATAAATATTATATTTATGTATATATACAAATATATACAAATGCATAGCAAAAAGAAATTAACAAAATGTACCACACAGCAAAAATAATAAATACAAAAATTAAAATACTAAACAGTATTTTTTTAAATAATTGTATCTGTTTAATTTTGTTGTAGAATGTAAATGTAATTTTTTAGGGTATTTTTCCCCCCGTGCAGATTCGCCACGAAAGAGCCCAACGGTTTATTGCTGTACAACGGCCGCTTCAATGAGAAACACGACTTCATCGCCATGGAGATCATCAGTGAGCAGATTCAGGTGACCTTCTCTGCAGGTAAAAAAACACAAACACTCCCAATGCTGTAGTTTATTATTTCTTTGGTCTTTTCAAATCTCTTCTTTTTTTAACCTTCTTGTTTCCACAGGCGAGACCAAGACCACCGTATCACCCTTCGTTGTGGGCGGAGTCAGCGACGGCCAGTGGCACGCGGTGGAGATCCACTACTACAACAAGGTAGGTTTGATTTAGTTGGGGATGGGGAGAGGGGCGAGAGAGGGGGGGCAGGCATTACTTTTGCAGACAGATTGGACTGAAGACGTTGCGACTCATCCATTTTTCTCCATACCAACGACTCAACATCTCAATCAGTAAGGAATGTGCGCTATCTGTTGTCTCCTTGCATTCCCAGTCACTTTGAGGAAGCCACTTTGCATCATAATGACCCCCCCAACACCCCGTCCTCGTGCACATTCTCTATTCAGCGTCTATGATAGCATGACTGTGGCCGCAGCAGTGATGAAAGGGGGCGTTTAAGCGTTGTCTTTTGGACAACTAGCTATTAAAGACTCTGTAGTCAACCTGTTACAAAAGCTAAAAATGGCTACTCTGGAAAGAGGAAGAACATTTTTAGTGCACATCGACACTGCCGTGCATTTTATTAAAATGTAACTCGATTATCATCAAGCATCGCGTTAGAATTCACTTCTGAGGAAGACTCCAGGCGATATCAACACACGTCAATGTAAAATACCATCTACTGTATGACAGTCATTTTACTGCAAGTTAAAAATAGAACACAGAAAAACATGTGCATGCAGCAATAGAAGCATCTAATAATAGCTCTGGGTCCATATAGAATCACACCTGGGTCCACATCCAGACTGCGGTCCACCTATTGACAACCTTGGCTGTGTATGTTACGTCATCCCTTCTTTATCGTGGTTAGTTGGTTCCGGACCCGACCGTGATAAGTGAATTTCCACAAAGTAGGATTCCATACTCAGAAATCAAATCTTTTTGCAGTTAGAGCATAGAAAATCTGTTGATGACCTTCTGAATGCCATCCATCCATCCATTTCCATCCACTTATCCGGGTCCGGGTGGCGGGGGCAGCAGTCTCAGTCGGGAGGTCCAGACTTCCTGGTCTATTCTATTCCGTGTGCCTTGAAAGATCAGTCAAAATGGTCTAAAATGGCCGCTCCTGAAGGGGTTGTCTTTTGAGAAATGGCTGGGATTGAATGAGTGAATATTTGGATCCATCCGTCGCCCGCACCTACTAAGAAACATGGTATCCTTTTTCATTTGGAATCAGATTTTTCCTTGGGTGCTCTTATATTTGTGTCAGTACAGTAATTCATGAAGATGTGTGCACCAAGACTTTTGAAAAACAAAACATCGCTCCACCTCTGCCTCGTCCTGCTGCTGCCAGAGGTAGAAAGTCCTCCCACTGGAGGTATCCCACGGTGACCCGTCCCTATCTGCAGGGGGTGGGGCAGCGTGTCGGGGAGGGGTTTTAGATTGAAATGTGGCTTTCATGCTAAGCGGGGGCTGTGGAGAATGGCAATGACCGCCGCCTTTGTGCGTGGCTCCGCTTCCTTTGGGACCGCGGGGCAGTGAATGATGCGGCCCCGGGGAAGGTGCCCCGCTCTGTGTTGAGGAGAGCAGCAGAAGAAAAGCCGGGAGAAGTATTGACTCGGGCTTTGAACGGCGGCGCTTCAGGGCCCCGCGCTCTTGTTGCTATGGCGTTTCCAGTCAATCTTTGATCGCATATTTCCCTGCGTGTCCACCTTTTGTGTCACGGAACTCATATTCCCATAATGCTCCCGTTGTGGACTTGAGCAAATATGTACATTCCAATCAGCGCTGACAGGACGGGGCTTTGTGTGGCCCGATGTCGTCCTGACAGTCAGTCCTCATTGGCCAGTCAACAGCCGTGACGGATGACAGCAGAGGTCAGCGGAGGAGCGTCCAATCTGGAGCGCTGCCTGTTCCGGACCTTTCAGCAGAAGAACCAAAAGAACATGTGGGATGATTTCACCGTTGGCTGATTCAAACGCCGTGTTTGCCTTGTTCATCATCAACAAATTTGTAACACGGTGGAAAAATAAAAGAAGCCGTCGACTGAACAAGCTCACCACGAACCAAGTGGATCCCTGCAGAAAAAACGCTGTATTAAGCATATTCATTCATTTTTTTCACTTTCAAATCTTAAACATTTTAATCAGTCCCACCCCGAATCAGACGTAAACAGGTTTTTATTCGTTTTTCTTTTTTGGGGCGGCAATTTTTGTCATAATAGTGCCTTTTATTTAAAACAAAAAAAAACACAAAATATAAATTAGGTTGATAAGTTGATAAATTATGAAAATATATGTAAATATTATTGGGAAAAAATAGGTTTACCCAAAAATAAGGAAAAATGAATAAAAATAAATAAAAAATTGGGGAAAAAAGAGCTATATATATATATAGTTTTTAGCAGCATAAGTTCCTAAATTATCAAAAAATATATATTGTTTTAAAAAATCATAAAAAAACAACTCTTGGGACTAAAATAGGTTCCTGTAAAAAAGGGTTATACGTATCCTATACATTTTCTAAAACTTTTAAACTTAAATTTTCTGTCAGCTCCACCCCCTAATCAAAAGTATATCAATTTTATAAAAAAAAATTACATTTTGAATTTATATAGTAATGATTTTTTTGATCATTTATATTAGTATAAAACTACTAATAACTGATTGGATTATGTCGCACCTTCTGAGATGTCCTAAGCACTTTACAGTGAAAAGCCTTTCACGCCACACTGGTGGAGGTACTCTACATCTGTAGACACAGCTGCCCTGGGGGTGGACTGACAGAAACGTGGCTGCCAATTCACGCCAACGGCCTCTCCGACCACCACCAAACATTCATTCACATTCATACACCGGTCTGGGCGGGGGGCACTGCAGGCAAGGTGGGTCGATAAGACAGCAACAAGTTTGGAGATGACAGCTGGCATTACAAAGTAAAGGCGCTGGGTTGAAGTATAGTAGATCTATTTTGCTTTGCTAATTCCTACTAAATCCTGTCTGACCAGTCTGATCTCCTGCTGCGTGAGTGGGGGTCGGGAGGCGGGAGATGTTGGTGGAGGTTGTTGGGGAGGCAGCACCAGCTTGAACCTGTGTTTGGGGTTAATGGGAGCTACACGTGACCTCGGAGAAACTGCCCGGTTTGAAAAGAGGTCGCGACCTTTATTGATGGGATCATCATCCTCCACCCCCGCAGACCTTCCCGCACACCCCCGTCACACCCGCTTTTGTTGCAACCCTCTCAGACAATGAAGACGACCCTTTGTTGACAGAGATGATGTCCTGCCGAGAGCCAACCCTCGCTGCTTCTTCTTCTGTGTGTGTGTGTGTGTGTGTGTGTGTGTGTGTGTGTGTGTGTGTGTGTGTTATCTGGCCATCCGCTGCCGTTAGCTCTGGCTGTTATTGTATGAATTATTGAACGACACAACAGCAGCAGAAATAAGCAGGCTTTTGGAGCAAAAGATCTTTCTGGCTGATCTTTGCCAGTTTCAAAGCTGCAGCGTTTAATCAGGCTCAGCTTTGCAGCAACAATGCGCATTATTTGCCGACTAATCCTTTCCTCCATGCAGCACAACAATGCAATGTTTTATTAGCCACCCCGTATACCTCGCTGCTATTTGTGAACGCAGAGCAGCCAAAAATAATCACGTGTCTTAAAAATAGCCGTGTGGTTTTCCATTAACACTTTTAATGTGTCAATCTGAACGGAGCCGGGGAGATATTTTACACTGTGGCCAAATGAACTGATATCATCTGTTTTCTGCAAGATCACATCTTTGAAATGAACCCAAAAAATATCATTCAACTTAGTTTTTATCTTTATAAAGTACATAGTGTACCCTCATTTATCGTGGGGGATAGGTTCCCAGATAAGTGATATCCGCGAAGAAGCCAACTCCATTTTTGTACAATGATTATACATGTTTTAAGGCTGTAGGACCCCTCCCCATACACTTCATACACTTTTCTCACATTTGTCTCTTGTGTAAACACTCAAAGTTCAAATTTCGTTTGAATTTTAATGATCAACCTACTAAGTTGGACCCAAGAAATTATCCTCGCGCGTATTTCACGCCTCTGACCGTGCGTCTTTCTCCTGGCGCCGTTCCACCGTAGCGCTTTTGTGTCCTTGTTAAAACATGTTGCTCCTGTCGTCGTATTTTCCTCCTCCCCGTCTTCCTCCTTGAACAGAAGATTCATTAATTCCGTAATGGCGCCCTTCCGCATGTACAGAAGTTTAACTTTATGTGTGATGATGGTCGGCTTCCTCTGCCGTTTGGTCGACATTGTGGGTTTTGTCGGGGAGAAAACCTGCAAGCACACAGCGCTCAGAGTCACACGGTTAGCTTCTTCTTCTTTGTTGGCGGCCAGCAAGCAGCTCACTCGGTTAGCTAGTTTGCTCGCAATGACCACAACAGGAGACGGCACAAAAGAGATTGATTGACAATAGTCTACAGCCAATGAGGATGCAGAAGACAATGGGCGGCGCAGACAGAAGAGAGAGTAGAGAGAGAGACACAGCTACGTCGTGGTAAAACACAGAACTACAACACTCAACTTCCCACAATGCAGTTCTTCTTAAAAGGCCAGGCTCGGCCTGTAACAGCATTCATACGCTGTAAAAAATAAAAGCACTAAAATTGCACCAAAAAAAATCTGCAAAAGGCCACAGAAGGTGAACGGCGATGGAGCGAGGGAGCACTGCATACAGTGCATTGATACAGGTGACTCTCCTAAAAAGGGCTACCAGGAAAGGTGCCGTCACGTCGACTACAGTGATTTGAAGCTAGAGCAACATCAAAATATACTGCAAACACATTGAATAAACAGGGGAAACAGTGTCAAATATTTTCTTTGTGTCTGTTGTGCATAAAACACCATCTGACGTCAATTTCAACCTGTTTGCGCGTCGCTGTTTTGTGATATGCGCTCAATACAATTAAATCAAATCAAATCAAATCAAATCAGAGTTTAGTTGTATAGCACCTTACAACACCCCGATGGTGCCCAGTGTGCTTCACAAGAGTAAAAACAGGATATCGCAAATAAGAACAGGGTAAGATCGAATAAGACAGAATAAAAACAACTAAAGCAAAATGAAAATACAGGCACAGAATCCCAACTAAAATACATACTGTATTATCATCATGTGTCATCAGCCAGTCTGAATAAATGAGTTTTTAAAAGAGATTTAAAAACGGACAACTCTGTAGTAGATGGTAGCGCAGGTGGAAGGGAGTTCCAAAGTGTGGGGGCAAACGCAGCATTTCACTGTATTTCATCCTCGGGACTTCTAATGCTGTGTGTTGAGAAGAGCGCAGGGCCCTTGAGTGGTGACGGACAGTTAAAAGTGCAGCCAAGTATGATGGAGCAAGGCCATTAATGGCCTTGAGCGCAAATGAAAGGACTGTAAAATTGGTTCTAGACTGTACCGAGAGCCAGTGGAGAGAACGGAGAGCTGCAGTGATATGGGCGTATTTTGGAGCATTAGTAAGGAGGCGAGCTGCTGCGTTTTGTACCAACTGGAGCCTGCGGAGGAGGGACTGATTTACTCCAGTGTAGAGGGCATTACAGTAATCAAGCCTCGAGCTGATGAAAGCATGAATCGCTTTTTCAAGATCTGTACTTGCTAAAAAGGGCTTCACCTTTGCCAGGAGGTGGAAGAAACTTGCTCTGACCACAGAACTCATTTGCTTATCGAACTTTAGACTGTTGTCAAAAAACACACCAAGGTTTTCAACAGCAGGAGCAAAAAGAGGGGTGGGGGCATTAAAATTGGGTTCACTGTGCGGTGAATCGGGGGTAAAAACAATGTACTCTGTTTTTCCTTCATTTAAATGAGGGAAATTCTGAGACAGCCGTCATTTGACGTCATGAAGGCAGCTATGGAGGGGATCTAGTGCCTCCTTGTCACTGAGCATTACTGGGAGGTAGAGCTGTACGACGTCGGCATACAAATGTAAATGGATATTGTGTCTGGAGATGATTGGACCCAATGGTAGCATGTATAGTGAAAATAAGGTTGGAACCCTGGGGCACGCCAGAAGAGAGGGGAGCGGTTGTAGAGGAGAAGTCATTAATCATTACTGAAAAAGTCCTGTTGGTGGTTGGTGAGATATGGTATGAACCATTTAAGCACAGAGCCGCGTAGGCCAACACAGTGTTCTAGGTGGGATGTATGTATGTACATTGATAAAGCCTTTTTTTTTTAGCATTTGCTTAGTTTCCCCAATGTATGTACAGTATGTACATTGGGGAAACTAAGCAAATGCTCCAAAAAAGGCTTCATCAACATCGCAGGGACAATTCTAGTGGTCCTCAATCAGCAGTACATGTACACCTTAAAGCAACCAATCACTCTTTTGAGGACAGCGACGTAAAGATTTTGGCCAAAGAAAACAGATGGTTTGAAAGAGGAGTAAAGGAAGCTATTTTTGTCAAACAACAGAACCCATCATTGAATCGGAATGGTGGTTTGAGGTTTAATTTGGACCCTGTGTTCAGCAGGTTACTGAGACCGAAACCCACAGCTCTTAGTCTTGCAAATGAGGTGGAGCCAGGGCCGAGCCAGAACAATAGATGCTAACGAGCCGGTATAAGAGTCGTTCATACCCAACTCAGGGAGCGACACTTCCCTTTTATCGGAGGTGCTAATAGCAGGAGAGGATTATACCACTACTCCGCCCAGGCTTAGTGTAAGGAACCAATAGAAGGAGGGTGTTGGCACATCAATTCCGCCCACTCTTACTGTATTTAAGGCCTAAGCTACCAGCACTTATTAGTTTGCTGACGAAGCTCTTTGGATGAGGAGCAAAACGTCCGACACCTTCTTCACAGAAGTACAGATGACGTCTCAAGAAGCCTTTCCCTCGTTGTGAGTCAGACTGTTATATTGAGAAATGATCTCCTGCAGTTTCCGATGGGGTGACAAGCTCGTCGTGAGTTTTTTCGTAGCTCATGATTGGCTCCTGCCAAAGAGTTGTCTGGTCCTCACGGACTTGTGCGCACCACAGTATGCCATCTTATGACATGGACACGTGTGGCTTAGACTCTGGTGCCTCATATGTACATGTCAAAATCTGGGTGTTTGTCTTAATTTTGTGGGTGCGGCTTATACACCGAAATTTACGGTAATTTCTCTTATTTATTATGTGTTGTGTGAAAACTACGACAGGACCAAATATGTGGTGAAAGAAAAAGGGGGAAAATACAGTATCTGTACAGCGTCGGACAAAGTTAGAAGGTGCGTTCAAGGACCATCAAACAAAGTGGGACAAAACACTGCATTAAACATGCAAAAACTGGGATTATTTTTTGAATAAAATAATGGACCGTATTTCCAAAATTGATATCCCTTTACATAAAATTTGATGTAGTTTTTGTTGTAGTTACGTATCAAATCGTTTACAAAAAAGAGATTTACATCCCTACTACTGTGATTAATTATGAGTTAACTACAGACAAAATGCAATTAATCGCAATTAAATATTTTACGCGATTGACAGCCCTAATAAATACAATTATGTTTATTCTATGACTTTTTATGTATTATTTTTTATATTTATATGCTTATTATTATTATTATTATTATTATACTGTATTGTTCAAAAGATTCATTTTAAATACACCCACCTAACACCATTTTGGGGC
This sequence comes from Dunckerocampus dactyliophorus, assembly GCF_027744805.1. Taxonomy (NCBI): domain Eukaryota; kingdom Metazoa; phylum Chordata; class Actinopteri; order Syngnathiformes; family Syngnathidae; genus Dunckerocampus; species Dunckerocampus dactyliophorus. The sequence goes on from NC_072826.1 coordinate 28,208,387, forward strand.
TATGTAGCTGAAAAAGGTTCACTTTTAAACCTGTCTTGGCTCTCATTCAATTGTACAGGTGTACCTAATATTGTGACCTGCGAGTGCGTATCATCACATGTCCATCAAAGCTTCTGTAGCTCACGTTTAGGAATGAAGCTGCTGTGATTTGTGTTTGTGTGTTTGTGTGTGTGTGTGTCTCCACAGCCCATCTTAAACCAGGCCGGTCTGCCTCAGGGTCCCTCAGACCAGAAGGTCGTGGTGGTGACGGTGGACAACTGCGACCACCCCGTGGCTCTGCGGTTTGGTCATGTGATCGGAAACTATACCTGCTCTGCACAGGGAAGCCAATCTGGAAGCAAAAAGTAAGTCGCTGAATAAACTTTGTTGTTGACTTCCATAATTTAGCACATGGCGTTCTTTGCAGCGTGCTCGTTAAGAGCAAACTTGTTAGGAAGTTCCACATCTCCGAGGTTTTACTCTTCCCCTCCCCCACATGTTTACCATTTTTCTGTTTTTATCTGCAGGCGCTAATAGTAACACAACACACGACTTCTGCCATGAATCTTTCATGCACTTCCCCCTTAATGAGGCTTTTAGTGAAAAAGTGTGCATGTATTAAAGGGATCCTACTCTTTTCAGAGGCTTTTAAAATGCGATTGCATCCCAGTGGGGCTCTATAGTATGTTCCTTTTAATAAAATACTTCACACAGCCTAAATCTGCTTTCTTCTCCTATTGACCGACATACAGCAGTCATCCCTCGGCACTTCGCACTTCAAATTTCGCTGTTTTGTGTCTGAATATGACCTATTACTTGCGAAAAAATACGCAAATTATCCGTATTTTTTGCCCAAATGAAACATTTTCGAGCGTAGAAATGGCTAGATGAACTAAAATGCAAATATAAGGCATTCAGAAGACATTGTGATGATATGTTGTATTCTACACTTGTCACTCGGTGCCAGTAATGTTACACTGATGAGACAGGAGCCACTGCAGTTTCAGTACTGTACAGAAACCAGAAGGACAAAGAACTCTCCCAATGCTAACGTGTGAACGTATATCTGTACTATTCTATATTTCTACTATTATGTCTATTATAATAGGAGCGTAAAGGGGTGTTATTTCATGTCTAGAAGGCTCTAATGATAATTAAAAGGTCCTAAACAGGGTTTCTCTGCTCTAACTACAAAAAAGAAGACAAAAATATTAAATTTATAATCAAGGAATCACTTATCACGGTCGAACCAATTAACAGAGAAAACGGCACTCGAATTGCAGCCCGATCACGCCGACTCTGGCCAGGGGTTTGAGGATCCAACCTCCCCACCGCCTGCCATTACTCGGAGCTGCATAGAGACACACAGTAAGAATTGCGGATATAATTGGATGAATATTGGAAAAACGAAACAGGTGAAGCAGTAACTGTGTTGAAGGTCTTTAGCTCCACAAAATATCCCCAAATCCTCCCATTACTGCCTCAGTCTGGATAGATACACTCGAAAAAAACGCTTTCTGGCTCCCATTTTCAAGAGAAAGAGACCACCTGTACTGAGCAGCGGTCGGTGGTTACCGCTGGACCCCCGACAAGTTGCCATACGTGGACTTCCTAAAGTTGTGACGTGAGAAATTCAGAAGAGCTTGCGGAAATCTCGTGAAGTTCCGGTACCCGACCGTTAAAAATGACAGCTAACTTCATAAACACACCAACCCCATGATATGGCACTTCCACATCATGCAGAACTACATATAAAACATATACAGTACATGTGTTTGAAAAGCAGCAAATGTAGGACAGATGTCCTTTAAATGTCCTTGTGTTCTGTCAGATCATTGGACCTGACCGGCCCGCTGCTGCTGGGGGGTGTCCCCAAGCTCCCGGAGGACTTCCCTGTCCGCAACCACCAGTTTGTGGGCTGCATGAAGAACCTGCGTGTCGACAACCAGCGCGTAGACATGGCCGGCTTCATCGCTAACAACGGCACGCTGCCCGGTACAGGCCTCCAAAGCGCTCAGCGGCTTTGCTTCTGTTTCAAAGCTGCCACTTCATCTACTACCTCCCTTCTTCTTTTCTCTCCGCAGGATGCTCCGCCAAGAGACACTTCTGCAACAGCAACTCGTGTCTGAATGGAGGAACCTGCGTCAACCTGTGGGGCTCCTTCAGCTGCGACTGCCCGCTTGGCTTCGGAGGAAGGAACTGCGAAAGAGGTGAGGCGAGGAGAGCGTAAGAAATGTGTGGGAATGTTTGGAGCAGAGAGCAGGCCCGACACGCATTGTCTGCATTATTTAAGTGACCTCTAATTGAACTTGTACATGGGTGTGAAACATGAATCCATTAGCTGCAAGAAGCATACTGAAACAAAACAACATAAACATGCAAAACCTGGGATTTTGAACTGTATGTTATTTTTTTAATAACATAATGGTCCATGTTTTCAAAATGTTCCTAAAATTCAATGTACTTATTTACATGAACTTTTTTTATCATTGCACCTGAAAGTTTCCCGCAGCCCGGTTCAGGCTCGCCGAAGGTTGGGCACCCCTGTGATGTACGGCATCTGTTATTACGTCGGACAAGTGCAGAGTTACAGTATATATATGTAAAGAGTGGCTAAAGGGCGCTTTAAAAAAAAAAACCAAAAAGGCTTCACTACACATCTTAAAATGCATCATTACTTCTGCTAACTATTTATCGGTCAGCTAGAGAGGTGGGAGAGTGTAGTGTTACAGTGTATATGTACAAAAGTGCACAACAGGGCTACTTGGAGACACACACTCTGTGGGAAACAGGGGTGCACAAACACAGCTCATTAGCATTAAAGCTACAGACACACAAAACGGCATGTTCCCAGCAGGGCTTACTAAAGGTCTGCATATGGGCTAGATTGTGGACAACACACTTCCAATACACTATTGTGGCACCTCTGAGACTTATTTAAAACAGTTAAAAAAGTAGTACATAAAAAGAGACCGCCTCCATGGTATGTAAAGCACTATGTGGTGTTCAAGTGTTGCAGGAAATGCTGCATTTTTGGACATTTTGGCCATTATCATTTAAATTTTATGGCCAATTACTCTCACAGTCAGCATCAGTCAAACAGGTTTCATTTGACGCAAACATGGCTGAGCCAGGACTAATCGCCCTTTGCGTCCCGCGGACACGCACGGTTTAGCTTATGTTTCCCCTCCCGCGTTCTCCAGTGTCTCGTTTTCTTTCACCCGATACACCGCGGCCCTCTTTTTGCTGCTGATTTATGGTTTAGAGCAATGTGAGGAACACAGAAATGTGAGCTCGCGACACACGTTTTGTTGTCGGCTTCCGGCGGAGACCAGGGAGGAAGATGACGGGAGCCGTGTCGTTTGTTTTCCTGGTGATCGGGCAGGAAGGAAAGGTGTGAGGGACTGCAGGGTTGGCACAGTTGCAGAAGTTATACTGTAAATATTTCATGAAAAAACTACATGTCAGCTGTGTGGGATAGGCAAAAAAGCAGATGATTAGTATCAATTTGAAACTTAAAATGAAGGCTTTATTTATTTATCTATTTCCAAATATTTCAACTTTCTTCTTAAATATACTTTGTCAATTTTCTTTTTGTAATATTATGACTTTCTTTTCATAACATTTTGACTTTATTCCCATATTGTAACTTTTTTAAATAACTTTTTCCCAACCTAATTTTCCAAAAATGACAATTTTATTTTGTTTTGTTTGTTTCCCTTTTTTTAATGTTTCATCTCTATGCTACTAAAATACATTATTCTTCCTCATAATATTAAGTGTGTTATCTTAAAATTATGATTATTATTAAAATTATTATTATTATTTTCTTCTACATCTTTTTTCTCTTAATATTTTTATTTTTTATTTTAATATTTCTTCTGTTGTTGTTTTTTTTCCAACTATTTCAACTTCTTTTTGCAAATTTACTTCTTCTTACAACGATTTTACTCCCATCATATTTTCACTATATTCTTGTAAATTATAACCAAATTTTCCAAAAATGGCATTGCTTTTTATTTCTCATAATATTACAACTTCAAAAAGCTAAACAGCTTTATGCCACTAAAATGGCATTATTTTTCCTCATAATATTCCGATGTGATTCTCGTAAAATAACAAGTTTTTCTCGTTAGATTACACCTTTTTTCCCTTCTTATTTGGACTTTATTCTTGTAAAATCACTGCTGTTTTTTTGCATCTCTACAGTTGTTGTTTTTTAATTTTCTAACTATTTCAACTTATTCTTGTACATTTTCTTCTCGTTATTATGACTTTATTGCTATAATATTTTGACTTTATTCTCATAACATTCTAACTTTTTCCTAGAGGTGCACATTATTGGGGGGGTTTTCAAACCGATACCTATAACTTTCTGCTTCTTAAGACCGATATGATACCGATAATCGATAACTTCTTCAATTTTTTAAAATGTTGATTTTAGTGTAGATTGTGCACACGTGGAGCTAAGAAGGACTGGAACAAATTAGGATTTGACCAAGCATACCTGTTGATTTGTCCTAATCAAACATCATGACATCACTACGACCACATCACTACTATCAGGAGAACCAGAGCATAGAGGGGAGGGAGCCACCTGCTGTGGCCCAGCTAAGTGCACTATATTCGGACACATGCTCCGAGCAGCCGGTGTGACGCCACGGAGGTCTCTGGCAAACCTTTTGCACTTTTCAAACGCTGCAGCGCTGGCGTTTCAGGTGGCTGGTAAGGTTTTTTGTGTGCTGGATGTTTTTTTTTTCCCCTCATCGCGGAGCACTTGGTACAACTAGCACGCAAAATGTCTCTGAAACAGTGAATGTTTGTTTACAAGTGAGCTCAGGGGAAGTTGCGACAGACCGTTAACCTCACAGGCACAAGAAAAGAGGAGCCTAATTGGAGCCTTTTTGTAAATAGTCAGTTATCAGAGCTATTTTTAATGTTATTGGAGTTATCTGTATCAAATATCCGATAATTATCAGCCCGATAAGTATTAAAAAATTATGTCTTTAATATTTCACATTGATGCTACTGGAATGATCATTTCCCTCACATTAAGATGTTATTCTCGTAAAAATTATGTATTTTTCTCGTTAGATTTTTCTGTTAATAATTTGCCTTTGTTCTTGTAAAATCACTGCAGATGTTTCCATTTTTGTTTTTTGTTTTAGTTTTCTTGCCGCAGGCCGATAAAAAAAACATCCCCGGACCGCAAATTGCCCCTGGGCCGCACTTTAAACACCCCTGCAATGCTTTCCATTTTGTTTTGCTTTTTTTGGGGCGCACGTCACAGTACGTAGGGTTTGGAGGGGGAGGAGCGAGCCTCAACCCGGGAGCATAACCCAGGCACAAGTCACTGACCCTTTCTGTATTACATATACCAGGGGTCACCAACCCGTCGATCGCGAGCCTCTTGGGGACTTTGCCGGTCCATTGCGAGAATATTAGAAAATAAATGTATTCATACATCAGTGCCCACCCTGTAGTAGTTATCGCACGTTAATATGGTTCAAAAGCTGCCTCTTACCGTCTCTATGTCAACATGATTTATTCCCCCCATCCTGCAGTAATGGCCAACCCGCAACGCTTCCTGGGCGACAGCCTGCTGCAGTGGAACAACCTGGCGACGGCGGCCTCCGTCCCCTGGCATGTGGAGCTCATGTTGCGCACGCGGCAGGCGGGCGCCATGCTGCTGCACATCTCCTCCGGCCTGCAGCACAACCTCACACTGCAGGTGAGGAGGGAAGGGGGACGGGGGTGGAATTGCATCATTTTTCTGCACACACAGGAATGTTGCAATATGCAGAAATATCTGATTATCCCCAAGGGGGAGGGAATTGTACTTTACAGCCAGGAGGCTTTAATTAGGACAGAAACAAAAAAGACGTTAAGAAGACAAATTTGATGTAAATGAAATGCAAAAGACACGACATAAGCACAGATATGACATTGGCATGTTGAATAACATCTTCTGTGCAAGAAATGTAAATATTTCATGGGCAGATTTCATGGTTTCATGACATTTATATCGACTTAATGGCATTTGAATTTATTTGGTTACATTTTGTATTATTTAGTGACAATTTTAATGATTTATTAGTTTTTTTAAAGGACTTTTACTTCATGAACATTTATCCCCTGAATTGACAAGGGAAATTATTTGCTAAGAAACAAAAGTAATTAAATTAAATATAAATATAATAATATGACATTTAAAAAAATATATATATATTGTTTCTATTAGCAAAAAACACCAAACAATTATTTACACCAAATTATTTCCTTTTTTATATATTTAACCTACTTTTGTTGTTGTTGCTGTTGCAATAGGTGGCTAATCATAATAATAATAATAGGTGGCTAATAATAATAATAATATTAATAATAGGTGGCTAATAATAATAATAATAATAATAATAGGTGGCTAACAATTCTAATTGTTTGGCGTTTTTTTCACCAAGAAAAACATACAATTTTACAGATAAAATTTAAAACGAGTAATGCAGTCAATAAAATAATCAAAAGGTATACACATCAAAAATGATCCAGCAAGACAAAAAAGCCACCTGTTGTAAAAATGAAAAAAAAGGAGGTTAAATATATAAAAAACGAAAATAATTTGGTGTTAAAAGAAAGTGATGACTGTCATGAAGTTATTGGTTCAGTAGTATGGCTGCCAGCTTCAAGGCGCCCCCTGCTGGCTGAGTGTTGTCCAGCACATGACTGAATGACGCTATAGTAAATAAAGTGAAATAATCATCTAATTTATACGACCGAATATTACCACCACATTGGGAAAAAATAATAATCCGAGATTTTGAGAATAAAGTTGTAAATTTACAAGAAAAAAAGTTGTAATATTATGAGAATAGTCGTGAATTTATGCCTTTTTCTCGTAAATTTACAACATTTTTGTAAATTTACAATGTTTTCCTCGTAAATTATGACTTTATTCACATAAGTTTACAACATTATTCTCGTAAATGTACGACGTTTTCTCATAAATTTACGACTTTATTCTCATAATATTGAGACTTTTTCTCGTAAATTTACGTCTTTATTTTAGTAATATTACAACTTTTGTCTCTTAAATTTACAATCTTTTTCTCAAAATCTAGGTTAGTAGGTTAAATATATAAAAAAGCAAATTATTTGATGTAAAAAAAAGTGCTGATTGTCATGAAGTTGTTACCGGTTCAGTATTATGGCTGCCAGCTTCCAGGCGCCCCCTGCTGGCTGAGTGTTGTGCAGCACATGACTGAATGACGCTGTAGCGCAGTAAATAAAGTGAAATAATAATCTAAGGGCCACATTGAAAAAAGGTAATCATCTGAGATTTTGAGAATAAAGGCGTAAATGTATTTATTCTTGTCGACTATTTTCATAATATTGCGACTTTCTCCTAAATGGATGCTTTTACTTTTGTAATATTGCAACTTTTTTCTCGTAAACTTACGAGAAAAAAGTCGGAAATTTGTCGTACATTATTCTTGCCAATTTATGGCTTTTTTTCTCGTAAATGTACGACTTTATTCTCGAAATCTCAGATACATTTTTTTTCCAATGTGGCCCTAATACCTTGTCGTAAAAATGTACAATCAATAGAAGTTAAATAAAAACGCATATACGCCAACGATTTTCCAGTAATACAAAAAAGCTCTTCTTTGTTAAAAAAAAATAAAAGTAGGTTAAATATATAAAAAAGCTAATTATTTGATGTAAAAAAAAGTGCTGATTGTCATGAAGTTGCTATTGGTTCATTGGTATGGCTGCCAGCTTCCAGGCGCCCCCTGCTGGCTGAGTGTTGTCCAACACATGACTGAATGATGCTACTTTTTTGCATGTTTAAGCATGTCTGAGTCTTTTCGACTCTGCAAACGCGAATGTTGTTATTCCCCCCTCTGGTAATACCTCACTCTTCTCCCCGCTGCCTCTGTCGTTTTTTGTTTTTTTTGGTCTTTTTGACCGTCCTAGCTGCGCGGGGGGAGTGTGTTGATGGGCCTTCACCGCGGGGAAGATTCCACTCTTTCCCGCGTGGAGGAGGTGCTGGTGAATGACGGTGACTGGCATCATCTGCAACTGGACATCAGCAGTCTGAGCGGGCCAGCGGGCCAGCATAAAGCTGTTCTGTCAGTCGACCACGGCCTCTACCTGGTGAGAAATCATGCGAGTCTTTCTTCATGGCAATCTTCTTGATCTGCAGCGCGCCACTCGCAGGGTCTTGTGTGTGTTTTAGGCCAGCATGCAGGTCGATGCAGAGCTGCAGGAGTCCATGCTGAAGGCTGTCAGCGTTGGAGGTTTAGCGGCGCATGATGGGAAAATCCAGCACGGGTTCCGAGGCTGCATACAAGTATGAATATACTTACATCTGTACCCCACACATACGTTATTCTCTAGTCTCCATTCTTTATTATTATCCTATGGGCAGCGGCATCATATGGGAGGAAAAGTTAGGACAATTGCAATGGCCCCTGACTGACAGGGGCCCCTCAAAATACTGTAGGTAGTAGGAGCACTTTATACGTAGATAAATTATTTTTTGTGTGTGTGAAAATTATTGAAGTAAATGAAATAAAAATAGAGCCAAATAAATAGATCATTTGAATATATAAAAATCTGTTCAAATGTGTAATAACTTATTTTTACTTCATTTAATTGTGAAATATAATATTAAACAGGAAACAATTGATTTATTTAATTATTCATTTCATGACCAATTTATGTATTTCACGGCCATTTTAATCATTTCATTGCATGTATGTTTATTAAATGCCATTTTATTTGCATGATGGATTTGTATTATTTAATGATTTTTTTTATTTAATGCCATTGTCAATTTAATAAAATTATTTATTTTTTAATGAGATTTGAATTTATTTAAAGACATTTTCATTTGTTTTGATGGATTTTCTTTTCATTGACAATTTTAATGATTTAATGGCATTTATATTTATTTAATCATTTCTTTATTTAATGGCATATTTACTTATTTACTTGATGGAATTTTAACCATGTTCATGATTTAATTATTTGTTTAATAGCATGTTTATTTTTTTAAGAGAATTTAGTATTTTATAAAGACAATTATAAGGATTTAACGACATGTACAGTATGGCACTGCTATTTATTTGTGAGTTATGTATTATTTAATGACAATTTGAAGCATTTATTGATTTGTTTAATGGACTTTTTATTTATCTACCTGCGCCTGTAAGTGGGTCTGCAAAATGAACCCGCCACTTTTCCCTATGAGGATTTTATATTTAGAAGTAATTCAGAATAACACGCAAAATCAAAGAAAATGCAAAACAACAAATTGTTTTAATTCTATTTCAAATATGTAATTTGTTTACCTATTAATCACAATTCTAATAAATACAAATCTATCATTTAAATTGTATTACAATGATTTTGTTTTTTGAATATTTAAATTAAATTAAATATTGTCTTTATCTAAAGGACTCTCATTGAAATATTTTTTAAACATCCAATTTTAACCCCAGAAAAAAGTTGTACATTAAAAAAATGTAATATTTATACGTTTTTAATAATGATTTTTTTCTTTCATTATCTTAATATTTTTCATTTATATTAATAATAGGGCTGTCAGTCGATTAAAATTTTTTATCGTGATTAATCGCACATAATCGCAGCTAGAAATACGTTTTTATCTATAATACGTAGGGACGTAAATCTCTTTGTGGTAAACAAATTGATACGCAACTACGATAACTACATCAAATTTGACGTAAAGGGATATCAATGTTGGAAATATTCAATAAATAATATACATTTAGAAATACCTACATTTTTGCATGTTTAATGCGTTTTGTCCCACTCTGTTTGACGCTCCTTGGACGCACCTTCTAACTTTGTCCCACGCTGCACAGATAGACTACTATACTGTATTTTTACCTTTTTCTTTCACCTCATATTTGCTCCCAAATGCTGATACTATGTGGGAATGCCTAAAGGTAAGATTTGCTGACCTTATTGAGTGCTAATGTGCATATTTGTTTGGTACACAACCTCTCTGAAAAACAGAATGGTGGGTCTGTATTCATTTCATGCTTTTAATTTGATGTTGTTCCTGTCTTAGTTGTACACAATACATAATCACTATAATGTACATACGTTTTACTGATGTGTTGAAAATCTTTCCCGGTGACTAGCTAATAATATGCTGCTAACGCCAGCACTGCTAGCTCTCCAGTCACAGGCCCCCAAATAGCTGTCCTCGGCTATGCCTGCCGCTAACGAGCAGCTTGTAACCCAAATTTTAGCTTGCAGTTCAAAGCAAAAAATCAGCTGATAGACGGCTCGCGTCCCAAAAAAATCGTTAATGACAATGAAAACAATTCCGGCAGTGCTTCAGTACCTTCTCGCTTCTCTATGGCAAGTCGACGTACTTCGTGACAGTAGATACAAATAACTTTGGCTATGAAGCTAAATTTACCAATCAAAATAGCCTTTTCTTTGTCCATTTCTGCTCAGTATTTGCTGCCTCTTGTAGCTCCACCGTCACCGCTGCGCTTTCTCAAACTACTAATCACGCGTCAGAAAAAGTAGTGCCGTTAAAGGGAACTTCTGTTCAACTTTGACAGCCTAATTAGTACTTTTTTTTACTGATTGGCAGCGAGTCATCGCATGGTTTTCCATTTGAATTCATGCTGAAGTTACCAAATATGGTTCCATTGTGTGCAGGGTCTTCGTGTCGGGGGTGCTCTCAGTCTGTCTCAGGCCAGGAAGGTGAACGTGGAGGTGGGCTGCAACGTGCCCGACCCGTGTAGCTCCGCCCCGTGTCCTTCCAACAGCTACTGCAGCGACGACTGGGACAGCTACTCCTGCACGTGCCACTCCGGTCAGCTTCACATCCTCAAAGCACTCTGAAATGTCCACGTGTTGTTTATTATTACGGCGTTGACAGGTTACTATGGCACCAACTGCACCGACGCCTGCACGCTCAACCTCTGCGAGCACGAGTCTACGTGCACCAGGAAGAGCGGTTCCTCCCGCGGTTACGCATGTGAATGTCCACACAGCTACTTTGGCCATTACTGCGAGAAAAAGTAAAGAACGGCACGTTCACATCCTCTCATGATGGATACGCTGTTTTTAAAAACAAATGTGCGTCCCTGCAGGACCGACCTGCCCTGTCCTCGAGGTTGGTGGGGTCACAAGACCTGCGGCCCCTGCAACTGTCCCACAGAGCGCGGATTTGACTCGGACTGCAACAAGACCAGTGGAGAGTGTCGCTGTAAGGTGAGTGTGTTGTTATTGCTATGAATAGCAGGTAAATGCATTCAATTCAAATATTATTGGGGAAATTTCAGCAGAACGTTTAGCTGAGAAAATGTGGAAATATTCTCATTTGGACACTTAAACACTTTAGAAATGCAGTTCATCAGAATCACCTGGAAAGGTGTACAAACTGTATTGTATAGAAAATATATATAAGAAGAAGAATGGAATGTTTATTTTATTTTAATTTGTATGAGATTAAGTCAAAATTATACAATAAAAATAATCAGTTTAGAAAAATAAAAAACTTAAAATCATGATTTTTTTATTATTATTTATTAACCTTCTAGCATTGAATCCACTCCAAATATTACAATTGGTGGATTACAAACCCAATTATTTTTAACCTCAGAATTGTCATTTTATTTAATTTTTTATACTGTTATTATTTAAAATAAAATAGTACAACAAAAGTATTAATATAATAAAAACACTTTTTGGTCACTTTAATTTGTGTAATTTATTTACTATAAATGTACTAAAGTGTATCCTATTCAAGCATAATAATTAACATTATTCTAATAACATGCATGCAAAATAATATCATTAATCCCACTAGTTAATCTATATTTTTTATGTGTATTGTATTTTATTATTGTTTATTATGTTTTTTAAATTTTATCCATAATGAAATGTGCACATGTACTGTGTGTGAATGTAAGCTAGCCATAGCTGTTATCAGGACTATTTTTGCATTATGCACTGTAACTTTCAGCAGATATGTGTCCCAATACTTTAGTCCACACAATGTATTTCTAACACGAAAAGGTGTGCACTTTGCAGGACAATCACTACCGTCGTGAAGACAGCGACACGTGTCTGCTGTGCGACTGCTACCCGGTGGGCTCCTTCTCCAGAACGTGTGAGCGTGAGAGCGGCCAGTGTCAGTGTAAGGCAGGCGTGATCGGGCGCCAGTGTGACCGCTGTGACAACCCCTTTGCCGAGGTTTCCGCTAACGGCTGCGAAGGTCAGACCGCGTCACTGCCGGCTTCATCTCCATCCTTCACGGGACGCATCCTGTGCTAAATATTTTTCCGTTTTCATGCGGTTCCTGACAGTCATCTATGACAGCTGCCCCCAGGCCATCGAGGCAGGAATCTGGTGGCCCAGGACTAAGTTTGGTCTCCCTGCAGCAGTCCCTTGCCCCAAGGGGACTGTGGGTAAGGAGGAGCGTGGAATTAGCATAAAATAATGACAATGCATGGACGTTGCCTCAAGGCTTTTTGTGAGCTGCAGTCTATTTCTCAGCTCATGTAATGCAAATACTCCTCCTCCTCCTCCATGCAGGCACTGCCATCCGCCACTGTGACGAGCACAAGGGATGGCTTCCTCCTAATCTCTTCAACTGTACCTCGGTCACCTTCAGCCAGCTGAGAGCTCTGGTGGGTAGTTTCTCTTTGTCTTTGCACTTGATCTCACCCCAAAACAGCCCAAAGATTTCTTATTTGAGCGACACGAGGCGAGTCTTGTTCACCAATCTTCTCAAGGCGTATTCCTTTAAATGACACTCGTTCAGAAACACAGAAACTGTGAAATTAAAAGATAATTGCATGGTTTCCTTGAGCGACTCTGTTTTTTTATTTAGATTTTTTTCAAGTCACTAACAGTTTTAGTAGGAGTGTACAGTGGTGTGAAAAAGTGTTCGCCCCCTTCCTGATTTCTTTTTTTTTTTACGTTTGTCAAACTTAAATGTTTCAGATCATCAAACAAATGTAAATATTAGTCAATGACAACACAACTCCACACAAAATGCAGTTTTTAAATGAAACCTTTTATTTTTAAGAGAGATAAAAATCCAAAGCTACATGGTCCTGTGTGGAAAAGTGTTTGCCTCCTAAAGCTAATAACTGGTTGGGTCCCCTTAGCAGCAACAACTGCAATCAAGCGGTTGTGATAACTTGCAATGAGTCTCTTACAGCGCTGTGGAGGAATTTTGCAGAATTGTTGTCATTCAGCCACATTGGAGGGTTTTCCAGCATGACGTGCCTTTTTAAGGTCATGCCACAGCATCTCAATCGGATTCAGGTCAGGACTTGGACTAGGCCACTCCAAAGTCTTCAGTCATTCAGAGGTGGACTTGCTGGTGTGTTTTGGATCATTGTCCTGCTGCACAACCCAAGTTGCTTTCAGCTTGAGGTCACCAACAGATGGCCGGACATTCTCCTTCAGCAGAATTCATGTTTCCATTTATCACAGCAAGTCTTGCAGGTCCTGAAGCAGCAAAACAGCCCCAGACCATCACACTACCACCACCACATTTTACTGTTGATATGATGTTCTTTTTCTGAAACCGGTGTTACTTTTATGCCAGATGTATCTTTTTCAAACAGGGCCATGTAGGTTTGGATTTTTTTTCTCCCTCAAAAAAAAAGTTTAATTTAAAAACTGCATTTTGTGTTCAGTTGTGTTGTCATTGACTAATATTTACATTTGTTTGATGATCTGAAACATTTAAGTTTGACAAACATGCAAAAAAATGAGAACTCAGGGATACATAGACTTTTTCACACCGCTGTACGTAGCTGTCATACATGTATTTTTTAAATGTGTTACTGAATAAGTTATCTAGTCATTCTATCACCTTTGCTATTACACATTTTTTATTCTTTTCTTGTTAGCAAATGGTGGCATGTTGAGGACAGGAAGTGAACAAACTATCAATAATTGCTAAGACACAAAGAAGGCGTAGGATTAAATCAACTCTGCTTTTTCCTGCTCCTTTTCAGATGTTGAATTGCGCAAGTGTAAACATGTGATGTACTTTTGTACAGGATGTTGGAAATGTAGTTTTCTTGTGCCTTTTCCTCTTACAGTCTGACAGGTTTTCCCAGAATGCATCACTGCTAGACTCGGGACACGTTCAGCAGACAGCAGCCATGTTGGCCAACGCCACCTTGCACACGGAGAAGTACTACGGCAGCGATGTGAAAGTAGCCTACGGCCTCACTCGGAGGATTCTGCAGCACGAGAGCAAGCAGCGGGGATTCAACCTCACGGCCACGCAGGACGTGCACTTCACTGAGGTGGACCCACGCCCGGTTCAGACCGGCTGGATGACGCTTCACCAGCGCGGGTGTCTGAGCTCCTCTGTTCTGTCTTTCAGAACCTGGTCCGTGTGGGCAGCGCCATCCTGTCCCCAGACACGCGTGCACACTGGGAGCTGATCCAGCACACGGAGGGCGGTACGGCCGTCCTGCTGCGCCACTACGAGGAATACGCCAGCACTCTGGCTCAGAACATGAGGAAGACCTACCTCAGCCCCTTCACCATCGTCACGCCACACATTGGTCAGCCTTTTCAAAGAACTTCACCATGTTCTACATGCACATGCACACCACGAGACCATTCCACTCATAACTATATGATTTGAGATTTTTTATCATTTTTTTCATAGTTTAAAAATATAAAAAATATATAGCATTGGCTCAGGAGAGCAGGTCGTCCAGAAACCGGAAGGTTTGAGGTTCCATCCTCGCTCCCTCCACCCAATCACTGTCGTCGTGTCCCTGGGCAGGACACTTCACCCACCATGCTTCTAGTGCTGCCCACACTGGCGTATGAATATGAATGAATGTCGTGTGGTACCCGGAGAGGCCGGAGAGGCCGTAGGCGCAAGTTGGCAGCCACGTTTCCATCAGACTACCCCAGGGCAGCTGTGGGTACAGATATAGTTTACCACCACCAATGTCTGACAGAAGAGTGAATGAATGGGTTCACTTCATTGTGAAGCGCTATAGAAAATCAAATCCATTATTATTATTAATGTTTTAAATTATGATTATGCTGTTGTGATATAATTGGGATTCTTGTCATGCAATTTAGGCAGATTACTAAGAATAATGCATGTTTCATTGTCTTCTATTCATTAATACTAAAAAATGATGACTAAAATAAAAATTAATAATAGCAAGCTTAGAACTACTAATCATTTTAATAATAATAATAATATGTACTCTAAGCAATTTGTTGTTGTTTATTGATAGTTATGTTTGTTTTCATAAGTCAAATCTTTTTTTAACTTATTCTATCACATAGAATATTAATAGTATATATGCTTATGTTTTATGCGCGGCGTAATTTATATATATTATTACTACTATTATAATTAATAATAACATTTTTAATTGGTAATTGATCACTCTTTATTTATTTGCCCTTTATAATTATTTTAACATGATTTATAATAAATGTTGATACTTTGATTTGAATTTTAATTTTTTAACTTATATCTTGCTATTTATAATAATGATACCAATAATAACAAAAGTTATACAAGTGTTTTTAGTAACTAAATATTTATTTTCCCTTGTTTTATAAGCTATTTTAATATGTTTTGAACTATTTTATGCACTGTGTAATTTATATTTGTATTTAATCTATATAGTATCACTACTACTACTACTAGTAATAATAATAATAATGACAACAATATAAGAAATATTAATTGTTAATAGTCATTTATTTGCCTGTGTTGTTTTGTTGGTAACAAAATGTTTTTTTAAATTTTTTTTCATTTGTAATAATATTTTGATATTTTTGTAATATCTTATGCACTGTGTACTGTAGTGTATTATATTTATACAATAACAATAATAATAATAATACAAGTATTTGTTTTTTGTAGTGAAATTATATTGATTTATTTATACCAATACATAATTTAAAAATATATTCTAATATTTTTCTAATATTTTATGCACAATAATAAGAAGACGAAGAAGAGAAAAAATGTTTTCCACTCCCTCCGTCAATAACACAGTAGCTAAGTAAGTAATGTAAAACATCAAATGGTTTATAGAAATTAAACAACATAGATCCATCCATCCATTTTCTATGCCGCTTCGCCTCATGAGGGTCGTGGGGGCATGCTGGAGCCTATCCCAGCTGACTTCAGGCAACAGGCGGGGTACACCCTGGACTGGTCGCCAGCCAATCGCAGAAATTAAACAACAAATGCTAAATAAATGAGTGAAACGACATTTGCAGTAAAGAACGGTGTAAAGTCTAAACACATTGTTATTTGTTTCCCGTGCAGTCGTCTCCGTGGACCGTCTGAAAAAGATGAATTTTGCCGGAGCCAAGCTCCCGCGCTACCAGTCCTTGAGGGGCCCCCGTCCTGCGGACCTGGAGACCACGGTCACCCTGCCTGACTCCGTCTTCCAAGCGCCCGTGGACACCAAGGGGCACAGACACCTGGATGTTTTCCCAGACGCGTCTCTGGGGAACCGCTCCTCCGCAAACAGGAAGCGACGCCATCCCGATGACGGCCAAGAGGACGCCGTCGCCAGCGTGATCATCTTCCACAGTCTGGCTTCTCTGCTGCCTGAGAGCTACGACGCTGACAAGAGAAGTCTCCGGTAAGAAAGACGCAAGGCTTTGGATCCACTTCTAGCGTTGGTCTCTATCCTGGACTGTCTTCTTTTTGTCAGCGTTCCAAAGCGCCCCGTCATCAACACCCCCGTGGTGAGCATCACCGTGCACGATAACGACGAGCTGCTGCGGCACGCTCTGGACAAACCTATCACGGTGCAGTTCCGCCTGGTCGCCACCGAGGAGCGCTCCAAACCCATCTGCGTCTTCTGGAACCACACCATACTGTCAGCGCGCACGCGTAAAAACCGGCGATTGGGTTAAGTCGATCGTCTTATTGTTTTTTTTTTGTTTTTTTCATGTATCAGAGCTGGAAAGGGCGGCTGGTCTGCAAAGGGCTGTGAGGTGGTCTTTAGGAACAACACTCACATCAGCTGTCAGTGCTATCACATGACCAGCTTCGCCGTGCTCATGGACATCTCCAGGAGAGAGGTATGACGCGCTCTTCCCCACCTGCTGATATTTGTGACTGAGGGTGTTGTTCGTGTCAGAATGGCGAGATCTTACCGGTCAAAGTCCTGACCTGGAGCACTGTCGGTGTCACGCTGGGCTTCCTCTTCCTCACCGCCGTCTTCCTGCTGTGCCTGCGAGCCATGCGGAGCAACAAGACCAGCATCATGAACAACGGAGCCATCGCCCTCCTCCTCTCCGAGCTGGTCTTCATCCTGGGAATCAACCAGGCCGACAACCCGGTAATCATCTTGTTTGTGTCGCTTTGAAAGCTCGTCTTTGTCTTCCAACGTCTGCGGTCTCCCGCTGCAGTTCTTGTGCACGGTCATCGCCATCCTGCTGCACTTCTTCTACCTGTGCACCTTCTCGTGGCTCTTCCTGGAGAGCCTGCACGCGTACCGCATGATCAGCGAAGTGCGAGACATCAACTACGGCCCCATGAGGTTCTACTATCTGATAGGATGGGGGGTGCCTGCCTTCGTTACAGGTCCGAAACCGACGACGATCATAGACGACGTCTCCAATAACTCCTCGCTTCTAACTCCTGCTTGGTGTCCGCAGGTCTGGCAGTGGGACTGGATCCCGAAGGCTACGGAAACCCAGACTTCTGCTGGCTGTCCATGTACGACACGCTCATCTGGAGCTTTGCCGGGCCCATCGCCATGGTGGTGTCGGTGAGTAGCGGCGCAGTCTTCTGATTCTTCTCCACTGTCCAGACGGAGAAGCAGTATTGATGCATTTGAGATGTTTGTGTGTGCAGATGAACATCTTCCTCAACATCCTGTCGTCCAAAGCGTCCTGCTCACTGAGACGCCACAGCTTGGACAAGAAGGAGCCTCGTGTGTGAGTTCCAACTCTAATTTAATTCCACTTGGATCCACAAGTGTTTGGAGATGATCGGGGTTTTTATGTTGGACACTCGGCCAATCCTATTTTTATTTTCAAGCCGTTTTCGCTGTGTTTAATGAACATGGGAGCTTAAAATGGCAAAGCTAGCAAAAAAGCCGACACGTTTGTTCCTCGTGACCAAAAATGTCCCATTGAAAACCATTGAAAATGTCATTTTTGTTTCCACATTTATCTTAACATCAACTAACTTGTGTTTTGCGTTGTTATTTTTCAGCATTGTTTTTAAAACAGTGGCGCTACAATATTTACTGTAAACATACCAGCCTTTCAAGGGTTATAATCCTCAAAAGAGAATTCATATTTGATATGAACTTTAGGTTCAAGTCGTTTTAAAAGACTGACTCATAATGTGGAAAAAAGCATCCTGTATAAAATATTTTTGCAGCAGTTTTTGGGAACCTGACATTTTTTTATATCAGTATTACTATTATATACTGTTCATATAAGGGGTGTCCAAAGTGTGGCCCTGGGGCCATTTTTATTGGCCTTTGTCACATTTTAAAAAGATAATATCAGTAGAAAACAACAGCAAAAATGGAAAATTCAGTCTTAATTTTACAAGAATAAAGTCAAAATATTAAGAGAAAAAAGTTTTACGAGAGCAATTTAGGAGCATAAAGTTGAAATGAGGTTAAAGAAAAAGATGTTGTTTTTTTTAATCGGAATATGAGAAACAAACAAAACACCAAATACATTCTTGGCAAATTAGTTTACCGAAAAAGTTCAAATTTGTAAGTCATGATCACAAGAAGAAGAAAGTTGAAATGGTTGGAAAATGTAATTGAAAAAACAACAGCAGAAATTGGAAAAAAAAAAATCTGTAATTTTATGAGAATAAAGTCAAAATAATAACAGAAAAAAGTTGAGAAAAAAGTTGCAATTTTATGAGAATAAATGTTTAATAGTATGACAAAAAAAATGTCATTTTAGTAGCATAAAGATGAAATATTAAAGAAAAATACTTTTTTTAAAAAGTCATACTTTTTTTAAACAAACAAAAAGTTGTACATTTTTGAAAATGTTTTTTTAAAAAGTTCTAATATTATGGCAAGAAAGTCATAATACTACAAAAACAAAATGAAGAAAGTTAAAATATGTGGAAAAGCATTTTTTATTGAAATATATGTAAATTGTTAGCATATCTTCACGTTGCTTTATAAAATATCAAAGTGGCAAAATTGCATCCATTTTTCACTATGTGGCCCTCGCTGGAACACGTTTGGACACCCCTGGTCTTTGTGATTAGATATTATATTACTAATATTATAAAAAAATATTTTACATTTAGTAAATATGATAAAATGATTGATGTTATTATTAATATTATTTATATTACGATTATATAGGCAGAGAGAGATATCATTGGAATATTAATCTATGATCTGTTGATAGCTTTTTTTGGGAATCTGACGTTTTTTGTCCTGAGGACCTTGCGTTTGAAGTGTTTTTTAAAAATGTGACACTGTAGAAAAAAATAGCAACACATGAAAATCAATGTTGCTGCTAGTCAAAAACACAGCTCACATCCTTGATATTATTTTATGGAATTTTTTGTTGTTGTTTGTCAATTTAAATAAATAAATAAATAAAAAATACCAGAGTTATGTAATCACGTAACCCCCGGCATATAATTCCTATTTGAAAGTAACCTTCAAGCTGAAGAACATTAAAAATGTTCCTATATGACGTTTCTATGGTGTTTTTTGGGGGCGAAGCTGACGTTTTTTGTCATTTAGGATGTCAAGAGTGAGGTTCCTTGTTGTTTGTTGTGTATCTGATGGATTGTTAATGAGGTAACTTGACGATAACCACGCAAGTGTACTGTAAAAACGCAGATGCAGACATGAATAATTACATAGATAAATAGCTACATAGATAAATAGTGACGTGGCTGATCTTGTGCAGGTCTGGCCTGAAGACAGCAGGGGGCGTCCTCTTCCTGGTTTCAGTCACATGCTTCCTGGCTTTGCTGTCAGTCAACAGTGACATGATCATCTTCCATTACTTGTTTGCTGGATTCAACTGTGTGCAGGTGAGCCCCGCAGCTACACTGACTGTGTTATCATGATATTATTATTATTATTATTATAATTATTGTTATTATTATTATTATTATGCCGACGTCATTATTCGTGTGTGGTTGGACTTTTTAAACTTGCTTCGTCATCATCCAGGGTCCCTTCATCTTCTTCTTCCGCATCGTCTTCAGTAAGGAGGCCAGGAAGGCCATGAAGTACTGCTGTGGACGCAAGCACCCTGATCACATGATCAAGTCCAAATCCTCTGTGAGTCCCTCTCCGCTCGCTCGCTCGCTCGCTCACATGCTCCCTTGGGTCTCCATGGAAACACACACACACACACACACACACACACACGGAATGAAAACTTGTTTAGCCAGATACTTGATTGATGCTGAAGGAAACAGCTCACATTTTTGCGGAAGATTCCTCAAAGTAACACTTTTCACATATAGACGATCTTTGATTAGCTTTTTTTTTTTTGCATTAGGTCCTCAAAAAGAGCAGAGTGCTTCTGTCATATAGAGGATCTTTGACTAGAGTTTTTGCAGTCAGTATTTAAAATCCAGCAGACTGCTCCCGTAACATAGAGGATCTTTGACGAGCATTTTTAGGGTCGTTATTTAACAACAGCAGAGCGCTCCTTTGATTATATCAGATCTTTGACTGGTGTTTTTGCAGTCGGTCTTTAAAAACAGCAAAACACCCCTACTGAATAGAAGATCTTTGACTAGGACTTGCTCTTGTCATGAAGAGGATCTTTGGGTTGAGTTTCTGCAGTAGTTATATAACATCAACAGACGGCTTCTGTGCCATAGAGGATCTTTGACCAGCATTTTTGCAGCAGGTCTTCAAAACAGCAAAGCACTCCTGTCATATAAAGGATCTTTGACCAGAGTTTTTGCAGTATGTGTGTAAAATCAGCAGTGCCCCTGTAATAGAGGACCTTTGACTAGAGTTTTTGCTCTTGGCCCATAAAGACAGCAAGCGCTCCTGTCATATAAAGGATCTTTGACTGGCATTTTCACAGTACAGCCTTAAAACCAGCAACGCGCTCCTGTTTTAGAGAAGATCTTTGACTGGACTCTGGCCGCAGAGCAGAGAGCTCCTGTCTCATAGAGGATCTTTGACTAGTGTTTTTACATTGCAGCCTTAAAGACAGCAAAGCACTCTGTCATATAAAGGATCTTTGACTAGCGTTTTTGCAGTAGAGCCTTAAAATCAGCAGAGCGGACCTGTTAGAGGATCTTTGACTCGTGTTTTTGCAGTAGGTCTTTAAAGCAGCAAAGCACTCCTGTCATATTGAAGATCTTTGACTAGCATTTTTACAGTAGAGCCTTAATGTCAGCAACGTGCTCCTGTTTTATAGAAGATCTTTGACTAGAGTCTTTGTAACAGGTATTTCAAATCAGCAGATGACTCCTGTGACATAGAGGATCTTTGACTAGTGTGTTTGCAGTCATTTATAAACAGCAAAGTGCTCCTGTGATATAGAAGATCTTTGACTGGTGTTTTTGCAGTAGGTCTTTCAAGACAGCAGTGCAGAGCACCGCTGTCTAGTAGAGGATCTTTGACTAGTGTTTTTGCAGTAGGCATTAAAGAACAGCAGAGCTCCTGTCACATGCAGGATCTTTGACCAGACTTTTGCAGGAGGTGCTTAAGGACAGCAGAGCACCTCTGTCACATAGAGGATCTTTGACTTGTGTTTTTGGAGTAGGTCCGTAAAAACCAGCAGAGTGCTCCTGTCACCTAGAGGATCTTTGACTAGCTTTCTGACTTTATTGAAACTGGAGACGTTATTTCCATGGTGAAGAATAAAGTGTTTTTTGGAAGTGACGTTTGAGCATTTGTGACGGTCGTACAAGTGTAAGAAGAAGTCAACCTCCGTGTAGTAAAACCGCAATCAAGTCAAGGTGTTGACCCGTACAAGTTTAGCAGGCATATTTCTCCTAGCTTTGAGCGCTAAAAGGCGTCCTCGTGTGTGCCAGCAGAGCTACAAATGCAACAGCAACTACACGGACGGCAAGTTGTACCACCTTCCCTTCGGCGAGTCCAGCGTGTCTCTGAACGGCACCATGCACAGCGCCAAGAGTCAGCACAGCTACGTGCCCTTCATGCTGAGGTCAGGAAGCCATGAAGAGGCGTCTCTCCGCCCGCGTCAGCAGCACCGTTAAAAGCTTTCCCGTCTTCTTTTTAGGGACGACGGCCTGAGCACCAGCCAGGCGCACATCGCCCTCAACGACCACACGTCGCTTTTCCATGAAAACAACCAGCAGGTGGACGACGGTACGTCGGCGCCTCCGGGCCTCGGGCTTCTTCACTCGTCATCCTTTCACTGCATCGCTGTCGTCTGCGCACAGATCACGACAGCGACTCGGACAGCGACCTGTCCCTGGAGGACGACCAGAGCGGCTCCTACGCCTCCACGCACTCCTCTGACAGCGAGGACGAGGAGGGTCCCCTCCCTCCGCACGAATGCTGGGAAAACCTGGCGTCCAATGGCGCCAAGAGGCCGCAGGCATACGGTACGTCACTACGTTGGGTGCGCTCGCAGTACCGCAGCTGCAACAAAAACAAAGATAAGAATGTAAGTATGATGGAGTATGTTTAGCATTGGCTAAAAATCCTTGAACATTTTTTAAAAGGGCTGGAAAGTGACATTTTACTGAATATACTTGTTGTTTTGTAAATGTTCTTTTTTTAAGCAGAAGCCACAAAACTCTCTGCGCCAAATTGTGTAGATCACGGGTGTCCAAAGTGTGGCCCGGGAGCCATTTGCGGCCCGCAGCCGTGATTTTATCGGCCCGCAGCACAGTCTAAAAATGTAATTTAACGAGGAAACTTAAAAAGAAAAAACAACAGCAGCAAAAATCCATCAAAAGTCCAAATATTAAGAAAAGAGTTGCAATCTAGCAAGGAAAAAAAGCCATAATTTCACAAGAATAATAGAATGAGGAAAATGTCATTTTAGTAGCATGAAGTTGAAATATGAAAGAAAAAAGTTTTTTTTTTACTTTAAAAAAACAATGAATAAAGTTGTCATTTTTGGAAACTTATGTTGAAGGAAAATGTATAACATGGAAATAAAATCCAAATATTAGGAGAGGAAAATATATAAAATATTGGGAAAATTATACAAAATAAATCAACAGCAGAAATGTCAAAATATTAAGAGAAAAAAATCGTTTTCTAATTAGACAAAAGTTGTAAAATGAGGAAAAATATCATTTTAGTAACAATGTTGAAGTAAAAAAAAAATACATTGTTGTTTTAAAAGATATAAAGTTATAATTACGAGGAGAAAATTTACAAGAGGAAAGCTGAAATGAAATAGTTGGAAAAACAAACAAAAACAGCCGAGATGGAAAAAAAACAGCTGTAATTTTACGGGAGTTAAGTTAAAATATAAAAAAAAAAGAACAAAAGTAGCAATTTTACAAGAATAAACTTGTATTATTATGGAAAAAACATTTTTAGTAGCATTTCACCCATCTTCCAAAGTGAAATGCAGTTTTTTTAAGCCACATATGCTGAAGATTCTGAGCACAGCTCCATGTGTTGCTTGACGTTGCTCTTCCAAAACATGCAAGTTACACGAGATCACGTCTCCTCCGAGCATCTTCCTGCTGGAAGATGTTGAGTAAACTGACGTGGAAGACTGCGCCCCCCGCTGGATTCATAGCCGCCGCTCACTTTTTCCCCTGCAGAGAGCGCCATCACACCACTTTTTATTTAAAAAGAGATTATTTTCATTTAAAATTCCAAACCACAAATAGTGTCATGTTTAACACCGTTTTTATTCATATTGTCTCCATTATTTATTCTTTTTATGATGAATTAAACTCAGCCATAACCTTGAAAAGGAAGAGCAGTAAAAAGGAAATACTTTTGGATGTATTTTATGAATGATTACCCCATAAGATGTCCTGTTGTGATGGTAATGTGGTGTTCAGAGGGTCGAATGTGCTGGCCTGCACATCCCACAGAGCCGACCGACGCAGACAGACCGAAGGTGACTCTTGAGCAGGGCCTCCCCAGCACGCCTTCGGATGAGCGGATGCAGGATGCCGTCACGGTGCTGCTGCCCAACCTCAACGCCCACCCTCACAAAGGTGGGGAACGCTCCCAGCCGCCGCCGCGTGCCGCAGCTGCTCTCGAGCGTCACCTTTAACCTCCACGTCACGTTGCTCCCGGCAGGGATCCTAAAGAGAAAGCAGCTCTCTCCCATCATCGAGAGGAACGGCTTCAACCGCACCCACGACGAACTGTGTGACGGCGCCCGGGGCCCGGCGTCCCCTCAGGGCTCGTCCTGTAGCGAGCGGCGGGTTAAAGGCGGCCTGAACGGCGTGGCCATGAGCATCAAGGCGGGGACGGTGGACGGCGACTCGTCGGGATCGGAGTGAGTATTCAGCGTCCTGTCCAGGTGTCCGCTCTTGTCTTAATGGTGTGTCTCTGTCCTCACTGGTTACTGTCTTCCCTCTCATTGGACGCATTGTAGCGCACTAGCTGGACAAAAGTATTGAGACGCACCGCCACATTTAATCCCCTCAGTTCTGTTTTTATGTGTTTATTTAAGTTTTTTTTTTAATTTTTATTATTATTTTGTTTTGTTTCTTCATTTCTTTCTTCATTTCCAAAATTAATGGATTAAAAAAAAAAAGTGTTTTACTTTTAAAAATAAAATAAAAATTGATCTATATATTTTAAATGTTATTACATTTTTCAAAAATAGTATTATGTAGTAATACTATATATATATATATATATATATATATATATATATATATAATTTATTTATTTATTTAAAACTTGTTTTATTATGAATTTTTATTTATGAATATAAAAATATATTTTTTATTCTGTTTTATTTTTCAAAAATAAAATTAGAAAATGTAAAAAATTAAATAACATTATTATTTTATTTACTTCTGTTTTTAGATATATTTAAAGATATATAATAGCTATACATATAACTATATAAAATATACATATATATACATATATATACATATATATATATACTAATGATGCACTATTGGTGTAAAAAGATGATTGATGAATTGTTTGTGCTCATAAAACTAATCTGCCTTTTTCTGTCTCCTCTGCTTTTACAAAATATCACATGAAGGTTTTTATTCTTTAATTTCATCCCATGAAGCGCTCATCATCTGGAGTCTTCTCGTGTGTGTGTGCGTGTGTGTGTGTGTGTGCGTGTGTGGTTCATCGTTCCTTGTTTGGTTTTTCTTTGTGTTGCTGCTCGTCCATCACCATCTTGTGTTTTTTTTTCCCAGCAGCCACTGCAACACCTCCATGTGAGCCCCCTTCCTCGCCCCGGGAGTTTCCCTGTGAAAGACTTTTTTATAAAAATAAAAAATAAAAAAAAGTAATGTGCGCGTGTGTGTGCGTGTGTGTGTGCGTGTGCCAAACGTCAGCAGTCTCCCTTTACAGACATTGTTTTGTTTACATACTTGAATTTTGTTTTGTTTTTTAAATGCACTTTTTGTTTCATTTGCTGCCCTAATTTCATTATTTGTTTCCTTATTTTAGTGTATTTGTGTTCCAGTGTTTATATTTTGTGGAACAATAAAGTTGTCATTCAGGGAAGGTTGAGCTAAAACTACTTTGTAACGTGTCTGGACTGCGCTCAGTGTGTGCGTGTGTGTGTGTGTGTGTGTGTGTGCGTGTCAGAGCCAACAATCAAGTGAAGGTTATTATGTGTGACACAAAAAAATGTACATTTCTATGGACTTTCAGCTCTCTATCGCTCTTTTTTGTTGTTTTTGTATTGACGTGAGAGGAGAGGACGCGTTTCCGTCCAAGAATTAACAGCCGTGTTTTTATAGGTTAGCCGTGGCGCGTTTGTACAATAATACAGTACACGATGAATACTTGCTGTGTAATCTATTTCTACTGTACAGTGTGGCCTGTAAAAATGGAAGTAAATATGTAAACTTGTTTGTAGGGACGGATCACTCGCTTTGTTTCATGAATTTTCATGTCTTTTCATTGCAACGCCAACAGAAAAGCTGAAAAGAATTTACATCTGTGCCACGTGTCTTCTTTTCAACCTTCTGCACATTCTCCAGTCTTCTGCCCCCCCACCGCTGCACACAAAGCGGTGACATTTTGTCCCAACACGCACCCCGACTGTGTTGTCTGTGCTATTAGTTTTCTGACAAGTACGCCACGTGGTGGCGCCGTTATTAACTCCCAAAGTGTGAAAAAAAGCATAACAGCCACTGTCGTTTTAGGGTGTTCACACGCACACATTTGACCTTAAAGCACAAAAACTTCATACATACAAAATGTTTCATTTAAAAACTGCATTTTGTGTTGAGTTGACTGTTGTCATTGACTGATATTTACTTTTGTTTGATGATCTGAAACACTGAAGTGTGACAAACATGCAACCAAAAAGAAATCAGGAAGGGGGCCAACACTGCATGTTAGTGTTTTTATACCTTTAAGGGGTCCGTTTTTTAAAACTACTTGAGCCTGAAATGTAACGTTTTAGTGGTTTTAGCAGTTTAAAGATGAAAAATCCCCAAAATACACGTCAGGGAGTATTTACTATTCTTATTACTCATTTATTCATCATGCTTTATTTTGTTTTGTAGTGTCAAATTTAAAAAAAAAAAAACACTTGATGTCCTCAGGCCAAAAAATGTCCACTTCTCAAAAACTGCAGTAAAAATATATATGTTCATATTTTTTCCACTTTTAACAGGTTCTGTTTTTTTTTTTTTTTAACTTCTTCAGCCTGAAATGTAACGCTTTGCGGGTTTTAGCCCTTTTAAGGTTAGTATGTTTACTCTGCTGTTTTTTATTGGGGAAAAAAAATCCACAAAATACATTTCAAGGAGGATTTACTATTAGTATTACTTATTTTCCATGCATTATTATTTTTCTCTAATGTCAGATTAAAAACAAAAAATTCACATGACGTCCTCAGGCCTTAAAATCTCTACTTCCTAAAAACTGCTGTAAAAATATCTCATTTGAATATTTTTTTTTACTTGAAAAAAGTTTAATCTTAAAACGTAGTGTCATGTAAAATGCAATGTTTTGGGGGTTTTAGCTCCTTAAAGGCTAAGATGTTTACGCCACTGTTTTTGTTCATAAAAAAATACATAAAGTACATTTCAAGATGAATTTTTTATTATAATTTATATTTTATGCATTTTTTGGTGTCAGATTAAAAGCAAAACAAAAAAAAACAGCTCAGGCCCAAAAAATTCCACTTCCTGAAAACTGTCCTAAAAAATATAAAATTTGAAATGTTTTTGAAAGAGTTTTTTTTTTTAATAGTCCAGCCTGAAATGTAATGTTTTTGGGGGTTTTAGGTCTTCAAAGATGTTTACTCTGCTGTTTATTTTTCTATTTTAAAAGTATTTAAGTATTTGCGATACTTATTTATGTTTTATGCATTCTTAAAAAAAAAAAATTAAACCTGACGCCCCCAGGCCAAAAATGTCCGCTTCTCAAAAACTGCAGGAAAAAAAGTTTTTTTTGCAAGGGAGGGGGGTTACGTTAAACGGGCCAGTCTTTTAAAACTACTTTAGCCTGAAATGTCATGTTTGGGGGTTTTAGACCTTTTTAAGTATGTTTACTCCAATGTTTATTGTTTTTATTCAAACAAAATACATAAAATACATTTCAAGGAATATTTACCAGTCCTTATTTTTTATGCATTATTTTTCCGTAATGTCAAATTTAAAAAACACCTCAGATGACGTCCTCAGGCCAAAAAATGTGTGCTTCCTAAAAACTGCCTTAAAAATATAGATTTTTTTTTTTTTTACTTAAAAAAAAAAAAGTCTTTTAAAACAACTTTAGCCTGAAATGTAATGTTTTGGGGGTTTTAGCTCTTTAAAAATGAGTATGTTTACTCCACTGTTTATTATTTGTTATTTTTCATGCGTTGTTATTTTTTTCCAAGGTCAGATACAAAAAAGTCAGTCTTTTAAAACGACTTCAACCTGAAGTATTCATCGTATTTTTAACCCTTTAGAGAACGATAATGTTCCATACCTCTGCTGTTAAATTAAAAACACACATACCTCCAAAAATGGCACATGTTCAGTTTTAGTAGCCAGGCATTCTTGCAGAAAACAGCGACAACTGTGAAATTTTGCTGCATGCTTTGAATAGGAAAAAGTAACGCCATCTGGTGGCCAAATATAAAAATGAGCAACTGAAAAGCAGTGATTGAACTCGTACGGGTCCCGTATATGTGTACATCTACTTATATAAGTATGCACAGTATATCTCCATGCAAGTCGGCACAGAGGTCACCTCCAGCTGACACCCTGAGGAGCATGTCGGGTCAGGACGTGAAAGCGCGACACAGCGATTTACCACATGACGTGATGCGATTATGCTCCTCATCATCTTTTATGAGCGTCCATTCGCTTTCTTTCCTCTGCTTTCACAGGCGGCCTTTTGTGCTCATCAAAGCATATCTACAAATTAACATGGCGGGCGTTCCACTGCACACGCTCGTGACCTTGGCAACCAGACACAAGACGTCTTACGTCGTTTCATTGACAGGGAATATTGGTTTTAAACTTCATCTTATAGGAAAAAAAGTACTTTCCTGATGGCAAAGAGGTATCATTTGTTCATTACGAATATTTTAGTGACCTCATTTGCATGAAAGAAGACCAAACTGAACGATTAGCAAACATTCCAGCTACAAGGGCGCTGATGCGTGCCTCTTTGGGAATTTCCATCATCAATTTTCATTCAGTGTTTAAGAGGAAAAAAAAGATAATATTGAAAATAAATCAGATTGTCTCATTTTTATTGGGCCGTGCGGTTCCCAATCCAAGTGCTGAATTCATTTCAGTCGCTTGTTTTTCACTGAGCGTTCCGCGCAAGTTCATTTCCAACGTCAAAACGAAAACCAATAAATATATTGAGTTTTATCCATAAGACTTGGCACTTTTTTTTAAAGGAAAAAACATCTTTAAAGCCATTTTGGTGCTTTGGTGCCTCGTCGAGTGTTCTGACAAATATCTCATAATATCTAATTATACTACATAATTAGTCATAATTACATTTCTCAATTCATTTAATTGATTCGCTTTTCACGAAGCTTCATGTGCAAGTTGATTTCAAACGTAAAAATGTGTTAAATTGCTTATTGGATAAATATATTGATATATATCAATAACACGTGATTTATTTGAACTTTTTATTTTTAATCACAAAAAACAACTTTAAAGCCATTTTGGGTCTCTGGTGCTTCGCCGAAGGACATCCATCCATCCATCCATCCATCCATCCATCCATCCATCCATCTTCTACCACTTATCCGAGGCCCG
Organism: Dunckerocampus dactyliophorus; assembly: GCF_027744805.1. NCBI lineage: Eukaryota > Metazoa > Chordata > Actinopteri > Syngnathiformes > Syngnathidae > Dunckerocampus > Dunckerocampus dactyliophorus. The sequence goes on from NC_072826.1 coordinate 28,237,737, forward strand.
CTCGCGAGGACCGCAGCCTAACCTGAGAAGCCCAGACTTCCTTGTCCCCGGCTACTTCGTCCAGCTCTTCCCGGCGGATCCCGAGGTGTTCCTAGGCCAGTTGGGAGACATAGCCTCTCCGACGTGTCCTGGGTCTTCCCTGAGGCCCCCTACCGGTCGGACGTGCCCTGAACACCTCCCCAGGGAGGCGTCCAGGAGGCATCCAGACCAGATGCCCGAGATACCTCATCTGGATGCTCTCAATGCGAAGGAGCAGCGGTTCTACTCTGAGTTTCTTCCAGCTGACATATCTCGAAGGGAGAGCCTACTCATTTCGGCCGCTTGTACCCGCTTTCGGTCACTACCCAAAGCTCATGACCGTGGTGAGGGTAGGAACGTAGATCGACTGGTAAATTGAGAGCTTTGCCTTTCGGCTCAGCTCTCTCTTCACCACAACGGGCCGATGCGGAGTCCGCATCACCGCAGACGCCGCACCAATCCGCCTGTCCATCTTGCGTTCCATCCGTCCCTCACTCGTGAACAAGACCCTGAGGTACTTAAACTCCTCCACTTGGAGCAGGATCTCATCCCCGACCCGGAAGTGGCACTCCACTCTTTTCCGAGCAAGAACCGTAGACTTGGACTTGGAGGTGCTGATTCTCATCCCGGCCGCGGACCAAACTGACACCGGTCATACAGGGAAGAAACAGCTCAAATGAGGTGGTCCGGTACCCCATATTCCCAGAGTACTCCCCGCAGAATTACATGAGGAACACGGTCGAATGCCTTCTCCAAATCCACAAAACAAATGTAGACTGGTTGGGCAAACCCCCATGCACCCTCAAGGACCCGAGAGACCGAGAGCGTAGAGCTGGCCCACAGTTCCACAGAAAACCACACTGCTCCTCCCGAATCCAAGATTCAACTATCCGGCGGATCCTCCCCTCCAGAACCCTGGAATAGACTTACCAGGGAGGTTGAGAAGTGTGATCCCAAGATACAGTAGTTGGAACACACCCTCCGGTCCCCCTTCTTAAAAAGGGGGACCACCGCCCCCGATGTCCATGTGATGCTGCAGTCTCGTGTCAACCAAGACACCCACAGCATCCATGGCCTTCAGGAACGCCGGGTGGCTCTCATCCACCCTCGGGGCCTTTTGACAACTTCACCCCCAGATATGGGGGAGCCCACCGTGGAGTCCCCAGGCACTGCTTCCTCGTTGGAAGGCGTGTCGGTGGGATTGAGGTCTTCAAAGTATTCTTTACACTGGTCCTCAACATCTCAAGTCAAGGTCAGCAGCACACCATCCCCACCATCCATGGTGTTGATTGTGCACTCCTTCGCCCCCCTGAGACGGCGGCCCGTGGTTCAGAATCTCTTTCAAGACGTCTGGAAGTCGTTCTTCTCCATACTCCTCCCATGTTTGCCTCAGCGACCGCCAGAGGCGCAGACCTGCCGGTACCTGTCAGCTGCCTCCGGAGTCCCATGGGCCAAAAAGGCCCGACAGGACTCCTTCAGCGTGACAGCATCCCTCACCACTGGTGTCCGCCAACGGGTTCTGGGATCACCGCCACGACTGGCACTGACTGTTGCTGCCAACGTGAGCGTTTAAGTCCCCCAGCAGGACAAGGGAATCCCCCGAAGGAACACTCCAAAAAGGGCGGGTACTCTGAACTGCTGCTTGGCGCAGAAGCGCAAACAACAGTCGTTGTTCCTTTTTTTTTTTTTTTAATAAATAGTGTTGGACAAACAAGTACTGAATAATAATATATAATTATACGATACAATAGTTTTTAAATAATGACATTTATTAATTAACATAATAAGCTTTATGTGAAAGTTGATTTCAATCTTGAAAACGAATATTTCTTACCATTACTTATCATTTCTTATCATTACTTACCATTTCTTATCATTACTTACCATTTCTTACCATTACTTATCATTACTTACCATTTCTTATCATTACTTACCATTTCTTATCATTACTTATCATTACTTACCATTTGTTATCATTACTTATCATTTCTTACCATTTTTTATCATTACTTACCATTTCTTACCATTTCTTATCATCACTTACCATTTCTTATCATTACTTATCATTACTTACCATTTCTTATCATTACTTACCATTTCTTACCATTACTTATCATTACTTACCATTTCTTATCATTACTTACCATTTCTTACCATTACTTATCATTACTTACCATTTCTTATCATTACTTACCATTTGTTATCATTACTTATCATTTCTTACCATTTTTTATCATTACTTACCATTTCTTACCATTACTTACCATTTCTTATCATCACTTACCATTTCTTATCATTACTTATCATTACTTACCATTTCTTATCATTACTTATCATTTCTTATCATTACTTATAATTTCTTACCATTACTTACCATTTCTTATTACTTACCATTTCTTACCATTACTTATCATTACTTACCATTTGTTATCATTACTTATCATTTCTTACCATTTCTTATCATTACTTACCATTTCTTACCATTACTTACCATTACTTACCATTTCTTATCATCACTTACCATTTCTTATCATTTCTTATCATTACTTACCATTTCTTATCATTACTTATCATTTCTTATCATTACTTACCATTTCTTACCATTACTTATCATTACTTACCATTTCTTATCATTACTTACCATTTCTTACCATTACTTACCATTTGTTATCATTACTTACCATTTCTTATCATTACTTACCATTTGTTATCATTACTTATCATTTCTTACCATTTTTTATCATTACTTACCATTTCTTACCATTACTTACCATTTCTTATCATCACTTACCATTTCTTATCATTACTTATCATTACTTACCATTTCTTATCATTACTTACCATTTCTTACCATTACTTATCATTACTTACCATTACTTATCATTTCTTATCATTCAATAACTATACTGACATACATCAATAAGACTCATGATTTTTTTGCTTTTTAAATTTTTTTTTAAATTAACAAAAATATTTAAAGCCATTTTGGGACTCACTGAAGAACATCTTTTTTTTTAAGTGTTCTGACCAATTAATAATAATATATAATTACACATAATTAAATGGTATTATAATTGGCTATATGAATTATAACATATTATAATTAGATAATAGATTATAATTAGTTAGTAGTGCACCATTTTTTTGGTGTAAAAATGTAAGTGCCTGCAACAATTTGACCTAAAAATATGAAATACAGCCAATATTTATTTTATTATTATTTCACTTATTTGTTTTTTTTTTTAAGTCAGCAAGTCCAAAAAACACATTTTTGCCAAGGAATTTGACCTTTGATCCCGAGGTGGGGTTCACACGGACTTCACTCATGCAGCCCCCACCCCAAGCCGCACATACAGTATCTTATCTAAAAAAACACATCCATGTACAAGACGTACTGCGCACGCGGGCTCAAGAAAAAACCCCTAGAGTTTGTGTAGGGGGGGGGGGGGAGGTGGGGGGGGATATGGATAACCGAGAAAAAGAAGAAAAAGAAAGCGGAGTGGAGTGTTGAGTCTTGAGATTTGTTGTAACAGATCCTTTTATTTAAAAAAAAAGATGCTTGTATAGATGCAGACATTAAATACAATCTAAAATGTAGATATTTTTTGTTGACAATACTGCAAATGGACTACATTAAAAAGTTGCATCTAGTAACACGTTTCTTTGAAGGACAGACAGGCAATTAGCACGTCAGCTACAGGAGTGGATACAAATAACACACAAACAATAAAACCCCCCCACCTCCTTATAAATTACATCAACTTGTGAGGCAGGAGGCTCCCCCGTTTCATAAATACCACAAAAATACTTCCCACGACCGTCACGTGTGCGTTGGTTTTGAGTTCTTTTCAGTTCGAGTCCTCCAGGCTGCTGTTTTTCCGCTCCGAGCCGCAGTTGCAGAGGCGGACCATGATGCTTTGCAGGCTCGGCTCCACGATGCCCAGCAGGGGCCGCAGGGAGGGGTCGCCGTTCCAGCAGGCCTCCATCAGCTGCCAGCACTCCTCGTCGAAAGAGGACAAGCGCTCGGGTCGGGCACCTGGGGGACGCGTGGGCGGCGATCTGAGTCATCATGGCATTTTTAAAAACAATATGTCTTCTCAAGGGATAATGCGATACAGAACAGGGGTGTCCAAACCTTTCCCAGCGAGGGCCACGTAGTGAAAAATGAAAGGATGCAACTTTGCCGCTTGGATGTTTTGTAAAGCAACGCATGCTAACAAGTTACAGTATTTACACGACATTATTAGCATCAATGTCGCTCTTCTTTTCCCCATTTTTGCTTTTTAAAAAAAACAACAAAAAAAACATTTCCCAATATTTCAACATCTTGTAATATTTTGACTTTATTCCCATAATATCATAACATTTCCCCAACCTCATTTTCTAAGTATTATTTTGCTTTTGCTTCTCATAATATTACAACGTAAAAAGTATTTTTTCTTGAATATTTCAAATCTATGCGACTAACATGACATCATTTATCCTCCTAATATTCCAGGTTTTTCTTGTTAGAGTACGACTTCTTAATACTTTTACTTTGTTTTCGTAAAATTAGCTTTTTCTTCATTTCCGCTGTTGCTTTTTGCCCTCTTAATTTTCCAGCTATTCCAACTTTCTTCTTGACAATTTTCTTCTCTTAATTATGACTTTATTCCCATAATATTTGGACTTTGTCCTCAAAGTATGACAATAAAATATGATCTTTTTCCCCAACCTAATATTCCAAAAATTACAATCTTACAATATTATGATTAAAAAAAAAAAAATCTTGAATATTTCAACTCTGTGCTGCCAAAATGATATCATTTTTCCTCATAATATTACAAGATTTTTCTTAGAAAATTGTGACTTTTTTCTTGTAAATTTTTTACTTGATTCTCATAATTCTGACTTTATTCCCATAATATTTGGACTTTATTCTCAAAATATGATAACTTTTTCCCCAACGTAATGTTCCAAAAATTACAACTTTATTTTGTTTTCTTTGTTTCTTGAATATTTCAACTCTGTGCTACTAAAATGAAATTATTTTTCCTCCTAATATTAGACGTTTTTTCTTAGAAAATTGCGACTTTTTTTCTTGTTAGAGTACAACATTTTTTTCGTAATATTTTTTACTTATTCTCGTAAAATTACAGCTTTTTTGCCCCCCATTTCTGCTGTTGTATTTTTCCTTAATTTTCCAACTATTTTAACTTTCTTCTCATAAATGTTCTTCTCATAATTATGAGTTTATTCCAATAATATTTGGACTTTATTCTCAAAATATACCTTAATATTCCAAAAATGTTGTTGGTTTCTTATATTAGGATTTTTTCTTGAATATTTCAACTCTTTGCTAGTAAAATAAATACAATTTTGACTTGATTCTCGTAAAATTACAGCTCCCCCCCCCCATTTCTGCTATTTTCGCCTAATTTTCCAACCATTTTTAACTTTCTTCTTATACATTTTCCTCTCATAATTATGACTTTATTGCCATAATATTTGGACTTTATTCTCATAATATTACAACTTCCTCCCCAACCGAATTTTCCAATAACGACAACTTAATTTTGTTTTGTTTGTTTCTCATAATACTACGACTTTAAAATAACTATTTTTCAACTCTGTGCTACTAAAATGACATTATTTTTCCTCGCAATATTGCCATTTTTTTCTTGTAAATTTGCAACTTTTTTTCTTGTTAGAATATGACTTTTTTTCTCTTAATATTTTGACTTTATTCTCCTAAAATGGCAGCTTTTCCCCCCATTTCTGCTGTTAGTTAGTTGTTTTTATTTATCTATTTAATATGTGGACATTCTATTCTTTTTCCCCAATCAAATTTTCCAAAACTTTCTTTTGTTTTGTGTTTTTCATAATATTAAAACTTTTTTTAAGTATTTTTTTCTTGAATATTTCAACTTTATGCTACCTAAAATGACGTCACTTTTCCTCGTAATATTGCAACGTTATTCCCATAAAATGCTGACTTTTTCTTCTTAGATTACAGCTTTATTCTCTTAGTATTCTATTTTTCAAATGTGTCCAAAAACGCAGTGTGTGTCCAAAATGCAGTGTGTCCACCCCTGCGATAGAAACTTGGATGTAGTTTAGAGTAGTCAGTGTACAGGTTGTGTAGCCATGCAGAATTCCTATCCAATGAAAGGGAGTCACCATACAGCGTGACGGTGTTGCCCTGAGTGAACCGCAGCTCCCCAGTGCCGCTAGCATTCGTGCAGCCCTGGAACATGAGGTGACCACCACCAGTGTCCGTGTGTTGACTCATTTAGGGATAAGAGTACATCTACAGTATATTGCTGTCCAAGCTGTACACTGACTGCTCTAAAGTGGTGCAGGTTTGCTTCCTCTAAAGAGCCGCGTTTACCTTTTTTCACATGGTTCCACAGCTGGTCCTTGCTGGAGCATTTCTCAAAGGCCTCGGGGAGTTTCACGGAACCAGTGCAGAGGTACCAGAAGAGGATCCCGAAGGCGTAAACGTCGACGGAGTTGTCGTACTTCCCTGCGGAGGTGCAGAGCGCCGTTAACAAGACTTCCGCGCTTCGTGACGCGTTCGCCGACAGCGGCCGTACCCGTGAACAGCTCGGGTGCCATGTGGATGGGGGTGCCCACGATGCTGCCGGACATCATGGCCTCTGGTTTACAGAAGCCCAGGTCGGTGATCTTTGCGCGGTTGTGCTTGTCCAGCTGCAAGGAAGAAAGTGCACGTGCGCGTGTTAGCGACCACACAGCCACGAACAACCGGATCCGTTTTGTTTCCTGCGCCGTGTCTTTCTTTGCACTTACCAGAACATTCTTGAGCTTAATGTCTCTGTGCAAGAGGCCCTGACTGTGCAGGAAGCGGATCCCCTCCACCACATCCAGAGCGATCTGCAGCCTCTCCCGCAGCGACAAGCCAGCCTGGTGTGCAAACAACGTCCAACTTTTAGCAAAGCGCTCAGGGTGGCATCAATGCTCTCCGCTGCACGGGTCACCTTGAGGCCGGTGTAGAGGTCTCTGTGCAGCCGCTCCATGATGAGCAGCACGGCGATGCTGGAGCCCACCCCGTAGGTGTGGTCGATGACGGAGCCGTGCAGGTCCACCAGACGCTCGTGCTTGGGCAGGGTCCTGTGCACAAAGTGTCAGCGCTTGTCAGGGGCCCGGCATTCCTCGCCTCGGCGACACTTTGAGCGACCTCGTGCTAAAAGACGCTCGGGCACAAGACACTCGAGCGGCAAGGGCTGCTTTTCAAAGACCTACGCTCAACTGGTGAACGACTGCTTCATGCTTCTGTGTAGTCACTATTTTATTCTCGTAAAAGGATAGCTTTTTTTCCCCTATTTTAGCTGTTTTTCTTCCCCTTAATTTTCCAACTATTTCAACTTTGTTCAGATATATGCTCTTCTTGTAATTATGACCTTATTGCCGTAACATTTGGACTTGATTCTTATAATATTTGAACTTTTTCCCCAACCGAATTTTCCAATAATGACAACTTTATTTAGTTTTGTTTGTTTGTCATAACATTACGACTTTACAAGAAGTATTTTTTCTTAAATATTTCAACTCTGTGCTACTAAAATGACATTATTTTTCCTCCTAATATTGCCATTTTTTTCTTGTTAGAATATGACTTCTTTCTCTTAATATTTTGAATTTATTCTCCTAAAACTCTCAGTCAAGTTTTTTTTTTTTAATGACCCGTGATGCTTTCGAAGTTCTGCTTGGGGGTTGAGTGTGTGCGGTGCAATTAACCCCCTTCATGGTTCGTTATCAATGCCAATTACATGCAAACGCACTCTGAAAGAGTCCTATGCACACAGAAAATAATGCACAGTAGATCCATGCCGCCTGGCGGGTTGACATTGGCTCCCGTGGATTTCTTTTCCCTGCTTTAAATTTCCTTTTTTAATGTTTTTTTTTTTAAACGTCATTGAATACCAAAGATGTATTTATATGTTTTTGTAATCCCAAACACCTGACCCCAACAACGTTTACTTTTGTTTTTGCTAGAGAAGCAAAAACAGGTGATGACGCAACTCTCCACTAATGCATGCCGCTTTCAGAGCAATGTTAAGCCATAAAAACGGCAGAAGTGCATTCGATCGTGAGCGCTCGGCAGGGATCATGTGACTGGAAGCACCACAGCACAGGAAGGAGGAAGCGAGAGAGCGTGGAGGAGCGTAGCGTTCACAAGGTTACGCATTGTGGGGAAGTTTTAACGCGTGCACACGCACACAAATGTGCGCACATGCGTGAGCATACACATAATTCAGCTCCAAAATTGCAAATAGTTGATGGTGTTATATTTGTAAGTAAATTGCTATTTTGATGTGAATCACCCCCTTTTTACGTTGTGGTATAGTTGTTTAGATACTTGAGCTGTCACAAAAGCAAATAAAAATATGTCACTAAAAAGCTCCCTTTTTTTTAGTTGGGAACTGATATTTTCCTGAAACGTACCCATGTTCCACTGCTGATTACTAAAGAATGGAAAAAGGTAAAAACAAACTTCTTTTTCCTGATGAAAGATGAGAATTCTTTTGGTAGGTTCCATGTCTATATAGTCATACAACACAATATTCTGTGTGCCTTGAAAAATCAGTCAAAATGGTCTAAAATGGCTACTACTGAAGCGTGAAGAATGGCTGGGATTGAATGAGGTAATAACTAATTATAATTGATAAGTAATATTATTAATATCATCATTATGTTAAATCATAGTGAAATTATTTACTAATAACATGCATATTACAGGGTATCAAAAATGGGCCTTTTTGGGGCTTTTTTTTGGGTATGTCTGTTTTTCATTCGCTGGTGCTCTTGGAAGGTAACCCTGGTAAGTAGCCTGGCTCTACTGTGCAAACAAAATCAAGTTAATTTTTTTTATTTTATTACAATAAAAATAAAATTAAATCACATTACATTTGTTGTTTATTTACTTTTTATTTGTTATATTTTATTAATGAATTCAATAGTGAATTGTAATATTTCATAATATTATCATCATATTTAAGCACAGTGAGATATATACAAATATATATGAGGATTATATGAGGATTATAGGGTATCAAAAATTGGCCTTTTATGGGTATGTCTGTTATCGCCATTTATTAATCGTGTGTCTTCACGTTAAAGACAAAAAAATAATTTTAATTAAATCTTTTTATATTTTATTGAAGCGATAATAAAAGCCTAGACCTCCCTGTCCCCGGCGACTACGTCCAGCTCCTCGAGGCGGACCCCGAGGCGTTCCCAGGCCAGTTTACAGACATAGTCTCTCCAACGTGTCCTGGGTCTTCCCCAAGGTCTCCTACCGGTTGGACATGCCCGAGCCACCTCATCCGGTGCCTCTCAATGCAGGAGCAGCGGTTCTACTCCGAGTTTCTCAGTGCTTCTCACCTTATCTCTAAGGGAGAGCTCAGCCACCCTACGGAGAAAACTCATTTCGGCCGCTTATACCTGCGATCTTGTCTTTTCGGTCACTACCCAGAGCTCATGACCGTAGGTGAGGGTAGGAATGTAGATCGACCGGTAAATTCAGAGCTTTGACTTTCGGCTCAGCTCTCTCTTCACCACAACAGACCGATGTAGAGTCTGCATCACTGCAGATGCTGCACCAATCCGCCTGTCAATCTCGTGTTCCATCTTACCCTAACTTGTGAACAAGACCCCGAGGTACTTAAACTCCTCCATTTGGAGCAGGATCTCATCCCCGGCCCAGAGACGGCACGCCACCCTTTTCCGGGCAAGAACTATGGACTCGGACTTGGAAGTGCTGATTCTGATCACGGCCGCATCACACTCTGCTGCAAACCGATCCAGTGAGAGCTGAAGGTCACGGCCCGATGACGCCAGCAGGACCACATCATCCGCAAAAAGCAGAGACCCAACCCTGCAGTCTCTTGTCTCTTATATACAGTAGTTTATACATTTGTATATATTATTTTTTAATGAATTCATTCACTTGAATTGTAAAATGTAATAATATTATCATCATATTAAACCATAGTGAAATTATTTATTAATTATATGCATATTATAGACTATCAAAAATAGGCCTTTTTGGTCAGTTTTTGGCCATTTGCTAGGGAACATCCCCCCTTTGAGTAGCGTGGCTCCACTGCAAAGACAACCAAAATTTAAAAGTTCAATTAACATTTTTTTAAATTTTATTCAAATTCAAATCAAATTTAAGAATTTACTTTAATTTTTGTCATTGTGTATTATTTTTATGAATTGATTAAATTGTCAATTGTAATATTTTATATTATCATTATATTCCATCACAGTGAAATTATTTACAATTATGCATCCATCCATTTTCTATACCGCTTGTCTGCATGCTGGAGCCTATCCCAGCTGACTTTGGGCGACAGGTGGGGTACACCCTGGACTGGTCGCCAGCCAATCGCAGTACAATTATGCATGTTATAGGATATTCATATTTTGAGGGCTTTTTCCATTATTTGTGGATTTTGGCCATACACGGGGGGGTCCTGGACCACAACCCACTTAAATAATAGAATCAACTGTACTAGAAGATGACCAACTACAGCCTTCATCTGCACAATGTTTGATTTGATATTTTTAAAATGTATTTTTTGGGAGGTACACTTAAGCAACATGAGAGGGGGAGGGGCGTGCCCGCTCAGCATGCGTTGGTGCGTGGACTTGCACAGCCTCGGACGTCACCGACTCACCTCGTGTAGTGAAACTCCAAAGCGAGGTCATTCCAGTGTTTATCATCAGGAGGCACCACAGACTTCAGGGCACATGGGTAGTGGCCCCCCCAGCTGTCACACAAGTACACAACTCCATACTGGCCCCGCCCCAACTCCCGGCCCATCTTGGGTTTGCCTGTTGGACAACAAACAACAATCGGTGCCTCAGATGTGTTTTCCTGGTGTTTGCGAGTCAGAGCCTCTGTACGACCATGTGGCGACTCACCATGCAGCAGCACGTCTCGGAGGGAGCGGCTCTCCAAGGAGAGGCGGGCGAGTCGAGGCGCGTGGTCCTTCCTCACGCGCAGCCACAGGTCCTCGGTGCGCTCCAGCCGCCCCGTGTGGCCCTCCTCCAGCTGCACACAGCCAGCCTCATGGTTAGCATACAAGGACCTTTATTCATTCATCAAGTTCTTCCCGGGGAAAAGACGCCGCCACGTTCGTTGGCCCCGGTCGGTTCTAAATGATCGTAATCGCCATAGAAACGGTCGTCAAGGGCGACCGGCCTCCGTTTCTCAGCGAGCAGCTTTGACCTCGCTGACGTCGCAGTCGTTTGTCAAACTAATAAATGTAAATTTCCTCCTGGCCAACGCAAACTAAGCCTGTGATGGATGTTTTCCCCCAGCAGACCCACCATAAATCCACGTCTGTCCGAGTTTTTTCCCTCCTACAGGTTCCCACCAGTCTTGTGGCGGAACCTCAAAGTCGGCATGAGAGCGTCCGTAGAGCCAAGTTCACACGGCGATGCACAGCAGTGTTCCGACGATGCAACCCTGAGAACCCTTTTTCATGGAGTCAGTCCGTGCAAGAGCATGCATCATCATCAGCATCGGGACACTCCAAAAGTCTTCATGACCACGAGTAGTCTGCCAGGTCGCCCCGGCGCCTGCCCTCAACCGCCACCCAGTATGCAATGCACCGGACCTTTATGCTTGCCCCTGCAGCAACACGTGATTGCAGTTGTTGCTGCTAAGGGTGGCCCAACCAGTTATTAGGTTCAGGTTTTTTCTGGACTCACACTAAGACATTGGGCGAGGAGCTTGGTCATCCAGGAGGAGCTCAGAGTAGAGCCGCTGCTCCTTCACATTGAGGAGGCGTCCATTTGTTATGGGCATGCCCAGCCAGGAGGAGGCCCCGGGGCAGACCTGGGACACGCTGGAGGGATTATGTCTCAAAAATGGATGGATGGATAGCACCTGCCTCGTATCGGAATGACGTTCTGGCGCCCTTACAGCAAAAGACTTGTTTGTTGTAAAACAGATGAGCTGGTACGAAATGGGATGCGGCACTTTGCACGGCCATCTATCTCATGTACAGCACAGCACGCCGCTGTGATTTCCGACACCTCCATGATACCACAGCTCGGCTGCTTTCTATTATTCACTTGCTGCTCTCACTGACACGACCACATCAGGTCACCCTCCACAAGTTGACTTGGCCGATGGTTCGATGTGTTGCCATCATGACGTTGCTAACGAGCCACGCGGTCGCTCATGAGACGATGACGCCACGCGCAAATTGATTTATCAGGCCAAATCAAAGAGGCAGATGCAGCTATTTCAATATTTGAGGGCCTAATCAATTCAGGCAAGCGGGAGGAAGTGGGGGGGGGGGGGGGGGGGGGGGGGGGGGCGGCTGATTGACAAACCACGAGTGGTGCGGAACAGCTGCTGACTGACATACAGTGATGTGGCGGAGCTGCCGATCAGCAGACAATGGACGTTACGCTTACACAGTGAACAAGATGTTCTCAATAACTCGTGCGTACTTGGGAGCAAAACGACCATCCAATAATCCTTCACATGCTCATCAAAAGGGTCAGAGGCAACGCTGCCTTCCAAGGAAGTCTGGAGGGTTTAGTGCAGGGGTGTCCTACAGCCCTAAGGTGCAAACACCCCCAGGCCGCACTTTGGACACCCCTGCTTTATTATTCACCGACTGACTGAAGACGGCAGAATCACGAGGCGTTGTGATGGTAATTATTTAGGGTTTTTTGCAGTAAATGAAAAGGCTGTCATGACTTGTTAGGCTGACTCTTGTGATTCGGTACTCTGGTCCAGACATAAAAAAATTAAATTAAATTGACTTAATTGGGCGGTTTTCGTGACATAATACAGAAAGCACCACAAATATTTCAAAGCAAAATGTGGTCTGGTGGGTTGAATTCTGACATTTACAACATTTATTGAAATACACTTTTAAAGACTGCCATTAGCACACAGAGAGAGAGAGAGAGAGAGAGATATAAGCCATCACAACCAACACATTTTCTTTTCCATTAATGTCATTTTCTTACTAAACAAAAAAATAAATTACTTTCTTACGAAATTACAACTTTTAAAAAATCTGAAAATTATAAACTTTTTTTTCAATTTATTTTTTCTTGGTGTAATTATATTTTTTTCTCATAAAATTACGACTTTTTTGTTGTAATATTACAACTTTCTTCGTGAAATTAAAAACATTTTTTAATCAGACATCTGTCGCATCTGTCATCAAACTTAAAAGGGAAGTTCCCTATTTTCTAGTTTTCAACTGTAACAGACAGCATCTAACTTCTTTTTACACTTGTAGGACCGCTGAGAATGTCAACGAGAGCAACGCATGAGGTCAACTCGCCTTCAGCTGCTTTTCTATTGCACTTCCCTTCATGACGTTTGTCTGCCACGCAGTAGTGTGGTGACTTTCATTATTTTGTTGAATTATACAGAGGTTAACTTCTTTTTACACTTACAATGCCATTTATTAAAAAAAAGTAAAAACATTTTTTAATCAGATTTTGTTTTTTTTTACAACTTTTTTCTTATTTATTATTTGTCATGTTTTGTAATCTGTGCACGCTGTTGACTGTCATTTTAACATTGGTCCGTGCAGCGTTCACATTTGAGCTCAAGTGAACTGAACTGAACCAGCGGAAATGGTAGAATTAAATAAGCTCTGCTTCTTCCTACTCCTTTTCGGACATGAGGCATTATGTAAACCATTGTAACTTGCTTGAAATAAAGTAAACCATTAATGTTACCTTAATGAATTATTATTTAGGTGTCTGTTGTGGATGAAGTCGTTACATTTGCGGAAAAGTGAGTAAAAAATAAAACTAACCTGGCGCAAGGATGCCGCGAAGGCCTCATGGGAGCTGTTCAGACGTGTTCTGAACTGGGAGCAGATGCTTCGGGCCAGTTTGGCGGCGCTGAGACTTTCGATGGCGTCCTGAGCCACTTTGCGCTTCCACTCAGGCGTGATGGCGGGGGGGGTGACGAACGTTATCCTGTGGATGATCTGGGGGAGACGCATCATTAGCTGAGAGTGCCTGCCAACTCTCAGCGCAGACGGTTTACCTGTTTGATCTGCTCCCAGACGAGTCGCGTGACAGAGGATCCCGAATGGAAGGTGACTTCCACGTGATAGGCGGCGTTTAGTAGCTGCAAGAAGCAAACGTACAGGGATATACAGTATTTTAGGACTTTGCAGAGTGAGGACGAGCTGGACTGCTGAAAAATGTGCGCCCACCTGCTTCAGGTGATTGGAGGTGATGTTGTGGGCCGACGAGTCTATGTGGGACTTCTCCAGACTGCTGAGACATCGCTCCAGCGTGCCGACAAAACTCTCTCTTAAGTAGTCCACGGAGCTGATGAGCTTGTTGGCCACGGCCTGATTCAAACGCACCACGATCAGCTCCTGGATCTGGTGGATGCACGACTTGATCTCCTTCGACGTCACCGGGTCGCCATTGGTCGTTACGATGACGTCTGCGGTCAAAGGAGCTTGAAGTTAGCATTCTCATGGCTAATTTCAACAGCAGGCGCTTGCATTTACTTACGCATTGCTAGCGTCACTGCGGTACGTCTAAATTGCAATTTCTCTAAAAGGTGAACAATTCACACAAGTCACACAAAAAGTTTGAATCACTGCTAGCATAATAGACTTTAGCTCAGTGAGCATCAGCCTGGACACAAACATTTTTCAAGAAATTACATTTGATTCAATTGGAATATTAACAAATTACTTCTTTAATTTGATTTCTGCAAAATTCCATTGGCTGTCCGTCAAGACACAGGACCATCCTCGGCCCAAATGAAGGTTGTTACTGGTGCTGAGTGCAGTCCAATAACCATCAGACGCCATCTGCCACAAAGGCTTTTAAGAAGAAAAAAGCTCCTCATAGGCCTCGTCTGCTTCAACACCACAAAATTTCCTGTTTGGAATTTGCAGAAGAGCACCAAACATGGGACACTGAAAGGTGGAAGAAAGTTTTATTCTCCCTTGACGGTCCTGATGGCTTCCAACGTCACCAGCTTGACAAGGAGATCCCACCCTGAGATGTTTTCCACACGGCACAGTGGAGGAGGCGCCATCATGATCCTTCAATGGAACAATGGAGCTTCAGATTGTGCAAGGGCGTCAAACGGCAGATGGCAATGTGGAGATGTTGCAAACAGGCTCATGACTGAAGGCCCTCGTCTGTGTGGTAATGACTGGCTTTTTCAACAGGACAACGCTGCACCTCACAAAGGACTTCTTCCAGAGGAATAACATCACTCTTTTGGACCATCCTGCTTGTTCCCCTAAGCTAAATCCAATGGGGAGCATTTGCGGATGGATGGCAAGGGAAGTTTACAAAAATGGACATGCCCAAACCCATTTTTCATCTGATTAATAACAATAGCGCAGCTACTCATTACTCACTCCTTTTTTCAACATTTTATTTATTTTTCTTAAAGGGGGGAGGATTCAGCTATGGTCTTAAACGTTTGATCAGCTGATGAACAGCCTATTTCACTTTCACGCTTGTTTGCAATAAATTGTTTACTCAAAAATGTTTTTGGATCAATCCCATTTCTTCTTGTTGCATTTTGAAGCTCTACTTAGAGCCTCCTTAAGATCCAACAGTGTATAGACAGGAAACGTGAGATGATGACTACAGAACCAGAATGGACGTTACTGCGACGTGGGAGACTGGCCCTGGCTGCTCAGTACATTGTGTGTCAATCAACAATAAGTCAAACTGCAGTAAATCGAGCGAGGAGACTTCTGCACAAGCAGTAATCCGCCACTGCGTGTTCGCATCTGTCATCAAACTTAAAAGGGAAGTTTCCTACTTTTTAGTTTTCAAATTTAACAGACAGCATCTAACTTCTTTTTACACTTGTAGGACCGCTGAGAATGTCAACGAGTGCAACGCATGAGGTCAACTCGCCTTCAGCTGCTTTTGTATTGCACTTCCCTTTATGACGTTTGTCTGCCACACAGTAGTGTGGTGACTCATTATTTTGTTGAATTATACAGAGGTTAACTTCTTTTTACACTTACAATGTCATTTAAAAAACACTAATCACTAAAGTCACTAATGATTCCACAGTCTGCAGATTATTTCCATTTCCATTTGCCTGATTTACTGTATGCCTGGTTTACTAATGTCTGGTACAACTAAAGGCACATTGGTTTGGCCAAATATAATAACAAAAATAGCTCTTATTTAAGAGATGATATCTAGCAACTTTCATGGTTTTCTTGATAATAACCAAAATCAAAAGTTCTTACACGAATAGCTAAAAAAAAAATGCCTAAAAATGTAACTCTTATGAGCTATTTTGGTTGTCATCGTTATCTGTGTCCAAACAAAATGTGCCTTTAGTTGTATCAGGCATTAAAATGAACAATGAAACAGAGGAAACAAGGGTGGTCTAATCATTTTTCCCACGACTGTATATATAAAAATAATACCTCTAAAAATAAGGCTTTGACATTTAAGAAGAAAATGTGTCAATATTTGTCAACAGAGAGTAGAGAGGAGTGTTTGCGTTGGGAGGCACCATCAGTGTAGCAGCTTGGCAGCAGCGATGGCGAGACACCCCTTGATGTGACTGTTCAAGGTTGATTGTTTTGAGTTGACTGGCACTCTTTTATAGCAATAAATAAATAAATAAACAAACAAACAATTAGGGGTATGATGGTACGTGTATTCATAGTCTTTCCACATGTACACAGGTGCACTGACAGGAAGCGTAACTGTCTCTGTAAACCAGGGGTAGGGGGTCACCAGGGGTCACAATAATCAATAAATCAATGAATCGCATAATAAATAAAAACAAAGTGGATCATTCTGCCAGCCTCGATATATTGACATATGCATGCGTGTTTGTTTTCCTCATCTCTCGCTACCAAACAGGCTGGATGACAAGAGAGTTCACTCTGTGCATCCGTCTCAACACCGGGGCGTGTTGGTTCTATCGCGGAATGAACGGAGCGAGTGAACCCTCGTGTCAGTCATTCAGCCTCTGCGTCTCTGTGATGAGAGGCGGGGCTGTAAGCGAGCGCCCACACAGCAGCAGCACTTGCGTGCACTCACTAGCTGTGTGTGTCGTGTGCTACACGATGGAATGCTTTCTTTGTGCCCGTTGTGTACAAAACACCATCTGATGCCAATTTCAGCCTGTTTGCGCATCAGCTTTTTGTGACGGTTTGTGACAAAGACAATGAAATAAGTAATACAAAACGGTGGAAATTACGTTTCAGCTGCCGAGATTCCCGAAGTATAACACCTCATTGTGCACTAAATGCATTTGGCTGCATCCAACTCATGTACTTTGACCAAACGCCGACAAAACGTTACACCCCGTTAAACGTACACAGTGTATTCCACACTATGCTGCTATAAGTGAGCAATGAGCCGCCATCTGCATTGGCCCACAATGTCAACTTATTATTTCGTTTTTTTGCCAATATCCAACAAAAATGAAACTGATTGAAAATGGGAAATACTGTGATGTTTTTAATGTGATTTTTATTTAAGTGCAGTTTTTGCTAAAAAGAAACCATTTTATGTTCATGGGGCGTTTTCTGTCTTTTTTGTTTCATTTATGATGTTGTTTGTCTGTTTAATTTATGTTATTGTTATTGTTTAGCAGCAATAATTTGTGGGACAATTATCGTCCAGCTAAATTTGTTACTTGTTACTGTGTATGGCTGCGTATGGCTCTAAAAAACATAATTAAAAAAAACCAAACAATGCGTAATGTATGCATAAACTTGAAACCTAGTCTTAACACTTTTCATCATGCCATAAATAAATAAATACCTGACAGGTAGGCCTGTCACGATAACACATTTTGCTGAAAGATAATTGTCCTAGAAATTATTGTCGATAATCGATATTATTGACATTTTATGAGACAAT
Organism: Dunckerocampus dactyliophorus; assembly: GCF_027744805.1. Taxonomy (NCBI): domain Eukaryota; kingdom Metazoa; phylum Chordata; class Actinopteri; order Syngnathiformes; family Syngnathidae; genus Dunckerocampus; species Dunckerocampus dactyliophorus. Next base: position 28,255,638 of record NC_072826.1, read on the forward strand.
TAAAAAAATTAATTACATGGCATAATAATGAGTGTAGATGGTATAAAAAGCAATCATTTTTTATTTCTCAAGAGTATTTAACATTGTAATTTGAATATCAAGAGGTTGTAAATAAATTAAACAACGTAATAAATTCAACAAACATAAAAAGACAAAAACAAATCAATGAAAATAAAATGGGACTCTTTCTCTGTGAAGAAAAAGACGCTCCCATAAAAGCCACACACACGCAGTTATGTAGTGTATTGTTAAACTAATGGAGAGGGTCATATTTGAGTTGGACCACACATCTGTGGTGGCGGAGTAAAATGTAATGATTCTGATGTCCTTCAACACGTCTTGGCTTTCACTCAATTGAATTACTGTTTGTGACATTTACATGTACTGTATTTATGTATGTTCTCCCAGGCAGTTCGTACTGTCTGTCAAACATTTCCTGAAATGCTGCATTTCTTTTGCATTGTAGCAAGCGACACCGACTGACTGTCGGGACAAAGGCTCCTTTCCACCTCTATTTTAGGTGTGCATACAAGTTGGTCGTATCCCTTTCTTCCTTGTCACTACTTTCGAACAAATGCGACATATCGGTTCGTCAGTGTTCACGCGCTCACCTTGTTCATTCTGTTTAAAACCGAAACATTCCCACACTGTGGCTGTGGCATTTGTCTTAGAAACTATCGCTTTTGTGCCGTCATTCACGTTAGCGTACGCTTGCTCACGAGGCTAATTTGCTGCCAGCCAAGGTGGGCCCGCCTCCGCGTGCTGGGACAAAGCTCATAGGTCATAAATGGGTGAAAGGAGGGTTCACTCTCTCCACGCACAGATAGCTGCAGAGTGTCATTCAGCCTGAAAGACGAGGAAAGCAACCACGCATCCACGCACATGTCAATTTATCGAGGCCGGTAAAAATGATCAACTTTGTTATTTTGTTAATCGTTCAATTAGTCGATTTATCGATTATCGGGGCAGGCCTAATGACAGGCATTGCCATGGCAAATCGTGGGACAATGCGGAAGTAAAATGTGTGCAAGTGTAAACACCGCTTTAGGTGTTCATTTAAGGCCCTGTCCACACGGGACAGGGCGGTTTTGGCACGCACACTGTGCCGGATTACTAGATAGTTGGGTACGGATCACTGAGTGAAAGCGATGTAATACACAAGGCACACCTACGTGTGGTGCTGTGAACAGACAGGCTGACGGAACCACGTGACACACTAAACCATTGAAGAAGAAAGAAAGCACGCGCATAAGTCCGCTTTCCAAGGCTTGTCTAGACTTACGACAAAGTGGAATTACATGTGCGTCATTTTGGGAGTATAAGACAAGACAATACCAGGAGAATATGGACTGCCGTGAGTCATGACACTTGAAATATTCAGATATTGTTGGCTTGTCGTCAAAGCTCACTTCTGGTCACGTGACGGCGACGGGTCGCTAGCGTCATCGTTTTTTGAAAAAAAAAAAAAAAAAACACCAGCGGATTGCTCGTCTGTACGGAAACGACGAGCCGGTGTTTTCAGATTTACCCACTCTGGAAGCAGTTTTCAAAAAATACCGTTTCAATTCACCCAGAATGCCGTTTCTGTGCGGCTGAGAGGCTGAAACGATAAAATACTTTGCATTTTGACCTGAAAACGTTTCCATGTGGATCATTTACGTATCCACTAAAAATGGATTTACAATGCGTAATAGGAACATAACGCGTACGTAAACTGGGGGCCCCCTGTATTAGTAGAAATAGATATATCCATATGTTTGTTTCCAATAAGCTGCACGCTACAAACATACTAACCCATGAACTCCAAGTTGGCAGCGTCCTCCAGCAGCTGCTCTTTCATGCAGCTGAGCGTCTCCACAATCATTTCCTTCATCTCCTCCTGTTTGCGGTTGGCGATGGCCATGAGGGAAGTAAACAACTCCCCCTCTTTCTCACGGGTGTACTCCAGCCTGCGGGGGGTTATCTGCAGGTCCCTCTGCATGTCGAAGGCCTGCAGGGGGTCAAGGGGGTGTGAGAAAGGACAAAAGTCGCGTCTGTGTTTTGCTTGACGCACAAGGAGGCCGCGCTGCTGAAGAAGAGCAATAAATGGTCACATGATGAGAAGGCAGAAAAATACTCCAACCTGGTTGATGAAAAGATCGAGGCAGCGGCAGTGGAGTCCGTTGAGCAGGTTGGCGGCCTCCACTTGCTGGTTTTGAAGCACCTGGCGCGTAAAGGGCACCAGCAGCCTGTGGAGTTTTTCGAAAGCCTCGCCCAGCATGCTCTGCGGCTTGGCACCTGGGGTGGGCATCTGCGTGGGAGCCCCGCAGGAGCAGTTTCCCGTGGGGCTGCTGAGGAAGCCGAGGGACAACAGCTGCTTGTGGAGAGGGCTCTTCTCGCGCTCTTTTTCCTTCTCCACGCGCCGGCCGGGCTCCGGCGAGGTTGTGGGCATGGTGTCGGGGATGCGGACGAAGCAGATGGGATAGGAGAGCATCTCTTTCACCTTCCAGAGCTCGGCCACTTGCTCCGCGTTTAGGGAGTCCTCCTTGATGGCGTACAGTACGATTGGGATGACATTGCGGGTGAAGTCTTCTAGGGCCTCCTCTATGGGCTGGACGCTCGCACACGGCACCACCATCACCTTTGCTTCCTAACGATGAACCACACACATTTTTATTTCATGTCAATATGCAAGTCACAGCACAGTGAAATACTGAATTGTGTCATTGTTATCCGCACAACTTTCACTGAGAAACTAAGACAAATCTTGAAACTAAAGTGGGAAAAAATCAGTTAAGTCGTTTTATGTAATCCTGCTCGCAGACAAACAAAGCACAAAGAGAACTTGACCTCATTGGCTGAAGTTAGTACTGTGCATACAAACACAGATTCCAGATCAATTCAGCTCTGCAGGATCAAAAGTCGGTGCATTGACTTGACAAGCTGAATGAAAGCCCTTTTTAGGGTAAGTGCAAACATTTCCTGACCTGATTGCCAAGGAAGACACACAAAGTGAAGATAGTTGTAATTATAAGATGCTCTGCAACAACATTTGCATACAACAAAAGGGTAAAAGACAGTAACTTTCCTTCAGTTGTTGCAGTGTGACACACCCACATTAGACACTGGTACAATATGTTGTAGCTCATTGCTTTTATATGACTCACCGCCTTTAACAAGCTGTTTGCCGTTGGCAGCAATTTGAGGGTCAGCCCGGTACTAAGACGCAGCCAGACAACAAGATTATCTCTGCCAGCAGTCAGCGGAGACAAAAACACTAAGCTTGCAGGACCGTGAGCGCACAAAAAAAAATAAACATTGCCAACTGTAATGTAAAAGGACATATTATTATGTAAAATGTATTATGCCTCGGTGACTTTTTAATCACGTGTGTCTCCAGAGCTCGTTTATGAGCACTAAACAAGAGAAATATCGATCTCCCTCACTTCTTACTAGGGATGTCCCGATACGATCTTCAGGATCGGGATCGGCTGCCGATCCGCTGCATTTTGAACATCGAACATCAGGCCGATCCGGTTGCCGTATCATGTTCGTAACTTTGTGCCGCACTCCAACATGGTAGGTGCGGTAATGCGCCTCAAACTTGCTTGCCACTCGACACCCGCCACCCGCAAGAAGAAAACGAAACACCAACATGCAGACATGTCCGCGGTGTACCGTGGTGAAGTTAGTTTCACGTTGGATATTCAGCTTTGTCGCTACAGCGGTAGTTCCCCCTCGCTGTGCCCGGACTGCTGCGTCATGGTGTGGGTAACTTGCACGGGAACTGCAGCTCTAACCGCTGGTTGTTAGGGACCGTAAATAAAATGTCATATATTCTAAACTACACCATAAATTGATCTATACCCATGTCAAATGATTAGTCCTACCCTAAAAGTATTTTGCACGGCCATTTTTTCCAATTTTTTTCTTTTAATGGATGGACTTTTGTTGGATTAGGGACCTGACTCACAGAGGTTTGTTAGCAAATATTGTTGGTCATTCTGTGTAATAAAAAAGTAAATTCAGCATTATTTGTATTGTATTTGTACTTTATTCATCCCACAAAGGGGAAATTCACTTGTTACAGCAGCAAGCAAGATACGCAAGTAAAGAATACAGTTTGCATTACTTTGTTTGCATTATTTTTAATGCTTTGAAGAGCTAGTTTCATAACCGTATTCAATTCCACAAATTCATTTTTGGTAAAAAAATGTTATTAAAATATTTTTTTTTAAAAAAGCATCGGTACTGGATCAGATCAGATTGGCAAGATGATAAAAAACTGCATCGGCTCAGAAGCCAAAAAATGTGGATCGGGACGTCCCTACTGGTTAAATGATGTCATAAAAAAAGACCTTCTCATGGACATGACGCTGTGTAACGCGCTAGGGCTTAGATGACCCGGAACGTAAAAGGGACTTGCGTGATGCTGTGTTACAATCGCCTGTGTATGGGCCCATCACTTCAAAAAAGACAGCTTTGTAAAAACAATAATCATAATAATAATAATAAGGCTTCGCTACACATCTGAAAACAGGGGTGTCCAAACTTTCTCCACCGAGGGCCACATACTGAAAAATGAAAGGATGAAACTGCATCTCAGCTTTGTTCTTCTCCCCCCATTTTTCATGTTTGTAAATGTATTTTCCAAATATTTCAACTTCTTTTTAAATATTCTTTGTAAACTTCAACTTCCTTCTTGTAAATTTTCTTCTCACAATTATGAACTTATTCCCATAATATTTTGACTATTCTCGTAACATTATAACTTTTGCGGCAACCTCATTTTCCAAAAAAATGACAACTTTATTTGATGTTGTTTGTTTCTCATATTATGACTTTTTAAAAAGTCCCTTTTCTTTAATATTTAAAATCTATGCTACTAAAATTATGTTATTTTTCCTTACAATATTACATTATTCTCGTTTCACCTTTTTCTCGTTAGCTTAGAACTATTTTTCTGAATTTTTTTTTTGTTTAATCTTGTAAAATTACAGCTGATTTCCCAAAGTTTGCTCTTGTTTCTGGTTAAATTACATTTTTAGAATGTGCTGTATAAAAACAACCAGCCGCAGGCCACAAATGGGCTGGGAATCTAAGTCTATGAAAGTCAACATCAGTCCACACTTTTCATTTCAACTACGCTAACTTGACTCCTGCTTCACAGCATCAAATAATGAATGCTAACCATGTGTTTTGCGTTTTCCTGACACAAAGATGATGTCGCTACATCTCAGCAAACATCACAAGAGCTCAGCTCTGAGCATGCAAAAAAATTGTGCGTGTTTTGCTTTATCTTTGTCTTTTGGCAGCACTGATTCCAAGCGCCTCACGTCTCACTCATCGGCGCTTACGAGTGATGCTGGGAACACCGAGTGTAGGATTGCAAGGTTTATAGCGTGTCTTTCTGTGTAAATATCCCATGACACAACGTGGACACCTGCAGCTTACAGACAAGTGCGGCCTATAAACAGTGAAAAAGTGTTTGCACTGTCCTGATTTCTTAATTTTTTTGCATGTTTGTGACACTTACATGTTTCAGATCATCAAACAAATGTAAATATTAGTCAATGACAACACAACTGAACACAAAATGCAGTTTTTAAATGAAACTTTTTACTATTAAGGGAGAAACAAATCCCTATATCTACTATATTGGGTAAAACAAATGTAAAGTTGATTATATGGGTGTTATTTCACGTCTAGACGGCGCTAATATTGTTTAAAAAAACATATTTAGAAGATCAGAACAGCTTTTGTATGCCATAACTACGAAGAAATTCAGTTGATTAACATTAAATCCTACTTAAATTATCGCGGCAGCGTCTGGAACCAATTAACCACGATAAACGAGGGATTGCTGCATTTCTTACGGGAAAAGATTCATTCAGCAACATGTACCTCGACTTTCCTAACGCTTGAGTCAATCAGACAAACAAAAACAAGGCGGGAAGAAGTGCTTGGGAGCAAAACAGCCACACAAAGGAGACAGTCAGTCCCGTCCCCTAGAAATCCGGGCAGAGCCGCCTCTCCGGAACAAAGATAGCCTGCAAACATTGCGATCAATACGGCGTTTGAATCCCTTTAATGCAGTCACATTTGGACAAAAGAGCCTGCAAAAAAAGGTCTGTTTGTGATTGCCCCCACCCCAAGTCTTAAAAAAGATTCTGCTGCCATTTTTTTTTTTTTTTACGATGTGACACACTTTTAATTTCTTCTTCTTTTCTTCTTTGCACTCCCATTTTTTTTTATACATGACCATTAAACTTCTCATCAAAAAATGGCAAGCTTTTACGTTTTGCACTGTTGGATCATAAGGAGGCTCTAAGTACAGCTTCAAAATGTAAAAAGAAGAAATGCATTTTGAAGCTCTGCTCACAGTGCAAGTATGATGCCCAATTCCGATTTTTTGTTCAAATCCGATTTTAAACGCAGCTGTTCATATTATCAAAAAGTGCAACTGGAAGTGACATGCATGCGCAAGGACAAGACGTCACACGCCTTTCCGCGTGTTTACGGAAGTAACGATTACGGCAGTGTGCGCGCAATTTCAAGGATTTTGTGCAACGGGAGTCAGTATTTTCTTAACCAAATGATCCTGCACAGCAGATGAAGAAGAAAGAGGGCAAGAATTACAGCCATGGCAGTTTGTGGAGAACTTGCTGCGAAAGTTTGTTCCGAGGAGCGTATGTGTGGCAGGAACCGTAAGCCGCTTCCTTGACACTTTTTAAAAATCATTTTCGAATGACAAGAAGAGCTTTTGCCTACATTGGTGAGCACCTTTATCAGAGTCCCGGTAAGCATGGCATTACACGTTTCCATGCGACCTGACCGTTCCTATTGCAGTCACAGCGCATACATGTCGGATTTACATCTACATACCAATGAGGCCTGCTGTTCACACTGACATGAAAAAAAAATCTGATACAGGTCACTTGAAGCAAAAAAAAAAAAAAATCCGGATTGACCTGCAGTGTGAATGGCCTTAGAAGCGCCTGAAAATCCAACAGTGCAAAATGTAAATTCTTGCAATTTTTCACCTGGTCCTAAAATTTTGATCAGGAGTGTACATTTAAGGTTTGGACCCTGGCTTCCTGTGCGCTAAAACAGACCAGGGGATGAGGAAGACTTAATTAGCAAGTGTCTCCTCAGCGATTCATGTGGCAGGAGTGTGTGAATACCGCAGCCGGCAGAGAGATTCTGTGCCTCCCGAACAATCAAGCCAAACGCGCTAATCTCTCATTCATTGAGCACAAAGCTCAGGCTGGTTTAGTCCCTAAGAAGGAACATGTGCACAGTAACCGCCGCATGAAACCCTTCCACACCTTCTTCAAAGCAAAACGTCCGCCCACTTGTCACCTTCCATGGTAAGTCTTTTCCACTGACGTGACCTTGAAGCACACTACCCAACACTAACCCAGAAACCCAAACCAACACACGCTGCACAGCTCCAAAACACCAAAACCATGGCAACCTCATCATAGCAGAGGAGTTTGGGATTTTTTTTCCCCCCCGCTATGACCTAGTCATGTGAATGGCACCAGACTAGCAGCATTACGTAAGGGGGTTGGGCGGGTGGGCTGCCCCCGAGGAAAAGCCAGGCCTGGTGTCTTGTTGGAGTTGGAGATGAGGGGTTCGGAGCTCATTTTCCACACGTCACATGTGACTGAGTGACTGACCCAAACAAAAAAAAAATGGATTGACTTGCCGCAAGATGTTTGGATTAGCCGCATTCGGTGGGCGTGGTTGTTAAACCAGGTGACAGAATCTGACGTTTTCCCACATAACTTTGCTAGTTTGTTCATTTCATCTAAAATAGGAAGCAAAAAAGTGTATTCCTCAAACAAAAGTGGGTCACGTTGTGGACACCGATAATAATCGGCTCTGTTCAGTAATCCATTTGGCAGCTGAGACAAAAATGACCCTCAAGCTAAACCGAGGCTGCAAAATAATCAATGACAAAATGGAACCATGTTTTCTTCGCATATTTTCCACTCTCAAGTACAGCGGAACCTCCTAAGTCAAGTGCTTCTACATTTAGACTTCAACCAAAAATGCCTCTAAAGTCGCACAAAAGCCTGTGAGGTGGACTCACGAGCATGCATGAAATCACGTGAGATGTCAAAGGATTGACCCCGTTTGTTTTTTTCTGGGACTTTTTTCCGTTCGAGTGTTTTTGTTTTTAATGTCACCAGCGATAGCAAAGGGGACACGTGTGATGACGACCATAGAAGCGTAAATGGAACTTATTGCGACATAGGAACGTGGTACTACTGTCCTGGCTGCTCAGTACAATAGTAAAAATCAGCAGCAATTTTACAAGAATAAAGTCAAAATATCAAAAGAAAAACGTTATTTAATTTTTAAGAATCTCATTTTTAATGTGATTCGTAATGTTACAGCAATAAGGTCATATTATAAGGAAAAATCATTATAATTATTGTAAACAATAAAAACTTGTAATTTTACTTTTTTAAGTCATAATATTATGAGAAACAAATAAAACAAAGTTGTAATTTTGAGAAGAAAATTTACAAGAATAAAGTTGGAATAGTTGGAAAATAAAAAAACAACAGTAGAAATGGAAACAAAGCAATTTTACGAGAATAAAGTCAAAATATTACGAGAAAAAAAGTCACAATTTTCTGAGAATAAACTTGTTATATTATGAGGAAAAATAATGTCATATTAGTACCATAGAGTTTCGAAATACAAAAAAAAAAGAAAAAAAAATATATATATATGTATACACACACACACACACACACACACACACACACACATACATACGTACACACACACGCGCGCACACAATATATTCCAAATAGAAAATGTATTATTTTATCAATTAATTTAAGATTTTTCCAAAGTCACAATATTAGAAACAAACAAAACAAAGTTGTCATTTTTGGAAAATTCGATTGGGGGAAAAAGTATAATGTTACAAGAATAAAGTCAAAATATTACAGAAATAGTCATAATTATGAGAAGAAAATTGACAAGAATAAAATTGGAATAGTTGGAAAATAAAAAAAAAACAATAACAGCAGATATGAAAAAAAAAAACAGCTGTAAATGTCCAAGAACAAAGTAAAAATAATAAGAGGAAAAAGGCATATTCTAACGAGAATTTTTACGAGAATAAACGCGTTAATTTTGAGAAAAAATAAGGGGATGCTCCGATCATGTCTTCCACCGCTGACAAAGGCTGGTCATCATTCATCGTCCGATGAATTTAATTATTTTTCAGGTTATTAGCTTAGCCTTCTGACTGTCAGGCCCATACGGGTGAGTTTTGTCCAGCGTTTTGGCTGCGTTGGCTGCCGTTTGACTGATGATCACACCGTGAGCCTCGAAAACTCTCAGTACTCCAAACAAGTGTTTGTTCTTCAAATGCCGTATTAAATTAAAGCTTTTTAACGTGCTACTCCAGCAAGATAATTGCCAACACACGCCACAAAAACTAAGTTCCACACGGCAGACATGATTGTTTTTGTTTTGGCACGCCTGCAGTGTGAAGGAAAGTGGGAGGACGACGCTGCCCAAGACGCTACACAGCACGAAGAGGTCGCTTCGGGCTGCAATAGTACTAGCCACAGGTGATCGGCGTTGAAAAGGTTGTCAATTTACACAAAAAAAGTCGGAAATTTACAAGAATAAAGTCGTGATATTAACGTGTCTTGGTGTCACACATGTCAGAGGGAAAATACAGAGGATAGCTCTTCTGCAAGGAAGCTTGCTTCAGGCAAGCTTTTATTTAGAACAGATTTAAACCGGTTAGCATGGTTAGCCATTCTCACTTCCGCCTTCCTTACACGCCCCCTCCACATGCCAAAGGTCACAGTCCGCCATTTTCACACAGTGGCAATGCCTGTAACATAAAGTTGCAAGTTTTTTCTCGTGAATTTACGACGTCATTCTTGTAACTTTGCAAGTTTTTTCTTGAAATGTCGGATTATTTTACTACTCCCTCGTAACAGGCATTGCCTGAGACAGCTATGAAAAGGGGAGGACTTATGTGACCTTTATAGGTAATATTCCGACTTTTTTTCTCGTAAATTTACGACTTCATTTTGGAAATCTCAGATTATTCTTTTTTTTTTTTCTTCAATGTGGTCCTAATATATTGGCATATGCAGATCACGTGACTTTTCACAAAAATCGGTCCGATACTGATCAGTATAGCATCCTTAGTTAAAATACTAAAGAACAAATGTTTTTTTTTTTTTTTTTTTAAGTTGGACTAATATGAGAAACAAACAAAACAATGTTTTTGGATAATTAGGTTGGGGAAAAAATTATACACTAATATTATTGGAATAAAGTCAAAATATTACAAGAAAACAGTCATAATATTAGGAACAAAAAATTTATGAAGGGTATTTAATAAGAAAGACAGTATTTGGATTTTTTTTTTTAAACAGCATAAATGTAAAAAAAAAGAAAAGACGAAGACAAACGTTGACACTAATAATAGGCTTTTTCACCTACAGTATATCAAAAGCTGAGATGCCGTTCTTTCTTGAAACATATATATACACTGTACCTTCTTAGCATATCTACACGTGTTGCTTTATAAAACATCCAAGTAGCAAAGTTGCATCTTTTCATTTTTTGACTATGCGGCCCCCACTGGAAAACGTTTGGACACCCCTGTTATAAGTCAACATTAATTAATAAATAGTTAATAAAGGAAGAACGAAATGTACACCCCGAAGTCATCTAGCTAGCTCTGGCTAGGGGAGTAACGTGTCGGTGTGAAAAGACTCACCTCCCCGTCACATAAAATAATCCTCTCGCCGCATAGTTCAGCGCTGCGTCATCAAAGGGTGAGTCATCGTATTTCACTTTTGTTTAACTTGTACAGTGGAACCTCAGTTAGCGTACGTGTAGCGTACGTGTTTCCGCTACTTCGGTTCGGTTTACGTAAAAAAAGGAAGGCAAAAATGCTGCCACGGTTCACGCACATTTCCTGATTAGTGCTCAACACGGTGTGCCTCTTGTTGTGTTATTAATAATACATTGTCTGAGTCCAACAGTGTCCCTCACGGATTTTTAATCACAAAATGACCGTTAGCATTGCGTCACCATGGAAACCGGAAACGGCGACTAGTCCAAAGTGTAAAAACAGACATAACATGTCCCTTCAATTTTCCTACTCTTCAAACATCAAGCACATGTTTGAGTTTCATCCGTTTGCTTAAAAAGAAAAACAAAGCAAAATTCCAAACATTCCTCACATAACAGCAGGGATAACTGAAGCCTCACTCTTGGATAAATAGAAGGAAATGAAACCTACCTGAAGTAGCGGGTGATGCAGGGTGATTTCCAGCTCAGCGAGCCTGTGTGCCGGATCTTCGCACTCCTCGTGGATCTCCAGGTCCTCCCGGGGCACCGTATCCCAGCGGCCGCGGTTGGCCGCCAACTGGTGCACCAGCTCGTACTGGCCGGGCAGCGCCAGGCTGAGTCGCGTCTGCCTGCCGTGGGTGAAGCACAGTTTACGTCTCTTGCACGCCGTGCCCTGAACGCCTTCACAAGCCTCCCCGGCCTCGGGCCCCAGCGGCAGCAGTCTCTCTCCCAGCAGGCAGTTGAGAAGCTGGTAGCGGGCAGTGCAGTTCTGGCCCAGCACCAGGATGTACGGGGCAGCGCCCACAGTGTTGCGTAGGAACTCTTCCTCGTGGCTGGGGAAAGCGATGCAGCTCAGTTGCCCTGACAGAGAGAAACAATAACAAGTATCACCAAGTCGGATGGATGGATGGACGGACAGACAGACAGCGAGATAGTTATTGTAGATGGAAGGATGGATGGACAGATGGATGGATAGATAGACGAATAGATGCAACCGGATATCCGGTTTGACGAAGGAACGATTCCGATTATCCGGTGGAAGCTTCCTGTATCGATAACAGTCAGCCATAAATCTTGAGATGAATCGATTGTGGAGACATCCCCCTGGAACTCTACTCTTTCTCTGAAGCAGTGGTGGTGGGCTACATGGGAGGGCGGACTGCCGCCGCTGTGTCATGCCGCTTCTGTCCGCAAGTTGTTGTTTTTTTTAATGACTTATTTATTTATTATTTAACTTGTTTTCAACAAGTAGCCTAACATGAACCAAGAACATTGCAAAACTGTTAATTTAATGGCAAAGTCGCTGCAAGCACTGCTAACATTTAAATGGCACTTTATTTACAAAGTGCTCATTTGTCGTTAAATACAGGTGTCGTGTTTGGATAGAACACTTATAAAAATATTAAGAGGCGAAGCAAATATTCTTTGGTGAACGACTCATCATCAGCTGGTGAGCTACTGCTGGCTTACGAGCTACCTGTTGGAGACCACTGTGATAGCGTTACTGTCTAAAGCTGTACACACTACGCGTTTCAGGTGCACAACTTGGACACACAACTAGTGTTTTGAAGACAAGCCATAAGTATTGTAATGATAACAAGAGAGCAAGATTGTTAAGTGACACTTTAAAAAAGTAAGTTGTGATGACGATCGGTGATGGATGATGGATGTATCCCATGAACATAATAGCCACTTGTAGCTCAAAAACGAGCTAGTTAGATGCCGCCAGCCTGGCATGTAAACAAAAATGCCAGAAAGTGGAATGATATTGAAACGTGAGCGATCACACACGCTGGCATAGATAGGCTTAGCATGTGACAAGTCGTTGTACGGGCTATTGTTCATTCTCCCGATAATAAGAAACAAAGTGAAAGCCAACACAAGACATGTCTTTGGATTTTACGAGAAGGGCGCTAAACTTGAGCAGCCAGACCAACAGAGGTGAGCGTGGTAACTTCAGACAACAGAGAAAAAGATGCTCACTCAGCAAGTCTTTGTTTGGTCTGTGTCTAAACAATATAAACATTTGACATGTTATTGCGTTGACTTTATTTTGCTAGTGCCTTACAGCATGCTTGGGGATATGACGTACTCGTTTACACATTAGAAAATACTGCAAGAATGCCACTTCCATATAAACTGCCATCTTTATTTTATCATGTGAGATTAATGTCTACATCAACAAACATTAACCGTAGAATTGAATCGTATCGTTTATACACTCAATCGAATCGTATTGAGTTGTTCCGTTTTTAAAATATATCGTTTCTGATCTGTATCGTAACTTGTGTATCTAAATTTGATTCGAATCGTCTATCACAAACATTTACATCCCTAGATGAGTAGATACAGTAGTTACTGTAGATGGATGGATGGATGGATGGACGGACGGACGGACAGATGGCTAGATAGTTACTGTAGATGGATTGATGATCAGAAAGACAGATGGATAGATGAGTAGATAGTTACTGAAAATAGACAGATGATAGATGGATGGACAGAAGAACATACAAATAGTTACTATAGATGGACAGATGATGGATGGATGGACGGACGGACGGACGGACAGACAAATGGCTAGATAGTTACTTTAGATGGATAGATGAATAGATAGTTACTGAAGATAAACAGATGATGGATGGATGGACAGAAGAACAGACAAATAGACAGTTACTATAGATAGACAGATGATGGATGGATGGATGGACGGACCGATGGCTAGATAGTTACTGTAGATGGATTGATGAACAGAAAGACAGATGGATAGATGAATAGATAGTGATAGATAGCATAGATTTGGTGCCAGAAACACCAACCTGTCAAGTGCATCAGGCTTAGCAACTGTCTGTGTGACTTCCTTGTACCTTTGTGGTAGAGCTTGTCGCACTAAATAATTGTGACTGCAAAGCTCGCTCGACGTTGCGAGTCCATCGTTTTCAGCAGGTTTTTAAAGCCGTTTTTTCCCCACTGTTGCAACTGGTTTTAAGGTGGTGAAAAGGATTTTTTTAAGCTCTGACTTAGAAGTACCTGCACATTACTGAGCTACCGCTTATTCCTTGAGGGGCTAATTCTTCCACCGCAGACGCTGTCGCTTCGACTGGAGCCGCCGAGCTTCTGCTCCGCCCCTCCTCCCTCCTCCTGCATGCAGGGATGAGGGAGATACAGCAAAAATCCAGTCTATATCGATATCAACGATATGGTTGGTTTTGATATCATGCTTAAAGTAAATATGGATATTTTTAAAATATCGATTTATTGCCCAGCCCTAGCTGCAGCCCTAGCAGACAGATAGTTACTGTAGATGGACGGATGATGGACAGGTGGAGGGACAGAAGGATTGACAAATAGATGGATAGATAGTTACTGTGGATGGATGGAGAGACAGGTAGATTGATGGATGAGGGACGGACAGAGGAACAGACTGATAGTTACTGTTGATGGATGGATGGAGTACATCCATCAGTGCAGATGCATAGATACACTGATAGATAATAACTGTAGATAGACGGATGATGGATGGATGAATGGACAGACGGACAGACAGACAGAGTTATTGTAGATAGACGGAAAATGGATGGACAGAAGGACAGACGGATAGATAGACTGAAAGTTACTGTAGATGGACAGATGTTGGATGGGTCGACGAATGGATGGACGGACGGGTATACGGACTTACAGATCGACTGATATGGATAGACAGATGACAGACAGCTCGACAGAAGGATGGATAGATACTACATGAATACAATAGATGGATGGATGATGGACAGCTAGATGGTTATACGGATAGATGAAAGGACAGACAGAAGGATAGCAATGTGGATAGATGGATAGACGATCAAATAGATAACTAGATTGAAGCATACATGATGGCCAGACTGATAGAAAATAGATACTATACGGGAGGAAAATGGACAGACATGGATAAACGGGTAGTAGACATACCGATACATGATAGAAAGCTAAATAGAAGCGTACAGATACTATACTGTAGAAGGATGGACAGATGCATAGCTGGATGATTTGTTTTGGATACAGAATTGGATTAAGTCATTACTGAAATGTATGTATGGGCCATAATCCCCAGTAATGCCGAGTCACAGCGCAAAAGTGTGACATATGGGTAAAATCAACTGGAGCGAGCAAGCCGAGAGGCTCCCAACTCGAGAACAATTGCTTGACATCATGTGATGCAAATCAACGTCAAGATGTGTAAGGCAAGATGAAGCCAGTGTTTTATTAAGTGAGGACACGTGCTCTGCTGCTCCCATGAAAGGCAGCATTATCCTCCCGTTTGCTGTGGATTGTGACTCATCTAATGCTTAAACATTGTCCACTCAAAACAGGACCAAATAATACCCGCTAACTCTGAGCCTTCACACATACTCGGCATATCTGTTCTTTGTATGCGGGCAAAAACAAAACAGGTCCTGCTTTTTGATTCATAAATCGCTTAAAATGTTAGATTGGATGTAACTTTGGCTTTTTGGCCCTAGGCATGTTCTGTAATAAAATGATCAATGAGATATATTATTAGATATTACACCAATTTGCTTTGGCTTTTTAGTATCTTTACTATAAAGTATAATGCACCCCTGAAAAAAACACAATCACAGGTATATTCTGAAATGAATACCTCTGACGGTGTCAACAGAACGATGTTTGTGCTAAATTATTAGAGAATAACCTGTGCAGGTGTACCTAAAGATGTGTCCTGTAAGTTTTACCGGTGGATGTCAACAAAAGGTCCTCGGCAGTGTCAACAATCTGTATATTTGACTCTTCAAACTCAATATGTTGGCTTTTTGGGGGGTTAAAATCTCAGTGAGTGTACATGTGTGCGTGCATGTTTGCAGGGATGCTGCAGAAAACCCACCTGCCTCCAGGGAAGCTGACTCCGAGCTCATGGCTGATGCACAGGCGTTGCTGTAGTTTTGCCGGATTTCCCGGAAGAACACGTTGGTCTCCTTCAGGTTCTTTTTGAGCAGAATGGAGTGCTTGTTGTAGCTGCCGAAGATCCGTGTCAGCTCCCGGGTGAGCGGGGTTGTTTTTTGTTGCACATTTCCCTCCATGGCCAACTTGTTTTCTTGTAACACTGGTGGGGTGGGGGGCGACTTGCTAACTAGCTTGCGGCTAGCTTTACAATGTTAGGGCTGCATTGTCGTCACTTACATTGACATGGCTGCAAACGGAGCTCGGTGATATATTCTACAGAAAGCATCAACGACAAAAAAGTGCAGAAATGTGCAAAATGATTCCAGAAAGTGGTAGGTTTTTTTGCGTTGTTAGCCAGTTGGCATCGCCCGTCCGCCCTCGTCTTGGCCTGGCACAACACTCATCGCCTTAAACGTCAAGTAAGCTTGAACTCTCTGACAGCCATAAAGCTTGGTGATGATCAATAGTGGTCAATCAATACAAACACGGAAAAAAACACAAACAAAAGTGGGAGTCTTCCTGATGACGCTCCTATGAAAATATCTTCCTAAATTGGCGGACGAATGTGCATCTTCCCTCCTAAAAGCAGCGGCCTTAAAAGTTGTGTCTCTCGGAGGAGGACACGTCTTGCAGCGGTGAAGGGACGACGGAGCAAGTCCTGCAGGGATCCACAACACGCAGCCAAATCACAGCAAAACACAAAAATCCCTTAAGACTCAAGTTATGGGAAAAAGAGGGCGTGGCCACTGTGGTGAAATGCATCATGGGAAATGTGGTTTTACAGTGGCTCGTGCGCCGAAGCTTGCCACCTGATTTATAGTAACTCACCAAAGAGTCAAAGAATATTTGCTTCCGCCCGTAGTACTTTTTAATGCGTTCACTTTACAAATTAAGCCTCATTTAACAATAAATTACCAGTAAATAGCATAAAGACAACGGCTTGGTAAATAAACATAAATGTTACCAGTCATATAAATAAAACACTCCTTTCTTTTTGTCAAAGTAGCTCTAATAGTGCTGAAAGTTGTACACCCCTGGTCTAAACGCTCCAAACCTAGAATTGATCCAAACAAACACACAAAAAAAGTACTGTGAAAAGTTACATCTTAAGTCTGGTAGCCTGGCCAACTTTCTGGTTTATTGATACTCCTACATTATGCAAAATTTCGGTTAGTTCTTTACTCCTGTAGTTATTCCTTAAACTTGAATCTCTTTATTTATTTTTGACGTATTTATTTTCACTACTGTATTTTATAGTTTAAGTATGCATTTTATTACTGCACTGTGTAAATCGTCTCACAGGACAATGTTATAGAAATGAAAGGTGGATATACTTTAGAGTAGTCAGTGTACAGCTTGTTTGGTAGTAGAGATTTACCGTCGCCCCTCGTTTACAGCGGTTATAGGATTCAATGTGAATAAATGGAATATTTTCATAGTTAGAGGGGAGAAACCCTGTTTAGGACTTTGTAAATACGGGTTTTAACATTATTAGAACCCTGTAGACATGAAATAACACCACTATAGTCACCTGTACACTCCTCGGAGAACTTTTTTGGCTCTATCACGTGGGACATGCCATGGCTGATTTCATTCAGTGCTAAGGTAATGTAGGGTATTGTAGGTAATCTAAGCTAATATCTCAATGTCTTGTGTCATTACTGCCCCCTAGTGACCACAATACTACATATCACTTGTATTTACGTATGTTTTGACTAAAAATAGATCATAGTCTACCACGAAACAGCCATATGCACTGAAAATAAGTATATCCAAAGTTACTTTCTGTAGTATTGTCCCTTTTTTGAGACAATGCAAGAGGTAAGAGGTGATTGTGTTGATTTCCTGTTGTCCACGCTGCACCTGAATTGAAGTACATCTAATTTAACATAAGAAAAATGGACACATACTGCATGTTGAAAAGTCAGTTAATTTGAAAGCTTATGCTAATGTATTGGTATTCTGTATTTGATGACTGTATGGCTTTTTAGGGTGACGGCGTACATGCCCTGGGCCTACAGATGCACTGTTGCTCAATGTCGACTGCATGCTGCCCTCTTGTGGGTAGTAGCTGCCAGGACACTACTGAAGTTTGTCCTGCATTGGCATCAGTGCGTTTGTATTGACTCTCTTTGCACACCGGTTGTGAAGCGGCAATCGTCGAGTACTAGAGATCTTCAAATGCATTACTTTACTGCTTTTACTTTACTAACAAATTACTAGACATTTGTCGCCATAAAGGTTATTCATGATTCTATACAATTTCTACAAAATCTACAAATGACAAAAAATCCCACCAAAGAAAACCAAACCTTTTAATAATTGGGGTCACTGTATGTCAGACACATGCATGGAGGTGAGCGGATCGTTCCAAATATTGATATCAGGGTCGTATCACATTCGGATACCAGATACCAGGCAAATATCACAAAAGCATTAAAAAAGCATTAAAGTTAAATAAAAAGTATCGGAAATATTGGTCCAAAATTTGTAGTACCGCCTCCCTGTGACATTTACTTTACTACCAGCACTACGTGGTATGATTCAAGCGCTCCTCCGCGCACCAAACCCCGCCCCTCGGCTCTGTGACGCGTTGTTAAAGCACGCCCCGCCCACCGGACTGTGTACCTGTGAGGTGTCATCCACGCCACTAAACTTCCAAGGTTTTCTCTCTGCCGTTACACTTCTCTCCCGAAAGTTCCTGCTAAGGTTCGGGTCAGGACATTAAAGGGTTGCTCAAGAAGGAATGCGTTTGGACCTCAATACCTGCTGTCCTTGCATTTAAGCGCTAGGTGAGGTTCGGCCAGGATGATGGAGGGCTCCAGCGTTGGCCGACTCTCGTCAAACTGCTGGCCGCCGGTGGAGAGGGTTTTAGCCGAAGCGGAAGCTCCGGTCCTCCCGGTCCAGGTGAAGAAACAAGCCGTGAAGCGACACCACCACAAGCACAACCTGAAGCACCGCTACGAGTTCCTGGAGACGCTGGGGAAGGGGACGTACGGCAAAGTGAAGAAAGCTAAGGAGAGATCCGGCAGATTGGTAAGAATTCCTACCCAAATTGGCTCAACTCTTTTATTTATTTGTTTGTTTATTTATTTTAGTGAATCATTCCTTTTAAACAATCCACTGTGACGGCTGTTTGTGGAGCAGCTGTGTGCTCTCAGGTGGTGCCATGTGGACTTTTAGAGATTAGTTTATTCCCCAAATGCTTTCCAAAGTTGTACTGCACATTTCATTTGCACCGTTCAGCATGTCCGAAAAGCAGTAGGAAGAAGCAGAACTTATTTAGTGGTGTATTCACACTTTGGTTCCTAACAAAAATGGTACAAAAAGATACTTGGTGGTCACTTTCGTTTGCCTATTTGGACTGGTCACCAGTCAGTCACAGGGTTCAGTTTACACTGTCACAGAGTGGCATGCCATTTTTCGTTATGAATTTCTTCCAAAAGGGCAGACGAAAACTGAATGGTATGAAAACTGCAGCATTTTTTCCCCACAATAAATAAAACAAATCCAATGAACCGGTCCCAAACACCCAAAAATATGAACAAAACCCACATTTTATAGAGCGTAATTGTAGTTTTACATGCAGCAAACAATTAAAAATAATCACAAATGAAATTAATAAATGAAGAGTTAACGTTACTTTTACCTTTATCGAAGGCGTTTGCTGGCGAAATGACGAGGAGCGGATAGAGAGGAGGGAAGGGGACAGGTGCCTTGGTACTTGGATGCGATTTCTTTCTTGAAGTCAGTGGTGTTTCTCACTTTTGGCTCCATGGTGGGTTGTTCTGCAGTCATACTCGATTTGGGGGGAAAAAATCACAGCAAGCCTTTTTGGGCACTGTATTATTGTTACTGTATGTGCAATGTTTGGCTGTAAGATAAATGAGGCAGTATAGGAACACATGACTCTTACAAAAAGTGTGGCATAGAAAACTCTAACTCATTCAGTCCCAGCCATTTTTCAAAAGACAACCCCTCCAGTACCCCTCCATTTTCGATTTTGACTGATCTTTGACTGTCCTATGGCTATATAAACATGGAACCTACCAAAAGAAAGATTAGACTCTTGTCTTTCAACAGGGAAAAAGTTAGTTTCTACCTTTTTTCATTCTTACTAATCAGCAGTAGAACATAGGTAAGTTTCAGGAAAATATCAGTTCCCAACTAAAAAAAAAAAAAAGGAGAAAACAGCTTTTTGAAGCCCAACTTTCACTTTGACACAATTTTTTTGCTTTTGTGACAGCTCAAATATCTAAACAACTATGCCAACTTAAAAAACACAAAAAAGGGGTTGTTTTACATCCAACATAACAATTTATTTACAAATATCACATATTAGAACATTTAAATATATCATTTTCACATTTGGAACTCAACTATTGACTAACAACTCAACTACTCAACTAACAACATTTCCCTACAGTGGGAACTTTCTGCACGCTGCACTCCTCCATGCTCTCGAACTTCCTCCTTCCTGTCTTCTGTGTTGCATGAGCGCCATGATGAGCGCTGCCGAGCTCTTATCACAAGCACTTCTGCCACTGAGTAGACGTTTTTATGGCTTAAAATTGCTCTCCAGCGGTGCCGAGTTGCATCGTAACCTCTTTTTGCCTCTAGCGCAAAAAACATAAAAAAAGACGTCTAAATATATTAACTCATCATATTAACTCATTGAATACGTCTTTGGTATTTAATGAGTTAATAAACCTTATTCATAATAAATTACATGTATTTTCACTGTATGCCAAGGGCTCGTACCAAAAATGTGAACATTTAAAAAAAAAACCAACAAAAAAAACAAGCTAGGGGCCGAAAATGGGCCGCACTTTGGACACCCCTGTTTTTTACGCTCTTAGTTATCAATGTGGCTCGCATTTTGGCAGCTTCTTTTTTTTTTTTTTTACACAATATACTGTTTACTGTGAAAGGTGCAGAAAAAGAGGACTGAATGCTCCGTGTAAATCTGCCCGCGCACACAAAGCTTTCTCACCTTTAAACCCCCCCAGTGGCTTGTCATCAAGGAGGGAAGACATGTTGGTGAATGAAGGCCGCTAAAAGAAGAGAAAGGGCTCTTTATTTCCGTGTAAAAGTAAATACCACTTGACTGGGAGCTTCGGGGAATGAATAAAAAACGGAGATGGAGTCACAGTTTGTTGATTTTATGAAGGCGTCTTATCATTTCAAGACTCTTTTCTTTTCAGAGTTTCATTATCTCTCCTAGCGACAGCTGGAATGCTCAGGGTTTTCCACCTCTTTCTTTTGACCTAAATATTTCGTGGGAGGGTCTCAGTGTCTGAGAAGGAGGGATGAGCGATACTGCAAATGTTGGTGTCGACCACATACTGTACATGTACACAGATACATTTCGCTGGAACATTTTCAAGCTCATTGAATGATTTAGCGATTTTGAATTAGTCGGTCATGATTACAATCAGAATAAAACACAGGAGAAAGATTTTTGGAACACCCAAAAAAATGTTTTGTATTATTCTAATTATTTCTATTAATTATTTAAATACATACAGCACATACTATTTTTGGTTAACAGTCAACAGTGCAATATAAATAAACAAACACAAAGAAGCATGTCTCTCATTCAGATTGTTTGGCTTTTTGGTTTAGCCTCAAATTTATTTCTTGCAAACTTAAGAAAGGGTTTCAAACAGAGTGGGGGGGGAAAAGGACAAAGTAAGAAGCCACAAACTTACCACTTCCACACTGAATGGGAGGAGAATGTTTTTTCGCTCTGCATGCATGGCTGGCTACATCGAGTAGATAATAATAGAACATAGTCCACCACCAAACAGCGATCATTTATTTTTGAAAAAACGTGAGGGAGTGATATTGCGAGGGACGACAGTATTCCCCGCGTTTGTGAATAAAATGACAGTAAATTAATATCATCACGCTGGCATCAGTCTAATACTGATACTGCATACTATCTATATTTATATTGATCCGTCCACCCCCTGCTGAGAAGCCAACATCTTGTTTATCATCTTTTGTTCAGTGTGAAAGTGCAAGCCAGGGAGAAGAGTGAGGAATTTCCCTCCCCTCCCTTTCCACCTGCGTTCGTCACGTCTGGGTACATGTTGAGTCGTGTATACACACACACACACACACACTGCACAAACCTGACGCGCCACAGGATGTGACTTAGTGTCTAAAAATCACCCCTGCAGACGTTCTTCTTGAGCCCACTGTCATGATACCGATAAGCTAAGTAGCCTTTAGCCCACTTGTAAATAAATACAACATTCCACTGCTTTGTTTTGTATCTACCTGCCCAACTGTGTGAATCACAGAGACGTAATCTGACGCAGGGAGGGTCACAAGACAACGCCATGACTTCATCTCGCGTGCACGCTGACAATTTTGATTTGAACCGCACTCATTGTTTAGGACCGGCGCACAATTTGAGTGCAACCAGTAGAACGAGAATGACGCCGCGCAGGGCAACCTGCCAGGCACAAACAATCCTAATCGCACCGAATTGCAGGTAACCACCCCATGACAAGTGCAATGGAGTTTTGGCAGGAAGATCCTTTTTAAAGAGTCGGGAGATTTGGCGTCAAGCGGCAGAATAAAACACTGCGCAGTGGAGAGAACAATAAAAATGAAAGTGCAGTTTCGCATGTGCCATATTGTTTACAGTCGGTAGTAATTAGGGGTGTCACACACACACACACACACACACACACACACACACACACACACACACACACCTAACTCACGAGACGAGGCGATGCACAACATTGGGCCCACAAGAACGGGACGTGTTTTTAACATTAATTTTAAGAAAAGTACAATGACAAAATATGACTGGACAAACAAACGTTTTTATTTAACCGAGTCACAAAACATTGCAGGTGCGTTTTTAAATGTTAGTCTCACAGATTGACGCTAAATGATCTTATTGTCAGCATTTTTTGAGACCAATTAAACCACTATTGTTATGATAATGCATCATAATAAATATATCATAATCATGTTATATTTCCTTTAATATGTCATCACTTTCACTGTGGAATTGGCGTTTGTGACACAGATTTTTCTCACGTCTGTCTAATGTTTGCAGCATTTCTTGAAATCCTGGCTTTTCAACTGTATTAAAGAGAAGCATTTCTTTTGCCATGACTTTCTGTGAACGCACACCTTTATGCGCTGTTGCGTTTGTATTTACTGTGTCGACCAAATGTCTCAGTGAGTGTTGACGGGATGTGTTGGGATGAAGGCTCTGCATCACAATGTGTACTTCTTTTCCCCAGATGGGAAAACTGGGTCGGGTGGTTATGTTGAAGGTGGGCAAGTTCGTTTTGTTGCCTTTTACATCGCGACCACTTTCGAATAAATTTGGCGTACGAGCTCGTCCATGGTCTCACCATGAACATTATTAACATTATTAACAGTCCTACTGTGGCATTTGGCTTTGCAAGCATCTTTTTCCCGCCTAACGTCTACTACATTGCATTGCTCCTCACAAAGCGACAGTATGACTGACAAGAGGCCTCACTCTGTTCGCCGTTGTTCTATGCAGCGTGTGGGTGCTGAACCAACGCAAAGTGTGAACCCTCTTCCTGCCTGTTTGGTGGCGAGAGACGAGGAAAACGGACATGCGTGCACATGGTGATATATGGAGGCCGGCAAAATCATCCATTTCATTTTCATTTATCGTGTGACTATTTATCATCGCAAAACAGTTTTTTTCTGAACGAGAAATCTTGTCATATTTTAATCTTGCGAGATCTTGTAGTAATAATTGACACCCCTAGTAATAATTGATTTTTATAGTAGGTAAGGAACTGACAAAAATTCTCTACAGGCAGATAACAGTGTGGTTAGAGCTGCAACAAATGACACCTGTTTTGGTATTTTTATTTATCGTTTTTGATTTTTTTTTAAATGAAGTATCCTCAGATTACAGCCTCTCAAGTGTGACATAAAAAAAAAGTCCTTAGTCATTGATGAAAGCAGACCTATCGTGTTTGTTTTAGGCAAAACAAGATATTCTCACACATGATTGAGATGTTTGCCTCCTTTCTGAACTGTTGCAGACCAAACCACTTTTGGTCCGTCTGGGGCCTAACCGATTACTCCATTAACGGGGGTAAAATTAATCTTCAGATTAATCAACCAAGAAAATAATCGTTAGTTGCACTGACAAAGCCCCAAATGTTCATTATTAAATAGTAA
The DNA here is from genome assembly GCF_027744805.1 of Dunckerocampus dactyliophorus. NCBI lineage: Eukaryota > Metazoa > Chordata > Actinopteri > Syngnathiformes > Syngnathidae > Dunckerocampus > Dunckerocampus dactyliophorus. Next base: position 28,279,599 of record NC_072826.1, read on the forward strand.
GGACCCCCCCATTTTGTAGAATATGAATCCAAGAATGCGGCTTTGAAGGAAAATGTAACCCATTCGTGGCATTTTTGTGATCATCGGTTTAGTATTTTCCGTCAAAGGGTCCCCTCGTACGTAAACGTGACTTCTCGAATGATGTTCCAACAGTAATGTGTGTCTAGAGCGGGGGTCACCAACGTTTTTCCTTGTGAGAGTTACTTTTACAAAATGAAAATGGCCAAGAGCTACTTATTTTTGTAACATTTATTTTCAGAGCTTATTTTAAACCCAAACAAAGCGAATATGCTTGTTTTACCAGAACATTAACAAAATGCTGGTGTCCACAACTCACATTTTGTATTTCAGCATGCATTTCTTTCTACTGTTCTTTCATTATTAACTGAAAACATGAATGAAAAGCAGGCTTGCGGGCACCTCGTTGGTGACCCCTGGTCTAGAGTCTGTTTATGAGCACCAAACGTGAGAAACATCTATCATCTACCTTACGTGTTTGCACCACTTTTGAGAGAAGAGGCACTCAGGTACTCGCTGTTGAAGGTCATGAGGGAAAAGAATCTTTCTCAAGGATATGATATGGCCTCTGACCCGCCCCTAGCTAAATGAGCCTTGTGTGTGCGCCCACCACATCACCACAGAGGCAGCTTTGTATAAAATCAGGCTTCACTACACATCTTTAAAAAAAAAAAAGCTCAGAGAGCTGCAAATTCAATGATTTTGTTTTTTCTTTATTGAATACACTAACATAGCATGCATGCGAGTGTAATGTTAGCGCTATAGCTCTATGTTGTTGCATGGCATCTATTACGTTGGACAAGTGCAGAGTTAAAGTGTATATGAAAAAAGCCTATAAAGTGCACAACAGCGCTTCTTGAAGACACACACACACAATGTCGCAGACAAACGCAGCTCATTAGCATTAAAGCTACAGGCGTGTTCCCGGTAGGACACTTTTACAACGTAACTTATCAGCCAATACACTGTTATGGGGAAAATACTGTGTAGAAAAATACGACAATATGGTACCTGGAATTGCAAAATGTAGTGCACTACTTGGCCACAACCAGCAGAGGCGCTGTTGAGTCATTCTCAGCTAGTTTACACGCTGAAGACTCTTGTTTGTTAAGAGTTTTTAATTGTAAGAAAGGTTGGTTTTTAAATAAAAATATCCACGTGGAAAAACAAAAAAAACGGACATTTGGTATGAATGTTTTTAAAATATCTGCAAATTTCTCCCAAGTCAATCAAGAATGTAGTCCATCCCGCTTTTGTGCAAACCTGCGAACAAACAAGCAACGGCTAAGAAAAACAAAAGCTCCTTACAAGGCGGAGGACTGGAAGCATTGGTTGTTTTTCTACCTTGTGGGTGGTGTGCAAACTTGCAGTCTGGGTGTGTTTGCGTTGGAGCCTAAAGATTTTTAGCCTGTGGGTGCCGAGTGCGTAGAGCAAACTAACGGTGACAAAGGTGCGCGCGCACACACACACACACACACACACTGATAACCTCACATGGGTGTGAAGTCATCATGAGTCCGGCAGGCCATCTGACAGCTATGCAAACAAACGCAGGAAACCTGAGTTTGCAGAAGCCAGGAAAGGCAGGTCTGACGCACGGCGCGTCCAGACCAGACTGGTGATTCACGGCAGCTCGCCAGGATGAAACTGATATGACAAGTCTCCACTTTGTTGGCTTGTCTGCTGTCTGCACGCCTGGAGGCTCCTCAATTGAGAAGGACACCCCAACGCCATCTGGTGCCTCATGACGCTCCTTAACCTTGAGGCTGAGCAGATGACGCAGTGAGGAATGCCTGGCATCCCAGCTCCCAACACATTGATGCACAAGCCCTTTCTTTTAACGCCTGGAAGCACTCTCCTGATTTAGTGCTTCTTTTAGGAGTCTTTAGGTCGGACAATGCTTGACCCAGCACACCTTTGCTGTGTTTGAGATGACAAGGCATTACAGTAATGCCTCGTTTATCACAGCTCATTTGTTGATCAATGAATTTAGAGTTGGAGCATAGAATACCTGTTTTGCCTTCTGAAAAAAAACTCCAAAAAGTGCCAACAACGCTCCATTTGCACAATGTGACCTGCATATTAACTAAGCTACAGCAGCATTGTTATTGCTATTAACATTGTTATTAACACACCACATCGGCTAGCTACTATCCGGCTAGCGACTAGCTTCACCACACACTCGCTGAATGTTTTTGGTGTTTTTATTCAGAAGGCTTTATAGGCGCATTAGGTGCGTCCCATTACGTGCATTCTTAGCTGCCTCTTTTTTTTTTAAATCTGTTTTTATATCTTTAGAAGGCTAAAGGTTTGTTTTTTTTAGGTTTTCCTCAGCTCAGGTCGTATCTGAAGTTACGGTAAACTTGTTTCGTTACGTACGCTGTGCATTTAACAAGACAAAGCTGTATAAAGCTTGTGTTGCGTCGGCCACTGCTGGTGTGTTGTTGTTTTTTTTCTTTTTGTCTGCTTGCTTATAATTTGGCTGGTGATATAAAGTCAGTTGGAAAATTTTGCTCGTAGTACCGAACGCGGTGCTTTTGGGAAAACTACGGTGAACAAGGCTGACAGATGACTTCCCTGTTTGCCATCACTGGATGTTTGCATGAATCACCAACTTCACACAGACCATTTCAAACTGAAATGACAGGGTGTCTTTGTTTGAACGCATCCCCTCATGGCTCATAATAACATGGTTCGATTGTGACTCAAAAATATTCTGCTTCTATTAAAGAAACTCGTGTTGGGTAAATACATTTTCAGAGATGTGTGTTATTTTTTAGCTTGGTTTAAATTTTCAGCTGCTTTGGGAATAATTTTGGGCATATTCAGACAGATGGTGATTAATCATGATTAATTAATTTGAAAACAGTGATTAATCTGATCAAAAATTTAAATAATTTGACAGCCCTAATATTGATATGGCTTGTTTGTTCTTTTTTTTTTTTTTTTTTTTGGAAGGTTGCTATAAAGTCCATCAGAAAGGAGAAGATCAAGGATGACCAAGACCTGGTTCACATTCGCAGAGAAATTGAGATCATGTCATCGCTGTGTCACCCGCACATCATCACCATCTATGAAGGTATGGCAGCGACACGGGGGATGATGTTTGTGTTGAAGATTGTTGTGCCTCGCACGCGCGTACACACGGACAAATGCAGAGTGAAACGTGATCGCTGTAAACAGAGCTCACTCAGTCGGTCTCCGATTGTTTGGATTCTGAGCGAGGTCACGCAATTCTTTTGTGGAAACCGAAGCTCGGTTACATAAGTGCTGACTCCACGTTGCATCACAACAGCAGCGAGGGAGTGTGTGTGTGTGTGTGTGTGTGGGGTGGGAATGTTATAGATGGCCTTGTGTCTTGCAGTGCCCCGCACCCCTTTTATGACTTTGTCGCAAACATTTTCCGCATCAGTGCATGATGGTCACGATCCTTGTGTTGTATCCTAATCTGCCATACTACACACCATCACACACGCACATGCCGCACATCAACACGATCTAATGAGATGCTTTCAAAACATCCTGACATGCAAAGGCAGTACTATTCCCCTCCAGTACTGCAGGTGGCAGTAATACGCATTTTAGTTCGTACGCTTCCATCCACACACACCTCAACTGCTGGATCCCATGGCTCACTGCCCCACTTGCACGCGATAGATGAGACATTGTAAACGCGCAACCATGTAGACAGAAATGACATGCTGTCATGGAAATAAGGTAAATAAGATAAGGCTATTTACTTTGTTTCATAAAAAGAACAATACAGAAATATAATCTCTAATATATAATTGTGGGGGAAACACTAAATATTAAATTGGGGATGCCAATAATGGCCTAAAAATGAGATGGGTTCATATTAGCATTGTGATAGTTAAGTAAACAAGGTGTGTCTTCCTTTAATACTGCTAATGCAGGAGTGTCCAAAGTGTGGCCCGTGGTGTTTTTTTCATCGGCCCTCGGCAGATTCTAAAAACAAATAAAGAAAAAATAAATAAAATTTGACATAAAAAAAACAAGAAAACAAAATAAAGCAATAATAGATATGTTATATGTTTAATAGTAAGAGATCATGTAGCCTTGTAACTTGTAACTAAGCATGCTGAAAAAGTGCATGCCCCCCTGATATACACGTACAACGTACATAATTACTCATTTGTAAATATATATATTTTCTATATTCATAGTAGAAGCTAGATGTTTGGGACTTGGCTATTTTAGAAGGCAAAAAAAGTGTCTTATTAGCTGAAGAACATGTTGACATTTGGGCATGATTTTTTTTACATTGCATCTTGCAGTATTTGTCTTATTTTGCACAAACAGTGTGTATTTGTGTAATGCATCCAGTGGCACCACAGTAAAAGAAGCGTAATGTGTTCATTACTTGGCATTAGTTTGATATTGGTATATCAGATGTCTGTGAGAACGCCAATATCGAGCATCTCTATATGAAATTTATCACAGATGCACATTCTTTTTTTCAAACCGATAGTGATAACTTTCTGCTCCTCAAGATCGATGTGATACAGGTAACCGATTTTTTTTAGATGTGCTTTTTTAATTTAGATTTACCTGTAGTTTGTGCACACCTGGAGGTAAGAAGGACTGGAACAAATTAGGATTTGACCAAGTGTACCTGTTGATTTGTCCTAATCAAATATCATGGCATCACTACTACCACATCACTACTATCAGGAGAACCAGAGTATAGAGGGGACAGAGCCACCTGCTGTGGCCCAGCAAAGTGTACTATTTTGGACACATGCTCAGAGTAGCCGGTGTGCCGCTAAGGAGGTCAGGAGAACCGAAGTATAGAGCGGGAGGAGCCACCTGGCGTGGCCCACTTTTCAAATGCCACGGCACAACAAGCCCCAGGTATCGTAGCGATTAGGTTTTTTGTGTGCTTCTTGGTGTTTTTTCCCCATCATTGCGGAGGATTTGGTACAACTAGCACGCGAAATGTGAATGTTTGTTTACAAGTGAGCTCAGGGGACGTTACGACAGGCTGTCAACGTCACAGGCAGGAGAAAAAAGAAGCGCTTGATTTGCTCACATGCACAGTATGGGTAATATCACCTCATGGGAGCGTTTTTTAAAATTATTGGTCATTGGAGCTATTTTTAGCGACATCATAATTCCTCATATCAGCCCAATAATTATGGTGCACCCCTAAACTTTATACATGTTTTGTATTGGATCTCATTTGATTCCGCAGCCGCACACTGAATGTGATAAATGACAAACCATGAATACTATCCTTTTATTTCTTTCAGTGTTCGAGAACAAGGACAAAATCGTGATCGTGATGGAGTACGCGAGCCGAGGGGACCTGTACGACTACATCTGCGACAGGAGAACCATCTCTGAGCGGGAATCGAGGCACTTCTTCAGACAGATTGTGTCCGCCGTCCACTACTGTCATCTGGTAAGGCCTGATTTTTCAATCTCACCCACAACAGTGAAACAGCCACAGCTAACCTTGCATGACCCAACATCCCGTCCAAGCGCTTCCTCATAGCTGCGCACTAATGACACAGCGCTCCCCTCGGACCAGTTGCTCAGCTCGTGGGGCGCCAGAACACCCCCCCGCTGTTACATAATGGCCATTATTAACTGTCAGCTGGCTGACTGGAACGGGGCGATGCTGTAAGAACAATGCGGAGGGAAATGAACACTGAAGAGCGCAAAAGAGAGCGGCAGTGTCAGGGTTGAAGGCCAGCCGTCCCAACATACACACACACAGTCGCTAATGAGGGCGTGATGGAACAGAACAAGCAAACACGCACACCATCGCACAGTTAAGCGGCTCAGTGGAGCTGCTTTAAATGTAGGCTAGATAATAGTTACACAGTAAATTACCCTATCAAAGTCCATGTCAAACATGTGGCACAACTTTGAGTCCTGAAAAACTGAAGGCAATAGATCCTTGGAAGAGATATTTTACTTATCAATTTCTTTTCAAATGTGGCTGTTGTTGGTGCTGCAAGAGCTTTATAAATAAATTTGGTGTGATAAATTGACGTAGTGTCCCCTGGCTACAAGTGTTGTCTCCTTTTTAAGGAGCGGATGACCTACATGTTTTTTTTTAAGGCAAAGCAAACATTAGTGGAAGGCATGCCCCCCTGCAGAGCCAAGGACAATGAAGCATAGCTGACACACACCAAAGGGGGAGGGGGGGAAAGATAGGAATGTGTTCTAACCTGGAGAAAACAAAACTTTTATGGAATGTACAAAACCTGCCATAAAAATGATGCGGGGCTGGCATGCGTGGAATTTCAGAGATAAAAGGTTGGCATGAAAATAACTGATACGGACTGTTATATTGCTCTCTTCTTCTCCTAGAATGGAATAGTACACCGGGATCTCAAACTGGAGAATATTCTACTGGATGGCAACGGCAATGTCAAGGTATACAGCTTTTGGCGCATGTCTTCCACTTTGGAAGACATGCTAGCATACATGTAATAGAGATACCCTCAAAGTTACATAACCATGAGACAAATGGTCAATGACTTATAGACAGTTAGTCCTGCCCGTGCCCTTGCAAAGGATGCTTTGCTTGACGGCAGCCATGTTTTTCAAACAATCTTGCTCAAATTGTACACACAAGTGCTTGTTAGTCCCCAAAAGCCCATCTCACAAATGGTCGTACGGGCTTCTACGGCCGGGCTTCGTGCAAAAAAGAAACTGTCACGTGCTGATTTTTGAGCCGTAGAATGGCCACAGAGGTTCTTTGTCGTGTCAAACAAACTGTGTGCTTCTGTTTTCTTCAGATTGCAAAACTTGCACACATACGTCCTCCATGCGCGTCGAGATCTTACTCCTCTATGTTTGAACAAAACAAAAAAAAACGAAGCAATTTGGGGAACGCCAAAAATCGCACAGCCAAAAAAATCGCACGTCCTAGGCTTAAAGGTGTGTACCAAATTTCGCTGTGATTGGGCTAAACACCCTAAAAATACAGTGGGTTGTTTTGCAAAGCTGTGTGAGAAATAAAGCCAATCCAACTCAAGGTGTTTGATAACAGCGCCACCATGTGGTGCATTTCTAAGAAAAATAATAGCACAGGCAACACGGTAGGGGTGCATGCTTTGATAAATTTTTACCCATTTATGTGCAGTGGTTCAAGAGTAGAAGAGTTACACAAACAAATACCGTGTGGTGTCCCCGTTTTTTCACATGACTGTACATATTATTTATTTTATAGATTTGGATGAAAATTACAGTACTGTACAGGGCTGTCGCGATAACAAATTTGCTGGACGATAATGGTCCTACAAATTATTGTCGATAATCGATATTATCGACGCTTTTTTAAAATATGGCATAATCATGCGAGTACATCATATCAAAAGCAGCAAACTTTAATTTCTCAAGAGTATTTAACATTGTAATTGGAATATCAAGATCTTTTAAACAAAATTGCAGATGCAATTGTAACAACTTTATTAATGTAAGCTATTTTTATGACACTCTTATTTTATAACCATTGTTAGACAGGATGTGTGCCACTCTTATTTTGAAGGTCGGAAATGTGAATTGTGGTGTGTGTTGAAAACGTGTTAAGTGAGCTATCTATTGAGTGCCCCTTGAAGCTGTGGCTGTCGTCCCTATTTCACACACAACTTGCACGAAGTCAGCGGCCAACCTAAAATGCTGGGTTACATTAACAAGCACTAAAGCCATAAAAACCATAGAGAGCTGTCTGGCCACAGTGTGTGTGTGTGTGTGTGTGTGGGGGACTACCACTGTTGCTATGGAGCCGAATAGCCAACTGCCAAAGCCAAAGTAACAGTGACTGAGACGAATATCCAACGTCCAACATGAAACTAACTTCACCAACGTGTAGAGTGAAGCCTCCTGTCATCCAGGCTGTGCGATAAAGAGAGAGGAGACAGAAAAACAAACACGCATGCACATGTCAATTTTTTTTTTTTTTAATCGTTCTAATAATCGACTTATCCCCACAACAGGTCTCAATACTTTTTTTTCCTTGTACAACCTCGGGTTTCTTCATGAATTCGTTCCAAAAGTCAGACGAAAACCGAAACATCCGAAAATCAAGGCAATTTTTCCCCATAAGAAATAATGTAAATCCAATTAATCAGTCCCAGCCACCCACAAATATGAACAAAAATACATTTTATAGAGAATAATTATAGTTTTACAAGCAGAAAATAATTATAAATGACAAGTGAATGGTTTATTGTTAATGCTGATGTCCCGTACGTCCTGGCGAGATTGAACTGAATAGTGTTTCTCACCTTCTTTATAAAATTGCTGGCACTCAGGACTGTTTTTGGCCCCATGGCGGGTTATTTAGCGGTCAGACACAAGAAATGCACCGACAGTGAATGGGCAACACATAGGGTGCTTTGTGTGGGCACTCGGTTTCGCGGAACAATACAGTACAGGGCAAATGGACTAGTTTGTTATGTGCAATATAGAACAAAAAAACGAGACAAAATTTTAGGAAAAACTTCAAAGAAAACTGAATCATACAAAAACTGGGGCGTACGAAAACCGAGGTTTGACGGTAGTGTTATTCTGGCTGTCATGCATGGAAACAATGAAATCTTACCCCTTTTGTTCCAGATTGCTGACTTTGGCCTGTCCAACCTTTACCACGGAGACGAGTACCTGCAGACGTTCTGCGGTAGCCCGTTGTACGCATCCCCGGAGATTGTAAATGGCCGCCCGTATCGTGGTCCAGAGGTGGACACGTGGTCCCTCGGGGTGCTGTTGTACACGATGGTCCATGGCACCATGCCCTTTGATGGAAACAACCACAAGGCACTGGTCCAGCAGATCAGCACTGGAAACTACCGCAAACCAAACAAACCCTCTGGTGAGTGTTGAATTATTTCATTGAATTTAGATGTGCTGAACATACGTTTGTTTTTAACCTCTCTTGCGCACAACCAGATGCATGTGGCCTCATTCGCTGGATGCTGATGGTAAACCCCGACCGCAGAGCGACAATAGAAGATATTGCAGGACACTGGTGGCTTAACTGGGGCTACCAGCAGTCCCTCCTGGCTGAGACGAAAGTCAGCCCGGTCGAGGAGACGACGTCCACGGCCACCACGTCAGCGCCACACCCGGCCGGGCTGGCCAGCGTCGCCAGTTGGCTGCGGCGTACGTCGCGGCCTTTGCTGGAGAACGGCTCCAAGATGCGCTGCCTGCTCCGCCCGCAAGGCAGCGGGGGCGATGTGGTGCGCCAACGCTCCCTGCGTAGATCACGGAAGGAGAACAACGTCTCCCAGCCCATGCACGAAGCATGCGCAGACACTCGGCCTTCCAAGGGGATTTTAAAACGAAGAAACAGTGTGAAACAGAAAGTTATGAGCGAGTCTCCTAGTGTAGCTTCACTGGAGGATCAGAGTATGTTGGGTTTGTCCCCCCCAGCCAGTGCCGCCTCTGCCGCAACACAACCTCGCAAAGGTATCCTCAAGAAGCCCACAGAGCAGGAGTCAGGCTACTACTCCTCCTCTCCTGACAGCAGTGACTCTGGCTGTAAAGCGTGCCCCTCAGCCCCAACGCACCGGAAAGGCATCCTCAAGCGAAACGGAAAGTTCTCCTCAGGCGGGCTGCAGGAGTTTGGCTCCCTGGATCAGCTGGCGGTTTCTTTACCGCACAGGAGCGCCAGGATGAGACCAAGTGGGGCCATCAGCAAGGACAGCATTCTGTCCTCTGAGTCCTTTGACCAGCTGGATCTGCCAGACCGTGTCGGACCTCCAGCGCATGCGGCGAAAGCCGGCAGCAGGCCCATCATGAGAGGATGCGTGTCCGCCGACAACCTCCTGGACATCCAGGAAGACCGTGTTCTGGGAGATGGGATACAGAGACCCTGGAGCTGCTATGAGTCCGGTGTGGCTGACAGCGCCTTCTCTATTGCAGACTGTGACAATGTGACCGAGGCTTACAAGCAGGCCTTGATTATTAACAGCCCTGCAGCAAGCTGAGCACCGCTCAACTGACTCACGACCAAAGTGCATTGTGACAAATTACCAGCGCGCTGTAGCCAACATCAGGAATTGCACGATACCAAAAAAGGGAACAGCAAAGGGATAATTTGAAAGGTATACAGTGGAACCCGTTTATATCGACCAGTTCATCAAGTTCCGGTCCACCGTGTTCTTACGACTGACAAAGTTCCAGCTTTTGTCGACATAAAATGTGAAACCCAAAGGCGTAATTTCTTTGAGAAATGGGACCGTTTACGTCGACGTGCGCCGTCATTATCGCCAGCGACATAACTATCGTCTCGTTACACGGCATCAAAACGAGCACACGGTGACTTCCCGTTCAGTGCAAAGTAAGCGTCAAAATAAAAGCACGGCAGTATGAACTTGGATTCTACCACAGCAATTTACAGTTTACAGGTTCTCACTTTCTTTCACCGGGAATTTTTTTTGGGGGAAAAATACATTTTTAAATAACCACCTATCAGTTTTGGAAATATGTGACTTTATTCCAAAAATAATATGGTTAGAAATCCTGCAGTTTTTGCATATATGTTGTTTGTTGCGAGCAGCGAGCCGTCCCAATTTGTTCTATGGTCCTTGAACGCACCATCTAACTTTCACCCACGCTGCACAGATAGACTACTATACTGTTTCCCCTTTTTCTTTCATCTCATATTTGCTCACAAATACTGATACTATGTGGGAATGCATAAAGGTAAGGGTTGATAAAGTTATTGAGTGCTAATGTGCATATTTTTCCGGTCCACAACCTCAAGTTTAAATCATGCTAGCCTGGTAGCTTACACATCAAACAGCGATGTTATCATCTTCTCTCTGAAAAAGCCATTCCAGGCTCGTACTGATGGTTGGTGGCTCTGTATAAGTTCTTTGTGCTTATAATTCGATGCTGCGTCTGTCTCAGTTTAAATGTACAACGACCCCCCCCCGCACTCTCCCTCCCCGTAGATTCAAAAAGGTTGGGGACCATTGGTCATCATTGTAGTGAAGACACACAATGAAATTACAGCAGCACCTCTGTCAGATAAGACTATAAAATATCACATGTAAACGGAAGAAAAGTCAAGACTAAATGTCCAAGCAGTGGCAAACTGTTTGGGTGTGTTGACGACCGCTTATGCCGACATGAGTCACGGGTTCCACTGTAAGGGAGCCAAAAAGTCCCGCCAAAACCAAAACACCTTGAATGTAAACTGTCGCGTTAGTCGTTGATGCCTTTTTATCTAACCTGAGCCAGTTCTTTTGAAGCCAGGTATTTATGGCTTCATTGCGCTTTTATCACTTGAGGACTGCTGCGCTCTCTGCTTACCTGCTGCAGCTTTCACTGCATTTTACGACGCAACGACGTAACATTTCACAGTGACAAAGAGCGCTCTCACCTTGACGTTATTTAAGAATCCACAAAAGCTGGTGACAGGGACTGTTATTTATAATTCGTGTTTTCCTTTGAAATGATGTGGACTTGAATAGTTCTCATGACACACTGACTCCTAACAAGAAGAACCTGCTGGACCTGCGATAGCGAGCACGTGCACGGCCTTTTTGAGAGATTACTGTTTGCTTTTTTTTGTTCCAGACTCAATGCAGGATCTGTTTTGTACAATGGAGTATTAGAGCCACATTGGGGGAAAAAAACAACTCAGATTTCGTCATGAATTTACGAGAATAAAATTGTCAATTTATGAGAAAGTCGTAAATTTATGACATAAAAGAAGTCGTGATATTACGAGAATAAATTCCTAAAGACTTTATTTCTCGTAAATTTACAAGAAAGTTGTAAATTTACGAGAAATAAAGTCGTAAATTCACGAGAATAACGTGTCGTGGTGTCATACGTGTCATACGTGTCAGAGGGAAAATAGAGCATAGCTCTTCAGGAAGGAAGGAAACTTTCCTCTTGCTTCAGGCAAGCTTTTATTTATAACGTGGCAGCAAAACAGCAGTTGAGCACAACCAAATTAGCATGTCTAGCTAGCCCTTCTCACTTCAGCCTTCCTTACCCCACCCCCTTTTGCTTACCCAAGGCCAAAGGTCACATAAGTCGTCCCCCCTTTTCATAGCTGTCTCAGACATTGCCTGTAACATAAAGTTACCAGTTTTTTCTCATAAATGTACGACCTTATTCTTGAAATCTCAGCTTCTTTTAATACTCGGTCGTAACAGGCGTTGCCTAAAAGCGGGGACCTACGTGACCTTTGGCCTTGGGCAAAGGTAATATTGTGAGTTTTTTTTCTCGTAAATGTACGACTTTTTTCTCAAATGTACCACTTTATTCTCGTAAATTTACGACTTTATTCTCGAAACCTGAAGTTGTTCAACCCCCCCAGAGTGGCCTTAATACTCGCTAGTTTTGACCGACTGTATATGGCGAGCTTTATTTGCTAATTGTGGAACAGTTGAAGGAAATATCAAAGATGGCGCTCAGGTGTCTTTTAGGTTACGGCTCAGGGTTCAGTTTTATTTGAAAACACCTTCACACCTGAGTGGATTACAAGTTCATCACATCTAAAATAACTAAAGTGCCTGCGAGGTGTTCATAATACCTGATGCTGTTGAACTGCTTGTTATACAATTTTGTGTCTCATACTTAACACTGGAATTCTTGACATGAGCACAGAGTAGTGAAGAAAAGCATCACCAAAAGGTGCCCGAGAACGGGTGAAATTACCCTTTGGAAGAAAAGCTGCACAGAACCAAGAAGTGCATCTCTCTCCTGAAACTGGAATGGACTTTGGTTTTGTTTTGTGTCTTTCCTTGACAATCTGAAGCTTATCAGGAATGCAAAGCTGACGTCGAATGTAAAGAGCGCAGAAAATCTCAAAATTTCAGCTAGTTCTTCTGTCATTTCAGGAATGGAAGGGAGTAGTGTTCATGGAAGCATTTTTTTTGTGGTTGGAATTTCACAAGCATTTTGATATTTCATCGCCTTTTTTCACCAAATGTGGCAGAGTCCCCCCCAAAAACACACACACACACACACACACACACACACACACACACACACACACACACACACGTGCCAAAGATGTGATCGGCCACATTCTTGTGACTGGGATGAGGAAATCAATAAAAACAAAAGCAAGTACTTACTGTAATTGCTGCCTCACGTTGTCAATCATTTACATGCAACACTGTTATGTAATTGTTTTCGTGCAATACAATTTGATGCAGTAGAGAGAACATTTTATTTAGAAAAAAGCTACTACTGATGTTTTTAGTCCACATACAAATGGCATACATCAGGGGTGTCCACATTCTACAAACTTAACAAGAAAAAAAAAAAAGCAAAAATGGGAATCGGTAATTTTATTTACAACAATAAAGTCAAAAATATTAAAAGAAAAAATTGAAATCCAACAGTCAGAATTTTACATGATTAATGTAATTTTCAGTAGCATAAAGTTGAAATATTAGTGAAAAAAAAAGTTGAATATTACAAAAAGTTGTAATTTTTGTAAAATTAGGTTGTGGAAAAAGGTGTTATGACAAAGTCAAAATATGGGAATAAAGTCCAAATTCAGAGAAGAAAGTTTATAAGAAGAAAGTTGAAATAGTTGGGGGGGAAAAAAAACAAATGGGGGGGGGAGACAGCTGTAATTTTACAAGAAAAAGTCAAAATATTAAGAGAAAAAAAGTCTAGATTTTACAAGATTAACGTCAGAGGAGAAATTACGTAATTTTAGTAGCATGAAGATGAACTATTGGGGGAAAAAGACATTATTTTTTAAAAGTTTGAATATTATTCAAAACAAAATTGTAATGTTTGGAAAATTAGGTTGCGGAAAAAGTTGTTAAGGGAATAAAGTCATGATTACGATAACAAAATGTACAAAAATAAAGTTGAAAAATGAATTAAAAAAACAGCAGCAGAAATGTAAAAAACAGCTGTAATTTTACGACAATAAAGTCGTATTCTCGCGTGAAGAAAAGGTCGCAATTTTGCAGGAATAAACTCGTAATAAATAATGTCATTTTAGCAACATACAGCTGAAATATTAAAGAAAAAAAATATTTTTTAAAAGTCGGAATATGAGAAAACAAAATAAAGTTGGAATTTTTGGAAAATTAAGTCGGGGGAAAAACAGAATACTATGGGAATAAAGTCAAAATATGGGAATATTACAAAATGAAAATTTACAACGATATTAACAATAGCCTATATAAAGTATCGATAACTTCATAGCATATCTCCTTTGTGTCCTTCCATTTTTCACTTGGTGGAAAAATTTGGACACCCCCAGCACTACACTACACTATACACTACTTCCAAAAAGTTAGGGTTAGGTATTGTCGGGGTGATAGTGCATCTTAGGTAGTGTATGTAAACAATCAATGTTGATCGGAAACGTACCAAAACACCTCAAAACAGGCAGCAACAGGATAGAACTCACATCCGCAACCCACTTGAGTGCTCGCCATGCTATTAATCAAATATGCTGTGTGACATTTAGGCCTGCTCCATCTTGTTCTCGCATGTGGCTGACACTTGCCTGTGGTGGCAGGGAGGAGTTTCCAGCTGGCATTCACTGGGCGTCAATAAAACACGGTCAACGTTGGCGGGGGCGTGGCTGACCTCCGATCTGCAAGCAGCGGCTTTGAAAGGGGAAGGCAGGGCGAGATCCAGTGCCTTCTGTAGCTGGCTGTAGCAGAGGAGGAGAGAGTCCTGGCCCGAGTCGAATGCAACAGAGCAAAGGTTCAACAGCGGGTCGCAGGCAGACAGCATTGATCGGTGATCAATATTACATGTGAGATAGTTATTGGCCTGCTTGAGATGAACACTCCAATAAAAAGAATGGATGGATGGATTTCGTTGAGTTAGCACATGTACATGAGCCTCACCAGATCGATGAGCAGGAGCTTGGCCAGAAACTTGAGCAATGATTCAGGCGAGTCCACTAAGTTGAGCCTGCGGCTTGCAGCGCAAACACAAGCGCATGCATGAGCGGAAGGCGGGAAGTCTGAAAACTTTGAGTCTGGGAAGAGATGAATAGAAAACACAGTACCTTTTGTTGAGTAAGTGCTGGTAATTACTGGTATTTATCATGCACTGTACTGTGCAAAAAGTGTTTGGCCGCCTAGCAATACTTTAATGAGCACATATTACTTAAATGTCTGTAAAGCTATGTTTCACCAATGCCTCCATGAGCACATACAGTATTACTAAAATGTTACAAAGGCTTCATTGAACCAATTAAGAGCAAAGCCCCTAAACTCACCCAAATGCTCCACATGTGGAAAATGCAAAAGCCAAATTTAAGAATGAAGAAGTCAACTTTAGAGAATGCAGAAGTCACATTTGAGTATGCATGAAGACGACAATAGAAACCACTGAATAAGAGCTGTTCAATCTAAATTACACACCACTACTCAAAACAACACAAAACCACCTCAGTCCCTGGACAAAACTACAAATCTCACAGTCAGAAAGAATCTCAATAATAAAAATGACAGTTCTTCCTAAAATTCATTATTTCTTTACCATGATCCCTTCTACACAGCACTATCTCAATTCTACTGGAAAAATAAAACGCCACATATAAAACTATCAACATTACAAAAACCCAGGATTCAAGGAGGATTAGAAGCACCCAACTTCCAACTCCATCACCTGTCAAGTCAGCCACAATTCTTAAATCACTGGATGGCCTCTTGGCATCATCACTCACACTGGTTAGAAACTGAACAGGCACTATGCAGTAATATAAACCTTTCTGACCTCCCATTCATCAGCCAAACAATCAAAAAGGACACCTGCTTTCAAAACACCCCCAAAGCTTCAGTTCTGACAAAAAACCAAAAAAAGAAGCCACTGAATCTGAACATCCTTATAAAGACCGTCAGTATGTCTTTTTTGAAGATGAAGTTCCTATTGTAGTTCCCTTTACAAAACACTAATCCGGTAAGAAGAGGAAGGTCGATAAATGCGACGAATGCTGCCATTGTCGACACACCCTGACGGACAAAGAAAGCACTTTAAAAGCTGTCATTTGCTCAGACGTGACAATGTGAATATCATCTTCACGCCTCAGGGAGGAGACGTGCAGAGACACTAAGTCTGCCATCCAATCCTTCCCCACACACCTTGGTGAATGGGCAAAGGGGTCTGGAGTCGCCCCAACTTTTTGGGTGCTTTAATGTCACGGTGGGTCGAAAAGTGACCTGTCGCCTGGGGCGGCATCACAGAGCTTCGTGAGAAGAGTGGGCTGAATAGGGGGACTGCTGCGCTCATTCATTGCACACAATACAGAATTACACTAACTCAGCTCTCCGGCTCCTGAATGCTGACACATCGCGATCAAACTTATAGCTGCTTTGTGTCCACTGGTGTCCATGGGAAAAGTCCCCGAATTTGAACAATTTAGGAATGACTGCAATGGAACTCAGTAGAGGCCTGAGCAATATTTATTTTGGATAGCAAACAAAGTGTACGCCTTCAACCATTACCCACATAGGATTCATGCATAATTCATTGAGAAATTCTTATTATTATCATATTGTTATTATATTTTTACTAACAAATTGATGGATAACTTGGATAACTCATCATCAGATAGTATTCAAGTTGAGAAGAACTGCACGCAGTACAAGTTTTCTGTCAAAATGAAAGAACAAATACAAGTAGGAGGAAAAAGGTGAAGTGCATTATTAACACACATTATTCCTAGGCTTTCGAGGGCCCATCTGGCCCCCGGGCCAGGAAAAAAAGCCTCAGGGAATTAATGCACGTAATAGAACACACCTATTCCGCTTAGAAAGCCCGCTATTACAACACCTCCAAAAACGTCCAACAAGGTTTTATGGTTTTACATCCACGCTGTGAGTATGTACAGTAGACGCCCCTACAACGTAAATAATCCATTCCAAGAACCTTTATGTTATAGGGATTTTATGTTATACGAAGCGTAAAATACATGTAAATAGCCTAATCCGTTCCAAGATCTTCCCAAACTCACACCTTTGGGCCTTCAAAATATTCAAAGTCCACCAAATATGGTGGGAAAATATAAGAAAACAGCATAAACATAGTACAGTAACATTCCAATATAAAATACGGTAAATAAGGTATAATGGTCGATGGGGAACGGCCGTATAGTCTAGCAACATCACTTCATTTCATACCACCGTCATGCTTCTGGATCATTTCCTGCTTTGTTTCGATCGACAATTTTCCCCTTTTTTCTTATCCCTTACACTTGGTTTAGGGCCCATGACTCTGGTAATTTTAACACAAAGAAAAGTAAACAAATTAAAAAGAGATTTCAATGCGTGCGAACTAGTTTGAGGGCGACTACGATGAGGAACAGAGCAGCATGTCTCTCACAACACACCGACGCGCTGGATTAGTCAGCCAATGAGATGAGAGCGTAGGCGGTGCGCCTATAATCAGCCAATGACAGCATGAAGCGTCAGAATTTCTGCATAACTTCCTGTTTCGTTTCGATCGACAACTTTTCCCTTTTTTCTTACCACTTACACTTGGTTTAGGGCCCATGACTACGCTAATTTTAACACAAAGAAAAGTAATGAAATTAAGAAGAGATTTCAATGCGTGCAAACTAGTTTAAGGGCAACTACGATGAGGAAGGGAGCTCACACACAAACTTGGACGCGCTGGATAAGTCAGCCAATGAGATAAGAGCAAAGGCGGTGCCCCGATCATCAGCCAATGAGATGAGAGCGTAGGTGGTGCCCCGATAATCAGCTAACGAGAGCATGAAGCCAGAAGGCGTCACCATGTGTACTCTGTTAGTCTCTCTGTCGCTTGCACGGACTTGAAGCTTTACGTTATATGGAATTCCTTACGTAATACGATGTGAAAAATGTACATAAGTTCTTTACGTTCAGTGGAATTTACGTAAAAGGAGGTTTACGTTACGCGAGGTACTACTGTAGTAACAGGCACATTCATGATAACATGTATCATATTTTGGTCAATTTAAGCAGCAGCGGAACTTCTTTCCTGGGCGCACTGATTTCACATAGCGACATAGAATGGAACGCTATCACCTAGCGTTAACGTTTCCAAACTCAAGAACACAGCAGCTGTGGCGGCAGCTCCAATATGTAGTGGCCTGAGGCGTTGTGGTGTGGCAAGGTGTCACTCCGCCAGTAATGAACCCCTAGATAGACCTTACCAGTGAGGCTGAAGAGTGTGATCCCACAATCCACCATAAAATGACACAGTACAAGAAGCTAATCATTGTCATTGATTTTGCTCATACTCGTTGCGCTCCGTTTTGCATCTTCTCTGTTTTTGCTTTACTTTTCCCGGGAACTCCTGTGTGTCGGGCGCATTCCGTTGTATCTTCGTTAGCTGTTTTCTTGTTCCCTGGTATTATTCTCCTGCTCGGGATCATTTCCACCTCCCGTGGTGAGTTTTGTAGCCCTCGCTGTACCTCCGAGCCTAATTTGTTATTTTGGTCATTTGAACTTTTTGTGTGCCCTTTGGGTCTGTGAGAGATGATCTTGTGGGAATAAAATACTTTACCGATTACACCTGCCACCATGTTTCTACATCGTGGGGCAACGCTGCCGAAAGTTGTCTATTTTGGTCATTTCTAGGTGTGCATTGTCTACAAATAGTGCTGCTTTTGACTGTGGAAATGTCTTGATAAAAACCTAGCAGCATTGTCCTGAATGAACAGCAGCTGTTTAGTGCTTTCGCTGGAGATGACATCTACTCCACCCTTTAGTTAAATATTTGTCTAATAATCCTCCTGCCTGGGAAAACAAAAGGTACCCTTGAAGGATGTCATAAAATATCTTTTGTTGAAACAAAAGGCATTAAATATATTTGGTGGTACTGTGCTGTGTTATTATCAGCTCACAATTCATATTGACAGTTTGGGATTTTACGTAACTTGGTTATGTAACTCAACTCACCGATGGCTGCCAAGGCCACGTAAGAGTGGACATGTCGGCGCACGCTGGGAAGGTGCTGGGCTTCGAGAAAGGATAGCGAGTGAAGGATCGGATCCAGGAAGTCCGAGGGCACGGCGGAGGCCAGACCCCAGCCTAACCTGGACACCACGGACACCTCCCACTGCTGCAATCACACACAAATCCTCCTCAAGCATCCCCTAAAAGCTCTACATGGACTTAACTGGAAGTGCTTCTACATTTATGGTTATTCATACACACCTGTTGCAGCCTGTTTAACCAAAGGCTGTTATTTAAGAGACATAATGGTCCTGTTGACTGAAAAAAGCAAGCTCCGGAGGAATGTTTGTGCAGCACAAACATGTTTTTCTGCTGTTCTGCCCTACTAACCTTAGGACCCCTTGGGGAAGCATGGGGAGCGGGGATTCACTGAGTGGATTCATACACAACAGTATCTCACACAAGTGAGTACACCCGTCACATTTTAATTACAGTACGAGTATATCTTGTCAAGGGGCAATACTTACAGAACATAAAGTTGGATATACTTGAGAGTCGTCTTGAGAAGGCCTGAGAACAGAGGTTCTCAAATGGTCTCAACCTGGGACCCACATTTTCCAATGATCATTGAATTATAGCTCACTTTTAGTTAAGTCATTTCTATTTATTTTTATTATTTTTTACACTTTTATTTCAGTCATTCTTATATTTATTTATTTATTCTTGCATTTATTTTATTTAGATTTTGGGGTTTTTTACACTTTTATTTAAGTCATTGTTATATTTATTTATTCCTGCATATATTTATTTATTTTATTTACATTTTTACACTTTTATTGGTCATTTTTATATTTATTTATGCCTTCGTGTATTTATTTTATTTAGATAAGAAAATGTACTGTATTTGTCATCTTTTGCAACATTAATATACATAATTACATGTCCAAAATGCATTTCAGAGGAATTTATTAGGGCTTTTTGTCAAGGAAATGAGGAAGAACATAACCACATGCATGCAAATAATGCATAAAGTAAAATGAAATACAACATTGCACTAAATAAGACCACAAAATCAGATATTTCACTTATTACTTGCAATGAGGATACATACTGTGTACTGCATTATATTTGTCTCCTGCCCTGACCCTGCGCACTGTTGCCTCTCTATTCGGGGGTAAGTCACTGTTGAAATAGTCTACTGCTGATGTCTACAACTTCATGCCAAAAAATCCTAACTATCCCTTTAACATGAGCCATAGAATAAACATAACATATAATCTGTTATTTGCTGTTCAACTGTGCTAGTTTGAAAAAATAGCTGTTTTAATTAAGGTGTTTTTACTCCATTTTTTTGGTCTCTCCTGCTAGGTTATGCTTTTTTCCTACAGCATTTTACCTCATAGCAAATTAGATTATGTCATTATGCGACTTCTAGGACAGCCAATAGCTACTTTTCTTACTGAAAAGTTGTCAACATTGGCTAGTAGTGTGAAAATAATACAGCCGTTGGGCATTTGATTAGGTACACCAGCAAACTCTAGAAAGGCCAAAAGCTAGAGCCTTTGCGAGGGTAATAATGTAGCAGCTCATGTATTGTGATGGCAACATTTACCAGGATGTCTGCCACTGAAATGGAGTCATCAGCGTGTACGCAGAGCTTCCAGGGTATGAGAGGTACAGTCTCTCTCATCTTGGAGGCTAGCAGCATAGTGACCGCAGCCACAAGCTGCAGGTTGCACGTTTCCACGGCATGGATGCTCAGGTAAGAGTCCAGGCAGTGGACCGCTAGGGGGAACACCTCCTCTTCACATTTCTGCTCCTCGCACACCTAAAAGAGCGCCTTGGGTTGAAATAGATAATCAGTTTTAAACAGAGTTAGACTACCTGGAGCATCCACACTAGTAGTGTCCTCCTTATGCGGGGGTAGATGTCCTGCTGGAGGCTAATCCAAGAAGAGGACCCATGGCTCTCCTCCAAGGCTCTCAAGTTCCGGACAACTCGGAGGTCACTGACGATGGCTGGGTCGAGCCCCGCCCTCAGAGCCACGTGATGTAGCGACATGTTAAACTTTTGGTGAAGCTAAAACAAAAACACAATCCACCGAAACCCACGTTGCATTCTACCTCAACGTGCCATTGTGCATGTAAAACCATGACTCTTACGATTAGCTTAGCTACTAGCGTATTCCAGAGCTCCCTTTAATATTGGTGCTACATAAGTTAGCAATGTATTCACTTCCAACTCGTGTGTCATATTTAAATAATAAAAATACAGGTACAGTATATTCAGTAAAGTATTCCTACTTGGATAAACTCACCAGGCTAACAGGTGTGGAGGCTACCCTCAACATTTTAGCTTAGCATGCTAATGTGGCTAATGAGCATAATAAGCTAAAAGAAGTGCGCCAAATGAAGAGCTAATTGGAAAACTGGAAGGAAGCCAATAAAACAGTTGAGATACGGAAAAGGGAACCACCATATAAAGCGTCTAACAAAAATGTTTTGAACCTGAAACGATGATTAATATGTGTTAGGAGCCAGTTTGTCAGCTTCTACCTTCCATAGATGGGTGATCCAGAACATACTCTGCTAGCTTTAGCGTTAAAAATACATAGGAGGAGTAACAAGTCATCCTCTGTCCAACTTTTAAGGATTCTGTTTTTAATTCAAATTGCTGCATAAACATGTATTCATCATCAAATACACACACATCAGTCCCCAAAAAAAATGGTGTAGTGTGTGTTAACTGATTTTTCTTACAGCAAAAACAAAGTGTTAACATCTTCCCCATGTTAAAGACTGGCACCTGAAACAAAGACTTCTCAGTCCATATCAACACAAACAGGAATCCCGATTTCAACATCCCGCGACTCCGAGTTCTGCAGTTCTCTGCGGATTTCCACGGAGACCTGAGGATGCGTTTGTATCTTGAGCAGCTCCAGCAGGGCCGCCTTCTGTTCCGAGGCCAGGTCGGCCTTGTAGCGCTGTGCCAGCGTGAGCAGGCTCTGGTGCCAGAGCACAGGAAGCACGCGCTTTTCGCTGCGGAAGGACAGGAAGTGCGCCACCAAGGCATCTAGTACACGGAAAGGCAGGGCGTATTTCTTGTCGAGCAACAGACGCAGGAAAATGCTGTTGGCGCCGTTGTAGTCCATCTCTGCCAACTTGAGCATCGTGGCGCTGAGAGGAAGAAGTAATACAAAAAAACAGCATGTTATGTAATCTTCCACCACAGACTGACCTCACCCTTTTGCTTTTCTGATGCAGCGTGTTGTAACTCCTCAACCACTGGGCCGCAGCCTGGAAAATGGTCATACATTTTTTTATATACACAGTGGTGTGAAAAAGTGTTTGCCCCCTTTCCCCCCCCCCTTTTTTTTGCATATTTGTCACACTTAAATGTTTCAGATCATCAAACAAATGTAAATATTAGTCAATGACAACACAACTGGACACAAAATGCGGTTTTTAAACTTTTTATTATTAAGGGAGAAAAAAATCCAAAGCTACATGGTCCTGTGTGAAAAAGTGATTGCCCCCAAAACCTAATAACTGGTTGGGCCCCCATTAGCAGCAACAACTGCAATCAAGCGTTTGTGATAACTTGCAATGAGTCTCTTACAGCGCTGTGGAGGAATTTTGCACAATTGTTGTCATTCAGCCACATGGGAGGGTTTTCCAGCATAAAGTGCCTTGTTAAAGTAATGCCAATTCATGGTTCCATTTATCACAGCAAGTCTTCCAGGTCCTGAAGCAGCAAAACAGCCCCAGACCATCACACTACCACCACCATATTTTACTGTTGGTATGATGTTTTTACACCAGATGTAATGGGACACACACCTTCCAAAAAGTTCAACTTTTGTCTCATCAGACCACATCAGTATTTTCACAAAGGTCTTGGGGATCATCAAGATGTTTTCTGGCAAAATTGAAACAAGCCTTAATGTTGTTTTTGTTCAGCAGTGGTTTTGGTCTTGGAACTCTGCCATGCAGGCCGTTTTTGCCCAGTGTCTTTCTTATAGTGGAGTCATGAACACTGACCTTAACTGAGGCAAGTGAGGCCTGCAGTTCTTTGGATGTTGTTGTTGTGGGGTCTTTTGTGACCTGTTGGATCAGTCACCACTGCGCTCTTTGGGGCCATTTTGGTTGGCCGCCACTCCTGGGAAGGTTCACCACTGTTCTGTGCTTTCACCATTTGTGGATAATGGCTCTCACTGTGGTTTGCTGGAATCCCAAAGCTTTAGAAATTACTTTATAAGCTTTTCCACACTGATAGATCTCAATTCATCTCAGTGAAGTTATGTTTTAACAGGGGAGCAATCACTTTTTCACGCAGGGCCATGTAGATTTGGATTTTTTTTCTCCCTTAATAATAAAAAGTTTCATTTAGAAACTGCATTTTGTGTTCAGTTGTGTTGAGTTGTGTCATGGACTAATATTTAAATATGTTTGATGATCTGAAACATTTAAATGTGACTGTTCAGTCTCCTGAGCAGAGCCTATGTTTTCTTGTGTAATGGCACCCCCTTGTGGACGTATTAAGCAATGGTCCCTATTGTACATACGGGTCATTTTCTCTTTTTTCTCAACATTACGTTAACGTGACTCGTCAGTTGTCTATTCCTATCGCTGCTCTCATTGACTTTTTCTCAGTGAATACTTCCACTCCTGCCCTTCATGTTCGGTTTCCAGTTACACTACCCTGTCTTTCCTTGTTCCTACAGCTAAAGCAACGTCTGTAAGTGCAGTTTGTGTTTTTTCATATTAAGTAGTCTTGTGCAATGGTAGCTGGTGTACCCCTAGTAGGCTAAGCCAGCTTTCCCTTTGGTATCTTTGCCTATGGAGCTTTAACTTTATTCTTGTTGTTAATTCTACATGCGGCCAACCTTTGTGATTCAAGATTCAAGAGAGTTTTATTGTTCTGTTCTTATTTAAGTTCTGTATTGTATTACAGTTTCACAAAATCCTATAAAGGCTAAAGAAGAAAGACCTGCCTCTTTCATCTCCTTTCGGGAACTGTTTAACTGGTTGGCTAGCAAGGCCTGCACAGTGAAAAGACGGCTACTCAGCTAACGGTGAAGAAGACAGCCCTCCAACTACACCGCCAAGAAGAGCTAAGTGGCTAACCCCCTTATACCCACGTCATATTGACCCTTTGACTACCGATTTATTAAGGCAACATGGAAAGAACTAACACATCTAAAAATGAAGATGGGCAATCTACGAGCTCACATGCATCCCGTTCATCAAGCGGCTCAACAAAAGCTAATCTTGCCGTCGCCATAGCAAAAGCAAAAGCCGAAGCGGCACAGGCTAGAGTAGCTCATTCAAAAAAGGAAATTGAACTGAAAGTTGAGCAGGCTCGCATCCAAGCTACTCTTGATGCACTTAAAGAAGAGAAAGAAATGGACGCAGCCCTAGCAGAGGCAAACACATTGCAAGCAGGGTTAATGGACGTGGCATCAGATTTTGAAAAATTAGAAATATGCAGCGAAGCCAACAGTCAAGTTCTTTCAAACAGACAATATCAACGCACTGCCGCCTATGTGTCAGAGCAATCCAGCTTACACTCAGTGCCACTCAGCATGTGTGAGCTACCATTTGTTATTGACAGAAATAAAGCTGTTGAATCAACAAAATGTAACCCGAAGAACGAGCAAGCTGCCACCTCTACCTGCAATGTGCCTCATTACACATCTCAGGCTCCCTCTCCACAGAAGAGTGGCCCATCATCTCCCATTCAGCAGTTAGTAGATGGAATCTCCTACAAACCCAGCTGCCGGAACACTGATCGGCAGCCACTGATCCACATCCAGCAGTCACCGCATGAGATGCTCCATGAAACTAGACAGAGCAAACCTGAAATCACAAACGATCTTGCCAGATATCTTGCCCGCAGTAGGCTGGTGACCTCGGGGCTCACAACATATGACGAGCAGCCACTAAACTACTGGGCCTGGAAAATCTCTTTCCGAAGTGCAATCATCGACTTGGACCTAACTGAGAGGGAAGAACTAAACCTGCTAAGTAAGTACCTCGGAAAGGAGTCAGCCGAGCAGGTGAAAAGAATAGCAGCAGTAAACGTCAGAAATCCACCCCTTGGACTGGTGATGGCATGGGAACGGCTTGATGAAACGTTCGGCTCACCTGAGGCCGTCGAGCACGCTCTCTTCAGTAAACTAGAAAGCTTCCCTAGAATTACCATGAAGGATCCACAGAAGCTACGGGATCTTGCAGATCTGCTGTCAGAGATGGAAGCCGCGAAACGAGACGGACATCTCCCAGGCCTATCTTACCTGGACACCTCAAGAGGAATTAATCCTATCGTGGAGAAACTCCCACACAACATACAAGAGAAGTGGATATCACTCGGTTCAAAGTACAAGCGTGAACATCAAGTCAGCTTCCCACCCTTTTCTGTGTTTGTAGACCTCATCCGTACGGAGGCAAAAACTCGTACAGACCCCAGCTTCAACTTCAGCCATTACTCTACTGGAGGAAAGAATGCATGGGAGAGATCTCCGAAAACATCCGTGCATGTTCACAAGACTCAAGCTTCCCCAGCAGTAGATGGAGAAGACAACGAAAGTGGTGACCCAAACAAATATTGCCCCATTCACAACAAACCTCATCCTTTGGCGAAATGTAGAGGCTTTAGAGAAAGGAGTTTGGAAGAACGTCAACAGCTTCTAAAGGAACACTCCATCTGCTTCCGATGCTGCTCCTCCACTCAGCACCTTGCCAGGAACTGCTCAGCCGACATAAGGTGCTCAGAATGTGAGAGCATAAACCATGTTGCAGCCCTCCACCCTGGACTCTCTGCCCGGAGGTCTAAAATGTCAACCCCGACTTCAGAGCACTGGGAGGAAGAAGACAAAGTGGATGTACAGGATCACATTTCTAGGCAAGACATCACTTCAGCTTGCACTCAGGTGTGTGGCGAAGGACTCAGCGCGAGAGCATGTGCCAAAATATGCCTTGTCAACGTTTACCCAACTGGACACAGAGAGAAGTCCAGGAAAATGTATGCAGTACTCGACGAACAGAGCAACCGCTCCCTCGTACGCTCTCAGTTTTTTGACCTCTTCAAGGTTTCAGGGTGCTCCTACCCATACACACTAAAAACGTGCGCTGGGCTTAAAGAGACTGCGGGGAGGAGAGCCAAAGGTTACATGGTGGAGTCAATAGATCAAAGTTTGAGCATTCCCCTGCCAACGCTTCTCGAGTGCAACCAACTCCCCAACAACCGCTCTGAGATACCTACTCCAGATGCAGCCTACCACCACACCCACCTGAAGCGGATCGCCAACAAAATACCTCCACTTGATCCGAATGCCAACATACTCCTCTTGCTAGGCAGAGATATATTGAGGGTGCACAAAGTCCGCGACCAGATCAGCGGTCTAGGCAATGCTCCATTCGCCCAAAGGCTGGACCTAGGCTGGGTCATCATTGGTGATGTATGTCTCCGCGGTGCCCACAGACCATCTCAGGTGAGCAGCTACAAGACATGCATCCTAGAGAATGGTCGCACAAGCCATCTGCAGCCATGCACTAACCATATCAGGGTCAAGGAGAAGTTCAGTCACTCATCTACACCGCAATACCGACCCGCACCCACCTCCACACTGTTCAGCAGAAACAGCTTGGGGCAGAACGTCTTTGCACAAACAGCCAATGACCATCACCTCGCACCATCATTAGAAGACATCAGATTCCTCCAGATCATGGACAGTGAGTTCCATCAAGATAGCTCCAACAGCTGGGTGGGGCCCTTACCTTTCCGTTCTCCAAGACCACGGCTGCCTGACAATAGGAAACAAGCACAAGACCGCCTGCTCTCACTCAGACGCACCCTGGAAAAACGTCCTCAGATGAAGGCTCACTTTCTAGAGTTCATGGAGAACCTGTTCAGGAGAGAACATGCGGAGGCCGCACCGCCCCTACGAGACGGACAAGAGCGCTGGTATCTACCGCTCTTTGGAGTATACCATCCCAAAAAGCCTGACAGGATCCGTGTAGTCTTCGACTCAAGTGCACCATGTGAAGGGGTGTCACTCAACGACGTCCTGCTCAAAGGCCCCGACCTTAACAACAGTCTGCTGGGCGTACTCATAAGGTTCAGGAAAGAGCAGGTAGCCATCACTGCAGACATCGAGCACATGTTCCACTGCTTCATTGTGAGGGAAGACCACAGGGACTTTCTCCGCTTCCTATGGTTCAGGAACAATGACCTTAACTCCGACATTGTGGACTACAGAATGAGGGTCCACCTTTTTGGCAACAGCCCGTCCCCGGCCGTGGCTGTGTACGGCCTACGGAGAGCTGCCAAAAAAGCAGAAGCGGACTATGGCAGTGATGCAAGAGAACTGATCGACCGCGAGTTCTACGTGGATGATGCACTCAAGTCCTTCAACACTGAAGAAGAAGCTGTTAGTGTTCTCCGGCGAGCTCAGGAGATGCTTGCGGCCTCCAACCTCAGACTGCACAAAATTGCATCAAATCGCCCTGCTGTCATAGATGCATTCCCCCCAGAGGACCGCAGCAAGGATGTCGGAGACTTGGACCTCTTTGTCGATGACCTACCCGTCCAACGTAGCCTGGGTTTGTCGTGGAATATGTGCACAGACTCCTTCACCTTCCAGATTGCAGAGAGCCAGAAGCCATTTACTCGCAGAGGGGTGTTGTCCACAGTGAACAGTCTCTATGATCCCCTAGGCTTCCTCGCACCTGTCACTGTTCGAGGAAGACTGATACTGAGAGCCCTCACCACTCAAGCAGAAGATTGGGACTCGCCACTTCCAAGAGACATGGAGACTGAGTGGACCAGCTGGAGAGAGTCTCTCCACGACCTAACAAAATTACAGATACCACGCTGCTACACACCCTTCTCCACAGCAGGGGCCCAAACAAGAGAACTCTGTGTCTTTGCAGACGCATCAGTGAAAGCAATAGCAGCTGTAGCCTACATTAGGGTGACAAACAAAGATGAACAAACTGCGGTTGGCTTCGTGTTCGGCAAGACAAAGCTGGCTCCACAGCCCGATCTTACTATTCCCAGGCTCGAACTGTGTGCCGCTGTACTCGCAGTAGAGATAGCCGAGATGATAGTCGCAGAGATGGACGAGACATTTGACGACATAACATACTATACTGATAGCAAAGTTGTACTAGGGTACATCCACAACCAATCAAGGAGGTTCTATGTCTATGTCCACAATAGAGTCCAGCGAATCCTCCAGTCACCATGCTCTGGCCAGTGGAAGTATGTTCACACTGACCTCAACCCAGCCGATATTGGATCGAGATCTGTGACTCCAGCTGTCCTGAACAGCACGATATGGTTCACAGGACCCACTTTTCTACAAAATACTCCAGCGCACTCATCTGAACTACAACAGACTTTTGACCTAATCGATCCCGCGTCCGACTCGGAGATACGTCCCCAAGTAACCACAAGTCTCACCTGTGCCACTGGAAATGCGATCAACCCGCTACGCTTTGAACGCTTCTCTGAGTTCAACAACCTTGTCACCGCAGTAGCACACTTGATCCATGTGGCTCGGTCTTTCTCCCACTCCATCCAAGGCAAGTGCCAGGGCTGGCACTTCTGTCGCCCAACGGAGGAAGAGTTGTCTAGGGCGAAGGTGTGCATCTTGAAGAGTGTCCAGAATAACTGCTATGAAGAAGAGCTCGAGTGTGTGTATTCGGGACTTAACATCCCATCGTCCAGCAATCTAAAGAAGCTTCACCCTGTGATAGACTCAAACGGACTTTTGAGGGTCGGAGGCCGTATACGGCAGTCAGGCCTGAGCACTGACGAGACTCAACCCATCATCATCCCTGGGCGCAATCACCTGGCAACCCTGCTGGTGCGCCACTATCACAAAGTTGTGAAACATCAAGGAAGACACTTCACCGAAGGAGCTGTCCGAGCTGCTGGATTTTGGCTAGTCGGGGGAAGACGCTGCATCACCAGCATACTTTTCAAGTGTGTCATCTGTAGAAGGTTACGAGGAAACACAGAACTTCAACAAATGGCGAACTTACCAGCTGAACGTCTGCAGGTAGCACCTCCCTTCACCTATGTCGGCGTTGACATCTTCGGACCATGGGACGTCATCTCACGACGCACAAGAGGGGGACTTTCCAACTCCAAAAGATGGGCTGTAATGTTTTCATGCATGTCTTCAAGGGCAGTACATATTGAAGTGATCGAGGCCATGAGTTCCAGCAGCTTCATCAACGCCTTGCGGAGGTTCTTCGCTGTTAGGGGCCCCGTCAAACAAATACGGTCTGACCGTGGGACCAATTTCGTCGGTGCCTCTCGAGAACTGAATATGGACAAACCAATTCAGAGCGCCGATGCAGTAGAGAAATTCCTCAGCACCCAGAGCTGCTCCTGGGTCTTCAATACTCCCCACGCGTCTCACACGGGTGGCGCATGGGAGCGCATGATTGGCATCGCCCGCCGCATTCTAGACTTCATGCTGCTTGAACAGAAGAAATCTCAGCTTACCCATGAAGTCCTCACCACCCTCATGGCGGAGGTCATGGCAGTCATGAATGCAAGACCCCTCATCCCAGTGTCATCAGATCCCGAATATCCCCTCATCCTCACACCAGCAATGCTTTTGACCCAAAAAACAGGCTCCACTCCTCCTCCCCCTTGCAATCTTGAGGAAGCAGATCTTTTCAAAGAAGAGTGGAAGCAAGTGCAGAGCCTGGCCGACACCTTTTGGAACAGGTGGAAGTGCGAATACCTCAAAACGTTGCAGCTTCGCAACAAATGGCAAGACAAAAGGCCTAATATTCATGAAGGTGATGTCATCCTCCTGAAGGACAATCAGGCAAAGAGGAACGAATGGCCTGTGGGCATTGTCACTAAGACTTTTCCAGGAGAAGATGGATTGGTCCGGAAAGTCGAGGTAGCGGTCGTCAAAGATGGAATCAGAAAGACTTTCTTTCGACCTGTCGTCAACCTGGTGCTGCTTCTTTCCACAAAGACTGTTTAGTGTGGGATCTCTAAAGACCCCATGCGGGGAGTGTTCAGTCTCCTGAGCAGAGCCTATGTTTTCTTGTGTAATGGCACCCCCTTGTGGACGTATTAAGCAATGGTCCCTATTGTACATACGGGTCATTTTCTCTTTTTTCTCAACATTACGTTAACGTGACTCGTCAGTTGTCTATTCCTATCGCTGCTCTCATTGACTTTTTCTCAGTGAATACTTCCACTCCTGCCCTTCATGTTCGGTTTCCAGTTACACTACCCTGTCTTTCCTTGTTCCTACAGCTAAAGCAACGTCTGTAAGTGCAGTTTGTGTTTTTTCATATTAAGTAGTCTTGTGCAATGGTAGCTGGTGTACCCCTAGTAGGCTAAGCCAGCTTTCCCTTTGGTATCTTTGCCTATGGAGCTTTAACTTTATTCTTGTTGTTAATTCTACATGCGGCCAACCTTTGTGATTCAAGATTCAAGAGAGTTTTATTGTTCTGTTCTTATTTAAGTTCTGTATTGTATTACAGTTTCACAAAATCCTATAAAGGCTAAAGAAGAAAGACCTGCCTCTTTCATCTCCTTTCGGGAACTGTTTAACTGGTTGGCTAGCAAGGCCTGCACAGTGACAAACATGCAAAAAAAAAGAAAAGAAAAGAAATCAGGAAGGGGGCAAACACTTTTTCACACCACTGTAAATGGTTTATGTATTTTGGAAATAATGTGATTTATAAAATAAAATAATCTGTCAACTTGCATCCGTGAAGAGACTAAAGCTTCCTCACTGGGGCTGCTGAAAAAATGTCCCAGGCCAATGTGTCGCTTGCGTGCTAATGCACCAAACTACTTGTGTGCTCTTTATCTGTTCCGTCATTTTGGATTAAAGTTACTATCCAGAACTCTCCGCAATGGCATTGAAGACATTGCTGTTGTTTTGGGTGCTGACTAGAGTACAACAGTACACAGTAAAATACCCAACCGTTCCATCCACCCTGCATGGGAGATATTTTTCATGGCTAATTGATACCACTCTAACAAACGACAGGTAAGTCCCACACGGTAGACATGTTTGTTCTGGGTTTGGCACTCCTGCGTGGTGTGAAGCAAAGGAAAGTGGGCGGGAGGCGCTCGCTCCAGGCTGCATACTGCAATAGTACGAGCAACAGGTGATCGGCGTTGAAAGGCATTTATCGGCATACGCCGATCGCGTGCTTTTTCACAGAAATCGGCCAATTTTGTTCCGTGGCCGATCAATCCGAGCATCCCTAATAATAATAATAATAAAAAAATTTTAAAAAGAGATGTACATCATGTTACCTTCATGTACGTTCAAATAAAATGAAACCAAACCAAACTTTTGGGAGAAAAAAAAGCTGTTCTCTTTATGAACTAACAAACTATAGCCCAAAAAGGTACGGACTCTACTGTGGGTTATCTGTGGGTGACCACTGCCATGTACAAAAACAAGCTCCAGGCTCGCAGCGATGGTGAGTAGCTATTCTTTTTGTTCGTTTTAATTTAGGATAGCAAGTGGCAAAACGGCACATTTATGGACAAGACAGCGCCGTGCGCGTGCGTGTATTTGTCTCAGCCAGGAGAAAAACTCATTACCTGGAGTGGAGCACAGGGATGGAACACTTAGTGAGGATGCTCCCAATGATGATGGCCTCTCTGAGGGTGCATGTCCCTGATTCACACAGCGGTATCAGTATACCTGTGGAACGGAGGGAGGGGAAAAATGTACTTATTATAATTTATTTGAGAACACATTTGACTATTGTACATAATTAACGTGCCCTTTTAAATGGTAGTCAAATTTTAATGACATAACTTTTACGTAACAGCAACAAATTCACACGGCTGGGTTGACACCTGTGTGGAATGCCACCCATCCAATTTGCAAAGTTTACTGGCATCAAGGCAAACACACACACACCACTAAAGCTTATTAATACTTCCCATGATGAACATGTTACACAACTCTTACTCAACTCACGTAAATGTAAAACTGTAGCAGCGGTTATGCAAGCGGGAGGCGCCGGAAGACTTCAGGGTAAACGCAGCAGCTTGAGAAAAGTAAAGAAACATCTTTTTCAAACCTGCTAAGTTGCTTCGCTTAAGGTCAGACATTTAGATACACTCAAAGTTTAGCAAGCACTTGAAGACAACTCAAAAAGGCAGAATTATACCAAAAATTAGGTGAAATTCACTAAGGGACATTTAATTAAGCATTAGTGGGAGTGCATGTATGTGCCGCCCCTACACCGCTTTCCGAATGCCCGCAGGCCTCTTCCAATTCACGGTAATGACCTTCAGGCTTCATAGAGTGCCTGCCACCTTCCAGAGGCCAAGTGTTGCAGTTGTTGTTGGGTGCAGAGATTGTTGTCATTTACAGTAACACCTGGGAGGATCGCCTGGGTCACCTGGAGAAAGTCCTGGGCCAGATCCAGCAGGCACGACTGACACTGGTCTGGGCTATCACCTGGACGTGGAGAGGTCTCACCACAGGTGGACAAGGTGGAGGCCATCCGCAGCCGCCCACGGCTTCTAACCAAAAGCGGTGAGGTCCATCTTAGGCCTGTCAGGCTGGTGCAGGAGATCTGTGCCGCAGTCCTCCACCATCGCCGCACCACTCACAGCACCGACGGCAAACGACCACAGAAACCCTGCCGTCAGGAGCAAGGCCTGCGAAACAGCTTTTAGGAAGCTGCAGACGGCCCTGCGCTCGTCCCCTGTGCTGAGGACGCCACACTCCAGAAGGAAGTTCCTGGTACAGACAGACGCTGCTGCTGTGGAATTGGGGGCGGTCCTGGCACATGGTGATCCGGGGGAGGAACACCCGGTTATGTACCTCAGCCGTAAGCGTTTGCCGCAAGAAACCAGGTAGTCCACGGTGGAGAAAGAAGGACCCCCCTGGAGACCTTGCGTTACGACCTTCTGGGGTAAGGAGTATATAAATGAGGCAAACTGCCGAATAAATGCACACATACGGTGTTGTTTTTAGCAGCCATTTTAGATTTAGTCTTAGTCTTATGGATGAAGATGCTTCTTTTTTTAGTCACATTTTAGTCATTTCTATACGTGATAGTTTTAGTCCTTATTTAGTCAACAATAACGCAAAAACATTTTAGGAGACGAAAACAAAAATGTTTCTCGAGCTTTTGTAAAGTAAATAAATCAATAAAATTTTTTTAAAAAATTATAATTTATGTCAATAAATATTGGCAATTGGATGAGAAAAAAAATTGGGGATACAGTTACTCTCTCTGTATACAAAGTACACCTGTAAAAGTCTACAGGTGAATCCAAAACCTTAAAAAACATAATGCCCGCACAATAGGCAGAAATGTTCATGCATTTTAAACTTATGACCAGGAGTCCCCAACCCGTGTGGGCAGGGCCGAACCGGGCGGGAAACCTCCTGTTGCAATGGTTAAAAGATAACTAAATTAGTAAACTACATCAAATTTGATGTAAATGCATATCAACGCTGGAAAGATGGGCCATTATTTTATTTTGAAAAAGAATATACACTTACAAAGCTATAGTTTTTGCACGTTTATGTTGTTTGCTGTAAGCAGCGACCCATCCCACTTTTTTCGACTGTCCCTGAACGCACCATTGTTGTGCTAACTCTCCCCCACACTGCGCAAAAAGATAGACTACTATACTGTCACCTCATATTTGGTCCCAAATGCTGATACTATGTGGGAATGCAAAAAGGTACGATTTGATTTGCATGTTTGTTTGGTGCACAACCTCAAGTTAATTCATGCTAGCGCGCGCACACACACACACACACACACACACACACACACACACGTCACACAGCAACATGATAATCTTCTCTCTGAAACACACACTCCGGGCTTGTACTGCTGGATGGTGGGTCTGCATTCATTTTGTGCTTTTAATTTGATGACGTTACTGTCTTAGTTTTAGACAATACGGAATAAATAAGAGACATTAGATTGCTATAATGTTCAGGTTCATTTGTTCCTACTGAATCTATGCCTGCAGGTGACAGTCGAAACATGTCCAGCTGAAACACCATCGAATATATCTAAAATGAAACATGAACATATTAAATGTACATTGATTTACTTTTCTCCTGAATAAAATGGATTATTGGAAATAACCTTGGATGTAAACGTTGGAGCTCATTCAGGTCAATTGGTCTCGGCTTGGCTGCTGTACAGTGTTTGTGTGAGCAGCACTGCCACCTGGTGGATTGATTCGACAATGGCGCTTAAAGGGGACTATCACTCTGGATTTTACCAAAATGAACCTGGGAAAATCCCAACAATCCACCGTCAGCTTCTCCAGAAATCATTTCATTCTTTCACCCCACGTCGCCGTGATGCTGCTGAACTACCAAAAATATGCTAAGAACTACAGCAACACTGCACGATCCTGCAATGCACTGTGTGCATTCATTTTAAAGACACCACCCTGTTTTTGTTCAATTATTATCATTATTACTCCATTTGTCCTTTTTCTTGCTTTAAAGAAACCTCCAATGGTCTTTCTGGTGTTCTTCATGGGATGTCTCGAAAGGACAGTCGACGAGGGAAATGGAAACGAATAAAAAGGCTGAAAACAATCCATCAAGTCAAAAAGACGGCACACTCGCTCACACCATAATACAAGTCAGGAGAAAAGTCCATTCATTGCTGAAGAACAATAGCAAGCCCGCCTCCCCAGGGCGAGTTGGCTCAGCGGCCCTGGCCCGCGAGGCGCACTGGGGACAAGGACAGTGAGTAGTCCTTGACTAATATGGAAGCGTTTGTTTGTGATGCAGCTGATGAAGTAAGCTTGTCAGTATCATTCCAGAAGGTGACTTTTTTGTGCAGCCCTAAACTATAGTAGCAATGCTCAGAAACTGCCTTAACAATGTTTATTATTGTGGTTGCAGCCTAGTATATTAGTTACCTTATTGACTTACTTATTAATAAAATTATTCAGTTACTTATTGTTTTATTAATCTTGTTTTTATTTATTATATGACCTTTTTAACACTTCTTTTTATTGTCCTAATCCAGGGGTGTCCAAAGTGCGGCCCGGGGGCCATTTGCGGCCCTCGGCTGTGATTTTATCGGCCCGCTGCACAGTCTACAAATGTAATTTAACAAGGAAACTTAAAAAAAAAAAAACGACAGCAGCAGCAAAAAAATGGGAAAATCAATCAAAAGGGAAAAAAACAATTTCACAAGAATAGAGTAATGGTATGAGGAAAAATGTCATTTTAGTAGCATGACGTTGAAATATTAAAGAAAAAAGTAAAAAAAAAAAATTTTAAAGTCAAAAACAAAGTTATTTTTGGAAGAAGGGTGAACATTTATAACATGGCAATAAAGTCAAAATATCAGGAGAAGAAAAGAAGTTGAAATATTTGGAAAAGTATACAAAAAAAATCAATAGAAATTTTACCAGAGTAAAGTCAAACTATCAAGAGAAAAAAATAGTTTGGTAATGAGAAAAAAAGTTGCAATAGAATAAACTTGTAAAATGAGGAAAAACATTTTTACTAACAATGTTTAAATAAAGAAAAAATACATTATTGTTTTAAAAGATATAAAGTTATAATTACAAGAAGAAAATTTACAAGAGGAAAGCTGAAATGAAACAGTTAGAAAATTTTTAAAAAAATCAGCAGAAATGGAAGAAACAGCTGAAATTTTACGGGAATAAAGTCCAAATATTAGTCATAATCAAATGAAGAACAAAAGTCCCAATTTTATGAGAATAAACTTGGATTATTATAGATATTATTATAAAAAGCATTATTTTTAGTAGCATTTCATCCATATTACAAAGGTGAAATGCAGCTTTTTCTTGAGTCACATATAGCTTCTTAGCATATATACATGTGTTGGTTTACAAAATATCAAAGTGGCCCTTGCATCCTTTCATTTTTCAGTATGTGGCCCTCAATGGAAAAAGTTTGGACACCCCTGACCTAATCATCTTGTACAGTCGTCCCTCTTCGAACATCGCCCCCTCACTCGGTCGCATTTTTTCCAAAAATGTATTAATGAATAAATGATCACTGTTTCATGGTTGAATACAGTCTATTATTAGTAAAGAAAAATGCATATTTAAGCAAATTGTACTTTATTCTTCACCTATATTAAGCATTTTCAAGCATAAAAATGCCTAAATGAAGTGACTAAATGAAATAAAAATACAAATACAAGGCAGAAGAAGCATTGTAATGGTGAATGTAGTATTCTACGTTGGCCACTAGGCGTCAGTAATTGTTCATGATCGTCAGAACAGGCATTTATTGCAGGTTTAAATGATCTCACTACAGGCACAATAATAATAACATAATAATCATAATAATAATAAAACGGGCTGCTTTTGGGGCCATAACCCACGACAAGATAAAACTCAACTTTGAACTGTCAATGTCACTTCCTGTCCGCCATACATCTGTTCACCCACCACTAAGGTCCCTCGGGAACACTACTGTGACAGTGCTGGAGCAGGAGTTTTATTTACGTCTGAATCGGCTTGCATCTTAAATCTTTAATATCTCAAAAAGTATAACAGCACGAACAGTCATTCTAACTGCACAAAAGTAGCGCAAACAAACGACACTATTTTGGTTTCATTTAAAGCAAATGGAGAGCTGGGTGAACTTTGGTTTACCTATAAAAAATGTCTAATATCTCAAAAACAAAAGCAGCACAAACATTCACTTTGGTTGCACAAAACAGCACAAACGAAGAGGGGAAAAAAATTGACTATTTTGTTTTCATTCTGAGCATGTCGAGGGGCCGATTGTGTAATAGCCCAAAAACTTAAGAACTCAAAGTACGACAGCACAAACAGTAACATTAATCACATTAATTGTCACATTAAGTCACATTAATTGCGCAAAACAGCACAAACAAATGGGACCGTTTTGGTTTCATTTGGAGCACTGGGGGGCTGGTTGAACGTTGGTTGACCTATCGAGTAAACTGTAATAACTCAAAAACGAAAGCAGAACAAATGTTCATTTTATTTGCACAAACAAATGAGACTATTGGACCAGAGTTTTGCGTGGGGTGGGGGGCCAACTTCACTTAGGTATTGACAATAGCCACAAACAAGGAAGTGCTAATGTGTGAGTCTACAGTATGTTATCTTATGTCTCATATGTCTTATGTTCTGTGATCATATCTAAGATATACTGTACAAATGTCAAGGTGGCTACAGGAGCGTAATTTCATGTCTAGAGGGCTCTAATAATGTTAAAAAAACGTATTTAGAAGATGGTAAATAGGTTTTCTATGCCATAACTATGAAAATATTTCATTTATTAATATTGAATCCTACTTCGCGAAAATTCACTTATCGCAGTCGGGTCTGGAACCAACGAACTGCGATAAACAAGGGACAGCTATATTTTGCGGTGTTTTATTGTACTTTTTGTTGTATGCATGTATTCTACTGCCCACTTCCACCATGTCCAGGGGACTACAGATGAAAAATAACTTTTTGGCTAATTCTGGCTTTTTTTTTTAACTCACGCATTATTAGTATGTGTTTTATGAAATTGCACTGCCCCCTACAAATAAACTACCATAATCTAATTCAGTGACATGTACAGTATAGATTGCATTTTAGCATAATCTTTATGATTCAGTCTAACTGCAACCACAATATCATTGTACAGGTGTAACCCGCCCTGTTTCGCACCTGCCCGCACCGGGGCTCGAACACAGGACCTTCGTAATGGGAGGTGAGGGCGCTGACCACACGACTAAAAGCCCGGAATGTTGACCGGGTGTTTCCATGCAGCTCTTGAGGCAGAGGGAGTGAGGTTTTACCAACGTACACTCGCACAGCCTCACAGGCTGGCATCCGTTACACAGGTACATTTTTTAATGTAAATCTTGTTTTCAATCTCAATAGATTGTGCATGTGTCCCTTAAGTGTCACGTGTGTGTGTGTGTGTGTGTGTGCGTGTGTGTGTGTGTGTGTGTGTGTGATACCTTTAGATATCTTATTTTGTGAGAAAACGCTGTCCCACATCTTACCTTTAAACCACGCTCCTGGTTTAAACAAGGCCTTCTTCAGAGCACTGTAGAGGTGAAAGTTGAGCTTCTTGTACTCCGCAATGTCATCCCGAACTCTGGGCAGCAACACCAAGTTGTAAAATCTCTGAGCCATTCGCTCTTTCAGATTGGACGAGAAGATTCTATAAGACAGAAAATACACGTAGTGACGTATGTGTAAAATTCTAAAAAAAACAAAAAACAAACAACTCCTCACTCGGTAGAGTACTGACCTTGTGGCTTGATACATGGCAGCTGCAGTCCAGGTCTCAGGCTCGGTCAAATAGAGGACCTGCTCCCAGTTTGAAAGTGCTGGTATGATTTTGAAAGCCTTGGGCAACTTACCACTGCGATATCTGGACAGGACCTGACGTCAAATAAACACAATTTGAAATGTGGCCTAACAATGAGTTGTTGGTGTGCGTATTTTCCACACAATTCACCTTACTGACACCGCTGTAGACTTCTACAACCCTGGGGTCAAGCTGTTGGATTGGACAACCGGACACTTCAGACATCACTGTCCCCACTTCCGTCTGCTTCTCTGTAATCTTCTCCATAATAATGTCCGCTAGGGTCCGTCTGAAACAACCAAATATGGACATTTACGCCCAAGCTCTGCAGTTCTTAATGAGATAAAGTCATGGTTGCCCTTGCCTCATCGGGGGGTTCTTATTCATGAACATCTCAATGGCTTTCTCATCGTCTGGGTCGACCGCA
The DNA here is from genome assembly GCF_027744805.1 of Dunckerocampus dactyliophorus. Lineage (NCBI taxonomy): Eukaryota > Metazoa > Chordata > Actinopteri > Syngnathiformes > Syngnathidae > Dunckerocampus > Dunckerocampus dactyliophorus. The sequence continues at coordinate 28,318,240 of NC_072826.1, forward strand.
ACTTCAGTGTCACACCCAACCATGTCTCCATCACCAGCGGCTCCCAGTGCGGGCCACTCCTCATCCGAATCTGCATCCTGGGATGAGGAGCCTAAAGGAAAGAACAGCCACATTCTCTAATTTACAGTCCAATATTACGGGACCCGTAGGGGACATGGAGAAAAAACATGACGGGTAAAAAAAGACGATTTTTTTGCGTGAAAACGCAATAACTTTTGCGTTCCATTTTCCGCATTTGCGCATCCCTTACTGCACAAATGTCGAAGTATAAAGTGATATTGTAACTATAGGAACAGGTTTTCAATTACGTGATGGTTATTCGGCTCGTCTTTTGAAAATAAAATGCTAACAACACCCGGTCCTAGGTAGTGTTGCTGGAAACATCTCTCTTTGACTACTGGTACTCGAAAGGAAATACACTGATTAGCCATACATCGCAATCTTTGACTTGTGTGCACTGCTTGTCCTACAGGTAAACAGTCATATAATTAACTCAACGAATGTGATGATCTTAATTTGAAGTTTCAAAGCACACATCGCTCTGAACACGGAAGTAGCGGATGTACAATACTCAATGTAAACAGTTTTGTTAGCTCTCACAAAAATCCCTCTTTTTTCCATCAATTTACTTACTCCATGTCCCCTTGGGGCTCCGTACATTATAGTAGGGCCGTACGGATTTTGACGGATTAAATCAGATCTTTGTGTGATTCGAAATTTTACCAGCGGGGATCTTCTCGCCCTTGCCATGACCGCAATGAGGATAAGTGGTATACAGAAAATTGATGGGTCATGCCATAGAAAAATGCATTAAAGCACAATGAAAGGCAAAATGGAAATAGCATTACTTGTTGTTAATTTGTCTGATATTTTAAGTCGGGCTGACTACGTGTACATTAAATAAAAGTAGCCATGACACACAAAACTCCGTTAAAAACTGTGCCAATTTAGTGTCGTCCCAGCAGTTAAGTTCACGTCTTACCGAGAACGGTGACAGGTGTTTTCTTCTTCTCAGGTGCCAGGCCATATTCGTTCTGAAGTTCCTCCTGTTGAATTCTGGCTTGTTGCAAGATCTTCCGCGACAGGCGTTCGTCCACGTACTTGTCTTCGTTCTCTATCCGATCGTCCCTGCTCTTCACCCGGACTTTGGCTCTGATCGTGTCCGCCTGTAGGATCTGGTCAACCAGCGTCTCCGTCTCCCCTCTCTTCTCGCCTCCTCCTTTGGATTTTTTCACTTTCGGCATGGTTGTTTGTTTGTTTGTTTCATGGGTGACATATAAACTTTAAAATCCTGTGGAGCTAAAAGTTTAGATTGTCTAAATACTGTAAACAGATATTAGCTTAACACGTGCAGGTTTCTTGCACATGGGAAATGACGTCACGTTACATCACATCCTAACATTTTAAAGTCGCATAAAATGTATATATCCATGAAATAATTCGATATATTTAATTGTATTTGTGTTTTGTTATTAATTTGTATTTATGGTAGCTTATATGTGGTTTTTTGTAACCTACTTTTTTTTAAACTGGAAAACCAAATTTCACCGCAGAAGAAGAAGGACACCCGGAAGTGAACCTACGACAAAACGAGTGGCTGGAGGAAAATATCAATAATGGGAGTTACTTGGTGAGTTTATAATGTATTTTCATTGATTACAATTCTACGTGTTTCGTATTATTTGAAAACATCTTGCTATTAAACGCTCCTTCGCTAATCGCCGAGCATTTTATGACTAGTTGCACAGGATCGCTTTGTTCCATTCACTAACGTTACTCGTTGGGGGTTCAACTATCTGGCGGGTGATTTAAATGTAAGCAATGTCTTTTATTGTGACGCAGTGTGTGCCAAGTGCCGGTGTCAGAGGGGAAGAGTGTGCAGCAGACTGTGGACGTGTTGCACAAGAAACTGGAGCAGCTGGGTGCTGTGAAACAGGGCAGCTTCTGTGTAGACTGTGAGACATACCATGCAACTGGAAGTGTCAGCGGTAATACTTAACATTGTTTTTTTTTTTAATGCAATAGGACAACTACTCTTTATTTGCAGGATTGTACTGTATTTTCTCAACTGACAATACTCGTGACATGAAAGTGCGATATCATTTAGAGTCGTCAGTGTACAGCTTGTATAGCAGTATAGTTTTACTGTCCATGAAAGTGAGTCAACAGACAAACGAGCTGTTAACACAAGTGATGCAACTTGAATTGTTCCACAATGAGCCAAAAGTACTATTTAGATACTAGGGGAGCGATCTAAACAAGAGTCTTGCGTTGCAGCAGTCTTCATCCCCTCAGCGGTCAAACCCCTTTAACAATGGCGGCCCCGGGTTTACTCGGAGCAGGTGTCCGACCATATGCACCATGGCGGCCACAGCAAGTGCTCCCTACGCTCTACACTCTGGTTCTCCTGACCTTCGGAGTGGCGACAATATCTCAGTTTCGTAACACACCTCATATGTAGAGGAGATCCGTGTTGATAATTTAGCCGCATGGTCGTTATATTCAGTATTAGAGCCACATTGACAAAAAAAAAGTTTTTGAGAATAAAAGTTGATATTACCTTTGACCCCGTTTTCATAGCCGTCCCAGGCAATGCTTGTTAGGACGGGGTATTGAAATAATTGGAGATTTCGAGAATAGAGTTTTACATTTATGAGAAGAAATTTGTAGATTTAGGAGAATAAAAGTAACTTTATGTAACCTGCATTAGCTGAGACAGCAATGAAAACGGGGGACTTATGTGGAGGGGGCGGGGTAAGGAAGACAGACATGAGATGATGCTAATCAGTTTGCGCTCATCTGCTTTGTTGTGTTGTCCCATTATAAGTAAAAGCTCGCCTTAAGAAAATGTCCTTCCTTCCTGAAGAACTCTGCTCTATTTTCCCTCGGACACGTACGTACGACACGTTGAAACGTAATATTATGACTTTATTCTCGCAAATTTACGACTTTTATTCTCAGATTTGTTTTCCCAATGTGGCACTAATACTTTGTCGTAATTTAGCAAGCATTAAAAGCGAAAGGCAGGAAGTGACAGAATGAATTGCCTTTGAGAAAATACATGTCGCAAAAGCCAATTCCGCCACCTTACAGAGTGAACTATTCAAACGTATTATTGTTATTACGTTATCGTAACAGTGGTTTATTTGGGGGGGATTCTGCGAAACGATTTTAGTGGGTTAGCGAGCTGTGTTGAGCGGAAAGCCGGACTTGCGTGTTCAGCGAAGGTATCTCCCTTTCAAAGCAGTTGTATTGCCAAGGTAACTTAGGCTAAATTCATAGTCTGGTCGGGACCAGGTTATGTCAAGGCTTTCATCTTAAAATCAGCTATGAAAGTGCCACTGTTTCACTGTTTAACTAAGTCGGGGATGGCGTCACCATTTATTTAGGACCTACAAGGTTCCCGAGGGGACATGGAAAAAAAAAAAAAAAAAAAAGATATTATCCATCTATAAGTGAGATAGATTTTCAGCCGAGGGAATACACTAGATATGCTCACGCAAGCACCAGGAATAAAATGCAATATGAAATATTCATAATTAATGTTAGCAGATGTAAATGTCATAGGCGTCCTTGCGTGAGTACAGAGCCTGCTAGTCTTCTCATATTACAATATTTGATGGACGAATAAACACTCCGAGGAATCAATCAACTGCATTAAAACACTTGTTTTATTATAAAAAGGAAAAAATACTTTAAAGTCGCCACAAAACACCTCATACGCAAAACACTGCCATCTAGTTGTCCCGGCGAGATACAGCAGATTAAAATATTTAAAGCATTTATGACACCAAAAACGAAAGTTGTTGCTCCAATGATTTTATTTTTTTAAATGAATTCGTTAATATGTCAAAGTTGTGCAATGTTGAGAGTTGATCAATGAAAAGACTAGTAGGAGATAGTTTTTATAATAGTCAGTGTTAACTTGCACATTCACACGCTGCATGCTGGCATGCCAGCAGTCCTCCCTCACTGTTTTGGCGGCCACTGTGTTGCTTTTAGCAGTCATAATCTTTTAGGGAACTCCTCCTAACGCTCCTTGCATCTTGAGCACAAAGCCTGGGTTTGTGGAGACACTTTTGCCGTATACCCCCAAGGTCTCCAAAAATGTAAACAATCAACCCCCCACCCTGCATGGTTTTGTGACTTGGCTAAATAAAAAAAAAAAAAGTTTGTTTGTCCAGTCATATTTTTTCATTGTACTTTTCTTAGAATTAATGTTAAAAATCCCATTAGATACAGTATCACGTTCCAGCAACCATTTTATGACATGAGATCTTCTCAAGGGACAATGCATTCAAAAGTGTAGTGCAATACAAGCTGTCTACCAGCTACTCTAAAGTATGCCAAAGTTTACTTTCTATAGTATTGTCCCTTGGGAAGAAGACGTGCTGTAATAAAAATGCTGTGTGGAATGCATGCATGCATTGAGGTCAGCGTTTGTGTTCCATCCAGGTCAGCCCTCCAAGCTCTTGTACGTGATGCACAACTCTGAAACGCCACTGAGCTGCCTGGCTCTGTTTGAGAACGGGCCCTGCCTCGTGGCCGACACTAACTTTGATGTTCTCATGGTGAAGCTGAAGAGCCACTTCCACAACGCAAAGGGCCACAAAGTGGAGTGTCGGGGGTCGCGATACCGCTACTGTGACTTCTTGGTTAAGGTTGGCACCGTGACCATGAGCTCCAGTGCCAGAGGGATATCAGTAGAGGTATGGATGGACACGCGGCCTCAGCGTAAACATTCTGACCGCACCTTACTTACGTGTTTCCTCATTTTTCAGGTGGAGTATTGTCCCTGTGTGGTTCCGGGGGACTGCTGGAATCTTATGAAGGAGTTCATGCAGTCGTTCCTGGGCTCCAGCGTGCCAGAGCTGCCGTCTGTGTTTGCCACGAAGCCCGAAGGCATTTTTGCACCGTCCGACTGCGTCGACACCATGACTCAGTACCTGGAGCTTTTCAACAAACTCCGTAAACTGCAAATCCAAAGCAGTAATGTGCGCTGAATTGTCAACATGAATGGAATTTTCTCTTTTATATTGCTCATCTTTTAGTTTCAATCTTGTGGATCAGGAAAGAGATCCTGGTGTTTTGTTTTGTAAATTGTGTCTTGGATTTAAAAAAATCTTTGTGTAAATTGAGCCTGTTGTGAGTTTCTCAGGCACAGGCAACTAAATCATGTAGCTGAAAACAGAATGACACTGATTTGGTAATGTGGTGGAAATCCTTTTAAATGTATTGCCTTTAAAGTGTTGTCTTAATTCTACAACTAACTAGTTAATGAGGTTTAATCCAGCTTTATTGAACTAATCCAATGATTCTCAAAATGTGGTACGAGTGCCACTGGTTGATTTTTTTCTGTTTAGTCCACCCTTGGGTTATTATGTTAAAGTCACATCTAAAACATAAAATAGACGATATAATGGGCCTTTTGCGTTAATTTGAGCCCCTCTTTTTGAATGGAGAGAATCTATTTAAAAAAAAAAAGTCATTCCATGAACCCCAACCACGGTACTGACACCGAGGTCAACTCCTCCTCCTAGCCCAGCTTTGAGCTACGATGCTCGGTTATTGTTCCATGTGGCCTCGGTGGGTGGGTGGACGGACGGTGGGTCCATCCTGCTGCCTGTTGTTCCGCCACTCGGCCAATGGGAGGCCGGCTGTCGCTCAGCCTCGGTCCAATGAGAGCAGCAGGGTCCGGGCTCGCATTGAGAGTTGGGTTGTTCAATCTGGGAGTGAGGAGGACAACAAGCAGCTTTCCCCCCCTTCTTGTGTGCGGGATGGATGCGTTGTGGCGATGGTAACGTTATCTTCCTTTATCACAATGCTCCGTTTCTGCTAGCAAACAAAGCCTCCATTCTGACATCCTCCGTCGTGGATGTCAGCGGGGAGTTTGTACAAGATTAGCGGCGCGGTGCGTTAGCTAATAAGCGGTAGTCAGACCGTCTGCGACCGACAACAGCAGCTAGGTCAACTTCAATTAAAACCACCAAAGGCGCAACATAAGCTACACTTCCATGTTAGCAACCCACCGGCGACTCTTCTGCCACGAGCGCCCGGCGGGGTTCCCTCCTCGTCGGCGGGGCTAAAGCAGATGGCGCGGCGCCGCTAGCCCTTCACGGAGCCGCGGTTCCGTCGGGGCTAGCATGGAGCGACGGGAGCTAACTTGGTGGTCGCGCTGTCTCAACAAAGTTCTCGGCGAGCGGCTCTCTTCTCGCCTCTTTGTTCTGCCTCGACGCCGAGCTGGAGACGGCGAGGTAGCCTAACATGGCGTGTGGAAACCGGACAACAAGGAGCGGACGAGATCAAGGATTAACAACAGCAGTCTACATACAATGTGGTTAAATAGACGCAAGAATACAGAAAGACTAACAACATAAACCTCGATTTTACTACCGCTATTGTATATAAACGTCACTATATCAATGTTGAGCTTTATTTGAAACAGTTATTTGTTGTCACTGTTAAATAAAACCCCCAAACACTTATAATTACATATACATGGTCATTAATGAACATGAATGCAAGTGTTTTAAGTATTGCTACGGGTTGCAGGGAAATAAATGTAGTTCATTGGAATATTTTACTTTATTTTAATCTCAAACTAATCTCAAGCGCAATTGTTGTTCAAAGCAAGCCCCAAAAACGACGTTTCAAGCATCTTTTGCACAACAGGGTTCCAAACTGGGGTGCATCAAGTGGTTTTATGTGGATTTGCACAATGTGCACAGAAAAGACAGCAGTAATCTCTTTGGTGCATCTTGTATTAGCAAGAGTTTTCTGAATTATTGACATTTGGGGGGTTTTCCACCTCATTTTGCAGAAACGGCAGCAAAATGGTCAAGATTTGCAGAATTGCTCATACTTTGGTTTATTTACGATCCCGCTTATCAAAGTTGCATGTTTACACATGCGCAATTGAGCTCCCTTCAGTTGTAAATACTGTAAATACTAACCCCAAAGAATGCTAATTACTTCTACATGGCCATTGGTTAGCATTAATGCCAGTTTCTCCAAATTATTTTGACATGAGTTGCATGGAAATAATCATATTGGGTGTTTTAAACAATATTATATGTCCATATTTTATCTCAAAATGCAAATTTTCAGTTAGCAAGGCTTTGAGCCGTCAGTGCTTCCTGCTTCCCAGCATGCTTTGCGGCACTTGTCTGGTAAAAGTTGTGAAATGGATGTCTTTAGAGTCCACGTAGTTGTGTTGGCTTCTGAACTTGCTCAGCCTTTCACGACCGCACTTACACTAATCTTTGATGTCAAGTAGTGATGAGCAGTCGTCATGATCATCGTTTGTTTCAAACAATGCTCAACAGAGTTTACATTCAAGAACGTCACAAGTTTACACAGTCCAACATGTCCGAAAAGGAGCAGGAAGAAGCAGAGCTTATTTAACCCTGCCCCTTTCTCCACATCTCGGCAATTGCTGATATAAGTTTACTTCCTGTAGTGAATGCGTCCTGTGTGTGTGCGCTTTTTTTTTTTTTTTTTTGAACCAGTATATGGTCTTTTCGGTTTTAAAACTTGTTCATGACAGACGAGCTTCTCCGCTAATGTGAACTGGAACCTGAAAGTTGCCACATCATATAAGCCGCATGAGTTCCAAGCAGTTTGTACAAATCCTGCTCAAGGCGCACGGATTAAACGCCAGATTCCTGGTGAACACACACGAACACACACACACACACACACACACACACACACTCTAAAGACGGAAGCGTGGCATGTATTCGACAGCAAGGCCAGCTTGAACGCTGCCCAGGCCTTTAACTTGGAACTGGAAATTTGTTGTATTTGAACTATAATGATTTTTTTCCCTCCCTTTCTTCTTTGCTAGAACGTTCCAGTGGATGCTGATGATAGTGGATATGGGTGATAACACCAGCCGTTGCTGTTCTCGCCGCACCTAGTGATGTTTTACCAGAAAGCTGATCAAGACAACAGTTTGTACAGTAAGCACATCTATCTTTCTCTTCTCTCTGCCGTTTAGAATTGTTATTTTTTAATATAAGAGGTTGATACTTCAGCGGAATCCGCTTTAAAAGTGCCTGCTTAAAGTCGACGTCGACTGCTTGTGTCAACAAAGAATCTGAGATCTATGAAAAATGGGTCCCTTTATGTCAGGGGTGTCTAAAGTGTGGCCCGGGGCTGTTTTTTCATTGGTCTGTGGCACATTCGAAAAAAGAATGAAATCAAAATATTCACTCATTCGATACCAAAGACTTATTTATACGTTTTTATAACTGACGCCCAATCTCAACATTGTCTTTATGTCTTCTACGTTTTTTTGCGCGAAAGGCAAGTTTGGAAACAAACTTTTTTTCTGATGAAGGACGGGAGTCTAATCCTTCTTTTGGTAGGTTCCATGTTTACATAGCCACAGAACAATATATTCTGTGTGCCTTGAAAGATCAGTCAAAGTCGTCTAAAATGGCCACTACTGAAGGGGTTGGTTGTCTTTTGAAAAATGGCTGGGACTGAATGAGTAAAGAGAAAAAAGTTGTGATCTAACAAGAAAAAGTTGTCATTTTTTTAAAGTTGTAACATTATGAGAAACAATCAAAACAACAAAAACAGTTGTCATTTTTGGAAAATCATCCATCCATCCATTTTCTATGCCGCTTCTCCTCATTGGGGCCGCGGGGGCATGCTGGAGCCTATCCCAGCTGACTTCGGGCGACAGGCGGGGTACACCCTGGACTGGTCGCCAGCCAATCGCAGGGCACATATAGACAAACAACCATTCACACTCACATTCATACCTATGGACAATTTAGAGTCTCCAATTAACCTAACATGCATGTTTTTGGAATGTGGGAGGAAACCGGAGTACCCGGAGAAAACCCACGCATGCACGGGGAGAACATGCAAACTCCACACAGAAATGCCCAGCGGAGATTCGAACCCAGGTCTTCCCGATCTCCAGACTGTGACTGTGTGGCCAACATGCTAACAACTAAACCACCGTGCGGCCTTTTTTGGAAAATCAGGTTGTGGAAAAAGTTATATTGTTATGGGAATAAAGTCAGAATAGTATGACAATAAAGTTATAATTACGAGGAAAAAAATGTACACAAAGAAAGTTGAAACAGTTGGAAAATTAAAAGAAAACCCAGCATCAATGGACAAAAATACTGTAATTTTAGGAGAATAAATTCACAATATTAAGAGAAAAAAGTTGGATTCTAACGAGAATAAAAGTCAAAATATCAAAGAAAAACATTTTTCGTAATATGACAAGCAAACAAAACAAAATTAAGTTGACATTTTTGGAAAATTAGGTTGGGGAAAAAGTGCTATAAATATGTGAATTAAGCCGTAATATTTGGCAAGTATTATTTGAGATGAAAGTTGAAATATTTGTGGAAAAAATGGGGAAAATAAGAGCAAAGAGCGATAAAGCTCAGAAACTTTATTATCGCCCATTCTCCTCATGCCTTTAGCCAAAGTCACAAGTAAATATGCAATTTCTTATTTATAAATAGAATATTTTCGGAGTCGGAGCATAGAAAACCTGTTTACACCCCTCCAAATGCACTTTGTAGCATTATTAGAGCCCTCTAGGCATGAAATAGCACCCCTATAGTCACCTTTACATTCGTATTACCCAATATAGTAAACATCACAAGAGAAAATAAGCCATTTAAGACATAAATAAGGCTCGTGTGTGTTGCTGTAAATGTGTCCCGGTGGTAGGGGAGTTGAGTGGGGGGTGGACAGGCAGTAATGTTGGGGGTTCCGAGTTGACTTTTAGCCGCAACAGTAGCCTGTGTTAGGGATTACGGTGCCTTCTGCTAGGTAATTCAAACCTCTAATAAAAAAAAATCAAGTCTGGTGCTTGTGTGTCTCACTCAACATTATAATAACATTACTGACATCTAGTGGCCAGTGTAGCATGCTACATATCATTATGTCTGTGTACCTGCACCTTCTGAGTGCCTTATATTTGTATTTTACTTCATTTAGCTATGTTTATGCTTGAGGCTAAAAATATGTAATATTTGCTTAATTAACTGCGCATATTTTTTGACTAAGAATTGGCCGTATTCAGCCACAACACAGCATGATTTGTGAAGTCCTATATTTTGGAAAAACTTGGAAGCGCAAAATGGCGTGGGTTAACGCCATGCCGCATTTGTAAACGTATTTGTTAAATAAATGAAATAAGCCTCTCACAGTGTCAATCAAAAATGAGTGTTATTGTCTTTGCAAGCAAAGCTGCGGCTTTAGTTCAGCTGGTTGACAAAAATATCTCATTAGCCATTTGGGAATTCCTACCCGTTGCTTGCTTTTTGGATGCACTGTCAATCTTTCATGTCGAGGTGTGGCAAATTTCCATTCATCTCGTTGGAACTGTCAATAGGCGGCACAAAGGGGGTTCTGATGAAAGTGGAGGAGGCTGTCATTAGGCTGAAATGAGTAAAGAGCAATAATATTCGATGAAATTGTCAAAATTGTTCATACTGAGATGCATAATTAGTGATTGCGCAATTACTTTTGGGCCTCTGGGACATGATGGACTCCCTTGAATTAAAGCCTGTTCAGTCGCATGTTGAAGATTGATGATGGCGGAGCTCAGGTAAAGCCAGGATGAACGGGTTTAAAAAATCTTGATCATACCGTGAAACCTACAGTTGAACACAGAGTCGTGAATTTAGTCGCTTTCGGGCAAACTATGTCACTAAAGTTGCACAAAACATAGGCGAGACATCAGCATATCACGCATGTACCTGATGAGAGCTCACTTCGTCATTCTGTGCATGCTATGCCTTTTTTTTTTTTTTTTTACTTGTTTTTGCCAAGAAATAAAGAAACCAGTGGTTTAACTTGTTTTTACACTTGCAGGGCGCATCATGGTGGCATATATTAAATTTAATGTTTTTGTAGTTATGGCGTAGAAAAGCGTTTTTAACACTTTTAGAGCCTTCAGTCCATGAAATAACACTCCTATAGTCACCTTTACATTTGTATTACCCAACATAGTAGATATAATCAGAGGGAATTCTGTAGAGCCAATCCTTTTGATGAAAGGGGGGGGATGATATACAGAGTACCAGGCAAAATCATGCAGCACCACAAGTCGCATTAATGGTAAGAAATATTTTATTTATTATTGGATAGCTTCATTATAACAATGTAAATAAAAATAATACATACAGACACTTATTATATTCTAAAATTGTTATACTTGCTTAAAAATTCATTCATTTAGCTATATTAGTGTTAAATAATATATTTTAAAATATGTGGCCTCCATTACTCTCGAAATTAAGCATTTTCCAGCACAACAATGGCTAAAAACTAAAATACAAATATAAGGCATTCAGAGGATGCATTCAGACGTGATGAGTTGTAGTGGTCTACAGTGGTCACTAGGTGTCAGTAAGACTCCAAGCTAAAACTCAACTCTGAACCCACGACGTCACTTCCTGTCCCCTACCACCAGAACACATTTACAGCAGCATACACTACCACAAATCTTATTTATGTCTTAAATGGCTTATTTTCTCTTATCTACTATACTCGGTAATGTGAGTATGAAGGTGACTGTAGGGGCGTTATTTCATGTCTACAGGGCTCTAATAATGTTAAAAACAGTGTTTTAGAAGGTCGTAAACAGGTTTTCTGTGGTCTAACTATGAAAATATTCCATTAATGAATAAGGAATCCTACATTGCGGAAATGAACGAGGGATTACTGTATTTCTGTTACTATTATTATTTTCCATTATTTGACTTATTATTTATTCTTATATCCATTATTTTCCTGCATTATTTATGAACAAATTGTGAACTGTTCCGCAGTGTTTAAATTTAAACATGCGGAGTTGTGTGTCCACATGATGTAATTGTGTCATTCCAACCCGCAGAATGACTTGCTGCCCGGCTAGAGGACGTGCGTCCCACCTCTGAGGGCACATGTGCATGTGGAGAGATGGATCGCTGTAAGCACGTGGTGCGCCTTCGCCTGGGCCACGACCACTCCATCCTCAATCCGCAGAAATGGCACTGCGTGGACTGCAGCACCACCGATTCGGTGTGGGCCTGCCTCAAGTGCTCCCACGTGGCCTGCGGGCGTTTCATGGAGGAGCACTCGCTCAAACACTTTCACGAGTCCCACCACCCGCTGGCCATGGAGGTGCGCGAGCTGGATGTCTTCTGCTTTGCCTGCGGAGACTACGTACTCAACGACAACGCAGAGGGGGATCTCAAGCTCCTCCGGGGGGCCCTCTCCACTGTTCGGAGCCCGGGTAGGCGCTCGCTGCGCTCCTCTGCTTGGGGTGCGTGCAGCCACCGCCTCGGGGAAAGCGCGCCGCAGCCTCCCATGCAGCTGGCCTTGCGTCACAGGAGGAAGACTCTCCTGGCGAAGATGCTTCAGAGGTGGACGAGCAAGTATCGGGAGCTGCAGAACGAACGCAAAGAGAAGCTGGAGGAGGCGAGAAGACAAAAGAAAGAGGTGAAAAGGAGACTCATGGAAGAGTTGGGCAGCGCCCCCCCTAGGAAGAGCGCGAGGCTTCTTACTCAGGCGCCACGCTCAACCATCGCGCTCATTCCTTGCAAGTTCCGTGACCCTCCGGAACGCCTACCTCCCCCTCCTCCTAAGAAGCCTTCCCTCCTCGCCTTACCCAGAAAGCCCCCTCCCAACGGCAGAGCTGCTAAACTGAGGCGGTACTATTCGTCCCACTCTGCGACTCGCCGCCGTCTCGCTCCGGGGGTCACGGGCCTGCGCAACCTCGGGAACACATGCTACATGAACTCCATCTTGCAAGTGCTTAGTCACCTGCAGAAATTCAGGGAGTGTTTTCTCACTTTGGACCTGTGCGAGACCGAGGAGCTGCTGGCCAAGACGAACCACTCGCAGGGGATGAAGGCAGTGGTGGGAAGTGTAATCAGCAGCGGTAACGCAGAGCTGACCTCAACTCCGCTGGAAAACGTGACAGTGGGCAAAAAGGAGACTGCTCCGCCTCCCCCTCAGGCTGCCGAGTTGGTCCAGCCCAAGGAGCCACGCTGCTCCACCCGCCAGCAGATGTCTCTGTGCCACGAGTTGCATACGCTTTTCAGGGTCATGTGGTCGGGCCGCTGGTCTTTAGTGTCCCCCTTCGCCATGCTGCACTCCGTGTGGAACCTCATCCCAGCATTCCGCGGTTACGACCAGCAGGACGCCCAGGAGTTCCTGTGCGAGCTGCTGGACAAGGTGCAGCAGGAGCTGGACACGGAGGGCTCTAAGCGCAGGATAGTCATCCCCATCACCAAGAGGAAGCTCTCCAAGCAAGTGCTCAAGGTTCTGAACACCATCTTTCACGGGCAGCTACTCAGCCAGGTCAGTGTGGCAGCATTGGGTCTGTCTTCAGTTGGTACGCTTCAATGAACTCATCTATTCAGTTCAAGTCTTCTAAAGTCACCGGGTGTGTGGCCTGCTAAAGCAAATAACCGCCGGGGTCTCTAATTAGCCAAAAACACTGGTATTAACAACTGTGGCTGTAGGCAACTGCCTGGTGTAGTTTTTTTTTAATTTTTATTAATGCCGCAAAATGTCAATAGCTGCATTTGAAAGTATCATGAGTGGTCAGCATTTTCTACCTTTGCATGCACTTTAAAATCATCACTAACGCCTTACCACTATTACAACATTGGTTCTAGATTGTGTAGGTGCACCTCATTAAAAGTCCAGGCAGACGAGTCCGAGCTTAACGAGGGGAATTTAAGTATGAAAAGAAATACAGTGCAATGTTTCTAAACCACTTTTTCCCCGTCAATGTGTCCTCTGCTGTCTAGGTGACGTGTCTGTCCTGCAAGCACAAGTCAAACACAGTTGAGCCATTCTGGGACTTGTCTCTGGAGTTTCCCGAGCGCTACCACAGCATAAACAAAGGCTCCACGGCCTACCAGCGCAGCTGCACCCTCACCGAAATGCTGTCCAAGTTTACTGAGACGGAAGCGCTGGAAGGCAGCATTTACGCCTGCAACCACTGCAACAGTGAGTAGAGGCGTTTAGACTCGGGCTACGGGGACAATGGGGTTTTTTTTGGCTTAATTTTTTATTCTCTTGTAACTGTTTAATTTAATTGTAGCCATATTGTAGCCATATACAATGTACTGTATCGCTACACTCCTGACCAAAATTTTAAGACCAGTTGAAAAATGGCAAGAATGTGCATTTTGCACTGTTGGATCTTAAGGAGGTTCTAAGAAGAGCTTCAAAATGCAAAAGGAAGAAATGGGAGTGAGACAAGAAACGTTTTTGAGTAAGCAATTTATTGTAAACAAGCATTAAAGTGAAATGGGCTGATCAAAAGTTTCAGAGCACAGCCTGTAAAAGGCAAAATTTTTGCAAAAATGCGGATTGAATGATTCAGTGGTGAGATTGTTGAGCTGCATAAGCAAGGTCTCTCGGAGGTTGGACACAGTAAAACAGTCATTTAAACTTCTTCAAACATCCTGAGGGTTATGGAACAAAAAAGTCAAGTGGTAGACCCAAAAAATGTCACCGACCCTGAGCTGGAGGATCCCATTGGCTGTCCGTCAAGACACGGGACCATCCTCGGCCCAAATGAAGATTGTTACTGGTGCGGAGTGCAGTCCAATAACCATCAGACGCCATCTGCCAGGGCTTTTAAGATCAAAAAACATTTTCAAAGGCCTCATCTCCTTCAACACCGCAAAATTGCCTGTTTGGAAGTTGACATGAGAACACCAAACATGGGACACTGAAAGGTTGAAGAAAGTTTAATTCTCTGATGAGGAAAAAAATGTAACCCTGACGGTCCTGATGGCTTTCAACGTTACTGGCATGACAAGGAGTTCCAACCTGAAATGTTTTCCACACAGCACTTTAGGTTGTGCAGGGGCTATGTGGAGATGTTGTAGGGGGCTTCCCTCATGACTGAAGGCCCTCATCTGTGTGGTAATGACTGGCGTTTTCAACAGGGCAACGCTGCACTTCACAATGCCCACCTGACAAAGAAAGAATACTGTAAGCTAGTGTGGTCCATCCTGCGTGTTCCCCTGATCTTAATCCAGTTGAGAACATTTGGGGATGGCTAACAAGGGAAGTTCACAAAAATGGCCATCAACTCCAGACAGTGGATGCCCTCCGTGAAGCCATCTTCCCCACCTGGAGCAACATTCCCACTAGCCTCCTGGAAACACTGGCATCAAGCATGCCCAAACCCATTTTTCACCTCATTAACAAGAATGGAACAGCTACTCATTACTCACTCCTTTTTTATACATTTTATTTCTATTTTAGTGGGGTTTTGTTTTTGTTTTTTTTAACTATGGTCACCTTAATGCTTGTTTGCAATAAATTGCTTGCTCAACATTTTTTGTCTCACTTCCATTTCTTCTTTTTGCATTTTGAAGCTCTACCTAGAATCTCCTTAAGATTCAACAGTGCAAAATGTACATTCTTGCAATTTTTCAACTGGTCTTAACATTTTGATCAGGAGTGCATATATGGGTTTGGTAACTTCCTGTTAAAGGAGTGTGCCCGCATGTTCCCAGCATGCCTTGCGGGTTATAAATGAGCATAAAATAGTATTGTTTTGGACAACATTAGTGTGTAAGTGTCTATTTTGATACCCACATACAGTAGTCCGTATGTTTTTGGTTGCACCGTGAGTGAGGTTGGCATTTGGGTTTCTATGCAACTGAGGGCAAATGAGATGGGCTTTGTACCCACTAGCAATCCATTTACGGACATTATAAGCACAAAATGGCAGGTTGTCCCACAAATTAAAAAAAAAAAAAAAGTTTTAATTTTTGTTAAAAATCTGCAAATTTGCAGGGTCACGAATGCTTAATCGCAAATATGCCGGGATTCACTGTACTGCATCACACCTGTAATGCTACTTTGAAGCAATCGTTTACCATCTGTGTTGTGTGTTTTGGCAGAAAGAAGACGGAAAACCTCCCATAAGCCTTTAGTTCTTTCAGAAGCCCATAAGCAGCTTCTGATCTACCGCTTACCTCAGGTTCTACGGCTGCACCTCAAGCGCTTCAGGCAAGTGGCTTTGTCTTCATTATTATTGTTATTGTTATTATTAATATCATCCACTTTCTCGTTTTTTTTTTCTTTTTGGTTGTTGTGTCCATGCAAGCTGTTTTTTCCCTGCGTGACAGTAATTTGGTTATTTGTAAAGATGATGCGTGCATCTTTTAATGGCCTTTAACCAGGAATCAGTGTAAAAAGAAGCAGATTTAAAATGATAGTTATCCCTTGCCAGACTTTCACTTGAATCTTTTGTACTTTCTTAGACACTGATTTAAAATACAAATTAACGTCTGTTGTTTGCCAGAATGAGATTTTTAGGTAGCTTTTACAGTAATATATAGTAATATATAATCATAAATTTAAAAAAGTTGACAGAAACATTAAGACATAAATGAGTACAGAATGTGTAATAACACCTTAGTTAGTTATAAAGGAATGCATTGTAAATTGTAAGTAAAGGAGTAAAAATTTACTTAAACATTGTATAACTAATATACAGCACCAGTCAAAAATTTGGAGACACTTTCTCATAAAATAACATGGAAAAGTGTCTCTAAACTAATTTGTCTTTCTGACTACTAAATAAGGCATTATTGATCATCGATTATATATGCATATGTTTATTATACAAATTATGCCATGGACACAACCAGTCAGAAGTTTGGAGACAATTTGTCATACAATAACATGGTAAAGTGTCTCCAAACTTTTGACCAATCACTACTTTATCTTACTAATAAATAAGGCATTATTGATCATCAGTTTATATTCATATGTTTATGATCCAAAATTATTTTAATACTTTAATACTAAGTACTAGAGTACTTTGAAGAGCTGATGAACGTGGAAAATGAGAGAGAACAAAGACTAGAAGAGGTGACTTTTGTGGACCAGGAAGTAGCAAAAATTAGTCAGGATGAAGTGAGGAGGGCATTGAAGAGGATGAAGAGTGGAAAGGCCGTCGGTCCTGATGATATACATGTAGAGGTTTGGAAGTGTCTAGAGAGGTGGCAGTAGAGTTTCTGACTGGGTTGTTCAACAGGATCTTTGATCATGAAAAGATGCCTGAGGAATGCAGGAGAAGTGTGCCGGTGCCCATTTTTAAGAACAAGGGAGATGTGCAGAGCTGTGGCAACTACAGAAGAATAAAGCTGATGAGCCATACAATGAAGTTATGGGAAAGAGTAGTTGAAGCTAGACTAAGGGCAGAAGTGAGCATTTGTGAGCAGCAGTATGGTTTCATGCCAAAAAAAGAGTACTACAGAGGCAGTAGTTGCTTTGAGGATGTTGGTAGAGAAGTACAGAGAAGGCCAGACGGAGCTGCATTGTGTTTTTGTAGCTCTGGAGAAAGCTTATGACAGGGTGCCCAGAGAGGAACTGTGGTATTGTATGAGGAAGTCTGGAGTAGCAGAGAAGTATGTTAGAGCGGTGCAGGACATGTATGAGGACTGTAAGACAGTGGTGAGGTGTGCTGTAGGTGTAACAGAGGAGTTCAAGGTGGAGGTGGGACTGCATCAGGGATCAGCTCTGAGCCCCTTCTTGTTCGCTATGGTGATGGACAGACTGACAGATGAGGTTAGACAGGAATCTCCATGGACTATGATGTTTGCAGATGACATTGTGATCTGCAGTGAGAGCAGGGAACAGGTGGAGGAGAAGCTAGAGAGGTGGAGGTTTGCCCTGGAAAGGAGCGGAATGAAGGTTAGCCGCAGTAAGACAGAGTACATGTGTGTGAATGAGAGGGACCCAAGTGGAAGAGTGAGGTTACAGGGAGAAGAGATCAAGAAGGTGGAGGATTTTAAGTACGTAGGGTCAACAGTCCAGAGCAATGGAGAGTGTGGAAAAGAGGTGAAGAAGCGTGTACAGGCAGGATGGTACGGGGGGAGAAAAGTGTCAGGTGTGATGTGTGATAGAAGAGTTTCAGCTAAAATGAAAGGAAAGGTGTACAAAACTGTGGTGAGACCAGCGATGTTGTTTGGTCTAGAGACAGTGTCAATGAGGAAAAGACAGGAGACAGAGCTGGAGGTAGCAGAGATGAAGATGCTGAGGTTCTCTCTGGGAGTGACCAGTAAGGATAGGATCAGGAATGAGTACATCAGAGGGACAGCACATGTTAGAGGTTTTGGAGATAAAGTCAGAGAGGCCAGACTGAGATGGTTTGGACATGTCCAGAGGAGAGATAGGGAATATATAGGTAGAAGGATGCTGAGTTTGGAACTGCCAGGCAGGAGGCCTAGAGGAAGACCAAAGAGGAGGTTTATGGATGTAGTGAAAGAGGACATGAAGGTAGTTGGTGTGAGAGAAGAGGATGCAGAAGACAGGGTTAGATGCAGGTAATTGATTTGCTGTGGCGACCCCTGAAGGGAAAAGCCGAAAGGAAAAGAAGAAGTTTATGATCCAAAATTATGCCATGTACACTACCAGTCAAAAGTTTGGAGATACTTTGTCATACAATAACATAGTATCACTACTTTGTTTATCTTACTAGTAAATAAGGCATTATTGATTATCAATTTTATATTCATATGTTTATTATACAAAATTATGCCATGTACACTACCAATCAAAAATTTTGAGACACTTTCTCATACAATAGCATGGTAATGTGTCAGATAAACAAAGTAGTGATTGACATCTCCATACACTGGGCGGGTGACTTTACAGCCAATCAGTGGTGTCGCTTTTGTGATTGACATGCAAGACTGATTGCACGAGCAGTGGCTGAAAGAACAGGGGGGCGGGACTGAAGCGGAAATGCTGGTGACAGTGTAGCGGAAGAATACATGCAGACTGATATTTGAAATTGCTTGCATTATTGACGCCACTCTTACGCGATTTGAAATGCTTGGATTCATGTGACACTGCAGGTGGTCGGGGAGGAACCATCGGGAGAAAATCGGCGTCCACGTGGCCTTCGACCAGGTTCTGAACATCAAACCCTACTGCTGCACGGGCTCGGGTCACTCCGTCCACAGAGGCGGCTACACCTACGACCTGTCGGCCGTGGTCATGCATCACGGCAAAGGCTTTGGCTCAGGGCACTACACCGCATACTGCTACAACACAGAAGGAGGTGAGCACGCTGGGGTCCTGAGCGTGGATCATCTCCAGACTAACCCTTCTCACTGTGCTCCTCAGGTTTCTGGGTCCACTGCAATGACTCTGAGATGAAGGTTTGCAGTGTGGAGGAAGTGTGCAACACTCAGGCCTACATTCTCTTCTACACCCAGAGGTCTGCTTAGTGACCTCTCGCTGTGACGTGCACCCGGACCTGCTAATCCTCAGCTGCATTTACGAACGGCTTGACTGGCAAGATGGTCACCACACCTTGAAGACGATAAGAGAGCCAAGCGCAAGACCTCTGCCAAGGTTGACCAACGTAAAATAAGATAGTGGAGCGCCACTGTCCATGTTGGCAGGTCACTTCCTGGTTCATGGAAGACACCAGGATGAGTACACACATCATACTTCAGGAATATTTTTTAAATTCTATCTTCTCAAGAGACAATACCATAGAGTCAGCATGGATATACTTTAAAGTAGTTGGTGTACAGCTTGTATAGCAGAAAAGCTTTACAGTACTATCCAACACACGGCCATTATTGTGTACACTGGCAACACAAGTGAGACCACCTCACAGTGACCATGCCCACATTGTGTGAATATTTAGTGTGAGCACCATTGTTATCTTGCACTGCCTTAATCCTCTTGGACATGGGGGTCCTCTTCCACTCCTCTACGATGACATCACTGGTGGAGATGTTGCACATCTTGTGCTCCTCCACCTTCCTTCCCTCTGCTTGAGGACTTCCTCACAGGTGCTCAGTTGGGTTCTAATAATAATGGGCCACCACCATTCCCCTCCACACTCAATTTTGGTCATTTCCTGTTGCCACTGTGACTCATTCAGGAAGTGACATAAGCATAGCTCCAGGGTGTCGTCTTCATCACACGCACCAATTATGATCAAGATCTGACCTTGGAGCCGAGTTATTAACGTTTACGTTTTACGACACACTGACCATCAAAGTTTGTCTCCATGCCCCGCCTATATTTTACGGCATAGGCCAACTATCACCAAATGACGGACCTCGCTGTGACCAATTAAAGTGAATGGGAAATGCAATAACATATAATCATGGTCGCGGACCGACTGCAGCGGCAGTTTGCGGGTGTACCTACTTCAGTTATTACGGTTACGTGACAGCAAGCGCGGTGACGTCACTCAAAATGAGCCACTGAAATCGTTTGTTTACTTGCCGAGCGAATGAGAACCATGGCTTGCTCAAAAGTAAGAACAGTTGACCCAGAAAAGTGAATGGACGGAGCGATATATGTTCATTCTTCCATAATCCAGCGCCAAACCGCGGTGTCTCATATGCTCTGAAACTGTAGCGCTGGTCAAAAGTGCAAGTATGACACAACAGCCTGACAAAGCACAGGTCATGCGAGGGGAAGTATCCACCGAAGTCTGATGTGAGAGCGCGGAAAATAACTGCACTTAGAGCCCAGTATGAAAAATGTACGACAGTCATAGCACAGCACAGCAATGTGAACATGAGTGTTCCCTTAGGATTGTGTGGATATTGGAGCAAAACAAAACGTCTTTCACTGACGGGAGAGTTGTGAAGGAGTACTTCTAGAGATCTTACTCAAAAGTACACAAAAAGAGGAATTGTGTGACAAATTCAGGCAAATTCCAATGTCAAGAAAATCAGAAACTTTAAGAGGGATGTACTGTTGCTTTTCTGTTCATGAGACACTTATTAAATTCTTATTTCATATTTTTTCAGAGAAACTGGTACAGTTTTAACATAAAAATAAGCCTCTTGTGTTCATTCATCGTTTGTACAGTCAAACTTTTTATTATTTATGTGAAATTTGGACCTGTTATCTTTTAAGTGCAATTTAGATGCCAAAATAATTGCGTGGGAGGGTGATGTGCAGGGTTTCCTTACATTTGATATTCATATGAGCAAGTCTGTTTGACGCAATTTAAGGCAAGTAAGGTTCGGACCTTACTCAATTTTAATTGAAGACCATTGGCATCGGCTAAGATGCTTCATAACATATCGTCATCCATCTGTGTAGTGTCTGTGACTTTGATTTGGATTCATTCAGACAAAATCCCTACGAGGAGTTTGGCAAAATACGACACCTGATTTTGGCCCCAAATGGCTGACTTCCTGTTTGGGTGCAAACATGGGTTTTTGAAACAGATGTCTCCGCCAAATTTGGTGATTTGGGGCTAATGAGGCGTTTTTGAGGGTTCTTGCTTCAGGACCCTTGAAACCTTTTTCACTGGGCCTCACACGCTTGCAAACTATGGTGGAAAAGTAGTTTCTGCTTCACAATGTCACAGTACATGTTGGAAATCATCAATCCCAGTGCCGGCAGCATTTGCTGACTGACTGTCGGTAAAACACAATTATCTTGCTACTCACTTGTGTTGCCACTGTGACTACTTCAGGAAGTGACCTGTGCGTCACTTCAGGGTGTGATCTTCATCACCCGCACCAATTATGATCAAAAGCTGTAGCAAAAGCCAGTAATTGACCTTTACATTTTTGTGGTGATGCATTTCGTCAGACTGACCATCAGAGTTTGTCTCCATGCTCCGCTCATAACATGATCTCCCATCTGTCTAGTATCGGTGATTGTGATTTCGACTCATTTGGTCAAAGTAGCAGGAGTAGGAGTTTGTCAAAATACGACCTCTGATTTTGGCCCAAAATGTCTGATTTCCTGTTTGGGTGCAAACATGAGTTTTTGAGACTTTTGTGCGGCCTGGTATGACAGACGTCCGCAACAAATTTGATGATTTGGGGCAGATTTTATTATTATTTTTAATTATAGGGTGCATGATCGCGGATACAAGCACCTGAAATGAGTTTCCTTCGTAGGGTGGCTGGACTCACCCTAAGAGAGAGGGTGAGGAGCTATGAGTAGAGCTGCTGCTTTTTCACATTGAGAGGAGCCAGTTGAGGTGGCTTGGGCATCGAGTCCGGATGCCTGCCCAGCTGGGAGAAGGCCCTGGGGCAGACCTAGGACACGTTGGAGGGATTGTCCCTCAGTTGGCCTGGGAGCGCTTTGGGGTCCTCCCAGTGGAACTGGAAGAGGTAGCCGGGGACCAGGACTCCTGACCCGCACCCAGATAAGCGGAAGACAGTGGAATGGAATAGGAGGCGTTTATGGCGGTTTGTGCTTTGGGACCCTTGAAATACCACATTTTTAAACGGGCCAGACGCTAAATTCTGCTTCACAATGTCAGGATTAGGGTTGGGCATCGTTTGAGTTTCAGCGATTCCGATTCTGAATCCTTGTTTCGATTACGGTTCCTATTGAACCTCGATTCGATTCTTTTCAGAAGTAGGGGCATAAAAGCTTGCATGCTTTAAATCAAGGCGAGAACCAGAGGTCTTGGATGAAATGTCTAAATGTCTCCACGATTTTTTTTTAATTACAAGTATATGAACTTTTTATGAATGACTTTACTATGAATATAAATATCAAACCATTGAACTTGAACATCAGAAGTTCAGAAGTCTTTTTACATACTAGTACACTCTCACAAGTGATTTTCAATTTTGATAACCTCATGAAAATACAGTTACACATATCCTGTTTATGTGTTGGTGGTTGTCTAATGATGCAGAATAGACAAAGTGTAACTGAACCATGTTACTGAGCTTCTACTAACCTGCGTGCAGAATATCAAACAAGTACGGTGAATGGAGTAACTCTTGGCAGGGTCTGGTCAACTTCCTGGCTAAATCTAGCGTTGACGTCAGGTCGTTTGTCTATGAAAAAGTACACATCCTTACGTTAGCTGGATATTTGAGTTGGCCACCGTATTCGCAATATAAAGCATAATTTGTTGGCTGCTTCAATGTCGGCGTAAGATCGACGTAATTTATTGTTTTACTTACCTGACTGGTTGAAAGTAGTCCGGCGTAGCTCGTCAAAAACGGGGTACTCTGTCCACCGTGAAGCCAGAGGTGTTTAATCCTGTGAGTGGTGCACCCTCCTCCGTGTGATACGATGGCGTTACAAATGTTACACGGCGCCCACCGTTCATTTTTAGCAGAATTTCAGCCCAACTTTACAGCACTGTCGCACACCGTCCATGGTTGAAATGGATGAACTCAAACACCTCCTGACGCTTCTTCTTTGTTGGTCTAATGCGACCATTTTTGCCGCTCGGCGGTCTGGTCGATCACCCAAAGTTTAAAAAATTAACAATTCTGGGAGAATGGGAACCTTTAGTCCCGTTTCCCATTGATGCTCGATGCCCAACCCTAGTCACGATACATGTTTCCTGTCAATGAACCGCAGCTCCCCCAGTGCCGGCAGCATTCGTGCATCCCTGGACCATGCTTGACTGTCGGTAAAACATAATTATCTTGCTACTCACTTGTGTTGCCAGCTATTTAGACAATGTCTGCGTGTGATTCATTTTCAGTAGATAGATCTATACTGCTTTACA
This sequence comes from Dunckerocampus dactyliophorus, assembly GCF_027744805.1. Lineage (NCBI taxonomy): Eukaryota > Metazoa > Chordata > Actinopteri > Syngnathiformes > Syngnathidae > Dunckerocampus > Dunckerocampus dactyliophorus. The sequence continues at coordinate 28,341,728 of NC_072826.1, forward strand.
AGCTGTACACTGACTACTCTAAAGTACAGGGGTTACAATGGGTACTTGTACCACCTCCACAGATAAAAATGCCGTGTTAACCTTGGCGGAGGGAACTACTGATGAAGTTTCCAGGAGCCTCGTAAGTGAAGATGCGGGTTTGCCCGCCTGTCGGACCAGCAGACTGTGCGCGCAGGTTGGATTCTGTCCTGCCTGCTGAACACCAAGTAGTGTGTTTGCAGATTCTGGAGTCCGGGACTTCTATCCCTCGCAGTCATGTCATGTTGTGTGTTTTTGTAGCTTTAAGTACTTGGTTGGGGCGGCTCATTTGAAAGAAGACTGCAGGGACAGAAGAAGCTGGCGCTCCAGATTCTCAGATTTTTTTTTTTTTTTTTTTTAATTTTCAATCCTCACGGTCAAATGTCACTCCTGGAAGCTTTTCACCCCCCTCCACCTTTCCCCTTTCTTCACGTCCTCTCCTGCTGTGAATGCGCGCTCATGTTTGTTTCACTTCTTTTTGTAGTCATTGAGTGTTTGACTGCCATCAAAGGAGGAACAAACAAAAAAGACCTCCTGACTGACGAGTGACAGAAGCTGCACTTTTTCAGGAGCTTTTTTCAGACAAGTTTTAGGAGCTAATCGCTGAATTTGCATTTGATATCCCTAAAACTTATCTGAAAGTAAAGATCTACTCTATAAGAAGCGCATTGGAGCTCCTGCAGCATTGTGATTGTTTGTCTTTGTGTTCCTCAATGGCAGCTCTTTGCGTCTGGCGTGTCGACGCAAGAGGCGAAGAATGTTTAGGTTTTCGGTTACCTTTTTATTAAGTTTAGCACCTGAAAGCAATATATTGTACATCTTTACCTTTGACAGGAAAACCAAGATCAGGAAATACTCTTGCTTGTTATACAACTGTTTGTTTTCTACTCGACTGCTGTTTCTTACGGAGGTCTTTAGAATTTGCTAGAAGAACCACTTGTGTTTGATACGAGTCCAATCCACACACTACATTTGTGTCCAACGTGGGAACAATCTAATGACCATGAATGTCCTACTGCTTAGAGGTCAGGTGGCTTCTGTTGTGTACTGAAAAGAGAATACCTTGTCATCAATGTAATAGTCATATGGGTTTGCCTGACAGTAATTATTAAAAAGACAAAGGAACATCTTTTGGGCTGCTGTTGTGTGCATTGGAGGACATTTACTGGCAGTTTGTGCATCATCAAATTGCCTCAAGCAAGACGAGACGAGACCGTATTTTAACATTATGGTAATTTCCGGTGTCTAAGCCGCCACTTTTTTCTGATGCTTTGAACCCTGCGGCTTATACAGTGATGCGGCTAATATGTGGTCACGTTCTGGTCTGGCGACATCTCGTGTGTTTCCGGGCTGCTCCCTCATCATGGAGAACACGTTGGAGAGGTGTCAGGAGGTCCATGCAGTACACTGTAATACCAAATGTGAGCAGTAGATATCCTCAGTAATGTTGAGCAAATGTTTGAAGAAGTGGCATTTCCTTCCGGTATTCTGGCATGAGAACATGGTGACACACCGGGGTTGCTCGAAGAGTGTGTCCCAACTACAGCGCACCTTACTGGGACACGTCAGGTGGCTCCACACGCTCAATATCCTGGTTCGACTGACCTCCACGGCGCTCGCTGAGCGTGTCCGACCACAGTGCACCTTGCTGGGCCAGGCCAGGCGGCTCCACCCACTTTCTACCCTGGTTCCCGTGACCTCTGGGGCGACACAGCTACTTGGAAAGTGTGTCCGACCACCGTGCATGTTTTAAAGTTATGTAAAGACATGTAAAATAGATTGAGCATTGCAGTACAGTAGATTAGTTTTAGGGTCAGGTTTAAACATTTGTTTTAAAAAAAAAACTACAGTTAATGTCCAACCAGGAAGTAATGAATAAGTCCGAAAAAGGCGCTAGTATCGCCTGTTTTGATAGAAGTCATATACAGCAATCGTGTTTTGAACTGCATACGACTTAATATTTGGTAAATTTAAGTAAGTTTGATCAAATGTAGAATTACTACAGCTTCTGCTTGGACATGACGCCGCCACAGCTGATGAACTCCGATGAAGAAAAAAAACCCCGACGAGTGACGTCGGGAACACTGAGGTAGGTTGGTCGGTAGGTGTATAGTATTTGTATTATTTGCGCTTCCAATCCTGCCTGCACTTCCATAATACTGTATTATCTATCATTTAAAGTAGCGATGCCATAGTTAAGTCTGATTGGCTTCCAGTTGCCCTGTTCTTGTTCTTTTAAAGAGCTTTTCTCTAAACGAGAAGCATCGTCACGTTTTAATCTCGCGATATCAGTCAAAAAATACTGAAACAAAAGTGGTATGTAGTATTCTGACCACTAGGTGTCAGTAATGACAAAACATTGACGAGACATGACATTAAATCACATGACTTGAACACTGCAATATTATGTAGCTAGCCATGGCACGTCCGACATGATAGAGTGGAAATAAAGTTATCCTATTCCCATTGAAAGTGGTATGTTTTTGACTTCTTACTTTTTCTTTCTTTCTCACTCAGTTTGAAACCCTTGGGGTGTAGATTAATTAAATCGGAGGCTAACTAGGTAGCTTGCTGGCAAGATTTGCCGCTTTGGCCGTCTCTTGTGTCCCCGCAGTGATCCCGTAGCTCGTGTGGCGCAGACAAAGAAATAGGAGTGTAGTAAAGTGACTATAGGTGTGATATTTAATCTCTACATGGCTATAATAATGGTAAAAACGTATTTTGAAAGTATTTACAAACAGGTTGTCTATACTCTATGAAAATATTCCTATAGATTAATACTGAATCCTACTTAGCAGAAATTCACTGCGATAAACGTCGCATGACTGTACTGTATATCAAGGTGCCCGAGGGCCATTTGTGGCAGGTGGCTGTTTTTTCATTGGCCCACCGCACATTTTAAAAATATAATTAAACTGGACAACTTTGAAAAAAGATGAAAAATCAGCAGTAATTTTACAAGAATTATGTCAAAACGTAAGAGAAAAAAGTTGTAATCTAATGGGAAAAGTTTGTGATTTAGTTTGTGAATTTAAAGTTTGTGAATGAAGTCATAATGTCATGAGGAAAAATAATTCATTTTAGTAGCATAAAGTTGAAATATTAAAGAAGGATTTTTTTCTTCAAGTTGTAATATGAGAAACAAAGAAAACAACAAACAAAATTGTAATTTCAGGACAATTGGGTTGCGGAAAAAGTTATCATGTAACAAGAATAAAGTCATAATTACAAGAAGGAAAGTTGAAATACTGTAGTTGGAAATTTTTAAAAATGTTTATAAAACAACAGCAGAAATTGAAACAGCTGCAATTTTACAAGAATGAAGTCAAAATATGAAGAGAAAAAAGTCTACTGAGAAAATTCTCAATTTTACAAGAACAAACCCGTAATATGATTAAAAAGAATGTCATTTTAGAAGCATATAGCTGGAGTATTAAAGAAAAACTATGTTATTTTTATAGAAGAATATTATGAGAAACAAAACAAAATGAAGTTGTAATTTTTGGAAAATTAAATTGGGGAAAAATAACAATATGAGAATAAAGTCATAATAAACAAAAAAGAAAATTAACAAAGATTATTTCTGAAGGAAGTTGAAATATTTGGAAAGTTAAAAAAAAAGCAAAAAGTGGGAAAAAAGGGTAAAGAGTGAAGTTGATAGTAATAACAGTCTTTTTCACCCACACCACAAAGCTGAGATGCAGTTTTTCTTTACAAAATATCAAAGTGGCAAAGTTGCATCCTTTCATTTTTCACTATGTGGCCCACGCTGGAAAAAGTTTGGACACCGCTGGTGGACACTCACAAGCCACAACATTAGGTACGCGTGTGTGTGTGTGTGTGTGTGTGTGTGTGTGTGTGTGTGTGTGTGTGTCCCTACTTTGGACTGCACACTGAAAAATAAAAACTCATTTTGTAAACAAGGCTAAAACCAATCCAAGATGCTAAGACTTGATGTACATTTTGAATTAAAAAACAGCTTGAATGTCAGCAATTTATTTGTCATTAATATTTAAATTATTTCTTCTTACATTACGTTACGTTTTTGCTCCCTTCCAACCCACCTTCCCCCTTATTTTATTTATTGTTCTTGTAGATAGGTGTTTCTAATATTTTATTAATATTTGTATTTATTTATCTATAATTAGATAATTTAGCAAAATTTTTAGTGCTGTGTGCAAGTAACATGCATCATATAGAGAGGTGTTTAATAATTTATTTTATTTATTAATATTTGTATTTATGTTATTATTTTTGATAAAATTAAACAATTTTGATATTGAAATTTTTTTTGTAAAACTGATGACGGACACCATAAGCAGCGAGCAGATAGCATCCTTCTATGGATTGTATTTCTATAATAGTCTAGACAAAACAAAGATTGTGCTAATCAGGAGGCGTTACACGTACTTAATCCCCTGGGATTAAACCTCTACAAGACAAGAAGTGTGTGCTTTCCTAACCTCTTTAAAAGGATCAAGAAATGGAACTATTTATTCCTCACACGTTCAAAAAAAACAGACATTTATTTTCGCAAAGTGGATAGAAACATTAACACACACGCACGCACACACACACACATACTGACATGCCAGTTTGACACTGCAGGGAGGGAGCAAAAGCAGATCTACGACAAGTCAAATCATTTACTATATGCATGGAAAATATTGTTCACATTATCATGACGATGATGCATTTGAGCAGATTTGTTCAGCTAGAGAAACACGGCCAGAAAAATGTCTAAAAAGCGTCTGCGACAAACCAGGGAGGGACGCAACATTAGGTACCCCTGCACAATCTAATCACGTCCAATAGAAACGCTGGCATTGCTTATTCAACAATCGGCTTGTTATTGTGCACTGCATCATACCGGGAGGTGTTTCTAATCATTTGTCCCACTCGCGAGGCATCCTAAATATTAGAAACACCTGCAGTATGATGGATGCAATGCACTTGTACGCTGCTAGAACTATCATCACAATCAATTCCTATTTTACATGACATCAGCATCTCGTCAAATAAAGAAACAAAATAACTGATTTAATTATAAATAATGAGGCTTTTAGTGAGACAGTGCTTTTTTGGATTTTTATAATTGAATTTACTGTGGTTTTTAAAATAAAATACATAGTGTGAAAAAGTGTTTGTCCCCTTCTGATTTCTTATTTGTTTGTCACACTTAAATGTCTCAGATCATCAAACAAATGTAAATATTAGTCAACGACAACACATCTGAACACAAAATGCACTTTTTAAATGAAACTTATTATTATTAAGGGAGAAAAAAAATCCAAACCTACATGGTCTTGTGTGAAAACGTAATTGCCCCCACGTTAAGACATAACTTAATTGACATCTATCATCTATCAGCAAGCCATTTCTAAAGCTTTGGGCCTCCAGCAAACTACAGTGAGAGCAAACCATTATCCACAAATGGTGAAAACATCAAACAGTGTGAACCTTCCCAGGAGTGGCCTGCCAACCAAAATGATCCCAAGAGCGCAGCGACGACTCATCCAAAAGGTCACAAAAGACCCCACAACAACATCCAAAGAACTACAGGCCTCACTTGCCTCAGTTAAGGTCAGTGTTCATGACTCCACCATAAGAAAGACACTGGGCACAAAAACAGCCTGGCAGAGTTCCAAGACAAAAACCACCGAGTTGTCTCAATTTTGCCAGAAAACATCTTGATAATCCCCAAGACCTTTGGGAAAATACTCTGTGGTCTGACAAGACAAAAGTTGAACTTTTTGGAAGGTGTGTGTCCCATTACATCTGATGTAAAAGTAATGCCGCATTTCAGAAAAAGAACATCATACCAACATTAAAATATGGTGGTGGTAGTGTGATGGTCTGGGGCTGTTTTGCTGCTTCAGGACCTGGAAGACTTGCTGTGATAAATGGAAGCATGAATTCTGCTGAAGGAGAATGTCCAGCCATCTGTTGGTGACCTCAAGCTGAAAGCAACTTGGGTTCTGCAGCAGGACAATGATCCAAAACACACCAGCAAGTCCACCTCTGAATGGATGAAGACTTTGGAGTGGCCTAGTCCAAGTCCTGACCTGAATCCTATTGAGATGCTGTGGCATGACCTTAAAAAGGCGCTTCATGCTGGAAAACCCACCATTGTGGCTGAATGACAACAATTCTGCAAAATTCCTCCACAGCGCTGTAAGAGACTCATTGCAAGTTATCACAAACGCTTGATTGCAGTTGTTGCTGCTAAGGGGGGCCCAACCAGTTATTAGCTTTAGGGGGCAATCACTTTTTCCACACAGGGACATGTAGGTTTGGATCTTTCTTTATCCCTTAATAATAAAAAGTTTCTTTTAAAAACTGCATTTTGTGTTCAGTTGTGTTGTCATTGACTAATATTTACATTTGTTTGATGATCTGAAACATTTAAGTGTGACAAACATGCAAAAAAAAAAAAAGAAATCAGGAAGGAGGCAAACACTTTCTCACACCACTGTGTAGAACTCATTTCTCAAACAGACTTTTAGTTAGACCAGTGTTGGTTTGTTTTTTTACAATTGCTCATATTTTATTATCATTATACAGTATATATCTAATCAATTGTAAATGATTGAATTATAAATAATTAATTAATGACACTTTAGTTAAATTGTTACTTGTTTTATTCATTGCATCTACAATTGCATTTGTTTTATTTTATTATGAAACACTTTTTGATTTTTATCTATGGAAAGTGTTATATGAATAAAATGTACTTCCTTATTTTAAATTAAATCAACATTTAAACAAATAAAGACACAAAAGAAGTTATTTAATTGTAAATAATGACCTGAGCTGGCTTTTAATTAGAGGGAGGTTTTATGTATTTTTATAATTTAATTTATTTTATTTTATTGTAAACCACATTGTGGTTTTTCAAGTAAAATAAAATAGAATACAAATAATTATTTAATTCTAAATAATTACTCAGGCTTTGAGTCAGACCAGGGTTTTAAGAGGATTTTATTTTATTAATTTTTTTTACAATTGCTTTTTATATTTTCTTATATATATCAAATCAATTTAATTATAAATAATTACTAAGCTACACTTAATTGTTGTTGTTGTTCTATACATTGTGTTTTTTATTCTACAATTGCGTTTATGTTATAAATACTTCATGTTTTGTATCTGTGGAAGGAGTTATATGAATGTACTTACATATTTACAATACATTTACAATAAAAGAAAATAAAAATATAAAAATATGGATTTAATTAATATATGGACTTAATCAGGCTTTTAGTTAGACGGGGGGGTATGTCTGGAAATCCATGCGGCGACTCGTATATTTATTGTCTTTTTATTAATTGCATTTGTTTTATGTTATTATTTTAAAAAATGATGATTTTTATCTGTGAAAGGTGTTATATGAATAAAATGTACTTATTTTCATTCAATTAAAAATTAAATTAAATTTAATGTTATTTTGTAATATAAAAAAGATTATTATCTTTTAAATGTGTACTTATTTACAAAAATTAAATTAAATTAAATTAAATTATTAGTGTCAAAACTTTATTAGTGTCTATCAAAACTGAGCATTATGGTGTAAGTCTCTCTATTGGGTGTGAAAACATTGTGCAGGTGTACCTAATGAAGTGTCGGATGAATGTATCTAACTAAATGGCAGTTATTCCCAAATCCATGTTGTCCTTCCTGAAGCGTCAAGCCATGCCACACGAGGACATGCATGACGACGAGCACATAACATTCATGAGAGATCCTCATCCTGTCTTCATGGTGTCCTCCTAATTAGAAAACAAAGAGCATAGCAGGAGTTGTTGTTTTTGGTGACAGCGGTGTAAATCAATGATTGGTCATCCACACCAATGGAGCAGATCAATGAGATGCTCGGCAAGCTGGATTGTAGTTCTGTTTCCACATTTGGGTGAAGGTCAGACAAAGTGTGGCGTGTCGTCATCCCGTGTGCTTCTGGTGGTTGATCCTCTGGCTCAGCTGGGCAGAAGCCAGGTCTCCACAAAGTCCCAATGCTTCCACAAGACGAAGAGCAGCACAGTCAGCAGGACGGTGGCGGCCACGCGGGCTCGGGTCTTCATCAGCGGCGTGATGAAGTTGGCCAGCGTGGACACGAAGACCAGCAGCACGGCCATGAGCGCCAGGATGACGTTGATGAGCTTGCCCAGCAGCGCCCGAGCGTTGGCGTTCTCCACGCCTTCCAGCTGGACCACCTGCTGCTGCTGCTGCTGCAGCTCCAGCTTGGTGATGCGCGTCAGACAGGACTCCACCGCCTCCTGCACGCACGCGCGCACACACACACACGCACACACTGATCAATACATAATACTGCTGCTGGCTCGCGTGATTGCAGTTACAGTTCATTCTATTCTCAATTCACTTATACAGTAATTGATTTATTCGGAACCACATTAAAAATATATTTAATTTATTATCTATCATATTCATTATATTATATTTTTTATTAATTATTATATTAATTTATGAGATTTGTCTTTGTTCTGTTTTATTCTACTTTCTTTGTTTTTATTTGATATTTTTAGTTTTAAAATAATTGATTTCACATTTTTTGTTAGTTTTTTTATGCTTTTTATTTTATTTTATTTTAATTGCTCCGCTCAAAGTTGCAATCATTTTACAAATTTAACTGCTGTGTTCAACTTTATTTTATTTTAGTTCATCTTATTTTATTTACTGGACTGCTTTCAAAATTGTACTAATTTACAAAGTTTACAAATGCAACTGCTGTATTCTTGACATTTGCACCTTCTATTGTCTTTATTTTAAAATCTTTTTCATATAATTTATTTCATTTTACGGCATTTTGTTTCATTTGATTTACTTTGCACCGCTCCAAATTGCGCAAATGTGACAAATTTAACTGCTTTGCTCTTCAAAAGCCGCAATGTTTAGTATTTTTACTTCATCTTATTTTAGTTCACCTTATTTTATTTACTGGACTGCTTTCTAAATTGTGCTAATTTACTAAGTTTACAAATGTAAATTGATGTGTTCTTGAAATTTGCACCTTTATTTGTTTTTATTTGAATATCTTTTTTAAAAATATTTTATTATATTTACATTGCACCGCTCCAAATTGCACTAATTTTACAAATTTAACTGCTATGTTCTTCAACATCCTGCAGTGTTTAGTATTTTTAATTATTTTTATTTTAGTTCACCTTATTTTATTTACTCAACTGCTTTCAAAATTGCACTAATTTAGTAATTTTACAAATCCAACCGCTGTATTCTTGAAATTTGCACCTTTTTTTGTTTTGATTTTAATATCTTTTTCATATAATTCATTTTAATTTTATCGTATTTTAGTTGTTTTTTTTATATTTATTTAATTACATTTTCTTAACACCTAAAAAAAATGTGAATTATTGTTTTTGTTCTTCAAATCTGCAGTATTGCAGTTATTTCTACACTTTAGTATGTAGATTTTCTTCACCGCATTTGAATTTAATATCATTTATTTCTGTTTTATTCTACTTTGTTTGTTTTTATTCTTTTTATATATTTGATTGTATTTTATTCATTTTGTATGTTATTTATTTTTATTGTATTTTATGTTATTTTATGTGTGATATTTTTTTATTAAATCTATTTCATTTTGTTGTATTTATTTATTTTGTATGTTATTTATTTTCTTGTATTTTTATTTAATTGTCACAGTACATCACCATCCTATAGTTATGACATTCTATGAGTGTGTCTAGCAGGTTCTGTACAGTATATTTCTAGGTAGCGATGAAAGCCAAAGAGATAATAGGCTGATTTTATGACGCGTGATAACCTGAATGTCTCGTGCTCTCTCGTAGGACTGATAGGCCACCTTCTCCTCCATGCTGGCCAGCTCCTGTTTGAGATTGCTCATTTCATTCTGATGAAGCTCCGTCAGGTCACTCAGTTGCTCTTCAAGTCGTTCATACCTGGGAACGACCAAAGAAAGGGTAAGCCTACACGGTCATCCACAGCTTCCTTCCCATTTGTCCTTTTTTTAACGAGTTAAAGGGAAACATATTGTTCTTATAATAGTTTAGTACAAAAAGCATCTTACGTTCTACATTTCCTCAGATACTGCCCGGGGATGTTACTCAACTGCAGAGAGTAGCAGGCATCTATTAGGGGTAAGAGTCTTTTTTCATGAATATCTTAATAAAATTATAAAATAAATCGATTAATGCCGAGGCCGCTATTTGAGGAAAGACGGAAATTTGCTTTTAATCGTGATTAATTTGGGCATGGTATCAAGGCTGCTATTTAAGGAAATACAGAACATTTGGTGTTTGGGGCATGGCATCAGCTACAGTGGAGGCCACTTTTTGAGGAAAGATGGAACATTTGTTTGGGCTTGGTGTCAGTTACAGTGGAGGCTGCTGTTGGAAGAAATAGGGAACATTTGGTGTTAATTGGGATTTATTGGAACATGTCGTTGATTGCAGTGGAGGCCGCTATTTGAGGAAAGACGGCACATTTGTTGTTTGGAGCAGGGCTTCGGTTACAGTGGAGGTCGCTATTTGAAGAACTACACAAGACGTTTTATGTTTGGAGCATGGCATCGATTACAGTGGAGTCTACTATTTGAGGAAATAGGGAACATTTGGTGTTAATAGTGATTAATTGGGGCATGGCGTTGATTATAGTGGAGGTCGCTATTTGAGGAAAGACGGCACATTTGTTGTTTGGGACATGGCTTCGGTTACAGTGGAGGTTGCTATTTGAGAAAATAAGGAACATTTGGTATTAATTGTGATTAATTGGGGCAAGGCATCAATTACAGTGCTAGCCGCTATGTGCAGAAATACTGAATATTTGGTGTTTGGAGCATGGTGTTGATTACAGTGAAGTCCGCTATTTGAGGAAATTGGGAACAGTTGATGTTAATTGTGATTTATTGGGGGCATGGCACTGATTACAGTGGAGTCTACTATTTGAGGAAATAGGGAACATTTGGTGTTAATAGTGATTCGTTGGTGCATGGCGTCAATCATAGTGGAGGTCACTATTTGAGGAAAGACGGCACATTTGCTGTTTGGGGCATGGATTCGGTTACGGTGCTGGTCGCTATTTGAGGACATACTGAACATTTGGTGTTTTGGGCATGGTGTTGATTGCAGTGAAGTCCGCTATTTCAGGAAATTTGGAACATTTGGTGTTAATTGTGATTTATTGGGACATGGCATTGATTACAGTGGAGGCCACTAATATGGAACATTTGGTGTTAATTGTGATTTATTGGGACATGGCATTGATTACAGTGGAGGCCACTAATATGGAACATTTGGTGTTAATTGTGATTTATTGGGGCATGGCGTCAATTACAGTGCAGGCCGCTATTTGAGGAAAGACGGCACATTTGTTGTTTGGGGCATGGATTCGGTTACGGTGCTGGTCGCTATTTGAGGAAATACAAAACATTTGGTGTTTTGGGCATGGTGTTGATTGCAGTGAAGTCCGCTATTTCAGGAAATTTGGAACATTTGTTGTTAACTGTGTTTTATTGGGACATGGCATTGATTACAGTGGAGGCCACTAATACGTGTATGTGTACCTGTATCTCTCCTCTTGCAGGCACTGGGTCATGTAGGAGTAGTCGCTCTGCAGCTGGCCCTTCATGTCCTCGATGGTGTCCTCCATGTGGGCCTGACTAACTTTGATCTCCTGCAGGCCCTCAAGGAGAGAGTCCCACGAGCTGTGCACGTGATGGTGATGATGGTGGTGCCCGTCCAACCTGGGACTCCCCATCGTGGGTCCTAACACTCCTCCTCCTCCTCCTCCCGCCCCGCCAGAGTTGCTGCACGCGCCCGAACCGGACGTGGCGCTGGAGCACTCGTCGTCACTGCCGTACTTTGGGCTGGAGACCAGCGTGGCGCTTCCGCTCAGGGCGCGAGGGGTGGGGGTGTCGTCCGCATGGCCCCCGACACCGTCCTCCAACGTGTCCTTGAGGTGAGCGATGTTATCCGCGCTGCCAAACTTGTTCCTGATAAGACTGGCGAACTCTCTGGGCTTGGAGACCACGGCGGTGTGAGTGAGGGCCGACACGCCACCTTTGACCCCTTCCACTACACCGCCGCCAAAGCCACTTATCCCTGCACGAACGTTGGCCCCCACGTCCTTTAATCCTTGCTGCATGTCCCGCAGGACGTCCTTTGGCTGGCGGGCCGGTCCATTCTGTAAAGAGCAAAGAAATACATCGTTAGAGTGAAAATATGTGCCCTAAAGGTCCCGTGTTAGAGTCTCAGAAGTGCCACAATAGCGTATTAAAGGTGTGTTGTCCAAAAAATTGCCTTGATGCTGGAGTTTAGACAGTGTAAAGGTCATTCAGCACCTGACAATGATTTAGTAATTGAAAACTATCAAATGACACGTAAATATAAATTTTACAGTACAACTTAACGTGCCGTGATACGCTACCACACACTTACCACACACTTTTGACCCTCAGAGACCGCCGTACTCAGTTGCACGAGGACCTCAAGAACTAGCCGTGGAGGCTAGCGACCTAGCGACAACACTTACCGAATAAATAAGCACGGTAAGATTTGTTTATGTCGTCAAAATTTAGCAATGATTTACTCACAAAATTAACTCTTAAACTTGATTCAAGCGGGCTCCATGAGCGCTCACGAGTGACTGTACCGCCAACGGACGAGTTAGGGACAGCTACATGACAACACGCCAGTGAGCACCGACGTGCATTGTGGGACTTGTAGTGTCAGTCATACGTTATAATGATTAATTGTACGTTATAATAGACATTAAAAATTCAAATGACATTCAACATTCAGACATTAAAATGAAAGCAAAATATAATAAAAGATTTGAATGACTCATTGTTATTATTATAATAAGGCTACTGTTTTCAAATATGTGTGAGATGATGACCCCACTCACCTGCTCTATCTCCTTTAGCTTCTTGTGATAGTGCTCTAATTTTTTGTGCAAGTGTGCGATGGTCTGTGCCGACTTTTGGTTCTTCTTCTCAAACACCTGCTTGATCCTGGAAGCCTGCTGTTTGTCGGCGTTGTGGGCCAACTTCAGGTACTCGGCCACGTTGTCGTCACGGGCCTCCTGCTCCACGCGAATCTGCTCGGTCACCTTCAGGATCTTCTGCTGCAGGTGCTCCAGGGCGGCCCGTGTCCGCTGAGGCTCGCCGGCCCCAGCGCCGCCCTCCGCGCCTCCAGCCGCGACCCCCGATGATGACCCGGCCACCTCCGCGCTGATGTTACTGTCAGAGCCTCCATGGCTGGTGGTGGAGGGGAGGCTGAGAGTGGTCGCCTCGCTCTTGTCCAGCTGCCAGGACGAGAAGGTAGGGTCGTAAAAATGCAATACGGAACACACGAATGAACACGGGTGACACTTTGTGGCCTCCTCGACACTTTGTAGCTGGCCCCAGATCAGCCACGTCAACCTGATCCAACCGATGTTTATGTGTTGGATGGCTAACTTTTACCTGGACATGTTTATGCAAAGGTGGCTTTTTAATGATGTTCTAACAGCATTGTGTGTCCCTAGAGCCTGTTTATAAACACCAAACTTGAGAAAAATCTACCATCTCCCTCACTTGTTAGTCTTCCTCAATACAAACATAAGTAATGCTCTAGCTTATGTCAATTCCACCTAAAAGATACCATCCATCCAACAAATTTTAAAAAACACTTTAACCCCAAATTAGGGGAGGGTATGATTCATTTTGTTTATGTACACAATATGAGTGAGGGAGGGTACGATGGAGTGTTAGGTCCACATTGGAAAAAAAAATCTGAGATTTCGTGAATGAAGTCATTATGAGAAGAAAAGTCGTAAATTTGTGGGGGAAAATGACGTAAATTTACCAGAAAAAAAGTAATAAATTTACGAAAAAAAAGTCATACACCTACGAGAAAAAAAGTCATAAATTTATGCAAATAAAGTTGTAAATTTACGGAAAAAAGTCATACATTTACAAGCATATTTAAAACTTTTGTAAATTTCTGACTTTTCTCATAAATTTACAAAAAAAAGTCATAGATTTACAATAATAAATTCAGAAATTTACCAGAAAAAAGTCATAAATTTACAAACATATTTACAACATTTACGACTTTATTCTCATAATATTACAACTTTTTCCTGTAAATTTATGACTTAATTTCAAATTTACAAGAAAAAAGTTGTAATAAAGTCGTTTTTTTCTTTATGAGAAAAAAGAAGAAAATAAGCCTCAATCTGCGACAAAAAAGCCATAAATTTACAAACATAAAGTTGTAAATTTACAGGAAAAAAGTTGTAAATTTATGAGAAAAAAGTTGTAAAGTTGTAAAATTAAGTAATAAATTTACAAGCATAGTCATAAATTTACGAGAAAAAAAGTCCTAACTTTACGAAAATGAAGTTGGAAATTTACAAGAAAAAGAGTCGTAAATTTAAGAGAAAAAAAATAGACATTTACAAGCATAAAGTCTTAAATTTACGACAAAAAAGTCATAAATGTACGAGAAAAATTGTTGTAATATTCCGAGAATAAAGTCGTAAATTTACAAGAAAAAAAGGCATACATTTACAAGAATAAAGTCGGAAATTTACCAGGAAAAAAAACGTAATATTACAAGAATAAAGTCAGAAAGTTACAAAAAAATTTAGAAATTTACGAGAAAAAAAGTCCTAATTTTACAAGCATATTTACAACATTTACGACTTTATTCTCGTAATATTACAACTTTTTCCTGTAAATTTATGCCTTTTTTCTTGTAAATTCAGGACTTAATTTCAAATTTACAAGAAAAAAGTTGTAATAAAGTCGTTTTTTTTCTTTATGAGAAAAAAGAAGAAAATAAGCCTAAATCTGCAACAAAAAAGCCATACATTTACTAACATAAAGTTGTAAATTTACAGGAAAAAAGTTGTAAATTTATGAGAAAAAAGTAGTAAATTTATGAGAAAAAAGTAGTAAATTTACGAGAAAAAAAAGTCCTAAATTTACGAAAATGAAGTTGGAAATTTACAAGAAAAAAAGTCCTAAATTTACGAAAATGAAGTTGGAAATTTACGAGAAAAAGAGTCGTAAATTTAAGAGAAAAAAATTAGACATTTACAAGCATAAAGTCTTAAATTTACGACAAAAAAGTCATAAATGTACGAGAAAAATTGTCGTAATATTCCGAGAATAAAGTCGTAAATTTACAAGAAAAAAAGGCATACATTTATGAAAAATAAAGTCGTAAATTTACGAGACTAAAGTCATAAATTTACGAGAAAAAAGTCATACATTTACAAGAATAAAGTCGGAAATTTACCAGGAAAAAAAACGTAATATTACAAGAATAAAGTCAGAAAGTTACAAAAAAAAAATTAGAAATTTACGAGAAAAAAAGTCTTAATTTTACAAGCATATTTACAACATTTACGACTTTATTCTCGTAATTTTACAACTTATTCCTGTAAATTTATGCCTTTTTTCTTGTAAATTCAGGACTTAATTTCAAATTTACAAGAAAAAAGTTGTAATAAAGTCGTTTTTTTTCTTTATGAGAAAAAAGAAGAAAATAAGCCTAAATCTGCAACAAAAAAGCCATACATTTACTAACATAAAGTTGTAAATTTACAGGAAAAAAGTTGTAAATTTATGAGAAAAAAGTAGTAAATTTACAAGCATAGAGTCGTAAATTTACGAGAAAAAAAAGTCCTAAATTTATGAAAATGAAGTTGGAAATTTACAAGAAAAAAGTCCTAAATTTACGAAAATGAAGTTGGAAATTTACGAGAAAAAGAGTCGTAAATTTAAGAGAAAAAAGTTAGACATTTACAAGCATAAAGTCTTAAATTTATGACCAAAAAGTCATAAATTTATGAGAAAAAATGACGTAATATTCCGAGAATAAAGTCGTAAATTTACAAGAAAAAAAGGCATACATTTATGAAAAATAAAGTCGTAAATTTACGAGACTAAAGTCATAAATTTACGAGAAAAAAGTCATACATTTACAAGAATAAAGTCGTAAATTTACCATGAAAAAAAACGTAATATTACAAGAATAAAGTCAGAAAGTTACAAAAAAAAGTAGAAATTTACAAGGAAAAAAAGTCTCAAATTTACAAGCATATTTACAACATTTATGACTTTATTCTCGTAATATTACAACTTTTTCCCGTAAATTTATGCCTTTTTTCTTGTAAATTCAGGACTTACAAGAAAAAAGTTGTAATAAAGTCGTTTTAAAGAAAAAAGAAGAAAATAAGCCTAAATCTGTGACAAAAAAGCCATACATTTACTAACATAAAGTCGTAAATTTACAAGAATAAAGTGTTGATATGAGGTGTGATGGTGTCATACGTGTCAGAGGGAAAATAGAGCATAGCTCTTCAGGAAGGAAGGAAACTTTCCTCTTGTTTCAGGCAAGCTTTTATTCATAACGTGGCAGCAAAACAGAGCAGTTGAGCGCAAACAGATTAGCATGGCTAGCCCTTCTCACTTCCGCCTTCCTTACCCCGCGCCCTCCACATGCCCAAGACCAAAGGTCACATGAGTTCCCCCTTTTCATAGCTGTCTCAGGCAATGCCTGTACCATAAAGTTACCAGTTTTTGTTGTAAATGTATTCTCGTAATATTATGACTTTTTTTTCTCCTAAATTCATGACTTTATTCTCAAAATCTCAGATTATTTTAATACTCCGTCGTAACAGGCACTCGAAACTTTCTTTGTCCCCATGGCGGGTTATTTAGCAGTCGCCCGGACAGTGAGTCAGCAACGCATAGGCTGCTTTGTTTGGGCATTTTGCGTAACAGGCACACAGACTAGGCTATTGTGTGCAATATGTACGAAAACCAAGGCAACATTTTCAAGGAAAACCAAAATATACCAAAACTGGGGCGTACAAGAACTGAGGTTTGGCTGTATCATGTCATAAGATAAATAATGTAAGCGCTTTTTCTGGCCAAAAATGAATCAATTTGAGCATTTCTAAGAGTGTAAAGCACCCGTAACGCTGTCTGGAGGGGTTATGTGAAATATTGCGAAGTCGTGTTCTAGTATGTTCTGCTTCTTTTTAGGCAGCAAAGCAGTTGAGACTGAATCAACAGCGCCTCTGCTGGTTGCAGCCTAGTAGTGCACCCATTCTTAGTATTTGTCATTTTGGTGCATGACAAAAATGTCATGAATGAGGAAATATGACGTTGTAGAACCATGCCGAACCCGATCATGTTTGTAAAGGACCCACGAGGGGGATTCCCTGCATGGGTATACGTGTCGGCGGGCAGGTGGCGGCTAGTTTAATGCCCCCCTCGCTTCCCCTGACGTCAAAACAGTGTAATCAGAGCCTGCAAACATGAGCTCAGGCAGACACATGACACCGAGCATCCCGGCTGCCGCGCTCTCATTTCTCTGGACGGGTCAGTGGGAGGATTTATCCATACAACCCCCTCAACCCCCCCGCACCATGATACGCACTCTGTCTCCATTAGCTAAGAGCAAAGCGGGCCTGTGAAAGTCGGCTACTATAAAGCCAGAGCTGAAAAAAAAAAACAGACGGCCGCGGTCGCTGCTGGGTCGAGGATGGATGATGCTGCAAAGAGACAACAACAATGCAGCAGCAATGGACGACGCTCTGAGTTGGGAAGCCGGGGGGTGGGGTGGGGGGGGCCATGATGAGGATGACACAGGAGGGATGGCACAAGAACAGCACAGGATGGCGGGACGAGGACGAGTAGCGACACATTCAATGGAAAGGAGAAACGTTACCATACTGCTTTAATCCAATTGCTGCTGTGCCATCGCGAGTCTGCCCGCCAGGCCCATCCTCCTCCCTCCTCGCCTCCTCTTCCTCCCCCTGAGCCCCCCCACCCCACCCCGCACCACCTCGAGTATCGTCACCCTCAGCCGACGCCTGGCTGACTGATCACCTCAGCGCATCCTCTGCAGCTCCATTGTTGACGCCGTCCATGGCTGCAGCCTCGCTTGCTGGTTAGCCTGCTCGCCGCTCTCAGCTACTTCTCTCTCTCTCTCTCTCCTCCCAACGGCCCCCCCCCACCTCTTTCTCGCTCTCACTCAGTCTAAATGCAAACCTGCCCTATAATGGATGTGGGAGCAAAGGAACAGATGATGGGGGTGGGGATGGGTTAGCGCAGGCGTATCGGCCCCGGTGCTGCTGCTGAGGCTGGAGAAGAGGTGGGAGGGGCAGAGGGACCACGGGCGGAGGCGGGGGGTGCAGTAGGCCCTGGAGCTGCAGGGTACACTGATGTGTGGATGCACATGTGTCTGAACATTTCTTTTAATAAAATACTCCATAAATCTGCATTCTTCTCCTCTTGGTCCAAACGCCTGCTCTGTTGTGATTGGCCAGGGGTCAAGGGGCAAGTCAGATCATCAAACAAATGTAAATATTGGTCAATGACAACACAACTCAACACAAAATCCAGTTTTTTAATGAAACTTTTTGTTATTAAGGGAGAAAAAAATCCAAACCTACATGGCCCTGTGTGATGTGTTTGTCCCCTAAACCTAATAACTGGTTGGGCCCCCTTAGCAGCAACAACTGCAATCAAGCGTTTGTGATAACTTGCAATGAGTCTCTTACAGCGCTGGGGAGGAATTTTGGCCCGCTTATCTTTGCAGAATTGTTGTCATTCAGCCACATTGGAGGGTTTTCCAGCATGAAGCGCCTTTTTAAGGTCATGCCACAGCATCTCAATAGGATTCAGGTCAGGACTTGGACTAGACCACTCCAAAGTCTTCAGCCATTCAGAGGTGGACTTGCTGGTGTGTTTTGGATCATTGTCCTGCTGCACAACCCAAGTTGCTTTCAGCTTGAGGTCACCAACAGATGGCCGGACATTCTCCTTCAGCAGAATTCATGCTTCCATTTCTCACAGCAAGTCTTCCAGGTGCTGAAGCAGCAAAACAGCCCCAGACCATCACACTACCACCACCATATTTTACTGTTGCTATGATGTTCTTTTTCCTGAAACGTGGCGCTCCTTTTACCCCAGATGTAATGGGACACACACCTTCCAAAAAGTTCAACTTTTGTCTTGTCAGTCCACAGAGTATTTTCCCAAAGGTCTTGGGGATCATCAAGATGATTTCTGTCCAAATTGAGACGAGTCTTAATGTTCTTTTTGTTCAGCAGTGGTTTTGGTCTTGGAACTCTGCTATGCAGGCCGTTTTTGCCCAGTGTCTTTCTTATGGTGGAGTCATGAACACTGACCTTAACTGAGGCAAGTGAGGCCTGCAGCTCTTTGGATGTAGTTGTGGGGTCTTTTGTGACCTCTTCGATGAGTCGTCGCTGCGCTCTTGGGGTCATTTTGGTTGGCCGGCCACTCCTGGGAAGGTTCCCCACTGTTCCATGTTTTGGCCATTTGTGGATAATGGCTCTCACTGTGGAGTCCCAAAGCTTCAGAAATGGTTTTAAAAAGTTTCATTCAAAAAGTGCGTTTTGTGTTCAGTTGTGTTGTCATTGACTAATATTTAAATTAGTTGATGTGAAACATTTAAGTGTGACAAACATGTAATAAAATAATAATCAGGGAGGGGGCAAACACTCTTTCACACCACTGTAATTCTTGCATGTGGAAAAACACTTTCTGGCTGCCTTGTCAAGAAAAAGTGACAAATGGTGCTGAGGAGCGATCGCGGTTACCGCTGGGCAAGTTTTAAATCTGATTAAAACCCTACACCCAGGGTGTCCAAACTTTTTCCATCGAAGGACACAAAGTGAAAAATGAAAGGATGCAACTTTGTCGCTTTGATATTTTGTAAAGCAACACGTGTAGATATACGATTACGATTTCAAGAAAAAAACTGCAAAAAAACATCTTTTGTGATATCCTGTAGGTGAAAAAAACTATTAATATCTACTTCGCTCTTTGCTCTTTTTTCCCATTTTTGCTGTTGTTGGGGGTTTTTTTCTGAGTATTTTAACTTTATTCTTGTAATATTATAACTTTATTCCCATAATATTAGTTTGGATATGTGGAAGTGCCAGTTGTGTTCCATTGTAGCTTGTATGCATGTTCAAATGAAATTAAACCATCAGCATTACCATCATATTATAACTTTTTCCCCAACCTAATTTTCCAAAAATGACAACTTTATTTTGTTTTGTTTGTTTCTCAGAATATTACAACTTAAAAATAACCTTTTTAGAAAAATATATTTCAACACTCTGCTACTAAAATGACACTTTTCCTCATCATATTATGAGTTTATTCTCGGTAAAAATATCAACTTTTTTCTTAATATTTTGACTTTAGTCTTGCAAAATTACAGCTGTTTTATTTTATTGTCGTTTTTTTTAACATTTTCTAACTTCCAGTATTTCAACTTTCTTCGTGTAAATTTTGTTCTCATAATTATGACTTTATTCCCGTGATATATTTGGACTTTATTCTCGTAACATTGCAACTTTATCCACAACCTAATTTTCCAAAAATTCCAACTTTATTTGTGGTTTTGTTTGTTTCTCATGATGTTACGACTTTAAAGGACATCTTTCTTCAATATTTCAACTTCATGCTACTAAATGACGTTATTTTTCCTCATAATATTACGTTATTCTTGGCCAATGGTGACTTTTTTTTCGTAAGAATGTTTTTTTCTTCATATTTTGACTTTATTCTCATAAAATTAAAGCTTTTTTTTTCATTTCTATTTCATTTCCGCTTTCGTCTTGTAAATTTTCTTCTCATAATTATGACTTTATTCCCGTGATATATTTTGACTTTATTTTCGTAACATTGCAACTTTTTCCACAACCTAATTTTCCAACTTTATTTGTTGTTTTGTTTGTTTGTCAGGATGTTACGACTTTAAACAACATCTTTCTCCAATATTTCAACTTTATGCTAGTACAGTAAATGACTCATGCCTCATCATGTTACGTTATTCTCGTAAAATGACGGGTTTTTCCCGTTTTTTTGAGTATTTTGACTTTATTCTTGTAAAATTACTGCTGAGTTTTCCATTCCTTTTATATTTTTAAAATGCGCTGCAGGCCGTGAATGGCCCCCGGGCCGCACTGTGGACACCCCTGCCCTACACCATGTTTCTCAGGGGCGTGGGGGTGTCTTTTAGTGGCATCTGAGGTTTTCGACTCATTTTCAGTGTATAGTAAATCTATACAAGCTGTACACTGACTACTCCAACCTACTCTACTTGATCAGTTGGGAAAATGTATGATTTATGATTCCAAACATGACTTCCTTCTCTCAACACTTTTATCTTCCTGAAGGCAGTGGTTACCATCACGACCCAGCAAGGGCAGAAGTGTGTGTGTGTGTGTGTGTGTGTGTGTGTGTGTGTGTGTGTGAGAGAGATGACACTCGTGCGTTTAAAAAAAGATGTTGAATTGACAGAAATCAGGTCGAGTGTGAGCAAACATTTAAAGCATCGGAGAAGCAGTAGTGCGTTTATGTGGGACAAAAGGCTGAAGCTGCCGTCAGCTTCCTTTCCTTTCTAGACAAACGGAGATGCAATGGCTTATGAATGCTTTTTTTTTTTTTTTTTTATAAATGAAGGCCGTTGGCAGCGTAGTGGTTCACGTAGCCCATTCAAGACAACAAACACACAATTGGATTGTGACATTTTACTGTGATTCCATTCTTATTCAACATAAAGATCAATGAGCACAAGGCGTGGCAGAATAAATAAGAGGGTAGCTTTGCACGTAAAACAGTATAGGAGCCGCGTGCGGAAACAGAAGTGCTGTCAACATTTTGCCGAAGGTTTCCCAAGCTGTCAGTTTGTCAGGAGAAGCATTGCAGTCACCCATAGCAGCAGGAGCATAAATAGGAGCCATGAACAGACGTAGTTTTGCAGCAGATGACACTTGAGTCTGATGAATTGCACAAGACATATAGATATAGATATATATAATATTTTTATTTTACAAATGAGAACACTCTTGTGATTGTCGACTAAAGGCACTCGATACACGAGGCGCATGTGCAATATTGCGCAATGGGTTTACCATGAATACAAGTATATGCTACTTACTATACATAATTCATCTGCTTATCTAAATCATACGTAAAAAGAAACCTGCTACAGAAGACCACATGATAAGCCCAGCAAACTCTTCAAGTGTCATTCCTGTGAGTTGATTTTAGATCTAAAAAGGACAACACACTTTGCAAAGGAAGTGCTTAAGGAGGTTTAAAAAAAAAAACACAAAGGAAAACATCATGAAGAAAGACAGACGTAAAAAAAAAAAAAACACAACAGTGGATTTCGGCTTGTCAATCGGTGACATCCTGGGTTTTCCTTGAGGCAGACCGATACGGGCCCTGATGTGTTTCAAGTATTCTTCGTCCTACATTCCTCTGCTGGGACGCCACAGAGACGTCCACCACGGAGTTGCGGAATGTGCAGAAGGAATAATTCAGTCGGATCACTTGGACATCCAAATGAGTGTAAATCCACGTTTGGGGAGATTAACAGTAATCCCCTCAGAAATGTCATCTTCTTAACAACCAACCCCCCCCCCCCGGAATGAATACAGTACCCAAATTAACTCTAAAGACAAGACGGTTGAGGTCTGCAGTCTGTGCCCACCCCTGAGTGTTTAATGAGGTTCTGGTGGAACATTCATCGCTCTTTCAGGAAGGCTGAACCGATGGCAACATGTAAAAAAACCCAAATAAACAAAGAAAAGAAAAACATCAAACACCAGATTTACGCGGCGTCCCAACCACTCTCCTTTTAGCCTGATAGAAATCTGTTGGGAGAGAGAGAGAGAGAGGAAAACGGCAAATTAAAATCTTTTGGGCGTAAGAAACTTTCTCTATGTTAAAATTTCTATGTTAAACCTTGAGGCACCTTGGGAGGGAAAACGTGTGCATTCTGCTTATTTGACTGTTTTGTCTCAAGAGGGCGCTAAGTTTTAAGGCTAACTGGATGAAACTGATGTGGTTTTTAAAAATGTATGATAGGAGATTGGCTTATATGACAACACTTGTTACTCTCTGGACCAATTGGGTCCCATTGAATCCCATTATAGCCAAGGCTCTACCTTCAAAATAAAGGCAAGACCACTTTGCAGCTCAAACACACTCCCCCCCGCGATTTGTGTGTTTCCCCAGATTTGATGTCCAGTCGTACCTCATTTATCGCAGTTAACTGCTTCCAGACCGAGTCCATTTCCACAAAGTAGGATTCAATATTAATAACCAGAATATTAGTTTTGATGCTTGAGCCCTGCAGACATGAAATAACACCCCTATAATCACGTTTACACTGCTATTATTCATTGCTTACGTCACATTGCAATGATGTCAAACATAAATGATGAGCAGTTTTAACGGCCACCAGGTGGCAGAAGTGCATTTGATAAGCAATCTTTTGCGTGTAAAAACACACTCGACAGCAAGGAGGAAGTGGAGGAGTGTAGCGTGCAGGTTACGCATTGTAAGGACATTTTAACACATGCACACACAGTTCAGTTCCAAATGTTGTAAATAGTTGATGGTGTTATATTTGTAAATAAATTGTTATTTTGATGTAAAACAACACGTTTTTGTGTTGTTTATGTTGTGGTATAGTAAGGAACTGATATTTTCCTGAAACTTACCTACGTTCTACCCATGATTACTAAAGAACGGAAAATGGTGGAAACACGCTTTTTTTTTTCCTGATGCGAGACGGGAGCCTAATCTTTCTTTGGCACGTTCCATATTTATACAGCCTTGAAAAATCTGTCAGAATCATCTAAAATGGCCGGTACTGAAGGGGTTGTCTTTTGAAAAATGGCTGGGAGTAAATGAGTCAATTCATTGTTTTTGGAAGAAAAAAAACGTGATATAGTGAGGGAGTGATATTCGAAGCGTGATATAGCGAGGGACTACTGTATTACATGTTTAATATTCCACTCTTATGAGAGGTTTTGAAGGTGCCTCACGGGTTAAGATCTGTTGGGAAATATTGTGAAGGCGTGCAGCTCCAAACCCTATTGGAATATTTACCTGTAAGGTTGGTTTGTTTCCTCTTCAGCCCTCCATTCTCCTTCTTCTCCGGGGTTACCTCCACGTTGAAAGGGAAGCTTTCCAGCACGTTTTCAGGGATGTTCTCCTTCTCGCACTGTGGCGGTCCCACCCATCTTTTCTTGGGACTAAAAGCCGCCTCTGCCACCTTTTCACCTTCTGCCCAACCCAGCATACATGACCTGTAGAGCCGGGGCACATCGGCGCCCGGGACGCCCTCCCAGTGAAAATCGCCACTCGCCAGAGGCTTGTCGGTGATGAAGTCGAAGCTCCAGCGCTGCGACGCCTCCTTGAGCTCTTTTCTCAGCTCGACCTGGAAGTCCGCCTGCAGCTGCTTGTGGTCGACCGGACCGAACAGGCTCCGTCGTGTAGGGCGTTTCCCCAGAGGACTCAGGATCCGCTTTCTGCTCGCCATCATTCGACACTAAAGGAAACAAAAGCAAGCACAAGATCACTAACAGCTCCCTGAAAACAACACATGGCTGCAGGGCTGTCAAACTCAGTTACGGCTGCCGCTTGTAACAGTGAATATACTGTATGTAATGATTGTGTGAATGCGTTTACGCATTTTGCTACGCTACATGTTAGCATGCTAACATTAGCATTGTAACATTTTTTGCCATTTTTATGAGTATTAAAATATAAAGACACTACGTGTTGCATGCTAAGGTTAGCATGTTAACGTTAGCATAGTAGCCTTTTCGCCGTTTTTATAAGTACAGACTTACAGAAACACTAGCATATTAAGTAGCAGCATGCTAATGTTAGCATGCTAGCATTGCTAGCATACTAACATTAGCATAGCATTTCTTGCCATTTTCATTAGTTTTAACATTGGCAGACACTTAGCGCTATCATGCTAGGTTTAGCATGCTAACATTAGCATAGTATCATTTTAGCTGTTTGAGTACAAACCTATATAAACACTTAGTGCTATCACGTCAGGTCATTTTTTGTCATTTTCATCAGTATTAACACACGTAGACACCTAGCTCTAGCATGCTAAGTGTTACATGCTAATGTTACCATGTTAGCGTTAGCATAGTAGCCTTTTTTGCCGTTTTCATTAGTTTTAATATTGGCAGACACAGCGCTATCATGCTAGGTTTAGCATACTAACGTTAGCATTGCTAACATTTCAACATTAGCATAGTAGGATTTTAGTTGTTATAATACGTAGAAACCTATATAAACACTTCATGCTATCATGTCAGGTGTTAGCACTTTAGTGCTAGCATGCTGTTAACGTTAGCATGTTAGCATAGCAATTTAGCCGTTTTTGTAAGCAGAGACTTTTCTAAAAATTTAGTGCTATCATGCTAGGTATTATTCATACATCCGTTTTAAATTACATTTCCACGCCCTTTCAGCGCCTCTTCAGCTTCGAAACTCGCACCTTTCCTGCTCGTTTCTGTTTTTCCCCCCCTTTCATTCATTCATTCAGCTCATGCATTCACACGCCATGTCAGACATTGCATACCACTATTTGCCTCATTAATTTATTACACAATTGCTCATGCATTTGATAATTGCTGGATAATTTGCTTAGGAATCATATGTCATGGTGTTGAAGGGAATGTCTTTTCATATTATTATGATTATTATTATTATTATTATTATTACATATAATTATGTTAAAATGTAAACAACAAATACATCTAGCAAGAAAGATGAAGTGATTTATTGACACACATTATTTCCAGGCCACATGAAATAATCTGGCCTCTGGGCAATCATTTTAACACCTGTGATTGTGAGGCAAATTGGGTGCAATGCTGGCTACAACCAACAGAGGCGCTGTTGAGTCAGACTCAACTAGTTCAAAATAAGATGTTGACAATTCATGGAATAATAAGCATAAAAACAGATGTACTTGTATAAATGCCAATTATAAAATCATATCTTAAAATAAATTATCACCAATTTACCTCCAATTTGTAAAAGGCCCCTCCCAACAAATTCCAACCTAATGTGATGATATTTGAGATGTCTGGACATGTTAGATGAGATTTTGCTTATTAAATTGCAATTTCTTCCAAATATTTGATGGAGAAAGTACATTTAAGTTTAAATTTAAACTGGATTAAAGACAAATACAATAGTGACACCACCAAAAATGATTATTGGACAGTAAAAAAACAACAGGAAATTAACAAACATTAGATGAGACTTCACACTGCATACAAAGTACGTTACTGGAAGTATAGAAATGAGCCTTACCATTTTTCTAAGCTTCCTCAGTGACCAGACCAGAACATCCCAGACTGGTGGTGATACTGGGAGTCTATTTATACCCGGCATCCATGACTCACCGTCACTGGGCCCTCCCCCATGACAATGCCTGGTATATGCCTGGACACTGTCTCACCCAGACATGTAAAGGCATGTTCTCAGAGGGCGAAAAAAACTGCAGGTGGAGAGACTCTCCACTAGGGGGCACGGATGAGCCAACTAGAGTCCCTCTTGACTTGAAGGGTGTGGAATAGTTCACTGGTAAGACCAGACGAGATGACCCAGAACACAAACAGATATTTTGAAATATTTAATAATTTAAATAATTATTTCAATTGTCTCTGGACGTTATTGCAGTCACAGGGCAGAAATGTTTGTTTAAATGTTAACCACCCTCCACCCTTAAAACACGTTTAAAATGATGGCACTCTGATATTTGCTTTTGTCAGTGTGCCTGATTATCTAGCAGGTTTCTAATCCAATAAACTGTAAATCGACTTCTGACACTTCCCCACCCACTCTTTCGTAACTGACGACCAAATCAGATGACAACTGAATTCTCGTCATATCCAGTCATTGCCACGCTAATTTTGAGTGAGTTTGAGTTTTTTTGGCGAACACACACATAAATGACCGTAAACTTTTAATTTTTCTTTTTCTTTTAAGGTGGAAATGACGTAAAGCAAGGAGTGGGCGGAGCCGGGAGGAGTGATTCAAGGGCTGTGGCGGGAGACTGCGGAGTCACGCACGAGCTGCGATGGGAAGACCCTGCCCAGTTACTACGCGGCTCCACGTGAGTCACGAGCTCGTGTCAGCCGGTCAGGAGCTGTCAGCCGAGCCTGGCAGACGTCCGTCGACGAACGACAACACGTACGCAACTCATATGTGATTTATTTTTGCGATGAACATAACGTCTGAGCGTGGGGAAGTCTGATGTTATACTACTTTGAAGGCACTCGGCTAGTGGACGCTAACACGTAGGAAGCGAGTTAAGCAGCGTTTACGTAGACAACATCGTAACAAGTACAAGACAAAATTTTTTTGCTTTTCCAAAAAGACTAAAACGCTTTACTCACATGTCTCACGGTCCAACTGAAAACTCTTACTCCGAGCCAGGCGAGTCTTGTAGGCTTTCGTCACTTAGCAAAGACAGCTTTATAACAGCTCCGGGTTTTTTTGTCAGTGAATGAACTACCCGGTAAGTCAAAGCCTTTTATGAGCTCCGGTGGGCTGGGCTCCACTACTCGCCGTCTCGTGCAGGGGCGGAGCCAAGCCTACACGTGAATTTAGCCCGGTAAACACATGAGCACACGTGACGCTTGGCTTGCTTTGCTGAAGGAAATTCCAGCGCAGGAGGGGCCGGTGTGTGTGTGTGCGTGTGTGTGTGTACGTTATGTGTGAGGATAAGGATGGTCATCTTGTTTAGCTGCTTTCTGTCAATGTGTGGCTGCAATATACAGTAGTAAAAAGTCATAATGATTCATGCATATTAATGAAGTGTAACACACACACACTTTCATATGTGTATATATACATACCCTGAACGTTTTTCATGCAAGTGATTGTCAATTATGACATCCTTCTGTCAGCCGCCTCCTCCATGGTGCCCAGTGGGCAGCACTGACTGTCCTAATTAGTTAAATTAAGCATTTCCCGGTGTCTGTACGTGCTGCCCCTGCACCCCAGCACACGATGGCACATAACACTGCAGAAGATGTCTGCGGCAATATTATTATGACGCCTGCATCCTCTCAAACTGCTCGCCGGGACGACCCAGCGGCCTGCGGAGCCGCATATACCACCACTAGCCGCTTTGGAGTGAGATGGAGGCAGCGCCAGAGGAGAGGGACGAGTGGTTGTCTGTCGTAGGGACAGTGTCATTATTTCAGTGTAACCCCGAACAATGGACGAACATAAAGAGCAGCACTTCATTCATATGAAACAATGAGGAAACAGCAGAGGTAAGGCAAGATTCATCATTATGAACGCTCATGTTTTTGCACTGTTTTATTAATACTTGCACCGCTCTGAGCGATTAACGTTAGCTTCAAGCTATGTGCGATATCGGATTGATTGCTTGTGTGTAACATTTGCCCATTTAAGTACTTAGTTCACTTAGGTGTCACATGACCTAAAGAGTGACAGCAATGCACTGTACATTTGGTTGTAATAAGTGTTCTTCCCAGCATGCCTTGCGGCACTTTTTTGTAAAAAGTTGCTAAGGTTACATGTTTAGCCTTAACTTAGTTGTTGTTTATCATTCCTCATAGTCGTGGTAGTTGCCCTACGTGTGTTTAAATAGCCGTTACATGTTATGCTGTCATTTTTGTGTTGGTTATTGTTTGCTCAAGTAAGAGTCTCTTCCCAAGCTAAAGATCTTGTCGCAAGCTAAAGCTGTCCTCACCATCTCTTGCGGGATTCAAGGTGTCTCAAACATGTATAATATGAATGTCAATCGCAGAGGGTGCACTTCCAGGAAGTCGGTTGCAAGTGTGATACCCCTGCCGTACATCGTGGCGAGACTGGCCACACGGACGCCATCTTGGTGCTTTGCCATCAGTTATTTCTTTAATTCAATAGTGTTTCTCAAGTTTTGGGTTTTTTTTTTATCAAATTGCTGGCACTTGCAATTTTCTTTGGCCCCATGGTGGGTCATTTAGCAGTCGTACTTGATTTTTTTAAAAATGCACGGCAACAGCAACGCGTAGGGATCGACTCTGCAGAATGATAAAGTACAGGGCAAACGGGCTGGTTTGTTATGTGCAGTGTTGTAGAATAACTGACACAGTGTGCAAAAACTGGGTCGAAATTTTGGGGTAAATTTTCATCGGGGCGGTGTTTCCGGAGAGTCGAATTATAGTGAACACTCGTCGACTATTTAGCTTGTTGGCGTCCTTCGTCGCGAGTGAACAACGGTGATACAAGAGAGACGGGAAGTGTTCTTGGGGCTGGAGCTAATCAAAGTGTTACGGCAGTCGCTTTTATTGCAAATGTTGACCCAAAATTAAACAAGTCATACGCACACACAGGAAGTAATGTACAAAATGCCTCCTAATCATGGTCCACGTTAGTGCGATGCAAAGATTTTTTTTGTAGGGCGCGCCATCATGATCCTTCAATGGAACTTCAGGTTGTGCAGGGGCGTCAAGCGGCAGCCAGCTATGTGGAGATGTTACACATAGCAGACACTTAGTGCTATCATGCTAGGTTTAGCATGCTAACATTAGCCGCGTCCCTCATGACTGAGGGCCCTCATCTGTGTGGTAATGATTGGCTTTTTCGACAGGACAATGCTGCACTTCCAGAGGAATAAGCTCACTAAGTTTACAAAAATGGACATCAGTCCCAGATAGGGGAGGACCTCCGTGAAGCCAGAATGGTTTCAGGGTTGTTTAATTTTCTTTTGTTCAGTTGATGAACAGCCTATTTCACGTTAATGCTTGTTTGCAATAAATTGCTTACTCAAAATGCTTTTTGTTTAAGCAA
Source organism: Dunckerocampus dactyliophorus (assembly GCF_027744805.1). Classification (NCBI taxonomy): domain Eukaryota; kingdom Metazoa; phylum Chordata; class Actinopteri; order Syngnathiformes; family Syngnathidae; genus Dunckerocampus; species Dunckerocampus dactyliophorus. Next base: position 28,371,420 of record NC_072826.1, read on the forward strand.
TTTGAGCAATGCTTTTCACTTCCATGTCTTCTTTTTGCATTTCAAAGCTCTACTCGGAACCTCCTGAAGATCCAGCAGTGCAAAATGTACATTCTTACAATGTTTCAACCGGCCATAACATTTTGATTAGGAGTGTGTGTTAAAATTAATTTCGGTGTGCCATGGGCCAACAAAAATCAAGCCACAGGGCGCAAATGGCCCCTGGCCCACACTTTGGACACCACTGGCAGTGGCGGTTTTGGCTTTGCTGTGAGCGCTGAGCATTAGTAAATAGGAATTGTTTTTCTTTCCACCCCGCGGCGCCCCCTGGGGAATACCGCCCTGGGCAATTGCACTTGTGGCCCATAGCTACCACTGGTGTAGCGTATCATAAATAGGCATTTATTTAGGGCTTTTTATGGGTGCGTCCATGATTTGTAGTTGTTCGCCATCCAGGGAGGTGGTCTTGGGGCGTAACCGCAACGCGTACCAGATTTATTACCGTTATGAGAGGGTGAAATATCAACTTAGAGAGACTATGCAGGTGTACCTAATGTTGTGTGAGTGAAAAGCAGTCAAATAGTTGAAATTGTTGGGATGGGGTGTTTTTATGTTTCCTCCGTGGGGCGTCACATGACATCAATCATACGCCGTACGCGCTTACATAATAAGTGGGTGGAAATGCCTTCAGTTTCTGAAGCGGATTCCCGCCGTCTCCGTGGCAACTGCGAGTCACAGTCCACTTGTCGTGACGTGGCGTCCTACGCGGTGTTCGGCGGAAAGCGCGCGCGGATTCGAGAGGCCGGCCGCGCTGCCGTGGGGTTGTGCCACTTCACGTGGGACGTATGCGTGAATTTACGCGCCGTCGTGGGACTGCGAGGGGGGGTGGAACCGAAGACACGCGATTGGGCTGTGAGTCTGGGTTGAGAGATGGAGGGGTGGCGGGGACCATTACACCGCCGCATGTGGGGCAAGGGAATGTGGCAAGTCCTACTAGTTGTATTGCACAGTTTTAAAAAAGTGTAATTCCTGAGTGCCGGTTTGTGTTGCCCGGCGATGACGGCATACCCCCCCAACATGCTCCAGAGAAAAGATGGCGTTATTGAACACAGCAGCTGTGCCATATTAATGCCCTATAAAAACACATAATCGATGAAAAGTACATTTAATACCGCATATTCATGTGTGGAGTAAAATTTTTCTCAGTTTTTACTCCTGCATTTATTTTCATTACGTGTCAACATCGTGTAATCTCTTCAACACAACACTGCATGAAATGCGTGCGTTTTTTGCATAAGACTCACGAGGTGGCTCAATCAGCAGCACAAGGACACCATTATTTGGATGTCTTATCTTTCCCGTAGAAGGGGTTGAACTCCCAGGCGGCCTCCTCTGTTACATAACCACTGTATAGCGGACAGCATGTCACGCCAAGAAAAAGGAGGGAAATGCGTGAGACTTAATTACGTGCTCGCTCCCGGAAACTGCATGCAGCTGTACAGTATTTAATGCAGCGATATGTGGGTTCGATGCGGCCATGGAGATGGAGGCCTTGTGCTTCAGTGCATACAAAAGCTATGAGAAATGTTAATGTCGTCATTAATGCCTTATATTGGACTGATTGGTGGATTGATGTTATATACCTTTCACTTCACTGACACTTTGCTGAAAAAGTAAGTTTACCCTGACATTAGGGGGTGGGCGGATCAATCCAAATATTAATCATATCGATACCAAGGGTTAAAATCAGCTTTAGATTTATTCTAGCGTGATGAGATTGGTACTTTTCAATTCTCATCTGTTTTTTGTTAGATACATATTGTTACATTGTTGATTTTGTTACATTTATGTATTGTTATGGCCGGTGTGTGTTTTTGTTCTCAAATTCAGGGAATAAGTTCTTAGGACACAGCACGGCTTTGGGGTCAAAAAGTAAAAGGATTTGTTTTATTTTGTAATATTGACTTCATTTTGGTCAAACAATTGTATGCAATAAAGGTAGTAATTTATTATTTTGTTAATGTTACGTTGTCTTATCTTGTATCAGACCAAGAGTGATTCAGAAGACCCCTATGAATAAACACACGAGGAGAGACCGCACCTCGCCCGGAAGTGGGATACCGGGGCCTCACCCTGGAGCCAGGCCTGGGGGAGGGGCTCGCAGGCGAGCGTCTGGTGGTCGGGCTTTCACCCGTGGGACCCGGCCGGGCTCAGCCCGAAGAAGCCACATGGGATCTCCCCCCGTAGACCCACCACCTGTGGGGGCAAGCATAAGGGTCCGGTGCATTGCGTTTTGGGTGGCGGTCGAGGGCGGGCACCTAGGCGACCTGGTCTTCGGCGGCCAAATCTGGTTCTTGGGACATGGAACGTCACTTCTCTGGCGGGGAAGGAGCCCGAACTTGTGAGAGAGGTTGAGACATTCCGACTAGATATAGTCGGACTCACCTCGACCCACAGTTTGGGTTCTGGATCCAAACTCCTCGAGAGGGGCTGGACCTTGTTCTACTCTGGAGTTGCTGCAGGGGAGAGGCGGCGAGCTGGTGTGGGCTTATTAATAGCCCCCCGGCTCGGTGCCTCTGTGTTGGAGTCATCCCCGGTAAACGAGAGGGTCATTTCCCTACGCCTTCGGGTTGGGGAAAGGGTCCTGACTGTCGTTTGTGCATACGCGCCAAACGGCAGTTCAGAGTACCCAGCCTTCCTGGAGTCCATCAGAGGGGTGCTGGAGAGCACCCCAACTGGTGACTCTGTCGTTTTGCTGGGAGACTTCAACGCCCATGTGGGCAATGACAGTGTGACCTGGAGGGGCGTGATTGGGAGGAACGGCCTCCCCGATCTGAACCCGTGCGGTGTGATGTTGTTGGACTTCTGTGCGAACCACAGTTTGTCCATCACAAACACCATGTTCCAGCATAAGGATGTCCATAAGTGCACATGGCACCAGGACACCCTAGGCCGCAGGTCTATGATCGACTTTGTAGTCGTATCATCAGACCTGCGTCCGCATGTTTTGGACACACGGGTAAAGAGAGGGGCTGAGCTGTCAACTGATCACCACCTGGTGATGAGTTGGATTAGATGGCGGAGGAGGATGCCGGACAGACCCGGGAGACCCAAACGTGTAGTGAGGGTGTGCTGGGAACGCTTGGCAGAGTCTCCTGTTCGTCGAGTCTTCAGCTCTCACCTCCGGCAGAGCTTCTCCTGCATCCCGGGGGAGGACAAGGATATCGAGTCCGAATGGGCTCTATTCCGTGCCTCCATTGCTGAGGCAGCCGATCGGAGCTGCGGCCGCAAGGTGGTCGGTGCCAGTCGTGGCGGCAAGCCCCGAACCCGATGGTGGACACCAGAGGTCAGGGCTGCCGTCAAGCTGAAGAAGGAGTCCTATCGAGCATGGATGGCTTGTGGGACTCCTGAAGCAGCTGACGGGTACCGGCAGGCCAAGCGGCACGCGGCTTCGGCGGTGGTCGAGGCAAAAACTCGGGTGTGGGAGGAGTTCGGTGAGGCCATGGAACACGACTTTCGGTCGGCCTCGAAGAGGTTCTGGCAAACCGTCCGGCGCCTCAGAAAGGGGAAGCAGTGCCCGGTCCACACTGTTTACAGTGGGGACGGGAGCCTGCTGACCTCGACTGAGGATATAGTTGGGTGGTGGAAGGAATACTTTGAGGCCCTTCTCAATCCCACTGACATACCTTCCCTAGAGGAAGCAGAGACTGAGGATACGAACGCGGACAGTTCCATCACCGTGGCTGAGGTATCTGGGGTAGTCAAAATGCTCCCCAGTGGCAAAGCTCCGGGGGTGGACGAGTTTCGCCCTGAATTCCTCAAGGCTTTGGATGTTGCGGGACTGTCTTGGCTGACACGTCTCTTCAACATTGCGTGGAAGTCGGGAACAGTACCTCTGGATTGGCAGACTGGGGTGGTGGTCCCCCTTTTCAAGAAGGGTGACCGGAGGGTGTGTTCCAACTATAGGGGGATCACACTCCTCAGCCTCCCTGGGAAAGTCTATTCCAGGGTGCTGGAGAGAAGGGTACGACCGTTAATCGAACCTCGGCTACAGGAGGTGCAATGTGGTTTTCGTCCTGGTCGCGGAACACTGGACCAGCTCTACACCCTTGCAAGGGTCCTGGAGGGTACTTGGGAGTTTGCCCAACCGGTCTACATGTGCTTTGTGGACCTGGAAAAGGCATTCGACCGTGTCCCTCGCGGTGTCCTGTGGGGGGTGCTCCGGGGGTATGGGATTGGTGGCGCGCTACTACGTGCCATTCAGTCCTTGTACAACCGGAGCAGGAGCCTGGTTCGCATTGCCAGTAGTAAGTCAAGCCTGTTTCCGGTGAACGTTGGCCTCCGCCAAGGCTGCCCTTTGTCACCGATTCTGTTCATAATTTTCATGGACAGAATTTCTAGGCGCAGCCAAGGTGTCGAGGGAGTCCAGTTCGGGGGCACTAGGATCTCATCTCTGCTATTTGCAGACGATGTGGTCCTGATGGCCTCATCGAGCTGTGACCTGCAGCGTTTACTGGGACGGTTTGCATCTGAGTGTGAAGCTTCTGGGATGAGACTCAGCACCTCCAAATCCGAGGCCATGGTTCTCAGTCGGAAAAGGGTGGATTGCTCCCTCCGGGTTGGGAATGAGGTCCTGCCCCAGGTGGAGGAGTTCAAGTATCTCGGGGTCTTGTTCACGAGTGAGGGAAGGTTGGAGCGTGAGGTCGATAGGCGGATCGGCGCAGCGTCTGCAGTAATGCGGTCGCTGTACCGGACCGTCGTGGTGAAGAGAGAGCTGAGCCGGAAGGCAAAGCTCTCAATTTACCGATCGATTTATGTTCCCACCCTCACCTATGGTCATGAGCTTTGGGTCATGACCGAAAGAACGAGATCGCGGATACAAGCGGCTGAAATGAGTTTTCTTCGTAGGGTAGCGGGACTCACCCTAAGAGACAGGGTGAGGAGCTCGGTTATCCGAGAGGAGCTCAGAGTAGAGCCGCTGCTCCTTCACATCGAGAGGAGCCAGCTGAGGTGGCTCGGGCATCTAGTCCGGATGCCTCCCGGACGCCTCCCTGGTGAGGTGTTTCGGGCATGCCCAGCCGGGAGAAGGCCCCGGGGAAGACCTAGGACACGCTGGAGGGATTATGTCTCACAGCTGGCCTGGGAACGCCTCGGTGTCCTCCCGGTGGAGCTGGAGGAGGTGGTCGGGGACCGGGAAGTCTGGGCTTCCCTACTGAGACTGCTGCCCCCGCAACCCGGACCCGGATAAGCGGAGGAAAATGGAATGGAATCTTGTATTTAATTGGTCAGTTGATTATCGGCTTTACTTGGTATCGGTTCGATACCACAAGTTGCAGTATTGCAATATTTAGTTGACTTGGGTCAAATGTGTGCGAAAACAAGAATAAGAGTATGAATATATTATTTTGTTAGCATTGTTTTGTATTTATAAGTGGCTTTACTTGTGATCGTATATCACAATTTGCAGTATCACCCACCCGTTAAATACCGCCCTCTACATTGCCTATTCTTTGGACTGACGCACTCAATGCAATTATATACTTTAAACAGGTATTAAATTGTACAAATAACATAACCTCCTCCAAAAATGATACTTGGCTGAAATATTTCCTTATGGCACATGTAACTGCAAGCAGAGGTGGTGCTTACAAAGCAAAAACATAAGAGGAAAAGAGTAAAAACGCGTTTTAAACAACCATTCTTTTTTTATTGAGACAGTTTCACATAGTATCAAAGTAATGACACTCCCAAAAAAAACAGCCTGTAGTTTGTTTCAGATACATTCCATATCTTGAGCGATCTATCCAAACACGAGCATAAACAGATGGAAACCTTCACCATGAAGTAAGAAAGTCACACAGTGAAACATGAGTTGGCTTTCCAAAATCATACGTAAGCAGTTACACACAAGCAACATGAAAAAAATGAACTCACTATGGATCATACTACACATCAGAACCATTTATAAAAACAATGCAGACCAAAAAAAAGGACAAATTGTTGTAGCGATTACTGGTGAAATGGAATGCTGGGTTGTGCACTTTTTTTTTTTTCCCAGGACTTCCGCACCCAATGTATGTGAAATTGGCGGGGGGGAACTAAAACTCTTGATTTAAAAAAACAGAACAAAAAAACCCACAAATGTCCATCACGTGAAAACATCAAAGCGTAACCGTTTCCGTCAACTCTCTTCACATTCTTCTACTTCCTGTCATTTGATCTGGAGCGACTGTGGACAGAAGAAAGAAGAAACTCATTCATTCAATGTGGGAGTTAGGCATGCACAAAAAAAAGAAAAATGGAGATCTCAATTTGTGCTTTCACTTAACAAGCTGCATCAAGAAGGAACACTACCATTTTACTCTTAATATGCTGCACATGGCAGGCGACGCTTCCTCCCGGTTCTCCCTGTCCCACAGAAAGCCTCACTGGCCAGAGCGAGTTGGCTCCAGTCAGGCTTGCTGGCTACCATTCATCAGCGTAAGGGAGGAGCAATCGTATTAATGAAATGACGTGCGTGAATGTACTGTGGAGTGAGCCAGCGTCTTTTGGACTTGATGGATTATTTTCAGGCCCGGTCCACACAAAAATGTTCCTGGGATTTTTATTTGTGGGGTTGAAAAAATGCGCATCCACACGGTGCCGCATTAGTAAATAGTTGCATCCTGATGGGAACCGATCACTTGGTGAAAACGACGTAATACACAAGGCACACCTACGTGTGGCGCTGTGAACAGACACAGATGGAACCATGTGACACACCAAACTATACAGTAGAAGAAACAACACAAGCGCCAAGTCCGTTGTCCTCCGCTTTCCAAGGCTCTTCTAGACTTATGACAAAGGTCACGTGACATCATACAGCAGGGGTTCAATGTCCGACCTTTTTGAAGTAATTAAAAACCGATGTACACCCGTACAAGGAGCTGTTGATATGCGATACGTTACCTCCTTGATCGAGAGAAGGACCTCGAAGGTTTGTGGTTCCTGTCCCGGGAGAGGGACCTCTCCCTTCTCCTGTCTCTAGAGAAAGACCTGCATGACAAAGAAAAACAAAAACATTTATCCACAACAACACAAAAGCACAAGATGCATCATCGGTTACTGACTTACCTGCTGCGACTACGACTAAAGCTCCTCCTGCGTGGAGATCTGTGCAGGGAAAATGTGAAGATGTTAAGAACCTCAACGGACACATCCGTCACGGCTAGAAAGCACGTTAGTATGTGGGCTTCCGTCAACAAAAGTATATGTAACACTTGAACTACTAGCATGGGGCCATATAGAACTAGAATAGTCCTCAGAATGTGGCCACAGTACAATGTCCATCCATGATAGCAGAGTAAGATGTGCCACCTGTCATTATCTGAGGATGGAGCACTGCACTGTGGGCTGTCACACAGACAACATAAGCAAATACAAAGTGATATACCTTGACAAAAAACAGGCTACAATGTGATAAAACCACATAACTGTGCTCAGAGCCCCGGGACAAAAAACTTAGAATCAAAATGTCTGGACACAAAGTTCCAGATATTTGGTGGTGGTGGACTCTTTACCCTTTGAAACAAGAAACTACAGTAATGGGTGACAAAATGGCAAACTTATGTAAATGTAAATCATAATTGAAAAGAAAGAAAGAACAACCTTTTGTAACCCAGCTCTGTCTTCACTTTTAAAACTGTTATCAGTGAACTGAATGAAGCAGGAAAACTTACTAGTATTTTTGGTTTTCAACAAGCTAGATATGACGAAAGGGAGGCAGACTGTCGGCCGGGTAGGTAGAATTGGCTGAATAGGCCTGGCCAGATGCTGCGAGGTGATAAGGTGGCAGGCAGGTGGGGGCTGGCTGTGGACTTTTTCCCTGCTTTAATTGGTTAGCCGACGGCTGCCGCTGGTAGGTAGCTTGTCGACATTTGGAAACGCGATACGCCGATTGGAATGTGAGGTGGGGCCGCTGTCGTTTGGGTTAAGGTTGGAGGAGGAGGTGGTTGAGAAGAGCATGATGAGGAACCAATGGCCTGGTGGCAACCTGACGACTGGCCGTGCCTGGGTCATGTGACAGCACCAGCCAAGCTGATTGAGGCACGATGGTCAGCAGTCACATGATGCTGAAAGAGGACTAGTTGATTGACTCTGAGGGTGGTGAGAAGAGGCATGGTGGTGGCTCTGCAACGGGTTTCATTCTTATTAATATAGATGAAAAATAAAAAGCATCCTCAAACAAAAAGAAAAAGCATCACACAGACCTTTCTTATTCCTACTAATTTAAAAAAAAACGTGGCTTACTTCAGTTAATGAAGGAGCCTCGAGAGTGAGCATCTCGGTCTTACAAGCCATATTTCAACTTGAAAACTGCTAGACTACGTGTAGTCCCCGCAAAGAGATCAGTAACATTCGCAGAGCAACAGTAAAAAAAAAAAAAAAAAAAAACAATAGTGTGCTGACTCAAATATAAGACCACCCTTATTTTTCAATACCAGTTTCTGCAAAAAACATCAGGTTGGTAGGCTGCAATAAAAAAGGATTCATTTCTTGACGAGTGACAGGAAGAAAAGTTCCGAACCCAGCAGATGTTACTGCCAAGTTAAGTGAACTTTTTGCAGCAGGACGATGCTTTGACAAGACGTGATGTTGTCTAACTGCACGTTTTGTACATGTTAAATAACTGTGAATGATATGTAGCAGGGGTGTCCAAAGTGCAGCCCGGGGGCCTTTTATGACCCGGTGACTTTTTTATATTTTTATTGGCACTCGGGACATTCTTTAGAAAAGGTGAAACATCAAGAGAGTAAAATATTAGGGGAAAAAAATAGCATACATTTGAAATATTCAAGGAAAAAAGTAATGAGAAGTTAAAATTTTGGAACATTTTGATTGGGAAAAAGTCATAATATTACAATAAAGTCAAAATAATATGAGAATAAAGTGCTTACGAGACTAATATTGTAATATGAGGAAACAACTTCATTTTAGTAGCATAAAGTTAAAATAAAGAGAAAAAAAGACGTTTTTTTAAGTCATGTTATGAGAAAAAACTAAAGTTGTAATTTTTGGAAAGTTATATTAATGGGAATAAGGTGAACATATTATGGAACTAAAGTCATACTTTACAGCCGGAATTTTGCGAGGAGCCCAAATAAATAGAAAAAAAGTTGTATTCTAACGAGAGAAAAAAGTTGCAATTTTATGAGAATAAACCCTTTAATATTACGAAGAAAAATAATTTCATTTTTGTAGCGTAAAGTGGAAACATTAAAAAAAAGTTGTAATATGAGACCAACAAAACAAAATGCAATTTTTGGAAAATTATTTTGGGAGTAACGCTTATTACATTATGGCAATAAAGTCAAAATATTATAGGAATAAAGTCAATATTACAAGAACATTTCAGATTATTTAAGGAGGAAGTTATATCCTGATAATAGGCTTTTTTTCAGTTTATTCTTCAAATAGATACAACAACTTAGCATCTTTCCAAAATATCAAAGCGGCAAGGTTGCATCAAATTTTCACTAGGTGGCCCTCGTTGGAAAATGTTTGGACACCCCTGGTTTTTTGCTTTAACTCTCTGCTCTTTTTTGGCAAATACTATTTAATATTAGCTATTTTCGGGAAACTTTTTTTGTACTAGCGACGACAACTGCACTTTTATCTTCAGCCATATAGTGTCAAACCTGATAATGTACTAAAACCATCAATAAGTACTGCATGTAAGTGTTAAGACAAATTACACAGTGCTATCGCTTTGCGGGGACTACAAAAATAGAAGTTTCTATTTTAATAAAATATATAGCTATTAATTTTCTCTATACAATGTTAAATAATATGAACCTTACATATAGCAAGGTAAAAATTCTGAATAAGCAGATACGATTACAAACACTAGCCCTTATTTGGAAAAATTAACTGCCAGGAAGTATACTGTGAGCGAGAGGGGTAGCAGCAATTGTCAAAAAATTCAAAATACAAATGTTGGTTCTGACTGGCCAGTGGCAAAACAAAAAACACTTTGTAGGTCACCTTCGCCTCGGCGGTGGGCTGCTACGCCGCCTGTAGTCATCTCGGTCTCGGGGGCGCCGGCTCCACGAAGGGGGAGCCCCACGGGTGCGGCTGCGCTTCTCGCCGTTGGACAGCTCCACTCGCACGCGGCAACCGCATAATGTTCTGCCAAGCGAAATGCAAGCATCCGCATTACTATTGTAGTTTTATCTCAGATTTAGCGACGGCCACTTCCTACCTCCCGTCAAGCTCTCGCACGGCATCGGAAGCATCTCTGGGGTCTTCAAATTCTACAAAGGCAAAGCCTGGGGGGTTTCTCGCCACCCAGACGCTCCGAAGAGGCCCGTAGTAACTAAAAGCCCTCTCTAGCTCTGTCTTGTTTCCATTGTTTCCCAGATTTCCAACGTAGACCTTGCAGTCGAGTGGACATTCACGGTGCATGGCTGGATCTGAAAATTGGAAGAAAAAAATGCACAGAAAACAGTGTACATCAAGGTCAACTGGTCTGTGCATCAGTCAAACAGGCACGACAATTACAAACATCACAGTTAAGACGTTGCTTCTGTATGACGTCCGTCACAGTGATATTATCACAATACTTGATTAGCAGGTAGATGCGCTTTTCAACACATTTCTGAAACACCGTCATACTAACAAAACGACGCATGGCTTTAATGTACGCACGGATGTGACTTATTTTCGATAAAACAAGATTTAGGAGCAGTTTTCTCACCACGAAATGCAGTGCTATTTGAGACCCTGACGGACCGGGCCTAGCTTCCTGTCCAAGTGGCTATGCTAACAATAGCTTGAAAATGCCGAGTCTTAGCAGAAAGGCAAAAACACACGGGGAATATTTTAATTCTAGGCTAAGCCACTTTGTATCACACCATCTGTGCCGTAAAATGTGTAACTTGCGTAAAAGTATCATTTCGTCGCTTCGAAGCTAACAGTAGCCGGTGGCTAGCTCGGGACAGCTAAAATGGCCGCCGCCTTCTCCAAGGCCTAGCGTTAAAACCTTCGGTCGCATAAAACAATGCATTGCATTACTTTGCTGATGCTGTAAATTCACCAATGCATCGCAAAACATAACGCTGTGATGCAATCATCCGTACACAAGTGTCGCTCAAACGTACCGTATTTATTGTATTTCGGAGCACAGTATCGCCGGCGCGTCTTCAATTGTAACGTTCCTTTTTCCGCTCGTCGATGGAAAATGGCGTGGTGGTGCGATCGAAAACCCAGCTCGCGCGCGGAGGGCGGGGCAATGTTGTGCCTCGGCCTCATCAATAAAATATATTGACATGGGATTGATCTTCTGTGTATTAATTTTACAGCTCCAGATGATTAAAATAACTCTTTTGTTAAGAGCACTTTCATTTATTTACGATAGATTCGAACAACGAAACTACACTGGGATGGGGAATTGGCGTGTTTCAACTGTAGGGTGAAGTATGACATTAAAATTACTACATCGATCAAAATGCCGATAGTATTGCTATCAACCGTAGTATCAGTGTTTGGTCAATACTAGTGTGATTAGAACGATATTTTTCAGTTCTCGTGTGATTTTGTTTTGTTTTGTTGTTCATATTGTAACATTGCTGATATTGTTAGAGGGTAGAATGCCAAATGATTACAATGAGAGCCAATAGCTTCTGCTGTTTAAATATTATTTTGCACTACTATTTACTTTCAGTAGTTATCTCAAACAACTGTATGTAATAAAAGGGATTTTGTTGATATTGTTAGATTGTCTTACATTGTTGTATTTATACATTGGTAAATTGCTCACAAAACAAGTTTTAAAAATATATTTTCTGTTTGACTAAAATATTTGTCACGTGTTTTGTTCTGATTATAATTATGATTAACAAATGAAAGGCAAGCTAAAAAAAACAGTCAAGGTTCCTGAAAAACGTCAAGTATAGGTATTGGCAATATCGGCTATACATTTACTTGGTATCGAATAGATACCAACATTTGCAGTATTGCCCACCTCTAGCAAATTTTCGACAGACACTTGACTATGTAAATTTGAATGGTGATTATTTCACTGTCTATTGTGGAAGTTGGAATGGGGAAGATCATCATGGTTTATTCACGTGTGGCGAATCTGACTGGTCGTGTTGGAAGATAATGCCATTTAAATAAAATAAAACAACAACGATTGGGTATTGATATTCGAAAGTTTAATTTCATAAAATAAATACGAAACAGATTAGTCTCAAATGACCTTTCTAGCGTCGATTACCGTGAACGCGGCTTGCGGAAGACACGCCCCCTCAAAAAGCCTGTTGGTTGCCGCCCACCAACTCCCTCAGCCAGGTGACAGTTGAGGAACAGCACAACCACCATCAAGACAGCACAACGTTGCACTTTAGCTAGACTTGCAGCAACAATCCAAATTTCTGATTTATTGTTACACTTAAAGTAACCATTTTCCGCTTCCGCGTAGCTCGCTAGCGGCGCGAGGACATACTGTAGATGACACGAGCTTGTGACGTTGACAAGCAAACACAAGACCGCAGTAGTGCGACGTCGACTCTCCCGTATTTTTACTTATTTTTTAACGACGGACAGTCTCGGTCAACATGTCGGAGCCGACCGGGGAGGTGAAGCAGGCGAGCAAAGAGGTGAAAGAAAGCGAAAACGTCGCGGAGAAATACTCTGCCTTGACCGTGAGCAAGAACACTGAAATGAACATGGAAGAGCTGTCGTCCGCCTTCAGCGCGGTGCCCACTCATAAGCCGGTTAAGAAGGTAAGGCTTTGGACACCAGGAACTCCATAGCGTGGTAATCGTAATAATAATTTGAGACGTGGATATATTACATTTATCAAGACAACCGAGAGCATACAGTAAGACTTCGAGGCTTGTCACTGCAAATGTTTCTGTAGCCTATTTCAGGCAGTAATCGTATAATGAGCATTTAACACCCAGCTAACCCCCGTCAGCTAGATTTCTATCCTTTCATTAAGCCTGTCGATTTGTTTTAGATATTAATAAAGTATCAATCAAAATCAATCTCAGTAGCTGTCTAAGTCACCTAGGCCCTAGGTTCCCAAAGTGGGGTACGTCAATTGTAATTGAGGTACGTGAATAAGAATGAAAAACAATTAGCATTTAATATTGTCTCAAAATTACGAGTGTGCCCGAACGCCTCACGGCGCAAGGAGAACGGAGCAGAAAGGAGACAGCACGAAGTTGTTCATTGCTCTGTGTGCACCATATGAACAAATAAGTAAGCCTGATGATTGTTTTGTGCATAAAGAGTTTTAACCTTGTAAAGGTCATTTATATTGGTGGCGCAGTGGAGAAAACCTGTCATTGTGAGTGGGGATTCCCTTGAAAATTAGGCTTTACCGTTGGTTGTATTTGTTTTGGTACTTCGGATACTGCTTTATAGTGATTGTTAAACTTTCCCCTTTAATTTGGTATTAAATTAATGTGCCGTCTTAAACAAAGAAAAAAAAGTGAAGCACATTCAACCCATTCAAATGGAAGGATGCCACCATCAGAGTGGAATAAAAGATACATAGGATGATTACTTATCTATTTGTCAGTGCTGATGTAAAGCTTTATCAAAATGTAACCCTGCAAAATTCAAAATTTTGACCCGGAATTACTATAAAATTAATTAATTAACCAATTCATTATGTTCAATGTTTTCTAAAAGATATGTAGGATGATTACTTATCTGTTTATCAGTGCTCATGTGAAACTATCAAAATGTGACCATGCAAAATACACATTTGACCCAGAATTACAAAAATTAATTAACCCACTAATTGTCTTCAATATTTCAAGTTATGATTAAAAAGGTGTATGTTTTTTAAGTGTGTAGGGGGTACATGGCTTCAGGTGAAATGTCTGAAGGGGTAAGCCACTGTAAAACGTTTGGGAACCACTGACCTAGGCTTTAACTGCCAAGGTTAGGGGTTGGGCGACACTAAGTTAATCCATGGCCAGATAGTTTTTTACTTGTTGATTTTATTTTGACAATAATTTGTTGGTCATGATTATAATCAAAATCAGACACAGGGCTAAGATTTTTCACCTAAAATTATTATTTTTGAACAATTTAACAATACTGTATATAAATACAACAATATTAGAATGATCCAGTCAACATTTTCCAGCAAAAGGCTGTGATGTTGTGTAACAGCAAATTTTGTAAGTACAATACTGTGTACTGTATGCCTGTAATTGTTTCTTAATATGCAAAACTGAATTCAAAATGTATTTAATACATCAGAGAGACATTTAGGGTTTTAGTGTATCAAATATAGGCTTTTGGAGAGCTTTTTATGTGGGCAGCCATCCCATTGTTTATTGCGGTTAATTGGTTCCATACCCGACCACAAAAAGTGAATTTGTATTATTACGTTATTATATCATAATATTCAATATTAATACATTGAATTGTTTTGTAGTTAGAGCATATAAAACTGGATTATGACTTTCTAAATATTATTAGAGCCCCGTAGACATGAAATAACACCACTGTAGTTACCTTTACACGCCTATTATTCTTTGTTTACACCACATTGCTAATCTGTAATGTACAGGCTACGGGACCACTGCAGGGACACAAGAGAAGGCCATGGCTTTAACTAGCGAGCTAACTAGTTGGCCTCCAATTTATTTACTGCATTCTAATTTTAAGAACAGGTTTAAAGCGGGGTGGGAAGAAGGACAAAGAAGCCCAAAACCACTTCCCCACCGAATGGGAGGAGAACTTCTTTTCATTCCGTCATGTCGGGCATGCCATGGCTGACTCCATGCAGTGTGACGGTAATCTAAAGTCATGTCTCAATAATGGACCATTACGGACTCCTAATGGTGAGAATACTACATATACCTTTTGTCTTTCAATAGTTTTGAACTAATAATATGGCATTGTAAACCACGAAACAGCGACCATTCATTAATAAATTTGTGAAAAACTGCGATATAGCGAGGGACCGATAATCGAACCGCGATACTGCGAGGGACGACTGTAAACCGTGATTAGTGAATTTTTGCAAAGTAGGATTCCCTATTTATAAATCAAATATTTTCATAGAAAATAGAAAACCTGTTTATGACCTTCTAAATACAGTTTTTAACATTATTAGAGCCCTCCACACATGAAATAACACCTCTATAGTCACCTTTACATTCCTATTACCCGATATACAGTGGTGTGAAAGTGTTTGCCCCCTTCCTGATTTCTTGTTTTTTTGTAATTTTGCCACACTTAAGCCGCACGATGGCCTAGGTTCGAATCTCCTTTGGGCATCTCTGTGTGGAGTTTGCATGTTCTCCCCTTGCGGTTTTCTCCGGGTACTCCGGTTTCCGCCCACATTACAAAAACATGCATGTTAGGTTAATTGGAGACTCTAAATTGTCCATAGGTATGAATGTGAGTGTGAATGATTGTTTGTCTATATGTGCCCTGCCATTGGCTGGCTACCAGTCCAGGGTGTACCCTGCCTCTCGCCCAAAGTCAGCTGGGATAGGCTCCAGCATACCTGCAACCCTAGTGAGGATAAGCGGCATAGAAAATTGATGGATGTCACACTTAAATATTTCAGATCATCAAAGTAATTTAAATATTACTCAATGGAAACACAACTGAACACAAAATGCAGCTTTTAAATGAAACTTTGAAAAAAAAAATCCAAACCTACATGGCCCTGTGTGAAAAAGTGATTGTCCTCCTTTTAAAACATAACTTAAGTGAGATTAATGGAGATCTATCAGTCTGGAAAAGGTTATAAAGCCATTTGTAAAGCTTTGGGACTCCAGCGAACCACAGTGAGAGCCATTATCCACATATGGCGAAAACATGGAACAGTGGTGAACCTTCCTAGGAGTGGCCGACCAACCAAAATTATCCCAAGAGCGCAGCGACGACTCATCCAAGAGGTCACAAAAGACCCCACAACAACATCCAAAGAACTACAGGCCTCACTTGCCTCAGTTAAGGTCAGTGTTCATGACTCCACTATAAGAAAGACACTGGGGTTCCAATACTAAAACCACTGCTGAACAAAAAGAACATTAAGGCTCGTCTTAGTTTTGCCAGAAAACATATTGATGATCACCAAGACCTTTGGGAAAATATGAGACAAAAATACGAGACAAATGTTGAACTTTTTGGAAGGTGTGTGTCCCATTACATCTGACGTAAAAGTAACGCCACATTTCAGAAAAAGAACATCATACCGTCAGTAAAATATGGTGGTAGTAGTGTGATGGTCTGGGGCTGTTTTGCTGCTTCAGGACCTGGAAGACTTGCTGTGATAACTGGAAGCATGAATTCTGCTGAAGGAGAATGTCCGGCCATCTGTTGGTGACCTCAAGCTGAAAGCAACTTGGGTTGTGCAGCAGGACAATGATCCAAAACACACCAGCAAGTCCACCTCTGAATGGATGAAGACTTTGGAGTGGTCTAGTCCAAGTCCTGACCTGAATCCTTTTGAGATGCTTTGGCATGACCTTAAAAAGGCGCTTCATGCTGGAAAACCCTCCAATGTGGCTGAATGACAACAATTCTGCAAAAATTCCTCCACAGCGCTGTAAGAGACTCATTGCAAGTTATCACAAACGCTTGATTGCAGTTGTTGCTGCTAGGGGTGGCCCAAACAGTTATTAGCTTTAGGGGGCGATCACTTTTTCACACAGGGACATGTAGGTTTGGATCTTTCTTTATCCCTTAATAATAAAAAGTTTCATTTAAAAACTGCATTTTGTGTTCAGTTGTGTTGTCATTGACTAATATTTACATTTGTTTGATGATCTGAAACATTTAAGTGTGACAAACATGCAAAAAAAAAAAAAAAAAATCAGGAAGGGGCAACCGGTTTCTCACACCACTGTAGTGGGCATAATAACAGAATATAAGCCATAAATAAGACTCATGCTCTAGTGTTGCTGTAAATGTGTTCTGGTGCTAGGGGAGCTGAATAGGGGGTGGACAGGAAGTGACGTTGGGGGTTCAGAGTTGACTTGCTGTGGGTTACAGCCACAACAGTAGCCCGTTTTATCGATTGTTGTGCCTTTTTTGAGCTAATTCAAACCTGCAATAAAAGCCTGTTGTTCCGGCAATCAAGTCTGATGCTTGTGTGTCTCACCCGACATTACAGTAACATCAGTGTAGGATACTACATAGCATCAAGTTTGTGAATGTGTCTTCTGAATACCTTGTATTTGTATTTTAGTTTATTTAGCCGTTTTTAAAGCTTCAAAGTGCTTAATTTAGGCAAAAAAATATGCCAAATTTGCTTCAAAAGGCATAATCTTTTCCTATAATGTGACCCAAGCAAGGTCATCAACGAGACGGTTAGGCTGACATTGATGCAAACAAGGCCAGATAAACGCTGAGCAGATTTTGAAGCCGGAACAAGAGGAGTGGCGTGCACTCAGCCAGCAAGCGGGCGTCAGCGGAAAGCTGGTGAACGCGTGTGTAAACAGTTGTATTTTTATTGCTATCATTTGATTTGGCGGCGTATGTCGGGTAGGCGTAAAGCCGGTCCGTTCCGCCACTTCCAAGGACAAGGAAGAAGTGGCCTGGAACGTATTTGTGGTGTGTTGAAGCTGGCGCGTGCACAAGAAAAGTATAACCTTCAGTGGGTCTGATCTGGCAAACCCGGAGCCCAGTTAACCGTTTTTACTTTCACATCCTCGTTCCTTTTAAGAACGAGCACATGGTTTCCATTGCGTCACTCTTCCCATGTAGAATACAGTCATACTTGTGTAATTGAATCAAACACATCGTCATGATACCCCCGCCTGTCGCCCAAAGTCAGCTGGGATAGGCTCCAGCATGCCCCCATGACCCTGAGGAGAAGCGGTATAGAAAATGGATGGATCGTCATGGCGAAGTAACATGCTGTTCTTAATAACAAAATGGAAATCAAGTCACAGTAATACCGATTACATAACCAATCTGGTTATTTGGCACCTTTTTATTTTTTTTTTGAGCGATATGAAAATGTGTCATCTGTGTCCATATCTGCGTTTGATGAACATTAAGCGGATGGGATTAAAAGACTAATACAGGATTGTGCATGTGTTCAACAACCACAACAACAATCCACAACAACAATTGGTTCCACTGGTTATGTATTAAGATTCTGGAAGAACAAACACAGAAAAACAACAACAAAAGAAACACAATCTTTGATGCTGTCCATTTTATTTTGTTGTATAGTATGTTGTTTTGTTTTGTTATGTTATTTTATTTGAGGACGAGACATAATTAATATTAGACACAAAAGTTAGTACGTACCCCATGAACGTCATATCCACTTCCCCGTGGGACAAAAACGAGCTCCAAACTAACCACATTGTTTGTTTGTTTTAAAAACAAAACGTCACTGTGGTTACAAAGTCACATTTGGAGTCTGAAGACGGGACGCTCGGCGGATAATTCTAGCTAGCTTGCCGCGGCTGTTGACAGCTAGGCAAAGCGTGTAAAGAAAGATGCAAGAGAAGTTGAACACCAGAGTAAGCGCTTAAACACGCTGGCATGGATTGGCGTAGCCCGTGTCAAGCTGTCAAACTGAAGCCATTGAGGTTTTACAGACGGGTGTTGGTTCTCGCGGCAGTACGGGATGAAGTGTATCCCTTGTCGGTTCAATACGGGTGTTGGGAACGCTACGTGACACAGCACACATGCACATTCATGTCATGTTTGTGTTGTCATGACATGAATTGTCACGTCGCGGCTGCATGGCGATCGGTGTGATCGGCTTTGAAAGGCATTTGTCGGAATACCTGTATGCCGTTTTTTACGAAAGTCAGTCGATACTAATTGGTGGCAGATCAATCGGATCAGCATCGCCAATTTTATTTTATTTATTCATTTATTTTTTAACCAACTTTATTGACCAGTCCAGGGTGTACCCCGCCTTTCGCCCTAAATCAGCTGGGATAGGCTCCAGCGTAGCCCCACGACCCTAGTGAGGACAAGAGGCACAGAAGATGGATGGATGGAATCAACTTTATCGCTTCAAAATACAATAAAATATAGAAGACACGTGTGAAACAAAAAGCAAACATGTTATGTTTTGTTTTATATTATGTTATTTTATTTTGTGTTTTATTTTATGTTATATTATTTTGTTTTATGTTATGTTGTTTTATTTTATATTATGCTATGTTATTTTGTTTTGTGTTATTTTATGTTATGTTATTATATGTTATGTTATTTTGTTATTTTATTTTGTTATTTTGTTTTATGTTATGTTACATTACGTTATTTTATGTTTTATTTTATTGTATGTTACGTTATGTTATGTTGTTATGTTATGTTATTTTGTCTTATGTTGTTTTATTTTATAAATTTTTTTAATGTTACATTAGGTTATTGTATTGTATTGTATTGTATTGTATGTTATTTTATTTTTCAATCAACTTTATTGTTTCAAAATACAATAAAATATAAAAGACACGTGTGAAACAAAAAGCAAACATGAAACAATTTACACCGGCACGCAAAACCTTGAGTGTGTTCTCTCGCCATGGAAAATAACAGTCACACATGAGTGTGTAAGGCGTCTCAAAAGGTATGCAGAATTCCAAGCACTTTGCCATGCAGTGTCTTGTTTCTGGAGGGTACACAAAAACCACGGATTCAGTTGGGTTTTTGGACCCTTTGACCTGTGCGGGGTGAAGAATACAGTGTCTTGTCGTGTAAATCTCGAGAAAACCGCTTCCCGTTGTTCTTTGTTGCCGCGTTACAGTCGCTGGTATGCGGCGTTGGGTTTAGTAGCGAGTCCTTGAAAGCGGAGATGGATCAGGGTTAAAGGTCTGGCTCGCCTTCTGAGCACAAACGGCATCTCACTCAATCTCCACATGATTGGTTTTTCCTGAAATTGTAGACTCTTTCTGCTCAGAATCTTGCTTCCTGGTAGAAAATAAGGATTGCATTATTGTGTGTGTCCGGCATGTGCGGTACGGTAATCCCTCATTTATTGCAATTAATTGGTTCCACACCCGACCCTGATATGTGAATAAGTAGGATTCCTTATTTATAAATGGAGTATTTTGTAGTTAGAGCATCGAAAACTGTTTAGAACCTTTTAAATTGGGTTTTAATATTATTAGAGCCCTCTAGAAATGAAATAACACCCCCATAGTCACCGTTACAGTCATATATACTTTTTGTTTTTTGGTTGCAAATCTTTTTTTTGTTTCCAAATCCATTATTTTTGTTTGCAAATCTTTTTTTGTTTGCAATTTTTTTGTTTTTAAATATCTTATTTTTGTCTGTAATTTTTGTTTTTGTTTGCAGATCTTTTTTTGCTTGCAAATCCATTATTTTTTTGTGAATCTTTTTCTGTTTGCAAATCTTTTTTTGCTCGCAAATCTGTTAATTTTTCATTGTAAATCTGTTTTGTTTGTAAATCTTAATTTTTTTTGCTTGCAAATTATTTTTTTGTTCCCAATTCTATTATTATTGTGTGCATTTTTTTTGCTTGCAAATCTATTATTTTTGTTTGTCAATCTTTTATGCTTCCAAATATTTTTTTTGTTTCCAAATACACTATTTTTGTTTGCAAATATTTTTTTTGCTTGCACATAGATTTTTTGCAAATCCATTATTTTTTTTGCACATCTTTTTTGTTTGTAAATAATTTTTTCCTTGGAAATCCATTTTTATTGTGGATTATTGTGCCTGTTGTGAGATCATTTAAAGCTGCAATAGCTAGAAAGCTGCAACCTGTTGTTCCGGCGATCAAGTCTGGTGCTTGTGTGTCTCACCCAACACTACAGTAACATGACTGACACCTAGTGACCAGTAAGTGTAGAATACTGCATATTATCACAGCATCTTTGAATGTGTCGTCTGAATGCCTTATAATTGTATTTTTCTTCATTTAGTCATTTTTATACTTTAAAACGCTTAATTTAGGCAAAAAAGTACAGTTAGCTTAAATATACACATTTTTTATTATAATAGGCTGTATTCAACCACGAAACAGCATGATATGTTTGATAAACCATGCTAGAGTGAAGCTGCGAAATTAGAGGAGCGAAGTGGCGAGGGATGACTGTACTACCGTAAATGCTCGGGGCGCTACCTATAGCAAAAAAAGGGCGAGGAGAGACTTAAAAAAACAAAAACTTTAATCATAATGTGGAGTGCATGAAAAAGTGGAACGAAAACCCTAGCTCTCCTGACCACATGATCACATATGAAGAAGTACATTGCACAACACAACAGCAACAGAACCAATGTTGTAACGGGTAAGGCGCCAAACAACTGTGTTACACACATGACAGCTGAGTAGCGCAACTGACATTTTAAAGGGCATGCAGAGGTGGACAGAGCTGTTGGATGCTGAACGGTACTATTATGTACAATGTCAGTGAAGGGCCTTTGGAGTCACAGACCTTGGGAACAACTTTAACATGTCTTTTGTTTTCATCAGCAAATCCAGTTTGTGGAGGACAAGCAGGAGTTCAGCAGGTTCCCCACTAAAGCAGGCCGCCGTTCGCTGTCCCGCTCCATCTCTCAGTCGTCCACGGACAGCTACAGCTCCGGTACAAAGCAGTGCCAGTGGTTTCTGCGTCTCCTTTTCGTCCCAGACTTGTTGATATTTTCTTTGGATCCGGTGTTCTGCTCCACAGCCGCGTCCTACACCGACAGCTCGGACGACGAGACCTCCCCGCGGGACAAAACGCAGGTCAACTCCAAGGGCAGCAGTGACTTCTGCGTCAAGAACATTAAACAAGCAGAGTTCGGGAGACGGGAGATTGAGATAGCGGAACAAGGTGAGAACCTCTTGTGAGCTGCACATTGAATATCATTTCATGCAAGTTTTTCATTGATTGTTTGTAGGCCTGTCACGATAATCGATACATCGATTAATTGAATGCTAAAAAAAAAACAAGTCGATAATTATGCCGCCCTCGATAAATTGACATGTGCATGCATGCGTGTGTTTTTCATCCGCTCGTCTCTTTGTACCACACAGGCTGGATGACAAGAGGGTTCACTCTGCATCTGTCTGTGAGCATTGGTTCTGTGGTGGAATGAATGGAGAGAGTGAACTGTCCTCTCATTCAGCCTCTTTGTAAAGGCTTGGCTCCTAGTGAGTGTATACAGAGCTCTAGCAGCAAATTAGCCTTGTGAGAAAGCATACGCTAACATGAATGAAGGCACAGAAGCGATGGTTTCTAAGGCGAACGCAACAACTCCATTGTGGGAATATATTGGTTTTAAACAGAATGAACAAGGTGAGCACATGAACACCGACGAACCGATTTGTTCGAAAGTAGTGACGAGGAAGAAGGGGAACACGACCAACTTGTACGCACACCTGAAACACAGCCATCCTTTTCAGTTTTCCCAACTGGGGAAAAAAAAAAACTACCGCTGGAAGTGCAGCAGAGCCTTTGTCCCGACAGCCAACGGTTACTGAGGCATTTGGTCGGCAATGTAAATATAAACAAAATAGCACAAAATGGCACGCTCTCACAGACATTGCAAAAGAAATGCAACCTTTCAATACATTTTATGCCATATCAATGAAAAAATTTTGTATAATATCGATTATCAAAGATAATTTGTAGCACCATTTTCAACCAGCAAAATTTGTTATCATGACAGGCCTAATTGTAATATTTTGCACTCCAAGCTCTGTTTGCTACGCTCTTTGTGTCTATGTCCGCTGCATTGGCATCTTCGACCTTGTTCTTTCTCTCTTGTTCTGTCTCCCACTCATCGCTCCAAACATTCTGTTCTCAGACATGTCGGCACTGCTGGCTCTCCGGAAGAGAGCGCAGAGTGAGAAACCGTTGGCAGGCGCCAAAATTGTGGGCTGCACGCACATCACCGCACAGACGGCGGTAAGATATCTCTCTGTCTTCAAGCTTACTGTAAAGGGTCCCTGACATGATTTATCAACTTTGCTTAAAAATGTTATATATTGTTTGTAATTATGTTGGCTCTTTAACAGGACCCAATTATGAGCTATGAGAAAAGTCACGACGAGTTTATCAACCCATTGGAAATCGCAGGAGGTCATTACTCAATAACGCATCTTACAAAGAACGCTAAACTCATCACATCAGGCGCTGCAATGGTGCCTCTCTCCACCAGAGGGAGCCAGAGGAGCCCAGAGGGAGGCTGACATCATTGCAGCGCCTGACAGCCATAACCAATGAAAAGCTTTGCAGGGACAACATGCATTATGGGAAAACTTCAAAATATTTTTTTTAATGTTAAACTCGTATTGGTACTTGTATTGTATATTTGTTAGCTATCTTTTGAGTGTTAAGTGGCTGTGTGGTGAGTTTAGTGTTCTTTGTAAGATGACACAGTGAGTCAGACTGTTATATTGATTAATGACCTCCTGCAATTTCCAATGGGAAGACAAGCTCATCGCGAGTTCACTCATAGCTTGTGATTGGCTCCTGCTAAAGAAAGAGCTACTGTTTCCTCACAGACTCTGTAGACTCACAGTAGCGGCACAGTATTTAAACGATTAGTAGAAGTTTTACAGTGAAGGAGAAGTCACGAGATTGGAACATGGCCATAAATTAGCTCGTATAAGAGGCAGGGTTCAAAGTTGAAGAATTTACTGTAGTAATACATATTATTTTTACATTTTATTATTTAATAAATTTTATTATTTAATAAATTGTATTAAATGCCTGAAGTAAATCTTTAACTGGTAGGTTACAATAAAAATGATGCCTCATTGACCACCACTACCATAAAATGACCATCATTTTGCCTCTTCTGTTGTTTGCTAACTTGCTAACAACCTTTGAGACACCTTTTTTCCAGCAGGTCTGTGTGTCACAGCTGCATTTCTGCAGCCCACTGGCGTGTGTGTGCGCGTGTGCGCGCGCGTGTGTGTGTGTGTGTGTGTGTGTGTGTGTGTGTGTGACAGGACGAAAAGCCTCCAACATGTTGGTTTGCTTGCGTGTACAAATCTCAAACCCGCGACTATAAGACGCCAGATATTTGGCACAGTCATCTTCTCTGCGGTTCCAGGTGCTGATCGAGACTCTGGTGGCTCTGGGCGCACAGTGCCGCTGGACTGCCTGCAACATTTACTCCACGCAGAACGAAGTGGCCGCTGCCCTGTCAGAGATAGGTAAACACTCCAAGGAGATGAAACACATTTACTCACATTCCGCGCCAGGAACCAGGGTTGAACGTTAATGGAAGACGTGAATCATTTCACACCCAAGGAGCGCCATCTCTTGAGGCCATTATCAGGTGGTCGCTATGCGATGGTCAAAGTATGTTGTAAATTCCACCGTGGATCACGCCGGTGGTCTGACGTGTTGATAGCTGGCTATAGAATGAGGAGTGACGAGATTGTGTGTAACTCTGAGTTGTGGTTGTGGCTTTTTGCATATAACAGGGGTGTCCAATGTGCGTGCCCGGGGGCCATTTGCGGCCCGCATAACATTCTAAACATCTAATTTAACAAGAAGACTAAAAAAACCAGCAAAAATTTAACAATCTGCAGTAATTTTACAAGACTAAAGTCAAAATATTAGGAGAAAAAAAGTTGTAATCTAACAAGAACATTTTTATGAAAATTACCTCATAATACTAAGAGGAAAAATGATTTTCTCATTTTAGTAGCGTAATTTCGAAATATTAAAGAAAAAAAGATGTACTGTTTTAAAAACAAAAACAAAACAACAAATACAGTTGTAATATTTGGAAAATTTGGTTTCGGAAAATGTTTTAATATGAGAATAAAGTCTACATATTATGGGAATAAAATGATAATTGCAAGAAGAAAGTGTACAAGAAGGAAGTTGAAATAGTTTGAAAATGAACAAAAAACAGCTGTGATTTTATGAAAATAAAGTCAAAATATTAAGAGAAAAAAGTCACAGTTTTACAAGAATAAACCAGTAATATTATGAAGAGAATAATAATAATATCATTTTAGTAGCATAGCGTTGAAATATTAAAGAAAACGTTTTGATTTTTTCCAAGTCATAATATTATGAAAGTTGTAATTCTTAAAAAATGTAAGTTGCAGAACAAGTTATATTATGTGAATAAAGTCATAATATCACAAGAACAAAATTTACACAGATTATTTAAGAAGAAAGGTCAAATAGCCGCACGGTGGTCTAGTGGTTAGCACGTTGGCCAATGCAGGAACAGCCTGGAGATCGGGAAGACCTGGGTTCGATTCTCCCCTGGGCAATTCTGTGTGGAGTTTGCATGTTCTCCCCGTGTGTGTGTGGGTTTTCTCCGGGCACTCCGGTTTCCTCCCACATTCCAAAAACATGCATGTTAGGTTAATTGGTGACTCTAAATTGTCCATAGGTGTGAATGGTTGTTTGTTTATATGTGCCCTGCCTTTGGCTAGCCACCAGTACCCTGCCTCTCGCCCGAAGTCAGCTGGGATAGGCTCCAGCATGCCCCCGTGACCCTAATGAGGATGAAGCGGTATAGAAAATGGATGGATGGGTGAAAGGTCAAATATTTGGAAAATAAAAAAATGAGGGTGTTGATACTAATCATATGTTTTTTTCACCTAAACTACAAAGCTGAGATCCACTTTTTTCTTGAAAAATATATATACAGTAACTTCTTAGCCTATCTTATGTGTTGCTTTACAAAATATCAAAGTTGCATCCTTTCATTTTTCCACTGTGGACACCCATGACCTACAGTATGTGGTACATTTCAGGTGTGGCCGTGTTTGCCTGGAAGGGGGAGTCTGAGGACGACTTCTGGTGGTGCATTGATCGCTGTGTCAACAACGAGGGATGGCAGCCTAACATGGTACACACACAAAAAAAAGAAACTGCCGAGAAGCAACAACTGCCTTACAAGAGAAATAATAAATATGTTGCCCCTCATGCCTGTTAGATCCTGGATGACGGAGGTGACCTCACGCACTGGATGTACAAGAAATACCCAAACGTATTCAAGAAGATCCGAGGCATCGTAGAGGAGAGCGTCACCGGGGTTCACAGGTCAAATAAACACGCAAGTGCACCGGGACTGCCCCATGTGGGGCCGGCAACTAACTGCCTTGTCCTCCCAGGTTGTATCAGCTCTCCAAAGCGGGCAAACTGTGCGTGCCGGCCATGAACGTCAATGATTCTGTCACAAAGCAGAAGTTTGACAACCTGTACTGCTGCAGAGAGTCCATCTTGGACGGGTGAGTGAGTCTGTACGCCCGTCCCGAGTGTAACGTGGCGACATTCGTACGTGTTGTTTGTTTGGCAGCTCCACAAACAGAGGGAGTTCTAGCTTGTGATAGGTCAGCCACGCAAACTAGAATAGCTCTGTTCATTTTCACCAAGGCCACCTGTGAATAGTTTAGTACTCTTTAACAACGTGCATGCAGCTCAGCAGTGGGTTCAGTGCTCCCACAACCCCTAGTCATTTATTGCTAGACGGTGTTAATGTTGCAAGTGTTCCATCCGTCATCAGCTGGGAAGAGAGCAGATCTCTGTTGAGCAACCGTAATCACAGATAGTCACTGTTTTTATTTAACAGAATTATTGTTATTAAGATGCATGCGATTATCTCTTGAGAAGTTAACATAAAAGGTAACATTCTGTGCAATGTTAATAATTTTTTTTTTAGATATTATGTCTTATCTTTAAAAAAAAAAAAAAAAGTATGAGTTTACTCCCGTAATATAAATCATTTACTAAAGATTATAACTGCAAGGTCGGGCTACACCGAAAAGAAAAACAACATAGGTGACACTACTTCGGCAACCATGAGAATAAGGTTGTAATAATAATAATTCAAAAAATAAGGATAGAGAAGTAAGTATGTCATATCATGAGAAGAAACTATGCAAAGTTAAGACACAATTTTTTAAAAGGATAAGTCATAGTTTTATTGGGAAAAAAACCTTCATTTTCTGAGAATCCAAACTTGTAAAGAAAGTCGTAATAGTGCAAGAAAAAGTAGGAATTTTAATAGAGAATAAAATATTACAAGTATATTACAATTTTACAAGAGAAAAGTAATGTCATGAGAATAAAGTTGTATTATTAGAAGAAAAAAATCATAATGTCATGAGAATATAGTTGTAATATTACATGAAAAATGCTGGTTTTATGAGAATAAAACTAATATTACAAGAAAAAAAATCATAGTTATGCTACTTTTATTGAGCATAAAATTGTGATATTAGAAGAAAAAAATGTTAGTTTTATTGAGAATAAAATTGTAATATTACAAGAAAAAAATTATAATGTTGTAATAAAGTTGTAATATTAGAAGAAAAAAAATTGAGCTTTCAGAATAAAGTCGTAATATTACAAGAAAAGAAATCTAAATGTCATGAGAATGTAGTTGTAATATTACACGAAAAAAATGTATAGTTTTACGAGACTAAAATTTGAATATTACAAGTAAAAAAACATAACATTTTGAGAATACAGTTGTAATATTACAAGAAAAAATAATAGTTTTATGAGAATAAAATTGCAGTATTACGAGAAATTTTTTTTAAAGTTGTAAGAATAAAGTTGTAATATTAGAAGCCAAAAATTAGAGTTTTGACAATGTATAGTTTTATGAGAATTATGTTGTAATATTACAACAAAAAATGATAATGTTATGAGACTAAAGTTGTATTATTGGAAGAAACAAATGAGGGTTTTGAGAATAAAGTCGTAATATTACAAGAAAAAAAATCATAATGTTATGAGAATGTAGTTGTAATATCACACACAAAAAAACATAATATTATGAGAATTAAGTTGTAATATTACGAGGGAAAAATAGTTTTATGAGAATAAAGTAATAATATAAGGAGAAAAAAATCATAATTTTACAGTAATCAATTATTAATATTACAAGAATAAAAAATCATAATACTAGAATTTTTTTTATGAGAGTACATTTGTAATATTGCAAGAAAAAAATGATAATTTTACAAGAATACATTTAGAATATGACAAGAAAACACAAGAATAATGTCCTATTATTATTATTATTATGAGGAGAAAATGCATAAGTTTTTACTGTGACCCTAATACTCCTTTTGTAAAAATAAATAAATAAAAGCTGTCAGCTCCTTGTTGGACATAATGACAGGTAGCTAGCTTCCCTTCGCTACGCAGTGTGTTAACTATTGTATGTGTCTCAATTGTATTCAGCTTGAAGAGAACGACAGATGTCATGTTTGGAGGCAAACAGGTGGTTGTGTGTGGCTACGGTGAGGTGAGACACAGACCCCCTTGCACCACATTTCCCTCCGATGTGCAGCAGTGAAAACACTCATGATGTCACACCACCATGCTAAGATTGTTTAAGCATGTTGATTGATGTTTCTTTAGACAACAATAGCAAATAACAGCGTCTTATCCTTGCAGGTTGGGAAAGGTTGTTGCGCTGCATTGAAAGCTCTGGGAGCCATCGTCTACATTACAGAGATTGACCCTATTTGCGCCCTACAAGCTTGGTGAGCACAGCCTACAAGTACAACGAACTGCTGAAACCTAACAGAAATATACCATGCTCCTTTTGAACAGCATGGATGGCTTCAGGGTGGTCAAGCTGAACGAGGTCATTCGCCAGGTTGATATCATCATCACCTGCACTGGTAACTCCTACTCTCCACACACACGTCCCCCCCAACCCCCACCTTCTCATGGAGGCTTTAGA
This sequence comes from Dunckerocampus dactyliophorus, assembly GCF_027744805.1. NCBI lineage: Eukaryota > Metazoa > Chordata > Actinopteri > Syngnathiformes > Syngnathidae > Dunckerocampus > Dunckerocampus dactyliophorus. Next base: position 28,400,019 of record NC_072826.1, read on the forward strand.
TCACACTTTTTCACCCTGCAAGCTACTTTTAAAATGACCAGGTCCCAAAGATCTACGTCCTACTATGAACATAGAAAGTATTTTTAATATATACATGCGTAATATATTTTAGGAGTACACGATAATTATTGGGATGATATGAGGGAATTATGATATCATACTGATAAATCCGATAACGATAAACAACGAAAGTAGCTTAGATAGCCGATAATTTTAAAAAAAACGCCCCAATGAGTCAAACCAAGCGCTCCTTTTTTCTCCTCCTACCTGTGAGGTTAACGGCCTGTCGTAACTTCCCCTGAGCTCACTTGTAAACAAACATTCACTGTTTCAGAGACATTTCGTGTTGTAGTTGTACCAAATGTTCCTCGATGAGGGGAGAAAAAAACACCCCATCGAGCACACAAAAAAACCTTATCAGCCACCTGAAACGCTACATCGCTACCACGCCTGGTGCTTGTTGTGCTGAAACATTTGGAAAGTGCAAACGGTTTGCCAGAGACCTCTGTGGCGTCACACCGGCCGCTCGGAGCGTGTGCCCGAATACAGTGCACCTTGCTGGGCCACTCCAGGTGGCTCCTCCCGGTCTATCCTCTGGTTCTCCTGATAGTAGTGATGTGGTAGTAGTAATGTCATGATATTTGATCAGGACAAACAACAGGTGCAGTTGGTCAAATCCTAATTTGTGTGTCCTTATAAATATGAGTATTTAAGTACATTTTACATGTATATCAGGGGTGCATGCACTTTTTCAGCATGCAAGTTACAAGTCGACATGATCTATCTAGATCTATCTATCTAGTACATATATATACATCTAGTACATATAACATACTGTATACAGTATATACATCCATCCATCTCCTATGCCACTTATCCTCCCTTGGGTCGTGGAGCCTATCCCAGCGGACCTCGGACGAGAGGTGGGGTAACCTAACATGCATGTTTTTGGAATGTGGGAGTACCCGCAGAAAACCCATGCACACAGGCATTGAAGCTACTTTAATAAATACCAATGATTAGTATTTCAAATTCACAGTATTTCACAGTTTCAAAATTTACAGGCCATCAAAGTAGTTGACAACATTCAATAATTCACATTTCAGTATGGCAATCAGGATAATTACACATAACTCCTCAGTAGTTGTGTACATAACTTGAGTACTGTCAGTCAAAATAGCTACGTAGCGTTCATTATACACACAGTTCATGTATTACGTCCAGTTAGCATTTGGTATCGAACATTACATACTGTATATACAGGAAATGAAAATGATGATGCAAAAGACAATGCGGCCGAAGTCAAGGCGACATACTAAAAAGGTTTCAGCAATGGGCATATTTTCCTGTTCATCATGAAATAATAGTTTAACAGGTGGAAGTGTAGAAAGTACGACTGAGTATTAGGGTTGCATTGGAAAAAAAAAAAAATCAGAGGTTTCGAGAAAGTAAATAAATTTACGACTTTATTTGTCATACATTTATGAGAAAAAAATCTTACATTCCCGGAAAAAGTTGTAATGTTATGAGAATAAAGTCGTAAATTTACGAGAAAAAGTAGTACATTTACCAGAATAAAGTCGTAAATTTATGAGAAAAAAAGTTGTAATAATAGGAGAATAAAGTCGTAAATTAACGAAAATAACGTATTATTACGTGTCATACGTGTCAGAGGGAACATAGAGCATAGCTCTACAGGAAGGAAGGAAACTTTCCTCTTGCTTCAGGCAAGCTTTTATTTATAACGTGGCAGCAAAACAGAGCAGTCGAGCACAAACCGATGAGCATGTATAGCCCTTCTCATTTCCGCCTTCCTTACCCCTCTTTTCATAGCTGTCTCAGAAAATGCTTGTAAAATAACGTCACAAATTGTTTCTCCTGAATTTTACGACTTGATTGTCGGAAATTCACAACTTTATTCTCATAAATGTACAACTTTTTTCTCGTAAATTTACAACTTTTTTTGTCATAAATTTACAAGAACAAACTCGTAAATTCATGAGAAAAAAAAAAGTTTCGAGACTTTATTCTCGAAATATGAGATTATTTATTTGTTTTCAATGTGGCCTTAATACTGCATCATAAGAACATACATTTCTATAGTGGAGTTCAGGGTGCGAAGCAAAGCCATCAAACATTGACTTTTTTTCCACATAACTAGCCGCTCCAGGTGAACGTATACCTTTTGTTACAGATATAGGCATCTTACCGCTGACTTAGTTTATCCGTAATCGGAATAATAAAGATGAAAGTTGCGTATCTGTGTGTAGCTTGAGACGTCAGTTCACCGCTTCATCTGTGCTGCGGGGGAACACCAGCCAATTAGGAGGGGAGCTTAATATCAGCTGACTGATGTCATACGACGTCTACAAAGTGACCTTTATGCGATCGACCCAAACTTCCTTCGCGGTCGACGTAACGGGCACGCCGCCGTAGACGATGTGGCGCTCACGGACGGTGGCCTTTTCTGCAGGAAACAAGAACGTGGTGACCAGGGACCAGCTGGACCGCATGAAGAACGGCTCCATTGTGTGCAACATGGGTCACTCCAACACGGAGATTGATGTGGTAAACGCCTTTTTATATGAAACAAGTCTCCGAGTTTGCGACACCAATGTATTGGAAGTGTGTTGCCCACAATCTCGCCTTGATGATGAAATAACCTTTAGGCGAGCCTTCGCACGCCTGAGCTGACCTGGGAGAGAGTGCGCTCCCAAGTGGATCATGTCATTTGGCCTGATGGCAAGAGAGTCATCCTGCTGGCTGAGGTGAATACACGCACGCATTGCCCTTATTTAGAAAGCACGCAACACTACCTTGTGGAAAACATGCTCCTATATATATCTTTTTTCTTTTCTTTTTCTTTCTAGGGACGTCTCCTCAACCTTAGCTGCTCTACCGTTCCCACCTTTGTCCTGTCCATCACCGCAACCACCCAGGTAACGAAATGTCATTAGCAATCATGAACAATATATGACGCAATTTGTCTTTGAATAGCACTGTGGCTGAATCAGCCTCACAGCCAGGTGCTTCTGGCTTGGGTAGTCCAGGGTGTAACCCACCTCTTGCCCCCAAAAGTCAGCTGTGATAGACTGCAGATCTTGTGCAAGCAAGTAACAGGATGAGCAGGAGAAAATTATTGGGTTTTTTTCCCCTAGTAAGATTAAAAATAGTCCTGCTGATCTTATTTTAAGCTCTACAGTACCTCACAAAAGTGAGCACACCCTTCACATTTCATGAGACAACACAAAAATGACACTTTGATCCCAATTAAAGGAGTCTGTGTACAGCTTGGATAACTACCAGTTCTATGTAGTATTGAGGTCACGAGGCATCAGTAATGTTATGAGACATGACGTAGATGACATATTTCCCATTGCATGGAGACTGGCTATGGCTGAGACGGACATACCAAGACTGAGAGAGAGTTGGGGGGGGGGGGAGGCTCTCCTTTCATTCCGTGTGGAAGTGGTAGGTTTTTGGCTTCTTTGTCCTTCTTGCCCACCCCATTTGAAACGCTTTCTTAAGTTTAGAATAAGTGAATTGGAGAGGCTAACAAGTTAGCTCACTAGCTTGTAATGCTTTCGGCAGCTGTCTTTTGTCCCCGCAGTGATCCAGTAGCCTGCGCAATGTGATGTAAACAGAGAATAAAGAGTGTAAAAGGTGACAATAGGGGTGTTATTTCATGTCTACAGGGCTCTAATAATGTTAAAACCCCGTATTTAGAAAGTCATAAACAGGTTTTCTATGCTCTAACTACGGAAATATCATATTCAGTTATCACGTTCGCGTCTAGAACCAATACACGAGGGATTACTCTAAATCTACGGTCCCCTCATACTAATCCCGCCTTTTTAATTGGTTCCAGACCCGACCGTGATAGGTGAATTTCCACAAAGTAGGACTTGGAAATGCATAGAAAACCTATTTACGGCCTTCTAAATAATTTTTTTAAAAACATTATTAGAGCCCTCTAGACATGACATAACACCCCATAGTCTCTTTTACACTCCTATTGCCTATTACAGTAGATATAATAAGACAAAATAAGGCATAAATAAAACTTGAATTTGTGCGTAAATGTGCTCCGGGGGGAGGGAGTGGACAGGAAGTGACGTTGCGGGTCCAGAGTTGGGCTTTAACTTGGTGTGGGTTACGTCCGCAACAGTAGTCCTTTGTTAGGGATTATTGTGCCTGTTGTGAGATTGTTCAAACCTGCAATACAAGCCTGTTGTTCTGATGCTTGTGTGTCTCACCCAACATTACAGTGTCATTAACACCTAGTGGCCAGTGTACAATATTACATGTCACCGCAACATCTTTCAATGTATTATCTGAATGCCTGATATTTATGCTTTACTTTATTTAGCTTGAAAATGCTTAATTTAGGGGAAAAATAAGTAAAATATGCTTGAATATGCATATTTTTCGCTAATAAAAGGCCGTATTCAACCATTGCATGATTTAGTAATTAATACATTTTTGAAAAACCCTCACCGGCATCATGTGACTTGTTAAGTGTTACAATGTCTCAGGTGTGACTTGGGAGCAGGTGTGCTACAGTTCACTGAGGGACACATGAATGCCAACGTGTGCTGTGACATACGGAACAGAGCACGAGCCCCTCCCTCTCTTGGGAAAACCCTATGGAGCACCTGTGGGGCATCCTCACATGGAAGGTCCTTAACATACACCAGCTTTGTGGTGTGGTCATGGAGGAGTGAAAGAGGATTCCAGAGGCAACCTGAGATTCTCCAGTGAGAGCTGGAAAATAATGGCAGCCACTGGAAATATCCACACTTTGGGCCCAATTTGGACATTTTCACTGAGGGGGTGTACTCACTTTTGTTGCCAGCAGTTCAGACATTAACGGCTGTGTTTTTTTTGTGAGTCACTGTAAGTCTTATTCATGCACTTTTTTCAGGCCCTGGCCATGATTGAGTTGTACAATGCTCCCGAGGGACGATACAAGCAGGACGTTTACCTGCTTCCCAAGAAGATGGGTACGGATATTACATTCTTTGATTTATAGTATTTTCAAATGTCAAAAAGGGCAATAAGCAATGCCTGACAAAGTCCAGTGTACAGTAATTTTAGTATTTCTCCAAAATCTAGATGAATACGTGGCCAGCCTACATCTGGCAACCTTTGACGCCCACCTGACCGAGCTCACCGATGAGCAGGCGAAATATTTGGGCCTCAATAAGAATGGTCCTTTTAAACCCAACTACTACAGGTAAGTTGTCTCAAGCAATGTTTTCTCAAATTGGGCTACTGGAAAAAGAAAAAAATTATATATATATATATATATATGTATATATATATATATATATATATACAGATTTACAGATTTATATTGTATTTACAGATTTGTATTAACATTTGATACCAAAGGTTTCCCACTTTGTCTCTTGTTTTTTACACAGTTCAATAATTGATGAATCAATCCATGCTCCTCTTCTGTGGATTACAGCTCCAGCACGCACACTGAAGTTTGTGATGACATTGCCACACATTCTGTGGGGATACCTTAAGGAGAGGGTGTACTGCAACAACCCACAGACCATTGAGGCCTTGAAGACCAACATCCGTCAGGAAATTCTGAGAATCCCTCTTGAGATGTGTGGCATTGTCATCACAAACTTGAACTGCGTAGAAAATAAGAGACAAAGTGGGAAACCTTTGGTGTGTGTGTGTGTGTGTGTGTGTGTGAGTATATATATATGTGTATATATATGTACAGTATATAGGTACACTAGGTCCCCAACTTACGAACACAATTGGTTCCAGACGACCGTTCTTATGTCGAATTGTTCTTAAGTAGGGGAAAAGGTAATATTACCAATGATATAGGTACTACATGTACGTGTATACATATACAGTATATGCGTATGTATGTAAATATGACTTTGGATGCAGTAGTAATATTAAACGAGGATAATTAATGAAAAAAACAATAATAAAAGTGATATAATAATACGTAATGATAAATGTTATTTACCTTTGAAGAGGAATGGCCGAGCATACGTCGTTGTGGTGGGAGGAGGAGATATTGAAAAAAAAGGACAAATCGTAAAAGAGGTAGTGTTCTGTGGGTGGTGTAGAATTAAACAGGCCTATTAACTCTTCATAAACTTTAATCACACGCTCTGTCCGGGTTGTATAATTTAGCTTTCCATTTAGCTTTATCTCCCCAGCATCTAACTCTTCCTGTGTTGGTCCCATTAGCTCTAACGCTGCCTCTGTTGGTCTCATTAGCACTGTCACAGTGCCCTCTACTGGTCAAGCATGTACAGTAGCAGTATAAATACTGATTGAGCGACTACAAGGCAAAATAAAATAAAATATAGACCGGCTATAGTCGGTTTGTGTTCGTATCCGCGAATGTTCGCTAGTCGGGTGTTCGTAAGTTGGAGACCTAGTGTGTGTGTGTGTGTGTGTATATATATATATATATATATATATATATATATGTGTATATGTATGTTTATGTATATATAGGGCTGTCTAAAATAGCTTGTTAACGGCGGTAACAAATTTATTTAATTGATTATGTTAATTTTTTTTGCCGTAATTAACGCATACGCATCATGGCAAGCAAACGGCTCTCTGTTATGACAACAGATGGCGCCCCGCAGGGTCTGACCCTCTTTTATAACTTTATTCTGACCTGAACACATCAACAGCAGTGCAATTCCCACACCATATATGTATCTCCAACTCACAAACAAACACTCGTCCATTCGTCATTGCAACGACACTTCCTCGTTGTCACTAGACAGACCGCGAGATGCATTCACGGACACTTTGAACATCACAACAGCGTCCTTATTATGCGTGTATGTGTGGTCTAAATAAACAGAAATGCAGAGAAAATCAATAAGTGGATGCTCTTATCACTCACTTTCTAACTCTTAATGCAGAAGTACAATTTGCTGCATTCAAGTAAGCTCGGAATTCCCAGAAAATGCACTCGAAACATGTGAATTCAACTTAAATGACGTAGTGTCTTTGAACGCAGCTCCTCATTGCTCATAATAACACAGTTCAAGTCTGATTAAAATCTTCTGCTATTAATGAATCGAATTTTCAGACATGTGTGCCATCTCTTCACTTGATTTAAATTTTTGGTTAATTTGGCGTTGTTACATGCAAATATATATAATCACGCTCTGTCATTTATCCTTCTTTCAGTCAAATACAGTAAAATGGGCATATTTCAGACATGGTGTGAAATGGTGATTAATCATGATTAAGTAATTTGAAAACCGTGATTAATCAGATTTAAAAAATGTAATCATTTGACAGCCCTAGTTTTAACATTATTAGAGCCCTCTAGACAGGAAATAACACCCCTACTGTCACCTTTACATTTGTTTTACCCACTATATTAGATATAATCTGAGAAAATAAGACATATTAGACATAAATAAGCTAACAAAGACTCGCACGTTACCAGTTCCTTGTTGTTTTTTTCCGGACAGCGTACCTCCCGTGGCGGCTATTGTCTCATCAATGTATTGTAATGGTGGCTTTCAATGGCTTTACACTCACATTACCCAATATAGTAGACATAATAAGAGTAAATAAGTCATTTAAGACGTAAATAAAACTCCCGTTTGTGTGTGTCACAGTAAATGTGCTCCCTCTGGGAGGGCGGGCAAATGTGTGGGGGACAGGAAGTGACATCAGGCATTCAGAGTTGAGTTTTAGCTTGCGTTGGTTATAGCCCCAACAGTAGCTTGTGTTGTTATTATGATTATTATGTTTATTATGATTATTATTATTATGATGCTCCGATCAGGGGTTTATGCTGCCGATTCCGATACTGATCATCCATGAGTGAAATCGGCCAATACCGCTATCGATCACATAGATTAAGTGTACATTTTTTTATTTAATATTGGCGATATGATATGAAAAGGGGAACCATAAAATCACCTTCGTTTAGACAAAAACATACAGTCAAACCTGTCTTAGCGGCCACCTTTATAGAACGGCCACCTGCCTATAGCAGCCACTGAAAAATCCCCCGCAGCAAATTTACATGTTATAGACCCTGTGTATAGCAGTCATCTGTCAGTTGTTTCACATAAAAAAGCCGTCTTCTTTTGAGCTTGCTATTTCCTGGTCAAACATGTAACTTTAAGAGCATTTGCACCAAAACATTACCGCAAATTAGGCCGGGAACAGGACGTGCTCCCAGCGACGCTACAATAAAAAAAAAAAACATACGCTAACATGCATGCGGCAGCGGGAGCAAAACTGAGTTTGGTTGTACTTAATTGAAGTATTTTAGAATGTACTCACGTTATTTTTCATCAATCCTCATCCACAAATCCATCAAAGTCCTCATCTTCTGTATTTGCTACTAGTCTGTTAACTTGTCAGTGTTATTCAGCTCCGAAGCAAAGAAGGAAACTTCTCCTGTCGCTTCTGCCAACTTAATTTATTGAACGCGGCCACCAGACAGCAGCTCAGAACACACACACATCTCTCAGCATCGTCTCTCCTTCCTGCTTGCCCACAAGGCAAAGGTTAAACAAGCCCCACTACATAGCTGTCCAGCCAATGCCTGTAAGAAATGACACCGTTTATTTCCTGGTGTGCACTGGTCAATACTGTAATGCCGCTTGTTGTGGGGAAGGAGAGACTCACGTCGCCGATGCACTTTAATGGCTTTATTAACAGCGGAGAACACTGCAGGACTTTACATCCACGCCAACATAAACACACTTCCCAACTCTCTCGAAACTCACAGCTAGCACTGAGCCTAGCTCTCCTGCTCGGGACGCCCACCGTCACTTCCCGTCACTTCCTGATGAACTAAAGCTGTAATGACACTCTGCCGTATAAAAAGTAAAATATTAAAAACAAGCGCAAGACATTACTAGCACAGCTTTGTTCTGTGGGTCGTGGATATATTCTATCAGTTATTATTAAGCCTCTAGCTTCCTTTTAGTAAGTAAAAACCTTGGCTATGATTGCACTACATTGTCATGTAGACCTACAAAGTACACTTGGAAGAACAAGAGGTGAATAAATGTATTGCAACTGATGTGAAACTGATGAGGGGTAGGATTAAATAAGCTTTGCTTCTTCCTGCTCCTTTTTGGACATGCAAAATTGTGAATTGTACTATGTGATGTGCTACTGTTTGACTCATGCATGTTCAGGATTAAAACCATGAACCATGATAATAACAAGCCTAGTAGTGCTGTACAACTTTTATCCGCAGTCCGCAGTGCCCTCTACTGGTCAACATTATTATTATTTTTTTCCCCCCTTTTTTTTCTTTTTTTTTCCTCTACTGGTCAACATTCAAACTGGATGCCAACCTGTCTATAAAGGCCACCTGTCTATAGCGGCCACTTTTGCAGACTCCCTCTAGTGGCCGCTATAGACAAGTTTAACTGTATTTGACTTACTTTTGTCAAGAGAGCATATCTCACTGGTGAAACTTGGAGGATGAGACACCCTCTTAAGGAGACTTTGGATGCGAGAGCACACAGCTTGGTGGCACTCCAGCAGGACAGCAGACGGCAAACCCGGTGTCCTCCACCGCCGACAAAGGCTGGTCGTCCAACAAATCCAACCACTTTTCGGGCTATCTGCCTTAGACCTCCGACTGCCGCGCACACACGGGCGAGTGTTCAGCATTTGGCCACATTAGCCGCCGCCCGTCCGATGATCGCATGGCGAGACTCAAACTCACCACACCCCGCAAAGTCCCTGCCCCCCAAATGTCGAGTCCTTCTTACCTCCAGGTGTGCACAAATTACAGTTACATCTACATTTTAAAAAGTAGATGTAAAAAAATTATGGGTTATCAATACCATATTGGTCTTGAGAAACAGGTATCGGTTTGAAAAAAAAAAAGATATTGTGCCTCTTTAATAATAACATAATAATCATAATAACATGGGCTACTTACTGCTGGGACCATAACCCACAACTACTTAAACTCAACTCTGCACCTCCGAGGTCACTTCCTGTCAGCCTGTCATTAAGGTCCCCTAGCCAACTTTGTTTGTTTACAGTTATTAGGTTTTAAGGCTGTAAAACACCTCACCATACACTTTATACACTACTCTATATTTAACCGGATATTGTCTACTGTGGGTTCCTAATATGGTCGTACAGGCACGTAAACACGCTGAGACGAGGTGGAGCCGCACATGTCTTCAACTCTCAGTATGTGATAGCAGTAGTAAATACAATAACAGACACATACAACAGAGCACCGATAGATCGCTCTAATACACCACAAGGACACACAACACAATGCGTGTTCATACTCTGTTAAAAAAAATATGCAAAATTGCACTTCGTGAACCGCGATGTAGAGAGGGAACACTGCATACCTACTCTACTGGGTAATACAAATGTAAAGGTGACTATAGGGGTGTTATTTTACATCTAGAGGGCTCTAATAATGTTAAAACCCGCATTTAGAAGATTGTAAACAGGTTTTCTATGCCATAACTCTGAAAATATTCCATTTATAAATCAGGAATCCTACTTCGCGGAAACTGACTTATCGCGGTCGGGTCCGGAACCAATAAACCGCTCTAAAGGAGGGACGACTATATACACAAATACTAGAATAACTATTTTAAATATTTGAAATAAACTGCATTTCTTCTTTTGGGGTCTTCACAGGTATTAGTCTGCAATAAGCCACACCCACGTGTCGAGGACCACCACGTGTTGAGGACACATTGGTGTATCGCCGACTTCCTGTGCTTTACGAGTAGTTAGTGTGTGTTCTTTTCTGTCACATTTCTATTAGTGTGCTGTCCTCTTTACCACATGAATACACAATACTGTGTGCTGCGTCCATATCAGCCAGGTACTGTACTGGCATACTTTTTGCATCCATATGTTTTAGAAATGATGTGCCAAATAAGTGTAAGGGAAGGGTTGAAATTTTAAAATATGTGGATATGACAAAAATAATCAAGGAATTCTCTGGGATGTGAAGCCATCTTTCAAAAAGTGACCGGACTTTCCTCATTTTCAAACGACTGAATGGTTCAAAGTGACGCGGACCAAACTAGAGTGTGAGCTTTTATAGCACCTATGCACCCAAATGAGCCATAACATCTTTATTAGATGTTGTCAAGCGATGCACTGGCATTTCAAACTACTTTACTCATGACTCAAAAAATATACTTTTTTTTTTTTTTGCTTCAAATTTTTTTCAATTTAAAATTAATTACCAGTATGTTTTTTTTATTTGTAGTTTTTTTCCTCAAAAAATTTACTCATGATTAAACAAATAGACAGTTGAGCCCTTGTGGATTTTTTTTGGTCCAAACATTTTTTTTTATTCTAATTTTTTTATTTTAAAATTAATTAATTTCCTTTTTTTGTTTTTCCTCACAAAATTTTACTCATTATCAAAAAAATATACAAACAGTTGAGCCCTCGTGGATTTTTTTGGTCCAGTTGTATTTTTTTAATTCTATTCTTTATTATTATTTTTTTGTATTTTTTTCCTACAAAAATTTTAGCCATGATTAAAAAATATACAGTTGAGCCCTCGGGGATTTTTAATTATTATTCATTTAATTTGATTAATTACATTTGTTTTTTTTTTTGTTTTTTTTACTTCTCTCGTCCCCTCCCCATTTTAATCATGACTAAAATAATATACGAAATTGAGCCCTCGTGGATTTCTTTTGGTCCAAAAATGTTTTTTTACTCAAATTTTTTTATTTACATTTTTTTTTATTTGTATTTTCTTCCCTCCAAAAATAGGCACTTTTTCCTGCAAAAAACTGAGTCTATAATAATTTAGAAATGCGTGATAAAACAGATAAAATGTACAGCGTACAGTACTACGTAAAGGACATGACCGGGCGCAAGATGGTGGCGCCCGTTTGTTTGGCTCGCCTCCCGTGTGTATAAATAAATAAATAAATGATATTTTTATAGGCGTCTCAATTACTCACGGCTGTTTTTTGCCATTCTCAGCACATAAGCCCAGCGAATAGTGGGGATCTACTGTATTGATATTTAATTGTTATATGAATTAAATGTACTATTATTATTATTAGAATTACATTAAATGAGTTATTACTAATTAATACTGTATTAATTTGCTGGCCCTGTAAACTGAATACATTCCAATGACAAGCTAGAACAGGGGTGTCCAAACCTTTTTCAGTGGGGGCCACATACTGAAAAAAGAAGGAATGCAAGGGCCACTTTGAAGAAGTTATACTGTATGTATTTTAAGAAAAAAACGTTGGTCTTTTTTCCCAATTTTCTTTTTTTTATTTTCTAAATATTTCAACTTTCTTCATCAATACTCTTTGTAAATTTTCTTTTTGTAATATTATGATTTTATTCTCATGATATTTTGACTTTATTCCCGTAATATTATGACATTTTCCCTCAACCTAATTTTCCCAAAAAGACAACTTTATTTTGCTTAGTTTGATTCTCATAATATTATCACTTTTAAAAGTAAGGTATTTTTTTCTTTAATATTTCACATGTGTGCTATTACGGTTTATTTTTCCTCATAATATTATGATTATGCTGGTAAAATTGTGACTTTTTTCTCATTAAAATATGACTTTTTTTCTCTTAATATTTTCACTTTTTTTCCGCCCATTTCTGCTGCTGTTTTTTTGTTTTGTTTTGTTTTGTTTTTTTAATTTTCCAACTATTTCCACTTTCTTCTTGGAATTTTTCTTATCGTAATTATGACTTTATTTCCATAATATTTTGACTTTATTTTCATGACTTTTTCCGCAACAAAATTTTCCAAAATTTGCAACTTTTTTCGTTGTTTGGTTTGTTTCTCATAATATTACGACTTTGAACCCCCCCACATCTTTTCTTTTTAATATTTGAATTTTATGCTACTAAAATGCCTTTGTTTTTTGTCATTTTTATTCTCATAAAATTACGACTTTGTCATTTGATTACAACTTTTATCTTAATATTTTTAGTTTATTTTTTGTAAAATCACTGCTGATTTGTCTGTTTTTGCTGTTGTTTTTAAGCTTTCTTGTTAAGTGATATTTTTAGAATGTGCCACAGGCCAATAAAAAAATTGCAAAAGGCGCCCGGGCCACACTTTGGACACCCCTGAGCTAGAGAGAGCTCTGTAGCGTCACGCACGTCTCTGCCGACACCACATTCAGGTGAATTTGTTTCCGAAAAAGAGCGATGACATAATGAATCCACCTCAGGGTATTCGGACTTCAGCATCGATGTGGTTCTTGTGAGGCCATATTGTTGCAGCTTATCTCTGCCATATACTGTTTTTCACATGCCTGCATGCTCCAACAGCAAATACAGTGTGTGTGTACTGTACACACGGCCGCCGATAACATCAACTTTGAGTGGCATTTGCCAAAACCACAACACAATATCAAGCGTGTGGTCAGATATGTCTGTGGCAGCTGTGTTAGCGTCACCCTCACCTATGCACTGCATTCGGTAGGCTTGTTAGTAATGCAATTGATACTCATTATGCTACTTTGACTTATCTGTGTTCATTTGCACTTGGCTTTTCAATGACGGAGGACCACATCGAATGATTCATTTACAGCAAAGTGCGGCCCACAGCATGTGTTTTTATTGTCCCGGGTCATACTCGAAACATAAAAACGAGAAGTAGAATAGTTTGCTTTGTCAGAAATCTGAGATGTAGGCTCTTTTGACCCCCCTGGCTTAGAAGACCGTCAGTTTCAGCACCTTTAGCGTCCGTGTTGTACTGAAAAGTAGCCTCCTCGGAGCTACTATGAGCCAAAGGTATCTTATCCGTCTACACGAGGACACCGTTGGCACTGTAACCGTGGTTACTGGCCGGTCGACAGTGCCTTGTGACTCACTTAGTACAGTTTGTATTAGCAAGTGTATGTGTGTGTGTGTGTGTGCTTTTTTTTTGGCAAATATTGTTGATGCTCAACATGGTTGTTATTCTGCTATGCATTTCTCTTCTGTCCAAAGTATTTGAATCCTGCAGCGGTGGAGAGTTGTTACTATTTTATTCTCTCCCATCTAATCACAAAGAGCACTTCTCTAATCTAACGGATAATAACTATTTTACCCGTGTATGCTGTCAATTAATAGGACATATGAATGTGTGTGTGTGTTTTTTTTAGACCAACTGTTGTCAAATTGGATAAAAATATGCACACCACTGTGATTTTTACAGTTGCACAATTGCTGGTTTGTAGTGTTTGATGTGAAGGCAAACTTCTATATATGATTTATTCACTTTATGAACTAATTATAGGCTTTGAGCACTGGAACTGTAGTTTAGCTTGAAAACACAAATCACAACACTGTATACTCTGGAAAATGGTGTGCACCTATTCCCTTTAATAAAGTGCTGGTAACTCAGTAAATTGTCTTTGGCGAGTCATTTCATTGAAATGTATGTACACTGTTGTACATACATTGTTTATTTTGGGAGGGTTGTTTGTATTTTCTTTTTTTTTTTCATGAGAAAAAAAAAGCAACGTTGAAGGAAGGGATGATGTGCAGTTTTTGCAAATTCATTGCAATAAAGTAATTTACGACAGGCTATTAGGGCCACATTGAAAAAAATAATATAATCGTATATTTCCAGAATAAAGTCGTAGATTTACGATAAAAAAGTGGGAAATTGATGAGAATTTGGAAATTTACGGGGGGAAAAAAAGTAAATTCACAAGAGAATGTAAATGAAAATATAAATTTATGAGGAAAAAAAGTCCTGATATTGCCTTTGCCCAGTATTAGGGCCACATTGAAAAAATAAAATACTCTGAGATTTCAAAAATAGTCGTAAATTTACGACAATAAAGTTGTACATGTTGTACATTTACAAGAAAAAAAGTCAAATTTACGAGAGAAAATGTAAATGTAAAAGAATACATTTGTAAATTTATGGGAAAAAATTGTAAAAGTACGAGAAAATAAATGTAAATTAATGAAAAAAATGTCCTGATATTGCCTTTTATTAGGGCCATTTTGAAAGAATAAAATCTAAGGTTTCAAAAATAGTTATAAAATAAAGTTAAATAGTTATAAAATAAAAACATTTATAAGAATAAAGTTGTGAATTTACGAGAAAAAAAGGTGTACATTTATGAGAAAAAGAGTTGTAAATTTATGAGGAAAAAAGTCGTAATATTGCCTTTACGGATTATCTTTTTTATGTGGCCCTAGTACTCTGTCATTGTAATTTAAAAAATGATATAAATAAATAATAAATAAAAACTTGAATATTGTAATATTCAAGTTTTTATTTATTTATATTTTATGTTTATAAACATAACATTTTTTATTGTTGAATTTTTATTTATATTTTATATTTCTAAACATTTTTTTATTGCTCTAGTTATATTTGTATTAAAAAACAATATAATAAAACAAAGTATGTCAGTATTTTTATAATAATTATTATATTTATATTTTTTATTTATATTAAAAACAAAAAAATCAAACCTATAAATATAAAAAAAAAATCAATACAAAAAAGGATCTCATTATTGTATCAATGGCATGGCGTCGTCTGTTAAACATAATCTCATCTCGCGAGAAGACGCTGTGGCGGCCCTCCAAAAAAAATGGAGGTCGGAGGAAACGGTGGTGGGCTAGCTGTAAACAATAAACAGAGAGCTATGCTGCCGAACAAGAGCCGAGGGGAATTCGCCCGCAACCAGAGGAAGGATTCAGAGGCAAGTGCATACATATATGTGCCATTTGTAATCATTATTTTTTATGTTTCACAGCAGATCATAAACGGGCTGAGGCCATTTCGTTGCCGCTATACATAACACGGTTCGCTAGCTCTGTCACAGTGAGGGAGTCTGTGGCATTTTTGACACTTCTCGAAACATGTTCCCCATATTGGTGTTGCTGTTTATGTTTTACCGTCACTTGTTTAAACAATTAAACATACCAGTTGATGTTCGACAATACTGTAGCTTCTTAGCATAGGCTAGCATGACGCTACTAGCTAGCTAGCTAAATCTGTCTACCTGATGAAGATCCATCCATCCATCTTCTATGCCGCTTATCCTCACCAGGGTCGCGGGTATGCTGGAGCCTATCCCAGCTGACTTCGGGCGAGAGGCAGGGTGCACCCTGGACTAGTCGCCTGTTGAAGATATCCATTTAAAATAAATTCTTATACATACATTATAAGCTACAGTATATGGTTAGTTTGCTATACCAACTAGAATGTATTTGATTTCATCTGTATGCATGATGTCATGTTTTGGTCACCCTATATAGTATATACTGTATATAGTACGGTGGGAGGCAGGGGCAAAAGCGCATAAATGTCCAAACACAGAAATGATCCAAAAGGGAAGGATAATAAAGAAAGGCTAAAGAAAACTGCTGCAAATGCCAAAAGCGCACACACGAACCCCAAAAATAACCGCATGAGAGAAATGCTGCATGTTGACACAACAAGGCGAAAGTTAGCCAGGCTACCAGGAAGCTACCCTACTGTGTCGTTATTCTGTCTATTATTATTTTGATGTTGATCAACCACGTTTTATTAATTATGGTGAACACTTGATGGTGTAAATGTGTCTTTTAGGGCCTGTCTGAGTCTCCAGACCTTGAGTTTGAATATGCGGATACAGACAAGTGGGCTGCAGAGCTGTCAGGTGAGTCGTTTATCGTCTACTTGTGTCAGCACTGATTCTTGGATTGTCGTGACGTTTTTGCATTTTTGTTGCAGAGCTCTACAGTTACACTGAAGGACCAGAGTTCCCCCTCAATAGAAAATGCTTTGAGGAGGAATTCAGAGCACATGGTGTGTATGCCACACACACATACATTAAAGTTATACAAAGAAGTGCACATGCTCCAATCCTCTGTCTTGGTCCACCAGTGTCTGATAAGAAGTGGACAGAACTTGACGCGCCTCGCCACAGGGCTCACGCCATGCGGCTGCTGGACGGTTTAGAAGTGACCGCTCGTGAGAAGAGGCTGAAGGTTGCTCGAGCCATTCTGTACATGGTTCAGGGTCAGTCGCCTTTACCCCTTTCGTCCGCTTTAGGATGAACTTATCCTGAAGCATGGCTTCAAAGCTGTGATTTGTGTTAATATTGAACACTTTTGTTACCGTGTAGGGACATTTGGCGAGTGCAGCTCTGAGGCTGAAGTGCAGCATTGGATGAGATACAACACATTCCTGCTGCTGGAAGTTGGGACCTTTTCGGCTCTGGTGGAACTGCTCAATATGGAAATCGAGTAGGTCTTCCACTGGTTTTCTAGCCTTTCTCATATACTGTAAATGTGTTAAAATTAAGTCAAAAGGGACTACGCCCCCCTCACATATCAGTGACTAGTTTTATTACATTACCGTAAATTCTGCTGCATAAACCCACCCAGTAAATTTAGAGGAAAAAACAGATTTGTACTATACATATACTGTATAAGCCGAACCGGTGTCCACGTCCACGTCCATGTCCACGTCATAAAATGGCGTATTGTGGCACGCACGTGTCCGTGAGGACCAGGCACCTCTTTGACAGGAGCCAATCATGAGCTATGGAAAAACTCTTGACGAGCTTGCCAAAGGGAGTCTGATTCACGGTGTCATCTTGCAAACAACACTAAACTCATCACACAGCAACTTAATACCCAAAATGTCTACCTAATAAATATACAAAAATGTACCAATACGAGTTCAAAATGAAATATAGCAACATTTCAAAGTTTTCCCATAATGCATTTTGTCAGAGCAAAGCATTTCATTGGATGACAAGCAGCATAGAAAATGGATGGATGGCGCTGCAATGCTGTCTCTGTCTACCAAAGTATTCTGAGAATATGGTCATAATATAGTCATACTTAATTAAATGTACATGAAGAAAGTTGAAAAAAATTTGAGAATTTATAAAGGAAAACAGCAGAAATGGCTGTAATTTTATGACAAAGTCAAAATATTAACAGCAAAAAGGAGCAAAAAAACAAAAAAGTTGCAATTTTATGAAAATAAACTTGTAATATGAGAAAAATGTTATTTGTGTAGCAAAGAGTTGAAATACAAAAGAAAAATATGTTATTGAAGTCATAATATGAGAAACAAACAAACCAAAAGGAAGTTGTCATTTTTGGAAGATTAGATTGTGGAAATTGTTATGTTATGAGAATAAAGTCAAAATATTAAGGGAATAAAGTTATAATTACAAGAAGAAAGTTGAAAAAGTTGGAGAATTAAACAAAAAAACAACAGCAGAAATTGGAAAAACAGCTGTTATTTTATGAGAATGAAGTCAAAATGTTAAGAGAAAAAGCACGAAAACAAGAAAAAAGCCTAAATTTTATCAGATAAACTTAAATAAATTATGTCATTTTAGTAGCATAGAGTTGAAATAATAAAGAAAAATATGTTAAAGTCGTAACATGACAACAGACCCAAATAAAGTTGTAATTTTTGGAAATTTAGGTTGGGGAAAAAGTCATAATATGATGGCAATAAAGTCCAAATATTATGGGGATAAAGTCATCATTTTGCGAAAAGAAAATGTATGAGGATTATTTAAGCTGTAAATTGAAATATTGGGACAAAAAAAAAAAAACAGCAAAAATGGGGAAAAAAAGAGCAAAGTTGGTCCTAATATGCTTTTTCACAAAAGATGAGATGCAGTTTTTTCTTGAACTATATATAACTTCTTAGCATATCTACATGTGCAGCTGTACAAAATATGCCTCGTTGGAAAAAGTGAGGACGCCCCTGATTTAGAGGGCTCTGGTTACCATAGTCACTAAATATAGCGACAGAAGGGAGGTAGCGTCAAACCCATTTGTGGCTGCCACAAATAAATAAATGAATGAATGGGAAAGACCGGGTGTATTGATGAAGAGCATGACTCCTTCCCACCAATCAGCACGCATAGAATTAGTTCTTGAGATAGCAAATGTTATCATAATTTGCAAGATAATGACAAATATGCCCCCACCCCCTTCCTCCAGCAACTCTGCCGCCTGCAGCAGCGCGGTTAGAAAACCAGCCATCTCCCTCGCCGACAGCACGGATCTCAGGGTGCTGATCAACATCATGTACCTGATGGTGGAGACCATCCAGCAAGAGGACCCCGCCGACTTGCCTGAATGG
This sequence comes from Dunckerocampus dactyliophorus, assembly GCF_027744805.1. NCBI lineage: Eukaryota > Metazoa > Chordata > Actinopteri > Syngnathiformes > Syngnathidae > Dunckerocampus > Dunckerocampus dactyliophorus. The sequence goes on from NC_072826.1 coordinate 28,419,109, forward strand.
AGAGTCGTCAGGGAAACCTTCAGAGCGGAACTGGGTGGGTTTAATGGCAACATTAGGTACACACGGTCTATGTTAGTGCCTGCAGTGGGGTCCAAGTGGGGTCCTCAATGAAGTGTTTGCACACTAAGCAGTGATATCAATCTTTGTTCATCCAGGTTCCCCGCTGTTCAACAACGAGCCCATGGCGGTTATGCTCTTTGGGATGGTTACCAAGTTCTGCAGTGGCCACGCACCCCACTTCCCAATGAAGAAGGTGTTGCTGCTGTTGTGGAAGAGCATACTGGTGAGGAATAGACAGTTGGCTTGTCAATAGTCGCAAGCTACGTCCTTTGTGATGACCATCAACACAAAATCCTGCAAGTATCACATCTGGAGTTACTCCTCCTCCTCTTGATTCAGTTCACACTCGGAGGGTTTGAGCAGCTGCTGAGCATAAAGGTCCACAAGCGTGAGAATCTGGGTCTTCCCCCTCTGCCGGAGGACAGTATTCGGGTCGTGCGCAGTATGAGAGCCGCTTCCCCGCCTGCGTCTGCCTCCGACCTCATCGAGCAGCAGCAAAAACGGGCACGGCGTGAACACAAGGTGCGTTTGTAGGAGAAAGCCGGCTAAAACATAACATGCATTCATCAGGTACAATATAATGAGTGCAAATTCTACCTTCAGAAAGCTAATGATGCTACAATTTCACTTACATTGTCAAGAATATGCTTAATATTGTGGTTATAGTTTGGAGTGTGCGATACTGCTGATTTCATTTGCGATGCTGAGTAAAATTCAGGCTGGTATCTGCAATGCCGATACTTTGTGCCAATTCACCTAATGTGGAAATTTTTAAAAGTAGTGTATTTCATATTATAACAAAGAATACAATACATTTAATTTATTAATTGAATTATACATTTTAATGGATTCATAATAAATGAATCATTTCAATAAAGTAATAATTTAATTTATTTGCTTATTTATTTTAAACCCTGCAGTATATTGAGGTAGCAGGATGATTTACAATATAACCAAGCTAATAACAGACAGCAAAATCATATAAAATATGTGAAAATTGTATTTTAAACTAAAAAAGAAAATTATAAAACCACTAAAATACAGTGGTGCGAAACAGTGTTTGCCCCTTCCTTGTTTGTCACACTTCAATGTTTCAGATCATCAACAAATTTAAATATTAGTCAACCTAACTGAACACAAAATGCAGTTTTAAATGAAAATTTTTATTATTAAGGGAGACAAAAAAAATCCAAACTTACATGGTCCTGTTTGGAAATTGTTTTTTTTTCTTTTTTTCCCCCTCTGTTAAAACAAAACTTAACTGAGATTGAGATCTGTCAGTCTTGAAAAGGTTATAAAGCCATTTCTAAAGCTTTGGGACTCCAGCAAACCACAGTGAGAGCCATTATGCACAAATGGCCAAAACATGGAACAGTGTGAACCTTCCCAGGAGTGGCCGGCCAACCAAAATGACCCAAAGAGCGCAGCGACGACTCATCCAAGAGGTCATAAAAGACCTCACAACAACATCCAAAGAACTACAGGCCTCACTTGCCTCAGTTAAGGTCAGTGTTCATGACTCCACCATAAGACAGACACTGGGCAAAAACGACCTGCATGGCAGAGTTCCAAGACCAAAACCACTGAACAACAAAAAGAACATGAAGGCTTATCTCAGTTTTGCCACAAAACATCTTCATGATCACCAAGACCTTTGGGAAAATACTCTGGTCTGACGAGACAAAAAGTAACGCCGCATTTCAGAAAAAGAACATCATACCAAAAGTAAAATATGGTGGTGGTAGTGTGATGGTCTGGGGCTGTTTTGCTGCTTCAGGACCTGGAAGACTTGCTGTGATAAATGGAAGCATGAATTCTGCTGAAGGAGAATCTGTTGGAGACCTCAAGCTGAAACCAACTTTGGTTGTGCAGCAGGACAATGATCCAAAACACACCAGCAAGTCCACCTCTGAATGGCTGAAGAAAAACAAAATGAAGACTTTGGAGTGGCCTAGTCCAAGTCCTGACCTGAATCCTATTCCTTAAAAAGGCGCTTCATGCTGGAAAACCCTCCAATGTGGCTGAATGACAACAATTCTGCAAAGATGAGTGGGCCAAAATTCCTCCACAGCGCTGTAAGAGACTCATTGCAAGTTATCACAAACGCTTGATTGCAGTTGTTGCTGCTAAGGGGACCCAACCACTTATTAGGTTTAGGGCGCAATCACTTTTTCACACAGGACCATGTAGGTTTTGATTGTTTTTCTCCCTTCATAATAAAAAGTTTCATTTAAAAACTGCATTTTGTGTTCAGTTGTGTTGTCATTGACTAATATTTACATTTGTTTGATGATCTGAAACATTTAAGTGTGACAAACATACAAAAAAATAAGCAATCAGGAAGGGGGCAAACACTTGCTCACTCCACTGTAAATGATTAAGAACTACTGTAAGAATGAAAACTTTATTCACAATTCACACATGGCTCCGTTTCCGATCGCTAATCCTTTCAACAGACAAATGTTTTAGACGAACATGACCTCAAATGACTTAAGTATCAATATTTAGATTTGAGAACCGATTTAGAGCCTGAAAAGCTGGTGTCGATATTTCAGTATCGATCCACACATCACTTTTTGTTTTTTTTTGGATGCCTTATTTAAGCAACTATTTTCCTCATCAAGGCGCTGATCAAGCAGGACAACCTGGATGCCTTCAATGAAAAAGACCCTTACAAGGCAGACGACCCCCGTGAGGATGAGGACGACAACGACGACAACGACAACTCAATCGAGGCAGAGACTTTCCCGCTAGAAAGAGACGAGGTCATGCCTCCGCCTATTCCTCACCCTCCATCGGAGAGGGTGTCCTTCCCCAAGGGGCTCCCGTGGGCCCCAAAAGTCAGGTACTTTATACTCAGCATCTCTGCAGGAGTAAGTCCACAGATCTCGTGCAATATCTGTTTTTGTCCATTAGGGAAAAGGACATAGAAAACTTCCTGGAGTCAAGCAGGAGTAAATTTATTGGTTACACACTTGGAAGGTGAGAGCAGTAAGATTCGTATTGTGACTGCACAATACCAATATTGCATTATTTAACTGTCTTTCCTTGTGTGCACATCTCACAGTGACACAGACACGGTTGTTGGCTTGCCCAGGCCCATTCACGAGAGCATCAAGACACTAAAGCAGGTACTGCATCACTATTGACACGCCTTCAACAAAAAAATTCCTGAATGGGACTTCATTTTCTTTGCAGCATAAATACGTCTCCATAGCTGAGATTCAGATTGCAAAGGAGGAAGAGTTTCAGAAAACTCCTCTGTCAGGGGTGAGTGGAATCGGAAATCTCCCTTAAACTGTTGGATAATAAGAGTAGTATCATTTAAATGCAACACCAGACCATTTGATGGTTCATGCTAGCATACGTTGTGTTTGTGTTTGTGTGTGTGTGTGTGTGTGTGTGTGTGTGTGTGTGTGTGTGTGTGTTTCCTGCTTATTAGGGGGAAGAGGAAGTGGAGGTGTGTGCCACCGAGCTGCTCTATCAGGGAATCCTGCCCACATTACCTCAGTATATGGTTGGTATTCTCACAGTGGGCAACATAATGTGCATGCAGGTGCAGCCTGTCTGGTCCGCCCCTGCGCACGCCCGGGTCTTGAACCACGGACCGCCGAATGCTAGTTGAGCGCGCTAGCCATCGAGCTGAAAGCCCGAGCTGTCAACTCGATGCCCAGCGCGTCTCTTAAGGCGTCAGGGAGGGAGGTTTACCAGCGTACTTTTGCACAGCTGTACTAGGTGGCATCTTGCAATCAAATCAAATCTCTTTGCACTCTGAACTGCAATTGAGAAAAAAATGACAATAAATACATTATTTTTTAAGTACAGTCGACCCTTCGCTACACCACAGTTGGAACATCGCTCCCTCACTTTGTCGCGTTTTTTCAAACATTAATTGATTAATAAATGTTTGCTTCAAAAATATGCATATGTAAGCAGAGTGTACATATTTTTTTCCCCAAATCAACCATTTTCAAGCATAAAAATGGATAAATGCACTAAACTATAAATACACTTGCAATATCGTAGTTCGGTTATCGCTCCCTTGGTATATCTCAGTTCTTCAAAAATAAATTAATAAATAATCGCTGTTTTGTGGTTGAATGCGGCCTATTATTAGTTTAAAAAATATTAAGTATTAGGATTAGCATTAGACACTAGACTCACCAGTAAGGTTCCCAAGGGGAACACATTTACTGTGACACTGCTGGAGCAGGAGTTGTATTTACATTTACATGGCTTTTTCACTCTTATTCTGTCTACTACATTAGGTAATACAACTGTAAACCATTTAAAGCCGGATGTACGCTGTCCACAAAAAAAACAAGGAACTGCTAACGTGTGAGTCTGTTATCTTATTTATGTCTGTCTTATTTTCTCCGGTTATATCTGCTATATTTGATTAATACAAATGGAAAGGTGACTATAGGGGTGTTATTTCATGTCTTGAAGGCTCTAATAATGTTAAAAACTATCGAAGATTGTAAACAGGTTGTCTATCCTACAACTACAAAAATATTCCATTTATTAATATTGAATCCAATGTTGCTTAAATTCAGTTATTGTGGTCAGGAATGGAACCAATTAACCGCGATAAACACGGGAGTACTGTACAGTATAAGCCATTAAAGACCACCAACTTGTGAATGTCGTATTCTACATTGGTCACTAGGTGTCAGCACTTGTTTGGTGAGACCACCACCGCAGCACCAGACTTCAACAACTGGCTTTTATTGCATAATAATGATGAATAATAACACAGGTTACTGTTGCGGCCATAGCCCACAACAAGCTAAAACTCAACTCTGAACCCCCAACGTCATTTCCTGTCCGCCATTGATTCTGCTCCCCTGTTTTAAATGGCTTATTTTCTCTTATTATATCTACTATATTGGGTAACACAAATGTAAAGGTTATTATATGGGTGTTATTTCATGTCGTGATGGCTCTAATAATGTTACAAAAACATACTGAGAAGATCGTAAACGACTTTTCTATGCCCTAACTACGAAAATATTCCATTTATAAATTAGGAATCATATTCTGCAGAAATTCACTTACCACAGAGGGGTCTGGAACCAATTAACCATTACAAGAAAGGGATTACTGTAGACTGTTCAGGTGTACATAATGTTGTGGGTGGTTTCATTCAATTGGAGCCCATAAGCCATAGTTCCTGTGAGTGAGTTCATTCTGGCTGAATTTGACCCCCAGAGGAGTCGGACGTAAAATCACTAAATGTTGGCGTCTCGCTGCTTCAGATCGCCCTGTTGAAGATTCTCCTTGCGGCGGCTCCGACCTCCAAAGCCAAGACGGATTCCATCAACATCCTGGCAGACGTGCTGCCGGAGGAGATGCCGTAAGTGACACAGCTTTTTGCTCGCCAGTCTTGCTTCCGACGCGGGATGCCTTTCTAGTTTTTAGCAAAAATTATTTTTGTGCAATTTGTGCAAATGCAGTTCTGTGTCTGGCAAGTGTATTGTACTAATGCCTGTGTACCTTTAGACTGTCAAATGAGAAGATTAATTAGGTTATGGTGCAAAATAAGACATTTGTTGTCGTTTGACCATAAACAACAATGAAATCTATTTATGTAAAGGAATGTTCAGGAAGAACCTGATTGGCTGTGTTGTACTCTGCAGGACCACAGTGTTGCAGAGCATGAAACTTGGCGTTGATGTCAATCGACACAAAGAGATCATCGTGAAGGCCATCTCTGCCATCCTGCTGCTGCTGCTCAAACACTTCAAACTAAACCACATCTACCAGGTATTCGAATCACACGCTTATCTCACTTCCGAATGCGAGGAGGTACTGTATGTGTACAATTCTCCTCATTTGTAAAAGAAATATGGTGGGACGTCCATTCCTCCCTGCCAAAAGTCACAAATAAATGTGCAAACAATGGTTGTTTTCCATTTTATTGATGTTAACAACTGCTTATGTTGACATGAGCCAGTCAGAGGGCTGTCAACATAAATGGGTTCCACTGTAGCTAATTATTATGTAATATTTACACTATTTTGTCTGGGTGGGTGTGTGTCTTTTCAGTTTGAGTACATGGCTCAACACCTTGTGTTTGCCAACTGCATCCCCCTCATTTTGAAGTTCTTCAACCAGAACATCATGTCTTACATCACTGCTAAGAACAGGTACTTCATTTGAAAGCATAACTCCTCAGAAACCAGAGTGCTCACATATTCAGTTTTTTTCCCCCCTCCACAGCATCTCAGTGCTGGACTTTCCGTACTGCATGGTGCACGAGCTCCCCGAATTAACGGCAGAGAGTTTGGCAAGTTTTCCTCCCGTCTCACCTGTTCTTCTACCCGTGTTTGTTGTGGTGGAGCGAGGTGTTTGCGTTCATCACCGTTATTTATCGCTGATTATGTGTTTTCTGATACTCTACAGGAAGCGGGAGACAACAATCAGTTTTGCTGGAGAAACCTGTTCTCCTGCATAAACCTGCTCAGGATCCTCAATAAACTCACCAAGTGGAAGCACTCCAGAACGATGGTGAGGGGACACTCTCGCTCAAGCTGAAAACCAAATGATCCCAGCACCGTGACAGATCTTTTGTCACCCAGATGCTGGTGGTGTTTAAGTCTGCTCCCATCCTGAAGAGGGCGCTGAAGGTCAAGCAGGCCATGATGCAGCTCTACGTCCTCAAGCTGCTTAAGGTGCAGACTAAATATCTTGGCCGCCAGTGGAGGAAGAGCAACATGAAAACCATGTCGGCCATCTACCAGAAGGTGCGACACCGGCTTAATGACGACTGGGCCTACGGAAACGGTGAGTTATCTTATGGCAACCATGAAGTTGACAATACTCCAACATGTCGACATACTGTACACCCCTGATCAAAATTTTAAGACCATTTAAAAAATTGCAAGAATGTACATTTTGCACTGTTGGATCTTAAGGAAATTCTAAGTCCCCCAAGTGTTTGAACCCGGCCCACCAGTTGCTTCCTAAGTATTTCAACTTTTAACAGACAAGCTGGCAACATGACTTGCAAGTAGTCAGTCAGTCGATCTGAGACAACCTTTTGATGGTTTAAGTAGCTTTTCACATTAAGCAATCCAGACAAAGACCTCACCCACGGTGCCAAACAAACAAAAGTCAACAAATATGTGACTCACAACTTAACCTCCCCACTGCACCGTCTGGGAAGTGAAAAAGGATGGACGTTCACTATAGTCAATGTTTTATCGTTCATAGTTCATATTGTATATCACACATCCTTTATTTCTGTAAATTCCGGGTGTCTTATTCTGTCAAACAAAACCCTGTAGAATTCAATTTCATTATTTGATGTGGTCTGATGTAGGGGTGGGAATCTCTGGCCACCTCACGATTCGATGTGATCAAGATTCAGAAGCCTGAGATGCGACAATAAAACAATTATCGATACATCTTTTACTGTAACCAGAAGTTTTTACTACATTTTTTCTCATCAGAAAATAAACTTTTTTCCACCTTTCAATGTCCCATGTTTGGTACTCTCCTGCAAATGTTGTGGTGTTGAAGGAGGTGAGGCCTTTTTTCTTCTGAAAAGTCTTCTCTGGCAGTTGGCGTCTGATGGTTATTGGACTGCACTCGACACCAGCGACAACCTTCATTTGGTCCCGTGTCTTGACGCAGTCAATGGGATCCTCCGATGACATTTTTTTGGGGGGTCTACCACTTGACTTTTTTGTTCCATGAGCCACAGGATGTTTGAAGAAGTTTGAAATGACTGTCTTACTGCGTCCAACCTCAGCAGCAGTGGCGCGCTGCAAGAGGCCTTGCTTATGCAGCTCAACAATCCCACCACGTTCAAAGAGAGAAAGCTTTTTTGCCTTTGCCATCAACAGATCATGACAGTGTGAATACACGACACTAAATGACACATTTTTGCCAATATTTAGTCTTTTTAAAGGCTGTGGTCTTAATCTTTTGATCAGATGATGAACAGCCTATTTCACTTTCATGCTTCTTTGCAATAAATTGCTCAAACGTTTTTTTTTTGTTTTTTTTTGTCACACTCCCATTTCTTCATTTTGCATTTTGAAGCTCTGCTTAGAACCTCCTTAAGATCCAACAGTGCAAAATATACATTCTTGCAATGTTTCAACTGGTCTTAAAATTTTGTGACCCCATAGGGTCTCAAATTTTTTGTCAACAAAATTGGTCGACAACAAGAACACGATGAACTTGAGTTAGACGTGTTGACGACATAAGCGGGTTCCACTGTCAAACCTCCATTGTATTTGCTAATGTCGACTTTTTATCGGAGGCAGATCTGGACGCTCGTCCCTGGGACTTTCAGGCCGAGGAGTGTGCGCTGCGGGCCAACATCGAGCGCTTCAACAGTCGGCGTTACGACAAGAGTCACAACAACCCGGACTTCCTTCCCGTGGACAACTGCCTGCAAAGTGTCCTGGGCCAGCGGGTGGACCTGCCCGAAGACTTCCAAATGAACTACGACCTCTGGCTGGAACGAGAGGTCTTCTCCAAACCCATTTCGTGGGAGGAGCTGCTACAGTGAGACACGTTCAAACGACTTCACTCCTTTTTATTGATGACCAGACTCCATGAGCGTGGCATTCAGGTAACCCAGCACACTCGCTGATCAGCTGTGATCTATGAACTTGGTCACATGCTCCGCACCGGGGGGAAGATTAGGAAACAAATTCCTTGATTCAGTCAAATGCCTTGAAGATTCCAGTAATGTTGTGATTCTGAATTGTTTCCAAGATAATTTCGGTTCAGTAACATGCCACCACTGCGATGCAAGCGTGCAACAGCAGCCGTCTTTGTCGACGCTTACTTTTACAGCGGCTTGTGAGGTCACCAACTCACTTCCCATGACGCCCCATTTTAAATACATTTGCTTAGAATAAAAACAAGTTTTAACTGTTCAACTCAGGCCGGGGAGTGTGGGTTGGTTTTAGGGTTTTACAACATTTAAGATGTTTTAATAAATGTCACATTCCTCGTTCGTCATAGGAGATTTTCACTTTTCTTTTTTCTTTTTTTAATAATTTCCATATATGCAAATAAAAGAAGGTGCAGAGGTATGTTTACATATGGTTTTAATTTGACTTGCTTTGTTTGTGTTTCATGCTAGCACTTGCAGCCCACATCTATCCTATGGCTACGGAGTCAGACTCACAGGACTCCTAATGAAAATTAAATCTAAATGTGTTTTGTTCTGCAAAAGAAAAATGGTTCCACGTTATGTACACCGTAGAAAAAAGATGGGTTTATGCATTTATTTTAAACTGACATGTAAGCAAAAAACCTCCTGGTCAACCATCATTTTTTCCTCTTTTTCTACTTGTGGTCTTTTTTTGTTGCTTTGTAATGAATTACAAAAGTGGAAAATTGCTTGTAAATGGTGCAACATATTCATTATGGATTGATTTTTGACACATTCTAAAACCATATACTGTCAGTCCTGCAGCATTTTTCTTACTATTAATAAGCCAATAAATATTTGAATATTGTATTTTTTTTTCCGGCTGCATTTTGTTTTTGAACCAAATGGAGCAAAGCATATCTTTGCATGCCTTATGTGCATAAATGTCTATCAAAGACTGCTGTGCCTCATCTCCTGACACCCATAGAGCCGGTGCATTCAGGTCCAGCAGGGGGAGCCATTAGTCCACACCAAGTTTGGCTGTTTGCGTCAAGGTCCCACCAGTATTGACCAAGTACCTCTGAGCAACAGTTTCACCAACCTGGGAGCTCATTGAGCGTTTTTGCCACATATTGATAGGCTGCTTTATCCGTGGTGCGGTTAGAGCCGATTGCTGCGCTCACGGGTGTTTAAGTAGCCAATCAGAATGGTCGTTCAAGATTCACGTGACTGCTGCTCAGAATCTGCCAGATGTTTTTTCGGAAGATTTTTTTTTTTTTCCTTTCGGGGAACTAAACACCTACCTCATTATCACTCTCGCCACTTCAGGTACAGCTTTTTGGTGAACAAAGCACAGTTTATTGCCAGATTCGCCAATATTTTTTCAGTTACAGTCGTCTTTCATTTATAGCCGTTAATTGGTTCCAAACTCGACCGCGATAAATGAATTTCTGCAATATGGGATTCAATATTAAGAAATTACAGCTTAGAAAACATGTTTGACTTTCTAAATACGTTTTTTAACATTATTAGAGCCCTGTAGAGATGAAATAACACCCCTATAGTCATCTTTACACTCCAGTTATTCATTGTTTACGACACATTGCTCAACTCTTATGCTGCAGGGACACAAGACGGCTAGTGAGCTAACCAGTTATCCTCAAATTCATTTCTTTTGAACTTAAGAAGTCAAAAACTTATCACTTCCACACAGAATGGGAGGAGAACATTTTTTCACCTTATCATGCCAGACATGCCATGGCTGACTTCATGCAGTGTTAAGGTAATGTAGTGTAAGGTAATGTCTCAATGTTTAGTGTCATTGCTGCCACCTAGTGACCAGAATAGTACATATCACTGGTCTTTTAATATGTTTTGACTAATAACAGACCAGTCTACAACGAAACAGCCATCATTTATGAAAAACCGCGATATATGAAGGCAGCGATAACCGAAAGCGTGATGTTGCGAGTGACGACTGTATGTCCAAACTGTTTGCTGATGATCAGTAGCACGTCACCAGTTGAGAGGGGGCGTGTCCCTAAGCGGCTCAGAGCTGGAGCCAACCCCCCCCACCCGTGATCATCGAGTCGGCGTGGTCGGGAATGAGTCTGTCGGCCAAGAGGAGAATACAGATTTATGGAGTATTTTGTTAAAACACATTTGGTATATTGCCACACTGGGATCCAATATCATTTGAGAAATCACTGAAATGAGCAGGATAGGACCAATTTCATGTGATTTTATTGTATAATTATTATGAGGCATTTCACCTTGTAACCCTAATCTTTATTAGTATTTCTAGTGAAACCACATTTTCTTTGTACAATAATGGTAATCATAGTACAATCATGACTGAGGAGAATATACAGTACAGACCCTGCAGTCACACACACACAAGCATGTGCGGACTATCCACTGAAAATCATCGTTTTGCTCCCCTTCCATCAGCCCTATCCTTTTATCACATTCCTGCGCTTTAAACGGTTATTGCTTTAAGAAGCACAAACGGAACAAATGCTAACATGTGAAAGTGTATCCAAGTCATCCTAGCGCGTTACGCTTGCTGACAAAAGACAACGATAAAGCCATTACGTGTCGTTATTTACATAACATACCAAACTACAGGAACACAAACTACAAAATAGTAAATATACAATTGGAATGCGCTTCACTATACAGTACATCTACATGATATTCACATCTACGTATACAGTACTGCAAATATACCGCAATATAAATATAATCCTTTTAGTAACAGCACAGCTTTTAAATATTGTGATGTAAAAAAAAAAAAAATCAATGTTATCTGCTTTGTAATAAATAATCTGCAGCTACTATGTTCTTTACAATCAACACATGAATTTGGTGCTTAAATGTGTTTGTGCCATTTAGTGACATTTAATCGACAATATGTTGGTGCTATGCTGATGCGTCACAATCTTTTAGTAATGTGCAGCGTTTGTGCTTGCCTTTCATGTATGCATTAACATCTGAGGAGGGAGAAAGTCAAGTGTTTTGCAAGTCTCAAGTCTTTTATCCAAGTAAAGACGTGCAAGTCCAAGTCAAGACAAATCGAGTCAAGTCCGAAGTCATAGGCTTGAAATGTTCAGTCCTTCCGTGTTTACCAAACAAAATACCATGACCGCATAATTTGAGAAATGCACTCCCCTGTAGCAGGGCGGACTTACCATTAGGAAAACAGACAATTGCCTAGGGCCCCGAGATTTCCAGCCCCCCCACCAAACGTCTCATAAGAACTAATAAAGTACATTAAAGTACATATTACTGCTTTAGTCTTAATTGACGTGCTTAAAAGGGTCACTAACATGCTTTATCAGCCTTGCTTAAATATGTTCTGTATTGTTTGTAATTATGTTCTATGTTCAAAAATTACACTTAATGTTTGTGCCGCAGAAAAGGGGCCTTTCCCAAGTGTTGTCAGTGCAAAGAAACGCTTGTCGAGGTAGCTCGTCGAGTTTGTTCGGTACATTTTTTAATCAGTATAGTAGTCATGTCATATCGTCGTGTTGCTGCTGGCTGTTGAGTGTCCAAGTGATGCTGCAAGTTTGTTTTCTGTGTTTTGAAGCCAATCAATCTTCATCTCCATGTCTTTGTCATCAGAAACGCTAGTTTCGTCGGTGGTTCGAATAAATACGGCTCAATTCCCTGTTCTGCAGGTTTCTATTTCATCTCCAGATGTTTCTTACTCCTCAAACTGTTGACACACCGCTCAAATCTTTGCTATAATCACTGTAAACATCCTCTGTCTCGTATACCGCCATGTTTACTTGGGAAGGACTTCACTTGGGAAACGCCCAACGTAGAACAAATTTACAAACAATATAGAACATATTTAAGCAAAGTTGATAAGTGACCGTTTAAAACTACACCAAAATGCATAATCTGTAGGGGTGTCACAAGATATCTCGTTCAGAACAAAAATATCTCATGGGCACTAGGCCTGGGGCGATAATGAAACAAATGAAAACGAATTGCCATGTGCAATGAATGTCTGTTTTCCTCGTCTCTCGTCTCCAAGCAGGCAGGAAGAGGAAGATGATAAACATTAATATTTAAAATCGATTTTGGGAGAGTATATAAACATGGCTATGTAACTAGCTGCTGCCCGCATTGAAGACATTGTATTGAGATGACAATAAAACTTAAGTCAGTGCAGTACCAGGATGTGGAGGGCCCCAAATGACTACTGTAAATACGCCCCTGCTCTGTAGCATGTAGACACATCCCGGTGTTAATCGCCACTCTCCAGCAGTGTGGCGCTCAAAGAAATGTAAGCCATACCCTCTTTGTCCTTAAACCTGACTGGATGTTAATAGATGCATTCAATGAGGCAGATTGTGCAGGAATATTGGGTGTCCTGCTGGAAATGACATGACGGTCACGTTAGTTCAATACTTTGAATGGGGACACATTTTAACTCGACACACTCACTGAAAATCTTAAGTCATAAGACTAAACCCCGAGTCAAATCCGAGTGATCAATATCAAAGTCCAAGTCAAGTCCAAAGTCATCAAAATTGTCGCGTGACTTGAGTCCACACCTCTGGTCAATATTAAGGATCATTTGTGCTTCCATAGTGTGTCTTCAACCACAATTAAGCTCACCAATCAATTAAGTGTGCACCATAGTTTGTTCCAAAGCATAATTTGTTGTGCTTTTGCAGCACTTAAACATGAGTGTATACTGTTTTTGTATAGGAACATGAAGATTTCAAGTGTTTTGCCGTGTGTTTCTTATTCTTTGGTGTAGAAAGTGAATTGCGCTGATACAGTGTTTGCCGGATGACGATACCCAAACTTTCTGGTAACACAAACTGTATTATAGTGGATCCCCCGCATATTTGCAATTAAGCAATTGTGTGTGTTTTTTTTTTACATTTTTAAATTTGTAACTTTTTTTGTCAAAAAATAGTCAGTTTTTCCGCAGAAAACACATCCCTGATCCTCTCTGCACTTGGGTAACTCCCCTGCCTGGCCACTATATGAGGAAATACAGTTAATGGGGGATTTTAGAGCAGCTTACAGTGTGTGGTTTATGATACAGAGAGCTCTGTAAACATTAATCATTATTTTTTTGTGCAGAGCTGCAGTGCCTGATGCTACCATATATGTACAGTAGACACTGCATAGTTAACCTTATCTTAATTAGACTGCTACATTAATGCTATTTGATGGTGGGCAGTGACCCCTAGTGGAGGCTTGGTGGTAGAAAGATCCTATCCCAGTGGACGGTGTTTGGACACAGTCAAAAGTCAGACTCAGGTGTGGTAGGAGTGGTCGGCGTGGCAGGGCTGATGGCAGCATTCTGGTAGCCCGTCCCATAGCAGCTGTTAGGAGACAAGGAGTTGGGGTCCAGGGGTTTGCCTCCTCCAGGAGCCAAGTAGGCTTTGCGTGCTGGCACTGACGCAGGGGCGTCGCCGGGTTTGGCGCCCAGGATGAACCTTGCCTCGTCCTGCTCCTCCAGGTTGGAAATGTCCTTCATCATGCTCTTACGGTAGGAGACGGACAGCTTGTTGGAGCCGTCCGACATCAGGTTGAAGTGACGGGCGATGAAGACGATGGGGAGAGGAAGCATGGCCACGACAATGAGAGCGAAACACATGACCAGTGCCCACAAGGGGTAGCTCTGGAAGCGTTCCTGAGCCTGCAGATGCACATATGCAGGGTAGTCAATATGTATGACTTAAAATAAATAAAGCTAGAAAAGATGAACCTACATCTGTCTTACTATACCTACATAGCTACCTACGAAACCCACCTCCTTACCTACCATCCAAAGCCACCCACTAATCCACCAACCTACCTACCAAACCCATCAAGACACTTATCTACCTACCTGTCTTACCTACTTACATAACTACCTGACCACCCTTACCTACCTCTACCTACCCACCCCATCTAGTGACTTACCAACCTATGTACCTAAGTCAGTACCTAGCCACCCTCCTCTTCCAGTTCCACCAGAAGGACACCAAGGCTTTCCCAGGCCAACTGTGAGACATAATCCCTCCAGCGTGTCGTAGGTCTGCCCCGGGCCTTCTCCCGGCTGGGCATGCTCGAACACCTCACCAGGGAGGCATCCGGACTAGATGCCTGAGCCACCACTTTCCTACCAAACTTACCTAACTCCACCTAATGACCTACTTACTCTCCTATCTACCTCTCAAACCCATTTATCCACCTACGTAGAAAACCCACCAACTTACCTACATGTCTACCTATCTACATACATAAGTGCCTAGCCACCCACTACTTACCTCCTACCTACAATCCCTACCTACCAAACCCATCTAGGGAATTGCCAACCTACCAAACCCACCTGCCAAAACTAGCTACCTATCTACATAAGTACCTAGCACCCAGCTACTCTCCTTCCTACCAACCAAACACATCTAGTGACCGACATCCTTACCTCCCCTCCCCTATTATGTTTTGACTGAATGTAAAGACTGACCAGATCTTGCACCCAGGCATTGTAGCCAGGCGGGCTGATCGCCAGCTCTATGACCGTGGCGGAGATGAGCACGATGAGGCAGATGGGGGAGACAAACTTCCACAGGTAGAAGTAGATTATGTTGGGCCGGAAACCCAACATGTCCTCCAAGTCCTGCATGAATCTGTCGGCGAGGGAGGATCACAAACATGAAATGGTATATACATGATCCTGCCTCTGGAAACAATCCCCCACTCACCTACCTACACTCATCTGCAGTTGTTGTTGTACCTTTTAGTGCCATAAATCCAAGCCACCGACACATTTTCCAGGATGACCACCACAGTGAGGGGCAGCCCGGCGGAATAGTCGTCGAACATGGTGACAAAGTAATTCCCTGAGCGCTGGACGAACAGCAGGCCGCACAGGAAGGCCACGATGCAGCAACACACTGAGGAAAGCGCAGCAAAGATGTTGGAAACGACACCATACAGAGCATCCATCCTATTGTTGTCAGATAAATACCTGTGAAGACCTCCTTCTGGACCTTGTAAGTGTCCAGGACGGGCGTGGTGATGCCGGTCATGGTGCCGATCATGCTGCCCAGGCCCAGGTTGATGAGCATGAAGAAGAACATGACGGACCAGAATGGCGATGCCGGGAAGTGCGTCATGGCTTCTGTGAAGGCGATGAAGGCCAGGCCGGTGCCTTGCACAGCCTGCAGGGACACCAAAGTCAGGACCTGCAGAACCTGTAGT